>NW_025963779.1:63924422-66324422 GCF_023055435.1 Haliotis rufescens | reverse complement strand
CGGCATGACGAGCGAACACTTTAGCCGCCAGGCTACCCGTCCGCTGCTAGAACAGTTTCCCAGAACTTCCCGGCCACACTCAGTTTCGAGAGATCAAGAACCGGTACATGGCATTTGAAGATTAATTAACTGAATGCAATCTACATTGAAGGTTTATACGCTGACTGACTCGACGAGTATTAAAATCTGTGTGATGACTTTTATTGTTATAATATGTCTGTTTAGGCGTCATGGCGTCGCTTGATGTTATTGTTCACGGGGCCAAAATAACAAGATATATTACGTTGTTACTGAAATAACAATACACTTTCAAATCACAATCAAATATAATTACTCATGATTATTGACTCAAAATGAGAATTACGAAGCGTACTCAAATAAAACCTTTCACCCAAGTTGGCAAAGGTATGGGTGCTTTTCCTGTTGCCCGTTAATCACGCAGGTATGTGAAGATATATACATCTTATTCGCTCCATGGTCATAGAATTATTGATTTATGGTTTCACGCTGCAGTTAGCATAATCACTGACCACGCCAAGTATGTGCACTATTAATTAAACCAAAATAGGCGTGTTATTACTGACCTTGGGAGGCCATGCTGGTCATTCGAGGTCAGTTTTAGGGTCAGCATGAAAATGATAAAGGTATAAATAACCATAAACACACAAACAGAGCGCATCTTGTTTGATGAAGTATGTTGTTTCCTGACATCTTCCCGAGGCAAGGGCGTTATCTGACTATAAAAGTCCAGTTTCCACCCTTGCCAAACTAGGCTGTAATTCCGGAGTTACATTTTGGCTGGACCAACGAGTCTATGCACAGTCCAGTCAAAATCTAAACATCCTGTTCGTAAACAACATGGATTTCAATGTGTAGATTTCGTTCGACTGCGGTAATTGCAAAGCATGTGTACCGCCAACTGGGCGTCGACAAATATTTGGCTAATCTTTTCATGCGCGCAAGTGATTTGATGCACTTCGCGAGGTAGGACCCATTTTATTACAATATAGATATTGATTCTCGATCAGATCGCCTTGACGGGGTGCCGCCATTTTGTTTGAAGCAAATGCAAGTGGTATGAGAAATGGAAAGTGATTGGTCAATAGGAGGGACATAGAAGGGACATAACCCTTAATATCGACTGGTGGCGCTACGATCGAGCCTGAAATTTCGAGCCTAATTCGGCAAGGGTGGAAATTTGACTTTTATAGTCAGCTAACGCTCTTGCCTCGGGAAGGTGGTTTATTGCCAGTTGAATAAACTGAAGTTGGAACACGAGGAAACATTTGTTTGGTTGTGAAGCTCCATGTGGAGCAATATGTATGACATTGATCAATCAGTGTCCTTTACCACATACATGTACATTTTACCTGCCACAGAGATAAGACCACGGCTCTACCCAAGACACCAGGTGTTATAAACGTCGTGTCTTTTGTTAAAGAGTTCGGACTACGACTCTACCCAAGACACCAGGTGTTATAAACGTCGTGTCTTTTGTTACATGGATCAGACCACGGCTCTACCCAAGACACCAGGTGTTATAAACGTCGTGTATGTTATTACAGAGATCAGACCACGGCTCTACCCAAGAAACCGGGTGTTATAAACGTCGTGCCTATTGTTACATATGACATTGACATTGCGTGTCTTGGGATTGATATCGCGTATAACACCGCGTGTTTTGTGATTGATATAGCGTATGAGAAACCACGTGTTTGTGATTGATATAGCGTGTGACACACAACGAATATGTGATTGATATAGCGTGTGACACACCACATGTTTGTGATTGATATCGCGTATGAGATCCCACGTGTTTGTGATTGATATCGCGTGTGACACACCACGTGTTTGTGATTGATATAGCATGTGACACACCACGAGTTTGTGATTGATATAGCGTGTGACACACCACGTGTTTGTGATTGATATCGCTTATGAGATCCCACGTGTTTGTGATTGATATCGCGTGTGACACACCACATGTTTAGTGATTGATATAGCGTGTGACACACAACGTGTTTGTGATTGATATAGCGTGTGACACACCATATGTTTGTGATTGATATCGCGTGTGACACACCACACGTTTGTGATTGATATCGCGTGAGATCCAACGTGTTTGTGATTGATATCGCGTGTGACACACCACGTGTTTGTGATTGATATCGCGTGTGACACACTACGTGTTTGTGATTGATATCGCGTGTGACACACTACGTGTTTGTGATTGATATCGCGTATGAGACACCACGTGTTTGTGATTGATATCGCGTGTAAGACACATTGACAATGACTTGGGTGAAATCGAGTTCGACAACGTATATAAGACAGCTGTGTTAAGGATAATACTGAAAAACAATGGAATGTACGCTTACATGTCGAGCACGTACAGGAAGACATATTATCAAAAACGACATTTTGCACCGTGAACGCCCGGATGCTCACAGTAAAATAACAATAAAAAATGTTTTGTATAATACTTTTAATAGCAATTGGCAATGACCTCCTAAAGACCTTATTCAAAATAGCTCCAGTAATCTATATGAGAGTGTGTTTATGGTCGTTAAGTGTCCACAGATACAATGAAAGACCTCTCACTTGACAAAATCAGTTAGCGTCACAGATGCCAACTCGCCATGTGCAGTGCCACTGCAACCCGTGCCGGTCCGTGTCTTGACCTACTGTGAGTGCTTCACAGTCCTAATGACATTACAAGCAACGCATCCCGACTTCTCCGAGCTTGTTCTGTCGGAGGACTGATCTAGGTCAATACTAATGAAGTTATATTAATGACTGCTATCAGGGTATGGCTCAAGCAATACATTTCAACAGAGCAGCAAATATGCAGAAACTATACTAAATATTTGTGTGAAACACTTGAATTTTCCTGATATTCCTTGTGGACTGGTGGAACGATTCAGCAAAAGTTTCGTACGTCGTCCTCTTTTGTATGACGATACGATTACATTTTCAAACTGCCAGACAAAAAAGAAATGTCTAATCGAAGCCGGAGGCGATAATTCGTCATATGCATTTTTTCAATTTCACCATAACTTAAATGAAGCAAGTAAACGTTGTTTTTCCTTTAAAAAATATTTAATAAACAAATATGTCGATAATGAAAACAAGACCATAAACACAGAAAAGATCCCGTTCAGCCAGCATGTTAGTTGATGCTAAACGCGTTCGGGAGTTTCAAAATGCATTTCATGTAGGGGTTATAACGTAGATAGATCGTCTTCGGTATGCTAAACCTGCACACTTATCGGAACCATAAAAACTGATTAGATGCTAATTAGATTAAATCCACGAAGCAGACACATAAAATATCCGAGAGGAAGAACATTTCTCATACGCGATGTTTCCATATAAAAGAAAACGTTACGTATATTCAACGTCTACAGTGTCGACTACCCTCTTTGGGGGACTACGGCGATTCTCTGCCGGACTGTTAGTCGTAACGTCTTTCCTTAACCTTTCTTGCAGTGTGCCTGTATACAGAGATATTCCTGGACTTGAGGAGCGGATTATTCAGCAGCAGCATTGCTTAAAGTAAATCAGTGCATTACATTATTGATGCGAAATGTCTCGTTGGTTTCTTTCAAATAGAAAGCAAATGAGTTAGCGGAAGTCACAACTTGTCACGTCGGGGAAAACTTTCAAGGAGTGTTAAATAGTTTTGTTTATAAGATTGACAACTGACGCTTTCTCTTTTATTGTTTCATCACATTTTTGCTTATAACAACATCATGCACAAATGTTTGGCTAAACTGTGTGAAAAAGAACAATTTTTCGAACTTCTCCAGAAAAATTAACGATGAACAAATTTGTGACCCAAGATGAAATTTTCAAAAATGTCTGCGCTGTTCCTACCAACATTTAAGCATATATTCTTGGTTCAAGACATGTTCATATTACAAAACCTGAAATATTCTCGGCCCAGACATTGTGCACACATTTTAGTCATGCCTATGCACTTGCTGTTGTTTTAACAGAAAGAATAACAGTTGTATTGAAAGAAGCCGTGCTATTTGTCAGCCACATGATATGTTCCCATGAGTAATTGTATGACAAAGTTTTCCTTAGCTTTGAAATTTTGAAATATGAGTGGGCCCAAAAGGTCATAGCTTGTTCTTTTAATGATAAAAAGGCTCGAAGAATGCCACGCAACACAAAATATATATTGAAATTGTGTTAATAGTAATGAATAATCACTAATACATAATACATTGTAAGTAAACACTTATAATTTGCAATTCATGGCACACATGCTAAATTGAAACGTCATCAACTGATCTTCGACTAGTTTCTAAGACAACCGTATCTACACAAGCTATTCTGATTTGAAATACTTCTGACCGTTAGATATCTATCTTGACCACCGCGCATCTTCTTTTCTCTTGGAGATCACAGGACTTCCAGCCTCTCGACTGCTGCAGGCGTCTCATTAAGCCCTGTACGACAACCGTCTGAAGCCACACAGCATCTTGTAACTGGAGACGCGTATAACTTTGATTTATGGAGAATTCGCCCCAGAACAACGACGCATTTATTGGAAGTCAGGATTTCATGGGTAAAGATCACCACTTCGGGTGCTAATTGATTCTTTGGGGTTCTATTCATCAGTCTTGTGAAAGCAAGACCAACATAAAAGAAGACTAGGTATCTTTTATATGGGCATTTTCTAAGGCGTTGTTATCTATAGTCATGAAACTGATATTCTTTTATTTAAGTTGCCATGGAGATAAGTAGGATTTTATTTGTTGTAATCACGTTTTTCCAACTAGATTCAACAGATCTGTAACGTATCTAATCAGACATTATTTGTGTACACAATGTGTTCTGAATTGCTTAATCTGTCACTAATTAATTGTTACAAACAAAATATGTTCCACAAAGCGCCAATAGCGCTATTAGTGTCCCAAGTCTATATCCAAATATGGGACTTACGATGTCATATAATTGTGTACCAAGATGTGATATCTATCATACTACACACAACTGAACACACATAGGTGATAGGGTGTGACTGATAATTGAACAGACAAACGATGAGCATATGTCCACTCCTAGTCTGTCTTCCAGACCCTTGAGAATAAATTAAGGAATCCCACTCAAGTCTAGAATGATTTGGCAAGTCTAGGCCTGATTTTAAGCATTCTTCTTGGCTCCATTTGGACAATATTTTATATGTTGTAGATATGTTGTTAACTAATGCTGTTTGGTCATGGTAACAACATTCAAGGCGTCAATAAAGCTTTTAAAATATATTCGGACATACATGTGGAGGACATTACCAAATCTGACGCATCATTGACCAAAATGGCCCGATGCAATACCCTATTTGTACTTGTACCATATGTTACCGTGGGTTTTTTCAAGTGAACAATTGACTTCCCTTTGCATGTGTTTGTGACGGGTATCGTCGGTGGGTCAGGATACACCTACCTGTTCGCTAACACCTTGAATAATCACTATTTAAACGTAATATAAAGACACTTGCTTACGATATAGTCGGAATCGAACAATAGGCTCTGCTTTTAGTACATATTTCTTTCCAGAATGGACATGTTTTTTGTCTTTTTTTTTTATCTATATACCTGTTAAACTATATAAATCATAAAACGTATTAATATTTTCCAACGAAGACGCCTTCGGTCGATAAGGTTGTGAGCTTAATACCCGAAATTACATTCACGGTTCTCATTCGACAAGTGAGTATGGTTTTACGCCGCCTTTAGCAATAATCCAATAATATCACGGCGGTCTTATTCCACAAACATAGTTAGTGATCTAGAGTACAGCACCGATTCAGTAAATTTCCCATCGAAACAAAACGACTGACTCAGCTATTTGACGTTATGGTTGGAATTCCATTAATCAGACGTCCCTGTTGACTTGTCTTGTCTTGTAAACTGCAGTGGTGCTCCTCTCAGGCGGTTATCTCGCGATACTACGCGATACTACACGGGAGCAGAGCAGACGATAACACAGGAGGGAAGCAGACGAGAATTTCAGATACAAACCTCACCCATTTTTACGAGTCAGCGAAAACGTCACAAAAAATGTGTTTTTAAGCCAAAAAAGCCGGCCACAAACGATGATTGTATTTACAACCGAATGATCTAGTGAATTATAGACCTGCCACTGTCACGGTGGTGATTTAACCACAAGATCAGCTTGAACTAAAAAAATACTCTAAGCTGGTATTGCAGGTAAATACTACAGAACGGCTGCTGCTTCATCTGCGAAAACATGTTTTGAGGAGAACAGCATCTCAGCATGAAGCTGATGACGGCATGTGTACGACATCTCTCAATGAGTAAAGTCCTGGGGGGCTCCAGAAGAGAAAACCACCCTCGGATCAAGAACCTCCCTACATACGAGTCCGACCCCAGGGAGGATGGGTTGTTTGGTTCATGTTCCTCCCTCTTATTATGTAGGGATGCTAGTGTTTTCCTACGACTGTGGAACGTGTTTGATGGTATGTCTCGGTGCTTAACCACGTTGGGTGGGAAATCAAGAGCGCCCTATGTTAACTGGTAATAGATGGGTATTAGGAATACATTTAGGGTGAGTTAGTGAACGAGTGAGTGGGTAGCTGGGTGGCTTGAGTCTTTGAATGAATGAGTGGGTGGGTGGGCTGGTGGGGAGGTGAGTGAGTGAGTGAGCTCACAATCATCAATATAACAGTTGTATTTTAAGCTTGAAGACCTACTTGCCTGTACAACGAGAATGATTTGATAGAGTGAGCAGTGATCCACGCGTTATTTGTATATATAAGTCATGCCATCAATTGTAACAGGGAGTGAGAATGTTATTTGACGCCGCAATACACAATACATATATTATGACATCTTGATAATTATCGAGTCTGGGCAAGGCAACCAGTTGTAATACGAATCGACAGCGACACAAGCCCTCGGCGTACAATGGCACTCTATGAGCGGGTTCAAACACTGTAGCGGCCAGATCCTCATTTAGGATAGCTCATTAAGGTAGGGGCGGTGGCCTAGTGGTTAAGCTTTCGCTCGTCACGCCGAAGACGGGTTCGATTCCCCACATGGGTACAATGTGTGAAGCCAAACTTCTGGTGTCCCCCGCCGTGACATGGCTTGAATATTGCTAAAAGCGGCGTAAAAACATACTCACTCATTAAGGTAGCATAGGATTCTTACAAAGTCTTCCGACACATTTTCATGGCCTGATTAACACTGAAGTTAGTACTTCGTTTGTTCTTTGACACATCTTCTGTCCCGTAGTCCCAAAAGAGTATTCGCGGGATGAAGACATCTTGTATGATATGGACTGGCCACATTGTGCATGGTATAGGTAATATGTTGTCATGATCAGTACTATGACCATACATGGAGTTCCCTCGTGTCAGTTTGTGGTTATGTTGCTGTGGAACCCTATCAACAACGGCGCTTTAATAATGTGACGACGTGTTCTGTCTGACTGTAACTCGTGGATTATGTCACCTCAGGCTACCTGTTCCCAGCCATTGCTAATAACCTACTGTATAAGCCTCCGTTAATGTAGGATCAGTAGGTAGTCTGTCTTACAGACCCTGATACAAATATATATCAAATACAGCCCATGCAAGTCTATAATGTTTGGCAAGTCTAGATCACTGCAGTATCAGGAAATGAAGAGAGTCACTGGGCTCCTTTTTATTATATTTTTATTAAGATAACTGAACAACTGTTTTTTTCTGTACGATATGTTCATTTCAGAGACTAGATGTTAGTCTAGATCAGTAGGTTATAGTCTAAATAACTGAGCAGCCTATTGCCTCATCGGGTTTCTGTAGCATCTCACTCGGCCGCCTCAATATGTCATCTCTACCAGTTGTGGCAGGAATCGTTGGCACCAGATCCATTCATGAGGCCATCACGTGACATAGCAACCCATCATCCTGCAGTCGTGACCACAATGCAAGTGTTTCTTTTTGTTTGTCTTCAAATCAAAGTGTAATAATCTTAGTTCTGTTAAGAACTCAATAACCTGTTTTCAACAAAACCCATCCTCTTTTTATATCAAGTGTTTTTTGTTGGGGTCTGGCGGCTTACAGATTGCAATGAAAGAACGCAGTGCAGCTTCACCATTGCTGCTTGACAACTTATGTAGGCAGCGGAATAAGCCGAATGGATCCGAATGCCACACACTGACGACAAGCGCTTCATGGGAACAAGATCTTGGCCTCTGCGAACTGGATCTATTGAAATAGTTCAGGTAGAAAAAGACAAAAAACAACAACAACCAATATCCCAAACCTATCATGTATTGCTACTGTGAAATTGACATATTTTTTCAGCTGACGTCATACACAGATGAGTTCACATTATGTGAACGATGTGGATGCATATGTACAAAAAGTCAATGACGTCATTGCTACCTAAAGTGATCTTGGCACCAATGTTCCAGAGCTCCACTTCGGTATCGGTAATACAGAAGACTATCAGGTACTGTTTGCCCACAGTAATGCATCCATAATAAGTCCGCCGATGACGTCTCATTTACGTTATCGCCAAACTCCAAGTGTTCGAGCAAAGAAGAAGTGTACATTAACTCCATTCACTGCATGATGAGGACTCCTTCCGTTTGTACTCTTACAGATTTACGACTGCGTCTAGCGGTAAGGGTGCCCCTGTGTCATAACGACGTGGATATTGTTGTCTACTTGATGATGTTTTGTGATGCAGGAACGTTAATGCAGAACCACTAAACCAGAGCAAGCAGAAGAACATGCGAAAAATCAATAGAAATATTTGGCATACCTGGAGTACAAAAAGGTTGATAATTATTTACGTGGTAGGGGAGAGGAATGCAATACGTAATGACTTCAAAACATACATTATGCCTCAATTACGTGTAGTTTACTTGATTGAGAAGAATTATCGTTTTGGATATGTCTATGAAATACAGTTTGTCTGAACGGTAAGTGGCGTAAACCGACATGTTGCCAAAGTGGCAGGTAGGAATATCATGGCATGGATCTACTCATGGTAACGAATGTTGTCAGAGTTGAAATTGTACATGTCTGAATGTGTAGATGCATATTTTTCATGTCTTTAAGAAACATTCTTTCCAGCAGAGAGACAGAGATACACACACAGACTGAGGCTTAGAGAGAGAGAGAGAGAGAGAGAGAGAGAGAGAGAGAGAGAGAGAGAGAGAGAGAGAGAGAGAGAGAGAGAGAGAGAGAGAGAGAGAGAGAGAGATAAATATATAGTAAACATATATAGTAAGATCAATTCAGTCAACAACAATATATACTTTATGTTCATATAAACATATAAAGGTTGGTGATATCACATTGTAGAATTGAAATATCTAGAAAGCAAATTCAAGATAAGGTATGTATTTGTAACTTTATTGTGAAGAATTTACAATTGTAAGTTTCCATGCATTGACACATATGAATTGTGTCAATGGTACATTTGTACCATCGGTATATCTTCATCATCCAACAGTTCAAAGTCTACAGAAGTTTCAACGTCGAGTAAATCTAAATGAAGTTAGCCAAAGTCTATATGACGTGTGATAACGTTTCACCGTGACGTAACACCTGTTATTACGATGGGAACACCCTTTCATTTAGAGTTCTAAGCATAGTTTCATGGGTGCTCTGTGTTCAGGATATAAAAATGAAACAATCCAGAAACAATGACATGTGAGTGTTGTATGACTGTAGCGAGAGAGACCTGCATTGAGTGAAAGTATACACAGCCATATTCCTTCTGTACAGTTGTTCCATCGGTGCTTTGTGGGAAATGAACCATTGTTAATGTATGTGTATAAGTAGATTCTAAGGTCATACTTACGTACGACTGATAGTAGATCTTCACAAGAAACCCAAGTGCACGGGTTTGGTGTTGAGAAACCATGTACGAATTTTGGATTTGAACCCACGATAAATGGATCATGGCGCGACGAAGGGTCTAACTCTTTAAAGCGAATCCAGCGCCTCGTACAGCGTTTTTAGCACCCTTTAAATCTTTAATTACACTCCTTATATACAATTACAGTACAATAACAAAATGACGAGGCAAGTAGTTTCATGAAGTCTAGGAAAGGACACATCCTGCCAAAACTGGCCCTCGAAACACATCCACCCAACGCCCCCCTCCCTACTCCCCACCCCGTCCACTATGAAGTCGTGTAGCCAGCATGTTCCGAGACTGGTGTCGCCCGAGGGTCGTCCCTGGGGTGGGGCAGGGGGTTACAACAATACATGCATACACGTCCACATGGCGGTAGTCCAGACTGATATGTGTGATAGCATCATGTCAGCAGGGTGGCCCCAGGATGGCAAACTCTGATAAACTCAGATCCAACAAGTCTGGAATATTTGACAGATGTTAAACATTGTTTTGCTTTGAGAAATAAAAGCTGTCTACATCAAACAATATTCGAGAAATATATATTATGTGAAAAACCAAGCAATGATAAATGAACAAGTGACAGAGCACTCAGGATTACAATACATAATTTAATTAGTTTTTAAATTGACAAGGCTGTCGACATTACATGCCACTTGTTGTGGGTCGTTTTTGAAATTATTACATCTGTCGTATTGTGTTAAAGCACTGTGGTTATTTGATCGCGTTAAACGTGGGCGACAGGGTAGCCCTGTTGTTGTAGTATTAGCTCGTCGCAACAATGTTTCGAGTCCCCAAAGCAGACTTCCCTCTGTTTGTTTTTCTGTTCGATGTTAACGCCACACTCAGCAATATGCAAGCTATGTAACGGTGGTCTGTAAGTAATCTAGCCTGGACCAGACAATCCAGTGCTTGACATCATGCGCATCGATCTACACATTTGGGATACGATGATCCGTATCAATCAACTCATCGAGCCTGTGTATCCGATCCTTTTAGTCGCCTCAAGAGTGGGTTGCTGAAGACCAATTCAAACCTTGCACTTCGCGGGTAGAGAAGCCGCGTTCGACATCGTGCCTGGAATATTGCCACGAGCCCTGTCAAGCCACACAGACAACCTTATATACTAATCACGATATCCCAACCACCATAACTGTTATACAGCTGAGTTAGATATCAGTAATTTAGTATTTGTGTGTAAGAACTCATTCATATGAGCTCTTTCAAAAAGAAGTCAATCCCAGTGGTGATGTTTTGGCCAGATCGCACAACTTAATCCATCTTTAAAGATGTTCAATCCGCGATTAATGACCGCGTCCCACGCAATATCACGGCCAGTGAAGAGGTGGAGGGTCAAGTGGTTCTTCCGATGTTCTATATTCTATTGACCTACACCGTGGTGTAGTGTTGACGGATCTACGCTGGGTATCCGGTAAACTGACCGCTTCAATTCGGACTGGGTCAAAGTGACTTACTGGCTCTGGGTCAAATAAAAAACCCAGCAAAAACAAATTATTTTTTTATTATTCGTTCAGCGGAAAATGAGAAGGGTACAATTTCATAATTTCTTTCATAATTTATATGTGCTAATTTTAAAACGTTGATAGGGATTGTTTTAGATCCAGATCGAAAACATAAACCGGTTCTGGTTCTGGAAAACAAGATGGCGGTCCCTACCACCGTTTTTAGTTTTCGAATATTTCAAAGAGCGTCATAATAACCCAAAAGTTGTTTGACAGCCTCCGTGGTCTAGTGGTAGAGCGTCCGCCCGGACAGCGGAAGGTCCGGGGTTCGATCCCCGGCCGCGTCATACCAAAAGACGTTAAAAGATGGTACTTATTGTTACCCTGTCTGGCGCTCGGCATTAAGGTGCTAAAACAAGGACGGGTCGGCTAGGAGAGGGGTATTCATGTTAAACTGCGGCATGGTATCTCAGTGAGCTAGCACTAAAAATCGGCATCAGTCCGGACTAGTACAAGCAGCCACACAAACACACACACGTACATGCAGTCGCTATATAAGTGCAATAATCTTTGACGCGATGTTAAACACCATTTCACCTCACCTCGCCTCACCAAAAGTTGTTAGATCAGGGTTACATTCAACGCCACAGCAAAGCCATCAAAATGTTTTATGCTGAACATATAGAGATAAAAAATTAGATGCAATTTCCTATTTTGACTTGTGCCGTAATGTTTCCTTTTTTGTCAAGTGAACAAACAATTGGCTGTCTTCGCATGCGTTTGAGACGGGTGCGGGTAACGCTTACATTTTCGCGAACACCAGCTTTTAGCAAAGATTTCTCATGAATATACAAAGCGTTTGTCGCTTTTATTTACGGGACGAGGTGATGCAGGTCTCAGACGTTTACAGCTTTGGTGAAACCCACGAGCACGGGTATAGTGCTGTCGAACCAGGAAACATTATCGGGATAGGTTTATTGCGTGCCCAAGGGACGCAACACTTCACAGCGAATTGCGGTGCCTTAGACGACCTGCACCCGTTCCCTCTGACCTGGAAGAATGGTGATATAAGCATTATGTATGTGGTGGAGACCACGTGTATGCCAGCTTCACTGGTGTCATCCGAACTGGGATATAACTTCACAGACTGTAGAATTTACACGAGTGTACAGCACTATTCCTGTCATGGTGGTGATTCGTAGTTTGTGGCATTCACGAAGTTTCAGACACCTGCTATCATCACTGTCGCAGAGGTGATTTGTGGCATTTTATCAATTTGTCACTTAGGCCTTTGTTGGACGGAGTTATCAAGTTGGTAATAGACGTTAATGGTGCTAGCAACACATCATAAAGTAGACCATTAACCCCGGCTGAGACATAAACACAATACACTCCCAGTTGGTGTCTAAGGAAGATCCTGAGTGAGTGAGTGAGTGAGTGAGTGGTTGGGTGGGTGGTTGTTTGAGTGAGTGAGTGAGTGAGTGAGTGAGTGAGTGAGTTGGTGGGTGGGTGAGTGAGTGGGTTGGTGGGTGGTTGGTGAGTGAGTGGGTTGGTGGGTGGTTGGTGAGTGAGTGAGTGAGTGAGTGAGTGAGTGAGTGAGTGAGTGAGTGGGTGGGTGGGTGGATTGGTGGGTGGTCGGATGAGTGAGTGAGTGAGTGAGTGAGTGAGTGGATGGTTCTAAGTAATGATTTGTTCTTCGGTTTAATTTAAATATGAGAAAAGGAGAGGTGAGGTGAGGTGAGGTGGGATGAGGTGAAATAGGGTTTAACGCCGCGTTCCTGATTATTGCACTCTTATATCGACGTGCATGCTGAGATGTAGCAGTGTAACATGGACGCCCAACACAGACACTGTAAACTGATTTTGAGCCGGACAGTCCTTGGTTTGACGCAGCCGGGGCTCGAAGCACAGAGTGAAGAGGTCAATTTGTCTACATATATTGTTTTCGAAGAACGAATATACTACCGGGACATCAATGAACAGACATGACTGATGAGTGAGTGAGTGAGCGTGGTTTTCGCCGCTTTTAGCAATATTCCAGCAACATCACGGCGGGGGACACCAGAAAAGTGGCTTCACACATTGTACCCATGCCGGGAATCGAACCCGGGTCTTCGGCGTGACGAGCGAACGCTTTAACTTTAACCACTAGGCTACCCCTGTTAATTTCAGTATTCCGACTGTATCACGGCAGCCTGTAAATACTCGTCTTTTGCAAGGGAGCCAGTGGTTGATAGGCAGGTCAGACATTGTAACCACTCGATCCTCATTATAGGCCCCATCACATTAGTTGAATGTCGTGAAAGCGTTCCGTTCTTGAATCCGAATGTGTTGAAAGCTGGTCTGAAATTGGTGTTTTCAGCTAAGAATCCAATCCACTCTTGGCTAGAAGCTAAGTCAGGTCGTAAAAGGCATCGAAGCCCCACCGCGATGCTCTCGTAAGTACAGCCAGCCTTCTAGAAACTGTCACATCACGAAACTTCTCAGACGATCAAACTTCCCTGCGTTTGTCAACAACCAAGAGAGGTAACTCTAAATAACACTTCCTGTTACAATTTGTCCACGACAGCAATCGATATTTTAGGATTTCTTTCGTCATCTGCTGTCACACAATCACAACAAATAAACCTACAACAATCTCTCCTGTTCTGTAACACCGCAACCACGGGGCACTAGGGACATAATCTGACAACTGGTAAATACTTCAAAAGACATACGCTGAACTGCCATGCTGGGTACCTTTATCACCCGGAGGGGAGGCGGATCATCATTGTGATTAAAGTGTCGGCTCGTCCCACCGAAACACCAGGTTCGATTCCCAGCATGGACACACTAGTACCGTATGAACCCTATGGTTTGTGTCCTCTAATGTAATGCAATTATGGTAAAGGCGACTTAATTAAAGCCATATTCACTCACTCAACTTTTGGACAATGTGCTCCAAACTGTTACATAATATCTGATTGATGAGATTGGTAGGCTCTAAATAAAGAAAGAAAAATAGCGAGAATATTCAGCAATAAAACCATTGGCGATGACCAAAAACATTCAAACAGCGTTGAACTGACAACGCGTTCAGACTAAAACCTACATCGATAACGAGAGGAGAACAGTGTTGCTAACAGCATCGACTGAAATGTACAGTGAATGAAAATGACCGTTTAATGATTATTCATCTAATCACACAGGAACGAGTTTTTCCATCTTTCTTCGTTTTAACCTTGTTGCGTCATGCTTCTCTTTACACCACAAATCCCAGGGCGGCCGTTGAAGAGTGAGTAGAGCCCTCCATTGACCGTATGACATTAATATGTCGGCAAAGTCACAGAAGCGTGTACATACATTACAAAGTTAATGGCAATTTAAACGTGTAATCCATCTCTTTCTCATTTTAAAGTCATTAAAACCCTGGACCGTATAAAAAACGATAGCAAACGAATCCCGGTTCCTATCATTGAAACTGCTCATAAATACCGCGACGCTCGTTATAAATATACTATGAATTCGTAACCCTATGGTATTTTAGAATAATAATGAAAATGGGTACATTTGTAGTCCATTTGCTAGTATTTACTCAATGGGGTGAAAGGTTGAACGTCATTCGATCGGCTGTCTTGGTACACTGAACGATGCGAACATTTCGGTCTTACTTAATTGTTCTGATCCGAATTGTCACAGTGGCTTTAGAAATGTACCGGTTAGTGATATTGTTGATCGTAATGATGGAAACATCGATATTGAAATGTTGATGCGACATGAAGGATATATACCAGTGCATACATACATGTATAGCAAGTAACGTTTCTGTAGATTTAATAACTACAAATCTACATCTACTGATGTTGTAAAATTAATTCCTGAAAGATTCCACCAAACACCTGAGCCATGGAAATTAACACTAAACGAAGTTGATTTGCGAAAAGCGAGTTAAATATTTTGGAACCATATACATGTAATACCAAATTGTATAAGCTACGAAATGTTCATATATTTGTAAAAGGAATGCTTTACTACTCGAAAACCCTGTTAACGCGAACTTATTGTTGTTCGAGTTATTAAACCACATATGGTAGTGGTAGAATGGCCCTATTGTAAAAACATTTGCTCGTCACGCCGAAGACAAGGGTTCGATTCCCAACATCTCCGTGAAGCATGTTCTTTGTGTCGTGAAATTGCAGTAATAAAACAGCGTCTTAAAACATTAATCACTGCCCTATAAGATTTGAGTTAGGCATCCTGCATACGACATTACAGGAACCATGCATATACAAATGCATAAAACGTTGAAATGCCATATTATTAATGGTTTCGTACGCAGGGTTCCTACGTTGTACGTTGCTGCCAAACTGTCGTTTCTTTGAAGTTTGTTTGTTTGTTTGTTTGTTTGATGTTTAACGACGCACCCAGCAATATTCCACCTGTATGACAGCGGTCTGTAAATATTTGAGTCTGGACCAGACAATCCAGTGATTGACATAATGAGCATCGATCCACACAACTTGGATACGATGACATTCATCAACCAAGCCAGCGAGCCGAACCACCCGACCCCGTTAGTTGCCTCTTACAACAAGCATAGTCGCCTTTCGTTTCTCTGCAGTGAGGCATTTTCGCAACAGCGAACCCTGGTGCCCCTCCCCAGGGGATGAACCCAGTTCGTTGTCTGATTCACCCCAATGTCCTTCAAGATGGCGATAATTACACGCCATCGAGGTGTTCTCAACAAAGACAACATGTGGAATTCGGTGACAAACATGCCTGTCACATGCCCCCGTGCATCAAAGTCCCCGTGTTAACATTGGTACCACCCAAACTCGGACCTTGGTCACACCACACGCGCCTAATCCCCTCGTGTCCATCTCGTGTTTGTTCTTGGTCAGTGCTAGATGGCCTCAAATGAACTCTTTGTTGAGTCGATAAGTCGGTCGGTCCGGGTAATCACGAAAGGCAGTTAGTGGCAGGCGACCACAAGATGAAGACAGATTGTCTCCCCCTTCTGTAATTGATTTGACAAATATACTTTGCAGACTCCACCATCCCAAGCTATTGATGACATTGTTTTCTAGACGGAAAATCTAATTCTAAATAAAGTCACAGCCAAATAGCACCAGACCTCGATGACACAAACTGGCTATGTTATAATTAGGCGAGTGTTTCATGTACTGGATATCCCGCAGACCAATGTCGACATTAGAGGTTCTGAACTGCAAATGAAAGTAGACACCCATGTTTTGAAGACGGGTCAAAATTGAACAAACAAGTAATGGTTATTCGATGGTGATGTCTTTGATACGGGTATAATAGCTGTGTCTCAGACCTTAAGAGTGCAGGGTTTCGGTGACTGTTTTCAGCTTAGTTAAGTTTGTAATTAATTAGTGAAATCAAATTTTTCAAGTGTACACTTTATTTTGCCCGGAAGTGTATTTCAGTTTTCTCTGTTAATTATTCTGGCATTCTTGTCTTCCCCTTTTTTACACGTCTTCTTTGCTCAAGAATAAACCATCCATCTGCGGGCTACATACGACACGAGGCGACCGCTGATGGAATGTCACAACATTCACATGTCCATTTCTGAGTACAAACATATCTGATCTATTTGTTTTAGGTACGACTTTACACTGTCAATATGAATATATGATGACTAGTATTTGCCTGTGACCATGAGCATATGTTCTACTTTGACTTTGTTGATATATGCATGTAACTATGAGAAAAAATAAGCTGTACTTTGTCTTAGTATGTGTATGCATGTAACTATGTGTATATGTAAGTTGCGGTTTATCTTTGTGTATGTATTTATATATCTATGATAAAGTTTAAGTTCTATTTTGTCTTAAATTGTGTAGGCATGTAACTATGAGTATATGTAAGTTCTACTTTGTCTTAGTCTGTTTAGGCACGTAACTATTAGTAAATGTAAGTTCTACTGTGTCTTAGTCTGTGTAGTTACGTAACTATGAGTATATGTAATTTATACCTTGTCTTAGTCTGTTTAGGCTCGTAACTATGAGTATATGTAAGTTCTACTTTGTCTTAGTCTGTGTAGTTACGTAACTATGAGTATATGTAAGTTCTATTCTGTCTTAGTCTGTTTAGGCACGTAACTATGAGTATATGTAAATTCTGCTTTGTCTTAGTCTGTGTAGTTACGTAACTATGAGTATATGTAAATTCTGCTTTGTCTTAGTCTGTGTAGGCACGTCAGTAACTATGAGTATATGTAAGTTCTACTTTGTCTTAGTCTGTTTAGGCATGTAACTATGAGTATATGTAAGTTCTACTTTGTCTTAATCTGTGTAGTTACGTAACTATGAGTGTATGTAGGTTCTACTTGGTCTTAGTCTGTGTAGTTACGTAACTATGAGCATATGTAGGTTCTACTTTGTCTTAGTCTGTGTAGTTACGTAACTACGAGTATATGTAAGTTCTACTTTGTCTTAGTCTGTTTAGGCACGTAACTATGAGTATATGTAAGTTCTACTTTGTCTTAGTCTGTTTAGGCTCGTATCTATGAGTATATGTAAGTTCTACTTTGTCTTGGTCTGTGAAGTTACGTAACTATGAGCATATGTAGGTTCTACTTTGTCTTAGTCTGTGTAGTTACGTAACTACGAGTATATGTAAGTTCTACTTTGTCTTAGTCTGTTTAGGCACGTAACTATGAGTATATGTAAGTTCTACTTTGCCTTAGTCTGTGTAGTTACGTAACTATGAGTATATGAAAGTTCTACTTTGTCTTAGTCTGTGTAGTTACGAAACTATGAGTATATGTAAGTTCTAATTTGTCTTAGTCTGTGTAGTTACGTTACTATGAGTATATGTAAGTTCTACTTGGTCTTAGTCTGTGTAGTAACGTAACTATGAGTATATGTAAGTTCTAATTTGTCTTGGTCTGTGTAGTTACGTAACTATGAGTATATGAAAGTTCTACTTTGTCTTAGTCTGTGTAGTTACGAAACTATGAGTATATGTAAGTTCTACTTTGTCTTAGTCTGTGTAGTTACGTAACTATGAGTATATGTAAGTTCTACTTTGTCTTAGTCTGTTTAGGCACGTAACTATGAGTATATGTAAGTTCTACTTTGTCTTAGTCTGTGTAGTTACGTAACTATGAGTATATGTAAGTTCTACTTTGTCTTAGTCTGTTTAGGCACGTAACTATGAGTATATGTAAATTCAAGTGGCCGTTTTTACTTTAGGTCTAGGCGACATTGTGCACTTAGTGACTTGGACAACAGGTGCCCACAGTAACTTGCGTCTTTCTGTATAAAACATGCATAAATGTCTCAGCATCTGACGTGTGAGTGTCAGTGAATCTGTGACACGATAGTAAGATATAAACCGTCATGGTAGAGGGCGTGCGCGTATTCCCTATTGTCAATGCTGATTGGTTGAATCAATATGACGTCACCATTCTTAAGGACAGCAGGATATGACGATATGACGATATAAATACGGATAACATTACCCCATCAGAACATGTTGACTTGGCGTGGTCGACTACATACATAGATACCTTATCAGGAACACTGGACTAGTCAGGTTTATCACAGGGGAATCAAGGATTCTCATACGCTTCGGGTTCAAACCAACAATACCTCATAGAGTTGTATTCAACAGCGCTGTACACATCCATATATACTGAACCAAACTACTTAGGGATCATGAATTGTTTAAAGGATTTTTTGTGTGGTGTAGACTGAACACACAAGTGCATAAAAATATTACTAAAATATTCATGATTCGTAACTTTGATGATCACAATTCGTGATAATTCGCGTCGAGGGCAGTGGAGTAGCCTAGTGGTTAAAACGTTCGCTCGTCACGTTGGTACAATGTGTGAAGCTTGCATCCCCTGCCGTGACATTAATGGACTATTGCTAAAAGCGGCGTAAAAAACATATTCCCTCATTTATTCACTTATCAGCGTTGACATTATCAACCGACTCATTATCTCCAGGTTAGAAAATAGCAGGAACATCAAACTGTAATAAAACCGTGGCGTAAAGCAACATTCACTCACTACATAAATTATTATGGTTATTCATAGTCGTATCACTAAAACAAACACGAATCGTAACAAAATCCACTTGAACAAATCAAAGAAGCTGCACCAGATCACCACCTCCTCCAGCTATGGTCAGTATGCGATGTAGAAGCCCACGACCATGTTCCAGCTATGTCGGACAATCTCACACCAATGTAACACGGCCTAATGTCACAGCGAGGGCGTGGACAAACTTAACACGTCTTTGTAGTAGAAGAAAAGTCCACAAATATTTGCAGGCGTTATGTCGCTTTGAGGCCGAGTAGATCAGTGGTGAGGTGTGATTGTGAAAATGTTTGGAAGCATACCCCTATTAACCCCTGTCCTGTACATTTCTCCGCCACGCTGCGGAACCACCAGCAATTAGAAACACTGTCTAGGTTCTGCGTATGGATACATTCACCTTGCCTACGGCTAAAGTTGGTTACTGAAGGTTCTGACAATTTCAGTAAATATATGGTCTTCGCTGCCTATAAAAGGGCTATTACATTATCAAGAATGAAAGGACTATTCCCATAAATCACACTGCATTTTAGGAATGATCGTTTTATACCCCACTGGTGTCCCATGTCGCCCTCCAGCTAGGTTTTACTTTCAAGAAACTGTGTAAAGTTACCAATAGTTGTCTGAACTGCCGGGCTAAAGAAAGCCACGCTTGAAAATGGGATTTGACCATAAATTACCAACGTTATCAAAACGTTACTAGGCTGAAAACAGTCACCGAAACAATGCAAAGTTTAGGTCCAAAACACAACCATGATACCGTTTCAAACACATCACTATCATTAACCATTTCGTGCATGTTTCATTTTAGCCAGCATCAAACATGGATGTATACACTCGGTGTATATACTCTTGTAACTCTGTTAAATGAAGTCAACATTAAGGGTGTGGATAAAATGTGCAATCATTGTATATGTTGGACATGGATGTATAATGTAAAAGAACCTATGATTAACTGTTGCTGAACATCCTCCGTGTGTGAGGGTATTGCCCTTTTCAGTGTCATATGCAAACTTACGTTAATACGATAATTTATTCAGGGTGCTGAAGAAATATGATATCACATAAATATCTATTTTACAGACCAATGGGGGTAACAGCTGACATCATCATCATCATCATCATCATCATCATCATCATCACCACATCCTTGTCGTCACACGTCTTTTCTCTTATAAGCCAACTGATGAGGGCTGGATTCTTACAATAGTTGACCTGGCTGGTTGTCTCATTGTGCCTGTGGGTGGCTGCTCATCCTGTCAACCTTTTAAAAACGTTTGCAATTTTAATTATGGACGTGATTGGTTAAATAACGCCAATGAATATTATCGTAGTCTCGTGCTGGTCCCCTGAAGCAATATCGCGGCCAGAGACGTTATGAGGATAGGGTTAACGTTTTGTATAACACGGTGGGATTTGAACCCAGGCGATGTGCATGGCGAGCAGCCACATCTACTACTGTACCAAGCCCCACGTATTTAAAAGTACAGTTTGACGAATATACTTGTAGAATTATCCCAGCAATAAAATGCATTTGGGGAGAGCGTTTTAATAATGCATTTACACAAAATTGGGATATATTTACAGTCAGCCAAGATTAACACTTTAATAGGAAACGATACATAAAAGTTATTAACTGATATTTCAAATCTAAACATCGGCATAGCTCGTCAACTGAAAAATAATTTGAAGCGGATATGTGAGTTATAAGCATGGGTTACGTCAGTCTAATCATAACATAAATATACAGAATCAAAACTCCACGCACCGCTTTACCTTTACACCGAGTTACACAGTCTAATTAACACCCAACTGATTTCCTCAAAGGTTGACACCTTAGTTCTTTGTAAGGAGCCTACGTGTTCATGAGGCTCAAGACATGCTCATATTCGAGTGGGTTTATAAAAAACCCGATAACGTACAAAAGCTCGGACGGAAACGAATTAAGAGTCTTGGCGTTCCCATTTGTCATAGATCTTGCTGTTTTTCGAGCACGTGCTTTTCAATTCTCCTTAACAGCCTTTTCTTTTCAAAATCTAAACCACAGATATGTCTATGATACTTGGTTTCAAATGTCAAGATAACCATAAAATATAAAAATGAAATAAAATTCCAGGTTCTTTTAAGTGTAAAGCCACAAACTTTTTATAACACGTAGATGAAATGGCAAAAAATGGATTTTACAGTTGAAGTGAGTTCTCCAGTAACAATAATAAAAGTAAGGCTCACGTGTACGAGGAATATCAAAAGAGGGTTATAACGCCCACTGAGTCACGATGAGTGGTAACATTTTAATTTGTTTCTAATCACGCGAAGCTATACGCCTCCTTGACATCTTTTAATCAACTTTACATCGCAAATTTGGATTTCATTCCATTTGTATAACGAACATACTGCCCAGTTTTTTTCTTTATCGTGTTAGATACTAATCTGAGGGGCGATAGATATGTATATTTACAGAGGCCTTGACTCTCTCATCAAGTCAGTAGGTGGTGTTCTGAACCTTGTTCGAAGAACCAGTGGTGGAACAACTTGCATAACTGTCTACATGTATAGTAACATGATTAAAATAACAAAAGTATCATCCAAAACATAATTAACAAGACTGCCATAACCATCAAGACTAATACAAGTAACATGACTAACATAACATAACCACTTGTAACAGGCTTGCGATACCCACTCGACTCACTCATCCAACAAGGTCACGATATGGCTGAAATACTGCCGATGTGACGTTAAATCTTAACTCACTCACTCACTCGCTCATCCAACAAGACCAATATGGCTAACACGATTCGTCAGACTTAATAATAATAGACCGTTCATATTGCTCATATTTCCACACCACACGGGGCGTGCTCATAGCGCTATTATTACCCCGGTCACTGGATCAGTGTGCGCTCAACAACCATTCTCAACTCCATGTGGAGTGTACAACCCAAGCTGCCTGTCAGACGCTAGAAGGTTAACAACCACTATGATCTCATCCCATCTTCTCGAGGCAAGGGAGTTATCTAACTGAAGTTCAGTTTCCACCGTTGCCGTTAACTCACATTGACAGTGTCTCACATTTACAGCCAAAGCGAACTGAAAATCAAACCAGAAATTAACAGGTATGCACTACCTGCTGTTAGTAGAGCAGATAACAGTTATAATTGTTCAAATGATGAGACAAGCACACACATGCGCATGGTCGGACGCATTGGGTTAACTAAGAAAAAGTAACGTCTGTCATAGAAAAGTCAACATAATATAGCCTCCAAGTTCCCACTCAGAGTGTTATGGTTGCTTATAATTGAATAGTTGCTGTCTGTTCTGAGTGTGCATATGCATATTTGTGTAGGGTAGCTACGGTCTCATTAGCCAAAATATAAAACTGTCTGGTATTTTGATGATTCGACTCTAAACAGGCGTCTGCGATCTGGTGGCTGGGTTTTGGGTTTCTGAATGGTTTTATATTAGAAGTTTCCATTGTCGGCTAAAAAAAGAATATAATGACTTTGTGTCAGACAATGCAGTTGCCGAATTTCATCCCACACTTCTTACCATTTAGTCAATGATTACGTGTACCCATTCCCCGCTAAACACCATGTGGAGTAAATACGGTACACCAAGTCAGTCTTCTTGAAAGCACAGAAGTTTCATGGACACCTCAGTAAGTCCGGAAGAAACCGGATGTATAGATTTGTGTTCTAGAAAGGTCACTTTGAGTGTGCTGGAGGATACATTACTTAATTATGGCCTTGATTACACGGGACACACATGACATGGCCCAGGCAGTATCTTCTTCAATTAGATCATTAGTTTCTGAAACACTTTTCTTTGTCGAATGTGTTTTGGGGAAGCCCATAGACTCATTAAAATCGGATCTTTTACTCCATACGGTATCTGCGAGGAGATCTGATTACCGCTCCATCAGGTCGCGTCAGGTTAACCCTTAGCGACCTTTAACCACCCAATCTTAATGAAGGATGCGTGGAATATTGGGCCAATCAGATGTCAGCTTACTATAACAATTCGTCTTCATTAATTTTCTTTACCGCTTAATAATAAGTAATTAACGAAATGGAACCCGCGCTGACCATGCACATTCCAGGGATGGTTCTCCCTTTTGAACAACATGGGGTGTATGAAATGTAAACATTATATAGCGTGGGTTTTATAATTTACATTCGGAACTGGCCGTTTTCGTATTACAGAACTCGTATATGCTGCTCTAAAAGCTTCGCTGACACGTCACGGAAATATAAAAGTTTGGAAGCTGATTGGCTGATTAGCAAGTTCACCTTCTATGAAGGACAGATGAGATGAGGAGAGATGAGATCAGTTTGAGTGAGTGAGTGAGTCTCATCTGCTTTGCCATTTCAGTGGCACAGACAAATCAAGAATCATAAATCATCATCAGCGGGTCGAAATTTGGATTCGAACCAAAAATCAAATAATCCTGGAACTATGAGTCTAATGTACTAATAGTGGGCACCAAAGCGGTGTGATATTTACATACACTGAATTTCTGCTTTCGCTCCAACCATAAAAACCTTTTTTTGCGTCCAGAACTAACACGTCAACGTCAGCGCAGTACAGAAATCCGATTTTGAAACGGAAAACACGATCTGACACAAATCCAAGAACTGACACATATAGAACATGCTGTATTATATGTGTGTTTTCTAACCTCAACGTCTCAAAGAGGTTTACGTTTTACCCCGTGTTGCGAAGAGGCGAGCAGATGTCCCAATCCGCCAAACTGCGTTTCTGGAAGAGAAAGATTGAGTGTAAAACCGAGAACCACGTGATTTTTGGTATCACGATACATAGTTGTTCTGAAAACAACTGGTTCAGGATTCACGTCACGCGTTGACACGGAAATTCGCTAGTCGTTTGAACTTACTGTTGACCACCATACAGATCTAGTCAGGATAACAATATATGGTTAACTATAATAATTCTGTAAAGGATGTTTAAGGGACCCTAAAGTCAGCTAGAGCTGACTGTAGGCTGCTTGAGACGTGGGTGAGAATGGTATGGGGGGTGATGGTGTATGATGCACTCTGTGGTCTGTAGAAGAGACTAAAGGTCCTGGTGTCCCCGGGATCAAGAACTGACCGTGTATCGCACCACCACCTAAGACTTGACCTGTGTGACCCCATGTTACGATTCACACTATCCGTCATATCCTGGTAAAGTTTATAAAAGTATTCAAGTTGTATTACTCACACAACATAACAATTGTTAAATGTTTTTAGAAAGTCTTATGAATAGTGATGTAGACCTTGATAATACCGCATTATACCGTGTGACACCACTGACTATGTACATTTAACATCATCCCTTTCATCTAAGTAAATGTTGAAAATGTGGGCTTGCTTCTTTACTTAAAATTCATGCCCAGCACACATCATCCCGTCTTACCGGCTATGATAAAACAAAATGCAGACACCGGCCACGAAGGGTCGGGTCATTTTTTATCACATTGCTCCTTGCGTATAGAACTCAGAAACCGTGTCAAATCGTTTTTCGTAAATGCCGACTGTATCTATTTTTCATGTTTATTAATTTAAGGTTTTATTGAGAAAAAACACCATAAATATGATTGGACAATGAAATTTAAAATCATATCACATATTTACTGTATATTTATGAAATACAATAACAACTTCTGGTTTCCAGTAGCGTTGAAACAACACATTAAAATCCCTAAACGATAAACATCGTGATGCTTTGTCCGGTTTCGCCAGTAATATGAAATAAATGGGTCAGAAAAGCTGTTCGATAATATCTCTTTTAATGTCAACTGTTCATTTATAATGTTGAGATCATAAAAGATCTTCATTGTATTTTTTTCGATCAGTAAAAACTAGATTGTAAAAGATACGATAATTATGTAGATAATTAAAATAATGTGTAAAGCTATATGTGTTGATGCTGAATGAAGCGGATTGTTCATCTTCGGACCTTTCCCCATTTGAAATCAATAAATGGACCCCGTTTCTCAAAGCGGTCTTACCGCTACGATGATCGTAACTATCTAACATACTTTAACAACGGTTTATGTTAGGCCTAGCAATAAGATCACTTTGGGGAACGGGCTGCTGTTCATGTAATCTTACACAGTTCGTGAGGGAAACAGTTCGACTAATGTGGATATGATTTCGTCTTCGGGTTTCATTTCTAATCAGGATTGTTCTTTCCGAAAAAAACTGCTCTCCTAATTATACGGACAGAGAGAAGAAACCTACATAAAACCGTCGTAAGGAAATGAGTAAGTGGGTGGGCTTGGTTTAACGCCGTTTGGAACAGTATGTCAGTTAAATCACGGCGTGTCAGTTTGATGTGTGAGGAAACCTCGAATATGATACAGGTCTTAGACGTTAACCCACGGGTTGGTGCAGTCAAACGTGGAAATAGTGAGTGAGTGAGGTTTTACACCGCTTTTAGCAATATTCCAACAATATCACGGCGGGGGACACAAGACAGGGGCTTCACACATTGCACCCATGTCAGGAATCGAACTCGGGTCTTCGGCGTGACGAGCTAGGCTACCCGGCCGCCCCCTAGAAATATAATCAGGGCAAATCTTGGACGCGAAGGGTTGCACCTCTGGCCAACGAATTTTCGCCTTAGACCACTGTGCCACCCGACTCAAGGGATATATCGTGTTGTATACAAGTTCAGAGCAACGTCAATAATATGATCGTAATTTGAAATCTGAACACAAAACTTTGGGACGCAGTCGTGACTAAACGTGACACAAAGAACTTAAATTTTAATCATGGCTGTTCAAATTTCGTTACTTCTTCCTTCGTGTCTCAGTAGGATTTCAAACCTAAACCACCAACAGTTAAGCGATCATAAAACAAAGTTTTTGTGTGATACGCTTTACGCTTTTTGCCAATTTGCAACATCTTTTGTTACGAAATATGAAACAAAATCATTTCACCTCCTGTAAATCTCATCATAGACGGCCTTGTAATGCCTGAGTTTCTCGTTCTGAAAACTATACAACGCAGAGAGTGGAGGCTTTCGCACAACCTCCACCGAGAGCCCGATTTGTGTGTTATACATAATCTAACTTGACCTACTTCCTTTGCGTGCAAGGAGTAAAACAGACACAGACTTATTTACCGTCACTAACATAACGCATTGTTAAAAGCAATTACCATACTATAAATCATCCATTTCCCACTGCCGGATACGACGAAACTATCTGCTGTCACATTTTCTGCATACGTATAACATATGCTTGTTGTAAGTGGTTAAACAAGTGTGCCAGCGGATCTAAAAGTTCGAGAAAAAAAAACGAAATACGAATTTCCCGATAAGAGTAATTGTGTAATTGAGAAGGGAGAGGATGCACGTTTTTCTTAGCATGAGAAATGAATTTGTAGTTAAATGCATTTCTGTTATTAAATCATTTCATGTCAATATCTTTACAACGTCAGTGAAAGATATCTACCGCGTTAGGAAATCGTATAAACCCTTGAATCTTGTCCTCGAAGGAACTTGATTATTCATTTGTAACACAAGCGTCGTCACGTATGTAATCAGAGCAATCAAATCAGTTCCGTTGATTCCGTATTTCAGACGGACTTCCATATTTTGTAATCACCCACTTGAACATCCGGTGGCCTCACTTTGACTGCATACAAAGGAAGTGAACAATTAGAGGGACATTTATCCCCGGTACCAATAGAGGAAAATATTAACCTACAAGAAACGGAAATCTTTACTTGCCAAAAACAGTCGTTACCCGATAGCGTCTACACAATATACATTGCGTTGTCTGTATGGACTGTGGGAAACCTCGATCTGGCATATTAAACATCAGATTGTGTCCACATCGGACAAAATCACAATATCAGTGTTATGTCGTTAACAATGTCCACGGGTCTTACGCAGTACTTTCGCACAAGCATGTATACCATGTGGTGAAAGTCTTAATTCTAAGGTCACCGAGTCTGTCGGATAAGTTAATGATAAAGTTTTCACATGTATATGAGTGAGTGAGTGAGTGTATGCTTTTACGCCGCTTTTAACAATATTCCAGCAATATTACGGCGGGGGACACCAGAAATGGGCTTCACACATTGTACCCATGTCGGGAATCGAACCCGGGTCTTCGACGTGACGAGCGAACGCTTAAACCACCAGGCTACCCGAACGCCCCTACAATAATAATAAACAAACTCGCAGACGAGGTCTTCGACCAGCGAGTTTGTTATTATTATTAGTTGCATGGTCCTGTGTTATATAACATCATACGCGGATCGAGAGAGGAGTTATGAGTGTGTGTGTGTACGTACGTGCGTGTGCGTGTGTGTGCCCGAGTTTATGAAACATACCAAACATTTATTCATTCGGACATATTATAGTTGATCTGGTGATCACAATTCTTCTATGGAGGAATAAAGAATAATTCTATTCTAAAAGTAAAAGTTACAAAACAACTGTGGCCTATTTAGTTGGTGTTATATTTTCAACCAACTGAACGTGAATTGCTCAATGACAAATTGCAACCCCCTTTTCCCAAAAGCTCTATCCGCGTTTGAACACATATTTAGCATCACATTAACCGGTTGTGAGCATTATCTTCATCATCGTATTTCCTCAACATAAGTACTATGCGCATGTAGATATCCGTGTGTGTTAAAGTGTTTACATTTCGATATCCCTTTAATGGCGCCGATTGATATCAACAAAAACAAGACATCACAGTAATCTGATTCACCGCAAGCGTTGATCAGAGGGATAGTATCTATTGGCACGTGTCACATACCGGCAGATGAGACGTCACGTGTGGATAGTGATGAAAGAGAGGCTCGTTTCACGGCCTCGCCTCGCTCATACCGCGCATGCGTGTCATGACTATGGCAAGTGGATAAAAGCATCGCCAATGATTTGATGAGGTCTGGCTGAGCTAAGTAGATATCTAGGTTACAGATGCACTGTTACACTTGGAAAATAAATCCCACGTGGCAGAACACAAGCTTGTCTGAATGGCGGCGGAAACGGCTACCTGTGGAATGGCGGGAAATCTGGCACACACCGTTATTTATACCGGAAACAGTTTACATTGCAATAAAAATGACTTTTACTCCTGTGACCACTCTGTTTATAGGTTCAAACGACACGGTTTATTCCCATGTACATAATAAGAGAACAAGCTACACAATTCAGCTCTTGTGTGTGTGTGTGTGTGTGTGTGTGTGTGTGTGTGTGTGTGTGTCGTGTGTGAGCGTTATGTCTGTGTGTATGTTGTGTTGTGATTGTGTTGTGTGTGTGTGTGTGTGTGTGAGCGTTATGCGTGTGTGTTGTGTGTGAGCGTTATGTCTCTGTGTGTATGTTGTGTTGTGATTGTGTTGTGTGATTGTGTTGTGTGTTATGCGTGTGTGTTGTGTGTGAGCGTTATGTCTCTGTGTGTATGTTGTGTTGTGATTGTGTTGTGTGTTATGCGTGTGTGTATGTTGTGTTGTGATTGTGTATTGTGTGTGTGTGTGTGTGTTATGCGTGTGTGTTGTGTGTGAGCGTTATGTCTCTGTGTGTATGTTGTGTAGTGATTGTGTATTGTGTGTGTGTTGTGTGTATGTGTTGTGCGTTGAGTAATCTGTCCCACAGACCCTGGACCATATTGTTTTAAAGTAATGCCACAACTCTAAATGAAACAAGTCTAGATTTTCCACAGGTTCAGGTTCTGAATCTCTCATCTCACTTCAATTATAATGTAGCTGCTTGTTTCTATGAAAATAACATGATACTTTTCAGAGACAAAGCGTTAGGTTTTGAGCAATGTTCTAGCATGGGCACCAGAAATAGGTTTCACACGTTTTACCCATATCCAGAACCTAACCCAGATCCTCGGCGTGACGAGCAAACGCATTAACCACTCGGCTACCTCACCGCCTCTGAACAGTGTGACGAAAGGAAAGGGAGATATGTTCACTTCTTGAGGACAAAGATGTCTGTTGGTATATATTTAGTAGTTGCTCTTCTTGTATAGTTGCAAATGAGACGAGACTCACTATGCATTCAAATAGTCCTACGAACGTCGTATTTGACGTAACCGCCTCGGTTGTCTAGTGGTAGAAAGTCCGCCAGGAGAGCGGAAGGTGCGGGGGTCGAATCCCGGACACGCCATAACGAAAGACGTTAAAAAATGGTACTTGTTGTTAAACTGCTTGGCGATAGGTAGACCAAGACATAATTGTATTTTTCTCTCTTTAAAAGAATAATTCCTCTTCTGCTGTTTTCATCATTGTGCAATGGAGGAAACTAGGGAAATTGGTTTAGTTTGATCTAGACTTGCCTAGGCTTTTTGTAAAAAAATATATAAGTTCCACAGTCATGACGCAGGAAAAGCGCTCGGCATTAAGGGAAATAAACAAAAACAAGGTTCGGAGTCAGTATTAATACTTTGTTTGAGTTGGGTAGCCATGTTAAAGTGGATATAGCACCACAATGCCGGTATTAGTCCGGTATAGTACAAACAGCCATATAGACGAGCGCGCGCACAATATATATATAGTTTATGTTCTTGAACGTGAAATGTTACACTCCATTTATCCTCAGGAAGTGTCTACAGAGGAAACGGTTGTTGAGTTCAGTTGTTCCTCACGAACAGAAAAGCTGGGATGTGATCATGTTTCAGATAAAACATACACACAAATGCAGGCGGTATGATAAGTAATATCGGTTAAAAAAATCACTCGTTGGAGAACACCCACAGTTTCAATCGTTTGCAGTTGTCCCTGTCCATCACATCCGGGCATGTTTATGTCTGTCTTAACTAGGTGTCACTGTCTGCGCGTGATGACCTGTTTTCAGAAGCGCGGGGTTTTGATAGCCTAAACAGCCCTGACCCGCGCCTAATGGGTCTAAACCTCCAAACAACTGATGGGTAATTTAGCGAGGAAAGGTTTCGCTGACCAGATTCAAAACACGCCCGTAGTTAGCAAAATAATAGGTTTAACGATGGACTTTTGTATAGAATGTATTCACCGGAGCATCGGTAGCCGAGGAGACTATGTGTAGGACAAGGACACATCTGTGCGACCTTCACTACCATTCAAGATGGAATGGGAATACAATGGCGCTGGAAACACAGGAAGCCGAAATGTCCATCGATAGACGACACACAAGCTCAATGCAGATTCAGATTAATTTTATTTCTCCATAAACCTCCAACGGTTGTACAAGAGCAGCACAGACATCAAGATGTCTGTGTTGATTTGTGTTTGATTTGCAAGGCATTAAATGCAGTCGATATTAATTCTGGCAGGCATTTCAATTCTTTTAACTTAGTAGTTGTTTTCAAACGGGGCGGTGGGGTAGCCTGGTGGTTAACACGTCCGATCGTCACGCCGAAGATCCGGGTTCGAGTCCCCCCATGGGTACAATGTGTGAAGCCCTTTTCTGGTGAAGCCAATTTCTGGTGGAATATTGCTAAAAAAGCGACGTAAATCCATACTCACTCACTGTTATCAAACATTTAAATGACTGTACATTAGACCACACAAGCTATTTCTCAGGTATAAGAGACTGTTGGAGAATCACGAAGTGTACATAAACGTTGATCATTAGGGATGTTATTCCATCGGCCAGTCTCAACGTGTAGGTTGCGATTTGTTGCTCGAAATTTTAAAAGCGGATATGCTTTAGATTTGGATAATAGAAGGCAGTTTTCAAACGGTGGTATTATAGTTACGTGTAACATGTTGATGACGTGTGCAGTCACCTCCAACGAATATGAACAGTCACTATAAGAAACAAAACATTTCCATAATCACAAGAACTCTCTGCTACAAGCAGAGTCAGCTGTACGATTCCGACTGTATCATGTGCATGTGTTTTACTATCAAATAGTGATGATACCAGGTGTTGGCGACAAGGTGATCGCATCCTGCCCCATCGGTGGCTCCCGTCACAAACACATGCAAGGGCAAGTCAACTGTTCACCTTAAAAAAAACGTGTGACAGAATGTCCTCCACATTTCTACCTTAAAACCTTTTCAGCACATGCTTGTGATATGCTTGGAGTCGTACAATGGAGTCTGCATTTATAAGAGATGTCTTATGATTTTGTCTGTTATATTTATTAAAAATACTTTTTTCAATTTCTTATGTTTAGACTTTTGTCTTTTGTAAGAGAGAAAATACGTTTCACCATTGAACTGTGAGTTAGCAAAGGGAAAATTGATAGATTGAGAAAACGTGAATATGTATGAATGAAGTTCAGGGGTTGCAAAAGCTTGTGGTTAAGCCAACAACGTGTATCACCATTGATTACAGTCACAATTAGCATAACTATATTTTTCCGATGCATTACATTATTAAAAAATAATGAACTTAACGTTGGTTTAATGGGCGTATTTGCAACACACGTGTTAATAAATTGTTACAAATTGCCTGTAAACACGAACTGTACAAATTGACTGTTAATACGTTTGTATATGTTGGCCTTCATGTTTATTTACGTGCAATACATCAAAAGTGTTTTCCATCATATATGATCAATTCAAAACTTCAACGTCAGAAAATAGTTGGTCTTCAACATCTGCCGATTCCATAGGGCGTAGGAGGCAAAGTTGTGGTAAAAATTGTATGAATTCACAGAAAATCAGTTAAGACACCAGGTTTTCGCGAAAAAGTAAGCATGTTCTGCCACCTGCCACTCACACAACTTCACAACAAAAGTAAGTGCCAGTGAGTAAAAATGTGTGAAAACTCCATGTAAAGGCCATAACATGGGATAGCATCGCGTTTCGTATTAATAAGCGAGGTGTTTTATTAACTTAATTCCTCTGAATATCTACCCAAAAAAAAGGTGCAAATAATCACAGTCATGGTGAAGGATTAGCGATAACATTTTGGATAGTATTTCTTTTGGAAATGACATAATGCACGCTTGTCCTAAAGAACAGAACCCTTTTATAGATCATGTAGCAGGGTGCACGTCTCTGCACAGTAACCTCACAGATTGCACGTCTGTGGAAGGTAATCCAAGACATCAAGGATGCTGAGAAGTGGTTCACATATCACAGTTCCTATACTGAACAATGCAGTACACGCTCCTTCAACACGACACCGCCGGAAAATATCATATTAATTTAGAATTTGTTCGTTTAGATTATGCTATTCAATCTCTACGATGGATATAGACACCTTATTCGTCTAGAGAACGTATCATTAAACAAACTATCATCTTTTCTCGCAATCGGTTTGACCGAAAATCATCTCACAGGCACTATTTGTTCACTCCCTGCAAGGTATATACAGCCTTATCTATGTTGAGGAGCACGCGTGTTTACCTTGCTGCAGCATCTGCTAAATGGCCTTCTCTTTTCTACAGGCACACTGACATCTTTCGTTGCCGCTTAAAATGATTGAGTCCTGTCCCAACCTGGCTCTCTCAATGAACCCATCGACTTGGAGCTCAGAAAATGCTGTGTTGCGTCATCGCTGAGTAACGGTGGTTCGGTTTGCATCTTCCGAAGAGGTTGCGTGGAAACAACATGTCTGTAATGTCTGGCGGGGATGTTGGTGAAATGTTTACCGTTATGTCATGGTGTTGGTTGGCTTTTCGTGTCAGACAAACCTAATTGGTTCATGTCATTTGAATGATGGTGGTTTCACGAGAAACTGAATTGCTGATGGGTGATGTTGGTTGACGCTGCATGTCGGACAAACCGAGCTGAATGGTGGTTTTCGCTGCATGTCGGACAAACCGAACTGAATGTTGGTTGACGCTTCATGTCAGACAAACCGAACTGAATGTTGGTTGACGCTTCGTGTCAGACAAACCGAACTGAATGTTGGTTGACGCTTCATGTCAGACAAACCGAACTGAATGTTGGTTGCCGCTGCATGTCAGACACACCGAACTGAATGTTGGTTGACGCTGCATGTCAGACAAACCGAACTGAATGTTGGTTGACGCTTCGTGTCAGACAAACCGAACTGAATGTTGGTTGCCGCTGCATGTCAGACAAACCGAACTGAATGGTGGTTGATGTTTTGTGTCAGAAAACCGAACGGAATGGTGTTGCTGTTTGTTGTTAAACAACCCCACTTATTCTTGTGTGTGGTTTCAAGAGACACTGAATAATTGGTGTTTGATGTCAGTTACACCGAGTTGAATTATATTTGATGTCAGAAACGCAGAAATGAATGGTGTTTGACGTGAGTCACACCAAAGTGAATTAAGTTGGATGTCAGACACTCATAAATGAATGGTGTTTGATGTCAGTCACACCGAAATGAATGGTGTTTGATGTCAGACACACCGAAATGAATGGTGTTTGACGCTGCATGTCAGACAAACCGAACTGAATGTTGGTTGACGCTTCATGCCAGACAAACCGAACTGAATGTTGGGTGACGCTGCATGTCAGACAAACCGAACTGAATGTTGGTTGACGCTTCATGTCAGACAAACCGAGCTGAATGTTGGTTGACGCTGCATGTCAGACAAACCGAACTGAATGGTGGTTGACGCTGCATGTCAGACAAACCGAACTGAATGGTGGTTGACGCTGCATGTCAGACAAACCGAACTGAATGGTGGTTGACGCTGCATGTCAGACAAACCGAACTGAATGGTGGTTGACGCTGCATGTCAGACAAACCGAACTGAATGGAGGTTGACGCTGCATGTCAGACAAACCGAACTGAATGGAGGTTGACGCTTCATGTCAGACAAACCGAACTGAATTTGTGGTTGCCGCTTCATGTCAGACAAACCGAACTGAATGTTGGTTGACGCTTCGTGTCAGACAAACCGAACTGAATGTTGGTTGCCGCTGCATGTCAGACAAACCGAACTGAATGGTGGTTGACGCTGCATGTCAGACAAACCGAACTGAATGGTGGTTGACGCTGCATGTCAGACAATCCGAACTGAATGGTGGTTGCCGCTTCATGTCAGTCACCGAACTGAATGGTGGTTGCCGCTTCATGTCAGTCACCGAACTGAATGGTGGTTGCCGCTGCATGTCAGACAAACCGAACTGAATGGTGGTTGACGCTGCATGTCAGACAAACCGAACTGAATGGTGGTTGACGCTGCATGTCAGACAAACCGAACTGAATGGTGGTTGACGCTGCATGTCAGACAAACCGAACTGAATGGAGGTTGACGCTGCATGTCAGACAAACCGAACTGAATGGAGGTTGACGCTGCATGTCAGACAAACCGAACTGAATTTGTGGTTGCCGCTTCATGTCAGACAAACCGAACTGAATGTTGGTTGACGCTTCGTGTCAGACAAACCGAACTGAATGGTGGTTGACGCTGCATGTCAGACAAACCGAACTGAATGGTGGTTGACGCTGCATGTCAGACAATCCGAACTGAATGGTGGTTGCCGCTTCATGTCAGTCACCGAACTGAATGGTGGTTGCCGCTTCATGTCAGTCACCGAACTGAATGGTGGTTGACGCTGCATGTCAGACAAACCGAACTGAATGGTGGTTGACGCTGCATGTCAGACAATCCGAACTGAATGGTGGTTGCCGCTGCATGTCAGTCACCGAACTGAATGGTGGTTGCCGCTTCATGTCAGTCACCGAACTGAATGGTGGTTGCCGCTGCATGTCAGACAAACCGAACTGAATGGTGGTTGACGCTGCATGTCAGACAAACCGAACTGAATGGTGGTTGACGCTGCATGTCAGACAATCCGAACTGAATGGTGGTTGCCGCTGCATGTCAGTCACCGAACTGAATGGTGGTTGCCGCTTCATGTCAGTCACCGAACTGAATGTTGGTTGACGCTGCATGTCAGACAAACCGAACTGAATGGTGGTTGACGCTGCATGTCAGACAAACCGAACTGAATGGTGGTTGACGCTGCATGTCAGACAAACCGAACTGAATGTTGGTTGCCGCTGCATGTCAGACAAACCGAACTGAATGGTGGTTGACGCTGCATGTCAGACAAACCGAACTGAATGGTGGTTGACGCTGCATGTCAGACAATCCGAACTGAATTTGTGGTTGCCGCTGCATGTCAGTCACCGAACTGAATGGTGGTTGACGCTTCATGTCAGACAATCCGAACTGAATGTTGGTTGCCGCTGCATGTCAGACAAACCGAACTGAATGGTGGTTGACGCTGCATGTCAGACAAACCGAACTGAATGGTGGTTGCCGCTTCATGTCAGTCACCGAACTGAATGGTGGTTGCCGCTTCATGTCAGTCACCGAACTGAATGTTGGTTGACGCTGCATGTCAGACAAACCGAACTGAATTGGTGGTTGACGCTGCATGTCAGACAAACCGAACTGAATGTTGGTTGCCGCTGCATGTCAGACAAACCGAACTGAATGGTGGTTGATGTTTTGTGTCAGACAACCGAACTAAATGGTGTTGCTGTTTGTTGTTAAACAACCCCACTTATTCTTGTGTGTGGTTTCAAGAGACACTGAATAATTGGTGTTTGATGTCAGTCACACCGAGTTGAATTATATTTGATGTCAGACACGTAGAAATGAATGGTGTTTGACGTGAGTCACACCAAAATGAATTAAGTTGGATGTCAGACACTAATAAATGAATGGTGTTTGATGTCAGTCACACCGAAATGAATGGTGTTTGATGTCAGACACACCGAAATGAATGGTGTTTGATGTCAGACACACCGAAATGAATGGTGTTTGATGTCAGACAGACCGAAATGAATGGTTTTGCGTCGTTTGACGTTTGATGTTTAATCAGGGAGACTGTACAAAATTTATATAGACTCCCTGGTCAAACAAACCAACTTAAATGATATGTGCTACTGGACTTTTGATAATGATTATAAGATATGTCAGATATATTCAAATATACACTAGACATATCAAGAGTGTTGTGTATGATAGAAAAAGAATATAAAAAGTGGAGTATATTTTGTTTGATGTTTCAACTCAGGGAGACTGAATGAAAGGACAACGAGAGCATGCTTGAAGTTAAATTAAACGATGTTCCCACTTGTGCACTGCAGTTGAATGATGGGCCTTTTCATTTCCGTCAAACCTTTTACCATATCGATACGTTTATAACTATAATAGACAAGTGTATCATATCCAACAACAGAACTGAATGTTTTATCTTTCAGATTTATATATACCGGCGTGTAAGTTAGGGTGTCTCGACCCGAGAGACCTGATATTAATAGCATGAACATGGGTATACGCCCATACCAGGTACACCGAGAAACTACGAGGAAAATGTAACATCGTTGCCAAACTATTTCGATTGTAGGATCGCTGAAGGTCTGAAAGCAATGTATAATTTTATCTCACTCACTGGAATACAAGCTACAAAACCCTTTCCATATTCATAAGAAATTTCTGCTAAAGCTGAGTCTATTGTACGATTCTGACTGTAACATGAGCATAGTTTAACTCATAGTTAAACTCACTCACTCTTTCTACATCATGTATATTATTAGGTACAGCGGACTTGAATCCCAACGCAGTTTTCATTACAGGGATATAATAAAGAATGATCTTTGTTGTCTATTTCAGACAATATGATTTAAAATATGCAGATTAATATTTTAAAAAGAATTTAATCAGACAATACATGAGGAATGGTGATACTCCTTATTGTAGACTTACTTTTTATAGAACAGAATTAAATTTTAAGGACGTTGTATGATGTTTTATGACTTGACTGACAAAGTAACGGCAGGGAGTGGAGGTTTGAATCCGTCGCAGGCAGCAAGATCACAGCTATATCAAGATGTCAGTTTTATCTGTAAGTGATAAAACCAGAACCAGGCAAATCAGTGGTTGATAGCATGAACAACGATCTACGCCATCGGGGTACGATGCCACACAACCAGCAAGGTCACCCGTTGGGATTTCCCGATCCTCATGTTATCTGCTTCTCACATCAGGCAAGGGACGAAGTGTTCTCAGGAATCCCCGCGGGCCCTAGCGGCTGTAATATCATCACAAGAACTGTGTTTGATTCCACTGATCACCAGTTCCACAGAGAATCGCCTCCCAAATCTCATTTCCGACTGAAGGTCTCCAAGGAATATAATACATGTTTAAGAGCTGTCAAAACGGATTTCAGTCAAAGTTCCGTCAGCAACAGGAACTAACAATCAGAGAAACAGCAAGTGCTTTCAAATCAACAAGAAAACAATAGCCGGATAACTGTTTTCTGTCTTTAAGTCGTCAATCATGCGTCGGTATGCAAGAATAGAAATTCCAGCCCGTATACATGTGAACATGGCTGCCAGACGCGGACGCCTCTACCCAGTGAAACGTTTCACACGTGGATGAGCGTGCGCCTCACGAGCTGAGCTGTTGTGTTTTTGGTGGTATTTGATAGCTGTTCTGGAGGCAAACGGCTGAGGTCGTCAGGACGGTATGCTGTAGAGACGGGGTCTGCTGCGAGTACTTTCCCGCAGACTGTAGTCATTCTTTCAGGGAGTATAGTACGTATGAGATCCAAGATCTGCTATTAAAGTGCAGAACCGATCCTGTTCGTCAGGCACACTGACACTGAGACCCTGGACTCGATCCGGGTGCAGGTGTTGCTGGCTGTTGAATGTCATGCCATCTGAGGTGAGCGGTTCCGATACTGAGAGGTTTTTGTTTAGTGTAACCCCCGCAATCCGGATCGTACCGTTCCTGCTGATATTGTCCGGATTAAAGTGAGTGAGTGAGTTTGGTTGTACGCCGCTTTAAGCATTATTCCAGCAATATCACGGCGGGGGACACTAGAAATGGGCTTTACACATTGTACCAATGCCGGGATTCGAACCCGGGTTCTCAGCGTGACGAGCGCAAGCTTTAACCAATAGGCCATCCCACCTACCCCTTCAGATTAAAGAATCACCGGTACATCGTAATGTCCAGACCCGTGACGATCTGAATTAGAACAGGCCTTCAGCAACCCATGCTTGTCGTAAGAGGCGACTAACGAGATCGGGTGATCAGGCTCGCTGACTTAGTTGATGCATGTAATCGTTTTCCAATTGTGTAGATGGATGCTCATGATATCAATCACTGGATTGTCTGGTCAAGACTCAATTATTTACAGACCTTCGTCATATAGCTGGAATATTGCTCATTGCGGCGTAAAACAACAAACAAAAAACCCAAAAAAAACAAAACAATAGTAATGTCAATATGATGTTATATTGTCGTCCCCCATCAATATTCGCCCCATGTTCCAGAGGCAAGGGAGTTAACTGACTATAAAAGTCTTTTTTCCACCTTTGCCCAACCAGACTGGAATTTTTTTGCTCGATAGTAACGCCACCAGTGGCTATTTCGAGTTATGCCCCTTCTGCGTCTCTCCTATTGACCAATCAGATTCCACCTATGATTATTACTTCCACTTGCTTCAAACAAAATGGCGGCGACGATCTGATCGATAATCATGATCTATAGTGATATAAAACGGGTCTTAACTCGCGAAATGTATCAAATTACCTGAGTACCTAATTGGAGTACATAAAAAGATTTGGAAAATATCTGTCGACGCCCAATTGACACATGCTTTGCAAATGCTGCAATCAACCGAAATTTATGAACCGGGTGTCGATTTTGCTGAGCAATTGGGATTGGACTATGCACAGACTCGTTAGTCCAGCCAAAACATTTCTGCCCAGTTCTGCAAAGGTGGAAGCATGTTTTTTTAAGTCAGTTAGATCACATGCCGCGAGAACATGTATTCGTGCAGAAGTCGGGCCGTCCGGATTAACGGGATCTGGTCTGACGAGGTTACACTGTTGTATGATACCAATGTTTGAGAGGATAATATTGATTACGTGTATTGTAGTGGTCCTAAAGTGTTTGGGGATGTCCATATCTGTCAGCTTCAACCATTAAACCATTCAATAGAAAATAATCCTGATCGCTTAACTTGTGCCCGTACTCTGTGTGAATATATGTGTGACATGTATGAAATAAGCAATGTTGTAAGAACCTCCCCCTATCACAATGAGGGTCATGTTGTCGGCGACACTACGCCATCCCAATGGCATACCTTATGGATGATATGGAAAGGGTTTTGTCGCTTTATTCCTTTCACTGACCCCTCAAACGCATATCTCATACTGTCGGTGTCTCTCCACCACCACCAGTGCATGTCATACTGTCATACACACACCTTCCCCCGCCCTACATACTGTCGGATAATCTTGACTGGATTCACATTACCAGTTAAACGGCCTTCCATCATATTCAATCTCGTCATTAAAAATACAACGAACTGTATTTCTTAGATAAACTGGCGTTACGTGGCTATATCACAGTGAAATTCGACGGCGTTGTTTGTTTATTTTCATTTTTGTTTAGTTTCATAAACATTTAATAAACAACTTTGTAATACACATATATTATCTTCTTAGAATCGAACCAGGGCATCTGCCTGTCGGCGATCTCGTACATCACCTGGACCGCACACGGTAGGAAATTTTGAGCAATATTCAAGCAATCGAGGAACACATGAGAAATATCAGTTTCTGTCATAACATGACCAGTCACTTCAAGTTCTGTCCCTAATGATGATTTATGAAAAGAAAAGTCAGATATGAGTTATTTCCAGGGCCTGTTTAGGTAGTATACATTGTAGATCTGTAAGAGGGGCATCTACAAAGTGCATTAAGGTATAGTCATTCCACTGGTGTAGATGGTTTCCTCGTGGTGGTGTGAAAACTCCCCCACAGAACAAATGTTGTCAGAATTTGTATATATGTTTGCAAGAAAGTTCTTTTCTCAAGCATGAGAAGAGGTGGAGATCTGACGGTGTCAAAGCTTGTGGATGCCGAGGATATCAAATGAGTTCCAACCCACGATCATACATTGCAGCCAGTGGGACAACAGACTTGTGCAAAAGGTGCGTTGTCCCGCTGGAACAACACAGTTTTAGTGGATTTTCCACATTTATCCTCGATATTGTCACGCAGTTGTCTTAACAGATTAGCCTAAGATTGGCCACCAGGAAAGTTCTTTTGGGATTCCAGAAAACCGAAACCATCTCCTTGCCAGCAGATGGAACAGACTTTGCCATCATCGAAGGAGGAGACGTCAGATGTTCCCACTGCTTTGACTGTTGTTTGGTCGATAGTGGTGAGCCCAAGACTCATTCACAGTTACCAATCGCTCTGGGTCTGCTTCAAAACGACGTACATTCTCAAGAGATGGTTGACCTGGAGCGTTTCTGATCAGGAGTCAGAAGCCTTGGCCTTGTCCAGTTCATTCCTCAGAATGTTCTAAACTCTCTAAAGACAGATGTCGACTGTACTGGCTATGTAACGCGTTGTGAGTCACAGATCGTCTATCATCATATCATGTATTTGAGCAGCATTTTCCGAAGCGGTAGGAGCTGAAGGTCCTCCATCTTTGATCATCCGCGAGGCTCTCTCATCCTCTCGTGAACTCCGCTGCCCACCTCTTAGCAGTGCAAAGAAAGGAGCATCATCCCCTTAGGTTGACATGGATGGATGATGGAGTTCGAAAGACTTCAACAATTTTGCCAGGTTCATCAACAGAGAATACCTAGTCATTTTAATGACTACAGAATCATACCACCTGGTTCTACATTTGGTTCAAATGCAGCCTGTAACGTGGACAGTAGCATACTTAATTATTACATGCAAAATGTTAGAGTATACTGTACACCCTCTGTAGCTCAGAACCTTTCAATCATGATATATTTCCGTTATATTAAAGTAAAAACCTTACAGTCACCCCAGAACGATATATTTCCGTTATATTAGAGTAAAAACCTTACAGTCACCCCAGAACGATATATTTCCGTTATATTAGTGTAAAAACCTTTCAGTCACCCCAGTATGATATATTTCCATTATATTGGAGTAAAAATCTTACAGTCACCCCTCGTATGCTATATTTTCAGTATATTACAGTAAAATCGGTGTTAAAAGATCGACATCAAACAAACACACGAACGAGAGAAGTTCGGTATCAAGCTATTGCTAAGTGGGATGTGACGACAAACGAAATCTATGGTTGAGAATGGATTCAGGGTATTTATCAGACATAATACATTGGGTACTTGTGGATTTCAGGACATGTGGTTGGCAAATCCGGTTGTCTTTTTGTCTGACCAAAAGACGTTAAAAGATGGTACATGTTGTTACCCTGTTTGGCGCTCAGTATTAAGGGACTAAAACAAGGACTGGTCGGCTCGGAGTCAGTGTACTGTGTCTGAGTGGGGTATTCATGTTAAACTGCGGCATGGTATCTCAGTGGGCTAGCACTATAAATCGGCATTAGTCCGGACTAGTAGAAGCAGCCACACACACACGTGCATGCACGTCGCTATATAAGTGCAATACTCTTGGACGCGACGTTAAACCCAATTTCACCTCACCTCACCTGAAAAAAAATATACCGAAAACAATCTATAATAGTTTAGCAAATACATTCTTTAATTTCAGAAAATAAATATACTCTCGGGGTTCCTTTCAAAAATAGGATTCATTTAAGTGACTTAATGTTAGTCTGCTATGCTAAGTTGTGTACTCAAAGGCTTAAAGACACGTACATACAAAAAGTGGAATTCTTTGTTAGCTTTATCGTCAAAATGTCGTACTTTAGTTTGTTTAAAACACATTTTATAACTGCAGAATATCTTTTGAAACCACTCTTGTACAAATATAGTACATTTACTCGATTCTGATGCTCATCACATGAATTAAATATTGAAACGGGAAGCTATTCAAAAATCCAAAAGTGATTATGTAGAATGTGTAGTTTACAGCTGATAGAGGACGAGTACCATTTTGTTCTCATTTATCCATTTTATCACAATTTACAAATGTTCATACCTACATCCGTCAATCTATCAATTTCCAAATATAATTAAGATTAATTAATTAATGTCTTCTATAAATATTAATGTACTGAAGCCCGTGACTGCGTATGTATTCCATGCAATGAATTTTAGAAATGATAAGATGAGTGACTTGAACAAGTTGAAATCAATATGTCCTCCCACTATCCACAGAGATATGTAACTCTAGGCCCATGGCCTTTCAGTATTTCTGTAATAAAGAATAAAGCTTGATTAGTCCGATATGTGCCCATGATTCGTTTAACCGGAAAAAATGTTAATCAGGACAGTTTCACTTGGGTGAGATGAAGTGAGGCGTCGAATCGACGGTTATTGCCGACTTTATAGTGCTAGCCCACTGAGATACCATTCCTCAGTTTACCATGAATACCCATCTCAGACACAGTATACTGACTCCGAGCCGACCAGTCCTTGTTTAGCCCCTTAAAGCCGAGCGTCAGGCAGGGTAACGACAAGTACCATCTTGATACGTATTTGGGTATGACGCGACCGGGGATCGAACCCCCCGAGTTTCTGCTCTGCGGGCGGACGCTCTTTCACTAGACCAGGGAGGTTTCACTAAGAACAGTAGTCCAGGTTAACGGAGTTTCACTGTAGGACTAATGTTTGCTTGATTGTTTGTTGTTTAACGCCACACTCAGCAATATTCCAGCTTTATGACGGCGGTCTGTAAATAATCGAGTCTGGACCAGACAATCCAGTGATTGATGTCATGAGCTTCGATCCGCGCATCAACCAAGTCAGCGAGCCTGACCACCCGATCCCGTTAGTCTAATGAACAATTTCGGGAGATAAACATGCTCTGGATTAATGCAAGCATATAACGGTGTGATAATAGGTTTGTGACATTATATTGTGGTCACGAAACGGCTCAAACAATGCCGGTGCGGCTTTAAAAGGGTAGCATAAGGGCCCTTTTTGGCCAACTGAGTACGTCAAATTTCAAAGCTACGGAACACTTTGAAATATTGGAATTAATATTATCAGACATGTTCAAATAGCTGACAACTAACCTTTTCGTTTGCTAACACTTGCAAGTTTTGGACTTCTGACAAGATCAAATACAGTTAGTATGGCTAAAAGAGTGGACAACGTCGATTTTTATAACTTCAATGCAAAATCTAAATATGAGCTAGTCCGTGGCGGAAGATGAATTTTTGTACCTTATGTTTGTACTGTTTTTATCTAAATATCAGAAAACAGCTTGGATCAAACACATGTTCGTGTTCAAATATTCGAAAAACGCCTCTGAAAACATGAAATAAGTCGTTTTGACATGTTGGACGTTTCCTTTGTGTTCAGCGTCGTCATTTATATGTCCTAAACACGGAATGGTTAAAATGAACAAAGTCAAGTTCTCATTCATAGGAACACATCTGACAACTTTCACAATTTATAAACATTTTGCTTAATTCTGAAAAAAACCCCGCAAATCCTGTTTCCCAAAAGGGTCCTTAGTCTATCTTTTCCTTTAACTCACTCACACCATAGACTGGTAATTGTCACGGAATGAGGTGGCCCAGTAGTCTTAAGCTCCAGGGGCGGTGTGGTAGCCTAGTAGTTAAAGCGTTCGCTCGTCACGCCGAAGACCCGGGTTTGATTCCCGACATGGGTACAATGTGTGAAGCCCATTTCTGGTGTCCCCCACCGTGATATTGCTGGAATATTGCTAAAAGCGGCGTAAAACCATACTCACTCACTCACTTAAGCTCCGCAACGCACTACTGGGGCTGTATGTCGTAGCTGCACGAGGATACGTTGGGGATGGGGTAGGATGGTGAGGTAGGGTCAGGGCTTGAGATGTGGTGGGTTTGGGGTAATGTGTTTTGTTGTTTGTTGTTTAACGCCACACTCAGCAATATTCCTGCTATATGGAGGCGGTCTGTAAAATAATCGAGTCTGGACCAGACAATCCAGTGATTGACATGAGCATCGATCCACGCAGTCGGGATACGATGACATACATCAACTACATCAGCAAGCCTGACCACTCGATCTCCTAGTCGCCTCTTACGAGAAGCATAGTCGCCTTTTACGGCAAGCATGGGTTGGTGAAGATCCGGATATTCACGAGTCGATTGGGGTGATCGGATGGCGGTAGGGTGCCAACAGTGAGTGGGTTAAAATTGTAAGTCACGTCGGGAGTATTTCAGCCATTGTGTGACTGGGGCATGAAAGGACAGTAGAACTATTATATCACAGATATTAGTTGGAGAATATTGATAGCATGTGCCTTTGCTAACACGCTACCGAGACACAGCATTGACAGACCGCTATCCCACTGTGTCCTTGAGCCGCGTGTTAGCAGGTGCGTAGGTGGGTGAGATGGCTTATCAATGATAGCACTTAAAATGTGACCTTCACCAAATATATGATAATCCATCTTGTTCACAATTCCACACACCAACACACATATTTGCACACAGATCATTAAAATGTAAACAATTTTAAAAATCTTTTCAGTAAAATTATGTGACCACCGCCGACCCACCCCCACGCACATATTTTTTGAAAGTTTGTTGTTTAACGCCGCACTCAGCAATATTCCAGCTATATGACATTTTTTAAAAAGTAAAATGAAAGAAATTTAAATGAAAGTTTCTTAATATATATTTTTAAAAATTCTTACAGTTAAGTATACTGTGACTTCAACAGAGACTAATGTTTCATAGTTACCCTCGGACACCCTTTTTTAACTCTCCATTTGTCGTAATATCACAATTACTGTGACTATTATGCTTAACAGTTACCGATATCCGCACAATCTATCACATAACAGTTATCTTCAATACATGTTTCTACGGCGACAAGGCGTTCTACAGGCCCAGATAGGCCATTTAAGTAGACGGTTATACTATTATGTATGTATACCGTTATTGTGGCTGTACGCGTATTCCTTACTGGTATAACACTAACATCCACTCTTGCCGTTATCATCCCTGCATGTGTAATTGAGATGAAGCGCCCCACATCTATCGACCTGCTATCTGCTGGACCAGGCTGTCTATAATTTCACAGCAAAAGCAGATGGTGAATTTCTCTGATTTTTTAGTGTTCCAGCACTATCAGCGAATCAGTTGAGAAACAATTGTTTAGCGAGTTTTCTTCGCCCCGGCAGCAGCTGAGCTACGGAGTGTGTGCCTGCACTCCAGTGCATTCAGATAGGTAATACTGTTATTTGAGAGCGTTCCCATTTCCCTGAGGGTGGAAAGTACCTTATACACGCTTCACCGCTGTTATAGAATGACACAACCTTCCAAATCTACTGACAGAGCGTTAACTGGACAAGAAGCCTCTGTTATCTAGTCGACCCATTCTTACTGTGCCGGCAGACAACACACAGCGTTCACCTAGCCCAGCGAATAACCCCCTCTTGATCAACCTCCCTCTTTCTCCACCGTGAATGGTGTCGTCCAAACTGAACCGCGAACTTTCATTGGGGCTCACATGCGATCGGAAGTGTCGGCTCTACGAGCAGACGACAGACTCCAAATCACAGAGGCAGTTACAATGTTAACTCGTTGTGTGGACAAGCCGAAGACACAGGCTTTAACCCGGTGAAAATTGGAGAAAATCAGCGAAATCTTGTGTGTGATTGTGTGCAATCTTTTCAGCCTGGATCGTGGCTGTCGACTGGAGTACTGTATGACGCGATGATGCCACCACAACATTTTGGAGTCTCTACATGTTCACTGCTCCTTCAAACCCTAGCATTTATCGTCTTGCTGCAGTTCAGTGTTGCAAGTCAATCGCCTGTCTTCTATGATAAACGCCAAGGTAGGTGCAAGGAAATCGCTCGAGCGCGTCCACACCTTATCGTCTGCTTTCTAAGCCGCTGGTGAAAAAACCCCACGACCGGCGTTCCCTCTGTACCCCCGAAATGTTTCTACTGGGTTAAACAAGCCAGATTTAAAACTGCTGTGTAAACTTGTCCCCCTAGTGTTGGGAACTATCCCTCCCAGGACTGTTTTCTCATCTGTCCATATTTTCATACTGATAAAATTACAACCACACATATTTTCTTAAGTTTTAAATTGGTTGAAGACTGGCCACTTTTCGTCTCAAATTTATAGTCCACAGTCCCTCGTCCTGATAACATCAGAAATCTCAACTGAACCACAAAACGTGGCTAAAAAAACAACCGGGTAATAAATATGCTGACAATAACATTATCAACTGGAGGGATTTTGAGTAAACTCACATAAATATAAGGCTCCCTTCGATGAAACGTGTCATGTATTTAAGAGGGTGTATTTATTTCATGATAAAACATTTAGAACAAAATCTACACCGATAAAGTTAGCAAATTTAAATTTTATGTGTGCAGTAATTAAAGCTTTAATTCAGTTTTACTATACCGTGGCATAAGTTTTATAGGTTGTGCACTTGTTTCAACTCTTATCTAAGTTAATGACAGATTATGTATCATCGCCTACATTCGCAAGTATCAATGTTTCGTGATTTCAAACTGTGCTACCTGATCATCGTTAGAAGTAATATTTCCATTTTGTGTAACTTTGTCTAAATATACATATGAAATGTTTGCTAAACAAGAGTCGAGAGTGATGGAACGGATATCGTTTGTAGCTTGCGTCTGTCATATCAAATCTTCGTTCCCTTGTACTTACACCTTGTTACAAGTCATATGATATAATCAACTATCAGAATGTCCGTTATTGTATTCATCAAACGTATTAAATGTATGTAGTTCTTTCAAACATTGGATGTCAGCAGAAACAAGCATATGGGGTTTATGTCTTGATATACTTTCATATTGTTTAATAATTCTCCGCGTTTCCGATTGTTTGTTTACAGTGTGTCAAGTTTGGCTTTGTTGACATCGACAAGCTAGCCTCGCACGAGCCACGAGCTGCACGCGGCTTGCGCTGGGCCGTTTTCACTAGGTGGAGGCAGGCATAGGTCGCTCAATATCTAGCATTGATAACAGCCTGTGGCAGCGAGTCGCGTTAATTGTTAACTAACGACGGCGACTGGAGTAGGCTAGGCAAATCTTACAAATCAAATTGCAGTTTACGAGTGTGTGTTTGTTGAATGTGATCACCAAGCGTTTACATGAATATACACACACTTGATAAACCCTGTTTCCGGAACACTGGCTATAGCATGGTGGTATTGAAGTCTCAGCGTGGTGCCCTCGGCATCGCAAGATTCTGTATGCTCCTGGAGAAATCCCTTTAACAGAAAATTGTTATCATGCTTGGAATAGTGCTATTTGTTTACTGCATCGATGAGCATATAGTGAGTGCATTCATGTACAATGCGATGTCAAGTGGGTGTAAGGTTTCGAATCAGTTTAGGTTTGTTCAGTCGTAATCCATTACGTATGCGGTTATTAGAAAAAAACACATTAAGATTTTATTGCTGTTCTTATTTGACATGAACGCCTTCGAGAGCAGAAGGTCGATCCCTATGGTGCGTCACTAAAAAAATCGCTAAAAAATGGTACTTGCTACGAGGCACTTGGTGAGCCTAGTGGTTAACGGGTTCGCTCGTCACGACGAAGACACGAGTTCGATTCCCCACATTGGTACAGTTTGTAAAACCTATTTCTGGTGTCGGTGTCATGATATTGCTGGAATATTGTAAAAAGCGGTGTTAAGCCATACTCACGCTCTCACTTGTTACACTAGACATGGTAGGCATTTAAGGGATAAAAGAAGGACTGGTCAGCTCGGAGTCTGCATCAACGTTGAACTGCGGCATGGTATATCAGTAGGCTAGCACTGTAAAAAACGGGCATTACTCTGGACAAGTATAAGCACACGTATGTATGCACGTCTCTATGTAGGTTACCCGTGAAGATCCGGGTCAGAATAGGTCTTAAGCAACCCATGCTTGTCGTAAAAGGCGACTATGCTTGTCGTAAGAAACGACTAACGGGATCGGGTGGTCAGGCTCGCTGGCTTGGTTGATACATGTCATCGTATCCCGAATGCGTGGATCGATGCTCATGATGTCAACCACTGGATTGTCTGGTCCAGACTTGATTATTTTACAGACCGCCTTCATATAGCTGGAATATTGCTGAGCGCGGCGTTAAACAACCAACCAACCAACCCTACATAGGTGCAATAATGTTAAACGCTACGTTAAACCCATTTCACCTCTCCTCTCCTCTTATTTGACATGGGTTTTTTTCCAAAAAAAGAGAGAAGTAATGCATTCACTTAAGCGTGAAAATTGATGGAGAGAGAAAGTAATTTTTAGACAGGTGTTTCGTATGAAAATTACTTTCTATTTATCAAAACTATAAATTGGAACTTGGAATTTGTTCTCTCTGACCCTGTCATCCATCAAGAAGCTACCTCTTTAAATGTATTTTTTGTGAAGGTGGGGTGAGAGGTGGTGGTTGATAGTTTTCGCCTCTTTTCACGACAGACTTCGGTGATTAATGTCGGTACTGGTTGAACTGTCTTACGTCTTTGTTACGTACATATTAAGATCCGGGCTAGAAAAGCAACCATACTTGTCATAAGATGCGACTATGTTTGCCGTAAGAGGCGACTAACGGCATCGAGGGGTCAGGCTCGATGGCTTGGTTGATGCATATCATCGTATCCCAATTGCATAGATCGATGCCCTTGATATCAATCACCGGATTGTCTGGTCCAGACTCGATTTGTTACAGAACCCGTCATCTAGCTGGAATATTACCGAGTGCCATCAAACAAACAAACCCCCAAAACGTACATATGACTCTGCGTAACCCACACTCCGACACTCTGTACATCGACATTAGTTTAAGTTCTACAAAGATTTTGATATTATTGCATTATTTTTTTTATCCCGACGTTGCATATTATCTGGTTCTTGGTTATGTTAAAATCCTTAGTGAGTAATATTACGAATATTTTTAATCCAACTTATCTTCCTAAACACCGACTCCGTGGTCAAGTGGTAGAGCGTCCGCCCGGAGAGCGGAAGGTTCGAGGTTCGATCCGCGGCCGCGTCATACCAAAAGACGTTAAAAGATGGTACTTGTTGTTACCCTGTCTGGCGCTCGGCTTTAAGGGACTAAAACAAGGACGTGTAGTCTCGGAGTCAGTATACTGTGTCTGACTGGGGTATTCATTCATGTTAAACTGCGGCATGGTATCTCAGTGGGCTAGCACTATAAATCGGCATTAGTCCGGACAAGTACAAGCAGCCACACACATAGATACACACGTGCATGCACGTCGCTATGCAAGTGCTATAATCTTGAACTCCATTTCACCTCACCTATCTTCATAAACCATTGGTAAAGGGGTACTCATAAAGAGGCAGTGGTTCAATTCTTTTATATTTCTAGGACTATATAACTAGGACCTAGTTGCAAGATTCAATATATTATAGTTAATGTGCTTCTTCGCCCTTTTTAGCAATATTCCAGCAACATGATTGCTGAGGACGCCAGAAATTGGCTTAGCACATCATACACACAAGGGGAATCGAACCCGGGCCTTCGGCGTAACGAGCGAACCCTTTTAGACCACTAGGCTACCCGACCGCCCTATAAGGTTCAAGGGTACCTGTTCTGTACAGTAACGGCAATTGTTTAGACAGCAAATTTATTCTGTACCAATGGTGGTAACTTATATATAGGGTACAGGTATACGTGAATAGTATTTGAGTGAGGAAGTGAATGTTGTTTTAGGCCGATGTCCCAGGCATATCACGACAGCCTGTAAATAATCAGGCCTGGACCAGACAAACCAATGGTTGATACTGTAGGCAACGTCCCACTCCGCTGGAGAACGATCCATTCTTGTCGTCTTTTACGACCAACATTGGTTAATTTGGACCAGTTCTATCCTGGATCCCAACAGGGTTAATGGTAGTGGAAGACAAATCGCATCTTCCGTGTTATTTCTATGTCAATAACTTGTTGAACAATCTCACTTTTATGTTAGGCCAGTAGGTAAGTCAACAAACATGAAGATTAAGTGCTGACGTGTTTCATGTAATCAATCATCGACTCTCCATCTTATCCATCTCTAAGTTCGCGTATGCACTCGCTGTCGTTCCAGAGATGTTAACATGGGGAAATTGGACACAAAAGTCTGTAACGATACACGCGACATGTTAAAGATTGGGTGGAGTCAGATATTACATGAAATCCATAAACACGTTTCTTTAAACGTGAGGGGGCACGGATGGCCCAGTCATCTAAGGCGCCGCGATTCGCTGTGCAGAGTTGCGTCCCTTGGGCACGCCAGAAACCTATAATTGTGGGTTCGAATCCCGGTTCGCCCCGATTATGTTTCTAGGTTTGTCAGCACCATACCCGTGCCCGTGGGTTTCACCGAAGTGGTAAACGTCTGAGACCTGCATCACTTCGGGCTTTCCTCCCACATTAAGCTGACACGCCGTGATATAACTGGAATACTATTAAAAGCGGCGTAAAACCCAACTCACTCACACACTCACTCACTAACTCACTCACTTTAAACGTGACACCCACTCCCCGACCCATATCCATCTGTCCAATAAGTATTGTGTGTAGAATACCCATTAATGAAACCTGCAAGCAATAAATATGACCCGAACCACTTTGTTAAATTAGGATTTACGCTGAACTGAAACGTCTTTGAGGCCAGATTCCGTCGTGACAGTATGAATGCGCCATGAAAGCGAACGCCTGTTTAACCAAAGGCCAAATATACTTACGTTGGGATTACATGACAGTGTACACATAATTACTGAACTGACCCTAACGATAAGATTATAAGAGCTAAAGTCAAATGACAGGCCGACAGTCTGGCTAAACAGAACTGTGTTTATCTGCCTACGTTGCCGGTCGACAAACTATGTATGATCTACAGACACATTGAGAGCCTGTCATGCACAAAATTGCTGCGTTACATCCTGGCACACTCGTATCATCCCCTCCACTCGCACACGCCAAATTCTCGCAATTTTTGCGCACGTACAACAGCGTAGGGACGATGAACTCGGTATGATATGACGGACACAATCGGTGGGTGCATTCCAAGTACTTCGCGGAATAAAGTTCGAGAATTTCTCAAACTCCCAGTCAATGTTTATTCTTTCAATACAGCTTCACGTCGCTAGCGTTGTACTTCGCTTTGTCGGGGCATTCCAAACATTAGTGAACTTAATTGTTATATTTTTATGCGCTTAAATGTTGCTGCAAACCGTAAGACACGTTGTAACATTTTTTTAAAGAATGTGTTTGTGTTAATGACAACTTATATACATCTGTTTCGGGCATTGCATAAGTGTATCTCATTAATGTACTTTGGGGTCACGACAAACACATTTCAATGTCTCCCCGTGCTTGTGAGAAAGATGCATTATTCGTTTTACATGTCGGCAGCCACATGTTTTATACGAACGCTTGTTCATTGTGACTAAACACACACAAGAATAATGTATACACATTTGCACAATATTGAAAAATATAAATTAGACAGAGAAGCGTTTCATCGTATAAACAAAATTATTCAGTTGGAATGAATCACACACTTTATGTTCACAAGTACACTTGGATGACATGGTGTCCCTCAACACCTCAAACATATGCAGACTTCGTTGCTCAGCAATACGTCTTTTGATATTGGATCTATTATTCGCCATGTACGAGATTGATATAATACCTGCATTGTTCGGCTATGAACTTACCCCACACAACTTCTGTTTGTTTATTATCTACTAGCTTGTGGATATTCCCAAAGGTTAAAACGGTACCTATATGCCTATAAATCGATTTAATTTTCACTTGATGATACTATATGATAAATAATGTCCCAGTGTCCAAATGGAGACCCACAAAACTGCTTCCTATTTATGTGTTTTGTAGGAGAGATGCTAACAGTTAACTGCTTTTCAGGGGGACGTCAGTATATATTGGTTATCTGAACTAGCAACGGAGAGAATAATTGATGAAAGTCGTACGTGTGGACTTTCAAATGAGCCCTGCGCGATACCTGCATTTAGGAATTGCACGTAACCGCCGCTTATGTACTTGGGTGCACGGGTAGTTCAGTCTTTCTAGACGTGCCAAAAACCTGTGATAGTGGGTTCGAATCCAGATTATGGTCAGCGCCACACCGTGGTAAACGTATACTGTGTGACAGGCAAGTGCGCTGTATGGCAATGTCATCTTACGATTACACGCGCTAAACCCTCTTGTTGCACTGACAATGGGGATCGACCTTTGAATATCCTGGTGGGGAATTGGACGTGGAAGGGTGGTGTAGTGTGGTTTAACTACTTTTTTCCTCCCACACCAAGCTGACACACCGTCGGGAATGGAAGTGACACCGTTCCATATAGAAAAAAACATAATGCTATGTTATCAATGTCCCAGCAATGGTGAGATGAGGTGAAATGGGTACACGTGTGTGTATATGTGTGTTCGCGTGGCTGCTTCGAACTAATGCCAGATTTTTACTGCTAGCCCACTGAGATACCATGTCCGCAGTTTCCCAAACAGAGTATACTGACTCCGAACCGACCAGTCCTTGTTTTTTCCCTTAATGCCGAGCACCATGCAGGGTAAAAACAAGTACAGTAAACTACGGTCCTAACGAACACGCTTATAACGAACTGATTGATATAACGGACTGTATATTTTGGTTTCTTCCATTTGTTGTATATATATATATATGCATGCTTATAACGAAGTACGGTTATAACGAACAAAAAAGTGGTCCCTTTGAGTTTGTTATAACCGTAGTTTACTTTACCATCATTATTTAACGTCTTTTGGCATGGCGCGGCCGAGGATGGAACCAATAGTGTCCAGTAAAGCTACTGTACGCGCGTAACACGACGGTAATTTGTCTCCAGGCGTTCGTTTCAGTTGCCCCTCTTTAGCGGGAAGGTAATGACGACGATTTTGTAACCCATTCTCAAATGCACCTCTTGAAACATCGTATAAATCAACGGATTTCGGGACACTGTGGCATCCCATATATTAACCAACGCAATTATAATATGTTCAGGTAGACCCCCCTTCTAGTGACCAGAAATATACTGGTATCTATAGTGTATACTAATACGGTAGACACCGTGTGGCGTATCAATGAGATAAGCTCATGTGCCGATCAATGAGTACGACAAAATGTCCCATTGATCAGCTCGTCATTTGTTTGTGAATGGTCTTGCCAGACATCTACAAAGACTATAGTTTGTCTCGCTGAAGAACTTCACACAGTCTGTGCGGTTTTTTCGGCTTGAATTACATCGTATAAATTACATAATGCCCCGTTACATTAATAAGATAACTGGCAACATCACTGACTCATAGAAACTCTCCCGTGGGGTATGTTTTCTACTTTAGCTAGTTACGTGTAGTGATAGGCAAGTGCGCTGTATGGGGCAAAGTCAACTTACGACGACACGCTCTTGTTACCCTCTTGTTGCACTGAAATTGGGGATCGACCATTGAATATCCTTGTGGGGGAAGGTAAGGGGAGTGAGGGGTGTATGTGAGGGGGGAGGTGACTCTCTGTCTATGCGTGTGTGTGTGTGTGGGTGGGTGACGGGGAAGGAAATTATTTATTGAATAAGTTATGTTTTAAAAAAAATTCTCATATTCTCATCCCTGACATCCCAGAATTTCAACTGGTCATATACTTGTGCGACTTCCACGTATTGCTGAGTCAGCGCTCCTCGCAGGGCTACACGGGGATGTAATGGCTTGTGACGCCGTGATTACGCACGTGACAGGAATAGTAAAATGTTCGATGTAAGTTATGATGGGTATTGTAATATGGTGGTTGGGTGGTGTCTTGTCACTCGCATCAGAGTGGGAGAGTAGTAGGTACAGAAACGTCTCAAGATAATGATTAAAAAAAGACTAAAGGTTTAGCCGAAACGTAAGCCAAACAGTTATTCTTCGATTGAGAGTAGTAGGAATAAAGTAGTACTGTGAAAGGTGTATACTTCCCATGAACACAATTTGGAGTCAGGCATGAGTTTAGCTTGTAGCCTACAAGATATTGCTATTTAGAAAATAACATCATGAATATTTGTTTATTGAATATAGCACTAAACCCTTGAAAACCGAAACGTTACAAAGCCATGTCTGTGTAGAAATAAGTACTGACTGATAAAAAGTCTTGTCAAATGTATCTCAGCTAAAAAATATTTAATTTTTAAATGAAGACGATTAATTTGGATACGCACGGTATCCTGTGTCATATATACCCCTGTCATGATCAACGTGCATTAGATATGGCTATATGACTTAGGTAACTAAATACATGTATACCACACTGGCACGTCTAGGCGAAAAGTAGCATTTTAGATCGACAATGTGAAGTGTACTACTCCAAAGAGTCATGAATATTGTTGATGCTGATAGATCGTACCTATGAAGTGCACTCCATACAGGGGTATTACTGATGCTGATATTATGTCTCAAATGTTCAATTATCCCTAATGTCAAATTAACCACCAAAAACCAATTACGTAGTAACTATGATCACAGCATATAGCCTACGTGGATGCACTACGGTGCACTTGGCCTGATGGCGAACTTCCTGTAGAGTTCACCACCATGGTAACACAGTGAACGGTAACACAATCCGACCCACGAAAACAAGAAGTGGTCAGAATGGTAACCATTAACCCTCCGCTGAATCTGTACAAGTGTCCAGCTAATCTGTTCCTTGTTTTCTACGTTATTTGCTATTTAGTATCGCGGTGATGACAGATTATTTTCATTACAAACACCGGGATATGTTGCCTGACCTTCTTCCCAGTGAAGGTACATGAACTGAGCCGTCATGTCGATGCTGGTTCAATTCGCGTAGACTAACGTGTAGTCTCTAAAAATATATAATTTTGATAGAAACAAGCATGTACATTTAAATTTGAAAAGGAGCCTTATGACATGGTAGTTTCGGAACCTGTGGAAAATGTGAACTTGCTTCATTAAGGGCTTTATAGCATTACAGGTCTGGGCGGAAAGGAAAAATACAAGGTTCAGGGACTGTGAGATAGACAACAACTGGAATAGTAGAGTCGTTCTTTACCTCTCGCTAATGGAATAGCGACGCCAACACTCTGCAGTAGGAGGTGTTCTTATTGTGTGATAAAACCCGGCGATTCACACACCTAACCGGCTATTTTCTTTTCCTTTCTCTATTGTTAGTTAGCGAATATGCCCCAAATCATGACGTTTGCTAAGTGTTTTCATAGCGAAGGGTTTGAGACGTTTTTTGGACCTAGGCGTGATACCTAAAACTGGGGTTGTATTGATGTAGTGGAAAGGAGGTGGTCCCTGGATAATACTCCTGCTTTCCACCAGGGCCCATGGCGTGTATATGTGCAGTGAACGCACATATTTATGCATAAGTCATCCCGCGAGCTGGCACCCCGAGGAAGAGGTACACTGACTCCAAAAAAACTCCAGCATCTCAATCAGATTAAAGGGAAAAACGTATTTTGGTTCTTCTTGTAAGGCCTCGGCAACTTTTCTTTGAGAAAAGTTGTATCGATAGTGGATAAACCTAGTTTCTAAGACATGTAGGTACAAATGTACCTCTGTAATTTCAAAGCGTGACTGTCAGAATTGGTGTCAGCTATTACGGCAGATGCAGGTATGGATATAATGAAAATTTGTGGGAAGCTAAGATATAATCCAATGCTGGCTGTGTGAGGTGTAATTTCGAACCATGGTTTCGAATAAATTTAATGAGAAGTTTTGTGACCGAACAGGTGTACTTGCATCCTCCTGTCATGAACATAGCGTGTACGGATGTCCTGGGAATACATTGGTCCTTACAAACAAGCATCCTCGCTTTCCAGTGTAAAATGTCTCCGTTCTATTGTGAAAACCACCCAGGATCCATTCACCAGCATCGAGGAAGACCAACAATACCCTCTTTTCGTATAACATTGCAGCATTAAAATCAAGGTCAGTTACCATTAGAAGTGTCGGTTTTGCAGTTTCTTGTTGAGCCACAAAAAAGAGTCCAAAAAGAAATGGTCTCTGCAAGCTATAATATTCGTGAAGGTGTGAGTATGGTTTACGCCGCTTTGAGCAATGTTCCAGCAATATCAAGGCTGGGGATACCAGAAATGGTCTTCACCCATTGTACCCACGTGGAGAATCGAACGCGGGACTTCGGCGTGACGAGCAAACGCTTAAACCACTTTGATACGCCACCGATCGGCTATGATATATAATAATAATCAGATGAACGTTAAAGAAACAGATAAAACAATAGCAACCCCCATGAAACTTAGTTTCTGTTGTTCGCAGCATGCTCTGCTATTCCCCCAGACAACTAAACTAAATACAGGACTTCAAGTTTCAACACATTTACACACACACGCACATGCACGTAAACACTGACACACGAACATGCACACACACCTACACACATAGGTACACATACATAATCGGAAACAAAGCAGAGACACGCACACACACCTACCTCTGCACATACACCTTCATATACAACATGACTATTACTGTGCCAATTCAAGGTCCAACTATTCGGGAACACCCGCTGAAGAATCCTTATTAATTCCCTCCAGTACAAACTTGTCACGGCTTGCCGTGTGATTAGCGGCTGAAGAACGAAATAAGCGTAAGAAAAGTGTACTTTTGATGGTGTGATGTCATGGTGTGGACATCTTCCCGCGGTGTAGTGTTAGTTCAAGAGCTGTCATCGTTGCCGCGTGGTTACGTAACTTTACCGTGCTCAATTAGTCATAGGCAAACGAAAGAAACCCATACAGGTTAGTCACCCTTCTCGGAATGTTTCGTTGTAGATACACCCTCTACCATCCTGCTAGACGTGCGACTTCCAATAAATGTCCCCACAGTTGTTACAGTAATATCTGACAATGAAAATGTTACACTAGGAAAACTATAGTCACGGCATTTTGGAGAACTCTAAAAGTGTAATCATAAGAGTTCTCTTCGTTTCGAGTTTATAGATTACTAAATGTTATGCAAATAGGCTCTTTGGTTGGATCACATTGTCTGCGGCATCAATTATGAGCAAATAGCAGTATTCGCTCACGAGGAGGTTTTATTTAAGAGTTCCATCCACTACATAGCGACAATGACAGGGAGCCGTCGGGTGCACGGGTGGCCCAGTCGTCTAAGGCACCGCGATTCGCTGTGCAGAGTTGCGTCCCTTGGGCACGCCAGAAACCTATGATAATGGGTTCGCATCCCGGTTCGCCCCTATTATGTTTCTAGGTTTGTCAGCACCATACCCGTGCTCGTGGGTTTCACCGAAGTAGTAAACGTCTGAGACCTGCATCACTTCGGGCTTTTCCCCCACATTAAGCTGGCACGCTGTGATATAACTGGAATAATGTTAAAAGCGGCGTTAAACCCAACTCACTCACTCACTCGATCGTGGCGGGAGAGACACTATGATGTAACGGGGGTTGCAGCCACGTTGGTTTTCGAATCCGGGCCATCGACGTGACGAGCGAACGCTTTAACCACAGGTCTACCCCTCCCCCGGGGCGTTCTGGTGTATGCAGCGGTATCTTGGTCCCCTCATGACCAGCTGCAGGTCGCCATCAGTGTCATACATACCTCAAGCAGGGGCATGGCTTGTCAGCGAGAAAACTTGTACACCACTTTTTTATTGTTCATTCAGTGAGTGAGTGAGTGAGTGAGTGAGTATGGGTTTCGCCGCTTTTAGCACTATTCCAGCAATATCACGGCGGTGTACACCAGAGATTGGCTTTCACATATTGTACCCATGTGGGGCATCTTCGGTGTGACGAGCGAACGCTTAAACCACTAGGCTACCTCACCGCCCCTATTTTTCATTCAAGAACTCCCAGGTCCCTTATGCGTTTCCCAGTTACAATGTTTTACTTTGTGTATCGGATTAAAACAATATTCACTAACTCATGCATGAGTGAATGTCAATCGTTTTAAGCCGCTGTTAGCAATGGGCGTCACACATTTTACCCATGTGTGGAATCAAACCCTGGCCGTTGGCGTAACGGGCGAACGCTTTAACAAGCAGGCTGTCCCACCGTCCTACTCATGTGTGAAGTAATGGCATAATCTGAAATGATATATAACATGATTATATATAATAAGTTGTTTGGCTATTAGGTTTTTGTTTGTTGAATCGAATGCCTCGTGGTGTATGGTTGTGTGGTATTTTTACCTCACTGTCGATAAATGTTCGGCGTTACTGTTGACTGATGTGAATGAACAGCTCATAATACTGACTTGAGTCAGTCATAATACTTAATGGGTTGAGTCGTCGATGGATTCAGTATACTGACTGTTTATTGGCAACTACTTCAATATGTGCGTAAAGTTGCTACTATTAGTATTATTGCCTGCGAATTGATTGAAGGAACGTGTATTTGATGTACGGTAACGATGGGCGTTGGTTGCAGAGAGGACTAGTGGTACAGTAACTATGGGGAACCCCGTTTCACAGCACAGACAGGATACGAACCGATTTTGCGAGATTGGGGAATGGTTCTAATTATCCCTTTAACGAAACACGAAATATGTCACAGGCAATTATGAAAAGATGCCTTGGGAGTGAGGTTTTGTAATACCACCCTAATATTTATCCTGACATTTGAATGTCATGTTACAAGCATTAAGTACAATACTACACGTATCTCGGGAATGATGGAACCAGAATGCCCCTCGAAATGACATTGACAACATAGTTCACTATCAGTACTCAGCAGACAGGATTATGTGCATTGGGTAGCTGAGATACACTTATTAAACACGATATGAATTGATATGACAGTGATGCATATGCTCCCAATATCAGAATAGTAGATGCTTTTGTTGGATGCTTTCAAAGACGGAAACGAGCGGCTGGATCGTCTATGACGCCGCAATTTGCTGTGCAGAGGTGCGTCACTAAGGCGTGTCAGAAACTTATTATCGTGGGTTCGAATCTCACATTTGCTTTGATTGTGTTGTTAGGTTTGTCTGCAAAATACCCGTCCTAGTGGGTTTCAGCAAAGTGGTAGACGCCTAAGACCTGCATCACTTTGGGCTTTCCTCCCACAGCATGCTAACACGCCCTTATATAACTGAAATACTGAAATACAAAGCGGCGTTAGGTCAAACTCACTCACTTTTCACAGAGTGAGTGAGTATAGTTTTACGCCGCTTTTAGCAATATTCCAGCAATATCACGGCGGGGGACACCAGATATGGGCTTCACACATTGTACCCATGTCGGGAATCGAACCCGGGTTTTCGGCGTGACGAGCGAACGCTTTAACCACTAGGCTACCCGACCGCCCCCACTTTTCACAGATGGTTCCGTATGGTAAAACCCGTGTTGCATTACATTATTAATAACTTTTAGAATGAATTATCAGCCTAATTTGCAGCATTGAACCTGATTGTGAACCCTTGTTAACTCGAAGTCGTGAAACCATCTACTTGTCCATAGTTCGACACAAACGAAATTAGCGAGTTCCGATATTAGACCACCATGCAGATTAGGATTATGTCGGTACTGTAACCTTACTTCGTCTTAAATATATTTCGAGTTAACGAGTTCAAGTTAACGAGGTTCCATTGTCATTTAAACATCTTGAAATCAATCCAAATAATCTGCCATACTTTGTTGCATGTTTCAGAAAACTTTGCTCAGAACTTGGATGATTATGAAGTGGTAATTCCAAGCCGTGTTAGTTCAGATGGAGGATTTATAACACACACATTACAAGCACATCATAAGATATGGAAGAGAAGTGTAGATGACGCAGGTGCGTCCTCTGATGACGTCATCCATTACCAGATTCCGTTATCAGATAGGACGCTTCAAGTCAAGTTACAAGTCAACAGTAAGTTGCTCACGCCGTCGACGGTGGTCGAAACCAGAACAGGAAGATATAAGAACGTGTCGGATTCTATGTTCAAAATACTTGATCACCGAGGATGTCATTTTACTGGTCACGTTACAGGAGAAGACAACTCTAGAGCAGCGATATCAGCCTGTGGGGGACTGGTAAGTCTTTTTAAAATTGTTTTCTATAAGTATTTTCACATGTGTCTATATGCTGTCACGTTGCAGTTAGAAATGCCATTGTTGGCATTCTGTATTCCTGAGTTTTCTGAGAAAAGCTTATTGTGTGAATAAAATCGGGGGTAATATTCCATAGAAATTTCAGACCTAGGTTATACCACCCCGTTTTCAGACAGTGTTGTCGCGTTGTGTCAATTTTGATGCCATCCGCTTGTTTAGGGCATATTTGGTCGTTCTGTGCGTTGTTTTTTTCAGCGTATGGAGATTTAACTGCGTGTTTAACACAAATATATAGTTTTACTTCTGTAAACAAAATAAAGAAACACCATCACCATGCAAGCTACAAAGATTCACATCGCCCCACGGTCTCCCATTCAGATATTCTTCACGTACGACCCTGTTGTGGCAGCGTGATGACAAAGTAAATTACCCTACCAGCAGGAACAGCACAGCCATTGACCTTGGCACCTTCACTTGACATTTACTCATTGAATTCAAAATGTCCCACCATTTGACGTTCAGCTCACTCTCAAACGATTTCATTCTTGTGATCCCTGGCTTGTTTATGAACGATATGATTGAACGTCAATCCTTGTTCACAATCAGATATCATCTGCCTTTAAAGATTATGCAAACACAGGCCACATAACACTGTTTTTGTCCATCTGTCGACGCCCAGACGGTTCATCCTTTCTGTGCTAACAGCAGACGTCACTGAAACCTCGCCATGTCTCGCCTTGCACTGTGTTGCTAGATTTGCCAGTTTGCTGTCAAAGATGACCACAATTAAAACAGTTATCTCCCTTGATAGACCTACAGTCAGGGGAAGCGCTGAGTGAATTTACCCCGCTTGCACATTCAGTGCTTCCCACCAGTTCTCGTTCTGACACGAAATTGTCGTCTGCTCCTTCGTATTCTATTTGTGGTGCATGATAAATATTTGGATTTACGAAAATGTATAAAAACACATGTCTAGGCCATTATTTCTAACGTTTTATAAACAGTGAAATGCTATAGCCATGATGTCATCCTGAGAAAACCTTCAAGATTGGTCACGATTGCTTCTTGACTCTTGTAAGGCTTTTGCACTCTTAGACTATCAGTTACTCTATGGGAGACCGCCAAAGGCAATGTGGCAATGATCAGACAGATAAACAGTAATTCTAATATTTCATATGTACGTCAAATATTTGCATTGATTAAACTTCACAAAGAAGGAAGGGTGGACATTAATATGTACAAGATCCGTTCATGGGTTGCTAAACCACGTCTGTAAATCTCATGGAGTAGATATACTAATCATGCTAATTGAAAGTCCTTTCAATGGCCACATTTACTCAATCATGACCAGTTCTTAATATGTCTGTGATATGTCAAACAGTGTGGCATTAAGTTTCCAATGTATTTTTTTACTTGTGTTATTTAACAAAGTAGACGTTGAATGTTCTCAGAGGTAAGATGTGTCGCGGGTTGCCAAAGGCACAACGGGAGTAGAGTACGAGATTATGCCCTATTTTTGCTCTGGACCTGGGAGGCGTTCCTCGGGGGCATACCTTCAATACATTATTTGCATTTTGAGACATATTACCCCTTCTCACAGACTGACAGTTGTCACCTGAATAACTGATCTCACGTTTGTGTCGCTCTGCAATGTCACTGACTGACCTTTGCATAAACATAACAAGGCAGTTGAAATCCATATGTCAGCAGTCTCTTTAAATGACACTTAAACATACTTTCACTCCATCTTTTTCATTGGCAAATTTCTCACCATTTGGAGAAAAAACTCAAATGTCCCATGATCACGACCATTAGAAACCGTGTTAAAATATTGAAGGATTTAAAGAATACGACCCAATGAGTGACACATCGTGACTAAACCCGAGATGTCGAAACACAATTTGTAATGCTCTGAAACATTTTGTTTAAAAAACGAACTTTGCTTGGAACTAGCTGCTAGTGACATCATTAGCTGTTCCGGTTGTTTTGACAGACCTATATGGACAGTGTGTGAATTCTTCTCGCATATGGAGCAATGCGTTTGCATGGGTACTGAACTCGACTTGTTAAACATAGATCAGCATATGCAGTTCACTTCGATTGGGTGTAACTTACCGATCCCCCAGCCGTGCTAGAACTTGTGCAGTTGCCAGCTAAAAACCGCTGTGATGAGGGAATAAATGTCCCAGAATGATCGTCTTGCTGAATTAAAAATTAGGAGCAACCGCCCTCAGAAAGTAGCCGAAACTTCATCTCCTGTTTTAGAAGAACCAACCAAACAAAAACATGTTACCCTGACCCAGTTTGAGTATTATGTATTTTATTTCTTTTGAACCTTACATTTTATTTGTCAAAAAAATAAAATAAATGGCATTTTCTAACTTGAATAAATTATTTTATACACTCATATCTTCTTCAGTATGTTTGTTGCAACTTGATGCTTTACATCAGCCTCACCTTGTGAGACAACTGTGTATGTTTGAGGAGGACTACCTGCGGATTTTATCTTCATTTTTTATCTGTGTCACTGTCTGTGTCTGCAGCAATTCGTTTTGTCCTTGAAGTACACATTTCACTAGTTGAAAATTCATTTCCAATAATATCTTGACCTTACATATTTCTGAATGTGCATGCTGTTAACATTAAGACTAATTTCTCTTTTGTTGTCTTAATGTCAGTCGTGCCAGATCCATCGCACTCCGGTCATGTTGATGTGTGTAATGTCGAAACCTTTTCTACTCGGGTCTTACTTTTAGGAAGCTCTTTTTAAATATCATATTTACTTTTATTTTTGTTGGCAAGGTTGCGTAATCTCGGGAGTGTACGCTCATCTTAAAATAACACGATTGAATTGGTAACGTTAAATTTGCAGGTCAGAATCTCGATTCTGAATTGGGAACATACAAGTATACTGAAACTGTTTTAACATTTCAATCGCTACGTGCTTTTGCTGTTGTTTTAGTGTTGACACGCCAGGAGTAAATGTTAGCGCCATAGAGATTGTCCACATGATAGCGTTAACACGGTGGCTAACATGAAGATGCCCGAGTTATCTCCGCTATCTCACGCCTGTATCACACCAGGGGGCGCTATGTTTTTACAACCTCTTCACTGGTGGTTCGGGAGTGGGTATTTGTATTTCGATTTATAGTGTACACCTTCTCTTTTCGTGGTTCGGGGTTTGAAAATTTTGTTTGACATACCGAAATTGCGGATTTCCAAATTAAAGAAAAAACAATTTCTCCCTGTGTTCCTGTTTGTATTGATGGGACAGGAAGTATCCTTGAACTGCCGAGACAAACAATTAAGAAGCTGTTATCCATTAAAGGTGTCATGCCTTCTTGTTCAACCCATTTTAAATGCCCGTCAAAGAATCGTCGCTTTCGTTATTTAAAGGCTAAACAATTCACATAGGTGAAGGGATGTAGCGAGGAATCTGTCTCTGTCATTTCAAAGCAGGCTTAAAGAGGCTGACAACCCCCTTTTCCAACGCTGGTATTCCGGACGCCACGGCACAGTACGCTGAACACCATGAAATGTTTATCTGGTTCCCGGATGGCAATATTTCAATGTTGAAATTTATATTTCGTGGCAAATCACTAACATATAAAGACGTAAGCTTTTGAGCAGCCATGGTCATGCATTCTATTTGAAAACCCAAGTCTAATTTACTTGGACCAGTCGTGTACACTCATATGACCCAAGAGTTCTTAAATTGGATGCCAAGACATATTAAGAGGTATGCAGGATGCCGGGGAGGGAAGGGGGAGGTGAGAGAGAAAGGTTGGCACACTCATTAAAGTGAAGCTGTATTGTTTATGTGAAAGATACGGTACTTACTGTTCCCGAAACCAGAGTATGCACATTTTAAATAATACGTCGTTACAGGAAGATAAAAAAGGTAAACACGTTAAGGGTTCATTCTATGAGGAACACAATAGTGGGAGTGAGACAGGGTGAGATATGTGACCGATATTCTTCAATACTTGACGATGATCACCGAGCGTCTGTGACCCCGCGTGACCTCCTACCTGTGATACCTGTAGTACCCGACATGCGGACGACACTTGAGTGACGTTATAGACGTGACCCCCGACCCCACCTTGCAATCAGCTGTTTCCCAACACGTTGGTGTAAGTGTTTGTGCCAACCCTTTCCATTATACGTGACTGTGCATCAGATGGGCTTGATGTGGGGCGAACGGGGCACTGGACGTGGAATGCGGACAGTGCAAGGGAGATAGTGATAGGGAATGAACCCCATTCTAGACGTTGGCGTGATTTACCTGAATGCGGAGTGATCGTGACGCTAATCGGCGTCGGGCACTGTGTCAGTGAAGAATGAGATAATAGAGACAGGTCTGTTGACCTGTGTCAATGTATTGAGGTTACAACCGAGTAGTTATTGAAAATTAAATGAATAACAGATAAGGTTCGCGATGAAAAAGTGTTTAATGACATGTATCATGTACGTATACATTAACAGGGTGTCAACATGTAAGATATCTATTAAAAAAGGATTATTTCTGTTTTTCATAATCTGTACGGATTATATTTAATAATATTGAAAACATTTGTGTTCAGGACATCCTACACCTACCTGTATGATATGACTGACAGATTGAACCACGTCTACTGTTAGGTGTCTAGCTTGTTCAAGCATATTGTACATGCATGTCAGACATTGATGTATCGGGTTGAACCTATATTAGTTAGAGGACGCGTGATATACAACAGGTGCTTGCTGGCAAGTTAGCCGCTAACAGGAGTCAAGGAGGTCTGATCCTCAGCGCCTGTATGCGTTGTTAAATGAGCAAGATACAGGGAGGTGGTCTTTTCCTTCTCTGCATGTAAACCTGCATGATTAGGTTTGTGGAAGGGGTACACTGTCGGTCGGTCTATTTCACATGGGTACCCTGACATTAGATTTGCTACCTGTAAAACATTGCTTGATCGGAATGTTAATCGGAAATTACATAACTATTAAAGAGCGACTATGTATGCTCCCCATTTCCACTCAAGGCGTAAACATTGCATTTAATAGAGTGGTGGGTGCTTCTGGTAGAGCATCATCCTTAACCTTTCCCGTTTTCATCACTGATTTTCAGTTATCCATTCATATGATTATCATCGCTATTTTGACTGTTACGGCTAGTGGAATCTGTTTCGACAGATAATAGAGACGGACTATATTCTGTATATGTGTAATTATCATAACCATTAATGTCAAGATTGAAACATATTATACAAATTCGAAGCAGGTTGTTTTGGGGAAGTCTGAATCAAGCGTGTTGGGACTGCCAATTGGACAGAGGCTAGTCCCCCGTTAACTATCTGAATTAATTATCTGTATACATTAGATAAGTAATATATTACAATATTTTAGTCTGCTTTGGGAAATATGAGACAGCAGGTGCGGATCTATCCTGCTTTAGCCGTCCCTATTACTTGCGTTGTAAGGTTCTCGATTGCAAAGATAACAGACATTAGACATAACGACGTGGAACAGTAACCTGTCCATCATACCTGGGCCCCTCAACGTATTAACTATATAGCAGGTGTTTGATTGCGGAGATAAGCCTGATAGGTCAATCAAGGGGGGATATCTGTGTTGTGACGGAGTAACATCTATCTAGCGTCACCGACGTTTTCGAGATTTCAAGAGCACTGTGACATAATATTCCATGAACCACAAACTGACAATCCTAAATTGATATACATATTGTATTAAAAAACACACACTTTTGTAAGAATGTAATGTGATATTGGTACGAAGTTAGGCAAATAAGCAGGAGCTGTCGATGTAGGTGGTAAGATAGCGTTGAGTAATGAATATTTTACAAGAGAAGTGCGCAGGGATACACTGGGATGATCCACGCTTCCATGCTTTATGATAAGTGGTGCTCATCAGATAGATCAGATACATATCTAAACTAACTTCTATTAAAACGATGTCCGGCTGTAATGCCTAAACTTTTATCAAAGCTCATGATCTATTGTAAAATAACTCGGTACATGTATACTTTCGCAAAGAAGTTGGATGTGTAAATGTAAAATCGGAAATACTGTAAACTTTCTTCGAACTTGTTACTCGATAGCTGAGAAAAGCAACCAATGCTGACACCATACTCCATTACGGAGTTGCGGAACGGACCTGAAAACTTTATCCAGCATGACATTGGCACTCTTGTATACTTGTATAAAATATCACATTATAGCCCTGTTCTACCTATTTTATCCGATGAACCAACCGAGGTAATGTGGTCACGGTTCCAATGTTCATTTGCTACCAGCATTATTAGCTGCAGCTGTGGGTAGACATGGTTGCGACTGACGTTAAAGCTCATATTTGCACCACGAATTTCACCACGAGCAGTTCGTGTGTGTGTGGTATATATATATTGTATTCACATGGCTGTCTATGATATACTTATTCCCACTTGCCCCGCATGGAATTATCTGGATTGTTTCTTGTATGCCCGTTATTTATTGGCGGATATTAGAGAAAGGAAAACAAATGCCCCACTTCCAATACCAAATGTTAGACTTCGTCGATGTATGCGATGTATAGTGAGCTACTATACAAGAACAATGTTGCGGTTTTTTATGGTGAAGTGAGTTTGTTGGGTTACGCAACATTATTTCAGTTATGTATTCCGTTACAAGCTCAACTCATTCAGGGAAGAATATGATAGAAAGAAAGAAATATTACGATGAAGACTATTACTCACAAATAATGACTGTAAAATTATTAGTGATTGAGCAATATTTCAGCAATATCACGGCGGGGGACTTACGGAGCGGAGGATGCAACCAATAGACTATCCCACCGCCCAGTAAAAGTAGGGCATACACATGTTATGTAATGAAACTTTCAATGCATAATGAGTATTCATAATCTTATGTATGTTACATTCAAATAATATGGATGGACGCTCCAATAGTAATAAAAGCATTACATTAAAATTGCGTAGGTGAGCCGGATGATATAGACCTTGCCTACCGGAAGTACTCACGTCGTTTCATTCAACAGTCTCGCTAAAAAAATTGTAAGACGTCATTTCCAAACCTTGAGAATACCACGTATATATACCAAGTAGGTTTGACTTCACAGTATGCGATAGAGACTTTACCCGAAGATAGTATATTGATTTTATTAATTTTTTTCAACATAATTCCCTTACACGATGTTGAAGGGATTTTATCCCAGTTTCGTAGAAGCCCTTCTCTGTTTTTGTCAAAAAAAGTTCTCCACAGCTGCTATGACGTCATCGTTCCTTTCGACATGTGTTCCGACTAGAGCTTATGTCATGTTTGGGAACAGATGGAAGTTCGACGGAGCCAGATCAGGAGAATAAGGTGAGTGCCGAAGGAGTGGATTGTAGCCATGGCGACTTCTGATTTGTGGACTGGCGCATTGTCCTTGTAAAATAGCACACCTTTTCGCAGCTTCCAACATGCAGCATAACATGTTATTTTCTGGCCTTTTGAAAGATGGTCCACCATGATGACACTCTCGGCGTCCAAGAACAAGGATGCCATAACCGTTCTAGCTGATGGGACAGCCTTTGCTCTTCTGTTTAGATTGTTGTTTGGACAAGGACTTGAACCGATGAACCCTGGTTTCATCCATAGTCACACATCGCCGCAAGAACCTTTCTGGCTCAACTTCAAACAGAGCTAGAATATCATGACATACTCATATCTGCGTGGATGTCTTTTGGTAACCCTCTTTTCTGTAAGTTATTGATAACTGCCCGTTGTTCATTTTCCAAAACTAAAATAGGCTTGTCACAGCGAAACCTCTATGACCTCTATGACATCATGTAATGTCCACAGCAATAGATTTCACTATTACGCAATTCCCTTTATGTGAGGATCCGATCTTATCAATCAATTCTCGTAAATAGACCAAGAGCGACGTCTATTCAAATGCCCCCCTGACTTATTGTTTAAGTATAAATTATGTCGTAGATAAAATGGTTTTAATAAATTAATGAAAAACGTTGTGCTTCTTTCCTTATCTAACGTTCGTACTTCATTGTGCGTTTAATTCAAATTTACATGTGGTCGCATTTTCAATATACATTACATTAATTTTACAATGCCTTTTGGCAGGATGTCAGGTTTCTCCTTTATCAGATACATCTATGTGTGTAAAAGGGTTCGCCTGACAAGTATGAATTTATACATATATGTAAATTGCACACGTGTGTAGATGGGAGTATATATGGTTCTGACTTTATTATGGCAGGGATCGAATATAGCTCTCAAAGCTCTTTTCACAATTCAGGATCCTGATTGTTGAATGCGAAACCTACTTTGACCGAACGTTTTTGTCAGTGAATGTAGTACATTACACGATGTTAGTTCGGGTTTCAAAGACATATTCTAAATGTTTTCAAGGGATGATAAACGACACGTGATTAAAGCGGGATGAAGAGGCCCACAATTCGGAATTCGGCATATGGGAATAATGGTGATATCTACGTCAAGAATGTAGTCGGTCACGGCAGCGTCATGGACGATGTGTAAAGAGAACAATGTTTTAGTTCCAACAGCCGCCAAGACAACGTGGTGAACACATGTAGGTACCTCTCAACCGACTGACAGACGTTGCCAAAGACTGCATCTGTTCTTTGCTTGGAAAGAGTCGTTACACAACTTATGATGTATTTTTGTGTGTGCAGAGTTTTACATGGAATATTCTAACTGGTACAGAATACGCTTTTTAGTACTCAGGTATGCAACGTATTTCGTTGGCACAGGACCCAGAGAGGTGTGGACATATTCACGCCCAGAAGCTCCAGGGAGTGGTAATGAATGGAGCTTATTAGCGGCAAGGGATGGAACTCTTTGTGATGATATAGACGTAACCACACACTCACTGGTTGCATCGCTTTCCTGGTAGGATGGTTCGTGTTTCACAAATGTCTTGAAGCTAAAGGAAAGAAGCGTGAATGAAATACCTTGGATGGGAGGGTGTAGGGAAAGTTGTATGTCTTGCAACCCGAGTTATCTGCCCTTGTTCATGGCTATGACCTTGAGCGTGTTTTCGCTCACTTTGCCCTGTTGGTAAAATCATGTAGCGTTTGATTGGCAGTTCAAAGATAATATAAGGCAAATTAAGGCATGTGTCAAACCCAACGTTTGTGTGATGTGAGATGCGACGAAAAGGCCCCCAAACTTGGAACAGTATACATCATAATTATTTTTTGGATTCGCCAAGAAAGTTGGGATTCGAAAAAATCGACCCTGCACGTCACATTCTGAGACAGTACTGCGCTTTCGTTGTTAGAAAAATGCATGCATTTCTGAAAGTAGCATTGTTCAATTCCAACCTTACACTGAATGAAATAAGTTTGCTTCCAACGACAAATCCCCTGAAGTGACGTATGTAGGTGTTACATCAGAGAACATATACCGGTATATGGTCTCTGGTTACATAAATGGATAGTCATAGCCAAAGACAGGACTTTGGTTGAATGAGTGCACCAAAGTTGACAAATGTGTTGACACAGATATATGACCTCAACATAACATAACTGGGTTATCGTAACATAACCCGCTCCTGGTACCGTAAACTTCTACAAGTAGTTATAATGTGTTGTGAATGACCGCAGGATATATTGTCTAACTGTATGGACTGGAATACATCAAAATCGTACAATGTAAATCCTCTCCTTAAAATGCAAAAAAACCCTGAAAAGTATTTTGCTTCATTTTTGGATAAAATACAAAACCTTGGTTAGTTAATCATACAATAAATATCAAGACATCGGTGAATAAATCGCACCTGTTAAAACAAGGTCAACGAAATCATTTGTCTCGGTCTCTCCGACACCTCCATTGAAATAAAATGATCGATCCCTTGCTGCACGCGAGACCGATGCAATGGTTGAGGTGTTGTTTACTTATTCATCGTTTCAGCTCACGGGGTCGTGAGCCAAGAACAAGGTACGCATGGAACAACCTTGAACTAAAATATCATAATTGCTTATCCATCAAATTCCCTGAATGGAACACGACATGCCCCTGTGAGCTTTGTCTACCCCATGATGGTTTCATTGTAGATACACGTGGTGATGAAATATAAGACTGAACTGAAGCATAAGCGTTGTGTGTTATAAGTATCAGTTATCTAGCTATGTTCCGTGTTGCTCTCTAGTTGCGGCTGTGCTACAGTACGCATGGGATGACTATGTCAGATATCTTATGATACTGCTGAATACAGGGCACTGACTAGTTCATGGGGTGTAACGTCGCAGTCAGCAATACTCCAGCTACAACGGTAAATACTCGAGTCTGGACAAACCAGTGAGTTCAAGTATGAGAAACCAAGTGACCGAGCCTGAGCACCGCGTCCTTTTCAGTCGGGACTCTGACATGGGATACTCATAAATACTCTTTCCTGACGTTTTACATCCTCATCAATGTATGCGCTTTCGATACTATTTGGAGCGGAAAAATTAAAAACGTCAACGCTCGATTATCTCTCGAAACAGATTTCATTGGGCGTAAACGACAAAAAAGTGATGAACATTATATGAATGGATCTTTAAAAACCATTGATGACACCAGGTGCTCGCTAAAATAGTTAGCTCTATCGGTAGCACCCGCCGCTCGCACACTCTGCATAAAACAGTAAGGCCTAAAACAAAACATGTCTGTTAATCGTTTGCTGACTGTCTTTTTTTTGGTGCAATTATGATGTCAGTACACTACTTATCTATGTTTAAATTTGTGTCGAATGGTTCATATAGAAAAACGAATGAGCAAATGAATTTTGTTGTATGCCGCAGTCAGTTCTGTTCAAGACAAACCAGTGGTAGCTACACCGTTGGGTAGGATAACACACCCTCATCCAAGGCACACACCGTGATCACCCTGATCTTTATTAATTAATACACGTTGATCGTGGGTACTGGGGACCTACATAAGAGGCGACTCACGGTATTGGGTGGTTAGGCACTCTGGCTTTGTTGATCCATGTCATTGTATCCCAATTGCGTTGATTGATGCTTATGATTTCAATCACTGGATTGTCTGGTCCAGACTCAATTATTTACAGACCGCAGTCATTTCGCTGAGCGCAGCGTTAAACAACAGACAGGGGGACCTAGTCTGCACGGCTCATGGAGGCAAGAAGTAAATGCATGTATGTTAGGCGTATCTGTGCCAATGTCCCGATCCCATTTCAGACTTTATGTTGTCTTGACATAGATTTCAACATACCACTGACATGATAAAACAGTACTTAAAGGGGAAGTGTACACGCAAAAATCACTTTCTTTCTTTTTCTAAACAAAACGCAATTTTAGAATTAGTTAGTATCTGTGTTTGAAAATATACACTCATTTTTTACACAGTGAAAGTAGGAAGCTCACAATAGTGTGAAAATGATATGCCGTTATGAGGCCTTCGTTTTTCGAGCTAAACAGGCCTGAGTTATCCCCCTTAGATTATGACGTAATTGGTGCCAATTCAACTGGGTCCCTGTCTATTCTGAACGCAAAAGATATCAAGTACAAGTTTTCGGTAAAACAACATGGCCTACGACACACTCCGGCGCAGTGGTGACTCAGCATAACACTATGTTGGCTGGCATCTGAGACGCTAGAATCACACACCTGTACCTACACCACGTGAAGCGGCTCTAACAAAGCATGATGACGTCATAATGTTTATCAATTGGCACCAATGACGTCATATTGCAAGGGGCATAAGCCATGGTGTTTTTGTTATGGAAATAGAACACTTGGTAAATGTGAAAAATATAAATCGTTTTAATGCAAAACATATGTTAATTAATTGTGATATTTTTATATTTTTGTCTATGACACTTCTAGGTTAACACTTTTATTGTGGAAAAAGTACAAGAAAATTAGGTTCATTTCCGTGTGAACTTGCCCTTTAAATACAAATGGGAGATAATTAAACATAGGATAAATGACATTAAACTGAAAGATACATAACTGTTAACCCAAGCATGAATAAGTCACATACAGAAACACGACATGAACCATGACAAACACGTACACTGAACAAACCCGTCTCCATCACATGACCAGTGTAGCCCTCTGATAGGATGATGTATAGCCTGTATCTGGCCGTGCGACGAATGTCGGAAGGGTCATTTGAAACATCTGTCTTGACCTTCTTACAAATGTTTTTGACAACTACATGAGTAGGACAACTGCTGTTACATAAATGTTTTCATCACAATGATGATTACATTGACTGATTAAATACCTTAAGAGAGTGAGTGAAACTTTTGTTTTACGACGCTTGTAGAAGTATTCGAGGAATATCGTTGCGGGGGCATCATAAATGGCTTGAACCACTAGGCCACCACATACCAAGACAAGAAGATCCCCCCCAAAAGTAGTCTTTAATAGCATGTCATATGTATTTACTGTTTGATCAGTTTGCAAATATCAAACAATATTGGTGAACTCCAAAACATCTTGACCCTTCGTACTCTTGTCATTTATCACAGCAGCACAGTTAAAGAGGCGTTTTATGTGGTTTCTGAAAGTGATGACGGATAAACATGAAGTAACTGATGGTAATAGCTGAATGCACTTTTTTGGGACCCGCATTTGCATTTCTTCGGTATGCCGGAATCCTACGCTCGTGGTTCGAATCCCAGATTTGAATTTTTTCTGACCCTTGGTATGTCAAGTCCATACCTGTGCTCATGGGTTTCACTAAATTGGTAAAAACTTCTAAAGCCTGCATTACTTTTGACTTTCTTCCCACATTAAGCTGACACGCCACGATAAAACTTTAAAGCGAAGTCCGACTGACTCACTACTCACAAATGCAGTGTTAGCATCGCTTATTTGCTGGTTGAGACCACTCACTTCGCATGTCAGTGGGTCATGTTCTCAGCATCCGAAAATACGGACCATCTTGAAGCTTCAACTAAGGAACCATTAGAAAAAGATTCATTGTAGCCTGTCGCTTTATGTGACAGGATTGCGTTCCCTGTCTCGGCTTGGCAGTAAACGAAATGTTTAAATTACCACATCGTGGCAGAGAGCAGGTGATTTCTAGTTATCCTTCGAGATGACTTAGTGACTGTTACGATCGAATTAGGCTACATCAAAGACCAAGTGGCTACTCGAAACACATAACACGTGTGGTAGGACTTGAGGCATTTCACAAGGTAATTCCTCGACTGTTACTCTGAGAATTAACGCGATGGAGATCTCCGACCGCGAATGGGGAATCTGTTTTTATGTGGAAACTCGGGATGTTTGACATAAAGATGTCACCGAACAACAAAAGGTTCTTTTGTGATGTGTAGTTATATACTTGAGGGGACCACAGGAAGGGTGTTGGACAACGGATCGGACTCTTTTAGGCAGGATATCATTACACACCCAATTTGCAAAGAATGCCTGTTGGCGGTGAATATTCAGGGGTCTGAAACCGAAACAAAGTAACTTTTGATCATGCATACTTTCAGCTCTTTTATTATGCATTTAAGTTGTATATAAAGTGCGCTCGATATAGCGTTACAGCTTCCTTAAAATTTACCTTCACAAAATATTTACACTACCAGAAAGACATAACCCTTAAAAGCAAGTATTATTTTCTGACGATTATTTTATTAGATGTTTTATTTGTCATCATCTTCGTTGAAACTTGCTACCTTCTTTCTTGTAATAACTATCATCCCCGGTGTGAGTGACGGCAATGAACGGCCCGGTACAGTTCCACTGAAGTTACCACACCTATATACCTAACACGTGTTTTCCTGCTTCCCTCACTTATTTTCACCGACATCTCAGTTTTCGCAGACTTCTCACTTTTGGTGGTACATGTAGTGGGGAGCTGCCATGGAGGGAGCGTTGAGTTCATGGCGACCTCGACTGTAGTTCTAGACCAGGAATTCTTGTAATTAGCTCTCAGTTACGACACACCTCCTCTTACTTGCTGCCATGGCGGTTTAATCGGCGCCCAGTACCCGCTACATTATACACCTGTAGTATTAATCAGCGGTGCAAGAAGGAATATGTAACGCTGCTGCTGCTCAGGGAAATAACTTCTAGGGTGGCGAGGCTGCAAACCTTCAGTGGTTACACGTTTGAATTCAAGATACAATGATTTATCTTTCGGCATAGTATTGCACGTACTTGTTGGTTTATTGTTAAACGCCGAACTCAGCGGTATTCCTGCTCTATGGGGCGGCCTGGAAATAATCGGATTGAGCAAAACCAGTGATTGATATTATGAGCATCGACCCGAGCCTCCAGAGTGCGACGACGCGCAATCAACCAAGTCACCGAGCATGACCACCCGATCCATTAAGTCGCATCGTACGGCCGGCATAGTTGGCTTGGTTACCATGACGTCACAATCTAATGACATCACTAATGGCTCTGCTACTGAAGCTGTTAGCATAACTTTTCACACTTAAGACACTGCTTATTACTGTCTACAAACTGAAAAAAAGGTGGAAGAATGATGTTGGATGATAAATAAAACCGCAACCTCGGGTCTTTTGATATCAAATATATCAACACTCGTTTTATCAACTCGTATCTGGTGTCGTGATATTGCTGGAATATTGGTAAAAGCGGCGTAAAATCATACTCACTTACTCACTGTTATTCTACCTTGAGTTTTTGACAACGTGAATGTAGAACGAAATAATACAAATTACTCTATTATCCAATGCAAGTAACGAACAAACGCTGATTGATCCATTAGGCGCCCCACACTGTCAGCAGTACACTGACAACCAAGAATACCATGAACACACAAAGCATAAGACCCACACATGAGGCAGCCTTGTCTGGCTATTGCACCCCATCGGTCGTTGCCTGTCTCATTGGCCACATAGCGTTTCTGTACACATGGGTGATGAATGATCCTTGTGCCTAAACATGAAGGAAACATATACCACTGATAATTCACGTAACCTCGATGTCGGCGTTTGATGAATGGGAGCTGTAAAGTGAATTTTATTGAAGCAGGAATTTTTTTACACTTTTCTGAAATTCCTGACCTGTTTTGATCATTCTGGTGACAACTGTGCAAGTGTGTTGGTTTTTGACCAATGTGCTCTCCAGATTGGTATTTCTTCACGAACACGTGCGCCCGTGTTCATACCGTGTTCATGTTCTGGAGACAACATCGACAAAAAACAACAGGGAGGTGGATCTGTTGCTTGTTTGTTGACAAAGACTTGTTATTTGGTAAATAAAGATACTCACTAAGAGCGAGTAGACGACTTGTCTCCCGTGACGCCGCGACCCAAATGCCAACTAAATTACGGCGGCCTGTAAATAAGCGTCTCTGAACCAGACAGTCCAGTGATTGATGTTTTGATCAACGATCTATGCCGTCGGGGTACAGTGGTACACGCTATCATCCAAGTCACCGAACCTGACCACCCGATCTATTTGGTCGCCTCTTACGACCAGCATAGATTGCTTGGACCTATATCCCCACGGGGTAGCGAATAGACGAACCGCCGCATGCAACACTTGCAGTTAGAAGACTTAACTTGTACCTCTGTGAATGAAAGTAGCTTGTTGAGTTTAACTATTATAAAAGCCATTGATAAAATATGCACCTTCTACCTACTTCGACAAACTTTCTTTAGAGCTATGAAAATCTCGATTCCTTTGCGTAACTCTTAAAATACTTCAAAAACAATTTTTTTTAACAAACAATATATTTTACTTCTTATGGAAGCCTGACATCTGGTAGCCATACAGTAACACATGAAGTGCCCTTTACGCCTCACAAGGAGACCACTTCAAACTAATCGCCTATGCTTTTGCGTGAGGTGAATGAGGCATAATCATAGACCCTCTAACGTATACATATTATCCGACCTCGTGGGGATTATTCACTGTACTGGAATATTCGACTCAATGGACGCATATTGTGGAAAATGAAACCCAAATGGTCACGTGACGATCTAAATCTCCACGGGGAGTCCCTCTAAAGATGTAATTGATAATGCTGGCCACATCTCTTCCAAACTGAACTGTGACAGGGGTACACTGATATGATATATATCATTACGTGTACTTTCAACGTAACATAATAATACACTCAAACCCTTGGTCGGCTTGTATAATCAGGAATATGATATAACGTTTGGGCTCCATGACATCCGGTCCTTAAGATGACTCTAATGTAAGCAATATATTATTTTCTGCACTCATTGCCAGTAACACAATCGTTCAACATGACATCAACCAGATCCATAACCATCATTGTTTCAGGATATTCATCTTATACAGGGACGGTGGGATAATCTCGTGGTTAAAGCGCTCCCTCATCACACCGAAGGCCCGGGTTCGATTCTCAACATTGGCACCAAGTGCTAAGCCCAGTTCTGGTGATATTGCTGGAACATTGCTTAAGGCAGTGTGTAACTAACTCACTAACTCGGCCTTTATGCTATAGCTGATGTAAATGTCGGATATACGTGCACTTCAGTAACCTACGATAGTCAGGAGTCATACCAAAGACACCCAACACTGTATTTTTTGCTCAAAGTGGCTGCTAGATTTCTTTGCCTTTGATCATTCTTTGTATGATCGCTCAATCGCTGGTTTGTCTAGCCCAGACTCGACCACTAACAGGCAGCCGTTAGATAGCTGAAATATTACCGACTGCGGGATCAACAAACAAACAACCGAACATAAAAACTTACCTATACTATTTATCGACCGGGGCGACGAGCGTTCGCTCGTCATACCAGAAACTTTCGTTTGACTCCCAAATGGAATACAATTTTGCTAACCCCTAAAAAGGTGCCTCTTGTTGTTTAACTGTATTGGAGGCATTGTAAAACCTAGCTCCTCTAATATTAACCTACATTAATATAATTCGACACAATAGATTCAAAATACAGAATTAGGGTATTCACTATAGGCGTCACTTGTGAAAGATGAATGTGTGTTCAATTAAAAACGTCTAGTATTTCTGCTCTTTCACACAAGAAGATTCCAACCTTAAAAAAAGACATTTGTATCAATATAATAGTCAACGATTAACCCTATATAACAAGCACCTGCCAAGACAAGACATAATTTTCAACATAATTAATGTTATGTGTCGTCAGCCATAAACCGGGTAGATGTATGATGTGTAATAGTGTACAGTTCTGACTACCCCCACCCGGGTATCCACATTGTCAAGTTTACGAGAGTTGTGTATGGTTTCAACCGATACCTCTAACGCCGTTGTCCTCCCCAGTATCCCATTGTGTCACCAGCTAGGCGCACGAGTGGTGTGACTGTCCTTTGACCTTCAGTGACCTCAAGACAGAGCGGCCAACGTACTCCAGTAGATTAAAACTTTAACTTGAAACCTAAAACTTTAACAAGAGAGTATATAAAATTCCTCAAACTTTATATCAAATATCAAGCTATGAGATACTCCACTTATTACTGAATATGCGACAAGGGTAGGGATCGTGACCCGGTTTCAGAAACCAGATTTCTGCCTTGGGTAGGGTTTTAAAAAAGGCCGTGTCGTGCTGGGAGTACAATTTAAGGTCTATTGATGTTGGGAAGGGGTGGATGTGATGTATTTTGTATACATCCACCACACGCACTCGAGCCGAGCGGTAATAGCCGATACTTGCACGGGTTCTCCGGTCATAAGACCCGTAACGTTGATACAGCTTAACAGACCTCAGAGGCACATAGTGTGTGGCCCGTAGGATCGTTGCATGAGAGAAGGACGTATTGTGGGTATAATTTGATATTAGAGGATTGAGATGGCGGCTCCTGACTCAGACAGTGGCTCTAGGATACAGATTGGGTGATTAAACAGAGAATGGCTATAACAGGATCTCATGAGAACAGGATCTCTTCATCTTTAGCGGAGAGTCGAATGTCACCTGCCTACATATTCAACATAGAGTTAATTATTTTCCAACTGTTAAGAGGAGAGTTAGTTTAGTTGGTCAGCAGATAGAGGTATTTATTTTCACCATGATATCTAAAGGTTGCCATGTAAAGTGTCTCAATAAAACAAACATGTACTCTATTTGATCCTTCTTCGACATGGTGTTGATTACCTATGGCGTTGTTTCCACCTGGTATCGTTCATAACGGTATTCTGTAATCAGTCAAGATTTGGCACTACTCTACACTTCCTGATACTGCCAATCATGTGGCATCCAACTGTTCTCTGGGCTTGTGGTGCCCAATGTCTTCATGCGCAGAAAACACCAAGAAACCGGATGAAACATTTTATTCCAAAAAAAGGTTGGTAATATAGATGATTTTAATTCTTTTCATTAATGGAATACCTTAATAGATGAAGAAAATATTCGCGACAGGTGGACGTTCCAAACTAAAGGCAGATATAACTAACGGTCCTTCACCTGTCTTCAGCTCAGTGTGACGGGTGTTATCGGAACATTTTAAGGGAGCAGAGTATATTCAGCAGGTAGCCAATAGCTTCGTCGCCTATCGACCCACCATCACGTACCTAATGGCTTAAAGGTTAAAGTTGGCTTCTCAGATCTGGTTCCAGACAAAACCAAAATAAGTTTGGAACTTGCTAGTTAAATGATGCAAGATGAAGATTCGATGTGGTGTTTTAACCTTATCAGACCCTGCCGCTGAACTAATCCCCAGCTCCTTCTGCTTTATTACGCCATTCATGCACTAGCCGAGCAAAACAGATTTCATTTTGTTTTTTCGCCTCTGCCAGAATGCTCAATGTGTTCGCAGTAATGGGAGCATGAAAAGGACATTTAAATCCGCCGACGCCAAGTGGAGTCTCCAAGTGGCCTTCTTTTATGGACAGATCCCTAGTTACCTTTATATTCTACGGCTTGCGCAACGATGCTGCTAGTTACTTGATGAAACATTACAAGTTCCCTCAGCACTAAACAAAGTGCTCCAATGAGTCAGGAAAGCTTAGTTTAAGCTTTGTGCCTGAAAACGAGAAGGGCACTGTTAAGTTCATTTGAAAACGTTCCAAATCAGATAAAATATCTCCGGCAATCACATATGTAAACGTAGAGCACAATATTGCTATTTTAGAAGCTTTACTACTCTGGTGAATGTAAATTTGAAGTTGAGTAATAGTTGACCAGGTCCTTGTACCATAGAGCGTTCTAAGCGCTGAGACTGGCCCACATACGTTTAACACAGGCTTACGTAGAAACAGCGTTACAATAATCTATTTCTAAATGATTATCTATACTCTCTTATGAAAAAAACCCAATCAACGACAGATGATCATACGCCTGTCTATCCTATTTTCCACTGGTACGTCTGTGCGTGCGTGCGTGAGTGCGTGCGTGCGTGCGTGCGTGCGTGCGTGCATGCGCGGTGTATATGTTTGTGGTTTGCTGAACGCCAGGCAGGGTTACAACAAGTGCCATCTATTTAACCACAGAACCACAGACCTTCCACGCTCTGGTTAAACGCTCTTTCCGCTAAACCACGGAGGAGGTTTGTAGTCATGAAGTTAAACGAAACTACGAGTGATGACACCCTTTAAGGATATAAAACAGTATAAACACTTCCTGTCATGGACGTATTCGTCACTTAACTGATCCCAGCGACGCTAATATTACAGTCCCTTTTCGTACATTATCGTCACATAATACAAGCCAGGATATTAAATTTCTGACGCAAGAGGAGATTTTCAAAGTCCATTAAACTGGCAAAAACCATCGCAAAGCGTTAAACCTTTTCAAAGTCCCTGTACATTGGGGCTGACAGACATGTGATTCGTAAATAATGATGGCACGTTGCACAATACACATATTTTCAGTTGGTAACAATCGCCTCTCTGGGGAGACGACTAAGTAGGATATATAACATCCCCTGTGATTTTAAAGCCCACATTAAGCTTAAATGGATAGATTGATTTAATTTGACTCCTCAAGGAAACCCTAGAAGTGTTGAAGACTGTTCTAAGTTTAATTTAGGCATGATTTGGAGCAGTGCGTCTGGGACATGAGGTAGTGGGTCTTTTGTTATAAGGTGTCTCACTGGAAGACCTAATACCTATGTGATTAGCACGGTGGTAGGTTTCTTCAGGTGAATCCACACACGTACTCCTATATCCCGACGCAGGCATCCTGGAGAATATAGTCAATACGGGTAAATCTGTCCTTGGTCTCTGCTACTACCAATAGCAGGCACTACAAACCAAGATAGGTCGTCAAGAAGCTCGATTAATCTCTGGCTCATTTCAAACCGGTGGGTGAATGTTTAATGAAAATGCGAGTTTTGTTCACAAGAGCATTGCTTCTAAGAGATTACAAGTATGTCCGAGAGGAAAAGCCGCAAGCGTTAAAAAGGTTTCCAGATAAGAATTAGATGACTTGGAGGAGAGTAGTTTCTTTCAGCTCCATTAACCGAGAGAGTCCTATCACATTTAACAACGTAAATAACGTTAATGTATTGCTTGTGTATACGTTGCGCAGGACCAAAATACATCACTCATTAAATATAGGTCATAATAACTTGCTTATAAACTTGTTTGTTGTTTAACGACGCTCACAGCAATATTCCAACAATAAGACGGCAGTCTGTAAATAATCGAATCTGGACCAGACAATCAGATGATTGACACCAGGAGTATTGGTCTCCACAATTGGCGAGGTGTGAGGTGAGATGAAATGAGGTTTAACGTCGCGTCTAAGGTTATTTCACGTGTGTTCGTGTGTCGCTGCTTGTACTAGTCCAGACTAATGCCGACTTTATAGTGCTAGCCCACTGAGATACCATGCCGCTGTTTAACATGAATACCCAACTCAGACACAGTATACTGACTCCTTGCCGACCAATTCTTGTTTTGGCCCCTCCGTGCCGACCGTCAGGCAGAGTAACAAGAAGTACCATCTTTAAACGCCGTTTGATATGACGCGGCCGGAGATCGAACCCCGGACCTTTCGTTCTTCGGGCGGACGCTCTACTACTAGAGCGGTTTTACGCAATTGAGATACCATGACATGCATCAACATAGTCAGCGAGCCTGACCATCCAATTCCGTTAGTCGCCTCTTACTACAATCATAATTGCCTTTTACGGCAAGCATGGATTGCTGAAGACCTATTCTCTACCCTGATCTTCACGGGTCGTCAGAATAACGAATCTATGTTATTCATTATTGAAAATACCTGTATGACATTCCCGATATCAAGCATCTGTTGTCTTGGCTCATGCTGGGTGGTCAAGCGCTAACAGAATAGGTACTAGAGAAAAAGCACGACTCTTTCATTTGAGAATCTGTCAAAGTCTACGCCAACTAATATACCTCATGTGCTTTATCTTCAACGCTGGGTCTCATGAGGGTATTATTGTCATTCATATTTGCTGTATTTACATTAGCTATCTCTACGTTTCACACCTACTGCACCGTTCTGTATGAACAGCTCTACGACCTCTGAGATTGCGAAAGATAGTCCAGGAAAATAAACTGAACAGACTGTAATAGGATAGCCAAGATTGTCAGATACTTTGCTTGATGAATGAACACTAGGCACATTATTTTAAATCTTTCACCACAGAATAATCCTCCAACAAAAATGGTTTGTTAAGAGAGTGTTATAATGTTGAAGCACCCTTTACGGAACATTATGCCCCACAAGATGCCAAACACTTCTGATTCAATGACCTCGGACTCTTTGTTCTTGGTCTTTGCCGAGGAATATAACAAGGGACACTGGGATTAAAGTGAATGTCTTTAAGGAATTCAGTTTATTACGTCTTTGTAGCGTCCTGCCACCTAGGGCAAAGCGCAACACTGACGTATAAGGGCGTCTTTGTCAGACGGGACAGCAGGGACCTGAGATCGAGGCTTTATTGGGTGATGAGAAGACAGGTAGTAAAACCAACGTACCTTAAGGGAACAAGGCGAGAGTCGCCTATCAAATTTCGTCGTAATCCGTTGAGACACAGGCAGTACAAGGATGTCCGTTTATACGTGCTTCCCTTTATTGTCCACGTTGCCAACGGATAGGACGTAAGTAATAAACTTACGAGGCGTGCAGCAAAGCGTTCGTGCTCGTATTTCACAAACTTCAGAAGCATTCGTCCAGCTGACACAACATATGTGTATGTTGAGGGGTCCCTCGATGAAAACCCTCCGTAATAGGGGCAGGGATGTCATTGTTAGTGACGATGTAAATTTTGACTACAAAAGCTTATTTTCGCAAGTATAATCCTGCATAGTGTAATGCGATATGTATAATAAGGTGTTAGGGTATTATCGCGATGTGGGTAATATGTTGGACTTTCACAACAGCATTTAATGTTAGCTTGCTGTTCCTATTATATGATAAGGTATGGCCAACTGTCGTTTCTTTGAACAGAGGTACCTCAGCTAGGAATCTTGGGGCATGAGTGACCAAGCATCCCAAAATGTCCAGGAAACCTATGGTCGTGGGTTCGAATCCCACATTCTCCCTGTTTATGTTTCTTGGTTTGGGTTTCACCAAAGTGCCTAAGACTTGCACCATCCCCATATCAGGCTGACACTGTGTTATGTGGCTGAAATACTGTTCAAGGCGATGTCAAACTCACCTCACATACTCACTCATCTCGTAGTCTGTGGCGTTGTGAGTTAAACGATTCCAAAAGATAATGACAGTCAGGTTTAGTGATAGAGTTTTGTCTCGTCCACCGCCGCTTTCAGCAGCATTGCAGTTATATTACGGCGTGTCAGCTGAGGACGTGGACGTTTTCCACTGTGGTGAATGAAACGACCAAGGCTATGGTGCTTAATTTAGCAAGGATTATTTTCGGGGCGAATTTCGGATTCGAAGCCATTATCAGCGGATCTTAATACAAAGGGAGGCAACTTTGGACAGTGATTAACGGCGTTTGACCACTGAGTCCCCCGTGCCCCGCGGCGACTTTTAATCCATGGGAGATGCACGACATAACATACAGCTTACAAGAATATATTTACCTTTACCATGTCTAACGTTATATACTTAGATATAACAGTTTACCTTCTATTATTCCTGGCTTAGGCATACACATTTTAGTTACCCCCGCCATGAACTTAACGACATGTACGTGAAACCACAACCCTTGACTATTGGTCCGTGAAATCAATCTTCTACAGCCACCGGTAGCGAATACGTTAAGGTGATACACGATCAGTCGCAACAGGAAGGGTTCTGTTTCTGAATTTACATAATCGGGTATTGTTCTTCCCCAAGTGACCAATTCCCGCTGTGTTGTTATTTGTACCAGTGGTCAATGGGCTAATTCATTATAAACACTCACCAAGTAAATCAGCCTTTTTATGACCCCGGTTAGGACAGAGCGGAGTGAATTCCCCGCATCACGTTAATATTACACACAGCCATTTTGAGATTTTGACCACGAGTATCGTCCCCCCGGCACCCTCCCCAGCGATTGATATATTTTCTAATGCAGTGGAGCAGAGTTACTCACACGTACGTCTCTGACGTGAATACAGCGACATTTTACATCAAAGTACCAGTACGCCGTGAAGGCATAGTCATTCTGGGTATTGGGGGGTGAGGTAAGGTGGAAATGGGGTAACGTCTTCACCTTCACGATTTGTTCACGTGTGCGTGGCTGCTTGATCTAGTCCGGACTTTTGTCTCACTATGTCTCCTATCACGCCCTCAATGTATCGATCCTTCAAGTGATATACCTGTTTATAGTCACTGACCAAGACAACGGTTTAAATGTCATTCATGTGTATCCTTTGTTTCATTGTGTCATCCAAGGCGAAGTTGATAAATTTCTGTGTCAGGTGTCTACCTTGTGTAACCGTTTACCTAGTTTACTAGGTATGTTTCAACAGTAATACCCCAAGTTAATTATTATATGAATCAACTGACCTACTGAACGGGATGTTTCCTGAACGGGATGTAATAAAAACAGTATTAAATTTGTAGGGCCACTGAACCAATACAAAACAACCTACCTTGTATCGTGAGTCAAAAGAAGGGAAACGAGGGCATCCATAGGCAACGATCTTGTCTGTCCACCACACAAAGAGAAACCCTAAGACATTACAGTAAGCGACAAAAAGAGATCTGGAGATAGACCCAACTATTGTAGTGGAGGAAAAATACGTTTTCCGTACAAAGATTACAATGACTGGAGTTATACATCAAAGAGTCATATTTGTCAAGGTTACTTTTTGTAGCGTGTTCCCTCTATGAATAGATCAGATTTGTTTTTCTTCTTTGAGGTAGTGACACATTGGGCCGAGGAGTCGGAATCATATGTGAAGAATTGAGTCCCTTTGTGGTCAGTATCCACTATCCTGAGTTCGAATCCTTGATTCGAACCGATTATGATTTTTGTCTTTCATCACCATGCCCGTGCCCCAGGGTTTCACCTAGGGGTAAACGCTCATAACATGTAGCTTTTCTCCTACGCTAAATTGACAGGCTATGATTGGAATACTGTTTAGCGCCCCACCCAACTCATTCATCTTTCTGTGAGGTTACTATAACTACTTGACTTTTGTTTGAATAGAAGGGCTATGTCCTTTTACGTTCTGATTAATAGACTTTATTTATGATACCTTAACCCATGTACAAGAAAGGACATGTTGATAACCTTTGAATGTCTATACGTAGTGAGGCTAGAATAAAGGAGGTATAGATATCTATATCAATATAGGCGGTAGGTCTTGTGCATATTTATACAGTTAATGTGTTTTGATAAGGATCGTCTCTACCACCAGAGCTATATGCCCAACTAGATGACAGGACAGAAATTAGAGCTATATTCCGAACTAGACGCCAGGTAGATGACAGGGTTGAGACTAGAGCTGTACACCCAGCTAGATGACAGGGTTGAGACTAGAGCTGTACATCAAGGTAGATGGCAGAGTTGAGACTAGAGCTGTACACCCAGGTAGATGACAGGGTTGAGACTAGAGCTGTACACCCAGGTAGATGACAGAGTTGAGACTAGAGCTGTACATCAAGGTAGATGACAGGGTTGAGACTAGAGCTGTACATCAAGGAAGATGACAGGGTTGAGACTAGAGCTGTACATCAAGGTAGATGACAGAGTTGAGACTAGAGCTGTACACCCAGGTAGATGACAGGGTTGAGACTAGAGCTGTACATCAAGGTAGATGACAGGGTTGAGACTAGAGCTGTACACCCAGGTAGATGACAGGGTTGAGACTAGAGCTGTACATCCAGCTAGATGACAGAGTTGAGACTAGAGCTGTACACCCAGGTAGATGACAGGGTTGAGACTAGAGCTGTACATCAAGGTAGATGACAGGGTTGAGACTTGAGCTGTACATCCAGCTAGATGACAGGGTTGAGACTAGAGCTGGACACCCAGGTAGATGACAGGGTTGAGACTAGAGCTGTACACCCAGCTAAATGACAGGGTTGAGACTAGAGCTGTACACCCAGGTAGATGACAGGGTTGAGACTAGAGCTGTACACCCAGGTAGATGACAGGGTTGAGACTAGAGCTGTACACCCAGGTAGATGACAGAGTTGAGACTAGAGCTGTACACCCAGGTAGATGACAGGGTTGAGACTAGAGCTGTACATCAAGGTAGATGACAGGGTTGAGACTTGAGCTGTACATCCAGCTAGATGACAGGGTTGAGACTAGAGCTGGACACACAGGTAGATGACAGGGTTGAGACTAGAGCTGTACACCCAGGTAGATGACAGGGTTGAGACTAGAGCTGTACACCCAGGTAGATGACAGGGTTGAGACTAGAGCTGTACATCCAGGTAGATGACAGAGTTGAGACTAGAGCTGTACACCCAGGTAGATGACAGGGTTGAGACTAGAGCTGTACATCAAGGTAGATGACAGGGTTGAGACTTGAGCTGTACACACAGGTAGATGACAGGGTTGAGACTTGAGCTGTACACACAGGTAGATGACAGGGTTGAGACTAGAGCTGTACACCCAGCTAAATGACAGGGTTGAGACTAGAGCTGTACATCCAGCTTGATGACAGGGTTGAGACTAGAGCTGTACATCCAGCTAGATGACAGGGTTGAGACTAGAGCTGTACACCCAGCTAGATGACAGGATTGACACTAGAGCTGTACATCCAGCTAGATGACAGGATTGACACTAGAGCTGTTCATCCAGCTAGATGACAGAGTTGAGACTAGAGCTGTACACCCAGCTAAATGACAGGGTTGAGACTAGAGCTGTACATCCAGCTTGATGACAGGATTGACACTAGAGCTGTACACCCAGCTAGATGACAGGGTTGAGACTAGAGCTGTACATCCAGCTAGATGACAGGGTTGAGACTAGAGCTGTACACCCAGCTAAATGACAGGGTTGAGACTTGAGCTGTACACACAGGTAGATGACAGGGTTGAGACTAGAGCTGTACATCAAGGTAGATGACAGGGTTGAGACTAGAGCTGTACATCAAGGTAGATGACAGGATTGACACTAGAGCTGTTCATCCAGCTAGATGACAGAGTTGAGACTAGAGCTGTACACCCAGCTAGATGACAGGGTTGAGACTAGAGCTGTACATCCAGCTTGATGACAGGATTGACACTAGAGCTGTACACCCAGCTAGATGACAGGGTTGAGACTAGAGCTGTACATCCAGCTAGATGACAGGGTTGAGACTAGAGCTGTACACCCAGCTAGATGACAGGATTGACACTAGAGCTGTACACCCAGGTAGATGACAGGATTGACACTAGAGCTGTTCATCCAGCTAGATGACAGAGTTGAGACTAGAGCTGTACACCCAGCTAGATGACAGGGTTGAGACTAGAGCTGTACATCCAGCTTGATGACAGGATTGACACTAGAGCTGTACACCCAGCTAGATGACAGGGTTGAGACTAGAGCTGTACATCCAGCTAGATGACAGGGTTGAGACTAGACCTGTACATCCAGCTGGATGACCGGGTTGAGACTAGAGCTGTACATCAAGCTAGATGACAGGGCTGACACTAGTGCTGTACACTCAGGTAGATGACAGGATTGAGACAAGAGCTGTACACCCAGATAGTGAATGAGTTGGCTTTTTTGCCAACTTTAGCAATATTCCACAAATATCCACAAGAAATTGGCTTCACACGTTGTACCCATATGCGCCCAACCAGATGCCAGGGACAGAAGCTAGATCTGCACTCGATCTAGATGACAAGGATGAGACTAGAGCTGTTCCAACTTGACCACATGACTTACAATCAACACTGTTGGGGTACGATGACACGCAATCAGCAACGTCACACATAGTGACCACCTGATCCTCACAATTAGTCGGCAAGCGTGTGTACGCGGGGGTCTGTTCCAGTGAACAGGATCATTTACACCGGAGAGAACCTTACCAGGATGTGAAAGGTGACCTTTTTTTTCTCGCTATGCTACTTCTTGATAGCAGAATACAAGTCTAGTGGTACACATTATCATGTTTACGGAATTTACTTCAAAGAATGTCGGAAATTCTGCAATAAAGAATGAACGTCCCGAGTAATGACTATACAGCGTCTGCTGTCTGGAGCGAGGCATTGTTGTGTCTGGTGTGTTGTGGAGGTAACGTTGTTTTAATGTCCCATTATTTCAATAAACAAAAGGAGATAATTAACAATATGTGCCGACGAGGACTATGGAGTGGGCGGTGTCTACAAGACAAGCCTTTAATGTGACATGCTGCAGTCGGATATTTCAGCCTCAGGTAGTGAAAGAAGGGGGCATAGTTGGCATCTGGAGTGTTTTCGCTTGTCAGTTACATTCTCATCATTGCACATTTTCCATGGACCAGCAGCAGAGCATGCCTAAAAGGTTTATTTACGCAATGTTTTTCTGCTTTAAGTTGTGACGGTTTTAAGTAACATTGTGTGGTTTCCCTAACAGGAACACTGAAATGCAAAAGTGTCCCGGGTCGCACGTTATCACGTATTTGGTGAAACCAGGGAGTACAGGTGTGGTGGTGCAAACCATGGATCAGTATCAGGGCCAATCCGGAATTCGAGCCATGTTCAGCGGATCCCGCTCAGAATGGGGAAACAATTCTACGGCGTCTTAGGCCCTTGTTCAACCTTTATCATCGCTTTACACAAAGGACATATATATATCAATCTCCGAGAAACACTCTATAAAATCGAAAATATGCTTCTGGAAGGAAAACATCATAATTTGTAGGAAGGCTCAATTTCAGATTGTGACGTGGGAAGTGACAGAACACGTATGCTCTTATGACTGTCGCAGTATGTATACTACTCAATAAAAGTGAAGGGCCATCCGATATTTTCATATTTCTATAGTTAATCTGTCATGGAATATGTTTTTGGACAAGTATATATAGATGCATAGAATGCGAGAAAAACTTATGACAAATGTATAAAGGTTAATTCTTTAAGCAAACTATAAATATCAATGAAACTGCGTCAGTATCAAGGCTTCGAAAAGTTTCATAACTGATTAGTATTGCGTTGGAAATGTAGATTTAAGATTGGAAGTAATTCCTTTGATGACATGCACTTCAACTAACTTCCAATTGATACTCCGCAATTCGGTACTCTGTCGACAGTTTAATTAACATTTACTAGCGGATAAATCACCATTAAACACTGCAAATTAATCCGCATCTCTCTTAAATAGGCATTTGTTCCCCAACTTGTGTCGGTGGGTTAACTGAGTGATGACTGAATCTTTACGCCGTCAATGTTGGATTAGGCTCAGCTGTACAGCAAGCCAGTGCTTCATCCGACCACACAATCTCAACAGCACTGTACACATTAGTAAACAATCGTGCCAATCAGAAACAACCAAGATTAAATTACCTGTTACAGGATCGCAAGACGGGCCTCTCGGTGTGTAATCTCAAACAGAGATGCAATCTTAACTAGCTATTCCGGGTGTCTACGTGCATGATGTACAAATACACGTAGATGACTTTTATACAGAAGCCTCATCTTTTAATCACGGAGCACAGTACCGGGAGCGCTATCTCCACTCTTCTTCTTTACTCAAAGAAGAAGTGCACGGTTAGATAATACTCATTTTTTAGACAAGGGTGTCGTTTTACTTTCAAGTTGGACATCAAAGTAGAATTTTCTCCATGACATATGGTGAGGCGGGCATCGTGAATGATACTCTTTGTAAAAAGGATCTCTTGGTTGTTATTCTGTCTTTGCATGACTATGTTAAGGACTTAACGTTTAAAAGGTTAGATTTTAATCCAGTGCAAATTTCAGTTCAGTCGGTATGATTCAGGAAGTGATACAAGTAAATGATTTCAGAAGAGAGACATGTTTTAGAAAGGAACACATTAATTTGTCGCTATGTGAAATAGATGGAATACAACCCATCATTTTTTATTGTGGTGGTTCATTGTTTGTTATTTCTAACCAAGCCTAACGATATCATATTTAGATATTCCTTTTGAGAAGGTAACGCTTGGTGGAATATTTTACTGCTTTCCAATCATCATTTAACATAATCCTCTGTACCACAAAGATGACCGGCGGTTTTGCAGTACTGTGTCAAACAGAAATTAACATTTCACCGTGTGGCATATTTCTGTCTTATGTTGGTGTGGTTCTTTTGGGGTGAAGGACGAAATTAGCTTTCTTACGCTATTATACTACGTGTTCCCTTAGGCTTTCATCAGTATATGTTAACACTTAGTTCAGAAGGGACAAATCCTTCATGTCTGTTTACCACTTCAGAGCCGATGTGGTTCTGTCAAACAAGGATAATAATGGGGAAAATCGAACCCACGACCACGATACCTTAACGTTTATTAACTCTGCACAGCAACTGACGGCACCTCAGACCACCAGACAACTAACACAGCATATGTATCTACTTGGTTCATATTGAGAATATGGTAGAAGTGTAACCTTGACGCACATGAATGTTTGAAGTATTAACTCCCAACATGTTATTCCTTTTGGGGAATGTATCCCATTGCAATAGCAAGTCCTTGAACCACTGACACACACAGAGTCAGGCGCAGACTTGACCATCTTACATAGTTTGCAGAAACTGGTTAAAATACCAGTTGTTCTAGCGTTATGTTAACCAAAGGAATTGTATTGAGTCTACCGGTATAGGTTTGTCAATTAATAAGATATTTGCCATGCTTTACCCATCCGCTCAAGTAGACAGTTCAGTTTTGTATCTAGGTTAATTATGTGGTAAATTCTGTACGCTTTGACATATCAATTGAAAAAAACATTTATGTTTGAAACAATAAAGAAGACTATATACAACGGTTGGGATCTGAAGGCTTCCTCGTAACACTTCATCCATGTAAATTCGAGATTGTAATGTCGTAAAAATTGATACGCTAGAGACGCTCAGCATGTGCTCTGAGTATCGTCCTGAGAATCGCCACTGCATTAACGGAGGGAAGAACCGACATGAGTAAAGTTAACATTGCTCTGTGGAACCAATCCAAAACATGCATTGCACGTTAACATTACTTTGTGGAACCAATGCATTGTGCGTTAAAATTGCTTTGTGCAACTATGCATTGTACGTTAATATTGTTTTGTGGCGCCAATGCATTGTGCGTTTAAATTTCTTTGTGCAACTATGCATTGTACGTTGACATTTCTTTGTGGAGCCATGCATTGCAAATTAGACTCCTATCTCGATACGAGCGGGATATGAAATACGCTCCCTGTGATGTCACGCTGAATGATGAGATCGGGTTCTCGAGCAAGAGGGGCGGCGGGGTAGCCAAGTAGCTAAAGCGTTCGCTTGTCACGTCGAAGGTCCGGGATCGATTGCCCACATTGGTACTGTGTCTGAAGCCCATTTCTGGTGTCCCCCGCCGTTATATTGCAGGATTATTGCTGAGAGCGGTGTTTAAACCCAAATCATTAACTCACTCACCCTCGAGAGAGAATGCGATTTTATTTGTATTCGAGAGCTGCAGCACGCGTTTATTGATTAACCTCGCTATAGTTCCTGAGTAAGGGGATTTTTACAGAGGTAATACATACCTGGCAAAGTGTTAATGTTTAGTGTTTAACGTGTCTACACGCATTGTATGAGAAACACATTAAAACTTGCTTCAACATCATAGCAAGTTTATATAAGACATCTACTGTTTGATTTCATAGTAGGGAGCAAGTGTTTAACCACTGTATAATACACCGCGATGAAAATCATACATTTTCAAGTATCTCGCTACCATTCAGCGACAAGGTGAGGGACCCATTCACGTCAAAACTGGGTCAAATCTCACAATGTGCTCATTCATAAGTTTCGTGTGCCAAGCGCCACGGATTTACGAAGAGCCTTTCAATCGGAAAAAAGAATACCGTAAATAATCTCTTCAAATGATGACAAATAAACACATATCGCCTTGGCTCACAGTGTTTGATCTGTAAGAAAAGCTAATCCAGTAAAAAAAATTCTGATGACAAGAAAATTATCATGTTAAGTGAATCCTTTCAGCATTTCGATGTCTATAACTTACGAAAAGCTTTTAATCGATATGATCTCTTGTCACGTATGCGACTGAACACGTAGATATGACTCACTTATGGGAACATCTGCCAAATCTTAAATGCAAACAAAAGTACAGTCATTTGTAAAATCATTTTCTCGACGTTGACTTTTTCATATCTGAGTTCATCAAACATTTAACCCAAGTCAACAAGGTGTGACACAGGTCTGCAAACACCAGATGTGTTGGACAAGAATTAAATAACCAAGTCCCTCTATTGGAAAAACAAATCCCGAAATGTATTCGTGTTGGAACATGATGCCACTACATTAACAAGTTTAATAAATATTAGTTTAAGTAATTTCCCATTAGTTTGCATGTGGCTTTGTAGATGATGGCGTGTAGGTTGTAACTCAAGTAGGGATGAAAGAACAGAACGTAACCTATTCCACCACAACATGGTAATAAACGGAAAACATCTCTGATGGTTAAATATTGATAGATGCACCCTCCATGCAGGAAACGTGATTTATCAAAATACAAATAAACGACAAGTCTGTTTTTCCAACCAAAATTTGCATATTCGTGCTGATAAACTTAAAGAAAATAAGAATAAAGTGGTTAAATGGTTGATTCATTCAATTTGCGGTTAAATGATGTTTTTGTTAAAAACACACAACACGAACCAAAACCAGAGCTCCCCACAAGGTTCATGAAAGGCTGCTTCGTGCAAGGGTAACTCAATCTTTCGTCATTACAAAAATGTCTTAAAATGTGTTTGTTGAGGTGATGACTGATGTTAAGCAGAGACCGTGGTAGAGTCCAATAGTATAGTTATTGCAGTATTTCCCAAGTTCGATCCTCCACATGACTACTTTTCCCTGTCATTGGTGTCCGGTCATAACATTAGCTGCAGTGTTGGTCTTAAAGGGGCCTGTATTATTGTGTGTGTTATTTATCTACCAACTATCCCGTTGACTTCATTCATGAGGGGATGGGTGGACAAGTCGTCTGAACATATGAGCGACAAAACCCTTAGTTCCATAATCACAAGTAAGCTCCGCTTAACGCGGAGTTCATTGTATGAATGTGACTATATAATGAGCATGTGTTTGATAATCATAATCAAACAGTGATGATACCGGGTGTATCCTGCTCCACCGGTGGCATCCGTCACAAATACTTTCAAAGCCAAGTCAATTGTTCACTGAAAAAAACCACGGGATTGGAGAATATTTTGCTGTGCAGAGGTATGTCTCTTAGGCATACCAGAGTCTGATGTTCGTGGGTTCGAATCCCAGATTAGTGCTGATTTTGACTATTGGTTTGTCGGCACCTTACCCGTGATCGTGAGTTACAACAACGTGATAACGTCAGTGCCTGATGGGTGTCGGGTATCAACTTTAAGAACACACACTCACCTTTTACATGACGATAACTGGTGTTCTCGGGACAGCGTTACAAATTGTTTTAGAAATATTTAAAAACAATTCTTATCATTGAACCACTTTATTAAAGTAGTCACCAGGCTACCTAATCCGTTTGTAATCAAGTAAAGATATCTCACTGCCTGGGCCCACTTGCACAAAGCGATCATACGCTAGGACTACTGCTTGTCAATGTAAGTAGCGTAGCGCTGCCATCGCTTTGTAGAAGTGGGCTCTGGGGCTTAAGCTAGGTAGACCGCCTCCGTGGTCTGCCCGGACAGCGGAAGGTCGGGGGTACGATCACTGGCCGCGTCGTACCAAAAGACATTAAAAGATGGCACTTGTTGTTACCCTGCCTGACGCTCGGCATTAAGGGGATTAAACAAGGATTGGTCTGCTCGGAGTCCGTATGCTGTGTCTGAATAGGCTATTCATGTTAAACTGCGGCATGATATCTCCGGACTGGTAAAGCAACCGCACACACACGTCGCTATATAAGGACAATAATCTTGAACGCGACGTTAAACTCAATCTAACCTCACCCCTCACCTTAAGCTAGGCAGAGAAATTAATGCTACGACCTCCTTTACGCAGGTGAGGTGACACCCGTCTGCACCTGTGCTGAGAGTTTGTTACACGTAAGGAGGATACTTGTTCCCATTAGAAGGATATGCCATGCTCATGTTCCAGCTCTTTGATGTGTAATGACTATCGCCCTGTGCATGGTGTGAAGCCCTTTCACAAACTCCAGCGTGTGTGCCATTGAGCGCAGGTCACACATTGACAGCCTTCTTCAATACAGAATCATTTGCCACTGGTACTCCTCAACTATTTTTTCAATCAAAGTTTTAAGATAAGATTATATGTGACAGACGCCAATCAAACGGAACATTGAACAATTTCAAGTTATGGAAACATGAATGAAATGACACACAGGGAGTTAAGAAGCTTGATGTATGTTATGCAAATATTTGATTTAACAAACTACGACTGAAAGAGTATTCGCATATACAACAATATACACGTTTTATAAATACACTTCCCAGCTTATTAAATTCAGTTTTGCTCATTCAACAGCTTAAGAAGTGCGTTTGTGACAGAATATGATATTATACACGATGGCTCCTATCCTTTGTGCTGGAGATCAGTGTAATAGTTCTTCTTTCTTCACCACTGCCGCAGGTGCACTGAACGGCCCAACTGTAGTTTATATAACCTTATGTGTCATCTTTATCTACACTTTGTATGTCAAGGGGAACCTTAATACTTTATATTTGGACATTGTTGATTGTAGAATTTCCATTTACTTTTGCAAACAGGACGGGTCACTAAGAACCACACACGGTTATGGGAATAAGAAGCTGGTAATATGTCGGTTTATGGGATGTTTACTCCAGATTAAAATTACACCAATTTGAGTCTTCGAAATAATAAACTTGTCCTTAGAAAAGCATCGAAACATTCATCCTCCGTTTAAGCACCTCGGCTCGAAAACCCGAAGAGTGTTCAGAGTTCGACTAACTCCCTGCCTGTCCTTATGTTGTTTCGTAGTCCTGTCTCGTTGGTGTTTTTGTGGCACTGGTGGCCCAGTCTACAGGGGAGCTTTAAATCACTGTAAAGCTGCGTCACAGACGTGGCAGAAATGTAGGATGGTGGGTTCGAATCCCAGATTCGTCCTGATTTTGTTTCTTGGGTTGTCAGCGCTATACCCGTGCTCGTTGGGTCTACGACCTGCATCGGGATATCCACCAACATTGAGCTGGAGCGGCCTGATGTAGCTGAATTACTCTCCACAACGGCGTTAGACCAGACTCACCCATCGTCAGTTACTACTCCTCTTATGACAGGGATATTTCTATCTTTCCATGATACACAAAAATGATTCGCATAATATGTGAAGTGTATATAATATTTAGATATGTTTGACATATCTGGTCATCCCTATCAAAAATGGAGTAGTATATAACCTGTGTTGGTTTTACTGCTTCAGCGTGCCGTCAAATAACAGAAAGGTGACGGCATGAGCCCGACCCATCTTAGACAAAAAATAAATAACCTACATTCCGCCATTGTCACATTAAGATTAACAGTCTGTCCTACTAAACAAGAAAGCTGCATATGTAATTCATTCAAATTATCTCGTACAATACATGTGAATATATTTAGTAATATCCTGCAGCATTTTGGAATTGAATACATGCTAGAGCATTGTTCCGTATTTTACCCTTACTGCTGACCCATCAATTCTCTGGCTCGTGTGTTATCAATGGAAACCTTGCCATGCATATCCAGTCATTTTCAATCTAGTATATCTGAATTGTAAATGTTTTGAAGTAATTCCTCTTGTTACGTATTCTATTATCTGTGACTGCAGGCCGGGTGCACACGGGTAAGCAGTTGCTTGGGGCTTTTAGGCCTTCCCCAAGTAACAAAGACTGGATTGTTTAGCGTCTACTTCTTAAAGGAATATCACCAAGTCAAAGGTGGTTAATACAGCGGTCAGGTAACGTTGAAGGTGGCGCAGCACGGCACAGCACAGCACAGCACAGCACAGCACAGCACAGCACAGAAAAGTAAAGTGATGTAAATAATAGTTTAACATTGTATAGTATGGTATGGTATGTTGAAGTGTAGTAAAGTGTAGTAAAGAATAGTAAAGTATAATATGGTAAGGCACAGCATAGCATTGCATTGTGTAATAAAGTAAGGACGTCATCACCTGTTTTGTAGCAATAGCAGCACAAGTCTGCTGTCATACAGACACTGAAACTGTCTACAATACTTTGGAAAGTCTAGATTTCTCCAGTTTCAGACTTTTCTAAGTGTTAGTCTATCTCAGCACTACCGTAACGACTACTTTAGGCCTGTGTCACAGTATATGAGTCAAGCCAGTGGAGGGACATGTTGGAAAGGGACCGGGGTCTATTATACAAATGATCGCAGCCCAAACCGAAGGCAACTCTTAGCGTTGCTGGACTAACACCTAGTCCAAGAAATAAAGTTATTCCTTTTTAAAATATATATCTACAAAGTAAAAATTAAAATCCAAATGGGGCCCAGAACAATGCTTAATTTCAGGAGAGCCGAATCAATCTAGACTTGCCAAATCATTCTAGACATGAGTTGGTTTCGTTTTTAAATGTATTCTCTTGGGTCTGAGCGACATTAAGCTCGCATATCGCTTTGTGGAAAGCGTCTCTATAGAGGATATCATCGCTTCAAGTGTTACGGCATAGCGACCCAACGCTGAAATACAATTACACATGTATCGGTCCTCGTCCATCACACGTAAATTGAACTAGAGTGTTGTAGTTCACCCTCTCTATGAGGCGGTCATGCTCTGACAGCTAGAGTTTACTATGCAGATGCCGCGATACACACAGCACTCATTAAAGTGTCATCTTCCATGACTGATAAAAAAATACGGGGACCTTTCAGATAGACTTGGAATTTATAGTGCAGTATCTCATTGGGTAGGTGTATATATTTTATAAATTAATAGCACCCGGACCCACACTTATTTTTTCTCTTCTACCCGAATGTCTTTTAGGCTTCCCGAGACGGAGGCTTGCACGCAGTCATGCTTGTCGAGCTCGTGATCAGTAGTCGGTACCCCTTTTTAATCTTACCGAAGCCCATGGTTATCGCGTGGCATGGTTATTAAATAATCAGGGTCAAGTAGTTGCAGATGACCAGGGTCCAATTCAACAAAGCCACATTTAAATATACAGGTAGTGGCAGTGCATAGGTTTTGTAAGAAATGTAACATGGGCTATGTTGAGGACGAACATAATTTTTTTGTTAATTTGTGGGGGCACGGGTTGCTCTGTCGCCTAAGGCGCCGCATTTGGCTGTGCAGAGTTGCGTCCCTTGGACACGCCAGAACCTATGATCGTGGGTTCGAATCCCGGTTCGGCCCGATTGTTTTTCTGGTTTTGTCGGCCCTATACCAATGCTCGTGGGTTGCACCTAGTTTGTAAACGTCTAAGACCTGCATCACTTCCAGTTTTCTTCCCACGTCAAGCTGACACGTCTTGATAACTGGAATATTGTTAAACAGCGGCGTTAAACCCAACTCACTCACTCACACTAAGTGTCGACTACTTTTTTTGATGGGCCCAGACTGAGCCTCAATCCGCCTTGGTGTGGCTGGAATATAGCCGACTGCAGCGTACAACAGCAGGAATTATGTAGCAAAACTGAAACCTTCGCAATCTTCGCGGTATTAGTGATGTCTAGAGCCTAGCATTTACATGTCAGTCGAAAAGTCGCACATATTTTCTTTATTTATACACTTAACACTGTCTAGCCCCTGGATCTTTGCAGAGGGGCTATGACCACAGAGTATACATACAAAGAAAGGATTTGGCAAATTAACCAGGATTGCTTTAATACAATGTTCAGCTTGTGAATGGCGGGTTGTGGTGTAGACTCTGAATGGCCAAGGTAAAGCTTGAATGAATTGAGCAAACACAGTCGTTATTTAGCCACGAGCTGTTTACTCCCGGCTCAGGGCGGCACGTGATCAGACTCCCTGGTGAGATGATACACTGAATCTTACCTTCTCTACGATGTAACTCCCTGCATCTGCCATGATATATCTTTCACTGTGGACAAGCATTATGTTGCCTTTAAAGATGTGGGGGTCGTCAAGCACATAGTGAAATGTTGATTTTACTCATCTTGTAACTTGAATTCATATTTACTTCTGATAAGTTTGTAAGGTGAAGAACTAGTGTGCAATGAAAAATCACTTTATTTTATTATTAACTATCCAGTTTTTCATGACCCTCCCCGAATATATGTGTATTATTTATTATGGACCACCCTTAGAGACTGTCATATTTTTGGTGACCTTCCCCTCAATCCTTCCCCAGACCCCCCACACATAATAATTGACCTTCAGTCGTGAAAATAATTCGGCGATTCGAATTCCAGGTGATAAAAGTCTATGGCCTACGTACTTTAGGCTGACAGCCATATGGATGAAACGATAGTATTTTCTCTTGTGGCGGAGGTGTGGTAGCCTAGTGGGTAAAGCGTTCGCATGTCACGCCGAAGACGCCGATTTGATCGCCCAAACTGGTTTGATTTGTTTGTTTGTTGTTTAACGCCGCACTCCAGCAATATTCAAGTTCTTTGGCGGTGGTCTGTAAATAATCAAGTTTGGACAAAACAATCCAGTGATTGACATCATGAGTATCGATCCTTACTAATTTGAATACGATGACATGCATCAACTAAGTCAGCGAGCCTGACCACCCGATCCCGTTAGTCGCCACTTACGGCAAGCATGGGTTCCTGAAGACTTATTTACCCCGGACCTTCACGGGTCCCTCCAAACTGGTAAATGCGTGAGGTCGATTCTTGGTGTCCTTCGACATGTTAACTAACGTAATTCACATTCTCGTTCACTGTACTCTGTGAAACGAAATCCATGACCAACCTTAACCTGACTATGTTTTAGTGTTCAGCTATGTCAACTGAAACAAGAGACACATGCAGCCAAGTCGCCTAATTCTCTGTGCAGGGTTGCGTCCCATAGGCGTGTCATAAACAAACCTATGATCGTGGGTTCGAATCCCAGATTCTCCTTTATTGGTTTGTCAGCTCCTAACTCGTGCTCATGGATTTCACCAATCACTTTTCTCTCACATCAAGCTGACACGCCGTGATACAACTTCAATAATGTGCACAACGGCAACCCGACCCACCAATTAACCCACCACCGCATCTAAATCCCCGACCTCATGAGAACCACCGACTCAAACATATGCAAGGGGGTCACCAATGTTAACGTTCGTTAACCCTATCACCCCAACAGTGCAATATGAAGATTAGCATCTTGCTAGCACAGCTTTATGATGTGGACGTGTGAGGATAGGAATGAAATCAGTCTGGCCCAGCTATAAATATCATCAGTTGGTGTGCAGGATCCCCACGTGGTACACACTCTGCAGCTTGGCAAGGATTAGACCCAGGCTGCTGGTGGGTGGACGCCCTGTGCATCATCGATCATTGACAGAGCGCAGGATGACGGAGAAACTATATCAGTTATGTGCATGGTACCTTGTGCTTCCAAGTTACATGCTATTTTCTAGTTTCTGCCGGTATGGTGCATATGTTTTTGGCAAGTACCGTATCCTCTCAGTAGGATAAGTAGAATGTGTGAATGATGAATTGACTACTCTCTTTCAGCACAATGTTTCTGTAAGTGTGCCCTTTTGAATGAGAGCCGAACTATGTGTTTACGGTGTGCGTTACTGTACGTATTAACAGGGACTGTTACATGATTAAGAAATATTAAAAATACAGAACACACAGCAATCTTTTGTCGGACTCGTTATCCGTTATTGTGACAGATAAAAATCCCCCTCGTCCTTGACATTTGTAATTCGGTAAAACACTTAGTATAGATTGTAAAGATTTATTGTCAAATGAAAAAACCCAAATTGATCCAAGGTCGGAGTTCTGTTGTCTTGTTATCCCTGAAGCTTTATGACTGAGCTGTGTGAGATCGTGGACAAGAATGATGTCTGCTATAAGTCCCCTCTGTAAGCACGGCCGGCAGAGAAGGTATATTTAGGCTATTACCTAACAATCCCCGTCTCAAGCCGGAGCAAGACGTCCCGGTGTAATTATTCCTCTTGTCACAGTGAACAGTGACAGCTTGTTTGAAAGCCTGAAACAATGACATTCTTTTTCAATTTTCATGAATAAACCTGTGTTGGGATTTACCTCTGGTCTGAAAAGATGCCTGATACTTATTTCGGAACATGTGAGCACACATCCTGTTTTCTTGCAGAAAGAATAAATGCCTGTTGTCGTATTGTTGTCATTAGTCATTGTGCAGAAAATGTGTCCGTAAGTAGTAAGAGAAACGGAATATGTTATGAACGTTTGTTTGTTTGCTTGTTGTTTCATGCCGTACTCAGATCTATTCCAGGTTTATCACGACGGTATATAAATAATCGATTCAAGGCCAGACAGACCAGTGATTGACATCATGAGCAACGTCCCCCGCAGTCGGGGTACGATGACACGCAGTCAACAAAGTCTGACCATCCGACCCATTACGTCGCCTCGTACGACCAGCATTGGTTGATGAGGATCTTGTGTAACACGGAATCCCCGGAACTGTGTATTCGAACTGGTAAAGATAACCATAGTTACAGAACAGCATCCTATAAACAAACAGTGGTTGCCTTGTTCCGAGCTCTACCCTTCAACGTCCAATATGAACATACCATGTATATATACACCTGTGTTAAGATTGATCTGTGTGTTGGGCCTTTTGTCCAACCATGCACTCATCACAAGAGGACACGAGTGGTCCCAGTGGTCTACAGACTGCCTCATACGGCCAAGTGAAGTTTGCCAACCTGTGTTTTCATAGACATATATGTCTCGTTGTTAGTTCCTCTTCACTTATCGTAAATGCCGAGGCCATTTTGTGGCAGACGTAAGTAAAGGTCATATGGCATTGTTATATCCACGCAGTGTCTGATCGCTTACAACCAACACATGTTTGACAACCATTCACACATCAAAATCGAGTTTGAAAACACTAAAATGTTGGCCAAATACTGGTGAGGACAGAGACAAGGCAAACTTGTGTAACGTGCGGCGAAGCCACTTGTCGGCACCGAACCGCTCTCCCTACATTGGTTGCGCCAGGATCCGCTGATCCAAGTTTCGTCCCGATTATGAACCTTGCTTTGTCAGGACATTGTCCGTGCCCCTGATGTACCTGCCCGCAGTCCTCTCACATTAAACTGAAACGTCGTGTTGTAACAGAAATATTGTTCTTAGGGATGTGAAACTCAACTCACTGATTCATGACCACTCGTGTAATTCTGGTATACGTACAAGGCTGTTTTCATAAAATAGCGACTCTCCTCATCATGTAATATGTAAGTTCAATACTATAAATAAACTACGTTTGTGTATATAATACTGAAGGAATATGGTAATATGATTATATTTCATATTTCAAGATAATATAAATTTGGGGAATTAAAGAAATCTTCATGTATTCCTAGTGGTCTTTCTGAGCCGTACGGAAAGTAAGGGTCGTAGAAAATGTGTTAGTGATACAACCATTTCTATTTGCACCCTCAGCTGTGCACCATCACCTGAAGGCGGGGAACGACGCCTTGCTAGAGCTGTTATCTTTGGAGAGGATCTTGTTGTTGGACATACTGACACTCAATGTTTTGTAATCTCATTAACCAAAGTACAACCAAATGTCTCTCGTGGGTAAATACGCTGTACACTAACATCGCGTTTTGTATCATTGGAGTACATGACATAGTAACCTAACATATAGTAATGGCACTGCCAGGTTGGCGTGTAGATCTTGCGCATCAAAATGGGCGTGTTATCACAGTGGGTAAAGAGTGATCGTAAAATTGTACGTTGAGTTAAGAACCATAAAACTATGCTTTTATATCGCATGATTTCAGCAGCGGGATCAGACCATACCCTGTTTTAGGTGATTATCAAGCGAGCTATGAGTACTTTACTTCTTAAGCAGAAAGCGATTAATTTATCATGTTGGAACGTTGCCGGAGAGACTAAAGAAATTGCTTACTTTACCATCCTGAAATAATAGTTGAAAAGCCGAAATGAATTCTTGAACGTCAGACAAGTTAACGCTGACAGGAACATTTTTCTGGGTGTTACATATCCTTAGAATATGGATTTACCAATCGGATCTTGACAATGTTCCCACTTTTTTTTCCCAAAGAAAATATGAGGTCATACTGACCTAACACATTTAGGTGTGTATATATAACGTTGCAGATCGAGGCTTCCGCCCTCCAGTGTCTTACAGACATACTATTGCCGAGATGCCGTTATGACGAGACATGCAAGTGCTAAATGTTAATCTGGCTGTCAGGTCTTTACATTGCATGTACAGCAACAAACGTCTATTGTAGAAAGTGGGATCGAGACGACTCGACATAGGCGGTGTGTAGGTGTATGTGGCAGGAACAAATGGTAACATGGTAACCAGTATTACGTTACTGAAGGAACGGCAGTTGGCAGTCGGATAACCTCGAGATCTTCCGTCACATTGCGGGAAAATATATAACAGTGCCCTTATGTGCATTGATGAAAAGGATGGGTGTGGGTGTTGATTGCCTTGAAGGCGGTTTTGCTATTAAATCTGGAAACTTGTAGACAACACATAGAACACGTGCTGAATTGTACATTCATATGTGATTATTATTTGATTGTGACGAGCGTGCGTTTGTGTGTACATGCACACGTGTGGGCCTCCGTTTGTTGAGTGTGTTTTGCAGAAAGAAAAATATACAGTCAATTAATGTCGATGTAAACGATTCCAACAACTGTATGTACAGTCGCGACTGTTAGCGTTTGGGGCTGTTTGGTAGATACATCACGGTGAGTCAGGAGGACTCTACACAGTGCCTCTACTTCATAACCACGCCGGGGACCCGTGAAGATCAGGGTTAGAATAGGTCCTCGGCAACCCATCTTGCCGTAATAGGCGTTTTATGCTTGTAAGAAGCGACTAACGGGATCAGGTGGTCAGGCCCGGTGACTTGGTTGATGCATGTCATCGTATTCCAATTGCGTAGATCGATGCTCATGATGTCAATCACTGGACTGTTTGGATTATTTACAGACCGCCTTGGAGTTAAACAACAAACAAACACGCGGCGATTCAGGGTTAGATTAGGTCTGAAGTGACTCTATGCTCGTGGTAACAGTTACAAAGAGGACCGCGTGATCTCTGGACTGGCAATTTGGTTTATTGCGCGTCATTTTACCCGACGGCGTGAGACATTGCTTTGCTAGTAATATCAATCTCTGGTCTGTTTTGTCCAGATTCGATTACTTACCGGCTGATGTGATATGGCTGGAATACTAGTGACGGCGATGCTATTGTTATTAACATCAACAAATGGCCACAACAGGAGATATGCTTGGGTGAGATCCAGAGATCTCTCCTGCAGACCGTTGTGATGTCATTGATTACCAAGACAATCACAATCAAATGATACCGCTTATACATCCGTTTCTGAAGCTTGTTAGTTGTACTTTTTACACTCAAGACACTGTTTATTACTGTTAAAAGTGAACAAGTTCGAAGAATGATATTAGATGATAAATAGAAGCTCATCCTCGTGTCTTTTGACATCAACAAGCAAGCCTCTGAGTCTTACGCTATTATGGACTCGTGCAGTTATATTTGATATCAGTAGACACTCGGTAGGGTTCTTTATTTCCCGCAAGAGATGTTCTTCAGAGCATGGGAACAAACACGTGAGCTGTAATGGAAAACACGCTTCCTTTTAGAACCGATTGACTGAATGTAACTCAGATACTGAGGTCAAAGTTTATAGTTCTTGTTTAAAGGCGCCAGTCTTTGATCTTTTGTTGCAATCTCTACTCCACAGTGTAAAACAGTGGTAATCGGAATGTATAACACATTTAATACAAGCAACCCTAGCCTAATAGACGGAGATACGCCTTTAACACATTATGAAGCCTGATGTCCTAACCCAGCGACTGACGACATCCGTCCTTCTGTTTTTATGTTTCGGAAGGCATTGCATTGATTGCTTGAAAGCAACAACATATTAACAGTGGAGATTGAATTGTATTTAACGCTTATATGTAAATAATATTTCAGCAATATCAGGGCGGAGCACACACGCATAAAGGGTTTGGTCGTTTTTGTGGGAAATTAACCTCTGTTTTGAGAAACAGTGAGAGCAGTGTATGAGGAAAGTTGATAGACGAGTCATAGGCTCACACATTGAATTGATGAAACAACCTTCCGCAAATGGATGGTTAGGCTGTTGTGCGTTGAAGGAAAATATATAAACAGGATATATGTACAATAACAGCTTAGTAACTCATTTTTCTCTTCAAACATTAAACATTTTACAGAATAAAAGACATATAAACGTATTGTATGTTTGACTGAATGGAACTATTGAGGCAAAGAATGAAGTGGCATCAAATCTGGCAGTGCAGACGCATCCTGTTGAAATATCTCTCGTCATTTATTTACACTTCCGTAAATGATTGTAGGATATTTACATAATTGAAGGCTGCTTATACTGTTCTTGAGAAACAATGGTGTTTAGACATATTAGATTTAAACATATCCACAGCTGCAAGGAGGAACAAGCCGCAGTTCTTCTCTGAGGGTGACAATTACCAAAGGGTAAGAAGACCCCACTTGCGCAAAGTGATGTGATGCTTTGGAACATCTTAGCCGACTCCATTGTAAAGTATAGGTTTGTTTGTTTGTTGTTTTACGCCGCACTCAGCAATATTCCAGCTATGTGACGGCGGTCTGTAAATAATCGAGTCTGGACCAGACAATCCAGTGATTGATATCATGAGCATCGATCCACGCAATTTGGATCGGTAACATGGTAAACTATAGGAGTTATACCACTTGATTGAAAGCGGCGAACTTTGCTTTTCTCCCAAAAGGGGTCTTAGGCCTAACATTATTGCACATTTAAATAATTGTTTATTGGTTAGCGAAACATCCAAGCACTGAAACTGCTATTACAATACAGTAGGACAACCCTCATGCCTCATGCTGCAGGTGGTTTTACATGCCCGTCTGCAGGCCGGTGTAGCAGGATCAAATCAATCCCTTACAATTGCACCCTGGAAGGATTTGAGGCTAGTTTAAAATTACTCCAGAGTGCATTCAGTCTCGGCTCAGGTCATTCCTATCACTAGGTCCCAAACACCCACACAATTCCCATCCAGATAACTCCACGTTGGGCTCAAATCATTGCCCTACATGTTTACAGTATACTCTTCTCCTGTTCGGTTTTGGCATACAGTTTTGAAGTTAGAAGTACACACAAACATGCAGGTACCTGTAATCATCCATGGACATTTTGGGCCTACACGCCAGGATCATAACACTCAGGAGTGATCTTTGCCAAGGCCAAACTCACTGTAGAGGGTTGAGTTGGGCCTCCTACACCGGGAATGATGGCATAAATGAATATGGCTGATTATTTGTTTGACATCAGGTGTAGAATTTGGTATAAATCAAAGTATGAATAGAGCAATGTTTATAAAATAATGAATTCCACCAACGTCAAATAGAGCGTTGGTTTTCGTCTGATAATTCTGGAACATGCTTCAGATCAGTTTCTTATCCGTGTGTGTCTTCCTCATGTGTCTTTGATATCTATCCCAATTACCTTGGAAACCAGAAAAAAACTACGTTATTTATCGAGCTAAGGTCCATAAACAATGTCTAGCGCAATCACTGCGCTGTTACCGTATAAACACAAATCGGGGAGATGAAAGAGAACATGGGCTTAACACACCCAGCGTTTCACACATATAGTTATTGACATGGAAGCCACTGTTTGACAATACATATGTTCATAACATTGGCATACAGTTAATAAAAGAAGAATGTTAAATGTTAGAACAATATATTTATTTATATCCACTTTTGCTGGGGCATGGGTGGCGCAGTCGTCTGAGAACGCCGAAATACGCCGTCTAGAGTTGTGTCCCTTGGGTACACCAGAAACCTCTGATCGTTGGTTCGAACTCTGTTCGCCACGATTTTGTTTCAAACCCATGCTGGTGGGATTCACCCAAGTTATAAACGCTTTCCTTCCACATCAAGCTGACATGCCGTGATGTAACTCGAATACTGTTCAGAACCGGCGTTACACACAACTCTGCATTCTTGAGTTAAATAACTTTGTCATCAGATCACGTGCCAACAGATAGATCACCTTCCGTCGTCACATGACGAAGTGTGCGTATACTTATGCATTATTAATCTCGGTCGAAAATGTATAAAAGGCACTTAAAAATATGTTTAGTGTCTGTCTGAAGAATATGTTTACAGATATTCACAAATAAAATGAGTTTTATATACTTATTATTTGTGTTTATGTTCCATAATGGTCACGTCTATCAGCCATGGTGTATTTAAAGTAGGAAGAAAGGGAAAATACCATGTGGCTATTCTGATGTGTTGATCTGACTAAAAGCATGGCACGGTGTATGTTACAGTTTCCATATCCGAGGCCCCATGTCTTCCTAATTTGCCTCTAGCGAGTCTCGGAAAACAGACATGAAGGTGGTAGCTGAACTCAGCAAAACAGTTTTATTTACATCCCTGTAACTGCTTCTTTCATGATTACCCCCATGACCTATCATCAACAGCCTCCGCTCCCCATTATGTCTCCAGCTCGCTTAACATTCACCTCTGCAAGATTCAATTTCAACACCTTCCCAAGGATATTCTCTATGATTAATCAAGAAGCTAAACCAGTCGCCCCACCACCCCGCCATTCCTTTAACACATGCTGTCCCATAACGCTCAAGTAGTGTGTTTTTGCTACAATGAGACGTGTGTTCCACAATCTAGCTTATAAAATTGCCTCGCACCTCCCATAATATTTATTCAGATTGACTTAAAGGAAATTATTTGCTTGCGTTGAGTTAGCTCTTTGCTGTTGAAGTTGAGGCCAAGTATAGAGCACTGTTTCTGCAGATGAACTTCATATCGTATGATGCAGCTAACAGGTAGAGGAAACATTTGAATGAGGAGTCAGATAATTACTACCATGATACAGTAATGGCTAATCGAATTTCAATATTTCTGTATTTCAATATAAGTATGTTACTTTAGAAACAAACAAACGAGTTTCGTCAAGAATGTAGGGGGTAGGTTTGGCGTCATTATGTTTAAGGTGTCTAATTGTGTAGGAAGTGACTTAATCTATAAAAGTAGAAAATGACACCCACTCATAAATGTATTATTGAGCGTTTAACTCCTACAAGAAACAAAGATAAGCACATATTATATGCAGAGAGCAAATGCCGGGTTGTTATCATGTCACAAGGAACAGACTGATGTAGTTATTGAACGAGTGGGCAGGCCCTTTGCCCCGACTGTCGACATTTCTACTTTGAATTTCACAATGGAAACATTTACAGTTTAAATGGACCCTAGATGTGATGATGGGCGGGTAATGTCTGATGAATCGTGGCTGTATCTGGCCACTTTTAACACATGCCCTTTCAATTTCAAGCTTTATATAACACTTGGCGTCAATTACAGTGGGGTGGAAATGTTGATGACATTTTACCAACTGTAAGGCAAACTAAAGTTATACATTTTTCTGTGTGAGGTTGGTGACATTTAACCTTTTCTAAAATTTACCAATGAAGCAAGGTAACACTAAGATGGACATATGTTGTGGCGATCAGGTCCATCTTTGTGTTATGAACTTTACCGCTTTTTCACTTGTTCCTTTCATGTCTGGTGCCATTCAAATGTGGTCGGCTCACGTGTAAACGGAATTGGTTCAGATCTAATAATAAGTGATATATTGTACTACAATTATTTTCTGTATTAAGACATGGAATGTGCATGTTACCAGGATGGTGTGTAATCTCCTGTCTTCGCGTCAGTTTACACAGATTATTGATATCTTACTTGCTGTTTTTGTTTTCTTAGAATATAAAAACAATAGCTTAAGAAATCAGGCGAATGTAAGTCTTATAATCTGCACTGCGAATGGGACGTTTCTCCTCTCACGATTTACCTTGTCAAAGACACCTTTTTTGAAGAGTTCAAGGGGGACTACAAGTAGGTAAATATTCACCACATATAACAGTAAGCGGCACGTTTCACAAAGCAATCGTAGCGCGACTACTACTGAAGTCTATGTAAAAGTATAAGAGATACATAGCCGTAGAACTACAAGTACTCACTCTCTCGCTCGCTCACTCACTCACCAATTCACTCACTCACTCACTCAACACACTCTGTGTCTGGTTGTTAAAGGGGGAGTCCTTGTCTACAGCCACCAAGGTACATGGCTAACAAGGTGATACATGATACTGTTATGGTTTACCAGGAAAAATACAAAGGGATTTGTGTTTAGCAGTGTATATTTGATTATTACTTCACATTTCCGATGGCTTTCATCAAGACGTCATCTCAGGGAATTGATTTTAACTCTGCTTTCAACAGCATTTCAGTTATATCATTGCTTGTGGGCTTAGTGGTGGAGGAAACCTAAAGTCAGGTCGAACATGTTTCCAATAAGCAAGGGTATGGTGATGACAGATCAAGGCTAATAACCTTTCGATTCTTGATTTCAAGCCAACCTCTAACGATTTCATAGTTTCATAGATTCCAGGCAATAAATACGTAATGTAACTGAATCTGCACCATAAGCCTTTCAAGCCCCGTTTAAAGCTTCTCATTGCGTAAACACTTTTACCTAAATCAAATGTAAGATAAATGTAAAAATTAACCGTTATCGTTGACAACGCCACATGATACATCTGTTTCTCACCTCGAATTGAATGCTATTTGAACACGATAGCACGGAGCAACAAGTGTAAGTTCTTGAATAGGAATTCAATCGGACATTAGCTTGACGTGAGCATGTAGGGCCGGAGGGGGTTTGCACTTACGAAGTAGTTATAGTCGGATTTATTCACCGTGATATCGTTATTAATGAAAGTCGGAAGGTTGGTGAAAGGAAGCGGTGATAAAACCCGACCTGAAGAGATTACGGAGTCTAGACCGTGGTTGAAAGGAACTTCTTAACTTTGGAAGTTGGGTTACAAACAAGTAATAAAGAGGGTGCTTTGGTGGTCAGCTAATCATATTGGATGGTTCACTGAAATGTATACTACCGTTCGATAACATCGTGGATCTGTTACAAGGATTATCATCCTTACCTGTCTCGAGTCAGCATGTTCTGTGTTGAGATATGGGGACTACCCTAGCGCGATTGTGGCCCTCAATTAGATACCTAACACTTCCATCGTGCCAATATCAAACACAACGGATACTTCATACTCCAAACCAATTATCCCTGGAAGTTGTAAAACTTCTCAATCGCAACCATTCTGGGTTAGATCTATACACCATATCTTAAATTATTACCACTTATACCCATCTGAGACCCGCCAGGCATATGACAGTTGTGCTTCGGCAGATGGGGGTCTTGGCACTCACTCTCCCATAGACATATATTTGTGTATTGTCTTAATACGCGGTCTACAATATTGAATCTGTATCACGGCGGCCAGTGACTTATCGAGTCTGGGCCAGGCAAACCATTTGTCGATATTGTAGGCATAGTTAAACGCAGTCGGGATACGATGAAACGCAATAATCGAAGTAACTAAGCCTGACTACCTGATCCATAGTATACTCTGCAAGAGAAACGCAAATGTAGTAAAAGCGAAAAAATCTGACAGTGTTGCCACCATCCATGCAAAATTAATACCAAAATGAATTGGTCATTTTTGCATGATTGGGATTGATTTTTCTTGAAAGAATAAGGTTCTGCAAAAATTTGGCGAAAAGATTGAAAAATTGCAAAACACAACCACGTGAGAGCCTGGCGCCGAAACACACCAACATGACATGCACATACAACTGTTACATCGCTTGCTGGGCTATGAAAAACGTCCTCCCTATTATGCAACAAGCGACCGTCTATTTCATCAAGACAACGCCCGTCCTCACACGGCAAGAATGACAACAGCCTTTTTCAGGAATCACAACATCCAGCTCCAGGTCTCCAGATTTAAACGTAATCGAACATTTATGGGATGCACTGTATCAACAACAGCGAGTATGTCAGCAACAACCACAGAACCTCCGACAGTTGGCACAAGGCACAGTGGGTGAATATTCCCCTGGCGACAATTCGGGATGTGATTGCTTCCATGGAACAATTCCTCTGTTCCAAGAGTGCCATATGGAACATGGGTGAATGACAATGATGTGTGCCCATTTTGAACAATCGAGTACCATCTGTTGATTATTTATATGATACAAAAAATATACATCTAAAATCACTTTTGCGGTGTGTTTGTTTACTCTGACTATATTACTGCATCTTACGACAAGTTTAGGTTACTGGGATCAGTGTATTCCCTGGAATGCCCACTATTTCCCAATAAAAGTTCAAGTCTGTAGGACCAAACATGTAAGAATGTTCTTGACATGTAAATAGTATCTTAAGTCGTTTTACGCAACCTGTGTGATGAACATTTATCAAGGCTGAGTTATTTTGCTTGAATGTTGCTAAAAATCGGTGTAAACCATACTCATTCACTCGGCAGAAGGAGGATCATGAAAAGCGTAAAAGCATTTAGGGAGGTCCGACTAACAATATGACATCTATTGGGAGAGGTTAATATATCTAGCACACTCATGGATAAAAAATGCCCCGTAACCTTAAAATCAGACATTAATGTGTCAGTGTGATAGATAGGCTGACGTGATTTATTTCACTAAAGGACAAGATACGGCTTATGTGTCGAGGAAAACACTTGCTATCATGAAAAGTTCAAAATATGTTCCGGAATTATTTCTATTTCTATTATGCACTTGACTGTTTATTTCTGCCCCGTGTTGTTAGCACAGTGTTTGAGTCAGTCCATCCTGACACGAGTCGGCTGATGTGGGCTCACACTGGCAACACCTTGCATGACAAACGCATACTGTGTAGTCCCGGGGGAAGCACAGTATGTGAACGTATTTATAGTACTGCTCCCTCCTTGATATTTAGGGGAAGTTGCTGATGACAGCTGTTCACACGTCCTGGTCATGTTATGTAGATGTTATATGCTAGTATATAATTGTGGATAATGAGTGTTACTTACCTGTGGAATAAATATGGAAAATGTTACATGTTCAGTTGGTTAATTGTATTCCGGTTTGTTATACTGCAGTTATCTGTTTCAGAAGCTACATTTCCGCTCTTTTTTGTATTACATGTTTATTGTAACACATAATTAGATCCCTTCATGATCAGGTCAGTTCTTTTGTAGACAGAAAGGTACACATATACTTGCTCCAAGGCTATGCTGGATGATAGGTCCATAGATGTATAGTAATTCTGTTCTTACAATATCCATGCTACATAAATATTGATTTATTTGAACATCTTCATCTTATTATTTATTAGTATACCATCTAGAAATTGCGATTTAAACTAACAATTATTTCCTTTGAGACTTGTGCAAGTCTAGATCATACATATATGCCTGCGTTGTATCAAATGTCCATACAACGTCACGTGCCTCGAGAAATTAATGTTCCTGTGCAAAGTTATGTCGTCTATATTTTTCAATATTGTCCCTATGACGTCTTTGACTTGATGACGTCATACGATGAAATTTGATTACGTCACAGGAATAGTCAATAGGGCAAAATATATAAACTAATGTACTTATTTCCGTACTTAGGGGATATTGTGATATGTGTGCAAGAAAAGGTAATAAATGGACATAGTTCATTTCATGTATTTGACTTTGAGATGCTTGACAATATGTGTATTAAATACAAATATAATATGCTCATATTCCACCCCACAAGAACAAATAACGCGTATGTTAATACACTATTGTGTAACATTAATCAGTAAATGGAGATGCCGTGGCAGAATACTGAATACTACAATTTTCCATGCAAAGACCATAGAAGAACCAGTTCTGGTGTTTCCAAAAAAACAAGGTCTTCCAAGCTGTCAATTTTAGATTGACTCACACATGCATATTTTGGTTATATGGATTTAGCTGAAATCACTTCCATCACAAATAAATACATGTATTTTTAGCGTGGCTACGTGTTAATGCATTTTGCATATTTTGCACTCACTCGTTGGAAGTCTTGTAACGCCGACATTATTGAACATATCTGTTTGAGTTTATTGATCACGAAATGAGGCAAATGTTTGTCCTTTGGGGACTTCATTTGCGTCTCAGTCTACCAGCAGTGGACGAAAGCTATGGTATAACATGACGTTTTTACATCAGATATTCTTTTTGAACGTGTAATTTGAGCGACAAAACCCTTTCCATATTCAATAGAAATCTCTGCTAAAAGTAGAGTGGATTGTACGATTCCGACAACATCATTCGCATGTGTTTATAAATCACTATCAAATAGTGATGATACCAGGTGTTCGCGAAAAGGCGAAAGAATGTTTCTAGAGATATTTTCTTACGGTAAATGCATGTAGGCTATTGTCATTTAATACCCCCAATTTTCCCCGTGCTAGTTAACCCCTATATTATTCATGTGATATCAGTGTTAAACTCATCTTGCACGACAAAAGCTGCCTGACTGCTGTGTCAGCGAGATCAGAGTGGTGTTTGGAGGTAGTTGGTCCGTGTTTGCATCACAGGTGATCGGGTGTTAGGTGTTCTTCCATCTGGGACACAGGGAGGTACCGTATGGCTTCTGTCACGGGCTCGTGCGTATTGTGCAGCACATTATTTCCACCTGCGGCGATGGGGCGTGGGTGGGTTGTGGGTTGTGTGTGTGGGTGTGTTTGGGGGAGGGGGGAACTTCTTAACACCTAATGTGATTATCTGATTAGTTTAGCCTTCGCTAATTCGTTCAGGGTGACTCTTAGGGTACGTTCCATGTGTAGGGGATTAATCCATGTTTAATAAATTAATAACAAACCGTAGGAGTACACAAATCAGTACCACTGTTACAAGTAAAGAAACAGAGTCAAAGCAAATCGAAGCAACCCATTCTAAAACACTCATGGATAACGAATGGTCAAAGTGGTGACACCAGGTGTTCGCGAAAAGGTTGGGCAAGTCTTGTACACTGATGGCGTCCGTCTCCAGTGTCAGGTTTTACAGTATGTTTGCGTTAAGAAACAACCTACGACTGTCTCATACAGAGAACTAGGGGATGCACGTAATCCGTTTCCTTCCATACATCCTTGGTTGTTTCAAGTCATGTAGCGACACTTCAGTTACATACTGACCTTTAAAATATTACTGAATCCCAACAAAGTTTGGGCATGTTGCGTAACAACTGGCAAACGATACATCATAATTCCATTCGATCTGCGAATCCTACCAAAACGAAAACTGAAATATATTGTGTCAGACGTACATGTCGCATAAAGAGCTTGCATCCTGGTGCGCGAAATAAGATGTTCTCAGAATGTGCTTGGCATGTTTGTGATAGAATACAATGTCCTGCTGTGTATATAATGCCATGCAACTGATTCAACGTTCACTGGTTACATCCACGGTCGCTATTGTGACGGCACATGGAGAGGGAAGGTAGCAGTTGCTTTCTCTATGAAACACGGTATCTGCGGCTGCAACACGAGCCTGATTGAGTCACCAGAGTTCGCCATCTCACAGACAGTTCTGTACAACACGGTTCAGTGACACGGAGCAACTGTTCAAACATACAATAAAAACTTCCACTTACATTTATTATTCCTATTTAAACTGCACTTTTTGATGGCATATCAACTTTCGCATGATGTAGACTATTTTCATTTACTAATACGGGAGTTCGATATTTGTATTGGAGATTATATTTTAGAGGGGGCGAACAGAAGGCAATCAGTGCCTTATGCATATATTCATGTGTATCGTTTACATAGGAGTAGGGGTGAACGCGTGAGTGCGTATTTACCGTGTACGTTTCTACGGTAGGAATACCAACTACCACTCTAACCAAACCCTCATGTTAATGAATATTGCGATATTATCTATGCTAATATGAAAGAGTAAACTTAACCTAACGAAACAAAACCGGCATAACGAGTATTTAAGAGAACTTTTTGTCCCAAACAAGTGGTTGATAGCGTGAGCTTGGGGATTCCGGGTTAATATGGGCCCTAAGTTTCCTATGCTTGTCGATAAGAGGCAATGACGTGAATCGGGTGGTCAGACTCCTTCGCTTGGTTGATTGCGTGTTATCGTACATTGACAATGAGGGGCATTGCTTATGATCACTGGTGTATCTGGTCCAGACAAATGTCTTCGATATAGATGGGATATTGGGGCTGCGGCGTTAGACAGCGAAGCAACAAACAAGTCAAAGATCGTCGTCATATGTTCACACAACCGTGTCCGTCTATAACTAACAACCGTTGTGGTCAGTCTCGTACTGGTGTTGACTATGACCACGGGAACGGGAGACAGCTGGCCTATATTCCTGAATACAATCTTGATAAAGGTATTAAAAAAACATTTTAGATGACTCACCTGTCCCTGTCCGCGTGTGTGCATTATCCGTTTGAAATGTGAATGGCCATTATTGAAGTCTTGTGTCGCCTGACTGCGTCAATTAAAAATTGACGCAATTCTATACATAATAACCAAAATGTGAATCTTTTGGAATAGCTCTAATATGTTAAATAAATATGTCTTGTGACTTTATATCCATTTGAATGTAAATATTGATAGTTTGATACGGTATGGACTATTTCTTGTGAGACAGGTGAGCTTAATAGTCCTTACTAGACTTTTTGGAGAATTATAGATGAATGGAAAGAATGGAATGATCCCAACGATATATTGAGTGAGTGAGTGAGTGAGTGAGTGAGTTTGGTTTTACGCCGCTTTTAGCAATATTCCAGCAATATCACGGCGGGGGACACCAGAAATGGGTTTCACACATTGTACCCATGTCGGGATTCGAACCCGGGTCTTCGGCGTGACGAGCGAACGCTTTAACCACTAGGCTACCCGACCGCCCCTATATAGATATATAACGGAACGAACGAAGAAATAACTGATGGATGGATAAATGGATGGATGACAGGAGTCATGATCCAACGATCTGTCGTAAGAACATTCATTACTTCATGTTTGCCACAAGTCTACCTCTCGCACGTTTTAAACGTAAGTTAACTCGGAATCGTCGTTTTCAGAATTAAAAAAAATAAATAAATAAAAGTAAATATGAGTTTACAAAAGAACGAACTGATTGATGGCAGAAGGCTGTCCCAGCGATAGGTGACGCGGGAACATGAGTCAGGTCTGGTTTGTTCGCGCCTTTCACTGGGAAGTTCATGTTTCGCCATGGTGTTGTTGTTTGAAACATTAATTTCACTGTCTCCTATCAGCTACAATTAGAGTAGCTGTCTCACGCTAACATAACTCCACCGACAGGTTGTTCATAAAGTGTCGGTAACGGTGCGGAGTCACATACAAATGGGTACAGATGTTGTATGAAAAGTGACTTCCCTCCTGCAAGTGTTGGTAAGATTGAGATATGAGGTATTCCAGAGTTGCCTTTGAAGTGTATGTGCTCCTTCGCGTCAGTTAGAGATTATAGTTGGGAACAGTTGAAGGTTCTTGTATGTGTGGAGCACGTTGCACTGACCGAATCGACGCATAGACAGGCAACAAACAAACATGTGACGTGTCGCTTGCTGTTGGTTGCCATGGATAACGAGAGATTAAATCTATATTTTACTTATGTTTGGTAGCTTGAGGGACCAGACATTGTACCTGTCCAAATTGTCAACGAGTTGAATTAGAAGTCGCAAGGCCACGAATTCCGTTTCTTCTGGCTATATATTTTAGGAACCGAAATTGGAAGAATGTGTTAGTGGTGGGTGTTACCAGTAGTGCAGGACATGCTTACCCTTTTCGTGAACACCTGGTGTCACCACTGATTTTCAGTGATCCATTCACATATATATGACCGCTATTTTGCCTTTTACACCCAATGGAATTCTGTTTCGGCGGATAGTCGAGACTGGTTCTTCTCTGTCGTTGATGTTTTATGTGATATAGTATTTCCTTGAACATCTTGAGAGGAAAATTCCCATGCCCTTCTGAAGATGAAGTGATCGCTTTCCGAAATGAGAGTGTTTAATTGACATGGATGGGGGAACAATATCAATACAAACAGTATATGAGAGTCTGTTGTCTGATATTCAACCCTGTGTGTATTTGGTTTGGCGGTACATGTTGTACACGCAGTATGTGTGTCTCCAAATGGAGGTGGCGCTCACGTGGGTGGTCGGCTGTATCAAACAGTTATCATTATATATTCATGACATTTCATATGAGGGTTGTGCACTCGAGCAGTCTCTTTCACGTAATCATTACTGCTTTGACAATGGAACTAATGACGTTTTCTGTCTTTGATGAATCTCACAGCGTCACAGCAGATCATTGTATGTGCTTTTAAGAATGATTCTTATTATGCTCCTGAACGACAGTAAATTGTTTCCTGAAGCACAACATGTCAAATGGGTTTAACATTTGATGCTCATACATCAACAGAGAGCATTTTATTCTTTGCTTAGATTATTGGAATCACATTAGGTACCAATACATCAGTTACCCTTACATAAACCGTAGGTGACATTAGTCCTGCCAGAAGTATTGACTCTGGCATTTATTGTAAGGAATATGTGCACTCTTCCACATAGGCTTTGTAAATACACCGTGTGATTGTTTCTGATAAATCTTAACGTAAACGTTCAAGAAGAGTAAAAGCAAACCTTTAACGCTCTCAGACAAAACATCGTGCAAGATTAAGCATGGCAACGTTGCCGTCTTCCATCGGTGTTAGTCAAGCGTCCATGTAAGAATAATGTCACGTCACTAGCAGAGTGCACTTCAGCAATAGATGTCTGTCAGTTTCTTATGCATTTACTTTACCCAAGTATTCTTCCCTTTACCTTGTTTTGGACACATTTCCAGATACAAAACATTCTTGTCTAAAGACATGTATCACATAGCTTCTGATAGGAGATGTATGGGAGCATCACTGTATGGAGATATGGGTCTTTACTATCTTGAAATTACAACGTACTCTGTATCTCGTTTACCCAATCACCTTCCCCTTTTCTTTGCTTAGAGATAGTAACTGATACAATATCTTGTAATAATACAACCTGTCTACGCATCCTCTTACAGGGATACTGAGATGTATGGAGACCTTATGGGCCAAGAACTATCTTGTAATTACCAGATGGTCTACCTGGCATTGACATTTACGCTACTGAAAGACAACGTGTATTAATATGTAATGCTAGATACAGTACAATATTAATATCTTATTGAAGACATTTTCTCTGTTTTTGTCACTTTTTATGAAATATTTAATGTGATAACAAGAGCGAAGTCGAAGTTCCCTCTATTTTGTGCACGTTTATCAATTACGTTCATTTTGATACCTCTTCAGATAGATATGTACAAATGTTGATTCGAAATTAATGAATAAAAGTGACACTATGTGCCTGTCTAACACGTGTATAGTAACGCCGGGACTTGTGTAGCAAAATGTGTATCATGTCATGAGTTCAGTGTTTCGTGACATTCCAAAATGTCCTTCATACTTTAAAGTCAGTCGAAGATGGAGGAAAATATCACACGAATCTCGTATTAGAAAAGCTAGTTGATCCTAGCATGTATTCATTGGCCATGTACTGTTAGACATGTGTCTGTCAAGCACCTGCAATGACGGACAGATATGTCGTTAAGGCCGTCATTTCTGCAAGCGACGTTGACGCATCATGTAGATCTGTACCACCACACATGTAGTACGTGACAACCTGTCATGGCGGGAATTTCCTTTCTGGGCGCAATGACTTGGGTAACCCCCGAGTTGAGCTTCTTTAAGGTTTTGATGAAAGTTGCCCCCTGCCGCTAACGTTCAGTTTTTTTCTGAATCCAAGAAGTATCGAGACATCCCTTTCAAAATGTTTTTGTATATCTTCTTTAAAGGAGGGATTATTATGAGTTATTATTACACAAGTTATAAGTCAAGGTTGAGCAGTAGTTTGTAGGTCAGTTAAACTCGGCACATGTTCAGGCGCCAACTGATAGACTTTGGGGTGACCGCACCATGAGGTCAATGTTACACTGATTGTTCTTAAAGTAGAATTGTGTCAGTTTTATATCATGCCATTTTATTTGCGACCCAACATTCGGGAAACAACAACTGCACATGAATAAAAAACATTATGAATTACTACGTTTGTTGAGGGCACTATGGGGCACGGGTGGCCCAGTCGTCTAAGGCGCCCCAGAGAAACCTATGGACGTGGGTTCGAATCCTGGTTTGACCTGACTATGTTTCTGGGCTTGTCAGCACCATACCCGTGCTAGTGGGTTCCACCAAAGGGGTAAACGTCTGAGACCTGCATCACTTCGAGCTAGCCTTTTACATTAAGCTGACACGCTGTGATATTTCTGGAATACTGTTCAAAGCGGCGTTAAACCCAACTCACACACTCACTCGTTCGCTCACTCCAAATAAGTATTTATGTCAAACACTTTACACTACAACATCAAAAAGCAAACATTTTGAAATAACATAACTAGTACTTATTTTAAAGGTCACATTTATCAATAGGTTAGGTGAAATGGGGTTTAATGTCGCGTCCAAGATTATTGCACTTATATAGCATATACATGTGTGTGTTTCTGTGGCTGCTTGTACTAGTCCGGACTAATGCCGTTTTATAGTGCTAGCTCACTGAGATACCATGCCGCAGTTTAACATGAATATCCCACTCAAACACAGTAAACTGACTCCGAGCCGACCAGTCCTTGTTTTAGCCCCTTAATGCCGAGCGCCAGACAGGGTAACAACAAGTACCATCTTTAAACGTCTTGGTATGACGCGGCCTGTGATCGAACCCCGGGCGGACGCTCTACCACTAGACCACGGAGGCGGTCCATTTATCAATAAGGTCATACTAAAGTAATATTTACATCCTAATTCAAGAAGTGTCAGGAGGTTTAGTGTCCTTCTTTTGAAGTCAAGGTCCCTGAATTTGGTTTGTAAAGTATCGTGTCTGTCAGGGTACTTTACCTCGCTCTGAACTTATATTTAAACTCAATCTTACCTTCCTAGTGGTAAACGACAAATGACAATGAACTAAAGTGTGAACACCTTCACTTGAACTTTTTTTCACCATCCAAATATATTTCTCCGGTGACGGTATGCCGACGTCTTGATTGGAAGTTTATACAAATTGTTTTGATTGAATCTAATTAAGCTGTTGATTTGATATATGAAATGTGCTCTGGGGTTTCTCAATCTCAAACTGCAGTAGGTAACTAATATAGTTAGATAGCTTTGCTCTGGTAAATCTGATGATTAATGTCTACCATACTTGGGCGAATGCAATGGTCATCGTCATAAATGTCTCTATATTAATACGTGCATTCATATTTCAGATATCCGATTAAATGCATCATAGATTATATTATGTTTGAATATTTTTTATATGTGTAATCCAATTGAAACATACAAGGACTATATCATCAGTCGGTCTCTCAAAGAACGAATATTCAAAGGAAATTGCGTTATGATTTAATAAAGAAATTCTGTTGACCCCACACAATGCCTGCTACAGCGTTTCCAGAGAACTGAGAAATGAGTTAACCACAAGAGTCACGCCTACCTCTCCCATTAGCTTTGATTTATGCTGATCTGGCAAGTTTGTTTCCCAATTTACACCTTTCAGTTACACATAAAGGAATGCGTCAACTGATTCGAGTCAGATTAATCATGAAAATATCGACTTTATCTCATAGCTCCCCACAGTGTGATAGGAACACCGTGATTAAGAATCTTTACTGTGTTGAGTCAATATGGTGAACTTATCATATCTTCAACAGGGCTGATATAGGGTGTCGGGGAAAACCATCTGATAAGAAGGAAAGCAACATTTGACAGCGGTTATATTTATTACTGTAGAAAGTTGTTTCTTAGAAGAAATTCGAAATTTCAGAAATCTTAGAATGTCATTTCGTGATGTAATCGAGAGTGTACTGGGTCACCTATCCAGAACATGACCTAAGTTGTTTCCCTTCCTTTGCTGTCTGGTTGGATTTTGTTTATGGTGAAGTCAGAGACAGAACAGCAATAAACATACATTTGGGGCGTGGTTTTGAAATTTGTAGTTGACACGAAATGTCAGCGAGGGTAAAATAATTATTCTTTGAGCAAATTCAAATGCACTGTCTGGTTTGTGGTTTGTTTCTTGCTGTTGTCGTGTATCGTTTTCGACATTTCAAACCAAAAACTTCTTAAAAACAGATCACTTTAGATAGAATAGGGTTTATTGTTTTGCCAGTAATAGATGAAGTGTAAGCTATTTCAAGTTTTTATAATCTATCTGTTTGGTGTTGTCAGTTTGACACTTAATATAGGCGTAACAAGATGTACAACATATTATTTGTATGTAAGTAAATATGAAACGCCAATGCTTGAGGCTAACAAGTCCCCAAAACAGATTTCATTGGGCGCAAAAGGCAAAACAGTGGGAACATGTTCTGATGGATCACTGAAAATCAGTGATGCGAGGTGTTCGCGAAAATGGTAAGCATGTCCTGTCCCACATAAGTACAAATAGACATCAAGACTTGGATTGTGACCCGCCACAAACGTAGTGATTTATTGTTGTTATAAATAATGTGCAATTGTTGTTTCTCCCATAGTTGTGTTGAGTCAACCAGTAGTATTAGAGAAAACGTGGTGATGTAATTGACATGTTTCCATGGCCTGTGGGCGCCTGTGGTCGCCTGTTCCCCAGTATTTTCGTGCCACCAAGTAAACGATCTAAGTGATTGAAATAGAAAATATTTAAAAAAGAACCTTATCTTAGTATAACATACAAGGGATGATGAATGAAGGGACCATTACTTGTGACCATTACTTGTCGTTAATGTATAACTAATATCAAAGTATATCCTGCAAGACTGCTGTTTTTGACAGCCTCTTTATAAATACACTATCACAATCCGTGCAGCTGATGTAGAATGCTGCTTTCCACTCATTCAAACCAGGGGAAAAAATACTGACATACTGAATCAACACTTCATATCACACTGATGAATGTGGCAAGTAGCATATGTCAAACTAGTTGCACAGAAAACAGTTTATTTATTGTGGTAAGCAAGTAGTATCTCTTTGTTAGTGGAAGTGTATATGATTAGAGTGTAGGGGTTATGTTTGTGTGGTGTCAATGTGTCAGATAGGCACACAAGTCATGTGTGTTTAGCTATGTGGTTGCCATCCTGTATGTTACCTTGTCAAAGTAAGGGAACAACTGCACAATGGTTTGTGTTTTTATTGCTGATCGACTGGGTCAGTGTACAGGTAGTTACAGTGTGCACTGTTCAGCAGGCATTGTATATCAAAGGATAGTGTAGACATGTAGCTGATAATTACAGGGATAGAAATGTATTTTTTCTAGTGTGCCATAGGGCACTCGTAAAGATATTTAGGTGTGCCCTTTAGAATTTAGGTGTGCCAACTGGAAGAATAATTTGGATCCATCATGGTCATTTCACAAAAGCTCCATAAAAGTTGTTTTAATTTGAAAGTTCATTCCCGTGTTTTACATTGAGTTTGATAATGTTTTTTTTTCATTTCTGAATACACATATGTATTTTGTGAATCACATGGTGCATTAATGCTCACATGTTTATCATTTTCCATGTGTGTCACGTTTTAATATGCAGGTTTCATATAATAACTAATGTCACAAGGTATTGTTAGAATATGATTTCTAAGTGTGCTCTTCAGGCATCAGGAACTTATGTTAACCAAGACATCCACACTAAAATACCAGGAATTGTGACCCCCCCTCCAAAAAAAAGCAACATAAACCACAAACAAATCTTGTGTAATGGTGTTCATTCATTGCTTCATTTCTTTTGGGCTATTCCATTCTAAATGGGGGCGGTCGGGTAGCCGAGTGGTTAAAGCATTCGCATCACCCCGAGGACCTGGGTTCGATGTATTGCGTGAATATTGCTAAAAGGGGCGTAAAACCAAACTCACTCACTCCATTTTAAATGTGACAGATGCAAGTTTAACTATTCTATGGCACTTACATTTTAAATAAATCTATTTCCCAAGATATGTTGTTGGTGTTAGTGTAGGTCTTAGACATTACAATAAATGTCCTATGTGAATCAGAGACATTGTCTACACATTATAATGGTAATCATTAACTATTATACAATAGTGCATCATAAAATTTGAATTAGAATACATACACACACAGTTGATGTTTAATGACCAAAATGAGATCTGCATGAGACCTTCAATTCCCCTGAGCTGATTGTCCCTGTATGTTATGCTCACTGTAGTATCTGATGCTCTTCTGAAACCTGCATCAAGTCGGGCTTTCCTCCCACATTCAGCTGACATACAGTGATATAACTGGAATACTGACCAAAGCAGCGTTAAACCCAACTCACCCACTCACCCTTATGCTCTTGTTTCAGATGGGATTTGTACACAGCAATGGAGAGGAGTATTTCATTGAGCCTGTGAAAGGCCACAACAGTAGCCACAGCCCTGAGCACCCACACATTATATACAAGAGATCAGCATTGCCTGCCAGGCTGGATATTGCCAAGGCCCATGATCAGGACAAGGAACATCAGTCAGAACAAGCTTGTGGAGTTTCAGGTAGGAACAGGTATTTGATTCTTTTGTTCTGTAGAATAGCTGATAGTGTGTCCTGGCTGGTGGCACTGGTGGGAGTGTGCCAGAATGTGCAGGATATGCCACAGCATGCCAGAATGTGCCAGAACGTGCAAAAATATGCCAGCATATAGCAGTGTGCCAAAATATGCCAGAATGTGCAAGAGTGTACAGGAGTGTGCCAGAATGTGCTGGTATGTGCCGGAATGTGCCAAAATATGCCAGAGTGTGCCAGAATGTGCCAGTATGTGCAAGTGTGTGCAGGTTCAAGCTGGGAATTGTACAGCTAGTGTACACAATAGTTCAGGCATGGAGTGCCAAGACTTCACATTTTGTTCCAAAGTGATGATGGAATTGAACCAAGGGTTGAACTCTGGATGAAGGAACACATTTAACATGGCATTACATCCATACCAGAACTCAGAAAAATCATGGGTTTCCATCTCAGTTGTGATTATGATCCTTGGTTTGTCAGCATGAATCACATGTTCACTAAGTGTACAGCCTGCATCAGTGTCAGCTATCCTCCTACAGTAAGCTGACATGTCATGACATAACTGAAATACTGTCGAAAGTTGTTCTATGTCCACTCCTTCAATTAGACTACATTCTGTTGAGACTGAAGTCATTTCACTTAACTTCAAGTAAATAGGGAATTTAGATGATCGTAACATTTTCTCCAAGTTGATTTCATGACAAAGATAAATTGCTAAGTATTGTGGTGGTTAGATGTAGTGTTATAAAATTATATGAAGTAAATATTCATAATTTGAATGAAGAATCCAAAGAAAATCATTTTTGCAAAATATTACTCATCTTCCTGAGGCAAGGGTATTAACAGACTGGACTTCTATAGTCAGTTAGTGCCCTTGCCTCAGGAAGATGAATAGTACTAGGTCTGAATTGTTAGTAATTCCAAACTTTGACAATATGAATGAAAGTTTTTTATCATTAGTCAAGTTCTAGGTGTAGGATGCACTGTAAGGCTAAACAGGATGTGTAAGCATGTTTGAGCATTAATCTTGCAACAGTTTTGTACCAGCTGAACAGCAAATTAAGGCACCAGGCCTGTCACTCTGGATTATGTTTTCACCAAAGCATGATAAGACTTGATAAAAAGGCAGTTGTGGTGAGCATGTTGATTGCAATTTAATGAAGTGATACAAGGCAGTGCTGAACATATTGATGACAAGACATGTCTGTTAACACCAGGACTGTATTTGAGTTTTTTGTGGGTATCATCTCTGGGGTTTTATCAAGTTTTCTGTGGTATGTTTTATCTGTGAAGACAAATCCTATGAGGAAATTTATATACCGCAGTGACCTAAGTATTTATTCATTTAACATCCATTAGTTGTTATCTCAAATTATGGCTGTGTATTTCTCAAGGGGAATAAAGAGATAGGTTTCTTAACATTTTATGCACACTTCAAAATACATTAAGAGTAAGGGAAATCTAAGTGCAATAGAACATAGTGCAAAAGTTACACTATTAATTATACACTATTAATTATACTCTATTATAACTTATATTATAGAATTACCAGCCCTGTAAAATGGGGTTAATGACAGCAGTGGATATCCTCCAATGGACCTCATTCCTTATGGAATTTGGGAATTATTTTCGCACATGCTATGAACAGGTTAAAGGTCAAGGTCACAAGATAAAAAAATCTCAGCACCGAGTTTATGGCTATCCTTTCTCAGAAAGTATAAATGCTTTAGACTACACCTTACGCCCTGCCTTTTAAACGTTCATTTTATCAATTACTGGATTGTCCGGTCCAAGTGCCAAAAGTGTGGCACTTGAAAATACTAGATCAGCATTAGTCATAAATAACTCTTCATCAGAGGTGGAAGTGAGCAAGGAAAAGATCCAGCACCATGTCTGTTGATAGAGATATGGGGTGTCTGGGTACCATTACTGTACTTGGTAGCAGTTGTTGTTCTTACAAACATCCCATCACCAGCTGAAGAGGGGGAAACTGTTGATAAATTGAAAATTGAAATCACATTTTGTAATTCACTTTACTCAGGGTGATATCTGCACTCAACCATTCCCATGCTTAGTTAACAAATGTCTTTTTTACACTCTTTGAAATATTTACAAAGTGCAAGTAAAATATTGACAGGTGTTTGGTGATAAACCGTTGTGCTATGGTTGAAGGAGAAATGTGCACCAATTGTTGTTGTAAGACGTAAACATGTCACACACAACAATCTCACATGCTTGAAACTAATACAAACACTTGTGAATGCTGGGTAAACCCTGTCTTTCATCACTGATAAACTCCAATTTGAAATGTACACATTAAAACATGATGCCAAATCTAATTACATGTACAAGCATCTCGTTTTCAAATTTGGTGAAACTGACCAGTTTTATTTGAAATGAGCCACATTTCAGACGTGTATATCAATTATGAAGATTATTTTTAAAGTGTTGAACCTATGACTCAGATGTTTATCCAAGGACATGACAATTCAATTACGTGTTACATCTGTAGTTGCCACTCATATCATGCCACTTGTTTGATAACAGCTGTTATTGCATCTTGAATGAAATGTGAGATGATATATGACACTTGATGCTTTGATCATGCACAAGCATGTTTATGTTATGTAAGATATTCCTGAAAATACAGACTCTTAAATTGGTGGGGTAAAAAGCAATATGCAATCTCAATTTCAGTTTAGATTTGATTAATGTTCTCCAATGACTTTCTGGCATCCAATACTGATGTAGCTGTGCAGATGAGCTGTGGGATCTTATGCATGTACGATTCTTACTGTGATCTTAAAAAATATAGTTTGACTAATTTTAAGAAATGGAACTGACCCTTTTGAAAGTGAAAAGTGTCCTGGAAATTTTAGTGTGGGAATGGGTTGAGTTAGCATATGACAGTTTACTCTTTGAAAATGTACTACTCAACACCCGATTCTTTCATATTATTGTAGTTTCATACTATGAAAGATTAACTATAGTAATATGAGAGAGTCAGCTGCTCTTCACCTTCTTTTGAGTAGAGGAATGGTGTTGGATCATGTGGATCAATGGTCCATTTGAACTTATATGACATGGCTGGTTGTGCCATCATTGAGCTTGTTGTGCCTCACTGTCTGTAAACAAATGGGACATGGGGAAGCACACCGAAGAACTGGGTTCAATTCCTAACATAGGTACAATGAGTGAAGTCCATTTCTGTTGTACCCCGCTATGATTTTGCTGAAATATTGCTAAAAACAGACTAAAACCATACACTCACTCACTCACTCACTCACTCACTCACTCACTCACTCACTCACTCACTCCAATGCATACCAATAATCTGATAAATTACAATGTTTTTAAATTGAGAATATTAACATGTATGAAATGTTTACTATTCTTCACAGAGACTATTTGCCCAAGAACATGAGAAGGAAGAACCTACTGTGAATGATGATATTAACTAAAGTTTCAAGTTAAGTCAACATATCATGATTGGTATTTGGCTTGGGCAATATGATGTGAAAATATTTTTCCTTATGTCCTGCTATTACTATTATCATTTCCTTTTATTAATTGTGCAGAAATTATTTGACATAGATCTAAATTAATCACATTCTTTCTTATTATTGTTTATGTGGAATTCTGTTTGACATTTTCATCACACACCTGCCTGAATGCTAGATCACTGAATAGTATAAATCATACTGTATCGAGCATCATGTTACATCAAGTTCAATTCATTTTTGTAAAATGTCATTTAAAAACTTGTAGCCAAATCCATATGTAGATATTAATGTGATGCATTTTTTTTTTACATTTTGCCTTTGCGTGTGTTTGTGATAGGTACCACATGTGGGGCAGGATACGCACACTTTTTCACAAACACCTGGTATCAGCACTATTTAATAGTGATTGATAAACACATGCTCATGATACATAATGTAGTTGGAATAATACAATGGTCTCAGCTTTTTAACATAGATTACATATGAATATGGTAAGGGTTCTGATGCCTTTTATTTAAGAATTCACTCCTTTATTTAATGTATTGAAAGTGATTAAAATTCCTTTAAAAAAAGCCTGTTATAGTGTCAATTAACCAAGCACATTCTTGTTAAGATCTAAAAATAAGGATCATTCTGACAGCAAACATGCAGGTCAAAGCTAAGAGATTTGAAGAATTCTAACAATGTGTCGAGTTAAGTGATGAGCCCACACCTCCCACCCCCTAGGTTGTACATGCTTGTCCTACAGTCCCGCTACTTTAACAATGTGCCCACCGTGCCATACAATGTGTTTGACTCTGAACTATGGTATTTTGTTCAAAGCCAATTTTGGAAGTGGATGAAAGAGGTATGAGAGTGGGTTTAGACATACAGGCATCATATATTTCATTAGATGGCTGGGTTGTCCCCTAATGTGTTGCTTTTTATCAGAACAAATTAGAGTGAATAACTGTATAATAGCATCTACTGCTCTGGTCCTAATTCATGACAGTTTAAAAGTTTTTCAGTCGGGGATGGTTAGCTGTCGGTCGGTCTAGCTTTGTTATGGCTGTCAGGTTGATAGACAGAACAGGTTTTTTTCTTTGATGTGTTTCCATTTAAAATGTTTTGCTTCAGGGTACCTTGTTTTAAAAAGAATGTAATGGACACTTATGGTAGATGGAATGTTTTGATACTTGTAGCATGCTTTTTCTTTTCAATTATTAATCAACTGACAGTGATAATAAATGTTCCCTATGCACAGTAGCTAAAATTAAAGATAAACATATTAACATTGGATGACATTTAATCAGATTATATGTTTATGGAACTATCAAGTACTTGAACTGCCAGGCAAAAGAAAGTATACTCTTAAAAATTGGATTTAACCAAAAATGTACAAATGTTATAAAACATTACAAGGCTGAAAACAGTCACCGAAACACTGCAAACTCCAGGTCCAACATAATAACTATGACACATGAAATACATCACCATTGTAAGCACTTCTTGACTGTCTCAGATTTTGCCACCATCAAACATGGGGTATACTTTTGTTTGCTTGGCAGTTTAGTTGCATAGTTATTCATTGGCAAAAATATTCATTTAAAAAAATAATTCTTAGAAATGTTGAAAATTATTCAATATTCAATTCTAACTGGAAATGATGGTATGTACAAATAAGGATTGACTTTTCAGCCTTGGGCTGTTGCAGGTACAAGTACTGACTGATAAGACTGTTCGGTCATGTTAAAATTATAATTGGGAGTAATTTGGATTGTAGCTGTGTCAAGTATGCAAGATGTGTACATCCTGTGAAACCCTGAATCCTGCATTTCACAATGGTTTATCCCGGCTCAGAGATGACAGTCAGTCTAGAGTATGTAGCTACTGATGCATGTGTGTTTTATTATGGGAGTTTTCTGATGAAATGATGAATTGTTGCTCTTGGAATGAGCTGTGATATCAGTTGAAGTGCTGTTGTTGGTGAACACTGCCAGTTTACCTATTTAACTCCCTCATGCCATATCTACACATGTGGAATTGAGTTTCGTCATCCACTGTACCATTAACACTCCAGCAATGTTCTGGTGAAATTCTATATGCTTTGTTTTTCAGTTTCTTTGAACATATTGACAATGTCCATGCAGGCTATATGTGTGTCCATGTAGAGATATATGTCCATGCAGGCTATATGTGTGTGTCTATATCAAGATAAACATGAGTTGTTTGTGAAAATTAGTTGTATTGCATAAACAACCAATATTGCATAAACAACCCATTTCAAAACTAGTAACAGAAATGGTAAATGAAATCATATATATTGAAAATAACATATATCAATGATATGAAAACATATAAAAAACATTTCACTTGTGAATCCCATTACAAATTAACATGATTAATGGCACATGTTCCCATATGGTTGACCTGACAACATTTAAGGTTAGGGTTAGGTGGGGGTAATGTGGATGTGATACTGGCAATTATACAGATACTGTGCACTTGATGGTTCGTGTCAACAGATGTAATAATGTCACTTATATATCTCACATGGGAAATTGAAGGCAGCAATAGCCAACTAAAGGATTAGGATATAATATCATAGGTGGCTGTTGTGCTAAATGGTCTGTGAGAATTACACATTGACACATGTCTATTATGGTGTCCTCTAGTAAGCTTGTTGGATTCTGATGGAAGCTGATCTTGCTGACTTGAAGACTGTTAACCTGTACCTACTTCTGGCCCCATGATGATCTGGGATAGAATTGGTTATCAGCAATCAGTACGGTCTCCTCCTGTGATGATCCAGGTTAGAATTGGTCTTCAGCAGCCCATACGGTCTCCTGCTGTGATGATCTGGGCTAGAATTGATCTTCAGCAGCCCATGCTGTCTCCTCCCGTGATGATCTGGGTTAGAATTGGTCTTTAGCAGCCCATATACTGCTCCTCCTGTGATGATCTGAGTTAGAATTGGTCTTTAGCAGCCCATATACTGTCTCCTCCTGTGATGATCTGAGTTAGAATTGGTCTTTAGCAGCCCATATAATGTCTCCTCCCGTCATGATCTGGGTTAGAATTGGTGTTCAGCAGCCCATACTGTCTCCACCCGTGATGATCTGGGTTAGAATTGGTCTTCTGCAGTCCATGCGGTCTCCTCCTGTGATGATCGGGGTTAGAATTGGTCTTCAGCAACCCGTGCTGTCTCCTCCCGTGATGATCTGGGTTAGAATTGGTCTTTAGCAGCCCATATACTGTCTCCTCCCGTGATGATCGGGGTTAGAATTGGTCTTCTGCAGTCCTTGCGGTCTCCTCCTGTGATGATTGGGGTTAGAATTGGTCTTCAGCAGCCTATGCTGTCCCCTCCTGTGATGATCCAGGTTAGGATTGGTCTTCAGCAGCCCATGCTGTCATCTCCTGTGATCTGTTGATTAGTAATGAATTTGCTGCATGAAAATCAACTCATCATCATACAAAATATCTGTGCTTAATTTACATGAACTGTAAGTAATGAGGTGAGAGGCATACTTGCATGCTATATATGTATAATGTGTTAAAATGTTATGAAATCGAACAGTAATTATAAATATTGCCGATTTTATGTTTTTAAAAGCAAGTGCAAACAAAATTCTATTAAAGGTGGGTGATCATGTTTGTAATTTGTCCTGACTGAGTTCTACTTGATAGTTCTGTTGGCCCAGTTGCCTAAGGCACTGCAATTCGCTGTGCAGAGTTGCGACCCTTGGGCACGCCAGAAACCTATGATCATGGGTGTGAATCCCGGTTCACTGTGATTATATTTCTAGGTTTGTCAGCAGGATACCTGTGCTCGTGGGTTTTACCAAAATGGTAATCATCTAAGATCTACATCACTTTCGGCTTTCCCCCCACATCAAGCTGACAAGCCATGATGAAACTGGAATACTGTTTAAAGCGGTGTAAGGTCAACTCACTCACTCACTCACTCTGCTTGACAGTATATGCAGTGAGCTGTTTTTGTGAAGTTCTGCCTATAAACAAAACTATGATGTCATAAGTGCATATCTTGCTAAATGAAACATGATGTTGGGAAAGAAATCAATGAAACTGAATGTTTTGACTAAACATCTACAGATACTTAGCCAGTAACATATGAGCTACAAGGAAGTGTGTATAATCTCTCTCAAGGAAGTTAATTATGTAGAACTGCAGCCAAATAGTTTCTGCAACAGCCAAATGTGAGCTGCTCGTTTAATCCTGTAATATCCCATGTCTCTCTAATGCGACCCAGATATCACCCTACTGACCCAACACAGGTGTGTGGTACAGGTGTGTAGTACAGGTGTGGTGTACAGGTGTGGTGTACAGGTGGTCTAAGGTAGATCAGACTCCATCTCAGTTTCTGTGACTGAGGCATAAGGACTGTTTCTGTTGATATGTAGACTTGAAATATCAATTCCACCCTGTACTACCGTAATGTTTCTGTTGATATATCAATGAGAGAGAGAGAGAGAGAGAGAGAGAGAGAGTATAACATAGAGAAGGGATGTAGTTTATAAAACATAGAGAAGGGATGTAGTTTATAACACATAGAGAAGGGATGTAGTATATAACACATACAGAAGGGATATAGTAAATAACATAGAGATGGTATATAGTTTACAACACAAAGAGAAGGGATGTTGTTTATAACACATAGAGAAGGGATGTTGTTTATAACACATAGAGAAGGGATATAGTTTACAACACATAGAGAAGGGATGTTGTTTATAACACATAGAGAAGGGATATAGTTTATAACACATAGAGAAGGGATATAGTATATAACATAGAGATGGTATATAGTTTACAACACATAGAGAAGGGATGTTGTTTATAACACATAGAAAAGGGATATAGTTTATAACACATAGTGAAGGGATATAGTATATAACATAGAGATGGTATATAGTTTATAACACATAGAGAATGGATGTAGTTTATAAAACATAGAGAAGGGATATAGTAAATAACATAGAGAGGGGATATAGTTTATAACACATAGAGAGGGGATCTAGTTTATAGAACATAGAGAGGGGATATAGTTTATAACACGTATAGAGGGGATATACTTTATAACACATAGAGATGGGATATAGTTTTTAACACATAGAGAATGGATGTAGTTTATGAAACATAGAGAGGGGATATAATTTATAACACATAGAGAGGGGATATAGTTTATAACACATAGAGAGGGGATCTAGTTTATAGAACATAGAGAAGGGATGTAGTTTTTAACACATAGAGAGGGGATATACTTTATAACACATAGAGATGGGATATAGTTTTTAACACATAGAGAATGGATGTAGTTTATGAAACATAGAGAGGGGATATAATTTATAACACATAGAGAGGGGATATAGTTTATAACACATAGAGAGGGGATCTAGTTTATAGAACATAGAGAGGGGATATAGTTTATAACACATAGAGAGGGGATCTAGTTTATAGAACATAGAGAGGGGATATAGTTTATAACACGTATAGATGGGATATAGTTTATAACAAGTAGAGATGGTATATAGTTTACAACACATAGAGAAGGGATGTTGTTTATAACACATAGAGAAGGGATGTTGTTTATAACACATAGAGAAGGGATATAGTTTACAACACATAGAGAAGGGATGTTGTTTATAACACATAGAGAAGGGATATAGTTTATAACACATAGAGAAGGGATATAGTATATAACATAGAGATGGTATATAGTTTACAACACATAGAGAAGGGATGTTGTTTATAACACATAGAAAAGGGATATAGTTTATAACACATAGTGAAGGGATATAGTATATAACATAGAGATGGTATATAGTTTATAACACATAGAGAATGGATGTAGTTTATAAAACATAGAGAAGGGGTATAGTTTTTAACACATAGAGAAGGGATATAGTTTATAACACATAGAGAAGGGATGTAGTTTTTAACACATAGAGAGGGGATATACTTTATAACACATAGAGATGGGATATAGTTTTTAACACATAGAGAATGGATGTAGTTGATGAAACATAGAGAGGGGATATAATTTATAACACATAGAGAGGGGATATAGTTTATAACACATAGAGAGGGGATCTAGTTTATAGAACATAGAGAGGGGATATAGTTTATAACACGTATAGATGGGATATAGTTTATAACAAGTAGAGAGGGGATATAGTTTATAACACGTAGAGAAGGGATGTAGTTTATAACACATAGAGAAGTAGGGGTGACTATTGGTCTGGAAATCCCTATGGTGATAACTATTGATATTGAAAGAAACTATTGTGATAACTATTGATATTGCAAGCAACTATTGTGATAAATATCGATAGTTTTCGGTGTATCATTTAAGATGGATTTTACAGTTGAATTAAAACGGAAGTTTCCTTTGAATATGATAACCATAACAACAAATAAAAAGTAAAGTTTGAGATATGACTGATTTGTCCTTTTCTTTACCATAATAATTTAAGAAAAAGAAACTTCCACATTACCATGTGTAAATTACTACCACTCACGATCAAAAGAAAAACAAATTTGATCAGCATTGCATGTATTTTATTGATATGATAAATACAATCGAAACTATCGATAATCCTAACTGAAATCGATACTATTGATCAGAAACTGATTTAACAATCGATTTATTGACTTTGAGTGCTTACCGATAATATATCGATATTTCAATTTATCGTGACACCCTTATAGAGAAAGGATGTTGTTTTTAAAACATAGAGAAGGGATGTAGTTTTTAACACATAGAGAAGGGATGTAGATTTTAACACATAGAGTAGGGATGTTGTTTTTAACACATAGAGAAGGGATGTAGTTTTTAACACATAGAGAAGGGATATAGTTTATAACACATAGAGAAGGGATGTAGTTTATAACACATAGAGAGGGGATATAGTTTATAACACATAGAGAGGGGATATAGTTTATAACACATAGAAAAGGGATGTTGTTTTTAACACATAGAGAAGGGATATAGTTTATAACACATAGAAAAGGGATGTTGTTTTTAACACATAGATAGGGGATATAGTTTATAACACATAGAAAAGGGTTGTTGTTTTTAACACATAGAGAAGGGATATAGTTTATAACACATAGAGAAGGGATGTAGTTTTTAACACATAGAGAAGGGATGTAGTTTATAACACATAGAGAAGGGATGTAGTTTTTTACACATAGAGAGGGGATATAGTTTATAACACATAGAGAAGGGATATAGTTTATAACACATAGAGAAGGGATATAGTTTATAACACATAGAGAGGGGATATAGTTTATAACACATAGAAAAGGGATGTGGTTTTTAACACATAGAGAATCTCATCCAAGTGTCTTTAATATCCAATATAGCAATACAAGTCAATAAAAGTTTTAAACTCTGAGACTTGCCAAGGAGGATATACTTAAGGTGAATTCGACTGTAGCACAAAAAACTTATCATGAATAACAATCAGGAAAGTAGTCAGTGGCTGCCATGGATTAGCCAATTCCTGGAATTCTATCTCACACTTTTGATATTAGGTATCTGAAATGGGTTTTTCACTCACAAGCGTGTGACAAAAAAATGGGATGAGACAAGCAGTTTTTTTAAATTTCACTTTTATTTCTGCTGTCATAAACTGATTTAGAGAAAGAATAAACTTTATATCCTGTAATTGTCCATCACCATTCCAGTGGGAGTGTAATTTGTTTCTGAGATAAATTAACAATAATTATTCAAACCAGAGTTTTGAATCTTAGTCTTTGTGTGCAGATAGCTATACTCAAATCACAGTGGGTAATAACATGAAGTGAGGTTGGGAATTTTATACCTGTGGAACTTTCTTGTGATAAATTCATCTTGACCTTGACATTCATTTTAAGTATATTTTTCGGAAGAGAATCTAAGTATATTTAGCATACAATATGCTGAAAATATCTTTTCAAAAGTGTTATCAGTGCAGTGGACTTGACACTTAAGTATACACTGGAAAATTGGATTTAAACCCAAAAATTACAAAGGTTATGAAAATGTTACTAGGCTGAAAACAGACGCAAACACTGCACACTTAAGGTCCAAAGCACAATTATGATACCCGTATCAAATACATCACCATCAAATAACCTTTTCTTGGTTGTTTCACTTTTAGCCATAATCAAACATGGATGTATATTTTCTTCTGCCCAGCAGTTTATTTTAACTTCCCTGGCCCAGTTACCTGGTATGATGTAACTTGCAAACTGCTACTGGAATGCAAGAGTCTGCAACATAAGTCCTTGCAGATTCTTCATTCATGTTATTTCAGCATACTACCAGCAGTGCCAGACTGCTGTTAATACTATCTGACAACCAAAATAAACTCTCTACAGCCAAAACCTACTTCCTCAATTAGGGAAATGTCATCAAGACATCAGGATGTTGGTTAGTTAAATCTCTGCTTGTTTTTGTTGATTATGAATGTCAGACAAACCTAGTATAATTATAATTACTTGCTGATACAACACTCACTCACTCACTCACTCACTCACTCACTCACTCACTCACTCACTCACTCACTCACTCACTCACTCACTCACTCACTCACCATACTGTCTGTGTCTGGCTGTTAAAGGGGGAGTCCTTGTCTACAGGTACATGGCTAACAAGGTGATACATGATACTGTTATGGTTTACCAGGAAAAATACAAAGGGATTTGTGTTTGGCAGTGTATATTTGTTTATTGCTTCACATTTCCCATGGCTTTCATCAAGACGTCATCTCAGGGAGTTGATTTCAAGTCGGCTTTCAACAGCATTTCAGTTATATCATTGCTTGTGGGCTTAGTGGTGGAGGAAACCCAGTCAAATATGTTTCCAATAAGCAAGGGAATGGTGATGACAGATCAAGGTTAATTATCTTGAATTCCAACCAACTTTTAATGGATAGAGATGCAGCTCTGCACAGTAAATTGCAGTTGCTGTGGACACTAGGCCAAATGCCAGACTGATGTGTGAAGCTCTTTGCTGGTGTCCCCCTTGGTGATATTAATGGAATATTGATACAACCCAATTCACTCTTACTCACACACTCACTCACTCACTCACTCACTCACTCACTCACTCACTCACTCCTGAGGAGTTTGAGGAGTGCTATTTGATGATAAAATAGTGTTCAAAGACTAATATGTCTCAATGAGACACAATAACCGAAGAAAATAGGTTAATTGTTTTTCTTGGTGTTGATTATGTTGCTAATTTTTGTAATGTAAAACAATTGATGATTAGAGGAAGTGAAATGAGAGTAAGTACAATTTGAAGCTATTGAAAGAGTTATGATCTTTTTGTGTTGCAGTTAGGACCTCGTGGTCACAATGTCTCAGAAATGTTAGTACAGTGAGTTGATTCACACCACGTTTAGCAGTACATGTATATGTATTTCTATGAGGCACTAGCGTGGAGTGAGACATCCATTTTTATTGGTTTCAAACAGGGTGCAATGTACGGAATTGAACCTGATTCTTCAGCATGATGGCTGCACACATGGTTTGACATGGTCGGATATCAAGAATAGGTTTTAAACAGTGTACAATTCTCTGGATTCTAAGCTTAGCTGCCTAATCAATAAAGTAACATTTGATGTATTCCTTCAATGTTACAGAAAACTTGGACCGGGCGTTCAAACAGAGAGAGAGATGGGAGAAACACAACCAGCATGTAGAGAAGAAGAAGAAGCGCCGACAGAAGAGGTCAATATCTGTGGAGAAGCATGTGGAGACCATGGTGGTGGTGGACCCCCAGATGGTGCAGCACTACGAGGATGAGGACATTAACAACTATGTCCTCACTGTCATAAATATGGTAAGTAACATGTTCAGGAATATGACATGGGTATAGCTCTTTAATGCAGTTCCGGATCTTTGTAGCTGTATCCTTGCATCACCAAGGGCTTGTCCAGGTTGACTGGTTCTATATTATAAAAACTGGAGTGAGTGAGTGAGTATGGTTTCACATTGTCTTTAGCACTATTCCAGCAATATCATGATGGGGCACACCAGAAATGGGCTTCACACATTGTGCCTCTGTGGGGAATCTAACATGGATCTTTGATGTGAAGAGCGAATGTTTAAAGCACAAGGCTACCCCACATCCCCTTATATGAACTGGAATGACTTATTGCCAGAAGGTACCGTGCAGTGAAGGCCCTGCCATCAAGTGCTCCTTGTGGTCAGTGGTAGTCCAGCAATGAGTTCTAGGTTATAAGAGGCTCATAAAGCCAGAGTGAGTGAGTATTGTTTTATGCTGCTTTTAGCAATATTCCAGCAATATCACGGTGGATGACACCTGAAATGGGCTTCACACATTGTACCCATGTGGGGAATCAAAGCCCGGTCTTTGGCGTGTCGAGAGAAGGCTGAAACCACTTGGCTACCCCACCACCCTCATAAAGGAAGAAAACATCATTGTGATATGTGTGACCCCACTGAATTTGTGTTGAGCTAGCTCCTATGGCTGTAACTATACGGATTGTGAGTAGACTATCCACAATGTAACTGTTGTTAGTGTAGTAACTTGGGGATAATAGTGCTCAGAGAGGGCAAACATGAATGTTAACTAAGTGTTCAAATGTGGATGTCCTGACCTCTAAGGTGCAAATGTGGATGTCATAACCTCTAAGGCTGCAAATGTGGATGTCATGACCCCTGAAGGTGCCATTGTGGATGTCATGATCTCTGAAGGTGCCAATGTGGATGTCATGACCCCTGAGGGTGCCAGTGTGGATGCCATGACCCCTGAAGACCAGTGTGGATGGCATGACCCCCTGAAAGTGCCATAGTGGATGTCATGATCTCTGAAGGTGCCAATGTAGATGTCATGACCCCTGAGGGTGCCAGTGTGGATGCCATGACCCCTGAAGGCCAGTGTGGATGTCATGACCCCTGAAGGCCAGTGTGGATGTCATGACCCCTGAAAGTGCCATAGTGGAAGTCATGATCTCTGAAGGTGCCAATATGGATGTCATGACCCCTGAAGGTGCCAGTGTGGATGTCATGATCTCTGAAGGTGCCAATGTGGATGTCATGACCCCTGAAAGTGCCATGGTGGATGTCATGATCTCTGAAGGTGCCAATGTAGATGTCATGACCCCTGAGGGTGCCAGTGTAGATGTCATGACCCCTGAAGGTGCCATAGTGGATGTCATGACCCCCTGAAAGTGCCATAGTGGATGTCATGATCTCTGAAGGTGCCAATGTAGATGTCATGACCCCTGAGGGTGCCAGTGTGGATGCCATGACCCCTGAGGGTGCCAGTGTAGATGTCATTACCCCTGAAGGCCAGTGTGGATGTCAGGACCCCTGAAAGTGCCATAGTGGATGTCATGATATCTGAAGGTGCCAATGTGGATGTCATGACCCCTGAGGGTGCCAGTTTAGATGTCATGATCTCTGAAGGTACCAATGTGGATGTCATGACCCCTGAGGGTGCCAGTGTAGATGTCATGACCCCTGAAGGTGCCAGTGTGGATGTCATGACCCCTGAAGGTGCTAGTGTGGATGTCATAACCCCTGAAGGTGCCAATGTGGATTTCATGACCCCTGAAAGTGTCAATGTGGATGTTATGATCTCTATGCAAATGTGGATGTCATTACCCCCTGAAGGTGCCAGTGTGGATGTCATAACCTCTTAGGTTGCATGATATCTGAGTGTAAAAATGTGAATGTCATGATCTTTGAGAGTGTAATTGTAGATGTCATGACCACTGCAATCGCAAACTGTTAGATGGAAAATATATTCTACCTGATTTAACAAACGTGGAGTAAGGATCTTTCAGAAATGATGAACTCATTTCATGGTCATCAGTAACTATTTCTTTTTATCCTACAGCACACATTTATCACACAGCACGTATCTACATCAATTTGTCATGACGGCTGGGTACAGATATTCCTGGCATGAATATTTGAAGTCTGACAATGTTGTTTCCTGCAGCATGGCTGAAAGTCAGACAGCCATATATCCTGACCATAGACACATTCCTGTGATGAATGAAGTGTGTAAATAATGTCATTGTAAATATGAAAATTCAACATGTGTTTAAACGTGAAACTGTTCTTTAAACAGTGTTAAACAAGCGAGTAATATGGAGCAACAGCTGCTTGCACTAGGAGGAAAGTTTGGTTTTAAATGTCACAATTAAGTTGTCTGACACCAGTTGATTGACAGCTGTTTGTTCCTGCTACAGGTTTGTGTACCTGATGTTAAAGCCATTAGATACACAAGCGGCTCAGTCAGGGGGCATGTTTGGTTTCTGTGTGAGCCACAAGCCACCTACATAAATAATACACATATTCAAAGGCCAACAATAACATTATCTCACACACTGTGTAACCTGGCTTCTCAACACAGATTTGTAAATATTAATTGAGCAAAATACAAAAATGTGTGTTTTAGATAAACTGGCCGACCCATCATTTCGCATGAGACCCTGAAATTTGTATCACATGTGTAGCTAGTGGCCAAAGAAACTCATCAAGGCTTATAAAAATGTTTTATCTACCTATTGACCCATATCTGTAGAGAGCATCTCTCCTGAAAAAAGTATTTTGCAAATGTGCCTTGACTAGAGATACATAGTGATAAGCTGGGGATACGAATTCCTGATAAAGGAGGGGTGTGTTTTGTGATTTTGAAATTTCAGTAATCGTGTAATTTTAAATTGTTTGATAGGCATAAGTTAGAAGTTGACAGATGACAAAGTAGACACAATTTATGGATAACAACTTCATCACAACAGTTATTAAAGGAGTTGTTAACCATAAATTGTGTCTACTTTGTAGTGTAATTTTGTTGAAAAATACAAGCAAATGAGCTTGTCATTGTGTTATGTGTTTACTTTTATCATACTCATTCCCCTATAAATTTCCAGAATATAAAGTCTGCTTTTCAAACAAGAGGTGTGTGAAATACTGCACCCCCAACGCCCTCTGGATGTGTGTATGGTGATAAGTTATAAGATGCCACAACCATGTTATGATCTATTCCAACAAGTTTAGAAAGTAGAACTTGTTTGAGGATGAACTTATCTTATATCTCCTGCTATGTATTGCAGTTTGTTTGTTTGTTGTTTAATACCACTTTCAGCATTATTCTAGCTGTATGATGGATGTGTGTCCAGTGATTGATATCATGAGCATAGATCCATGCATTTTGGATGTGATGACATCTTCAACCAAGTGAGTGAGCCTGACAACCTGAGCCGTTAGCCATCTCTTACGACAAGAATAGTTCCCTCTTACGACAAGCATGGGTTGCTTAAGACCTATCCTTCATGGGTCACACTGCAGTATCACAGTAGTGATGTTGAGCAGTTATGACTTGCTTGAGTCTCATCTTCATAAGAAACCAGGCAATTCTGTCTTCTTTTTGTACTCACAGTTAAGCTCGATGACATAACACGGATAAATTATGAATCCTTTGCTTGAAGTTGTTATGTTCTTGACAAAATTAAACCTGTTGAACTGGCATGTACTTTAGGGTGGCGCATCCACATATTTCATTTGTTGTTATCTTTATCAGCTTTCACAAGCAATTAACTTACTGGAACACTAATTGTGTATAAATAAATTATTGCATATGCGTTGTAGTTGTGGAGATGGTGCATACGGTGTAATCAGGTAACTAATGGACTTCGGAAATTGCCTGGTAATGAAATGGGATATCTCAGTCTATCACAGCACTGGATGACAGCGATCTATAGGACACATGCAGTGAGGATGTTGGAGACTCAGTGTGTTACACTGGATCACGGTGATCTACAAGACACATGCAGTGAGGATGGTGTAGACTCAGTCTGTCACACACTGGATCACAATGATCTACAGGACACATGCAGTGAGGATGTTGGAGACTCAGTCTGTCATACACTGGATCACAATGATCTACAGGACACATGCAGTGAGGATGTTGGAGACTCAGTCTGTCATACACTGGATGACAGTGATGTACAGGACACATGCAGTGAGGATGTTGGAGACTCAGTCTGTCATACACTGGATGACAGTGATGTACAGGACACATGCAGTGAGGATGGCGTAGACTCAGTCTGTCATACACTGGATCACAATGATCTACAGGACACATGCAGTGAGGATGTTGGAGACTCAGTCTGTCATACACTGGATCACAATGATCTACAGGACACATGCAGTGAGGATGTTGGAGACTCAGTCTGTCATACACTGGATGACAGTGATGTACAGGACACATGCAGTGAGGATGTTGGAGACTCAGTCTGTCATACACTGGATGACAGTGATGTACAGGACACATGCAGTGAGGATGGCGTAGACTCAGTCTGTCATACACTGGATCACAATGATCTACAGGACACATGCAGTGAGGATGTTGGAGACTCAGTCTGTCACACACTGGATGACAGTGATAGAAGCAACTTCAACAAGAAAGAATAGTCAGTGAGATGGCAACAAAGTTAGTTTGAAGATATGAAATGTCACACACTGTCACACACTGGATCACGGTGATCTACAAGACACATGCAGTGAGGATGTTGGAGACTCAGTCTGTCACACACTGGATCACAATGATCTACAGGACACATGCAGTGAGGATGTTGGAGACTCAGTCTGTCACACACTGGATCACAATGATCTACAGGACACATGCAGTGAGGATGGCGTAGACTCAGTCTGTCACACACTGGATCACAATGATCTACAGGACACATGCAGTGAGGATGTTGGAGACTCAGTCTGTCATACACTGGATCACAGTGATAGAAGCAACTTCAACAAGAAAGAATAGTCAGTGAGATGGCAACAAAGTTAGTTTGAAGATATGAAATGTCACACACTGTCACACACTGGATCACGGTGATCTACAAGACACATGCAGTGAGGATGTTGGAGACTCAGTCTGTCACACACTGGATCACAATGATCTACAGGACACATGCAGTGAGGATGGCGTAGACTCAGTCTGTCACACACTGGATCACAATGATCTACAGGACACATGCAGTGAGGATGTTGGAGACTCAGTCTGTCATACACTGGATCACAGTGATAGAAGCAACTTCAACAAGAAAGAATAGTCAGTGAGATGGCAACAAAGTTAGTTTGAAGATATGAAATGTCACACACTGTCACACACTGGATGACAGTGATCTACAGGACACATGCAGTGAGGATGTTGGAGACTCAGTGTGTCACACACTGGATGACAGTGATCTGCAGGACACATGCAGTGAGGATGGTGTAGACTTTGTCTGTCATACACTGGATGACAGTGATGTACAGGACACATGAAGTGAGGATGTTGGAGACTCAGTGTGTCACACACTGGATGACAGTGATGTACAGGACACATGCAGTGAGGATGTTCGAGACTCAGTCTGTCACACTGGATGACAGTGATCTACAGGACACATGCAGTGAGGATGTTGGAGACTCAGTCTGTCACACTGGATCACAGTGATAGAAGCAACTTCAACAAGAAAGAATAGTCAGTGAGATGGCAACAAAGTTAGTTTGAAGATATGAAATGATTTTGATGATGGCAGAGGATTATTGTATTAATTAAGTCTTTCCAAATCATGTTTGTTTTATATAAAAAAGAAAATGTTTAATATGAAAAAGAAAACTATTTGTAGGCAATCTTTTCAACATTTTACATTTTGATGACTGGTTAAATAAAATCAATATCCGGATTTCATTTTGAAGTGAGGGTGTCTTTTGTATTCTTGCGTATTGAAAATGCATGCCTGTATGTATACACTAGTGATCACCAGAATCACTTCAATAACTATTCTGGCAGTGGATTTATCAGAAAAACTTGCCAACAGGTGAAAAACTTGGAAATTCACAAAAATTAAGCTGAAAAGGTTGCAGAATTTTGTTCAGAATTATAAAAAATTGATTGCAAAATTTACAAGAATTGACTGCAGACATTTGATTTTTGGTTGCCAAATACACTAGGAACTGTTAAGTAAGATTGGAGTGTCGGAGGGTGTTGCCAAACCAGATGATTACAGCAGATTCATAGAGAGTTTGTCATTTGCTCAGATGATTGTCGCAAAGACTGTGACAGGAAAAGTGTCCTAGTTCCCATGATTTTTTAAAATGGAATTATTGCATGGTTAGATGTAGGACATTATAACTAAACAGTGATTACAGTACATTAACATTTTTATGTACTCAGTAGTAGTCATCAGGGTTTAATGAACACCAAACATTGCATCCTATAAACAAACAATCTGACAAAAAATGTTGGACTGTTTGAATCATTAAAACCAATCAAACTTGCAGCTTACATGTTACATATAACTGACATTTCTTGTCTGGTAAGAAATAGGCTCATAGTTTAGTGTCAGGGGTTGATCTTCAATCTAACATCATGATTCCCACCTATAATCATGATGATTAGCTGTAGGCTCCTGAGCATGGGCAATGATACCCCAGCTGTAAAAATGTTTGCCACATGTCACCAGCCTGGGACCTCCATGTTCATGCCTTTGGCTACCCAAAATATTGCTGAGAGTCCTGTTGACTTGGAATCAAATAGACCTGTGTGAATCCCTGAGTCATATTTCTACACCTACATTCGGGATGTAGTCTAAGGCAACACCGTTTGCTGTGCAGAGTTGCATCCCTAAGGCATGCCCGAAAAACTTACGATCATCTTACGAATCTGCTGATTATGTTTCGAGTTTTGCATCACTTCTGGCTGTCCTCCAACGTCAAGCTGACATGCCACTGGAATACAGTTTAGAGTGGTATTAAACTAAACTCACTAACTCAACACAAGTATGTTCAATCCCCCATCTCTCACACTGTACTCAAGTTGAATATAGATCCATACACTTGGCTTCGATCAGTGGACAGGAAATAAGGATTGACCTTCAAATGTTGCTGCAATAAGACATGACCCCAGTAGCATGTGTATGTCAGATGTCAGTGCAGTATATGTGCAGAAATATGCAATGTCTGTGATGAAATGAGAACCGTGCCATTCTTGCATGCCAGGGTTTACCCACAGACAGACGCCATCTCTTTAACAACGTATGACCCAGTGCCAAGAATTTAGTCTCAGAATTTTTTATATCCTAAAAAATGTGAGGAGTCTTGGCTTGTGTAATATTTTGAAGATGTGTTATGTAGATATAGGCTGTTGACATTTTGAGATGTGTTCTCTTTCTATGTCCTGTTCTGTACCTGGATCTATCATTGTGTAGAAACAGAGCCAGGATGACTTACAGTACCCAAGTACTTGAACGTGTTTGAATATTTCCTAAGCATGTACAGTTACATTTATTATAAATTGTTAGAATAAATATGTTCAAGTTAGTTAAAGCAGTAAGTTGGTTCGTTTGTTTGTTGTTTAACGTCGCACTCAGCAATATCCCAGCTGTATGATGGTGGTCTGTAAATAATTGAGTCTAGATCGGACAATCCAGTGATTAACATCATAAACATTGATTCACACAATTGGGATATGATGACATGTGTCAACCAAGTCAGCGAGCCTGACCACCCGATCCCATTAGTCACCTCTTACGACAAGCATGTAGTCGCTTTTTAGGGCAAGCATGGGTTTGCTGAAGACCTATTCTACCCCAGATCTTCACGGGTCTAAAGCAGTAGGTACTGAAAAGGGTCAACATACAGAAAATATAGTGTATGAACAACATTAATTTCACAGAAGAACTTGTCTTGTCTCGTATGTGTATTGAGATGGTTTCATCACTTTGAGATGGGAAGATATACTTTTTTGTTATTTATTTCATTATATGTTATCGACTAGAACAATCATAAAACATGAGGCAGCACCATACAGACACAGTGGAGGAACATAATGTTATGATGTCACACACAAGCTTTTATTGTGTTGCCTTGCATGTTTGCATCTGATACAGTGAATGCCTAGCTTAATACCTCTAATGGGATTCTTGGTCAGAATAGGTACTCAGTCGCCCAGTTGTTTTTAGACTCCCATTTGAATTGAGTTGTCAGGAATTTATCTAGGCCTGCTGAGGGGCTGATAGCCCTGAGTCGATCTGCAGCAAATGTCAGTAAAAATTTCCAAAAGGGAATTAAAAAATTGCCAATTGATGTTAAAATAGTTTATACGGCTTGGTGAAGTGACTTGTATATCACTGATAGCAGGACCACTCGAGAGGCTTTAATGTTTAGTTCAACATTATTTCATTGAATACAATGTTAAAATACAATGTTAAAATACAATGTTAAAATACCTCTGATATTAAGAAAATAGGAACTTGTCACAAGGTGCCATGACATGGATTGAATATTTGTGACTGCGTCAAATACAATTCACAATATTGTGGAATCAGTATTGGCATTACTACAACAGTTTTGCATGTATTTTCGAAATTTCATTTACATAAATCTTATGCTTGGTTTCCTTTCTGTGTTTTTGCCTCTATCGTTCTAATTATCAATGGCAAAGAAGCCTATTTGCCTATTGCCGACATCATCTATTGCGTGCAGAGAACATTATCAGCTCCGCATCATCTGTTGTCTGCTCACAGCTGAAATTCCTGCTTGCAATAAAGTTCTGCATGGATAGGATTGTATGGTAATACCAGGACTACAATTCCTGAAAAACACACCTCATGTGGAGTTAACATATGGTTTGATTTTTCTGCAAACATGCCCATGTACATACATCCAAATGGAAAAGAAAAGAATAAAGGGTGAGGCGCAAATGGGTTTAACGTCATGTTCAAGATTATTGCACTTATATAGCAATGTGTGTGTGTGTGTGTGTGTGTGTGTTTGTGTGTGCGTGTGTGTGTGTGTGTGTGCATGCTAGTACTCTTTCGGAATATTGACGATTTATAGTGCCAGCCTACTGATATACAATGCTGCAGTTTCACATGAATACCCCCACTCTGTTACAGTGTCTTGACTCCAACCGTCCAGTCCTTTTTTTAATTCTATGTTTCATGGATTTATTCCAGCTTTTCCACACAAAATCGGTTGAAATTTATTTATTTATTTATTTATTTATTTATTTATTTATATGAAGGTCATTCTGCTTTTCAGTAGGGGCAGAGGGCCTGTAAAACGAAAAATAAAAAAATGTGGCCTAATGCCGAACGCCTGACAAGGTAACAACAAGTACCATCTTTTAAAATCTTTTACAAAACTATGTGAGGGTGCATATTAGATTCATATCAGGGAATTTTCATGTGAAAATTTTTTGACTTTTCACCAATCAAATATCAACATTAATTAGATTCATATTAAAAGGCCAGTCAATAAAATTCAACTGTAAAATCTTGGTCTTACAATTCAATTTAAGCTGGGACATTTTTTTTCGGGTTAATGAATTCATTTGCAGTTTATCAACATGTCAAAGAAGCTACTGACACAGTTGTGTTATGTCACAAAAAGTTTATAAGCCCAAGCCAGACTCGATTTTTTACAGACCGCCATCATATTGCTTGAATATTGCTGAGTGCGGCGTTAAACAACAAACCAACCAACCAACCAACCAACCCAAGCCAGCCACTCACTCATTCAAAACCGGTATTATCTTAAGAACAGGGGAAATTATCCCTACAATTGTGAAGAATATTGACAGCTATGTTTTGTTGAAGTGATAGATTCCCTGTACCATCTTACATGGACTCCCCATATGAATGTCAGCAAATCTATCAAAACATCAGACAATATCTCTTAATTTGTGACATATTTATGATGATGGCTGCCTCATTATTCATATCTGATTCCAAAAACCAAAAGTATCAAACATGTCTGTGATAATGCAGCATAGCGCGCATGAAGCATGATCACAAAGTTTTGACAGAAGAGCTTATATATATAAGTCCACAGCCACTGTCGATCAGGGTTTGCTGCAGCCGTAAACAGATTAGTTCACAGGGAAAACATAGAGGGATCTAACAGCCTAATCACATTGTAGGGTATGGCACTAGGCCAGGACTGCCAATATGGAGAACAGCTCGGTTGGAAAATAGAGGTGAAAATTACTGTTTGAATGCATACAAGTAGTCACACCCAAATACTTGTCATCATTACATATTTTGAGATTTAGTGTATCCGAGTGTTCTAAGACTGCCAAACATGCAGTAGCAATCTTGCATACCACTGATGTTTGTGATTGGTTGCTTGCCATCTTTTATATTAGGGGCCTGTCATCTATTATAGGATGGAGTAGGGGGTTGGAGAGAATTGGGTGGGTTACTGTAAAATGACCTGAGAAGGTCAATGAGAAATGTTTGGGAGGGCCATGAGTAAATGGGCACTTGTGGTTAAAATGTTATTCATATTTGTTTTATTTTCCTGATTAAACTAAATTGGCAATTATTCATTCCTTGGATGGTGAAAGTGAACGCAGTGGGTGGTCATGACAAAATGACGTACATTTGGGGACGGTAATCTGTTTTTTGTACACGCATGGTTACCATGTCTGGTTGATGCCCACTATAGTATGTGACATGTCTGTGAAGTGCTTCCCCTAGACATACTGTGGGTGTCTGTCTGCATCTGTCATTGGCATTCTGTGCACTCAGTCGGATGACTAAGGAGCTGTGTAGATGGTTTTATGTATAGCTGCCGTAGATGGTGAAATTGGCACCAGTAATCAGTTAATACATTTTGTAGCAGGTCTTTTCCTCAGTGGATTGATATTTTTATAAGCTTATAGAATGCATTGTAGTGAGTGAGTGAGTGAGTTTTTACACTTTTCTCAGGAATATTCCAGCAACATCATGGCGGGGGACACAAGAAATGGGCTTCACACATTGTCCCACGTGGGAAATCGAACCAAGGTCTTCTGCGTTCTTCTGCTTTAACCACTTCTGCTACCCCAGCACCCCAAATGTTTTATAGAAAATGAATGATGAAATATCTGTCAATATGAAATGTAAACAAGAGGGAAGATGTTTTCAGCTATTTAAACATGAACTGTATGCCCCATGTAAAATCATAGGAAAGTTTTAAGCAAGATTGTAAGAGTTGTTTCCCTTCCTTTTTCTCTTGGCATGATGCTACTGACAATTGGTCATACGATATTCTTCATTGCGATTTCACCATCTTTAAATTAATCTATGGCCCAAACTAGATCTTACACAGTCTGTGTCAAAACATTTTGAGACTACTAGTCTGAACGTAGCTCTTAGAATCATTTTCAGTAAAATTAAGTGTTGTCATGTGGATAATTATCAGTTGAGCTTACAAGACCGACAGAATTTTACTTGACTCGGACTTCAGACAATTGAATTGTTGATAGGCATTACTTCGGACAATTGGCTAAAGTCGCAGACTATATATACGTAATGATTGGTCATTTTTCCTCATCACGGTATACTCAGTTGTATCAACACATAGAACTCAAACTCTCTGTTAAGGAATTGTATGCTCCACCATCTCCTGCATATTCCAGTCTCGGTCTAGACATGAGAATTAGCACCATGTGTGACCATAGACGTTGTCTCTGTGTATTTATTGTGATCATTAACTATTACATTGATTTTCATCATTAGATGTATGTAAATAGAGTGGGTTTTAAAAGACGTTTTTGAAACTTGTTTGTACTGCCAATTTGACTGAATGTAGTCCTCACTCATTGCTATCAAAGTATTGGGTTTGCTTCAATGAACTGGCAACACTATGATCCCACAATTACACTCATATGACAGTGTTATATTCTGGAAATACTTCTGAGGGTTTTTCTAATGCTATTTTGTCATACTGTGGTTTGAAACTGTATTTCTGGCAGTTTAATCACAGAGTATACAAGATATCTACACGACCACCAGTCGGTAGTACGAGACAAGTGAAAAACTAGAGGGACTATTTGTTTTCTCCAAACATCTTGTTTTTCAACATAAATTGCTGGTCCATTTTGAGCTGTAGCCTAGTTGGTATGACCAATGGTGTCCTCCCCTGGTATATTCATAGAGATTATTAGATAATTGGGTTTCCACATCATAGATTTGATATGCTGGGATTACATATTTTTTATTCCTAATATATGACATTTACAATATGAAATCACACTAGAGTATTAATCTTTTTATCAAATAATGTTATACTTGAAGTAATCAATGTTTTTGACATATATTTAAGTGAAGTAACATTAGAAATTGTGTATAAATACAATGTTTGAGTGGATGGCCCCATTTATTTAATTATTTACGGCCATATGTATCTACAGAAATACCTACACATTGGGAAACCTCTATCTACACTTACTGGAAACATGAGACAGTAACTGCATCAATGTACGGTGCTTACAAGTAGTTCCTGTCAGGTGATATCATTTGCATATTTATTGGTTTGTGATACCAGATTTTTTTTCGGATAAGTTTATCGCATCAATAACAATATTCATTGTATGATAAACAGAGTTATCTCCTGTTTGCAGGTAGCAACAATGTTCCACGATGCTACCATTGGCAACGCCATCAATATTGTGATTGTCAGGATTATCTTGCTGAAGGAACCCCAGGTAAGTGGCATTACAGCACTCAGTCTATTGGCTTTACTCGACAGGAGTGGTTTCCCAGTGATCGATAATAATCAGCAACTGATTGATCGCCTTGCACTGATGAGATGATTGTTTGTAGATACCCTCGGTTGATTAAGGAGAAGAACTGTTTTTGATATATAATGATTATGTTGAATGTACAATACTTCATTATGCCTGCATAGACATAAACACATTCATTATTAACATGATACCAGTCATGCTTCCCTATAAGTATGATTCAAACAAAAATCCAAATGAAATTAAATGTAAACACTTTTTCTTGTAATTTTCTGGAAAATAGACAAGGTGTTTGTTTCTGAATAAAATCAATGGCTAATGACCAATGATTAAATTAAAGATGCATGATCATATTATATTTTTAAAATATTTTTTATGGGAGTTATTTTTTTATTCCAAAATATGACAGATAATACCCTACTCTGTGCAAAGTGTGTCCATCATCCAGTGAAGTCACTCATCTCTATATATCATTAAGGTGGAGGTGATGGAAATATAGACAAGAAAATGTCTGTAGGAGAAAGGCTTTATTGCATCTTGTATACGCCTATTACACAAGGGTTAGGGCATGTCCGTTGTAAGTTTCTGGGTTGTGTTGTTTGGCAATATGTGTACATATGAACCAATGAAACAGAGATGGCCTAGTCTGTATGATGACCGGAAATGACCAAATATATGATGACCAGACAGTCCTTGTCTATGTGATGACCAGACAGTCCTTGTCTATGTGATGACCAGACAGTCCTTGTCTGTGTGATGACCAGACAGTCCTTGTCTGTGTGAGGACCAGACAGTCCTTGTCTGTATGATGATGTTGATGATTTGTTTGCTGCAGGAGGACTTGACCATCATGCATCATGCCGACAAGACCCTCCGTAGTTTCTGTCAGTGGCAGAAGAAGATGAATTTCCGTGATGACGACCATCCCAACCATCACGATGTTGCTATTCTCCTCACCAGGTGATCATTTGTTTATCTTATGCTATAAGTAGAATAGCCATGTCTTCTAAACCACAAAAGCTTGAGTTCTGAAACCAAAAGGTAAACCTTTTTCCTGTTTTAAAAAGGCAGTGCCTGAAAAGCAATTGGTTTTATTTTTCAGCTTTGTGTTTGCAAGATTGCAAGGAGAGGTTTTCTTCCACACCTTACCAAATGGATTGGGTGGTTAGTTTCTGTGACTTGATTGATTGCGTGTCATCGTACCCCGAATGCATGGATCATTGCTCACAATATCAATCACTGGATTCTCTGGTAAAGACTAAAATATTTTCAGTCTGCCGTCATGTGGCTGGATTATTGCTGAGTGTGGCTTTAAAAGAACGAACAAACAAACAAAACAGTCAAAGCTTCCAAGTCATAATGTTATTACTGAAAGTTTAGGAGATCCCTCCATTACAATACTGTAGCAGAGAAGCTCAAGAACATCACCACTCCACCCAACCCCCCCACCTCACCCCCCACTCCAAGTTAATGCAAGTCTACAGGTAGGACAATGTGATATTTCAGACACAACATCTGTTCCCGAATGAACGAGCCATGCAGTACGCTGGGTCTGGCACAGGTCGCCGGCATGTGTCAACCTCATCGCACGTGCAGCGTCAACGAGGACACCGGACTGGCACTCGCCTTCACCATCGCACACGAGCTCGGGCACAAGTAAACTACTTACAGTTTTTCTTTGATTAACGTGTTGAGGCCATCACAAAACTTGTCACTGTTTTGGCAACACAATTCAGTTATATGAAGTTAGGTGGGTAGGTTGTGATTTTTTTTTATCCAGACCATTAAATAAAAATGGATGGACAGTCTGACAGGCTGATTACAAAACATCCCTCTGCATGTGTTGCTGGATTTTGGGGTATGTGAAAAAAATTGATTGAAGCTGGCGAAAAAAAGAAATTCTGCATGGTCAGATTGTTTTCAAGAAAGAAAGGCAGGCCTATTATCTATTGTTGCTGAATTAACACAAGTGCACCAAAAGTAGAAATCAAAGTTTAAAAGATTCTACTCAAATTTTAATCCTGGTATTCCTATATTGAAAAGATACACCAAACTGCTTACTTATAATCTGTATAAGAAGATTATTTGAATATCTCAATATCCCTTTCAAAAGTTTGAATTTGAACATAAAAGTAATTCACCTTAATATTTTCTGCTGTTCTATTTTTAACTCAGAAATTCATTCATTGAATATTAATTCTTGTCACTCAGTTTCTTATGTTTTAAATTTAAAGTTAAACATGTATTCATTATGTTTCAGTTTTGGTATGAAGCATGATGGGGTACACAACAAGTGTGAAGCACCCAAGGGGAAACAGTTTGTGATGGCGCCACATCTCATAGCAGACTCCACCCCCATGAGTTGGTCCAACTGTAGCAGACAGTCCATCACCCAGTTCCTCGAGTAAGTCATGCATTGCAAATAGTTGGGGCAGTGATATTGTCCAATTGTCTAAGTTGTTGCAATTCACTGTGCAGAGCTGGTCCATTAGGCGTGCCTGAAATCTATGTTGATATGTTCAAATCCCAGATTCTCCCTGATCATGTTTCTAGGTTTTTCAATATCATTCCTGGGCTTGTGGATTTCACTAAAGTGGCAAAAATCCTGCATCACTTCAGGCTTTCCTCCCTCATTAACTTGACATGCTGTAACATAACTGGAATACTGTTAAAAGCAACATTTAAACTAACTCACTCAAGAGCTAATACAGCTTTTTGACAAAAGGATGATGCATTTTGTGAAAAAAAATCCTGAACACATTAGTATTGCTTCAATGGGCAGGAGATGTCAGTCCGTTCTTGACTCACAGGGCTGGCACACATGATAGAGACTGCACGTGCCCTTGACCTTTGACTTTCGACTTGGCATATCTCCATCAGTGACTAACGTCAACTGTAGTAGCGTGAGTGTTATGAGAACAATCAGCTGCTTTATATTGATCCTATGAATGAATCCATCAAATGTTTTCATAAAATGAATTTGCGTTTCTGTTTTTGGGACTATAGTATGATAAATATCCATTTGCCACCACAGCTTCTTTTCAGAAATGACGTTTATGTCTCCATATCTCATTATCACTAACCTAGCGCAGAATTTCTCTTGCACATGAGCTTGAAATCAAATGCCAATACAAATAACAACAGAACCATGGAATATGGATGCCATTGCATAATAAAAAACATCAGGACTTCACGACAAGAAAGCTCTTGGAAGCCATAAAAATACATGCCACAAACCTTTGATCAACAGAGATCAAGAGTATTACATCCCATCTGCCCCTGAAGATCTAATCAAGCAATAGACTCTTTTTTTAATTAGTATCAGCTTCTTCATCTTTTTTAATTATTATCCAATCGGCTTTTCAACTTTTTATTCCTTGCTGTACATCATGTACATCTGCTTCTTGTTATCTATACTTGTTGTTGGTAATGTTATCTACTGCTTATCACAACATATCATGTTTATATATCTCTCATCACATGGTTGTAGCTCTTGAGCTTGATATGGTGTAAGGATCTGCATCGCAATGTCACTAAATGCAAAAAGTTGTTATCCATTAAGTTGTATTGTTACTTATTGGGCCAATGTTTGCAGATTGATACATTTCCCTTCAAGACATAATGCATACATACATTTCACCAGCATCTATATTACACTTCCCATAACACTTGACTCACAAATACTGATCACCTTCTTTTCGTAGCCCTTTTCTCCCAAATCCGTTTTGATTAATAGGTGTGGCTGCTTGTACTAGTACGGACTGATGAGCAGGAAGTAATATCAAACGTCCCATCTTACCGTGGAAATAGCATAATTTTAATGTTGTGCTGTAACCAGTTACAATTGCTGAACATATGCCATACTGCAACCACAACGGCACTGTATATTTATTGTTACTGCAGTAGCAGAAGCCTCATCATGGTTAGACGCCCACTCCTATTTTAAGGAAAGGAACAAACCGGCAGTTTACACCCATCCCCTTCTTACACTCACATGTCTGAAAATAGTATGTGTTCCGTTCTCCCAAGCAGTCATCTCATCTGAAGTGGTTCTGTTTGTTCATCCCAGAACTTTTTATTAGTGAGTGAATAGGTTTGATGGCTTCATGTATTGTTGAAACATGATACTCTTCCAGATAGCAGTTACCAAGGTGATGTGGTTGAATGCGTGTCATCATACCCAGACCACATGGATGGTTGCTCATACTATCAATCACTAGATTTGATTTTTTTTACAGGTCGCCATTGTATGGTTGGATTATTGTTGAATGCAGCATTATACAACAAACAAAGAAAACAAACATTAAACAACAAACAAGCAAGACAAACAATGTTGGAGTTTTTCTGAATGCGACATAAACTAACTCATGTATTGGTTTGTATATGACTATCTACTCTGTGTTTGTGCAGTCGTCAGTGGGGTTACTGCTTGGATGACGAGCCTGGCCATCACCCAGATTTCAAGTTCCCCACCCAGCCAGCAGGGATCATGTACGACACTGACCATCAGTGCCGCTTGCAGTATGGGCGTGATGCTGCGCTTTGTGAAGGCATTGAGGTCATCGAGGTAGGAGAGCTGCCCATGCTGATGCACCCACCCACCCTCAGAAATACATGTAACATTTTTTCATGCCCCCACTCTATAATAATACCAAAAATTTTTTTAATGTGTTAATTTCTTATAATAATGTTAATTATTACCCTTTGTTTGTTTAGTTAAACCTGAAAGTGACTCAGTTTTCTGTTTTAATTATTTTAATGTATGTTAACATGTTTGTTATCAGAATGTGTGCAACACCCTGTGGTGCCGAGTTGACAACAAGTGCTCCACCAAACTCCAGGCAGCGGCTGAGGGCACCATATGTGGAACTAACAAGGTGACGACTGGGAATAGATGGCTAGGACACCCACCCTACATCCTTGAAAGACACCTGCGTTGAATACAAACTGAGTCTGACAGACTCTTGAAATAACACCGGGTCAAATTGGGTTGAAATTTGGATTGTGAAACATTTATCTCTAAATATATATATATTCCTTTAGGTACTCAATAATGTGATCTTCAAATCTGTCACCCAGACCCTAGAGAATAGATTAAAATTGAATCCAACTCAAGTCTAGATTTCCCCAGCTGTGCATTTGGTAATATTTTGAGGTTAGTTGATGTAAATTTAGAACAGTACACCATTTTACTTAAACATGGAAGGGAATATTTATATGCAAATGAAGTATGTATACAATGCAACACATACTTTAAAAAAGTAACAAACCCCATTTGTGGCTGTTACGAAACATATCCTACAAAACAGGCTCTTAAACAGCACTCTTATTCATAAGTCTTTCTTGGTAATATGAAATGAGTGTGCAATGATATGAAATGTGACGACCCTTCCATTTGTTTTTCAGTGGTGTTATGGTGGCCGGTGTGTGGAGATTGGCGAGCGCCCCCAGGCCATCAACGGGGAGTGGGGTCAGTGGGAAGGATGGACGGACTGCACCCGGTCCTGTGGGGCGGGGATCTCATACTCTGAACGGCACTGTGATAACCCACCGTAGGTTTTAGCTTGTACACAGTCAGCTCATCAGACTAAACAGTCATGTGGACTGTTTTCATAGTATTGTTTGTTATCCATGAAAACTTAATACAAATGTTTGTCACACCACGGGCCCGTGTTCGATTCACCTGATGGGTTCAATGTGTAAAGTCCATTTCTGATGTTCCCTGCTATGATATTGTGGAATATTGTAAAAGTGGCATACACTCATGAAAAGGGATTTAAAGTTTCTCTATTTGGCTAACATATTACGGTGTCATGATATGATTTGTATATACCTTGCTGAAATCCTGGCCGGGATACATCATAAAGTGTATGGGTGTTACACCAAGTGTAATATTATTGTTAATCATTTCAGCCTCTTATCTATATTAAAATCTAATTCAAATTTAACTAATTACAGCAAATTCTTAAAATCTTCTTCAAAATCAAATAATCTAGAACTCTGTAATGAAGCCTAAGGAATGCCAGCAGCTTTGAGTTTATTGAAAGCCTTATGACTGACTCATATTCACCTTAGAAGTCCACAACACCCTTTTAAAAGCCCTTTTTGCTGTTTTTCACAATGAAGGGTGACAAAATGCTGAAGTAAACAACAAGTTGGTTCATTTCTACATTCTATAACTCACTGTTGGCACAGATCTTTACATCTGTAAATTTAGAGAGCGTATTACTTGGGATCAAATCTTCATTCGTTCTGGAACTAAGATACATTAATCTCTGTCTAACTTCAAGGCCATCCCATGGTGGAAGATACTGTATTGGAGAGAGGAAAAGATATCGTATTTGCAAGACTGATGTAAGTAGTACACATACTTTAACTTGTTTAATCCCATATATTGGTTATTTTTGAAAGTTGTTCTTCATAATCCCTAATCACATACCGGTAATATTTTCAAAGAATGCTTCAGTGAATTTGTGTTACCATTTCAATGTTACAATGTAAGTGTGTGACTGTACACTATATTACAGTGTTAATGTGTGACTGTATACTGTATTACAATGTTAATGTGTGACTGTACACTGTAGTACAGTGTTAATGTGTGACTGTATACTGTATTACAATGTAAATGTGTGACTTTACACTGTAGTACAGTGTTAATGTGTGACTGTATACTGTATTACAATGTTAATGTGTGTATTACAATGTAAATGTGTGTGATTTCTCCATACAGTGTATTACATTGTGAATGTCTGTCTCTCATAGCCATGCCCGGATGATGCTCCCAGCTTCCGACATGTACAGTGTTCAGAATTCAACCGCATCCCATACAAGGACGGTCTACATGAGTGGGAGCCAGTGCTGACACCACGTACGTACAGTAGACAGTTACACCGTTGTTTGTTTGGATATACAGTTACAGGTGTTCATATCTAACACAGGTCGAGCCAGATGGTGGGCAGGTCAGTGGCATCTGCTCTTTGTACAGACACCTTACGTGTCACTTCCCCTATCATGTGTATTTGTTCTCTTGGTGATTGTGCACATCCACAGGTCGCCCTCAAGAACATCCTGGATCTGCCACAACACTAGTGAGAAAAATGGGATGGGGATATTGAGGGAAGCAGACATAAAATATCTCTTAGTCGTCGGTAATGGGGTGGGAAGCAGTTCTGCTTCAGACTGAGAAGTACTATATATCCCTCTGTGTTTCATATTTCATGCTAGTAGAATGATCATTAAAACTAATGGTACTTTTAACTGTTTTGTAATTGATGGGATAAAAAGTAAATGGAAACAGCGTGCCTAAGTCATCTTAGGCAACCATGCATTATATTAAAGATCCTTGGTGAGCACCATACCCATGCTTATAGGTTTCACTATACTGATATACCTTGGATACTATTCAAAACCACATGCTTCACTACATCACTTTTAATATCAGGCATCTGTCTAAAGTCTAGTTTTAGGTGAAAGGGTCTACAGTAACAGTTATCTATGTTTTTTGTCATTTCTTGATCTCAAAATGAATTTAACTTAGGAGTTAAATTTCAACAGAGTTGACCTATTGTTTCAGACACTCCCTGCCAACTGCATTGTAAACCTGTAGATAAGTTCTTCTCGGTCATGCTGAAGGACATGCTTACTGATGGCACACCTTGCATCCCTGGTGGGCGGAACATGTGCATCAGTGGGCGCTGTCGGGTAGGTGCTGCTCCAGACTCTTCTTGGTTAGCAATCATGTGATGATCCTGCATGGGAATTCTGGTTCTCTGTGGGGATTCCAGGGCAGAATAGGTCCCCAGTACTGCCTACGTGTTTCTGTGTGGAGATTCCAGGGCAGAAAAGGTCCCCAGTACTGCATACATGTTTCTGTGTGGTGATTCCAGGGCAGAATAGGTCCCCAGTACTGCATACATGTTTCTGTGTGGTGATTCCAGGGCAGAATAGGTCCCCAGTACCCCATACTTGTTTCTGTGTGGAGATTCCAGGGCAGAACAGGTCCCCAGTACCGCATACTTGTTTCTGTGTGGAGATTCCAGGGCAGAATAGGTCCCCAGTACTGCATACATGTTTCTGTGTGGAGATTCCAGGGCAGAATAGGTCCCCAGTACTGCATACTTGTTTCTGTGTGGAGATTCCAGGGCAGAATAGGTCCCCAGTACTGCATACTTGTTTCTGTGTGGAGATTCCAGGGCAGAATAGGTCCCCAGTACTGCATACGTGTTTCTGTGTGGAGATTCCAGGGCAGAATAGGTCCCCAGTACTGCATACTTGTTTCTGTGTGGAGATTCCAGGGCAGAATAGGTCCCCAGTACCGCATACGTGTTTCTGTGTGGAGATTCCAGGGCAGAATAGGTCCCCAGTACTGCATACTTGTTTCTGTGTGGAGATTCCAGGGCAGAATAGGTCCCCAGTACTGCATACTTGTTTCTGTGTGGAGATTCCAGGGCAGAATAGGTCCACAAGAAAAAATACCCATATATTCAAAATATACAATTTTGTATATTTGATATTTCCAAAATATACAATTTTGTATAGTTGGTATTTCCAAAACTATACAATTTTGTATATATGGTTAGATTTTACCACTGCTTCATTCAATTTCTTCACCTCTTATAGAAGGTGTCACATAATGTGGTTGCAAAGTTTACTAATGATACCGAACAGTATTATTATTGCATGTGACAATAATGCTTTAATATTATTTTCATTATGACAACTATATGATGTTATGAAATAATTTGTATTTCGTTATGTCATCTTTGTTTACACAATTTTCTTCTTTCGGGACATTGGAGCAGTCATAATATTCATAACATCATAAATATTAAGATTACAGGCAAATTTAACAACTTTAGTACTCCATGAACTTTTACATAGTAACCATTTTCTTCATCAAAGCGTTACAAGTACTGTTATTAAATCTTGGGGTAGTCTAAAAACATTAGCATGTAATGTAACAAACGGGAAGGAGAGACCCATGTCTCCATTAGTGGCTATACTGGAGGTACCGTTACTAACACCAAGAAATAATTTACAGGCTCTATTTTGGATTAGATTAACGTTTTATCCTCATATACCAGAGCCATAGAACATTACCGGCTCAACAAGACTTTCATACAGTTTCATAAAAACATCATAAGACATACACCCAACAGAATAAGACAAAGCATGGCTGGCAGAATTGTACAACTCTTTCACAGTTTCACATATCTAGATGCTCGTCAACCCGTAGTCCCAGATAACGATATGATTCTACATAGACCAGTGTTTGCCCAGCGTAGAGGAATGAAACCGATGATCTCGGTTGTGATTTCTAAAATGAATTACGTTTGTCTTATTCATATTCACTGACAGTTGCCAACGTGTTGACCATTCATGCAGTACATTAAGCATGGATTGTAATGAACATTCATTGGGGGCAGTTAATGCAATATCGGCAGCATACATTAAAATGGAGAGCATAGTCTCATCAACAAGTACGCCACAATTGAGATTGTTAATAGCCAGGTCGTTAACATACACAGAAAATATAGCTGGGGATAATTTACAGCCTTGCTTTACACCATATTAAACAGTAAAACGTACTGTAAGAAATTCTCCTACACGTGCAGTACAATTGACATCGACATACAATCGACTGGATAGCATTCAATATCTTTTCTCGAACTCCAATATTCCTCAGCTTCGCTATAAACGGTGTCGAAGGTTTTTTTTACATCAACAAATGTAACAAAGGTTGATTGTTTTGTTTTTTTCTATACTGAACTAAAGACGTTTCAACCTATAAATGATCAATACAGTCTCATTTGGATCTAAAATCATTTTGCTTATCAGCTATGATATTGTCCTTTTCAAGCCACTCAGTCTTTAATTGAGTACATAAGCATATACTTGTTAGGAATAGATGTTACAATGATACCAAAGGGTTTCTAAAATCCTTCATACCGCTCTTAGGAATAGGATGGATATATCGCTGTTCCACATAGCTGGTACAGTTCCATTTACAAAGCAAAAGTTAATAATTCTGTACAACAAATCAACTGAACTTACATTTTTTTAACACTTCTGCAGGAATATCATCCACACCTGTAGCCTTTCCATTCTTAAGTCTAAAGACTAAAGACTAATGGGATGTCTGGGAGTGAACCTTACATGTTTATCATTTATCCCATCCATTTCTTGAACTAGCTGCTCCGAATTGAGCCATAATTCATTCACCACAGTCCTAAGGGGAAATTCAAACATATCCACCTATAATTCACGACTACTGCAATCTTGTCAAATAGCATGTGCTTGACATCAGGTCGATTTTATTGATATCTTGTAATGACTGTTGGAATATTATCTATGCATTATCCTATCTAAAAATCTAGATATATTTACAATATCATGTATGCATTTTTGAATCATTGTATTCCGGAGTGGTCTTCATATAAACTTCTTGACCAATCCGCTTCATGTACATTTTCAGAAAAACAGAACATAACATGGGAATACCGTTCGAATTGAGCCTCGCTCAATTCCCCTGTGCGCTGTGATTTTTTATTTATTTTTTTTAAATGAAAATTTTACAGGGACTAGCTGTGCTACCACAATACTTGTGTTAATTAATATTGATAACATTGAATGTTAAACCATTTTTACAGTTTTGTCTAATTTTAGCGATAATGAAAACTGAGTAGAGATAAGATATATTGATGAACAACGTCTTTATTACAGTAAGGAGCGACGCTTAGGTGTATGTTGTAACACCATTATCAAGGAAGTGATGTTGTTCATCCACAGATCTTATCCTCTCTCAATACTCCAACTTCTAAATTCCTCGCAAAGAAGATAATGATACTTGTTTTGAATCTTGCCATCGTACAAAATATTCTTCGCACAGTTTTCAAGAAACAATGTAATATTAATATCATATTACGCCATCAATATATGTTGTGCAATATTTGAGAGGTTGGCGCCTGTCGGGACGGTGTGAGATGCTAAAACTGTTCTTGTATAGTCTAGTATCCTTTGGCTAATGACAGCTACCACTGTTTATTCCCATTCAAGTTGCTAACGGTGTTTCATCTAAACAGTATTATGGGAACGGAAATTATAACATTACTTCATTCGTTATGCTACCATTTTTGAATATATGTCCATGAGATTAATCTGTTCATTTTTCCGTATTTTTATTACGGAACTTATAGCTTTGTGTGGCATAAACGATCAAATAGTAAGATGACTACAATTAAAGGACATTAATAACGAGAGGCTGTTCACATATATGTACATCATATATGTATCACGCGAATCATTTCTGATTTTACTCGACGTAAGAGCTAGAAACGTTACCTACTTCCGGCGCAGCGGTTCAAGATGTTGGCGCTATCTAGATTGGGTCCCTGACACATGCAGCTCTATTTGATGGGTGTATTGTACTTAATAAGCTGAACTTTTATAAATCTATTTTTTGCAAATATATACTAGTCACTCCAACTAATCATTGTTACTAAAATATATAGGATTGTTGTCGATAACGTGTCCATTCGTATGTCTGTTTTACGTCTGTTCTACTAATTATTGACACTAAGAAACTCGTACAATTTTTTAAATCGTTACTAAACGTGTTGTACTTGTCTACATCTTAATTGAAAAGTGGGAGAAAAGTTGCTTACTGTATTTTGCCGCCTTTGATGGTTCTGATGATCAAGATGACAACGTCAAAATCGTAGTAATCAGGAGTCGATGAGGATTCAGGAGTTTTTGAATTGATGCAGAATCAAGGTTCATCCTTTCCTTACTTACTTACTTACTTACTTTGGAGATTTAACGTGCGCTTTCCGACTGATGCGTATTTCGCACACGGGCCCGGCCAGGCCATTTAATGTGTTTCCGAAAGGGGCGAAGGTGGTCTGTGCAACCCAAGAGGGGGGTTTTAGGGGTTGCTTATATAGAATTTGGGAATTTTGAGATTTGGAATAGATGCCGATGGGATTGGGGAGGAGAACTAAGGGAGCTGGGTATGGTGGATGTTTGTTTGTTTATGTGATTTTGATTTGGTAGGTTATTGTGTTTTTAGATGCGTTTTATTAGTTCCGTTTTTATTAAGAATACGCCTAAGGCCTTGAAGTTTTCTAGTTTATTTTGTGGGTTTAGTATTGCTTCTAGAGTTAGAGCCTTGTTTAGATTGAGGGTGGTTTGTAATGCGGTTCGATGTGTTAGGTAGTGTGTGCAGTGGATGAGTGCGTGTTCTGGGGTTTCTGGTTGTTTGCAGTGTGGGCACTTACCTGTAGTGTGTTTTTTAAAATTTTTTAGGTGGTTATTTAGGTTGGTGTATCCTGTTTGGAGTTTAGTGATTACTCTGTCGATTTTTTTCGATGGATGGAGAATTTTTGGTTTGGTTAGTGGTTTGCTGAGCACTTTTTTGATTTGGCTATTTGAGTTTAGATATAGGTTATGCCATTTTTTGGTGATTTTTTGCTTGTTTACACTTTTAATTTCTGATTTTGAGATGGGTAAGTTTAAGCTTATTTCTGGGATTTTGAGGGATAGTTTAGCTGCTTTATCGGCGTTTTCGTTACCGTATATTCCTACGTGGGCGGGTATCCACAAGAAGGTTATTCGTTTGCCTGCCTTAGTTAGGTCGTTGGAGCTTTTAAGTATTTGATTTATTAATTTAGGTCGGTTTTTGGTATTTTTGTTTTGGAGTGCTTGCAGTCCACTTAGGGAGTCGGTAAGTATTAGGATATTTTTGTGTTTTTTGGATTCTTGATTATGGAGGGCTGAGGCCATGCCCATTAGTTCTGCCGTGAATATTGATTGGTTGTTTGGGAGTCGGAAGGATCGTGTGGTTTTAGTTGGTTGTGTGGTATGGACTCCGAAACCTGTGTGTTTGGAGGTCGGATCTGAGGATCCGTCCGTGTAAATGTGACACCAATTTGGCCAATTTTCGTGTATGTATGCTAGTGTGGTAGTTTTAGCTATGTTTGGGTCGGTTTGTTTATTTATTTGGCTAGCTAGTGTTGTGTCTATTTTGGGTATTTTAAGTTTAGGGGTGAAGATATTTGATTGTTTGCAGTTTTGTTTAAGATTTTTAATTTGGTGTTCATTTAGGTAGTTTGTTATTCTTTGGGATATTGGGGTAAGTAAGGGGTGTTTGCGAGCTAGAGCTTGGTTTTTGGGGCTGATCATGATGTTTTGGTTTATTAAGTTTTGGATGAGAGGGTTTGATTGGGTCATCCTTTCCGACCCGTTGGGGGTTATTATAGGCCTAATAGTGCACCAGGTGATTTATGTCCAGGCCCCTGTGACATGCAGTTGTCATGTGACATGTAATTAACTAATTGAATTGCAAAAACAATTCCGACAGCAAATAACCGCATCAACAACAACAATGCGTGGATGCAAAGAAAGAAACCATTTTAAACCCCTTTCTGTATATTTGTATTTGTATTCCTTTCTGAAACTATCATTCTACAAACAGTTGTGTTCACCGCCCATTGTGATACTTCTACTTAAGAAAATAAAAAACGATGTTTATTTAGTCATTTGACATGCGTTCATTGTAAACAAAGATTAGTGTGAAAGGATTACTAAGTTTGTCATCCAGTATAATGCAATTCCTCGATTAGCATAATTAGAACAGAGTTTGTAATTAGTCATATCCTGACTCCAGTTAACCAAGGCAGCTACATCAGTTGTGATTTATGAATTTGTGGAATCTTAATAAATAAACGACCGCCTGTCGCAAAATTGCATTCGAACATTGAACACGCACAGTCGCAGATTTTCCTTTCGTACATTTGAGGGTGAACGTGAATGAAGCCGTGCAAGATGCTTTACAGCGATTTGTCTTCAGAACACATATTGAGCTCAAGTAAGTTTATTAATGATGATATTTTCATTCATTCATAGATATGGCGATCATGAGCGCTGACACTATACAGTCAAGTCTAGTTAATCCGACACTCGTTAATCCGACACTCGGCTTTATCCGACACAAATGATGGGAACCGATTGATTCAGCGCTATTTAGTCCCGTTAATCCGACATTCTCGCACTCCGACTCCGACACACCTAATTTGCAACGAATTACCGAAATCACTCATTAATCAGTCTCGTTAATCCGACACAGTGGTCAGCGTACTCCGTGGTCATCTGCCCGCGAGTACACAACTCCGTGTTTTGACACGCACTGGCTGCAGAGATTAACTTTAACAATTAACACTAGATGCCGGGATCATAAAGAATTTCAAGCTTTATTATAAGAAACAAATGAAATTACACCTCGACAATGTTGATGCTGAAGAACCACCAGCCCTAGACGTCAAGCGAACAGGGGACTTTGAGAAATGTGCCTTCAAAATGTGAGAAACAGAAAACACTGTATACGCAATAGAACATTTGGAAGACTAGACACAAATTGAGTCACAATATGACAACATCAAATCAAAGAATTTGTTTAATGCAACATTTGAAATTGTACATTATTATAAAATACATGAGTGTCGCTACGTCTCATGTCAAATACATCAATGAATTATTTATAAAAAAAATTAATTTATTATTACTATGACTTTATAGCTAAAATTATGGAGTCTTGCATGTCGAGCCAACAAAGTATAGTACATATTATTCACCTTGGAATTTCTGTTTACTGTGCTTGCGGTGGGGTCCACCCAATTCCCAAAATGGACAGTTCCAAATACTACTGCGTAAAATATTAATGCCGATTTGGAGAAAATTACCAAATGAATGAATGCAAGTAAAACTTAATCCAGGGAAAAAGAAAACTGTTCAATATCACGTCAAAGTGTGCCCAAGTGCAAAACCTAATCTTAAAATGAAAGGACTTTGGTATTAATATTTCAGTCAGATTCTGATATTGGCGAGTTGAAGAGGTAAGCCCTATGATTAATTGTCTTAAATACCTTTCTGGTGTCCACCGCCGTGAACCATACTCACTCACTCAGATAAATAACCCCTTTTACATAAGTCATGAACAAGCATATATATATTGCCAATATTTTGCTCCCATGTTTTGGATAATTGTACCAAAGAACAAGAATTAATCCTAGAATGTCTACACATAAATTCATTACGGACGCTGAAATAATGCCGATGAGACGTAAATTATTACCTCGCCCACACACTGATTACGGACTATTTGTGGGGCGATAAGAGGTACAAGCCACGAGAAAATGTAGAGTGAGACCAACGTAGCCATTACACCTTTTTACAAGATGGAAAACATCTTTGCTGTTAGTGATTACATATAAAGAAATCTAACCAATTCACAGGCTATACGTTGTAGAACTGAATGCTATGCCAAGTCATTCCTACCTGATACCATTAATAATTGGAATAGTCACCGGAAAAAGGATTATTAAACTTGGACAATGTTATATTCAGTTAAGCCATGATTCCAGATTTTGTCACTTTAAACTTCCATCGGCTTAAAAAACACATCTCAGATAACACATCATGCATGCTCTTGTGGCTGTCACAATGGTACACTGCATTAATTCTTTCACATGCCCCAACTATAGTATATTAAGAAACGATTCTATTCTAAAGGTTAAGTGAGTTTCTAATCAGTGGTTTATTGGAAACAATTTGAACAGTGCCTAATTTAGCTATTTTGAAATCGGCCATGTACATCCGACGTTCAGGTGGATTTGCACATATATAATAACTAGTAGTAAGAATTAATACATACTTTGAGACACGTATTAAGTATTAAACAGTTAAATAGCTTTTCTTAGGAAACCCTTAGGAAACCCCTTCTATCTTTTTTGTTCTGTTTTGATATATTATTTAATACAATATGTATATCTCCCCTCATCCCAATGTTAATAAAAGGGAGCTTGGTGGGGACTTTTGGGATATAAGAAATGAATACAGACTGCCATATTGTCTGAATGTCTTAACAATCACCGGGTGTGACCACAGGATATCATTCGGGTTTCTCATAATTACTCCATGAGCATGCTTGGTATTGTAGCTTGGGGATATTAAATGTAAGTTTGTTATCAGAGGAGATTGATAGTGACCTTTTAGTACCAGTTAGATATGATATCTATATGACTTCTTTCTGTTTGTCAAAGGATTAAGGGTATATGTGCGGGTAATCCTTCCACGCTGATGAAAGAAAGTCACTCTACTAGTTCATGTAATCTACGTCAAATAAGATCAGAAACACATGCATTATTACAACATACTCAGGATACCAATAACAACGAAATGTACAAATTAACAAACATGATCAATATTATTATTACATGTTAATGCCATGTATGTAAATATAGCTATATAAACAAATGTTTAATTTTTCAGCTTGTGTGAAGTCGTCCATAAATACAAGAAAACTTATATTTTCCCAAAATTATATTACCCTCAAAAGGGCAATTATATTCATGTTACATTTTTTCAGTCTTTTTTTAAAATTCGAATTACGTAATATTTATGTTACTTTGATTTTATTAGACCCATGTTGTTGTTACAGACCCAGGGATTGACTAGGTTCATTACATGTCATAAAAGTGCCAGGACATAATGTGGTGGCAATACATTCTCTAATTAACACCTGTCACAAAGGGACGGCCAATTTGGGTTTGTCCTCAGGGAATGTGTTATGCAATTTGTGTATTCACGAAATAACATTCAACAAATTATGTACATGGTCCTGTGATGTAGGATTGATGCATTCGTACTTCTTATAAATAAATGAATTGCATTTTTTTTCTTAACCGTGTGCGAAATACGCATAATGTCGGAAAGCGCAAGTTAAATACTGACTTCATCCCCAAATAAATCACAAACCCTCTCTCATAATTTGTATATTATTCTATATTTTAATTATGTAAATCACGTTCCTGTCACTTTTAATGTAGAATACGTTAGTCACTCAACCAATTCCATTATTATTTTCCCAAAGATCAAAGATTAAAGCAGTTATCAAGATTTATTTTCCATATCTTTAGAAATACTTAATCTTTACATTGAAACTGCCATCATGATGTATTATTATTATTATTATTATTGATGTACATATGGTTTGCACCCAATCATGCGCGTGCCAAATTATACAGCGTCAAGCTTTTAGAGCGCCAACTAAGTTTTCCAAAGTAGAAATTAAGCCAAATGAATATATATCAAGTTTCCTTTTGCTAGAACATATGCATGCTGTTGTGTTTTTTCAAGGTAATCTTCGTTCTCTCATTGATAACAATATTAAGAGAACAAGTATTATAAAATATAATACGGGAATATATTACACACGTTATTTACGCATCCGGTTGCTCATAATACAATTTTCCCAAGGACCACCGTTTTACAAAACGCGATTTTCCGCGTTTCCGCCGAGATTTCACATTATAACAATGTATATCTACAATGAAACCGACAGCTCAGAACAAACCAAATTCAACACTTTTAAGTAGTGATAAAATAGTTTTCATCCTCTGTGCAATCCACTCTGTTGGCATATGTGCACGAGAGCATGTTACAAAACACATCGCGGCCTCCCCGTAAAACAAATCCAAGCTCAAACACTTTCAATACAGAAGTTACCGCCAAAGCAATCACCCCCGACAGCTAATCCTCTCTGTGCATTTGACCATAAAGTCTACTCACATAACAAGCACCGCGCCAGGAAAAGTACCAGACGCCTCAACCGCCCACCCGTCAATATCATTGCAAGGACAGTATGTACTCCCGCTAACAGTGTGGAGTACTAATTAAACCTTCCAGTAATGTTTCCCGCCACTAAATCAGTTTTTTGTAACTTGCTGATACTATTTTGCACATACAAAACATTTATAGAGCAATACATAGCAATTATCCTCCTTTACCAACATAAACAAAGAAACACAGTGCTCAACTTAAAACACTTCAATTTGCACATATATAATAATTATACACAAATACATAATAATTATCTCCCTTTACCAATATATACAAAGAAAACACAATATTTTCGTAGTATTTTTAAAAACTAATCTTTGATAATATTTTGTAGATGATGTTTCCAAGGACTACCGTTTTACAAAACGCGATTTTCCGCGTTTCCGCCGAGATTTCACATTATAACAATGTATATCTACAATGAAACCGACAGCTCAGAACAAACCAAATTCAACACTTTTAAGTAGTGATAAAATAGTTTTCATCCTCTGTGCAATCCACTCTGTTGGCATATGTGCACGAGAGCATGTTACAAAACACATCGCGGCCTCCCCGTAAAACAAATCCAAGCTCAAACACTTTCAATACAGAAGTTACCGCCAAAGCAATCACCCCCGACAGCTAATCCTCTCTGTGCATTTGACCATAAAGTCTACTCACATAACAAGCACCGCGCCAGGAAAAGTACCAGACGCCTCAACCGCCCACCCGTCAATATCATTGCAAGGACAGTATGTACTCCCGCTAACAGTGTGGAGTACTAATTAAACCTTCCAGTAATGTTTCCCGCCACTAAATCAGTTTTTTGTAACTTGCTGATACTATTTTGCACATACAAAACATTTATAGAGCAATACATAGCAATTATCCTCCTTTACCAACATATACAAAGAAACACAGTGCTCAACTTAAAACACTTCAATTTGCACATATATAATAATTATACACAAATACATAATAATTATCTCCCTTTACCAATATATACAAAGAAAACACAATATTTTCGTAGTATTTTTAAAAACTAATCTTTGATAATATTTTGTAGATGATGTTTCCAAGGACTACCGTTTTACAAAACGCGATTTTCCGCGTTTCCGCCGAGATTTCACATTATAACAATGTATATCTACAATGAAACCGACAGCTCAGAACAAACCAAATTCAACACTTTTAAGTAGTGATAAAATAGTTTTCATCCTCTGTGCAATCCACTCTGTTGGCATATGTGCACGAGAGCATGTTACAAAACACATCGCGGCCTCCCCGTAAAACAAATCCAAGCTCAAACACTTTCAATACAGAAGTTACCGCCAAAGCAATCACCCCCGACAGCTAATCCTCTCTGTGCATTTGACCATAAAGTCTACTCACATAACAAGCACCGCGCCAGGAAAAGTACCAGACGCCTCAACCGCCCACCCGTCAATATCATTGCAAGGACAGTATGTACTCCCGCTAACAGTGTGGAGTACTAATTAAACCTTCCAGTAATGTTTCCCGCCACTAAATCAGTTTTTTGTAACTTGCTGATACTATTTTGCACATACAAAACATTTATAGAGCAATACATAGCAATTATCCTCCTTTACCAACATATACAAAGAAACACAGTGCTCAACTTAAAACACTTCAATTTGCACACATATAATAATTATACACAAATACATAATAATTATCTCCCTTTACCAATATATACAAAGAAAACAAATTTGGATACACCATATATACAAATTTGTATATTTTGTATATGTCATATATACAAACTTGTATATTTTTGTATATATCATCTTTCCAATCTTGTATATCCTTTGGAAATATCATCTTTCCAAAGGATATACAAGCTTGTATATATGGATTGTCTGGTCCAGACTCGATTATTTACAGACCGCCTTCATATAGCTGGAATATTGCTGAGTGCGGCGTTAAACAAGAAACCAACCGACCAACCAACCAACCCTAAAGTTACTGCCTGAGAAGTACTGAACCAGTTGTTTCATGTACATTGTCATAGGCTTACAGGTTTCAGCTTAATTTCCAGGTCTTGAAGTAAAAGTACAAATAAAACAAATGTTCAAAAGCATCCTGATGATATGTGTGTTTGCCCTTCAGCACGTTGGCTGTGACTGGATCATTGACTCCAGTGCTGTGGAGGACCGATGTGGGGTCTGCTATGGAGATGGGTCTACCTGCAAGACTGTCAAGAAACAGTTCAATGAAACAGATAAATTAGGTAAATATTACTTTTCTTCATAGTTCCACACTTCTTGTGAAATTTCATGACTAACATTCTTATTACTACTACTATTGGTGCGGTGAGTTTACAGGAACAATGAGGAACATTTCAGCTGATCATGACATGAAGATTAATCTGTAAAACATTAAGGTGTAACCGATTCTACATATAACCAAATCTACAAGTAATAAAGCATCACTAATTTGACGCAAAAATCGATACCTATGTGGGGAGTTGAGGTATTGCACATGATGAACAAACACCTTATTTGTTTACAGTTTATGGTGTTTACAGCATATCAAGTTCAGCTATAACAAAATACCTATTTCTTAGAAAAATATGAAAAATGGTATGCACATCATTTGCAAAATGCTACTTTCTGTCAGAATGTACAAATAGTCTAACACAGCTTTTATTAATTGTTATCACAATTTACTCCAGGCTACGTAGAAGGGAAGGGTATCTTTACAGCCATGTAATGTCATGATATCTCAATGTACTCTAGGCTACGTAGAAGTGAGGGGTATCTTTACAGCCATAGAATGTCATGATATATAAATTTACCTCAGGCTACGTAGAAGCGTGGGGTATCTTTACAGCCATATAATGTCATGATATATACATTTACCCCAGGCTACGTAGAAAGGAAGTGTATCTTTACAGCCATATAATGTCATGATATATAAATTTACTCCAGGCTACATAGAAATGAAGGGTATCTTTACAGCCATATAATGTCATGATCTATAAATTTACTCCAGGCTACATAGAAAGGAAGGGTATCTTTACAGCCATATAATGTCATGATATATAAATTTACTCCAGGCTACATAGAAAGGAAGGGTATATTTACAGACATATAATGTCATGATATATAAATTTACTCCAGGCTACAAAGAACCGAGGGGTATCTTTACAGCCATATAATGTCATGATAAATCAATTTACTCCAGGCTACATAGAAAGGAAGGGTATCTTTACAGCCATATAATGTCTTGATATATCTACTCCAGGCTACATAGAAAGGAAGGGTATCTTTACAACCATATAATGTCTTGATATGTCTACTCCAGGCTACGTAGAAGCGACGGTGATCCCGGTGGGCGCACGTAATATCCGAGTAGAGGAAGTAGCTGCTGCCAACAACTTCTTGGCTCTGAAGGACCAGCAGGGGAAGTACTTCCTCAATGGTCACTGGTTCATCCAGTGGAGCGGGGACTATGAGGCTGCCGGCACCATCATCCAGTACCGAAGGCACGGCAACAAGGAACACTTCAAGGCAGCAGGGCCACTCAAGGAACCGCTGCACATCATGGTAGGTTCGCACATACAGAAAGGGAGATATGCTTCTCGTATTGTGTCTGGTCTCTCTTGAAACCGCCTCTAAAGAACGTGTCAGTTGAAATTTTGGATTCCTGACTGTCAGCATGGTCATGGTTTTATTATTAAGTCATGACTTCAATCAACATGCATGCATGATTATTATCCCCAAAAATAGTTATGGTACTTTTATCACAGACGCTGTCATTGGAGATAAAAACAGCAACATGTGCTTTCTTTATACGGTTAAAGCGTACATGCATTCCCTCTTTTTGAAACACACTAAACATCTCATGCATTTGGAAACTATATTATGTTTATAGGTCATTAGGAGTACTAAAATTAGATGTATAACAACACTTTAACTCATTTGGTGAAATAATTTTACAAAAAAAGTTGATAGAATGTGAATTGCCAAATCACAAAATACACCCCTCCTTTCCCCAAGCTGTATCCAGGCATGTTATGGGTAACAGTTTTCTGTCTCCTCTCCAGCTCCTACTGCAGACAACCAACCCAGGTGTAGTGTATGAGTACACGGTGCCCAAGGAGAACGCAACAGACAATCGCTCACCGGAGTTCCGCTGGGAGTTCTCTGATTGGTCGCACTGCACTGTGTCGTGTGGTGGAGGTAGGAACCAATCACATTGCATTATATATCATCTTGAGACAGCGGAACCAGATTAATAAGCAATTAAGATGATTTATGTTGACTATGTTCCATAGTAGACATTTCTGTGAAACTATGACAAGAATATATATACATCTGATTAAATGGAAGGATGGTTGAATGAGAATTCAGTAGACACATGAGGCCACATTTTTTTATGTTAGGTCAAAATAAAAATAAAATACATTTGTGTGCCTCCTATTTCTCAACTGCCAGGCAAAAGAAAGTATACATTTAAAAACTGGATTTGACATACAAATTTATCAAGACGTTAATAGTCTGGAGACCGTCACTGAAACACTGCACACTTAAGGTCAAAAACAGAACTATGATGCCCGTATCTCCATTGAATAACCAGTTCTTGTTTATTTCATTTTTAGCCATTATCAAACAAGAGTGCATACTTTTCGCTACGCAGTTTATTTTATTTTCCATTAAGCTTTTTGCATTGGTCAATACTATTTAAAAAATTTCATTATAATATACTTCATTCAATGCTTTTGATTAATTGTTTACTTAATTTAATTTAAAATGTACGACTTTACTAAGTTTATCTAGTCAACTGTTAGGGACATATAAGTAACATTAAAGTAATATTACTTTATATTTTGATTGTGGCATTTTGGTCTGGCTGGTCGAATCCGTAACTGGAAGTGATTTGTCCTCTGACATGTGCTGTTCGCAGGTACCAAGAGGTCGCAGGTGGTGTGTGTGGAGAAGGAGGCGGGTGTTGTTGATGAGATGTACTGTAATGCCTCCTCCAAGCCAGATGATAAGCTCCGCAGCTGCAACAGCCACCTGTGTCCAGCCAGGTAAGGGAGTGAGTGAGTGAGTGAGTATGGGTTTACGCCGCTTTAAGCAATATTCCAGCAATATCACGGCAGGGGACACCAGAAATGGGCTTCACACATTGTACCCATGTCGGGAATCGAACCCGGGTCTTCGGCGTGATGAGCGAACGCTTTAACCACTAGGCTACCCGACCGCCCCAGGTAAGGGAGTGAGTTACAGACTGTTGTGTAATGCTGATGAAAGCAATTTCCAGCCATGTCACAGCAGTCTGTGTGATCAAGTCTGGCCCAATGTCGAACAATGTCCGTTTCATGATCACATCAGCTCAGTTAATCCATTGTTGGAATGATGTCATTTGTGATGTCTTGAACAATGGCTGACAATATCTTTAATCATGTGAAACAATGCTATAAAGACACTTTGGTATGGGCTGCTTCGCAAACAATAAAAACAGTCGAATAATTGGCATGAACTAGTGTTCAATATGCTATATGTTTTTACTAGTGGTTATATTAGTAATTTTCTTATGTACATACTATATATTTTGATGTCATATATTTTCTTTTTTCCCTATTTAAGTGCTAATCGGTTCTGCAATATGAATTTCCCTTGGGAAAGTCTTATCTTTTAATGTTCAGTGAGGATTACTGAAACTAATTGCCCTGCTATCCTTGCCCCTAATTCTAATATTATATCTGACCCGTGAAGTACCAGGGTAGAATAGGTCTTCAGCAACCCATGCTTGCTGTAAAAGGCGACCATGCTTGTCATAAGAGGCGACTAACGGGATTGGGTTGTCAGGCTCGCTGACTTGGTTGAAGCATGTCATCGATCCCAATTGCGTGGATCAATGCTCGTGATATCAATCACTGGATTGTTAAGTCCAGACTCGATTATTTACAGACCACCATCATATAGCTTGAAGTGTGGCGTAAAACAACAAACCAACCAACCAACTAATATTATGTCTGAGTCTTTGAGATTCTGAAATACAAGAACAGTAAACTAAGTTGAGACTTGAGACTTCCTGACATAGAGTTATCACTTAACAATGTAACTTTATCGTCATGTCACTCATCTTCAGATTTGGATGACTCACTATTGTTTCAATGGTCTCAGAACTTTCAAGTTTTCACTGTACCCACAGTACTTCAAATTGACATGAAAGAGTACCTAGGCCTAGACATGTATATATTATAAGTTGTAGCAGTATCACTCGGGGTACATGTGGTTTTATGAGTCCTGCATTAGGTTTCATGCAACAAGCACTTTTACCAGAGCATTTAACTCCTTTAAAGCATTACATGTAGACTTATTATGTTGTAATGTTGTTTTTACAAGATGGTGGACAGGTCCATGGCAGCACTGTTCAGTAACATGTGGAAAGAATGGCATCCATCGCCGCACTGTGATCTGTGTGCGGAGTCTGGGCCCTGATGAGCAGATTGCTCTGGAGGATGAGCCGTGTAAAAGTTTGAACAAACCCACAGAAGTTGAGCCCTGTCGACACAAGGACCCTTGCCCAGGCGACGTAGACTGGCTGCATTCAGAGTGGTCCAAGGTGAGTTGGGAAAGGTAGTCAGCGAAACTGCTAGTCTATCTCATTCAAATCAGATTGTTTACTCCTATATGATGTCTCTCAGGTACACAATAACTATGATAGCCATTTGTGTGTTACAGTGTACCAGCAACCCGTGCGCCACCCAGACCCGCCGGGTGTGGTGCAGTGGAGGGGAGCAGGACATCAAGTGTGACCCCGACTCGAAACCACAGTCGGAGAGGTCATGCAGCAAGTTCACGTGCGGCAAGTGGGAGGTGGAAGATTGGTCAGCTGTGAGTTCATTTCAATACAACCCATCTGCAGAGTGGGATTTGCTTGAATAAATGGAAAAATAATTTGTGCTTTTGCATACAGTGGATTTTTAGATTCACAAACAATTGTCAAGAATTAGAAATAAATACTGGGGCATGGACTGGTAACTCGGATACCCAGTTGGGATAGGTCCTGAGTGGGACCTGGGTACCCACGGGACCACCTAGACCCGTGGTTAGTAATGTGATCTATTGTTTAATGACCATTGCAATAAAATGCAATGGTTATTCTAGAAGTCACTAATGTTTTCTTTCTGACAATGTACGCATCCCTTCTGACTTTTATGTTTGAGTAAAGATAAACATCAGGCAACTTCAGTGTATGCATGATCAGATCATTCCATACATGTATCTAAATAGTTTTGCCAGGCTCTGGTAAAACAATTTACCAAATTGACATTTTGTACCCAACTCTTGAGACCTACAGCACGTACGCGATTAGGGTCAGGTAATAGGGGGTCGGTTACCCAGCTGCTAAATTTAGACTTCTCCCAGTCCTTATAGATACATAGTTTTATCAATAGTGTCTTTTACGAATTTGTTGGCACTGTATTCTACTATGATGGGAGGTGTGCTTCTGTGTAAACCAGTATTGTTTGCCTCTATCCAGGTTAGGCAAAATCTTGATTTTGCCAAGGTAGTTGCATCAAATAGTACCAGTTGACAACAAATGTGTTGTACTATTGTTAATTGTTTTAGGCACAATACGGGTACACATTTTCAAGACTTGTCTACAAACATTGTTTCACTAGAATAATAGTGTGTCTTTTATGCTATAACAATATCTTTTATAAATTCTGCATTTCAGTGTACCCAGACATGTGACGAAGGTGTTCAGTACCGTAACGTCAAGTGCCAGGGTGGCGATAAATGTGACCCGGACCTTGAACCCATTTCGGAGAAAATTTGTCTCGTTCAGAAATGTCCATTGCCTGAAACAACAACACAGGAACCAGATACAGATACAACATTCGACAATAAAATTGCCACAATTGATATGAACACAGATGAAACAACATCAGATGTCAATACTGTTGCCCCAACAACTGATTATGATTTCAAATCTACGATACTAGATACTCAACCAACTGTATCAAGTGGCAACCAGTCATCAGAAGTAACCAACTTAAAGATGTCAACCAATAAAATATCTTTAGGAAGCAGCAACACTGGCATAGGTGGGGAAATAAAAACAGAATCTGGTGAAATAAAACTGGGAGAGTCTAGTATTGATTTAAGCGGGAAAGATAATACTATACTGATTCCTGAAAGCAACATGGACATACCTCATAAACATCGCCATAATCACAATCATCGGAAGCATCATAAAAATAAAGATATCGTCATAAATAACAAACAGTCTGAGAATAATGTCTTAGTTGGAAAAGCTAGCAAAGATAATACTCTCTCACCAACTCATAAGCTGTTCACAAAAAAGACAAGCAACACTCCAATCCATTTTGAATTGAGCACAATAGGGGGAGATAGCTCTGTAACAGCAACTCCCAGTGACAAGCCAGAGGAGCAGGGGACAAAACAGAAAGACAAGACCGTGATGTACTGGTGGCAGACCAGAGAGTGGAGCAAGGTGGGTCAGTGAGTGAGTGGTGCAAGGTGGGTCAGTGAGTGAGTGGTGCAAGGTGGGGCAGTGAGAAGTGCAAGGTGGGTCAGTGGGTGGTGCAAGATTGGGCAGTGAGTGAGTGGTGTAAGGTGAGTGAGTGAGTTTTGTTTGTTTGTTGTGTCATGAGCATCAATCTACGCAATTAGGATACAATGACATGCATCAACCAAGTCAGCGAGCCTGACCACCCTATCCCGCTAGTTGCCTCTTATGACTAGCATAATCGCCTTTTACAAGTATGGGTTGCTGAAGACCTATTCTACCCCAGATCTTCACGGGTGAGAGTGAGTGAGTGAGTGAGTGACTGAGGTTTTACATTGCTTTTGACAATATTCCAGCAAGAACATGGTGCAGATACCAGAAAAAGGCATGACACGTTGAACCCATGTGGGAAATCGAACCTAGACCTCAGATTTGCCAAGTGAACACTTTTACCACTTGGCTACCTTCTCCTCAGCATCAATGAGCAATCTTAATGTGTTTTGGACTGTGATACTCATCGATAAAAGTTTGAAACTCCTTGACTCATGTTGATATGATATATATCAAATTTACTCAGGCAAGGTTCTCTATGAATGTTGATATCTAATAAAATAAACCCCAAATATAGTTTTTAACAATCAGTATCAACTGCATTATTTAACTCCCTAGCTTTCCCAGCACTATACTGAATCTAGGAGCACTTCAACTCTGTAAGGGGCACTGGTTGCCCAGTCATCTCACTATTAGACGAGTAGCACATGGTTTACCTGAAACCTTTCACAGGTTTGAATCCCAATGTGACCTGATTATATTTTTAGGTTTGTCAGCACCAGACCTGTGCTCATGGTTTTCACCAAAGTGGTAAATGTCAAACACTTGCATCACTTTGTTTTTTCCTCCCACATCAGGCCAATATGCTGTGATATAACTTAAACCCAATTCACTTACTCACACGCTTGCTATGTACATACTTGTAAAGTCTATCTACCCTGTCTTGCAGTGTTCCCGTCACTGTGGAGGCGGCACCAAGATGAGGAAGGTGTACTGTGTGGAGGTTAAAACAGGCCGAGAAATACCAGAAGCCTATTGCGATATAACCCTGAAACCCACAGTCAAAGAAGACTGTCATCGTATGCCATGTCTCCGGTGGCAAACAACTCACTGGAATCAGGTAGGAAGTAACAATATTCTTCCCATGTCACAGTGTTTGAAGGCGCCGCTGTGGAGAGTTGCATCCCTTGGGCATGCCAGAAACCTATGATTGTGGGTTCGAATCCCGGTTCGCCACGATTATGTTTCTAGGTTTGTCAGCACCATACCCGTGCTCGTGGGTTTCACCGAAGTGGTAAACGTCTGAGACCTGCATCACTTCGGGCTTTCCTGCCACATTAAGCTGACACGCCGTGATATAACTGGACTACTGTTAAAAGCGGCATTAAACCAAACTCACTCACTCACAGTGTTTAACACTGACCCAAATTTGTCAGTGGTCCAAAGGATAAGGGCATAGAAAAGTCTCCTGGTCCTGTTGGATCTCTAAAGACACAATTCTGCTGACCAAGAAAGGTTTCAAATCACAGATACTTGATCATGTTCATACAAGTGGGCATGTGTGATTGGAATGAGGAACCAGTCAAGAAAGTAATCCACTGTACCACACTGGGTTGTTTAGTCGATCTATCTCTGATTTCGAAAGTCATACGAACTTAGACTAATTTGTCTTTGCCCAAAATAACACTAGACCACCTGACCGGATTTATTTTCTGGTACTAGACTCGGCCAGGCAGACCAGTGTTAGTGTCCACAATGTATATGCTATGGTTTCTTTATTGTGAGGTCACTGGAGACTATAGAAGGAAAACTTATGATTAAGAACAAAAGCAACTGTGATCATATGAATTTTTTATTAACTGAAAATTAATAAGCATGATGATATTGACTATATGTCTTGTTGACATATTGACTTGTAGCTGTTTACATGACAATCATATGTCAAGACAGAACAGGATACATGTAGAGTGATGCTATTTTAAGGCTTATTTCACCATTGCTTATGTTAAGAGCATAAAAAGTGTGAGGTAGAATTTTGAATTTGATTACAAAAAATGAACACAACCAAACATCTTGAAAATCCTACTGGACTTTCTTCAGACAAATTAAGCACCAGTTCACCATAAATCTTGAAAGAATAAGAAAGGAGTCAAAGATGCTATTCTCTATGAGTGCTGTTCTTATGAATTTACTTTATAAAACATATCCCCATGACTTATCCTTATTGTGCATTTATTTCTTGTAACAGTGTTCAGCAACTTGTGGCTATGCTATCCAGAGCCGACATGTGTATTGTCAGACGCCCAACAAGTGTGATCCGCGAGAGAAACCTCCCAAAACTCGGGAGTGTAAACTACAGGCCTGTATCTCCTGGGTCAATGGAGACTGGAGTCAGGTGAGTGATGCAGCTTACAATTAGCAAGTCATTTACAACATGGTGACCACGAATCAAGACTTGATTTGTTTGGCTTGCAGATGTATCACTATGAAGATGCCACAAAACACAATATGACAATCATTTGAACTTATTTCATTGACCCATACATTCAATTTTAGAAAAAAATACAACTCTTTTTATAATACATCACAATTATATAATATTATTGATAATATATTGTTAAACTTTGACAGGGATATTTCACAATAATGACATGTCCATGTTATGAGTAATCAATTTGGTGTATCATGGGTTGGATTCAGATTTAGTCCCAAGCATTGATCTCTTGTTGTTTGAGGTAATTAAAAGTGGGTGGTAAGGTTTTGGAGACTTGGAAATTTGATAAATGCAGTCAGTGTTTGAAATTATACATGGACATCCAGGGTTCTTGTCATTGCAATAATTCTGAAAGTTAAAGATTGAGGGTTCCCTAGATTCAAATACTATGGGAGCAACCTATAAGGACGTTTAATTCCAGCCACTGCAAGACATCACAGCATGATGGCGATATATATATAACGATTAATTCTCTGGACCCCTTCATCACCATAGCTTGTGTTATGGTGATGTCACCATCATGATCTGTGTCATCACTAAGCACAGAAGTCTTCAGCAACCAATGTTTGCCGTAAAAGGCGACTATGCTTGTCATAAAAGGCGACTAACGGGATCAGGTGGTCAGGCTTGCTGACTTGGTTGATGCATGTCATTGATCCCAATTACGTGGATCGATGCTCATGATATTAATCACTGGATTGTCTGGTCCAGACTTGATTATTTATCATATAGCTGGAATATTGCTGAGTGCGGTGTTAAACAACAAACAAACCAACTAAGCACAGAGATACATGAAGTACAGATGGTGTGCTTGTTGTTGCAGTGTTCGCAGACGTGTGGGGGTGGGCAGCAGGTGCGCTTGGTGCAGTGCGTCAACCTCACATCCCAGCAGTCTGCAAATGGATGTGATGCTAGTCTCAAACCCAAACAACAGGAATCCTGCAACACAGACTCCTGCCCGGTGGAGAATGCTGGTATGAAAGCTCTATACTTCTTCTAAGACTTTTGTATATTTTTGAGCAGTGGAAGAGATAAGTTCTGTTGCCATGAGGAAGAACATACATATTGTGTGACTCCACCCCGGTCCCTCATCTCTCCCCCTCCCCTCATCTATCACCCTCCACCCTTTCCAAAGCACTCCCCCAACCCCACATCTCTCTTCCTCAAGTCCTTCCCTCCCCCTCATCCTCCTTTCCTTCCCTCACCTCACACCCTCCACCCCTTACCAAGGTTTTGCCTAGACTTACAAAAGTGGGGGTCCAAAGGATCCTCAATGATAAATTTTATGGGTCCTTGCAGGCAATATGAGGTTCCTGTAAAGTAATGAAATGTTGTGTACTGTACATTTTGATAATTACTTTACTTTAATGATCATGTGGACAGTAGTCATGATTGATAGGTGAAATAACAGAAACCCACAACTGCTCTTGATGCACTTAAATTGTATATGAATGTGCGTCCCTGGGCAAGCAGTATATGTTTTTCTGCGTCCCTTCTCTCCATTTGTGCGTACTGGATGTACATTTGTCCGTCATGTAAAACACTGCCTTACCCTCATCTCTCATCCTCCCCCCTGGTCTTCCATTCCATCCCCTCATCAGCCATCCCTCATATGCATTGTCTACCCATTCCCTTTTTTGCACTCTCCCATCATCCTGCTTTGCCCCTCCCACTATACCATGACCCTCCCCCTTTCCTTGGGACCCCCTCCCCCTCCTCCCTCCACTCAGGTTTTATGTATTTGTCACACTTGCCTCAGTAGATGTCCCGTTGTTCACTCCTCAGAGGTTGTTGTTTTAGAATATATAATTAAGAATGATACACATAATGTTTTCCTGCAAATGCCCCCATGGGGTTAGAATAGTTCCCAGCACACTGGGCTAGTTGTAAGAGGCAACTTAATGCACCATCGTATGACTGCATATCATCAAATGATCATTTGCAGGTCACAATAATACAGCTGAAATATTTTCACTTGCTTGATAACGGTGTTAGGACCTACACCGACATGTCGCTCCTAATTGTAATAAAGAAGTTGTTCATCCACATATCGTATTCTTACTTAGCTGAAATATTGCCGAGTGTGGCGTTAAACAAAACTACCGCCGGCTGGAAATTTGTGAATAATTAAATAGATATGTAATATGAAATAAAATTATTATTTATGATTTTTTATTCCGTTCCAGCCTATTCCATTACCTGTGAATCTAATGAAATGAGCTATCGAGTGTGCAAAATGTTAAAGAAGCTGAAGCACTGTGACAAGGCATACGTACGTGCCAAGTGTTGTCGTACATGTGGAAAGCATCGCAGAGACAAGTCTCAGAAACCCACAATAAGAAGAATCAGCCGAAGATAACACTCAGTGTTGAGATCTGATGTTTGAAACATGTGAGAAGTGCTCAATGGGCGGGGCTTGTCCTGCTCTGTTCTGATTGGTCAATCAGTATGGTGACAACAGTTGCTCGACAGCTGCCAAATACCATGATAGACAAGTTGGACAATTGTTGCATATTGTAGATAATTGTGATTCCCATTTCACCATTGTCACAGTCAGTTCTACATCTACACAAAAATAGAATGTCTTTTGTTATGTTTGATATTTTGAATGACAAGACTAGCCCATTGTGGAGAAGTGACTGACGTTTGGATGTTGTTGATTTCATTACATTGAGGTCATAATACTCTGTGATCAGCGGGTATTTAGTGGAGAAACTGATATTGCAGTGTTATCATTCTCTAACCTTTCTCCAGACACTTTCATTGGATAGTGAAATCCAAATCTGATTGGCTGATGAAACAATGGCCGTGATTGGATAAAGTGTGTTCAGTGACAGGATGTGTTGCATATTATGAGTATGTGCAATGGTAATCCCAATGTGTGTTCCCTGTTGGACAGAGAACGGTCAACACAAGGAGCTTGTGTGTGTTGACCAGTGAGACGATAGTGCTGCAGCAGCAGCAGTGTGTTAGACACCTCCAACGATGTACGCCCTGGACCCAGTGCCCCGACATGGCGCCACAGCCTATGACTTCATAGGCTGAGAACAACTCATTGTTTAACTAATTTCATTGGGTTCTGACATATTGATCCTTGGATATACACATCTTTGATATAAAAACTGCAGAGTTTTAATTGAAGTTTGAATATGCTTTACAATAGACATTCTTTGTACTTCAAATGCTTTTTCATTATTTCTGTTTTATTAGGGATTGGATAGTAAATACAATGAAATATGGTCATTCATGAATCTGTTTGTATGGATACCCATCCTTTTGGGTGATTACATTAAGAGGACAGAATACAAAGGATATTTCTTCGTTCTGGTGATTTTGTTAACTTAGAAAATTGTTAATCTCACTGCTAACAGTACCACCCAGGTTAATGGGATTTCACAGCATAGCCAAAGATTAACCTTTGTAAGTGTAAACAGTGCCATCAATGGATTCCTTACATAGATTTCAATCTATGATGTTTTTATGTTGTTTAATTTTGTTTAGTTTCAGAAGTCTGGTTAATTGTTATCCCTTCTTTGGACAGGAACAGAACCCATGGAATTTGAATGAGATCCTTGTTAATAGACTTACACCATTCCCTGAGTTTGTCAAAGGTCTTGCAGTCATGCTGGGCACTGTCCAAATTGGGCTACTATCATAATTAGACTAGGTACATCACAGTCAAGCTTTATGTGTTTAGAACTTTACCAATCAACAATACATGGCATCACATGGCAAATTTGCTTTTCAAGGACACATCATGTAACTTTGATGAATTTATATACCTATGGCTTTTCCAACCTTTGCAAGTTCGTCTTACATAAAGTGAAATAAAGTCGGCAAACTTTAATAATGACTTCAGTATGTGCTTATGTGATAATTTTATATTGTAACAGGATATTTGTTGGGAATGCCTTAGCAACTTTCTGTTCTAATTTAATTTTTTATGTTTGTCTTGTTATATGTTTGTTCTGAAAGTCTGAGCAGTAGCTGATGGTGATTGCTAATTTCTAATGGATCCTCGCAGAATACAGATTTTACATTTGTTGGTGCTATCTAGTAGATCTATGAAGAGTCAGAATCAACTCAAATACTTCATTAAATGTTATCAGGATTTATACCCCTAGATAATGCCTCAGCACTGATGTATATAATTTTGCAGTCAATACCTCTGATTTTAAGGTCTATATTGAATCTTAGAACAATCAAAGTACCAACAGATGCTTTATTTTGTTTTTGTAGGGTTTGTACGTTTTTATCAGCTTTGTGTTTCACTACATTCTGTCTTCGTTTGTTAAGACCAAATCTGAAATGGCCAACATGTATCTTTTGTTATCTGTGATAAGCCAACAATGTCAGTTATACTGAGGAATAGTCCAGTTTCATAAACACAATTTGTTATCTGTTACACCTAAGAGATATGTTTTATATCACAAAGGATGTATTATAAGAGTCAAAAGAAGACTTAACTGATCATTTAAGAAAATAAGGGAATTTTTTGGAAATTGTTGCATATTCAACAATGGAATGTTTTGGAATGGAAACAATAATAATATAATGTGTCAAAACACTCCTATTTTAGGTTTACATGACAAGTATGTTATATTCATACACATAAAATATACATGAGCAAGTCTCTGAGCTAAGATGTAGGTAACAAATTAGATGAAAAGATTAACTTACGGTAGGCCTTATTGTCTCCAGAATTATGTAAAATCTGCATCTTTTAGTCATACGTCTCTGCTAATGATCACATAAGAAGTTCACAACTGGACTAGAAAAGGCTAGTAGTCAGTCATATGTAAACATGTCTTCAAAAAAGTTAAATATCACTATATTAAAGTTTCCAGATCTTACAAATTTGTCATTAGCCTTTAATATGCATCATCATTTTTACTATTACAGCATAAAATAACATTGGAAGAAATTCAAACCATGTCATAAAATTCTGATTAAAGACATTTTTATTCCCATAATTCCCATAGTATACAAAGGGATTTAACGTTCACTAACTGAGCTTGTAGCCAGTGACATTTTTAAGAGGGACCTTGATAAATATTAGATCTGAATATTTCTGATGTTTCAGTGACCCCAAGGTGATAGTGTCAGTGCATGGTAAGGTCAGCTGTATAGTTATAGGGACTGTCTGGTAGGTCAGTTTGTCATTCTTCACATAATGTTGTATCTGGTGTGCATATTGTTCTACTTCGTCTACACTTGTCCCATTGTGTCTACAGCTGTTCAGTTAGGCTTCTTGAGTGGCCATACAAGACAACTAATGATTGTACAAGTAACATAATATTGTTTTGTTGCATTGAAGAAAAATAAAAATCAAACATGCTGAAAACTGTTTTTTGTTATTTATGAAGGTGGCCTTGGGACACCCTAGTGGGTAAATCACTTGCTTGTTATACTGAGTCGCAGGTTTGATTCCTCATATGGGTACAGTGTGTGAAGTGACTATGCTTGTCGTAAAAGGCGACTAACAGGATCGGGTGGTCAGGCTTGCTGATATTGTTGATGCATGTCGTCGATCCCAATAGTGTGGATCGATGTTCATGATGTCAATCACTGGATTGTCTGGTCCAGACTCAATTATTTACAAGCGAGCCTGACCACTGATCCCGTTGGTCAACAAGCAAACAAGCAAACAATGTAAAATTGTAAAAAGTATCTACTTGCAAGTGAATGCAATACATTTTCAGCTTGATTGGAAGACATTCCCAAATGTGAGCTATCCGAGCAGATGACGCACTAAGGGACGTAACTCCAATTCCTTAGCACCCAGGCTATCGACCGCCAATTCCAAATGCACACGTCATACGTCATATATGTAATACGGGTCTGGTATCTATGTTGGCTCTACCGCACATGCAGAATGCCTCATATTGCCATATCATTGATAGGTATGTGATCTAATTTAGCCGTGTCCCTTGTTGGGATTCTCGTTTAGAAAGAGTCACATGGAACCAATGCTTGTCGTCATAGTCTTCTAAACATGATGATAAGTGTCGTATGTGTGGCTGAGGCATTGCCTACGACTGTCAGATTCAGAAAAGCACACTCGTGTTTGCAAGGATTGCCATAAGAGGCAACGATGCTTGTCGTAAGAGGCGACAAATGGGATCGCGGGTGGTCAGGCTCGCTGACTTTAAAGGTTGATGCATGTCATCGTATCCCAATTGCGTGGATCGATGCTCATGATGTCTATCCCTAGATTGTCTTGACCAGACTCGATTATTTACAGACCGCCGTCATATGGCTGGAATATTGCTGAGTGCGGCGTTAAACAACAAACAAACAAAACAAAACTTCCGCCGCAACGCTGTGCCGCGCGACTGTTCAAAGCATACCTAAAATCTTTGCGGATTGACTGCCGCATGTGCATTGTCTTCTCCGAGGTCCGCATTCTGACAATCAATGGCAACATTCAGAGACCATATAATAGATCTTTTATATGGTCTCTGCAACATTGTACTATTTTAGGTTGTATCAGTCCAGAGTATGTCTCTGATCCGTAAATGATAATTGCTTGTTAACTCCCTCGCAACATGTTTTCATAGAAACACCGGTTTCCATCTCAGAAATAACTGTTATAACTACAAAGGTATTAATCGATGTGTGTATGAAAACCGCCTTGACATGTTTGAACAGATCGTCTCTGTTCCAACAGAGAGAAGCGTGTATACAATATCCTTGACCTTTGACCACATGTCCGCCTGACATGCGCCTGACAACGTCATGTATGATAACAGAGCTCCTTGAAGTGATAACTGACAATGTAATCCGATTTCGGCGTGAAATCCTGTCCCGGTTACAGTTACAACTGAGAGGTTGGCTACGAGGGGCCTGAGTCTACCACAGCGAAAAAACATGGGGCTGAGGGAGTGTGTCACGACTGCCATTGCCTGTTCGATAGGATGCTTCCTGTCACTTTTCGTGCTGATACGTATGGTTATTGTTATCGTGAAATCTCGTGGGAGGATTTCATGGAAGAGGCGCGACATGCCGGACTGTCTGCGTGACCCAGCTTTGGGCACGCACAACTACGTGCATCTTGAGGTAAGAGGTTGTGGCGGGATGTTTAAACTTGATGTAGCAATGAAACGTCATGTTAACGGTAGACTTATTGGATTTGAAAGACCGAAATTATTATATGTTATAAAACAGTACACATAGCGTCAGCCTACAGCTATACAAAGCAAGACCGACTTGACCTTTTTCTGATTTCACATTGTTTAATATCAGTCCTAGACTTACATCCAGTCTCTGTAATGAACATATCCTACAGAATAAAGTTTTTAAATTATCTTAAAAAGAATACAATAAAAAGGCACCCGGAGTCTCTCTTCATACTGCAGTAATCTAGACTTGCCAAACATTATATATTTGCATGGGCATATTGGATATATTTGTATCAGGGTCTGTGTGACAGATTATATCAGTCACTACTTGCGATATTCCACCAATCATTAATTCTGATCATTCTCTCATTTCTTGTCCTTTTAAAACGTTTTCTAGTTTGGTGAAGGGAACAGGTTCTGGGAAATTCAACAATTCTCTTTTACGTGACAGAAAATATATTAAACGTTTTTGTTTGTTTGTTGTTTAACGCTGTACTCAGCAATATTCCAGCTATATGACGGCGGTCTGTAAATAATCGAGTCTGGACCAGACAATCCAGTGATTAATATCATGAGCATCAATCCACGCAATTGGGATCGATGACATGCAGCAACCAAGTCAGCGAGCCTGACCACCCGATCCCGTTAGTCGCCTTTTACGACAAGCATAGTCACCTTTTACGGCAAGTATGGGTTGCTGAAGACCTATTCTACCCCGGCGTCTTCACGGGCCCATGCAATTGGGATTCGACTCACTCACTCCCTCCTCCCACTGTAGGCTGACACGCCGTGATATAACTGGAAATCTGTTCAATGCGGCATTAAAACCTCACTCACTCACTAGAGCAGGATAGGTCTTCATGCTCTTCTTAAGTGACAACTATAATTGGATCAGATGGTTGAAACATATGACCAGGCTGATGGTGTTATCGTGTACGCCGACGGCGTGGCTCGCTGTTCGTTTTACGAACAACGAGTTTGACTTGTCCAGACATTTACAGTTTTCAGCGAAATAGCAGTATTACTGCTCGCTTCCTTCATTAAGACACTTCATTAATAATACAGTTGTATTTGCAAAGTTGATTTACGACAATTCTAAAAAAAACATAACAACTTTGTATGACATCATAAACCATCTCTTTCATTGATTACAGCACGTCAACATACTTATGTTGCCACTTACAGCTGGATAAACGTATGACCCATAAACAAAGAGTTATCTCCCCTAACAGCACGTCCGCCTCCACTATGTCGCTGCCGGGGACGAGGATAAGCCGCTGATGTTGATGGTACATGGCTTTCCTGAGTTCTGGTTTTCGTGGCGTTATCAGATTAGAGAGTTCAAGAAAGACTACAGGTGGGCTCCCCTGACTACAAAAGGAACACATCCGCTTCAAGCATTCTTCAATGAGACCCGTGAGAATCCGGGGTAGAATAGGTTTTCAGCAACCCATGCTTGCCGTAAAAGGTGACTCTGCTTGTCGTAAAAGGCGACTAACGGGATCGGGTGGTCAGGCTCGCTGACTTGGTTGCTGCATCAGCATGTCATCGATTCCAATTGCGTGGATCGATGCCATGATATTAATCACTGGATTGTCTGGTCCAGACTCGATTATTAACAGACCGCCGTCATATAGCTGGAATATTGCTGAGTGCGGCGTTAAACAACAAACCAACCAACCGACCATTCTTCAATGAATCCTATTATATTGGTTCAACAATAGTTCCTTTGTTTACCTTTCTTGAAAGTCTCTGAATGAAACACTTAAAGGCTCAGCAACTCCTGATAAGTTCCTTTCCTCAGGTGTCAGGATCCGCACGTCGTTGGTTCGAATTCCATAGTAGTTTATCAGCACCAAACCAGTGTTCATTTTCTGACACACCGTGGTATACCTGAAACCATGTTCCAGTGGTCTTAAATCGCAACCCAACTCACTCCGTGACTCACCAAGTTAATATCCAAGATACTGATAACTGTATGTTTATGGATAGTTTGTACTGCCAACTATATCGTGATGGTAGCAAATCACAGCTCAACTAAACATTAAATGATGCTCGGAACTTTTTTTCCCTCTCTCTCTCTCTCTCGCTCTCTCTCTCGCTCTCTCTCGCTAAACTGTACTTTCTCCCCAGAGTGGTTGCCATCGACCAACGGGGGTATTCGGAGTCGGACGCGCCCTCTGGTGTCAACAGCTACAACGTTGGTGAATTAGCCAATGACATCAAACAGCTCATACCAGCTTTAGGTAGGTTCGTAAATTGTATCCAAGCCATTGCTGAAAATAGTAGACCTGCACGATTGTCAGATCTTTGAAAGGAGGACATGGGTGGCTCAGTCGTCTGAGGCGCCGCATTGCACTCTGCAGAGTTCTCCTTGGACGTGCCAGACGCTTGACAATCGTGGGTTGATCAGCTGACACAGTAAACTGATATCCTGTGATACAACTGAAGTACTTTTGAAAGCCCTTAAGCCCAGTACACTCGCTCACTCGTTTAAACCTTACTTGACTTGTCTGTTTCCATCGTTAATTCACAGGTTTTGTATTTATCCCCCATCAAAATACCGACTACACCGGATATCGGCTCAATGATTTCAGGGTGATGGATGGAAGTAGTGTATACATAACCTGTGAAGTATTAACGATGGTCTGTGTATGAAAGTGGAGTACATGCACAGCCGATCAAGCGGACTATATGTTTCTTTCACTCTTGAGAGACAGAAACTGGTCATCAGGATCTTGTATGAAGTGTGTGACCTCCATGTTGATATGAGACTTCAGGCTACAAGTCGTGTGTGTGTGTTCGTGGGCCATGGTCTTGTATGTTGATATATGATTGCAGGCTACAAGTCGTGTGTGTTGGTGGGCCACGAACTTGTATGTTGATATATGATTGCAGGCTACAAGTCGTGTGTGTTGGTGGGCCATGTTGTTGCATGTTGATGTGTGATTACAGGCTACAAGTCGTGTGTGTGTGTTGTCGGGCCATGGTCTTGCATGTTGATGTATGATTGCAGGCTACAAGTCGTGTGTGTTGGTGGGCCACGAACTTGTATGTTGATATATGATTGCAGGCTACAAGTCGTGTGTGTTGGTGGGCCATGTTGTTGCATGTTGATGTGTGATTACAGGCTACAAGTCGTGTGTGTGTGTTGTCGGGCCATGGCCTTGTATGTTGATGTGTGATTACAGGCTACAAGTCGTGTGTGTTGGTGGACCATGTTGTTGCATGTTGATGTGTGATTACAGGCTACAAGTCGTGTGTGTGTGTTGTCGGGCCATGGTCTTGTATGTTGATGTATGATTGCAGGCTACAAGTCGTGTGTGTTGGTGGGCCACGAACTTGTATGTTGATATATGATTGCAGGCTACAAGTCCTGTATGTTGGTGGACCATGATGTTTCATGTTGATTTGTGATTACAGGCTACAAGTCGTGTGTGCTGGTGGGCCATGACTGGGGCGGCGCTGCAGCGTGGACAGTGGCCGGAATCTACCCTGAGCTGGTGGACAAGCTGATCATCATGAACTGCCCGCACCCTCTGTCCTTCACGAAATACGTCGCAACACACATGGCCCAGTTCAGGAAGTCTTGGTACGTCTGATGCATGTAATAATATTGGTTAAAAATAATTTGATTTTTTAGTCACAGTTTTGGGTAAAATTTCAAAATTTCAAGGAACATGCCCCTCCAGTCTGTACACGTTCGTCTTCACTCGTAGGTACATGTTCTTCTTCTACGTTCCCCTGTTGCCGGAGCTGTACTTCTGTATCCGGGACAGGAAGATGTTGGAAGTTGCTCTCACGGGCAGCATCATGGGGGTTCGCTGTACGAAGTTCTCACCGGATGAAATAGAGGCTTATAAGTTTGCCTTCCCAACATTAGGTAAGAGGCAGTTTTACATTCAAAGAAATGAAACCCAACTCAATCTCATCTAAGTCAGATCTTTACTCTGATACTATACCTCTCTGAGGACACGCCCTCAGAAGGTCGAGTCAGGTGAACCATCAGAATTTTGACCGCGCAAGGAACAATGCATGGGTTCAGATGTCTGCCTTTTAAAACGATTCTACTCCATTCAGAAGTTTCGATTTGTACAAATGAAAATCCAAACAGAACACTAATTTCCCTTTGATCCTACTTCCCTTTTGGGTGTAGATTCTATGTCGCCGAAAAACGACAGGGTGTATAGCATATCCACAGCATTAAAATGACGCAGCTTTATGTTTTGACCTTGAGATAAGTCTGGTCTGAATGCTTCGCTCACACGTACCGAGAACGATGGAACCTTTACGCTGATGGTCGGATTAGATAGTTCACCTAACGCGACCTTCTTGGGACGACTTCGCTGATCTTTACAAAGAGGGGTATGATATTGGAGTGAAAGATATGATTTTAATGAGATTGATCCCAGAGGCGTTAATCCCATTGCGCTCGATCATACCACACTTTCACCATGTTGCCTAATAAAAAGGAATAAAAATCATTCGTTTATTAATAATTAATAAATAATATACATGCACACGCGCTTGTCACTTCCAGGCAGCTTTACCGGCCCCGTCAACTACATCCGGGCAGTTACACGCACCGTGCCACCACGCCAGAAGAAGATAACTGCCCCTACCCTTCTGATCTGGGGGTGCCAGGACGGGGCGTTGGAAAAAGGACTTGCCCCACTGGCAGGGAAATACACCGACTCTCTGACCATTAAGTATGTGGATGACTCCAGTCATTGGGTGCAGATGGACTGTCCAGACGTTGTCAACGCCCATATGAGAGACTTTTTAAGCGTACCTTCGTAAAGCTACTTCTTTGGAGGGTGCAGCAAATCTGGTGTATACGAATACGTCTTTAAAGAGGACTGAGTTATACCCAATTGGTAGTCCCAGCTTGTTCGAGCCATTTACATACACGGATGTACATACACGATGTCAATCTAGCAGTTAAATATCACCGTAATTACACACTTACAAAGACTCAGTTTCACATATGACACAAATTACAAAACCCCTCTTTTCCTCTCTGTGGATCCGACAGTGAAGATTGTTCATGAACAGTGGGTGAACATATTGGGGTTGTTTAGATCCTAATTAATTAACAACCATGACATGTTTAGTGCTAATAGCTAATATTCAATATTGCTGACTCACGCATAGGAAATATCAAATGTTAATTTGAGTGGGCTATTTTACATGCTTTTGTGTAATTTTCATTTTACCATTCCAGAATATGAAATGCTTTTTATAAAAGGATTTTGACTCCTGTATTTGTTTTACATTTTCACAAAGCTGATAATGCCAGCGGATTTTCTTGGTTTACAGAAAAACGCCCTTAACTAATTAGTAGTGAAAATATATGTCTAAAAGCAGTGAAGGGACCCAAACATGTTATTAATCTGAATGTTATATGCATGTATGAATAGTTACTACTTTACATCCTGTGTTCTGCGTAGTTAAATAATGGTCCATAATGTAGCCTTGTGGTTAAAGCGTTCGCTCTTCAACCCAAAGACCTTAGTTTGATTCCCCGTACAATATGTGGAGACAACTTCTGGTGTCCCCCGCCGTGATATTGCAGGAATATTCTTAAAAAAACCGTCCTTAGACCATACTCGCTTACCAAGTAAAATAAAGTAGGAAAAACACTTGCAGCAACTCCCACTATAGGTATATCAACTTAAAGTGAATGTTCCAGCTATATCACTGCAGTATGGGTGTGAGTGAGTCAGTGAGTATGGTTTTACGCCGCTTTTAGCAATATTCCAGCAATATCACGGCGGGGGACACCAGAAATGGGCTTCACACATTGTACCCTTGTCGGGAATCGAACCCGGGTCTTCGGCGTGACGAGCGAACGCTTTAACCACTAGGCTACCCGACCGCCACCACTGCAGTATGGAAATAATGGAGTGTGGACCAAACAAACCATTATGTGGACAGCAGGAAAGGCGACCTGTAACGTCGGGGTACTATTTCAAGCCTTTCTTTCGGTACTAGATTTCAAAGCGATGTTAGTTGGCCACTTGATACAAACTACAGACGTTCACCACTGACGCTTCCGCTCCTGCAGATAATATTTATAACATCGAAGATTGAAGTCTCATCGAATTTTCATTTTTTTGTGCTTAAAGGGGCACTGATCTTAATCAATTCCCCGGGAATGTTATTGTTTTCCCCCGTGAGTACCCGGATGATATAGCAGAAACCTTGACTAGTTCGCAACCTGTGCTGCGCAATTCGTAAGCGCATTTGTCACTTTTATTGATAGTATAAGGGCATATGGTCACATTGATCAACAAAATGAAATACAGTTTTGGAAATAATAAGGAAATGTAGGTATCTTTGTGTGTAGCATCGGTAATGGTGACGAAGTTTTGATGAGTCCCTTGCTTGGTAATTGTGCGATTTTCGTTTACACTATTTTGACTTGCAACACAAAGAAATATTTCTCCTGAGTATTGCTAATTTTATCGTGTTTATATTTTTACAGTCAAAATGTGCAAAATTTTCACTTAGGAAATTTATTAAACGCCTGAATTTTCAGTTATTTTACAAAATGACTGAAAATTGTGTCCATCTGTATTATTATGACAACGAATTCCAAACATTTTTATGTTTAATATCATGACCAAGAGACTAAATAATGTTACGATGAAAAGTACATTTCTATAATGTTTGGCTTCTAATCCTACATAATAATCTATTGTGATGTTTTAGGCCCTATTGATCGTCTTAATCAATTTGGGTCAATCTGTTAAAGAAATGGACAGATTTTTCAGTCAAAATGACTGATATATTTACACATTTTATAAATTGCCGGAGAGAATCATATTTTACAAATTGACTTATATACAAAGGAAAAGACTTGTGAAAACAACGTCTATCGCGCATCGAAGAATTTCCCAACCAAGACGTAAGGAACAAGAATGAATATGTCCAATGCTACTGCAAATGAAGGAAAACAAAATGCGAATATCATTATTACAACCTACCAAATTTATGTGTATAATTTTAGGCAGCTTCCTTGTTCGAGGAATGTATCCGTGAATATCCACACAAAGGAACAATATCCCAAACGTCTGCAGCTGTACAAAGAAACGTATTCGATGTCACGTGTCTCTGTAACCATCAAATATTTTAAATTATATATACTGCGTCAAATTAAAAACTTCACATTTTTAAAAGTAATCCCATATTTGATATACAACGGACAAATGTATCAGAGAAGGTAATTTTTAATCATTAATGTCCAAAGAAGGATTTTAATTAACGGTGGTAACCATAATTTGTTCCAAGCACCTACGGTATTCGGTAATAACATCAACAGTTTAAATCATAAGTCCCAAGCACGAGAATCTGATGGCACACAAGTTAAGTAGCGTGTATGGCCACCATGTGCGTTGACAACTGCCGCACAACGCCTCCTCGTGGACCTTGTGATGCTTGTGAACACATGATTGGGAAGACGACGCCATTGCTGCTGCAAAATGGTGCAAAGATCTTGCAAATTCTGTGGTTGGTTCTAGAGAGTGCGCAGACTTCTGCCAAGAGCATCCCAGACGTGTTCGATGGGATTGAGGTCGGTAGACCTTGACGGCCAGTCCATGACGTTGACTAAAGGAAATTCCTTGTCCAAATTGCTGTGTGGGGTCTGGCTTTGTTGGTTGGAAGATCAAACCGGGTCCATGTGCTGCCATAAAAGGCAGAAGTTCTGGTGCCAGTACCTGGTCGCGGTAAGCAGCAGCGTTGAGGTTGCCACGGATGACAAGAAGCCTGGAACGTGCATTGCCACAGAAAGCACCCCGCACCATGACACTTCCGCCTCGAAATCTGTCAACTTCCTGTACACAACACTGGGCGTAACGTTCATGACGGCGCCTCCACACTCTCGCCCTACCATCAGCAAATCGAAGATTAAATCGAGATTCATCACTGAAGACGACTTGATTCCAATTCCTCTGAGTGCATCGTAAGTGTCGCTGTGCCCACAATTGACGTTGACGTCTGTGTAATTGAGTCAGAATCGGCCCGCAGTATGGCCGTCGTGCTTGAAGGTGAGCAGTTCTCAGACGGTTTCGAACAGTTTGCGCACTCAGTCTACCCCTAAACAGTTCATTTCTGGTTGATGTAGCCGTCAAAAATCGGTTACGGAGGTGACGTAAGACAATCTGACGTTCCTCTGCATGTGACGTCACACGTGGTCGACCTGGCCGAGGGCGATCAGCGGTGGTACCCGTTTGCTGTAGACGCGTCTGTAAATCATAAACAGTCCGTCGACTACAACCCATCGTCCTTGCGACTTCAGCTACGGACGTTCCCGTCTGCAACATGCCGATGGCACGTTCACGTTGCACATTTGAAAGGCGTGGCATGACAAATGGCCGTAAAGACTTTTGTTTTCATGTGTTTTTCTGTTTTTGTTAATGACTGCTAATAAGTATGGCTGAAAACACGTGCGGCCACGTGACCAGTTGCACGTGAAAAAACACTTTTGCCACTATAGTGCTGTGCACATGATTTTGATCGATTCACCTGCACAAAAACGGGTGTTATCTGAAGACAATACGTGGTCATTACTGTTTAAATACACAATAAGGGCCCACAATGATAACTGGTCAAAATGTTAAAATTTTAGGATTGTGAAGTTTTTAATTTGGTTCAGTATATATCGTTTCGGGATATTATAACCCGTGTTTGTTTCTCAACTGATAACTTAGGTGTCAAGTCTCAAAGGTCGGCTAAGAAAGCCCACGTGATAACTATTTTCATAACGTCCACGGTTCCTAAAAAATCCATTGAGTTAGATAACAAATGAATGAACAATTAATCAACGTATTATCGGTTAACCCTTTGAACGAAGTATGTTGTTTTTACATCGGCACTTCACGCAAGGATATGAGTGTATTCCCTTGGTTTTAGTGAACCTAGACATGTAAACACTCACTTTTGACATATCCACCGTGCAAGATTACAGTGATTAATCAATCAATGTATTGTCTGTTAATCCTGTGATGACTACGAACGATCCGCTGATTTACAAAAAAAGTAAATCAACTGATCATTCATCTCTTGCTGGGCTGCCATGTGCATATTACATAACACACATTTCACTTCACTTCAAACCTGGATTTAGATTGAATAATTACCCCAGACACAATAAATGCCAAATGGGAAGCTTCCTCAGGTATTCGGAGTGGTGCTACCACTAATTATACTTGTAATAAATTCATTAACTGAGGATCAAGTGAATGACGACAAATACACAAGTGTAGGGTTATACCAGAAAACGTGGATGACAACGAGGGAGTAGTAATCGTATTATCGACGCAATCCGAAATCCGAAAATGCTTTCACTGCATTGATTCTTTTTTTAAACTATAACAATCAGGGGTATTTCCAAATGACGACAACCGATGAGCTTCGCCGTTCTTTTTGTGTTTGTAAAGGCTAAAGAAATTAATTAACATGCGCCCTTTGTCGAAATCTTTATAGATCACGGTTAACCAATCAGTGTTCAAAAATGGGTAATACAAATATTGCCTCCAAGTTTATTTAGCTGTCCTTGCAGACGGTAGCCCAGTCTCTTGTCACGCTCAGTTGCGTTGCGTATCATCCGGGTACTCACGGGGAATAAACAATAACAAAGGCAACAACCAGTCCCGGGGAATTGCTTTAGATCAGTGCCCCTTTAATGCAACTAGCCCTGCGTGTGAAGATATATTGAATATGTTTGACACATTAACCTATTTCTACACCTTTTTTAACGGTAAAATTAGATACATTTAAACGGAAGTAGCATATCACCGTTGAAATTAAAAGGTCTACAAGAAGATGTATTTCTTTTAATAGAAGGTCCAAAAGGGTATTTAGTATTTCGTTGTGAAAAGATAGTTCTCTTGATATTCAATACTGGACATTTCCCCACACCCCACTTTTTGTTTGTTTATGGTAAAAGTTAATAAGAGGAGGTTTGGTGGGGGACTAGAGGTATCTTTTCAGAGGGAGTTATTCTGGCATTACCCACTATATACTGGGGGATATTGGAAATGAATATACTGTAGACTGTCATGTTGTCTGACTACAGATAGGATTTGTTATCTTAACAAAAACTGGGGGTTTCACATTAGAGGTGATTTTTACAATTGCCCAAATGATCCTGCTGAGTATTGGTGCTTAGTGATGTCAAATGGAACATTTTATTATTAGAGGAAATTGGTAGTGAAAACTTAATACCATCTATACTTTCTTTCTCTGTGTGTAATTCTGATGGAAAGAAGTCACTCACCCAGTTCATGCATTCCATGGTAAAAAACAACCAGACTTGGTTAGAATCCGTGTTTATGTGCGACAACTTCCCACTGGTGACATTGTAGTGAACTTGGGAAGTGGTGATGATTTTTTATATTCATATTATTATAATCTGTCAAACTGTACATAAATGTGTGTGTGTTAAATCATAAAATTCAAAGGGACTGTTCCCTACACTCATCGATATCATAATGAATGAACATAAGTTTATTGTGTGGATTATATAAAGCTCTCACTTAGTATATGTTTTACATGCATGAAAGATGGGATTGAGGGAGAAAGGACGTTTCCAATAACTAGTGGAGGAAATTGGAAATGGCTTAACCTGTAGATAGCGTCAAATCCGTGATGGATTTGACAGATCTCACAGGGTAACATTCAACAAACCCTTTACCTTGTGATCATGTTAACATTTTTTCTTAACAGTTTAGAAAAAGAGAAGATATTTGAGGTGAACTACATTGGAAAATGAGGGTAGAAATTAATTGTCAATGTTTTTTATCATAAAAACTCTCTGGTCAGTAAACAACAGTTGTTACTTTTGTACTTTCAAGAAAATCCCTTCTCTTACTCTGTTATGATATATAATGTCAAAGTGAAAGCAAAAAAAGATTAACGTGCAACAAAGCATTTTCCATGGACTTGTTTATTTGCTATTTTGATATACATGTGTTCAGATTGATTGAAAAATATACAATATTAACTATAAATTTCTTCCGTGTGTGAATGCGTGTAATACTTGCATATTGGCTTCCCAGTTCTCATAATGCTTCATATGAAAGCAAAATTGTGTGTTTGATTAACATCATCTCTTATGTCAGTGGCTGATTTCAAACCGCATGTCTTGGTGTTACACAGCCAGTTCCCCAACCCTCGTTAATGTTTCGCCCTCGCGATCTAACGTTATAACATTTCAGGTCATAGACATCCTCTTATACACAGCAAATGCGTTCTAGACATATTACCTTTCGGCTCCATAGTCTGTACTGTCTTAAAATTGACTTTATAAGTCTTCGGATGTTACGTCTAGTACACACAAAAAAGACCGTTTAGCCTATATAAGGAATGTTGCAGGCAGTGGATCTTCCAGTTGGCTAACTTACTGTTGGTAATATCCGTTTTCTTTTAGCAAATAAGAGGATAGTTAGTAACAAAAATATGCGATATACAACGCATATTTGCACAACTATCACAAAACCATTCGACACTGACACCGCATTAAACCCCGAGGTAGACTGGACACAGTTATGTGCTCACCGATTAGATAACCCCTTCCGACAGAGTGGGGATGGTGGTTCAAGGCGAAACAGACAACCCTGTCTGTTGTCTAATAAATGCTTGGCGGCGCCTTTGATCTTGCCTCTAACCATGCATGAAGTAGGAGTAAACGATGATCAGGATGGCCTGGAAATAAACAAGATTCTTTCTTGTTGCATATCAAGGTACCATTTCATCGGTCACGGGGTTTTCTTATGTATATGTGCCCAGTGTATCCACAATTAACTAGAATGTTTCATATCTACAAAAATGTATATGCGTCAGTGTGGTTTATCAACACATGTATAATGCTTATTCACGCTTGGAGTGCCAGACTGAAATTGAACATTATGATAGCGTCAGCAGGGATAATAGAGGTCATAAGACGTGGCATATGAAGATCATAAATATGTTTAAGTAACATAGGCAGCAGGCTAGTTTATTTACAGCAATACAGTTCAAATATTGTGTTCAATAAAAGAAAACGTTGATTTTTAACACACTTATTTTTGTACGATTAAACAAACTGGGGACTTTGAAGACATTTTCGCTTATTGTAATGAGATCAAGGTAAAAAATCATATCTTTCTCTGAAATCCACGGGCATATTTGCTGTCAAACATAAGAACGTAATCAGGGCGGCCAGCTTTGACTTTGTCATGTGCCTTAAAGTGAGTTTAAACATGTCAAAAGCGATTGACCCTACAATATAGGGTCATTTACTCCAATGATCTAACTGTCAATCGTCTTAACAAATTTATCAACTTATTCATCTAATGTTGCAAACTTGACTGATTTGTTTACACAATAAAAATTCTAATTGATTATGCACTACTGAGGCAGTCAAACACCTGTATAAGAAATATAAAAGCAGCCATGTTACATGTAGTCCCAAAAGCCTGCAATTATTTCGCCACAATATAACTGAACAAGAGTCATCAGAAAGATGACATATCCCCCCGGCAGCTGTCTGTAAAGTAACCACTAGTAAATGTGCAATTCTGTATGTAATGAGTCAACAGTTGAATGTTCTTTAAGAAGCACAAATTGTTTACCCACTGAATGGTGTTCGAATTCTGGCCCGGAAACGAACCCGTTCCCCAATGGAGTCTAGGTCCAACTTCTTTCCATAAAAATTGTAAAAAATAAAAATTCGTAAAAAAAAAGAATATCAAAAGGCACCACTTCAGTATGTGCCCGATAGCTTTGCCAAGTTTCGATCAAATACACTGAATGGTTTTCGAATTCTGCCCCGGAAACGAACCCCATCCCCAATTGAGTCGATGTCCAACTTCATTCCATAAAAATAAAAAAAAATAAAAATTAGAAAAATCCCAAAATATCAAAAGGCACCACTTCACTAAGTGCCTGATAGCTTTGCCAATTTTCAATCAAATACACTGAATGGTTTTCGAGTTCTGCCCCGGAAACGAACCCCTTCCCAATTGAGTCTATGTCCAACTTCTTTCCATAAAAAAATAAAAATTAAAAAAATCCCAAAATATCAAAAGGCACCACTTCAGTATGTACCTGATAGATTTGCCAAGTTTCGATCAAATACACTGAATGGTTTTCGAACTCTGCCCCGGAAAAGGAAATGATTACGGACGGACACACGGACACACGGACGGACGGACGGACAGACAGACTGGCTGATCGCTATATCCCCCCCGGGGGGATAAAAATGCTGATGTGACGTGACATATAAACTTACCCACAGACAATACATTTTTTCCAGAGAGTGTAGCACAATTGTATCAATGTTTTATTGACAATTTGAAAAACTATAATAATATGAATATTAAAATTCATCATCACTTTTCAAGTTTACAAAAATGTCACCAGTTGGGATAGGTCACAAATAAACAAGGATTCTAACTAAGTTTGATCGTCACATGTTTATCCCCAATTTGCCAGCACAAGGCAGAGGATTAAAAGTTACTGTGAGTGAGCATGGTTTTACGCCGCTTTTAGCAGTTACTGTGTTTATACAAGCACAAAAGTCATGCCAAAAACGCTCACAGTAGTTAGTGAGTAAACTCAACTGAGGATGTTACAAGTATCTATCACAACCTTTGAAAGCTAACATGTGAATACACTCAGTTCACTGAAACTTCAATAATTAAGGCACTTGCAGTGACCAGTTAACAAGTAATCTGTGAGATAGTAAATAAATACTGGGAACGCCAAACTTCATTGTAAATAGAGAAATGCACCTGTGAATGGTCAAGGTTTTAAATACCGAGTGAAACAAAGACGAGGTACCAGCCTACACTGGAAGTGCTGTGTGCTGCATGTCCAGCCTCCATCTACACCTCTAGTGATCTTTTCGCGATTCCGAGCCTTGCGCATAACCATTGTCATGACCTGGTTGAGTGACTTCCTTCCACCAACGTGAAAGGATTACCCACAGGGAAAGAAAGGATTAAAATCCTAAAGATATCCTATCCAAATGGTATAAGTACTCACAACCAATTTCCTCTAATAGTAAACTGTCAGCTTTGGTATCCCCAACAATACTCACCATGGTCATTGGGCAAATGTAAAAATCACAAACCCTAACGAGATTCTGTCTATATGGTAACACCCGGTGATTGTGAAGATCTAAAATTCTATCAACAGTTTGTTTGTTTGTTTGTTGTTTAACGCCGCACTCAGCAATATTACAGCTATATGAAGGCTGTTTGTAAATAATAGAGTCTAGACCAGACAATCCAGTGATTAACATCATGTGCATCGATCCACGCAATTGGGATACGATGACATGCATCAACCAAGTCAGAGAGTCTGACCACCCGATCCCGTTAGTCGCCTCTTACGACAAGCATGGGTTGCAGAAGACTTATTCTACCCCGGATCTTCACGGGTCGGATCTTATTCAAGCACTATCCACACATAACATCCATTGTGACAATAGAATAGTTTCATCATACATCATTATCATGTTTTGTGCATGCAAGTCATTGGTTCAATGCATAGAATAGCAGACAATCAAGTATTAGCTTGGACGTCGTTTTAAAAAGGTGCCCTCGCAACGTTGCATAAACAGTTGTTGAGCAAATTCTGATTTGGGTGGCCCAGTCGTCTAAGGCGCAGCAATTCACTGTGCAGAGTTAGGTCCATTGAAAACATATGATTGTGAGATCGAATCCCGGTTCGCCCCGATTACCTTTCTAGGTTCGTCAGCACCACACCCGTGCTTGTGGGTTTCACCAAGGTGATAAACGTTTGAAACCTGCATCACTATGGGCTTTCCTCCCACGTCTAGCTGGCACGCCGTGATATAACTGGAATACTGTTCAAAACGGCGTTAAACCAAACACACTGACTCACACAAATCCTGGCTTTAAATGTGAGGTGTCCTGTGTCAGGATTACATATATGGTTCAATGTTCAGTGTTTCATGATATATGACTGATATCATGAGCATTGATCCACGCAATTGGGATACGATGTTAGCGAGCCTGACCATCCGATCCCGTTAGTTGCCTCTTACGACAAGCATAGTCGCCTTTTACGGCAAGCATGGGTTGCTGAAGATCTATTCTACCCCGGATCTTCACTGGTCACGAACCGACCTGATGACATATTGCTTTGTATATTATTACACATGTATGCTGGCCAGGTCTCCCAACGTACATCAATACATTGATTAGACCATATTGATATCCTATTTGATGCTAATGTACCAGTTAGTTGGTCAAGCCTTGCTTTTTGGAGACTTACATGTTTTCTATTTTAACATAGATTACTAATGTTGTTGATTGGATATATACCTATTGTTGGATTCATCGTTAATGATTTGGGGATTATGTGATATCTTAAAAATGCAGTAATTGGTGCTCTTATACAACAATTCGTAATTCAACGTTTGCCATGTCCACATCAGATGTCGATTCTCCAAATTTAATTGCTCGATATTTTTATAACAGTTCATTAATCATCAATCAATGTTATAATACCACTGGATAGTTGATGAACGTGTTATACATGTCACAAACGGGATCAAAGGCATTGCTCCATTCCACATGTATCTTGTAATATACAGCAAACGCCAACACCATTCCCTGATAAATTAAATTAATGTGCGTGAGTGTTACACACAGTGTAACCACTAAAAATAGAACTTGAAAATAAAAGTGACATTCGTGTCCATTCTACGAGTGCGACCATATCAAGTATTCATGAATAACTGTGAAAAGTACGTAGTGATGACATCAGATGTTTGCGAAAAGGTGCGATTTTTCTGCCCCACCCATTGCGAACACGTGTAAAGGCAAGTCAACGTCTCACATGAAAATGATGGCCTGAATGTGAGAATATTAGTAATTGTAAATAAGTCAATAAAAGTTCAATCAGTGATGATGTCAGTTTACAAATGGGCCTTGTTCTCGGTAGCTATTGAGACCACTACGTGACTCCAAAACTGATCCGCATCGTCCCGGCATGGATTGAAGAAGGCTTTGGGTCCTAGCTAGCCCAAATGTTCGGTGGAGTTAATGTCTGCCGATTTGGAGAGCCACGTGAAAGCGGTAATGTAATGTATTCATAGGCAAGAGTGGAATGTGCAGTCCGGCATGATCTCCTCTGAACATTTCTCTCTTATGGTCAATAATAAGAACCATGTGTAAAACTTGATCCCTGCGACGACGAAAAGCAATTATAATTGTCCCGTTTACACAAGATAGGATATCCACAAGTATTCTTTTGTACGTGAAGTGATGTGTGGTATATTATGTTGAATTTTGTTTAACGACACAGTCAGCAAAAACTGACAAGCTAGAGACGCAAATTATATTTTATATTATTGTGTAGCAAGCAGAGGCATACGCAGATCCAGGGTTTCTGGTGTCATCACCCATCAATTACCTGTAGACGCATGTTTCCCGAACTGATCAACAAGCAGCACATAGTTAAACTACATTGATTGATTATTCTGCAATTATAACATTTTACGCCCGGAATAATGCTGAGCTCTCTCATTCACCCGAGTGACTCAGAATTGGTGATATGTAGTCCCAGGTACTGACTACTTTTTATGTTTCACTTTTTGTTTCCTTATATTTCTTACTTCCTCTTTTTTCAACTGATGTTTTTGTAACGTTAAATAGTCGAATAAAGCAGTGGCTGTTGATGCGTCTTTTGTCCTCAAAGCGTAAGTCACTTCGCTAAAATATTCTGATCTGTCCATGTTGTGGTGTTTGCTCATTTAGAACGCTGAGATTTGCTGTACGCGTCAGTGGAAACATTTTCAATAAAACGAAGCTGCAGGAACTACTTTCTTTGTGTTTCAATGAGTTTCTATAGAAGAGAACATATGTCATTTCTTGCCAAATATTGAATGAATGGAGCACGTTTGATCATTTATGTCAGGGCAGTTGATTAGAAAACATTATTTGAACAGAAACACCCTGATACATCCCTTCTCAGATGGTGCGTCACACGTTTCACGTGAATATTTCACCTTGGATACCACTTAATCGTGGTGTGAAGATATGTGTGATCATTTTTGTTAGAAAATCAAAATTAAATTGCATTGCGAGAGTTGTTTGAAAACAAATGGACTTTAGTTTTTAAACAACAAATGCATTGTCAACTGACAGCGAGAGTACTGTATTTTTTTGTAGCCTAATTTTCGAATTTGCCAGGTTTTATATTTTATAATTTTACTGAAATTTGGGTTTCTCCTACGTTCTGTACCGCTTCAGACGTTTCCTCCGCATGAACCTACATGTAACACGCTGGGATATGACTTACATGAAGGAAAGGCGATACAACTTTGGAATGGTCAGCAGTCCGAACATGAACATAAAGGGATCTAGCCTACAGGAACACACTTAATAACAATGGAAAGTTTACGTTCCTCAAATGAGCTCAAATGCATTTCTGAAGAAAATTCTGACTGATTTGTTTTGTACTGCAGACATTTCTGGAAGAATCTTTTTTTATACCTCTACAAATTTCTGCCAGACGTTTATTATTTACCACTTTGTATTATGTACTTAAAAAATATCGCTCAGCAGTCATTTTTGTAGTAAACAACACGTCTGTGTTGAAACATTAGGCTCTGTGGTCAATCAATATATTTTGCAGTGAGAGAAAATCATTTGGCCTGATAGACAAGGGAATCATAAAAAGATTTTCAACAAATCTTTTCATACTCTCACATGGCTTCAAATGCCCGATTAGCTACAATGAAAACCAATTAGTGGATTTTTCATACTTTTATTATACATGGTTTGATACAGAAAAATGGCGTGACACTATAGTTCATGAAAATCAGCCTCACAAATATGATATTGAAACCACCTAGTCCCCAGCGAAAAACTACAGTGGTAGTATTCACAGTAGTTGTAAGTGTGGCATCACGTTCGAGTGATTAGAGGATGGTGCACAATCATTCAGGGCACAACTGCGAGTTTACTAGGTGGTACCCGGTCCATTTAATATCCATCCCAGTGGCCTTTGTCAGGTACCAACTACTTGTCCTCCTCAGCTCGTTCAAGTCTTGGTGGATCAAGTGATTCATACTGAATGAAAAAAAAGACTACGTCACAAGAAAGCACTTACAAATTGGTTACATGTAGAATTAGTATTGTCGAAACATTGATTTTCTGCCATCAGCGCGTTTTGTTTCTCATAATTAATGCATTCTGTCTCTGCTAATCAATATGAATGGCACTGACAGCATCGAAGCAATGCAGTATTCGTCTCGCCATGGCTGTTGATCAAACAACCGCGACCATAATTTTAAAGGTTTAAATTGTTACAATATTCCCAGGTGTATGGGATCCATTTCTACCTTATGGCACTAAGCTTACATATTTACAACAGTAATGCTATTCTACAACTACCTACAGATGCAAGGATAAACATGTAAAACTTATATGAATAAATATATTAAATTACATGCAATACAGAACTAGTCCCATCATAATTTCTCTTGAATAGCGAAAACTTTACCACAACAAACGTGTATCATGACCCATTTTAACTTCCATCTACTCAAGTGACAGATCCTTATATTCATCTCGCTTACCTCACATGTTGCCAAATGCAGTAGAAATTAGTCCTGTGCCTCAAGCTGTCAATGTAAGCACTCTTGGTTTGATAACTTCACCTCTGTAATGGGAAAACAGACAAACTGACTTATATTAATTGTAGTGAAGGCCAAACATAACATAAGCTTAATGCATCACAACGTTCAACATTACTAAGACAGTTGTTGGCACTTCCAGTTAAATAACATCATTTCCCGTTTGGAAGAAGACAACTTCAAAACAGAAAGTGCTATTCCACTAGCTACCATAAACTGAAAGTTGTAAGCACTTTTGGTGTAATGACCTTGACTTCAATTTAAGAGAATCACATGTTTGATTATTTCTAGTTGAAAACATAGGTGTAAGCTCTTACAAACATGTTATACACACACATTATTTCCTCAGTACAGAAAGGAGCAGAAGTACCTTAAGACAGACCAATCCAGTGACCTTGATCGTCATAGGTCACTCAAAACCTCACCACTTCAAAGCGCCGCCCTCAGGACGTCGTCCTTCCACAATTGGTGATGAGAACTGGTTGTAAAATCATAATTGCTGAACGAGTGACGTGCCAACCAATCGATCTGAGGAATTAATTAGTTTGTGTCATTTTAATGTTTTTCAGTGCCATGTCCAGAGAATCTAGAATACACTTAACCAAAACAAACAAACAAACAAACATAAATGTTTACCTTCGACGTGAAAACATTTGGGGGATTATTATGGAAAACTGCATTTGATTGCCTAGTCATTTGGACCTTCCAGTAGGTCTTCGTCATTTCAATTAATTGTAACTACATTGAACGCTTTTTATTATTGAGAACACGTGACCTTGACATTATCAATATCAACTGCAATATTTTCAAGGGTTAACTAGTATATAAAACCAAATATGAAGTCTCATGGTGGAATCCAATGTCACAACGAAAATATAGTACACGCTTTTCATTGAAAATAGGTCACTGTGACCTAACATATCTGCAGAAATAGACACTGAAGTGAAAGGCAATGTTCTGCCTCCAGGGTGTCCTCGTGACAGTGACAGTGACACTGAATATCTTCTGGCAATCATTTCCTCAAGAGGTCTCGTATAATTTCGTGTCAGTGAATTACTACTGAATATCTTCTTAGCAATCAATGCTTCGAGATTAACTCTTGGAACTCTCCTACCTCTTCATGACAGTGAAGTGTCATTGAAAATATTCTTCGTAATCAATGCCTCGAAAAGGCCGATTGGAATTCTTCTGTCACCAGGGTGTCATCGTGAAAGTGAAGTTCCACTAAATATTTTCTTGGCAATGAATGCCTCGATATGTCCTCATGGAAATCTTCTGCCACCTGGGTGTCTTCATGACAGTGAAGAGCCATTTAAATTTTTTAGTAATCAATGCCTGGAAATGGCCTCTTAGAACTCTTCTGCATCCAAGATGTCTTCGTGATAGGGAAGTGCCATTTAAAATCTTTTGGCAATCAATGCATCGAGATATCCTCATGGAACTCTGGAAGAAGTCTTATAGAAAATATCCTCAGCAATCAATGCCTCGAAATGTCCTCTTATGAATCTCTTCTGAATGCGGGGTGTCTTTGTGACAGTGAAGTGCCACTCAATATATTCTTGGCAATCCATGCTTCGAGATGGAATTCTTCTGCTTCCAGGGTGTCTTCGTGACAGTGAAATGTCACGTCACTGAATGATTTCTTGGCGATCAAAACTTCGAGATGGCCTCATGGAATTCTTCTCCCCCCTGGGTGTCTTCGTGACGGAGAAGTTTTATTAAATATATTTTTAGCAATCAATGCTCTGACATGTCCTCTCAGAACACTCCTGTCTCAAGGGTGTCTTTGTGACAGCGAAGTGCCACTCAATATAATCTTGGCAATCAGTGCGTCTAGATGTCATAGAACTCTTCTGCATCCATGGTGTCTTCGTGACAGTGAAGTGTCACTGAATGTATTCACAGCAATCAATGCCTCATACGGTCATCATGGAACTCTTTTGTTTCAAAGGTGTCTTTGTGACAGTGAAGTGTCATGGAACGTATCCTTAGCAATGAATGAATAGAAATATCCTCTTCAAAGTTTTCTGTCTAAGGGTGTCTCCGTGACAGTGAAGTGCCACTCAATATAGTTTTGGTAATCAATGCGTCGAGTTGTCATGGAACTCTTCTGAATCCATGGTGTCTTCGTGACAGTGAAGTGTCACTGAATGTATTCATAGCAATCAATGCCGCGAAATGTCCTCATGGAATTCTTTTGTTTCAAAGGTGTCTTTGTGACAGTGAAGTGTCACGTAACGCATCCTGAGCAATGAATGAATAGAAATATCCTCTTCAAACTTTTCTGTCTCAAGGGTGTCTTCGTGACAGTGAAGTGTCACTGAATGTATTCTTAGCAATCAATAAATCGAAACATCATCTTCAAACTCTTCTGTCTCAAGGGTGTCTATGTGACAATGTAGTGCCACTCAATATAATCTTGGCAATCAGTGCTTCTTGATGTCATAGAACTCTTCTGCATCCAAGGTGTCTTCGTGACAATGAGGTGCCATTCCATATAATCTTGGTTATCAATGCGTCGAGTTGTCATGGAACTTTTCTGCATCAAATGTGTCTTCGTGACAGTGAAGTGTCACTGAATGTATTCATAGCAATCAATGCCTCAAAATGTGCTCATAGAATTCTTTAGCTTCATAGGTGTCTTTGTGACAGTGAAGTGTCACTGAACGTATCCTCAGCAATCAATGAATCGAAATATCCTCTTGAAACCTGTCTGTCTCAAGGGTGTCTCCGTGACAGTGAAGTGCCACTCAATATAATCTTGGCAATCAATGCCTCGAGATATCATAGAGCTCTTCTGCATTCAAAGGTGTTTTCCTGACAGTGAGGTGCCACTCAATATAATCTTGGTAATCAATGCGTCGAGTTGTCATGGAACTCTTCTGTCTCAAGGGTGTCTTCGTGACAGTGAAGTGGCACTCAATATAATCTTGGCAATCAATGCCTCAAGATACCATAGAACTCTTCTTCATCCAAGGTGTCTTCGTGACAGTGAGGTGCCAATCAATATAATCTTGGTAATAAATGCATCGATTTGTCATGGAACTCTTCTGCATCCAAGGTGTCTTCTTGACAGTGAAGTGTCACTGAATGTATTCATAGCAATCAATGCCTCGAAACGTCCTCATGAAATTTTTCTGCCTCCAGGGTGTCTTCGTATCAGTGAAGTGTCATTGAACGTATTCTTAGCAATCAATGCCTCGAAATGTCCTCATGGAATTCTTCTGGCTCCAGGATGTCCTTTTGACAGTGAAGTGTTACTGAAAGTATCCTCAGCAATGAATGAATAGAAATATCCTCTTCAAACTCTTCTGTCTCAAGGGTGTCTTTGTGACAATGAAGTGGCACTCAATATAATCTTGGCAATTAATGCCGTGAGATGTAATATAATTCTTCTTCATCCAAGGTGTCTTCGTGACAGTGAAGTGTCACTAAATGTATTCTTAGCAATAAATAAATCGAAACATCATCTTCAAACTCTTCTGTCTCAAGGGTGTCTATGTGACAATGAAGTGCCACTCAATATAATCTTGGCAATCAGTGCTTCTTGATGTCATAGAACTCTTCTGCATCCAAGGTGTCTTCGTGACAGTGAGGTGCCACTCCATATAATCTTAGTTATCAATGCGTCGAGTTGTCATGGAACTCTTCTGCATCCAATTTGTCTACGTGACAGTGAAGTGTCATTGAATGTCTTCATAGCAATCAATGCCTCGAAATGTCCTCTCAGAAATCTACTGCCTCAATGGTGTCTTCGTGACAGAGAAGTGCCACTTAATACAGTCCTCTCAATCAATGACTTGATATGTGTACTTTCATTTCGTCCTGCTCCAGGGTGTCTTGGCAATCAATGCCTCGAAATGTCCTCTTTAAACCTTTCTGCATCCAGGGAGTCTTTGGGGCAGTGAAGTGCCACTCAATATAATCTTAGCAATAAATGCATCGATTTGTCATAGAACTCTTCTGCATCCAAGGTGAATTCGTGACAGTGAAGTGCCACTCAATATAATTTTGCCAATCAATGTCTCGAGATATCATGGAACTCTTCTGCCTCCAGGGTGTCTTCGTGACAGTGAAGTGTCACTGAATGTATTCTTAGCAATCAATGCCTGGAAATGTCCTCATGGAACTCTTCTGCCTCAAGGGTGTCTTCGTGACAGTGAAGTGCCACTCAATATAATTTTGGCAATTAATGCCTCGAGATATCATAGAAATCTTCTGCATCCAAGGTGAATTCGTGACAGTGAAGTGTCACTGAATGTGATCATAGCAATCAATGCCTCGTAATGTCCTCATGGAACTCTTCTGCCTCCAGGATGTCTTTGTGATAGTGAAGTGTCACTGAAAGTATCCTCAGCGATGAATGAATAGAAATATCCTCTTCAAACTCTTTATTTCTTAATGGTGTCTTCGTGACAGTGAAGTGCCACTCAATATAATATCGGTAATAAATACATAGAGTTGTCATGGAACTCTTCTGCATCCAATATGTCTTTGTGACAGTGAAGTGTCACTGAATGTATCCTCAGCAATGAATGAATCGAAATGTCCTCATGGAATTCTTTTGCTTCAAAGGTTCAAGGTGTCTTCGTGACAGTGAAGTGTCATTGACTGTTTTCTTAGCAATTAATGAATCGAATTATCCTCTTCAAACTTTTCTGTCTCAAGTGTGTGCTTGTGACAGTGAAGTGCCACTCAATATAATATTGGCAATCAATGCCTCGAGATGTCATAGAATTCTTCTGCATCCAAGGTGTGTTCATGACAGTGAAGTGTCACTGAATGTGATCATAGCAATCAATGCCTCGAAATGACCTCATGGAACTCTTCTGCCTCTAGGGTGTCTTTGTGACAGTGAAGTGTCATTGAATATATTCTTAGCAATCAATGCCTCGAAATATCCTCTTGAAACGTTTCTGCTTCCGGGGTGTCTTCGTGACAGTGAAGTGTTACTGAATATCTTCTTAGCAGTCAATGCCTCGAAATGTTCTCTAAGAAATTTTCTGCCTTCAGGATATCTTCGTGACAATCCGAAGGGAACTCTTCTGCCTCTAGGGTGTCTTTGTGACAGTGAAGTGTCATTGAATATATTGTTAGCAATCAATACCTCGAGATCTCCTCATGGATTTCTTCTGCCTCCAGGGTTTGTTCGTGACTGTGAAGTGTCACTGAATATCTTCTTGGCATTCATTGCCTCAAGATGCTTCATGTCACTGTTTTCCCTCCAGGGTGTCTTCATGCTAGAGAAGTGCCACTTAATAATTCGTGGCAATCAATGCCTCGAAATGTGCACTTTGATCTCTTGTGCCTCCATAGTGCCCTCGTGACAGTCAATTTCCACTGAATATCTTATTAGCAGCATCACTGCATAAGTCTTCTTGACCCCCTTTTGCCCCCAGTGTGTGACCGTCATTATCCAGTGGTCGGGCATGCTTCAGGCGGATACAAAGAGGCTGACACCGCCTCTGACAACCAAACAATTCCAGATTTTGAACCTAAATCTAAAGAATTTGGAAGTGTCTTTCAAAAAGTAATGCGCCTACGTGCAAGTTGTTAGTATGGGTTAGTGTAGGTTAGTGCAGTGTTAAGTCCCTGAACCTAACTTGCCTGAGAAGCATACCCGACCCTTAGATCGAGGTTTCCAGAGGTCTTATTTGGGTACCAGTGACCATGGGAGGTGGGAAACCTGGTCCTGGAGAGTCTCCTGGTGATATATTTTGCCTCAAGGATGTCTTATTGGCAGACATATTTCTATGGAGGTCTTCTTGGTCATTTTCTGCCCCCAGAAGTCTTATTGGCACTCTAATGCTCCCAGTGTTTCTTCGTGACAGTCAATTGCGACTGAACAGCTTCTTGGCAAACATTGCCTCCAGACGTCTCCTTGCAACTCGTCTGTGTCTCTTCTGTGATTTCTTACATACTATCCTCTGGCCCATCAATGTTTCTGGAAGATATCTAGGCACCTTTCAGCCTCCATGGTGACGTCGTGACAGTGAAGTGCCAGTTAAAATATTCTCAGCAATCAATGCTTCGAAATAGCATCTTCAAACTCTTCACATGTCACTGAATGTATATAGAGCGATCAATGCCTCGAAATGTCCTCATGGAATTCTTCTACCTCCAGGGTGTCTTTGTGACAGTGAGATGTGACGGAACGTATCCTTACCAATCAATGAATAGAAATATCCTCTTTAAACTCTTCTGTCTCAAGGGCTTCGTTGTGACAGTGAAGTGCTACTTAAAATATAATCTTGGCAATCAATGCCTCGAATTATCCTCATGGAATTCTTCTATCTCCAAGGTGTCCTCGTGACAATGAAGTGCCACTCAATATAATCTTAGCAATTAATGCCTCGAGATGTCATAGAATTCTTCTGCATCCAAGGTGTCTTCGTGACAGTGAAGTGTCACTGAAAGTATTCATAGCAATCAATGCCTCGAAATCTCCTCATCGAATTCTTCTACCTTCAGGGTGTCTTCGTGACAATGAAGCGCCACTCAATATAATCTTGGCAATCAATGCATCGAGGTGTCATGGAACTCTTCTGCATCCAAGGTGTCTTCGTGACAGTGAAGTGTCACTGAATGCATCCTCAGTAATGAATGAATCGAGATATCCTCTTCAAACTTTTCTTTCTCAAGGGTGTCTTCGTGACAGTGAAGTGTCACTCAATATAATCTTGGCAATCAGTGCTTCTTGATGTCATAGAACTCTTCTCCATCCATGGTGTCTTCGTGAAAGTAAAGTGTCATTGAATGTATTCATAGCAATCAATGCCTCAAAATGTGCTCATTGAATTCTTTAGCTTCATAGGTGTCTATGTGACAGTGAAGTGTCACTTAACGTAGCCTCAGCAATCAATGAATCGAAATATCCTCTTGGAACTTGTCTTTCTCAAGGGTGTCTCCGTGACAGTGAAGTGCCACTCAATATAATCTTGGCAATCAATGCCTCGAGATTTCATGGAACTCTTCTGCCTCAAGGGTGTCTTCGTGATAGTGAAGTGTCACTGAACGTATTCTTAGCAATCAATGCCTTGAAATGTCCTCATGGAACACTTCTGCCTTAAGGGTGTCTTCGTGACAGTGAAGTGCCACTCAATATAATCTTGGCAATCAATGCCTCGAGATATCATGGAACTCTTCTGCATCGAAGGTGTCTTTGTGACAGTGAAGTGTCACTCAATGTATCCTCAGCAATGAATCAATCGAAATATCCTCTTCAAACTTTTCATTTTCAAGGGTCTCCTCGTGACAGTGAAGTGCCACTCAATATAATCTTGGCAATAATTGCCTCGATATATCATAGAGCTCTACTGCGTTCAAGGTGTCTTCGTGACAGTGAGGTGCCACTCAATATAATCTTGGTAATCAATGCGTCGAGTTGTCATGGAACTCTTCTGCCTCCAGGGTGTCTACGAGACAGTGAAGTGTCACTGAACGTATTCTTAGCAATCAATGCCTCGAAATGTCCTCATGGAACTCTTCTGTCTCAAGGGCGTCTTCGTGACAGTGAAGTGCCACTCAATATAATCTTGCCAATCAATGCCTCGAGATATCATGGAACTCTTCTGCCTCCAGGGTGTCTACGTGACAGTGAAGTGTCACTGAACGTATTCTTAGCAATCAATGCCTCGAAATGTCCTCATTGAACTCTTCTGCTTCAAGGGTGTCTTTGTGACAGTGAAGTGCCACTCAATATAATCTAGGCAATCAATGCTTCTAGATTTCATAGAACTCTTCCGCATCGAAGGTGTCTTCGTGACTGTGAAGTGTCACTGAATGTATTCATCGCAGTCAATGCCTCGAAATGTCCTCATGGAATTCTTTTGCTTCAAAGGTCCAAGTTGTCTTCGTGACAATGAGGTGTCACTGAATGTATTCTTAGCAATTAATGAAGCGAATTATCCTCTTTAAACTTTTCTGTCTCAACGGTGTCTTCGTGACAGTGAAATGCCACTCAATATAATCTTGGCAATCACGCCTCGAGATTTCATAGAATTCTTCAGCATCCAAGGTGTCTTCGTGACAGTGAAGTGTCACTGAACGTATTCTTAGCAATCAATGCCTTGACATGTCCTAATGGAACTCTTCTGCCTCCAGGGTGTCTTCGTGACAGTGAAGTGTCACTGAACGTATTCTTAGCAATCAATGCCTTGAAATGTCCTCATGGAACACTTCTGCCTTAAGGGTGTCTTCGTGACTGTGAAGTGCCACTCAATGTAATCTTGGCAATCAATGCCTCGAGATATCATGGAACTCTTCTGCATCCAAGGTGTCTTTGTGACAGTGAAGAGTCACTGAATGTATCCTCAGCAATGAATGAATCGAAATATCCTCTTTTTTCATAGAGCTCTACTGCGTTCAAGGTGTCTTCGTGACAGTGAGGTGCCACTCAATATAATCTTGGTAATCAATGCGTCGAGTTGTCATGGAACTCTTCTGCCTCCAGGGTGTCTACGTGACAGTGAAGTGTCACTGATCGTATTCTTAGCAATCAATGCCTCGAAATGTCCTCATGGAACTCTTCTGCCTCAAGGGTGTCTTTGTGACAGTGAAGTGCCACTCAATATAATCTAGGCAATCAATGCTTCTAGATTTCATAGAACTCTTCCGCATCGAAGGTGTCTTCGTGACTGTGAAGTGTCACTGAATGTATTCATCGCAGTCAATGCCTCGAAATGTCCTCATGGAATTCTTTTGCTTCAAAGGTCCAAGTTGTCTTCGTTACAATGAGGTGTCACTGAATGTATTCTTAGCAATTAATGAATCTAATTATCCTCTTTAAACTTTTCTGTCTCAAGGGTGTCTTCGTGACAGTGAAATGCCACTCAATATAATCTTGGCAATCAATGCCTCGAGATTTCATAGAATTCTTCAGCATCCAAGGTGTCTTCGTGACAGTGAAGTGTCACTGAACGTATTCTTAGCAATCAATGCCTTGAAATGTCCTCATGGAACTCTTCTGCCTCAAGGGTGTCTTCGTGACAGTGAAGTGCCACTCAATATAATTTTGCCAATCAATGCCTCGAGATATCATGGAGCTCTTCTGCCTCCAGGGTGTCTTCGTGACAGTGAAGTGTCACTGAACGTATTCTTAGCAATCAATGCCTTGAAATGTCCTCATGGAACACTTCTGCCTTAAGGGTGTCTTCGTGACTGTGAAGTGCCAGTCAATATAATCTTGGCAATCAATGCCTCGAGATATCATGGAACTCTTCTGCATCCAAGGTGTCTTTGTGACAGTGAAGAGTCACTGAATGTATCCTCAACAATGAATGAATCGAAATATCCTCTTCAAACTTTTCATTTTCAAGGGTGTCCTCGTGACAGTGAAGTGCCACTTAATATAATCTTGGCAATAATTGCCTCGATATATCATAGAGCTCTACTGCGTTCAAGGTGTCTTCGTGACAGTGAGGTGCCACTCAATATAATCTTGGTAATCAATGCGTCGAGTTATCATGGAGCTCTTCTGCCTCCAGGGTGTCTACGTGACAGTAAAGTGCCACTCAATATAATCTTGCCAATCAATGCCTCGAGATATCATGGAACTCTTCTGCTTCCAAGGTGTCTTCGTGACAGTGAAGTGTCACTGAATGTATTCTTAGCAATCAATGCCTCGAAATGTCCTCATTGAACTCTTCTGCTTCAAGGGTGTCTTTGTGACTGTGAAGTGCCACTCAATACAATCTAGGCAATCAATGCTTCTAGATTTCATAGAACTCTTCCGCATCGAAGGTGTCTTCGTGACTGTGAAGTGTCACTGAATGTATTCATCGCAGTCAATGCCTCGAAATGTCCTCATGGAATTCTTTTGCTTCAAAGGTCCAAGTTGTCTTCGTGACAACGATGTGTCACTGAATGTATTCTTAGCAATTAATGAATCGAATTATCCTCTTTAAACTTTTCTGTCTCAAGGGTGTCTTCGTGACAGTGAAGTGCCACTCTATATAATCTAGGCAATCAATGCCTCTAGATGTCATAGAACTCTTCTGCTTCGAAGGTGTCTTCGTGACAGTGAAGTGTCACTGAATGTATTCATAGCAGTCAATGCTTCGAAATGTCCTCATGGAATTTTTTAGCTTCAAAGGTCCAAGGTGTCTTCTTGACAGTGAGTTGTCATTGAATGTATTCTTAGCAATCAATGAATCGAAATATCCTCTTGAAACCCGTCTGTCTCAAGGGTGTCTCCGTGACAATGAAGTGCCACTCAATATAATCTTGGCAATCAATGCCTCGAGATATCATGGAACTCTTCTGCATCTATGGTGTCTTCGTGACAGTGAGGTGCCACTCAATATAATCTTGATAATCAATGCCTCGAGATGTCATGAAACTCTTCTGCATCAAAGGTGTCTTTGTGACAGTTAAGTGTCACTGAATGTATTCATAGCAATCAATTCCTCGAAATGTCCTCATGGAATTCTTTTGCTTCAAAGGTCCTAGGTGTCTTCGTGACAGTGAAATGTCATTGGCTGTATTCTTAGCAATTAATGAATCGAATTATCCTCTTTAAACTTTTCTGTCTCATGGGTGTCAAGGGTGTCTTCGTAACAGTGAGGTGTCACTGAATGTATTCATAGCAATCAATGCCTCGAAATGTCCTCATCGAATTCTTCGTGACAATGAAGTTCCACTCAATATAATCTTGGCAATTAATGCCTCGAGATGTCATAGAACCCTTCTGCATCCAAGGTGTCTACGTGACAGTGAGGTGTCAATGAATGTTTTCTTAGCAATCCATGCCTCGAAATGTCCTCATGGAATGCCTTTGACTCCAGGGTGTCATCCTGACAGTGAAGTGTCACGGAACGTTTCCTCAGCAATGAATAAATGGAAATATCCTCTTCAAACTCTGATGAATACAAAGTGTCTTCGTGGCAGTGAAGTGTCACTGAATATATTCTTAGCAATACATGCCTCGAAATATTCTCTTCAAACTCTTCTGCCTCCAGGGTGTCCTCGTGACTGGTCATAAAAATGAAATAAAATGTCAAGGAATATATTCTTAGCAATACATGCCTCGAAATATCCTCTTCAAACTCTTCTATCTCAAGGGTGTCTTCGTGACAGTGAAGTGCCACTCAATGTAATCTTGGCAATCAATGCCTCGAGATGTCAGAGAATTCTTCTGCATCCAAGGTGTCTTCGTGACAGTGAAGTGTCACTGAACGTATTCTTAGCAATCAATGCCTCGAAATGTCCTTCTGGAATTCTTCTTCCTCCAGGGTGTCTGCCTGACAATGAAGTGTCATGGAACGTATCCTTAGCAATCAATGAATAGAAATATCCTCTTCAAACTCTTCTGTCTCCAATGTGTCTTCGTCACAATGAAGTGCGACTCAATATAATCGTGACAATTGGTGCCTGAGATGTCATAGAATTCTTCTGCATTCAAGGTGACTTCGTGACAGTGAAGTGTCACTGAATGTATTCTTTGCAATGAATGTATCGAAATGTCCTCTGTGTAACATTCTGCCTCCAGGTTTAATCCACTTTTGCCATTTAATGCCTCGAGATGTCCTTATGGAATTCTTCTGCATCAAAGGTGTGTTCGTGACAGTGAAGTGTCACTGAATGTATTCTTATCAATCAATGCCTCGAAACGTCCTCTGAGAACCCTTCTGCCTCCAAGCTGTCTTTGGGGCAGTGAAGTCCCACTCAAAATAATCTTGGCAATCAATGTCTCGAGATGTCCGCATGGAGCTCTTCTGTCTCCAGGTTGTCTTCGTGACAGTGAAGTGTCACTGAATGTATTCTTAGCAGTCAATGTTTCGTGAAGGAGATCAATGCTTCGATATGTCTTCAAGGAATTGTTATGCCTCCAGCGTCTCTTTGTGACAGTGAAGTGTCACTGATTCTATTCCTGGCAATCAATGCCTTCAAAAAACCTCTTCCGCCTCCAGTGTGTTTTCCTGACAAAAAAGTGCCACTTAACATATTCTTAGCAATCATTGCCTCGAGATGCCATAGATATCTTCTGCCTCCGATGTGTCTCCGTGACAGTGATGTGTCACTGAATGTAATCATATCAATCAATGAATCGAAATGTCCTCTTAGAACCCTTCTGCCTCAAGGGTGTCTTTAGGTCAGAGAGTGAGTGAGTGAGTGAGTGAGTTGGGTTTAACGCCGCTTTTAACAGTATTACAGTTATATCACGGCGTGTCAGCTTAATGTGGGAGGAAAGCCCGAAGTGATGCAGGTCTTAGACGTTTACCACTTCGGGGAAACCCACGAGCACGGGTATGGTGCTGACAAACCTAGAAACCTAGGTTTCTGGCGTGCCCAAGGGACGCAACTCTGCACATCGAATCGCGGCGCCTTAGACGACTGGGCCACCCGTGCCCCCCTTAGGTCAGAGAAGTGTCATTGTATAGATTCTTAGCAATCAATGCCTCGAAATGGCCTCTTATGCCTCCAGGGTGTCATCGTGACAGAGAAGTGCAACTTAATGATTTTTTGGCTATCATTGCCTCCAGTTGTCCTCTTAAAACTCTTCTGCCTCCAGGGTTTCTTCGTGATATTGAAATGCTACTGAATATATATTTTTGGCAGTCGTTGCCTCGAGGTGTACTCTTGGCACTTTTCCGCCTCCAGGGTGTCTTTGTTACAGAGAAGTGCCACTTAATAAATTCGTGGCTACCAATGCCTCGAGATGTCTTCTTGTAACTCTTCTGCCTCCAGAGTGCCCATGTGATAGGGGAGTGTCACTTGATATTTTCTTGGCAATCAATGCCTCGGGATTTCTTCATGGAACTTTCGTGCCTCCAGAGTGTCTTCGTGACAGTGAAGTGTCCTTAAATATATTTTTAGCAATCGATGCCTCGAAATATCCTATTAGATCTCTTCTACAGTGTCTTCGTGACAGAGGTGTCACATGCTATATTCTTGTCAATCAATGCCTCGAGATGTCTTCCTGGATCTCTTATGCCTCCAGAGTGTCTTCGTGGCAGTGAAATATCATCTTCTTAGCAATCAATGCCTCGAAATGTCTTCTCAGAAACCTACTGCCTGTAGGGTGTCTTCGTGACAGTGAAGTATCATTGAATATATTCTTAGCAATCAATGCCTCGAAATGTCCTCTTAAAAATCTTTTGCTTCCAGGGTGTATTCGTGTCAGAAAAGTGCCACTAAATACATTCTTAGCAATCAATGCCTCGAGATGTGCAGTTTCATCTCTTCTGCCTCTCGTGTGTCTTCGTGACATTGAAGTGTCATTAAATATCTTTTTAGCAATCAATGCATCGACATGTTCTCTTGGAAGCTTTCTGCCTCTCGTGTGTCTTCGTGACAGTGAAGTGTCAAAGAATATCTTTTTAGCAATCAATGCCTCGAAATGTCCTATCAGAAAGCTTCTGCCTCCATGATGTCATCGTGACAGTGAAGTGTCACTGAATATCTTCTTAGCAACCAATGCCTCGAAATGTCCTCTTTGAACCTTTCTGCCTCCAGAGTGTCTTCGTGACAGTGAAATGTCATTGAATATATTCTTAGCAATCAATGCCTCGAAATGTCCTCTCAGAAATCTTCTGCCTCCAGGGCGTCTTCGCGACAGTGAAGTGTCATTGGAACATATTCTTAGCAATCATTGCCTCGAAATGCCTCTTGTGCGGTATCTCCGTGGCAGAGAAGTGTCCCTTGGAAGAATACTCTCGGCAATCAATGCTTCTAAATGTCATCTTCTCTCTCCAGGTTATCTTCGTGACTGTGAAGTGACCCTAAGAATATTTTTGAGAATCAATGCCTCGAGATATCCTCATAGAACTCTTCTGCCTCCAGGGTGTCTTCGTGCCAGAGAAGTGCCACTAAATATATTCTTGGCAATCAATGCCTCGAGATGTCCTCTTGAAACTTTTCTGCCTCCAGCTTTCTAAGTATCAAAACGTTAATAAGTTAATAATCTGAACTTATTTACATGGTAACAAAACGATTTAATAGCAGCATAATGCAGATTATGTAAAATAATCAAACTATTTGTAATTTTATGACTCCTTGGTGAAATCGGAAGCACATACAGCATCGTACATATCGAAGCCTATGTTTTGAAGCCGAAATCGGAAAGAGTCATGGATTCTAAGCTCGATGATTTTCGAATTATTTTCTGAAACGGCGGGGAGAGATATATAACATATTGATGTGACATATTTGTAGCCAAATAATGGTGTTATTGGTCTATCATTGCAAGAAGGACAATTTAGAATGTCTTTACAAACTTTTTGTGAGAATCTCCCGTTCTCAGAACGGATGAGTGGGTGAGTGAGTATGATTTTACGCCGCTTTATTCAATATTAAAGCAATATCACGGCGGAGAACATCAGAAATTGGCTTCACACAATGTACCCATGTCGGGAATCTACCTCGGGTCTTCGGCGTGACGAGCGAACGCTTTAACCACTATGCTATCCGACAGCCCCACTCAGAAAAGATGAAACAAGATACACGTGATATTTGTAATGTACTGTAAAAATATTTTCTACCCAAAATGCTACGTGAATTTGTACCCTTGAATATATAACAATCGATCTATATAATTATATTTCTTTTTACATGTATATTGCAAACAATAGTAAATGAGAGAAGAACATGTAAAAAAACATATCATCAATTTCATGATATGACTCTATGATTATGACTGACTGTGATCCTTGAGTGAGGGCAATCAAATTTGCAAAACTCAAACTGGGAGTTTGGTTCTGATAGGACAGTGAAATTGTTTATAGCTTAGTTGATTGGAATGTTTGGATAGGAAAATGATTTTAAATTAACAAGTATAATACTAATATTAACGTATATCTTAGAAACTAATGCAAACTTATTCTGGGTATACAATCAACAGAAATTATGGGTACAAAATCACTACATTTCAACTGGATTTCGTGGAGTGATGGGATAGTAAAAAGGAGATATATCGCCTGTAGGTTTCCTTTTCACATTTTAAAACAAGAATGTTATTTTTTAATTCCATGTTTGTGCTACCTTTTAATTGAGAACTGCAACATGGATTCTTTCCAAGTGTAAGAAACACATTCTATTCAAATAAAAAAGTTTTTAATTTTTTTTTAAATTCAACATTGTGCGACCTTTAACGTGTGAACTGCTACATGGGTTCTCTTCAAATTTAAGGAACACTTTTTTATATTAATTGGAGATGCAGTGCAAATGTTGCTTTTGATAGGTGTATTTTATGAAACAATATGATTTTTTACATGTTTTGAAGGGAGAATAATTTTGTTGTTTTAATTCAACATTGTGCGACCTTTAACTTAAGAACTACTTCGCTGATTCCTTCCAAATGTGAGGAACACTTTCTATACAAATAGAGTGGTGTAGTGCAAAGGTTGTTTTTGATATGTGTATTTTATGAAACAATATGATTTTGTACATGTTTTGAACATAGAATGTTTTGAACTTTGAAAACGGAGTCGAGGTTGCCCTTGTTCATTTCGGTGCTTAAAAGTTTTTCTGCCTATGTATGATCCAAGAGCATCATATTTCTGTCCATGCCACCTTCCCAGTTTTAGCAGTTTTGAACAGTTTAATGACTTGGACGGGTGGAGGTAGCACTGCTGTGATTTTTTTCAGACATCAAATTATTATTTGGGGGGAGGCAACTATTTTTATGTCAAAAATGTGTCCCTTATCTTGTAATTTTATTATATTTGTCTCATTGTTTTACTCAGTTACCAAGGCAAAAGAAGTGACCATGTGATCAATTCGTCAGATGCGTCATTTGAGGACTGAAAAGGCTCCTCAACCACTCAGCCCAAGTTCTGACTTGTCATTTAACAAATAAATAAAGGTCACCTAAACCAAAATTCTATTGTCATTTTGTTGCTGTCATCATATTTTTGAATGGATCAAGGCAACGGATCATAGAACATCCGATGCATTGACTATTTTGCCTGTCTCAGTGTTGCTCTCAATGCTGAATGTATGGGGAAGGCTAAGGAAAATTAATTGTTTCAATTTGTGCTGGGCTTATTGTCTGATGGTTTTTAATTTGCAAACTCGTGGAAAAATCATATATCTTGTAATAGTGTTGAAACATTTGTGAACAATTTGCGCATAGTCTTGAAAGTTGTTTTGGAAAGTAAATATTGTATCACAAAATTGTGCACGTAATTAAAACATTTTGAATTTTGTCTTGGCCGTATTTGAAACTATGTATGCCGAGGTACCCTGCCAGAAGACAGTGCATTTCATTAACATGCTCTTCCTCGGAAAGAGTTCAGAGTGAATTCAGCTTGCAGAATTTACTGCTTGTTACCTGATATTTTAACCAGATTGGTACAAACATTTCAAGCCGCCTGGGATGTATTGAGGAATAAAACAGACGTAATCTAACGTTAGGCCAACGTTGTTTTGACCAACGGCACAAATCTTCTGTCTCCAGGGTGTCTTCGTGAAGGAGAAGTACGACTCAATACATTCTTGGCAATCAATTCCTCGAAATGAGCCCTTTGACCTTTTCTTCCTCCAGAAAGTCTTTGTGAAAGTGAAGTGTCACTTAATACATTCTTTGCAACCAATTCCTCGAAATGTTCTCTTGGAACTTCCCTTTCTCTGGGTTGTCTTCGTGACAGCAAAGTGTCATATATTCTCGGCAATAAATGCCTTTGGATGTTTTTTTTTCAGAAATCCTCTGCCTCCAGGGTGTCTTCGTGACTGAGAAGTGCCACTAAATACAGTCCTCTTAATCAATGACTTGAAATGTGCACTTTCATTTCTACCGCCTCCAGGGTGTCTTCGTGACAGTGAAATGTCACTTGAAATATTCTTGGCAATCAATACCTCGAAATGTCGTCTTGAAATCTTTCACCCAAGGGTGTCTTCGTGACAGTGAAATGTCATTAAATATATTCTTAGCAATCAATGCCTCGAAATGTCCTCTTGAAACGTTTCTGCTTCCAAGGTGTCTTCGTGACAGTGAAGTGTCATTATATCTTCTAAGCAGTCAATGCCTCGAAATGTTCTCTAAGAAATCTTCTGCCTTCAGGATGTCTTCGTGACAATCCAAATGGAACTCTTCTGCCTCTAGGGTGTCTTTGTGATAGTGAAGTGGAATTGAATATATTCTTAGCAATCAATGCCTCGAAATGTCCTCTTGGAACTCATTTGCCTCCAGGGAGTCTTCGTGGCAGAGAAATGCCACTCAATATATCCTTGGCAATCATTGCCTCGAGATGTCCTCATGGAATTCTTCTGCCTCCAGGGAGTCTTCGTGACTGTGATGTGTCACTGAAAATCTTCTTAGCATTCATTGCTTCAAGATGCTTCGTGTCACTGTTTTCCCTCCAGGGTGTCTTCGTGCCAGAGAAGTGCCACTTAATAATAATTCTTGGCAATCAATGCCTCGAAATGTGCACTTCTACCTCCATAGTGCCTTCGTGACAGTCAATTTCCTTTGAATGTCTTTAGCAGCATCACTGCATTCATAAATCTTCTTGACCCCCTTTTGCCTCCAGTGTGTGACCGTCGTTATCAAGTGGTCAGGCATGCTTCAGGCGGATACAAAGAGGCTGACACCGCCTCTGACAACCAAACAATCCCCGATTTTGAACCTAAATCTAAAGAATTTGGAAGTGTCTTTCTATAAAGTGACGCGCCTACGTGCAGGTTGTTAGTGCGGGTTAGTTCAGGTTAGTGCAGTGTTAAGTCTCTAAACCTAACGTGCCTCAGAAGCATACCCGACCCTTAGATCGAGGTCTCCAGAGGTCGTATTTGGGTACCAGTGACCATGGGAGGTGGGAAACCACCTGGTCCCGGAGAGTCTCCTGGTGATGCCTTTTGCCTCAAGGATGTCTTAGCGGCAGACATATTCCTATAGAAGTCTTCTTGGTCATTTGCTGCCCCCAGAAGTCTTGTTGGCACTCTAATGCTTCCAGTGTTTCTTCGTGACAGTCAACTGCCAATAACAGCTTCTTGGCAAACATTGCCTCCAGACGTCTCCTTGTAACTCGTCTGTGTCTCTTCTGTGATTTGTTACAGACTATCCTCTTGGACATCAATGTTTCCAGAAGAAATCAAGGCACCTTTCAGCCTCAATCGTGTCGTCGTGACAGTGAAGTGCCACTGAATATCTCTTGGCAATCATTGGTTCAAGAGTTCTAGGATGTCTTCTTGACAGTGAATTGTCACCGAATATCTCCTAGAAATAATTGCTTCATGAGCTGCAGGACATAGTCGTGAAAGTGAATTACCACTGAATATATTCTTAGCAATCAATGTCTCGAGATATCCTCACGGAATTCTTCTGTATTCAGGGTGTCTTCGTGACAGTATTAATGGAGCGCTTCTGCCTCCAGGGAGTCTTCGTGGCAGTTAAGTGTCATTGAACATATTCTTAGCAATCATTGCCTCGAAATGCCTCTTGTACGGTGTCTTCGTGGCAGAGAAGTGCCACTTGGTATACTCTTGGCAATTAATGCTTCTAAATGTCCTCTTATTATTCTTCTGCCTCCAGGGTGTCTTCGTGCCAGAGAGCTGCCACTAAATATATTCTTGGCAATGAATGCCTCGAGTTATCCTCTTGAAACTTTTCTGCCTGTAGCTTTCTAAGTATCAAAACTTTAATGAGTTTATTTATAATCTGAACTTATTTACATAGTAACAAAATGGTTTAATAGCAACATAATGCAGATTATGTAAAATTATCCAACCATTGCAATTTTATGACTCCTTGCTGAAATCGGATGCACATACAGCATCGTACATATCGAAATCTAAGTTTTGAAGCCGAAATCGGAAAAAGTCATGGATTCTACGTTCGATGATTTTCGAATCGTTTTCTGAAACAGGGCGGCGGGGAGAGATATATAACATATTGATGTGACATAATTGTAGCCAAATAATGGTGTTATTGGTCTATTGGTTATTGGTTTTTTACCCATGAATATATAACAATCGATCTATATAATTATATTTCTTTGTTATAAATTTAGGTTTAGCAGGGAATTTTATTTATCGGCTATTACAATCAATAAGTTTCGCGTTGCACTGGCACGTTTTAGAGCTAGCTCCCACTCGCTCCACATAGAAACCGGGAGATATTTTGGTATCCCAAGACAGCGAAGGTTATGTATGGTTTGTAAAACAGGCTATGTTGAGTCTGAATACCATTTTGTATTGGTTTGTGAAAAATATTATGCTCTCCGAGTGGCATATATTCCTCAAAAATATTATGTAAATCCCTCAATAGAACAATTTTACATACTTATGTCGTCTCTGCATCAGTCAACAATTAGAAGTCTGGCTTGTTATATTTACCACGCTTTTAAGTTAAGGAATTCATTTTTGCAGAAGTAATATTCTTTATCTATGAATGCCTTGCTGTTGTGTATTTAGGTGTACACAGTTGTATTTTTATACATGTCTGGTGAACCGAATTGTACTATGGGCCGCTGGCCCACTCATGTACTGAATAAACAGATTAGACTACATGTATATTGCAAACAATAGTAAATGAGAGAAGAACATGTAAAAAAACATATCATCAATTTCATGATATGACTCTATGATTATGACTGACTGTGATCCTTGAGTGAGGGCAATCAAATTGGCAAAACTCAAACTGGGTGTTTGGTTCTGATAGGACAGTGAACTTGAGTGAGTGAGTGAGTTTGGTTTTACGCCGCTTTTAGCAATATTCCAGCAATATCACGGCGGGGGACACCAGAAATGGGCTTCACACATTGTACCCATGTCGGGATTCGAACCCGGGTCTTCGGCGTGACGAGCGAACGCTTTAACCACTAGGCTACCCGACCGCCCCCAGTGAACTTGATTATACCTTAGTTGATTGTAATGTTTTGATAGGAAAATGATTTTAAATTAACAAGTATAATACAAATATTAACGTATATCTTTGAAACTAATGCAAACTTCTCTCAATTAACAGAAATTATGGGTACAAAATCACTACATTTCAACTGGATTTCGTGGAGTGATGGGATAGTAAAAGGAGATATATCGCCTGTAGGTTTCCTTTTCACATTTTAAAATAAGAATGTTATTTTTTTATTCCATGTTTGTGCTACCTTGTAATTGAGAGCTGCAACACGGATTCTTTCCAAGTCTAAGAAACACATTCTATTCTAATAAAAAAGTTTTGAATGTTTTTTTTTAATTCAACATTGTGTGACCTTTAACGTGGGAACTGCTACATGGGTTCTCTTCAAATTTTAGGAACACTTTTTTATATTAATTGGAGAGATGCAGTGCAAATGTTGCTTTTGATATGTGTTTTTTATGAAACAATATGATTTTTTACATGTTTTGAAGTGAGAATGTTTTTGTTGTTTTAATTCAACATTGTGCGACCTTTAACTTAAGAACTACTTCGTTGATTCTTTCAAAATGTGAGGAACACTTTCTATACAAATAGAGTGGTGTAGTGCAAAGGTTGTTTTTGATATGTGTATTTTATGAAACAATATGATTTTGTACATGTTTTGAACATAGAATGTTTTGAACTTTGAAAACTGAATGGGTCGAGGTTACCCTTGTTCATTTTAGTGTTAAAAGCTTTTCTCCCAATGTATGATCCAAGAGCATCATGGTATTACTGTCCATGCCACCTTCCCAGTTTAATGACTTGGACGGGTGGAGGTAGCACTGCTGAGACTTTTTTCAGACATCAAATTATTATTTGGGGGAAGGAAACTATTTTTATGTCAAAAATATGTCCCTTACTTTATAATTTTATTATATTTGTCTCATTGTTTTACTCAGTTACCAAGGCAAAAGGAGTGACCATGGATAAGTTTGAAGATCATCCCTCTGATCAGTTCGTCTCATGCTTCATTTGAGGACTGAAAAGGCTCCTCAACCACTCAGCCCAAGTTCTGACTTGTCATTTAACAAATAAATAAAGGTCACCTAAACCAAAATTCTATTGTCATTTTGTTGCTGTCATCATATGTTTTAATGGATCAAGGCAACGGATCATAGGACATCCGATGCATTGACTATTTTGCCTGTCTCAGTGCTACTCTCAATGCTGAATGTATGGGGTAAGGCTAAGGAAAATTAATTGTTTCAATTTGTGCTGGGCTTATTGTCTGATGGTTTTTAATTTGCAAACTCGTGGGAAAATCATATATCTTGTAATAGTGTTGAAACATTTGTGAACAATTTGCAAATAGTCTTGAAAATTGTTTTGGAAAGTAAATATTATATCACGAAATTGTGCATGTTATTAAACACATTTTGAATTTTGTCTTGGCCGTATTTGAAACTCTGTATGCCAAGGTACAGCGCATTTAATTGACATGCTCTTTCATGGATACAGTTCAGAGTAAATTCAGCATGCAGAAATTACTGCTTCTTACCTGATATTTTAACCAGATTGGTACAAATATTTAAAGCTGCTTGTTTTGTTGCGGGTTGACGTTGTTTTGACCGACGACACAACGTCTGACTTCTTTCTGGGATGTATCATGTATCCTGCAATCTGTGTCGCGTAATATCTTTCGTGATTTCTGATGTGATTAATTGCATATTTGTGATGTGTGATGTGCCATGTTCCATATGTGTCATGTATCCTGTGATCTGTGTCATGTAATGATTTTTTGTGTGATATGTGATGTGATTATTTCTATATGCGTGATGTGCCCTGTGACATATGTGTCATGTATCCTGTGATCTGTGTCATGTAATGTTTTTTTGTGATATGTGATGTGATTATTTGTATATGCGTGATGTGCCATGGTCCATATGTTTTATGTATCCTGTGATCTGTGTCATGTAATGTTTTTTTGTGATATGTGATGTGATTATTTGTATAAGCGTGATGTGCAATGTGTCATATGTGTCATGTATCCTGTGATATGTGTCATGGAATGTCTTTTGTGATATGTGATGTGATTATTTGTATATGTATGATGTGCCATGTGTCATATGTGTCATGTATCCTGTCATATGTGTCATGGAATGTCTTTTTTTATATGGAATGTGATTAATTTTATATGTGTGGTGTGCCATGTATCATACGTGTCATGTATCCAGTGATCTGTGTCATGAAATGTTTTTGTGATATGTGATGTGATTATTTGTATATGCATGATGTGCCATGTGTCATATATCCTGTGATCTGTGTCATGTTATGTTTTGTTTTTTATATGCGATGTGATTAGTTGTATATGTGTGATGTGTGATGTGCAATGTGTCATATGTGTCATGAAATGTTTTTTTCGTGATATGTGATTAATTGTACATTTATGATGTGCAATCTGCCATATGTGTCATGCATCTTGTGATCTGTCATGTAATTTTTTTGCGATATATGATTAATTGTATATTTGTGATATGCCATGTGCCATATGTTTCATGTACCTTTTGATCTGTGTTATGTAATGATTTTTTGCGATATGTGATGTGATTAAGTGTTAATGTGTGATGTGCCCTGCAATAATATGTACAAACATCTTTATTAATATAAAATAAGATGCTTCTTACTTAATGATACCCCAATCTAAAAGGGCGGGTTGATAAAGCCACACAAAGGATATCCCTCAGTCCGTCCTTCCAAAAACATTTTTTGTGTGAGTGCAGTTGAAAGGTTGATTTTGATATGTATATCTTATGAAACAATATGATTTTATACATGTTTTGAACAAAGAATGTTTGTTGTTTTAATTCAACATCGGCGACCTTTAACTTAAGAACTACTCCATGGAATCTTCCCAAATTGAAGGAACACTTTTTATACAAATAGCAGTGGTGTAGTGCAAAGGTAGATTTTGATATGTATATTTTATGAAACAATATGATTTTGTACATGTTTTGAACTTTGAATGTTTTTTTCTTTCAATTCAACATTGTGCGACCTCTAACTTGAGATATTAATTGGAGAGATGTAGTGCAAAGGTTGAGTTTGATATGTTTATTTTATGAAACAATATGAATTTTTTGCATATTTTGAACATAGAAGGTTTTGAGTGGTTTTCTTCTATGTCTGTGCTACCTTTCACTTAAGAGCTTTCCAATGTGGGAAACGCTTTCTATACTAAGAGAAGAGGTGCAGTGCAAATGTTGATTTTGATATGTGTATTTTCGGAACAAATATTATTTGTTTCATGTTTTGAACTTGGAATTATTTTCTTCAACATTTGTGTGACCTTTTATACATGCTTTGAACAGAGAATGTTTTTTTTCTAATTCAACATTGTGCGACCTTTAACTTAAGAACTACTCCATGGATTCTTTCCAAATTTGAGGAACACTTTTAATACAAATAGGAGAGGTGTAGTGCAAAGGTGGATTTATGATATGTATATTTTGTTAAACAATATGATTTTTTTACATGTTTTGAACTTTGAATGTTTTTTTCTTTTAATTCAACATTGTTCAACCTCTAACTTGAGATATTAATTGGAGAGATGTAATGCAAAGGTTGAGTTTGATATGTTTATTTTATGAAACAATATGAATTTTTTGCATATTTTGAACATAGAAGGTTGTGGGGTTTTGTATTTTATGTTTGTGCTACCTTTCACTTAAGAGCTGCTTCATGGATTCTTTCCAAATGTGAGAAACACTTTCTATACTAATAGAAGAGGTGCAGTGCAAATGTTGATTTTGAAATGTGTATTTTCGGAACAAATATTATTTGTTTCATGTTTTGAACTTGGAATTATTTTCTTCAACATTTGTGTGACCTATAACTTGAAAACAAATACATGGATTATTTTCTAATTTGGAGTAGTGTCTATACAGATAGGAGAAGTGCAGTGCAAAGTTTGATTTTGATAAGTGTATTTTCTGAGAAAATTATGCTTTTTCAAGCTTTGAACTTTGAAAACGGAGTCGAGGTTGCCCTTGTTCATTTCGGTGCTTAAAAGTTTTTCTGCCTATGTATGATCCAAGAGCATCATATTTCTGTCCATGCCACCTTCCCAGTTTTAGCAGTTTTGAACAGTTTAATGACTTAGACGGGTGGAGGTAGCACTGCTGAGATTTTTTTCAGACATCAAATTATTATTTGGGGGGAGGCAACTATTTTTATGTCAAAAATATGTCCCTTACCTTGTAATCTTATTATATTTGTCTCATTGTTTTACTCAGTTACCAAGGCAAAAGAAGTGACCATGTGATCAGTTCGTCTGATGCGTCATTTGAGGACTGAAAAGGCTCCTCAACCACTCGGCCCAAGTTCTGACTTGTCATTTAACAAATAAATAAAGGTCACCTAAACCAGAATTCTATTGTCATTTTGTTGCTGTCATCATATTTGTGAATGGATCAAGGCAACGGATCATAGGACATCCGATGCATTGACTATTTTGCCTGTCTCAGTGTTGCTCTCAATGCTGAATGTATGGGGAAAGGCTAAGGAAAATTAATTGTTTCAATTTGTGCTGGGCTTATTGTCTGATGGTTTTTAATTTGCAACTCGTGGGAAAATCATATATCTTGTAATAGTGTTGAAAATTCGTGAACAATTTGCGCAAAGTCTTGAAAGTTGTTTTGGAAAGTAAATATTGTATCACAAAATTGTGCACGTAATTAAAACATTTTGAATTTTGTCTTGGCCGTATTTGAAACTATGTGTGGTGAGGTACCCTGCCAGAAGACAGTGCATTTCATTAACATGCTCTCCCTCGGAAAAAGTTCAGAGTGAATTCAGCATGCAGAATTTACTGCTTGTTACCTGATATCTTAACCAGATTGGTACAAACATTTCAAGCCGCCTGGGATGTATTGAGGAATAAAACAGGCGTAATCTAACGTTGGGCCAACGTTGTTTTGACCGACGGCACAAATCTTCTGTGTCCAGGGTGTCTTCGTGAAGGAGAAGTACGACTCAATACATTCTTGGCAATCAATTCCTCGAAATGAGCCCTTTGATCTTTTCTTCCTCCAGAAAGTCTTTGTGAAAGTGAAGTGTCACTTAATACATTCTTTGCAACCAATTCCTCGAAATATCCTCTTGGAACTTCCCTTTCTCTGGGTTGTCTTCGTGACAGCAAAGTGTCACTTGATATATTCTCGGCAATAAATGCCTTTGGATGTTTTTTTCAGAAATCCTCTGCCTCCAGGGTGTCTTCGTGACTGAGAAGTGCCACTAAATACAGTCCTCTCAATCAATGACTTGAAATGTGCACTTTCATTTCTACCGCCTCCAGGGTGTCTTCGTGACAGTGAAATGTCACTTGAAATATTCTTGGCAATCAATACCTCGAAATGTCGTCTTGAAATCTTTCACCCAAGGGTGTCTTCGTGACAGTGAAATGTCATTGAATATATTCTTAGCAATCAATGCCTCGAAATGTCCTCTTGAAACGTTTCTGCTTCCAAGGTGTCTTCGTGACAGTGAAGTGTCATTATATCTTCTAAGCAGTCAATGCCTCGAAATGTTCTCTAAGAAATCTTCTGCCTTCAGGATGTCTTCGTGACAATCCAAATGGAACTCTTCTGCCTCTAGGGTGTCTTTGTGATAGTGAAGTGGAATTGAATATATTCTTAGCAATCAATGCCTCGAAATGTCCTCTTGGAACTCATTTGCCTCCAGGGAGTCTTCGTGACAGAGAAATGCCACTCAATAGATCCTTGGCAATCATTGCCTCGAGATGTCCTCATGGAATTCTTCTGCCTCCAGGGAGTCTTCATGACTGTGATGTGTCACTGAAAATCTTCTTGGCATTCATTGCTTCAAGATGCTCTTTGTCACTGTTTTCCCTCCAGGGTGTCTTCGTGCCAGAGAAGTGCCACTTAATAATAATTCTTGGCAATCAATGCCTCGAAATGTGCACTTCTACCTCCATAGTGCCTTCGTGACAGTCAATTTCCTTTGAATGTCTTTAGCAGCATCACTGCATTCATAAATCTTCTTGACCCCCTTTTGCCTCCAGTGTGTGACCGTCGTTATCCAGTGGTCGGGCATGCTTCAGGCGGATACAAAGAGGCTGACACCGCCTCTGACAACCAAACAATCCCCGATTTTGAACCTAAATCTAAAGAATTTGGAAGTGTCTTTCTATAAAGTGATGCGCCTACGTGCAGGTTGTTAGTACGGGTTAGTGTAGGTTAGTGCAGTGTTAAGTCCCTGAACCTAACGTGCCTTAGAAGCATACCCGACCCTTAGATCGAGGTCTCCAGAGGTCTTATTTGGGTACCAGTGACCATGGGAGGTGGGAAACCACCTGGTCCCGGAGAGTCTCCTGGTGATGCCTTTTGCCTCAAGGATGTCTTAGCGGCAGACATATTCCTATAGAGGTCTTCTTGGTCATTTGCTGCCCCCAGAAGTCTTGTTGGCACTCTAATGCTTCTAGTGTTTCTTCGTGACAGTCAATTGCCACTGAACAGCTTCTTGGCAAACATTGCCTCCAGACGTCTCCTTGCAACTCGTCTGTGTCTCTTCTGTGATTTGTTACAGACTATCCTCTTGGACATCAATGTTTCCAGAAGAAATCAAGGCACCTTTCAGCCTCAATCATGTCGTCGTGACAGTGAAGTGCCACTGAATATCTCTTGGCAATCATTGGTTCAAGAGTTCTAGGATGTCTTCTTGACAGTGAATTGTCACCGAATATCTCCTAGAAATAATTGCTTCATGAGCTGCAGGACATCGTCGTGAAAGTGAATTACCACTGAATATATTCTTAGCAATCAATGTCTCGAGATATCCTCACGGAATTCTTCTGTATTCAGGGTGTCTTCGTGACAGTATTAATGGAGCGCTTCTGCCTCCAGGGAGTCTTCGTGGCAGTTAAGTGTCATTGAACATATTCTTAGCAATCATTGCCTCGAAATGCCTCTTGTACGGTGTCTTCGTGGCAGAGAAGTGCCACTTGGTATACTCTTGGCAATTAATGCTTCTAAATGTCCTCTTATTATTCTTCTGCCTCCAGGGTGTCTTCGTGCCAGAGAGCTGCCACTAAATATATTCTTGGCAATGAATGCCTCGAGTTATCCTCTTGAAACTTTTCTGCCTGTAGCTTTCTAAGTATCAAAACTTTAATGAGTTTATTTATAATCTGAACTTATTTACATAGTAACAAAATGGTTTAATAGCAACATAATGCAGATTATGTAAAATTATCCAACCATTGCAATTTTATGACTCCTTGCTGAAATCGGATGCACATACAGCATCGTACATATCGAAATCTAAGTTTTGAAGCCGAAATCGGAAAAAGTCATGGATTCTACGTTCGATGATTTTCGAATCGTTTTCTGAAACAGGGCGGCGGGGAGAGATATATAACATATTGATGTGACATAATTGTAGCCAAATAATGGTGTTATTGGTCTATTGGTTATTGGTTTTTTACCCATGAATATATAACAATCGATCTATATAATTATATTTCTTTGTTATAAATTTAGGTTTAGGAGGGAATTTTATTTATCGGCTATTACAATCAATAAGTTTCGCGTTGCACTGGCACGTTTTAGAGCTAGCTCCCACTCGCTCCACATAGAAACCGGGAGATATTTTGGTATCCCAAGACAGCGAAGGTTATGTATGGTTTGTAAAACAGGCTATGTTGAGTCTGAATACCATTTTGTATTGGTTTGTGAAAAATATTATGCTCTCCGAGTGGCATATATTCCTCAAAAATATTATGTAAATCCCTCAATAGAACAATTTTACATACTTATGTCGTCTCTGCATCAGTCAACAATTAGAAGTCTGGCTTGTTATATTTACCACGCTTTTAAGTTAAGGAATTCATTTTTGCAGAAGTAATATTCTTTATCTATGAATGCCTTGCTGTTGTGTATTTAGGTGTACACAGTTGTATTTTTATACATGTCTGGTGAACCGAATTGTACTATGGGCCGCTGGCCCACTCATGTACTGAATAAACAGATTAGACTACATGTATATTGCAAACAATAGTAAATGAGAGAAGAACATGTAAAAAAACATATCATCAATTTCATGATATGACTCTATGATTATGACTGACTGTGATCCTTGAGTGAGGGCAATCAAATTGGCAAAACTCAAACTGGGTGTTTGGTTCTGATAGGACAGTGAACTTGAGTGAGTGAGTGAGTTTGGTTTTACGCCGCTTTTAGCAATATTCCAGCAATATCACGGCGGGGGACACCAGAAATGGGCTTCACACATTGTACCCATGTCGGGATTCGAACCCGGGTCTTCGGCGTGACGAGCGAACGCTTTAACCACTAGGCTACCCGACCGCCCCCAGTGAACTTGATTATACCTTAGTTGATTGTAATGTTTTGATAGGAAAATGATTTTAAATTAACAAGTATAATACAAATATTAACGTATATCTTTGAAACTAATGCAAACTTCTCTCAATTAACAGAAATTATGGGTACAAAATCACTACATTTCAACTGGATTTCGTGGAGTGATGGGATAGTAAAAGGAGATATATCGCCTGTAGGTTTCCTTTTCACATTTTAAAATAAGAATGTTATTTTTTTATTCCGTGTTTGTGCTACCTTGTAATTGAGAGCTGCAACACGGATTCTTTCCAAGTCTAAGAAACACATTCTATTCTAATAAAAAAGTTTTGAATGTTTTTTTTTAATTCAACATTGTGTGACCTTTAACGTGGGAACTGCTACATGGGTTCTCTTCAAATTTTAGGAACACTTTTTTATATTAATTGGAGAGATGCAGTGCAAATGTTGCTTTTGATATGTGTTTTTTATGAAACAATATGATTTTTTACATGTTTTGAAGTGAGAATGTTTTTGTTGTTTTAATTCAACATTGTGCGACCTTTAACTTAAGAACTACTTCGTTGATTCTTTCAAAATGTGAGGAACACTTTCTATACAAATAGAGTGGTGTAGTGCAAAGGTTGTTTTTGATATGTGTATTTTATGAAACAATATGATTTTGTACATGTTTTGAACATAGAATGTTTTGAACTTTGAAAACTGAATGGGTCGAGGTTACCCTTGTTCATTTTAGTGTTAAAAGCTTTTCTCCCAATGTATGATCCAAGAGCATCATGGTATTACTGTCCATGCCACCTTCCCAGTTTAATGACTTGGACGGGTGGAGGTAGCACTGCTGAGACTTTTTTCAGACATCAAATTATTATTTGGGGGAAGGAAACTATTTTTATGTCAAAAATATGTCCCTTACTTTATAATTTTATTATATTTGTCTCATTGTTTTACTCAGTTACCAAGGCAAAAGGAGTGACCATGGATAAGTTTGAAGATCATCCCTCTGATCAGTTCGTCTCATGCTTCATTTGAGGACTGAAAAGGCTCCTCAACCACTCAGCCCAAGTTCTGACTTGTCATTTAACAAATAAATAAAGGTCACCTAAACCAAAATTCTATTGTCATTTTGTTGCTGTCATCATATGTTTTAATGGATCAAGGCAACGGATCATAGGACATCCGATGCATTGACTATTTTGCCTGTCTCAGTGCTACTCTCAATGCTGAATGTATGGGGTAAGGCTAAGGAAAATTAATTGTTTCAATTTGTGCTGGGCTTATTGTCTGATGGTTTTTAATTTGCAAACTCGTGGGAAAATCATATATCTTGTAATAGTGTTGAAACATTTGTGAACAATTTGCAAATAGTCTTGAAAATTGTTTTGGAAAGTAAATATTATATCACGAAATTGTGCATGTTATTAAACACATTTTGAATTTTGTCTTGGCCGTATTTGAAACTCTGTATGCCAAGGTACAGCGCATTTAATTGACATGCTCTTTCATGGATACAGTTCAGAGTAAATTCAGCATGCAGAAATTACTGCTTCTTACCTGATATTTTAACCAGATTGGTACAAATATTTAAAGCTGCTTGTTTTGTTGCGGGTTGACGTTGTTTTGACCGACGACACAACGTCTGACTTCTTTCTGGGATGTATCATGTATCCTGCAATCTGTGTCGCGTAATATCTTTCGTGATTTCTGATGTGATTAATTGCATATTTGTGATGTGTGATGTGCCATGTTCCATATGTGTCATGTATCCTGTGATCTGTGTCATGTAATGATTTTTTTTGTGATATGTGATGTGATTATTTCTATATGCGTGATGTGCCCTGTGACATATGTGTCATGTATCCTGTGATCTGTGTCATGTAATGTTTTTTTGTGATATGTGATGTGATTATTTGTATATGCGTGATGTGCCATGGTCCATATGTTTTATGTATCCTGTGATCTGTGTCATGTAATGTTTTTTTGTGATATGTGATGTGATTATTTGTATAAGCGTGATGTGCAATGTGTCATATGTGTCATGTATCCTGTGATATGTGTCATGGAATGTCTTTTGTGATATGTGATGTGATTATTTGTATATGTATGATGTGCCATGTGTCATATGTGTCATGTATCCTGTCATATGTGTCATGGAATGTCTTTTTTTATATGGAATGTGATTAATTTTATATGTGTGGTGTGCCATGTATCATACGTGTCATGTATCCAGTGATCTGTGTCATGAAATGTTTTTGTGATATGTGATGTGATTATTTGTATATGCATGATGTGCCATGTGTCATATATCCTGTGATCTGTGTCATGTTATGTTTTGTTTTTTATATGCGATGTGATTAGTTGTATATGTGTGATGTGTGATGTGCAATGTGTCATATGTGTCATGAAATGTTTTTTTCGTGATATGTGATTAATTGTACATTTATGATGTGCAATCTGCCATATGTGTCATGCATCTTGTGATCTGTCATGTAATTTTTTTGCGATATATGATTAATTGTATATTTGTGATATGCCATGTGCCATATGTTTCATGTACCTTTTGATCTGTGTTATGTAATGATTTTTTGCGATATGTGATGTGATTAAGTGTTAATGTGTGATGTGCCCTGCAATAATATGTACAAACATCTTTATTAATATAAAATAAGATGCTTCTTACTTAATGATACCCCAATCTAAAAGGGCGGGTTGATAAAGCCACACAAAGGATATCCCTCAGTCCGTCCTTCCAAAAACATTTTTTGTGTGAGTGCAGTTGAAAGGTTGATTTTGATATGTATATCTTATGAAACAATATGATTTTATACATGTTTTGAACAAAGAATGTTTGTTGTTTTAATTCAACATCGGCGACCTTTAACTTAAGAACTACTCCATGGAATCTTCCCAAATTGAAGGAACACTTTTTATACAAATAGCAGTGGTGTAGTGCAAAGGTAGATTTTGATATGTATATTTTATGAAACAATATGATTTTGTACATGTTTTGAACTTTGAATGTTTTTTTCTTTCAATTCAACATTGTGCGACCTCTAACTTGAGATATTAATTGGAGAGATGTAGTGCAAAGGTTGAGTTTGATATGTTTATTTTATGAAACAATATGAATTTTTTGCATATTTTGAACATAGAAGGTTTTGAGTGGTTTTCTTCTATGTCTGTGCTACCTTTCACTTAAGAGCTTTCCAATGTGGGAAACGCTTTCTATACTAAGAGAAGAGGTGCAGTGCAAATGTTGATTTTGATATGTGTATTTTCGGAACAAATATTATTTGTTTCATGTTTTGAACTTGGAATTATTTTCTTCAACATTTGTGTGACCTTTTATACATGCTTTGAACAGAGAATGTTTTTTTTCTAATTCAACATTGTGCGACCTTTAACTTAAGAACTACTCCATGGATTCTTTCCAAATTTGAGGAACACTTTTAATACAAATAGGAGAGGTGTAGTGCAAAGGTGGATTTATGATATGTATATTTTGTTAAACAATATGATTTTTTTACATGTTTTGAACTTTGAATGTTTTTTTCTTTTAATTCAACATTGTTCAACCTCTAACTTGAGATATTAATTGGAGAGATGTAATGCAAAGGTTGAGTTTGATATGTTTATTTTAGGAAACAATATGAATTTTTTGCATATTTTGAACATAGAAGGTTGTGGGGTTTTGTATTTTATGTTTGTGCTACCTTTCACTTAAGAGCTGCTTCATGGATTCTTTCCAAATGTGAGAAACACTTTCTATACTAATAGAAGAGGTGCAGTGCAAATGTTGATTTTGAAATGTGTATTTTCGGAACAAATATTATTTGTTTCATGTTTTGAACTTGGAATTATTTTCTTCAACATTTGTGTGACCTATAACTTGAAAACAAATACATGGATTATTTTCTAATTTGGAGTAGTGTCTATACAGATAGGAGAAGTGCAGTGCAAAGTTTGATTTTGATAAGTGTATTTTCTGAGAAAATTATGCTTTTTCAAGCTTTGAACTTTGAAAACGGAGTCGAGGTTGCCCTTGTTCATTTCGGTGCTTAAAAGTTTTTCTGCCTATGTATGATCCAAGAGCATCATATTTCTGTCCATGCCACCTTCCCAGTTTTAGCAGTTTTGAACAGTTTAATGACTTAGACGGGTGGAGGTAGCACTGCTGAGATTTTTTTCAGACATCAAATTATTATTTGGGGGGAGGCAACTATTTTTATGTCAAAAATATGTCCCTTACCTTGTAATCTTATTATATTTGTCTCATTGTTTTACTCAGTTACCAAGGCAAAAGAAGTGACCATGTGATCAGTTCGTCTGATGCGTCATTTGAGGACTGAAAAGGCTCCTCAACCACTCGGCCCAAGTTCTGACTTGTCATTTAACAAATAAATAAAGGTCACCTAAACCAGAATTCTATTGTCATTTTGTTGCTGTCATCATATTTGTGAATGGATCAAGGCAACGGATCATAGGACATCCGATGCATTGACTATTTTGCCTGTCTCAGTGTTGCTCTCAATGCTGAATGTATGGGGAAAGGCTAAGGAAAATTAATTGTTTCAATTTGTGCTGGGCTTATTGTCTGATGGTTTTTAATTTGCAACTCGTGGGAAAATCATATATCTTGTAATAGTGTTGAAAATTTGTGAACAATTTGCGCAAAGTCTTGAAAGTTGTTTTGGAAAGTAAATATTGTATCACAAAATTGTGCACGTAATTAAAACATTTTGAATTTTGTCTTGGCCGTATTTGAAACTATGTGTGGTGAGGTACCCTGCCAGAAGACAGTGCATTTCATTAACATGCTCTCCCTCGGAAAAAGTTCAGAGTGAATTCAGCATGCAGAATTTACTGCTTGTTACCTGATATCTTAACCAGATTGGTACAAACATTTCAAGCCGCCTGGGATGTATTGAGGAATAAAACAGGCGTAATCTAACGTTGGGCCAACGTTGTTTTGACCGACGGCACAAATCTTCTGTGTCCAGGGTGTCTTCGTGAAGGAGAAGTACGACTCAATACATTCTTGGCAATCAATTCCTCGAAATGAGCCCTTTGATCTTTTCTTCCTCCAGAAAGTCTTTGTGAAAGTGAAGTGTCACTTAATACATTCTTTGCAACCAATTCCTCGAAATATCCTCTTGGAACTTCCCTTTCTCTGGGTTGTCTTCGTGACAGCAAAGTGTCACTTGATATATTCTCGGCAATAAATGCCTTTGGATGTTTTTTTCAGAAATCCTCTGCCTCCAGGGTGTCTTCGTGACTGAGAAGTGCCACTAAATACAGTCCTCTCAATCAATGACTTGAAATGTGCACTTTCATTTCTACCGCCTCCAGGGTGTCTTCGTGACAGTGAAATGTCACTTGAAATATTCTTGGCAATCAATACCTCGAAATGTCGTCTTGAAATCTTTCACCCAAGGGTGTCTTCGTGACAGTGAAATGTCATTGAATATATTCTTAGCAATCAATGCCTCGAAATGTCCTCTTGAAACGTTTCTGCTTCCAAGGTGTCTTCGTGACAGTGAAGTGTCATTATATCTTCTAAGCAGTCAATGCCTCGAAATGTTCTCTAAGAAATCTTCTGCCTTCAGGATGTCTTCGTGACAATCCAAATGGAACTCTTCTGCCTCTAGGGTGTCTTTGTGATAGTGAAGTGGAATTGAATATATTCTTAGCAATCAATGCCTCGAAATGTCCTCTTGGAACTCATTTGCCTCCAGGGAGTCTTCGTGACAGAGAAATGCCACTCAATAGATCCTTGGCAATCATTGCCTCGAGATGTCCTCATGGAATTCTTCTGCCTCCAGGGAGTCTTCATGACTGTGATGTGTCACTGAAAATCTTCTTGGCATTCATTGCTTCAAGATGCTCTTTGTCACTGTTTTCCCTCCAGGGTGTCTTCGTGCCAGAGAAGTGCCACTTAATAATAATTCTTGGCAATCAATGCCTCGAAATGTGCACTTCTACCTCCATAGTGCCTTCGTGACAGTCAATTTCCTTTGAATGTCTTTAGCAGCATCACTGCATTCATAAATCTTCTTGACCCCCTTTTGCCTCCAGTGTGTGACCGTCGTTATCCAGTGGTCGGGCATGCTTCAGGCGGATACAAAGAGGCTGACACCGCCTCTGACAACCAAACAATCCCCGATTTTGAACCTAAATCTAAAGAATTTGGAAGTGTCTTTCTATAAAGTGATGCGCCTACGTGCAGGTTGTTAGTACGGGTTAGTGTAGGTTAGTGCAGTGTTAAGTCCCTGAACCTAACGTGCCTTAGAAGCATACCCGACCCTTAGATCGAGGTCTCCAGAGGTCTTATTTGGGTACCAGTGACCATGGGAGGTGGGAAACCACCTGGTCCCGGAGAGTCTCCTGGTGATGCCTTTTGCCTCAAGGATGTCTTAGCGGCAGACATATTCCTATAGAGGTCTTCTTGGTCATTTGCTGCCCCCAGAAGTCTTGTTGGCACTCTAATGCTTCTAGTGTTTCTTCGTGACAGTCAATTGCCACTGAACAGCTTCTTGGCAAACATTGCCTCCAGACGTCTCCTTGCAACTCGTCTGTGTCTCTTCTGTGATTTGTTACAGACTATCCTCTTGGACATCAATGTTTCCAGAAGAAATCAAGGCACCTTTCAGCCTCAATCATGTCGTCGTGACAGTGAAGTGCCACTGAATATCTCTTGGCAATCATTGGTTCAAGAGTTCTAGGATGTCTTCTTGACAGTGAATTGTCACCGAATATCTCCTAGAAATAATTGCTTCATGAGCTGCAGGACATCGTCGTGAAAGTGAATTACCACTGAATATATTCTTAGCAATCAATGTCTCGAGATATCCTCACGGAATTCTTCTTTATCCAGGGTGTCTTCGTGACAGTATTAATGGAACGCTTCTGCCTCCAGGGTGTCTTCGTGTCAGTGAAGTGTCACTGAATATCTTTTCAGCAATCAATGCCTCGAAATGTCCTCTTAGCACACTTCTGCCTTCAGTTTGTCTTCGTGCTGGGCTTATTGTCTGATGGGTTTTTTAATTTGCAAACTAGTTGGAAAATCATATATCTTTTAATAGTGTTGAACCATTTGTGAACAATTTGCACATAGTCTTGAAAATTGTTTTGGAAAGTAAATATTATATCACGAAATTGTGCATGTAATTAAACACATTTTGAATTTTGTCTTGGCCGTATTTGAAACTCTGTATGCCGAGGTACAGCGCATTTCATTGACATGCTCTTTCATGGATATAGTTCAGAGTAAATTCAGCATGCAGAAATTACTGCTTGTTACTTGATATTTTAACCAGATTGGTACAAATATTTAAAGCTGCGTGGGAGCCATCTAGGAATAAAACAGGGGTAATCTTACGTGGGGTCAACGTTGTCTATCAACGTTGGGACAACGTTGTTTTGACCGACGACACAACGTCTGACTTCTTTCTGGGATGTATCATGTATCCTGTAATCTGTGTCGCGTAATATTTTTCATGATTTCTGATGTGATTAATTGCATATTTGTGATGTGTGATGTGCCATGTGACATCTTACGTGGGGTCAACGTTGTCTATCAACGTTGGGACAACGTTGTTTTGACCGACGACACAACGTCTGACTTCTTTCTGGGATGTATCATGTATCCTGTGATCTGTGTCATGTAATGATTTTTTTTGTGATATGTGATGTGATTATTTCTATATGCGTTATGTGCCCTGTGACATATGTGTCATATATCCTGTGATCTGTGTCATGTAATGGTTTTTTTTGTGATATGTGATGTGATTATTTGTATATGCGTGATGTGCCATGGTCCATATGTTTCATGTACCTTGTGATCTGTGTCATGGACTGTCTTTTGTGATATGTGATGTGATTATTTGTATATGCATGATGTGCAATGTGTCATATGTGTCATGTATACTGTGATGTGTGTCATGGAATGTCTTTTGTGATATGTGATGTGATTATTTGTATGTGTATGATGTGCCATGTGTCATATGTGTCATGTATCCTGTCATATGTGTCATGGAATGTCTTTTTTTTAAATGCAATGTGATTAATTTTATATGTGTGATGTGCCATGTATCATACGTGTCATGTATCCAGTGATCTGTGTCATGTAATGTTTTTGTGATATGTGATGTGATTATTTGTATATGCATGATGTGCAATGTGTCATATATCCTGTGATCTGTGTCATGTTATGTTTTGTTTTTTATATGCGATGTGATTAATTGTATATGTGTGATGTGTGATGTGCCATGTATCATACGTGTCATGTATCCAGTGATCTGTGTCATGAAATGTTTTTTTCGTGATATGTGATTAATTGTATATTGATGATGTGCAATCTGCCATATGTGTCATGCATCTTGTGATCTGTCATGTAATTTTTTTGCGATATATGATTAATTGTATATATGTGATATGCCATGTGCCATATGTGTCATGTACCTTTTAATCTGTGTTATGTAATGATTTTTTGCGATATGTGATGTGATTAAGTGTTAATGTGTGATGTGCCCTGCAAACATACATACAAACATCTTTAATAATATAAATTTAGATGCTTCTTATTTAATGATACCCTCAATCTAAAAGGGCGGGTTGATAAAGCAATACCAAGGATATCAGTGTGTCCCTCCTTCCGAAGACATTTCTTTTGTGTGAGTGCACTGCAAAGTGAACAAAGATTTTGATATGTGTATTTTATGAAACACTATGATTTTTCACTTGTTTTGAACTTAGAATGTTTTTTGTTGTCTTAATTCAACATTGTTCGACGTTTAATTTAAGTTAAGAACTACTATATGGATTCTTTCCAAATTTGAGGAACACTTTCTATACAAACAGGAGAGGTGCACTGCAAAGGTTGATTTTGATATGTGTATTTTATGTAACAATATGATTTTTTACATGTTTTGAACTTAGAATGTGTTTTTAATTCAACATTGTGCGACCTTTAACTTGAGATATCAATTGGAGAGATGTAGTGCAATGGTTGATTTGGATATGTTTATTTTATGAAACAATATGAAATTTGTCAATGTTTTGAACATATAATGTTTTGGGTTTTTAAATTCTATGTTTGTGATACCTTTAACTTGAGAGCTCCTACCTGAATCCTTCCAAATGTAAGAAACACTTTCTATACTAATAGAAGAGGTGCAGTTCAAATGTTGATTTTGATATGTGTATTTTATGAAACAATATGAAATTTGTGCATGTTTTGAACAGAGAATGATTATCTTAATTCAACAGTGTGCGACCTTTACCTTTAACTACTTCGTGGATTCTTTCCAAATTAAAGAAACTCTTTTTATACAAATAGGAGAGGTGCAGTGCAAAGGTTGATTTTGATATGTGTATTTTATCAAACAATAATTTTGTAATTTGACGTTTACGCGATATACGGTTTTTCCATTGGACGAGAGGTCGGTCATATGACCGCGAAATTGACGTTCATAAGTGTATGAACGACACAATTTGACGTTCATACGTTTTTCACGAGACCGTGTTCTTGAAATGACGTAAACACTGACGGACTACTTCCACATTCCTGGGGAACCCCCTGGGAATTCCCTAGCACGAAAAGATACATAAGCATTATTTCTGATCATTTAGAACCTTTAATCTTGGTCTCTGCATTTCAGTATACATTGAGAAACGTAAGAGAGCTTGACTGCATGATTGTTCACGAATTTCCTCGCTACGGCCTATCCTAATGAACAAACGAAAAAATGCACATCCAAACTATCGTCAGTATCGACTCGATCTGTGTCTAGGCTGACAATGACCGTCTCCAGCAATCTACGAATTTACCTTGGTGTCTGATTGACGCATCTTTAATCACCTTTCAATAATCGGTCAGTTGATCAATGGTGACTAACACATGTAACCGCCACAGGTTCATTAACAACTTCGGAAATCCTCCCGTCACGTTTATCGTGTCGGCCATTTTGACGTCTTGTACTTGTAAATGTACTACGACGCGCTGTCATTGTGACTGACTTACTGAGGTAGTTCTTTAAAGACCTTTCTCATCTAATGGTTATGTTATTTGAACACATGTGTTGCGTAAGATGTTTCTGAAGAGCAATTTGTGCATCCATACGCTCATGTCACCTCTTTTGGGGGAACTATTTTATTCCGCGATATAGCTGGTTGTTGTTTGGCCTTCAGTGTAAACATGAAGTCACACGCACTAAATAAAATTGTGTTTATTAGATCTTGGCCTACATCCTTTGAGGTAAGAAATTGTAATAACAAATTATAAGAATTGACTTTCACTTTGTGTGAGTTCATTGGAGTACGAACCTTCATAGAGTGAGGGCCAAACATTGTATGAACGTCGTTGCAAGCTCCGACGTTCATACAGTTTGGCCCTCACTCTATGAAGGTTCACACTCCAATGACCTCACACAAAGTGAAGGTCAATTCTTAAATATGATTTTGTACATGTTTTGAACTTTGAATGTTTGTTGTTGTTTTTTAATACGACATTGTGCGACCTTTAACTTGAGATATTAGATGGAGAGATGTACTGCAGAGGTTGAGTTTGATATATGTATTTTATGAAGCAATATGAATTTTTGGCATGTTTTGAACTTAGAATGTTGTTTTTAATTTTATGTTTGTGCTACCGTTTACTTAAGAGCTGCTTCATGGATTCTTTCCAAATGTGAGAAACACTTTCTATACTAATAGAAGAGGTGCAGTGCAAATGTTGATTTTGATATGTGTATTTTCGGAACAAATATTATTTGTTTCATGTTTTGAACTTGGAATTATTTTCTTCAACATTTGTGTAACCTATAACTTGAAAACAAATACATGGATAATTTTCCAATTTGGAGTAGTTTCTGTACAGATCGGAGAAGTGCAGTGCAAAGTTTGATTTTGATAAGCGTATTTTCTGAGAAAATTATCCTTTTTTTGTTTTGAACTTTGAAAACTGAATGAGTCGAGGTTACCCTTGTTCATTTCGGTGCTAACAGTTTTTCTGCCTATGTATGATCCAAGAGCCTTATGATATTTCTGTCCATACCACCTTCCCATTTGTGGGATTGTGAGGAGTTAGGCCAAGAAAAATTAAATGTTTCAATATGTGCTGGGCTTATTGTCTGATGGTTTTTTAATTTGCAAACTCGTGGGAAAGTCATATATCTTTTAATAGTGTTGAAACACTTGGGAACAATTTGCTCATAGTCCTCAAAATTGTTTGGGAAAGTAAATATTATATCACGAAATTGTGCACGCAATCAAAAACATTTCGAGTTTTGTCTTCGCCGTATTTGAAACTATGTATGCCGAGGTACCCTGTCAGACACTGACATGCTCTTTCATGGATAGAGTTCAGAGTGAATTCAGCATGCAGAATTTACTGCTTGTTACTTGATATTTTGATAAGATTGGTACAAACATTTCAAGCTGCCTGGGAGGTATTGAGGAATAAAAAGGCGTAATCTAGCGTTGGACCAACGTTGTCTATCAACGTTGGGCCAACGTTGTTTTGACCGACGGCATATCGTCTGACTTCTTTCTGGGATGTGTCATGTACCCTGTGATCCGTGTCGTGTACTATTTTTTGTGATATATGATATGATTAATTGCATATTTGTGATGTGTGATGTGCCATGTACCATATGTGTCATGTATCCTGTGATATGTGTCATAGAATGTTTTTTTATATATGCAATGTGATTAATTTTATATGTGTGATGTGTGATGTTTGATGTGCCATGTATCAAATGTGTCATGTGTCCAGTGATCTGTGTCATGTAATGTTTTTCTGATATGTGATGTGATTATTTGTATATGCATGATGTTGCATGTGTCATATGTGTCATGTATCCTGTGATCTGTGTCATGTTATGTTTTGTTTTTTATATGCGAGGTGATTAATAGCGTATGTGTGATTTGTGATGTGCCATGTGCCATATGTGTCATGAAATGTTTTTTTCGTGATATGTGATTAATTATACATTTATGATGTGCCATGTGCCATATGTGTCATGCATCTTGTGATCTGTGTCATGTATTCTTTTTGCGATATATGATTAATTGTATATTTGTTATGTGCCATATGCCATATGTGGCATGTACCCTTTGATCTGTGTTATGTAATGATTGTTTGTGATATGTGATGTGATTAAGTTATTATGTGTGATGTGCCCTGCAATAATATGTACAAACATCTTTATTAATATAAAATTAGATGTTTCTTATTTAATGATACCCCAATCTAAAAGGGCGGGTTGATAAAGCCACACCAAGGATATCCCTCAGTCCGTCCTTCCAAACACATTTTTTGAGTGAGTGCAGTGGAAAGGTTGATTTTGATATGTATATTTTATGAAACAATATGATTTTATACATGTTTTGAACAGCGAATGTTTGTTTTTTTAATTCAACATCGGCGACCTTTAACTTAAGAACTACTCCATGGAATCTTCCCAAATTGAAGGAACACATTTTATACAAATAGCAGTGGTGTAGTGCAAAGGTAGATTTTGATATGTATATTTTATGAAACAATATGATTTTTTACATGTTTTGAACTTTGAATGTTATTTTTTTTAAATTCAACATCGGCGACCTTTAACTTAAGAACTACTGAGTGGAATCTTTCCAAATTGAAGGAACGCGTTTTATACAAATAGGAGAGGTGTAGTGCAAAGGTGGCTTGTGATATGTATATTTTTTTAAACAATTTGATTTTTTACATGTTTTGAACTTTGAATGTTTTTTTCTTTTAATTCAACATTGTGCGACCTCTAACTTGAGATATTAATTGGAGAGATGTAGTGCAAAGGTTGAGTTTGATATGTTTATTTTAGGAAACAATATGATTTTTTTGCATATTTTGAACATAGAAGGTTTTGGGTGGTTTTATTCTATGTTTGTGCTACCGTTTACTTAAGAGCTGCTTCATGGATTCTTTCCAAATGTGAGAAACACTTTCTATACTAATAGAAGAGGTGCAGTGCAAATGTTGATTTTGATATGTGTATTTTCGGAACAAATATTATTTGTTTCATGTTTTGAACTTGGAATTATTTTCTTCAACATTTGTGTAACCTATAACTTGAAAACAAATACGTGGATAATTTTCCAATTTGGAGTAGTTTCTATACAGACAGGAGAAGTGCAGTGCAAAGTTTGATTTTGATAAGCGTATTTTCTGAGAAAATTATCCTTTTTATGTTTTGAACTTTGAAAACTGAATGAGTCGAGGTTACCCTTGTTCATTTCGGTGCTAAAAGTTTTTCTGCCTATGTATGATCCAAGAGCCTTATGATATTTCTGTCCATACCACCTTCCCATTTGTGGGATTGTGAGGGGTTAGGCCAAGAAAAATTAAATATTTCAATATGTGCTGGGCTTATTGTCTGATGGTTTTTTAATTTGCAAACTCGTGGGAAAGTCATATATCTTTTAATAGTGTTGAAACACTTGGGAACAATTTGCACATAGTCCTCAAAACTGTTTATGAAAGTAAATATTATATCACGAAATTGTGCACGCAATCAAAAACATTTTGAATTTTGTCTTCGCCGTATTTGAAACTATGCATGCCGAGGTACCCTGCCAGACACTGACATGCTCTTTCATGGATAGAGTTCAGAGTGAATTCAGCATGCAGAATTTACTGCTTGTTACCTGATATTTTAATAAGATTGGTACAAACATTTCAAGCTGCCTGGGAGGTATTGAGGAATAAAAAGGCGTAATCTAGCGTTGGACCAACGTTGTCTATCAACGTTGGGCCAACGTTGTTTTGACCGACGGCATATCGTCTGACTTCTTTCTGGGATGTGTCATGTACCCTGTGATCTGTGTCGTGTACTATTTTTTGTGATATATGATATGATTAATTGCATATTTGTGATGTGGGATGTGCCATGTACCATATGTGTCATGTATCCTGTGATATGTGTCATAGAATTTTTTTTTATATATGCAATGTGATTAATTTTACATGTGTGATGTGTGATGTTTGATGTGCCATGTATCAAACGTGTCATGTGTCCAGTGATCTGTGTCATGTAATGTTTTTCTGATATGTGATGTGATTATTTGTATATGCATGATGTTGCATGTGTCATATGTGTCATGTATCCTGTGATCTGTGTCATGTTATGTTTTGTTTTTTATATGCGAAGTGATTAATTGCATATGTGTGATGTGTGATGTGCCATGTGCCATATGTCATGAAATGTTTTTTTCGTGATATTTGATTAATTATACATTTTTGATGTGCCATATGTGTCATGCATCTTGTGATCTGTGTCATGTATTTTTTTTGCGATATATGATTAATTGTATATTTGTGATGTGCCATGTGCCATATGTGGCATGTACCCTTTGATCTGTGTTATGTAATGATTTTTTGCGATATGTGATGTGATTAAGTGTTAATGTGTGATGTGCCCTGCAATAATATGTACAAACATCTTTATTAATATAAAATTAGATGCTTCTTATTTAATGATACCCCAATCTAAAAGGGCGGGTTGATAAAGCCACACCAAGGATATCCCTCAGTCCGTCCTTCCAAAAACATTTTTTGTGTGAGTGCAGTGGAAAGGTAGATTTTGATATGTATATTTTATGAAACAATATGATTTTATACATGTTTTGAACAGAGAATGTTTGTTGTTTTAATTCAACATCGGCGACCTTTAACTTAAGAACTACTCCATGGAATCTTCCCAAATTGAAGGAACACTTTTTATACAAATAGCAGTGGTGTAGTGCAAAGGTAGATTTTGATATGTATATTTTATGAAACAATATGATTTTATACATGTTTTGAACAGAGAATGTTTGTTGTTTTAATTCAACATCGGCGACCTTTAACTTAAGAACTACTCCATGGAATCTTCCCAAATTGAAGAAACACTTTGTATACAAATAGCAGTGGTGTAGTGCAAAGGTAGATTTTGATATGTATATTTTATGAAACAATATGATTTTTTACATGTTTTGAACTTTGAATGTTTTTTTTCTTTCAATTCAACATTGTGCGACCTCTAACTTGAGATATTAATTGGAGAGGTGTAGTGCAAAGGTTGAGTTTAATATGTTTATTTTAGGAAACAATATGAATTTTTTGCATATTTTGAACATAGAAGGTTTTGGTTGGTTTTATTCTATGTTTGTGCTACCTTTCACTTAAGAGCTTTCCAATGAGGGAAACGCTTTCTATACTAATAGAAGAGGTGCAGTGCAAATGTTGATTTTGATATGTATATTTTCGGAACAAATATTATTTGTTTCATGTTTTGAACTTGGAATTATTTTCTTCAACATTTGTGTGACCTTTTATACATGCTTTGAACAGAGAATGTTTTTTTTTCTAATTCAACATTGTGCGACCTTTAACGTAAGAACTACTCCATGGAATCTTTCCAAATTGAAGGAACCCTCTTTATACAAATAGGAGAGGTGTAGTGCAAAGGTGGATTTTGATATGTATATTTTATGAAACAATATGATTCTTTACATGTTTTGAACTGAGAGTGTTATTTGTTTTAAGTCAACCTCGGCGACCTTTAACTTAAGAACTACTCAGTTGAATCTTTCCAAATTTGAGGAACACGTTTAATACAAATAGGAGAGGTGTAGTGCAAAGGTGGCTTATGATATGTATATTTTGTTAAACAATATGATTTTTTACATGTTTTGAACTTTGAATGTTTTTTTCTTTTATTCAACATTGTTCAACCTCTAACTTGAGATATTAATTGGAGAGATGTAGTGCAAAGGTTGAGTTTGATATGTTTATTTTAGGAAACAATATGAATTTTTGGATATTTTGAACATAGAAGGTTGTGGGGTTTTGTATTCTATGTTTGTGCTACCTTTCACTTAAGAGCTGCTTCATGGATTCTTTCCAAATGTGAGAAACACTTTCTATACAAATAGAAGAGGTGCAGTGCAAATGTTGATTTTGATATGTGTATTTTCGGAACAAATATTATTTGTTTCATGTTTTGAACTTGGAATTATTTTCTTCAACATTTGTGTAACCTATAACTTGAAAACAAATACATGGATTATTTTCCAATTTGGAGTAGTGTCTATACAGATAGGAGAAGTGCAGTGCAAAGTTTGATTTTGATAAGTGTATTTTCTGAGAAAATTATGCTTTTTCATGCTTTGAACTTTGAAAACTGAATAAGTCGAGGTTGCCCTTGTTCATTTCGGTGCTTAAAGTGTTTCTGCCTATGAAGGATCCAAGAGCATCATATGTCTGTCCATGCCATCTTCCCAGTTTTAGCAGTTTTGAACAGTTTAATGACTTGGACGGGTGGAGGTAGCACTGCTGAGATTTTTTTCAGACATCAAATTATTATTTGGGGGAAGGCAACTATTTTTATGTCAAAAATATGTCCCTTACCTTGTTATTTTATTATATTTGTCTCATTGTTTTACTCAGTTACCAAGGCAAAAGAAGTGACCATGTGATCAGTTCGTCTGATGCGTCATTTGAGGACTGAAAAGGCTCCTCAACCACTCGGCCAAAGTTCTGACTTGTCATTTAACAAATAGATAAAGGTCACCTAAACCAGAATTCTATTGTCATTTTGTTGCTGTCATCATATTTGTGAATGGATCAAGGCAACGGATCATAGGACATCCGATGCATTGACTATTTTGCCTGTCTCAGTGTTGCTCTCAATGCTGAATGTATGGGGTAAGGCTAAGGAAAATTAATTGTTTCAATTTGTGCTCGGCTTATTGTCTGATGGTTTTTAATTTGCAAACTCGTGGGAAAGTCATATATCTTTTAATAGTGTTGAAACACTTGGGAACAATTTGCACATAGTCCTCAAAACTGTTTGGGAAAGTAAATATTGTAACACGAAATTGTGCACGTAATCAAAAACATTTTAAATTTTGTCTTGCCCGTATTTGAAACTATGCATGCCGAGGTACCCTGCCAGACACTGACATGCTCTTTCATGGATAGAGTTCAGAGTGAATTCAGCATGCAGAATTTACTGCTTGTTACCTGATATTTTAATAAGATTGGTAAGGGATGTTTAGAGAATAAAAAGGCGTAATCTAGCGTTGGACCAACGTTGTCTATCAACGTTGGGCCAACGTTGTTTTGACCGACGGCATATCGTCTGACTTCTTTCTGGGATGTGTCATGGACCCTGTGATCTGTGTCGTGTACTATTTTTTGTGATATATGATATGATTAATTGCATATTTGTGATGTGTGATGTTCCATGTACCATGGCCGTATTTGAAACTATGTATGCCGAGGTACCCTGCCAGAAGACAGTGCATTTCATTAACATGCTCTTCCTCGGATAGAGTTCAGAGTGAATTCAGCTTGCAGAATTTACTGCTTGTTACCTGATATTTTAACCAGATTGGTACAAACATTTCAAGCCGGCTGGGATGTATTGAGGAATAAAACAGGCGTAATCTAACGTTGGGCCAACGTTGTTTTGACCGACGGCACAAATCTTCTGTCTCCAGGGTGTCTTCGTGTAAGTACGACTTAATACATTCTTTGCAACCAATTCCTCGAAATGTCCTCTTGGAACTTCCCTTTCTCCGGGTTGTCTTTGTGACAGCAAAGTGTCACTTGATATATTCTCGGCAATAAATGCCTTTGGAATTTTTTTTCAGAAATCCTCTGCCTCCAGGGTGTCTTGGTGACTGAGAAGTGCCACTAAATACAGTCCTCTCAATCAATGACTTGAAATGTGCACTTTCATTTCTTCCGCCTCCAGGGTGTCTTCGTGACAGTGAAATGTCACTTGAAATATTCTTGGCAATCAATACCTCGAAATGTCGTCTTGAAATCTTTCACCCTTCGTGACAGTGAAATGTCATTGAATATATTCTTAGCAATCAATGCCTCGAAATATCCTCTTGAAACGTTTCTGCTTCCAAGGTGTCTTTGTGACAGTGAAGTGTCATTAAATCTTCTAAGCAGTCAATGCCTCGAAATGTTCTCTTGGAACTCTTTTGCCTCCAGGGAGTCTTGTGACAGAGAAATGCCACTCAATATATTCTTGGCAACCATTGCCTCGAGATGTCCTCATGGAATTCTTCTGCCTCCAGGGAGTCTTCGTGACTGTGATGTGTCACTGAAAATCTTCTTGGCATTCATTGCCTCAAGATGCTTCATGTCACTGTTTTCCCTCCAGGGTGTCTTCGTGCCAGAGAAGTGCCACTTAATAATAATTCTTGGCAATCAATGCCTCGAAATGTGCACTTCTACCTCCATAGTGCCTTCGTGACAGTCAATTTCCTTTGAATGTCTTTAGCAGCATCACTGCATTCATAAATCTTCTTGACCCCCTTTTGCCTCCAGTGTATGACCGTCCTTATCCAGTGGTCAGGCATGCTTCAGGCGGATACAAAGAGGCTGACACTGCCTCTGACAACCAAACAATCCCCGATTTTGAACCTACATCTAAAGAATTTGGAAGTGTTTTTCTATAAAGTGACGCGCCTACGTGCAGGTTGTTAGTGCGGGTTAGTTCAGGTTAGTGCAGTGTTAAGTCTCTAAACCTAACGTGCCTCAGAAGCATACCCGACCCTTAGATCGAGGTCTCCAGAGGTCTCATTTTGGTCCCACTGACCATGGGAGGCTGGAAACCTGGTCCTGGAGAGTCTCCTGGTGATGCCTTTTGCCTCAAGGATGTCTTAATTGCAGACATATTCCTATAGAGGTCTTCTTGGTCATTCTCTGCCCCCAGAGGTCTTGTTGGCACTCTAATGCTTCCAGTATTTCTTCGTGACAGTCAATTGCTACTAGACAGCTTCTTGGCAAACATTGCCTCCAGATGTCTCCTTGCAACTCGTCTGTGTATCGTCTGTGATTTGGTATAGAATATCCTCTTGGACATCAATGTTTCCAGAAGAAATCAAGGCACCTTTCAGCCTCATTCGTGTCCTCGTGACAATGAAATGCCAGTGAATATCTCTTAGCAATCATTGGTTCAAGAGTTCTAGGATGTGTTCTTGACAGTGAATTGTAACCGATTATCTTCTAGAAATAATTGCTTCATGAGCTGCAGGGCATCGTCGTGAAAGTGATTTTCATTGAAAATCTTCTTAGCAATCATAACTCATAGATGACTTATTGGCCCTGTCCTGCCTTCAGTTTGTCTTCGTGAAAGTGAATTACCACTGAATTTCTTCTTAGCAATCATCGCCTCGACATGTCCTCTTGAAACGTTTCTGCTTCAAGGGTGTCTTCGTGACAGTGAAGTGTCATTGAATATATTTAGAAATCAATGCCTCATAAGGGCCTATTAGATCTCTTCTTCGGTGTCTTCATGACAGAGAAGTGTCACTTGGTATATTCTTGGCAATCAATGACTCGAGATGTCTTCTTGGATCTCTTGTGCCTCCAGAGCGTCTTCGTGACAGTAAAGTGTCATTGAATATATTCTTAGCAACCAATGCCTCAAAATGTCCTATTAGATCTCTTCTGCTGTCTCTGCATGATGTCATAGAACTCTTCTCATCCAAGGTGTGTTCGTGACAGTTAAGTGTCATGCCTCGATATATCCTCTTCAAACTCTTCTGTCTTAAGGGTGTCTTTGTGACAGTGGGGTGCCACTCAATATAATCGTGGCAATCAATGCCTCGAGATGTCATAGAATTCTTCTGCATCATAGGTGTCTTTGTGACAGTAAAGTATCACTGAATGTTTTCTTAGCAATTAATGCCTCAAAATGCCCTCGTGTATTTTTTCTGCCCCTAGGGTGTCTTTGTGACAGTGAAATGTCACTGGATATATTCATGACAATCAATGCCTCGAGATGTCCTCATGGCAGTATTCTACCTCCAGGATGTCTTCGTGACAGTGGTTGGTTGGTTTGTTGTTTAACGCCGCACTCAGCAATATTACAGATATATGACGGCTGTCTGTAAATAATCGAGTCTGGACCAGACAATCCAGTGATCAATATCATGAGCATCGATACACGCAATTGGGATCGATGACATGCATCAACCAAGTCAGCGAGCCTGACCACCCGATCCCGTTAGTCACCTTTTACGGCAAGCATGGGTTGCTGAAGACCTATTCTACCCCGGAATCTTCACAGGTATTTTGTGACAGTGAAGTATCATTGAATATATTCTTAGCAATCATTGCCTCGAAGTGTCCTATTAGATCTCTTCTACAGTGTCTTCGTGACAGAGAAGTGTCACTTGGTATATTCCTGTCAATCAATGCCTTGAGATGTTTTCCTGGATCTCTTGTGCCTCCAGAGTGACTTCGTGGCAGTGAACTATCACTCACTATCTTCGTAGCAATCAATACCTCGAAATGTCTTCTCAGAAACCTACTGCCTGTAGGGTGTCTTCGTGACAGTGAAGTATCATTGAATATATTCTTAGCAATCATTGCCTCGAAATGTCCTCTTGGAACCTTCCTGCCTCCCGAGTGTCTTCGTGACAGTGAAGTGTCACTGAATAGCTTCTTAAAAATCCATGCCTCGAAATGTCCTCTTTGAAATCTTCTACATCCAGGATGACTTCGTGACCGTCCTAATGGAATTTCCTGCCCCAAGTGTGTCTTTGCGACAGTGAAGTGTCATTAAGTATATTCGTAGCAATCATTGCCTCGAAATTTCCTCTCAGAAAACTTATGCCTCCAGGATGCCTTCGTGACAGTGACGAGTCACTGAATATCTTTTTAGCAATAAAAGCCTCGAAATGTCATCTTAGATCTCTTATGGGGTGTATTCGTGCCAGTGAGGTGCCACGTGTCACTGAATATCATCTCAGCAGTTAATGCCTCGAAATGTTATCTGAGAAATCGTCTGCCTTCAGGGTGTCTTCGTGACAGTCCTATTGGAACTCTTCAACCCCCAGGGTGTCTTCGTGACAGAGAAGTGCCACTGAATACATTCTTTGCAATCATTGCTTCGAAATATCCTCTTAGATCTCTTCTGGGCATTCTACTTCCCAGTGAGGTGTCACTGAATATCTCCTAAGCAGTCAATGCCTCGAAATGTTCTCTTAGAAATCTTCTGCCTTCAGGATGTCTTCGTTACAGTCCTAATGGAACTCTTCCGCCTCTAGGGTGTCTTCGTGACAGTGAAATGTCATTGAATATATTCTTAGCAATCAATGCCACGAAATGTCCTCTCAGAAATCTTCTGCACCAGTGTGTCTTTGTGACAGTTAAGTGTCATTGAACATATTCTTAGCAATCATTGCCTCGAAATGCCTCTTGTACGGTGTCTTCGTGGCAGAGAAGTGTCACTTGGTATACTCTTGGCAATCAATGCCTAAATGTCCTCTTAGAATTCTTCTGCCTCCAGGGTGTCTTCGTGCCAGAGAGCTGCCACTAAATATATTCTTGGCAATCAATGCCTTGAGTTATCCTCTTGAAACTTTTCTGCCTGTAGCTTTCTAAGTATCAAAACTTTAATGAGTTTATTTATAATCTGAACTTATTTACATAGTAACAAAACGGTTTAATAGGAACATAATGCAGATTATGTAAAATAATGAAACTATTTTCAATTTTATGACTCCTTGCTGAAATCAGATGCACATAAAGCATCGTACATATCGAAATCTAAGTTTTGAAGCCAATATCGGAAAAAGTCATGGATTTTACGCTCGATGATTTTCGAATTATTTTCAGAAACAGGGCGGCGGGGAGAGATATATAACATATTGATGTGACTTAATTGTAGCCAAATAATGGTGTTATTGGTCTATCATTGCAAGAAGGACCATTTAGAATGTCTTTACAAACTTTTTCTGAGAATCTCCCGTTCTCAGAACGGATAGGTGGGTGAGTGAGTATGGTTTTACGCCGCTTTATTCAATATTAAAGCAATATCACGGTGGAGAACATCAGAAATTGGCTTCACACATTGTACCCATGTCGGGAATCTACCCCGGGTCTTCGGCGGGACGAGCTAACTCTTTAACCACTATGCTATCCGACAGCCCCTCTCAGAACGGATGAAACAAGATACACGGGATGTTTGTAATGTACTGTAAAAATATTTTCTACCCAAAATGCTACGTGATTTTGTACCCATGAATATATAACAATCGATCTATATAATTATATTTCTTTTTACATGTATGTTGCAAACAATAGTAAATGAGAAGAACATGTAAAAAAACATATTATCAATTTCATGATATGACTCTATGATTATGACTGACTGTGATCCTTGAGTGAGGGCAATCAAATTGGCAAAACTCAAACTGGGTGTTTGGTTCTGATAGGACAGTGAAATTGATTATACCTTTGTTGATTGTAATGTTTTGATAGGAAAATGATTGTAAATTAACAAGTATAATACTAATATTAACGTATATCTTTGAAACTAATGCAAACTTATTCTGGTTATACAATCAACAGAAATTATGGGTACAAAATCACTACATTTCAAGTGGATTTCGTGGAGTGATGGGATAGTAAAAAGGAGATATATCGCCTGTAGGTTTCCTTTTCACATTTTAAAACAAGAATGTTTTTTTTATTCCATGTTTGTGCTACCTTTTAATTGAAAGCTGCAACATGGATTCTTTCCAAATGTAAGAAACACATTCTATTCTAATAAAAAAGGTGCAGTCCAAATGTTGATTTTGATATGTGTATTTTATGAAACAATATTATTTTTTACAAGTTTTGAATGTTTTTTTATTATTTAACATTGTGCGATCTTTAACGAGTGAACTGCTACATGGGTTCTCTTCAAATTGAAGGAACACTTTTTTTATATTAATTGGAGAGATGCAGTGCATAGGTTGATAAATATATGTATTTTATGAAACAATATGAAATTTTCCATGTTTTGAACTTGTGCTACCTTCTACTTGAGAACTGCTGCATGGATTCTTTCCAAATGGGAGAAACAATTTCTATACAAATAGAAGAGGTGCAGTGCAAATGTTGCTTTTGATATGTGTATTTTATGAAACAATATGAATTTTTACATGTTTTGAAGTGAGAATGTTTTTGTTTTTTTAATTCAACATTGTGCGACCTCTAACTTAAGAACTAATTCCAAATTTAAGGAACACTTCATATACAAATAGAGTGGTGTAATGCAAAGGTTGTTTTTGATATGTGTATTTTATGAAGCAATATGATTTTGTACATGTTTTGAACATAGAATGTTTTGAACTTTGAAAACTTAATGGGTCGAGGTTACCCTTGTTCATTTTAGTGTTAAAAGCTTTTCTGCCAATGTATGATCCAAGAGCAACATGGTATTACTGTCCATGACATCTTCCCAGTTTTAGCAGTTTTGAACAGTTTAATGACTTGGACGGGTGGAGGTAGCACTGTTGAGACTTTTTTCAGACGTCAAATTATTATTTGGGGGAAGGCAACTTTTTTTATGTCAAAATATGTCCCTTACCTTGTAATATTATAATATTTGTGTCATTGTTTTATTCAGTTACCAAGGCAAAAGCAGTGACCATGGATAAGGTTGAAGATCATCCCTGTGATAAGTTCGTCTGATTCCTCATTTTAGGACTGAAAAGGCTCCTCAACCACTCAGCCCAAGTTCTGACTTGTAATTTAACAAACAAATAAAGGTCACCTAAACCAGAATTCTATTGTCATTTTATTCCTGTCATCATATTTTTTAATGGATCAAGGCAATCAATCATAGGAAATCCGATGCATGGACTTTTTGGCCTGTCTCCGTGTTAAATGTTTCAATTTGTGACGGGCTTATTGTCTGATGGTTTTTTAATTTGCAAATTCGTGGGAAAATCATATACATGTATCTTTTAATAGTGTTGAAACATTTGTGAAAATTTGCAAATAGTCTTGAAAATTGTTTTGGAAAGTAAATATTATATATCGAAATTGTGCAGGTACTTAAAAACATTTTGAATTTTGTCCTGGCCAAGGTACAGCGCATTTCATTGACATGCTCTTTCATGGATAGAGTTCAGAGTGAATTCAGCTTGCAGAATTTACTGCTTGTTACCTGATATTTTAACCAGATTGGTACAAACATTTCTGGCTGCCTGGGGGGTATTAAGGAATAAACAGGGGTAATCTAACGTTGGGCCAACGTTGTTTTGACAGACGACACAACGTCTGACTTCTTTCTGGGATATATCATGTACCCTGTGATCCGTGTCGTGTAATATTTTTTTGTGATTTTTGATGTGATTAATTGTGTGATGTGTGATGTGTGATGTGTAATGTTCCATGTACCATATGTGTCATGTATCGAGTGATCTGTGTCATGTCATGTTTTTGTTTGGTGACATGTGATGTGATTATTTGTATATCGTTGATGTGCCATGTGACATGTGTGTCATGTATCCTGTGATGTGTGGTATGGAATGTTTTAGATTTTTAAATGCAATGTGATTATTTTTTTAGGTGTGATTTGTCATGTGTGATCTGTCATGTATCATACGTGTCATGTATCAAGTGATCTTTGTCATGTAATGTTTGTTTGTTTGTGATATGTGATGTGATGTGATTATTTGTATATGCGTGATTTGCCATTTGACATATATGTCATGTATCCTGTGATATGTGTCATAGAATATTTTTTATTTTTTATATGCAATGTGATTAATTTTATATGTGTGATGTGTGATATGTCATTTACCATATGTGCCATGTATCAAGTGACCTGTGTCAAGTAATGTTTTTGTTTGTGATATGCGATGTGAGTGATTTTATATGAGTGATGTGCCATGTACCATATGTGTCATGTATCCAGTGATCTGTGTCATGTAAGGTATTTTCGTGATATGTGATTTATTGTACATTTATGATGAGCCATGTGCCGTATGTGTCATACATCCTGTGATCTGTGTCATGTATTTTTTGGGATATGTGATTGATTGTATATTTGTGATGTGCCATGTGCCATATGTGTCATGTACCCTTTGATCTGTGTCATGTAATGTTTTTTATGCGATATGGGATGTGATTAAGTGTTCATGTGTGATGTGCCCTGCAATAATATATACAAACATCTTTAATAATAAAAATTTAGATGTTTCTTATTTAAAGATACCCCCAATCTAAAAGGGCGGGTTGATAAAGCCATACAAAGGATATTCGTCTGTCCGTCCTCCCAAAGACATTTTTGTGTGTGAGTGCAGTGGAAAGGTTGATTTTGATATGGTTTTTTTATGAAACAATCTATTGTTTTGCAAGTTTTGAACACAGAATGGGTTTTTTAATTCAACATTGTGCGACCTTTAACTTGAGAACTACTACATGGATTTTTTCCAAATTCGAGGAACAGTTTCTATACAAATGGGAGTGGTGCATTGCAAATGTTGATTTTGATATGTTTATTGAAATATCAGTTGAAGAGATGTATTGCAAAGGTTGATTTCGATATGTTGATTTTATGAAACAACATGAAATTCTTGCATGTTTTGAACATAGAATGTTTTTTTTGATTGTTCTATGTTTGTGCTACCTTTTACTTGAGAGCTCCTACATTGATTCTTTCCAAATGTAAGAAACACTTTCTATACTAATAGAAGAGGTGCAGTGCAAATGTTGATTTTGATAGATGTACTTTATGAAACAATATGATTTTTTGCATGTTTTGAACATAGAATGTTTTTTTTTTATTGTTCTATGTTTGTGCTACCTTTTACTTGAGAGCTCCTACATGAATCCTTTCCGAATGTGAGAAACACATTCTATACTAATAGAAGAGGTGCGGTCCAAATATATACTGAACCAAATTAAAAACTTCACAATCCTAACATTTTATCATTTTGACCAGTTATCATTGTGGGCCCTTATTGTGTATTTAAACAGTAATGGCCACGTATTGTCTTCAGATAACAACCTGTTTTGTGCAAGTGAATCGATCAAAATCATGTGCACAGCACTATAGTTGCAAAAGTGTTTTTTCACGTGCAACTGGTCACGTGGCCATAATACCGCACGTGTTTTCAGCCATACTTGTTAGCAGTCATTAACAAAAAAAGAAAAACACAAGAAAACAAAAGTCTTTACGGCCATTTGTCATGCCACGCCTTTCAAATGTGCAAAGTGAACGTGCCATCGGCATGTTGCAGACGGGAACGTCCGTAGCTGAAGTCGCAAGGACGATGGGTTGTAGTCGACGGACTGTTTATGATTTACAGACGCGTCTACAGCAAACGGGTACCACCGCTGATCGCGGTGTGATGTCACATGCAGACGATCGTCAGATTGTCTTACGTCACCTCCGTAACCGATGTTTGACGGCTACATCAACCAGAAATGAACTGTTTAGGGGTAGACTGAGTGCACAAACTGTTCGAAACCGTCTGAGAACTGCTCACCTTCAAGCACGACGGCAAAACTGCGGGCCGATTCTGACTCAATTACACAGACGTCAACGTCAATTGTGGGCACAGCGACACTTACGATGGACTCAGAGGAATTTGAATCAAGTCGTCTTCAGTGATGAATCCCGATTTAATCTTCAAATTTGCTGATGGTAGGGCGAGGGTGCGGAGGCGCCGTCATGAACGTTACGCCCAGTGTTGTGTTCAGGAAGTTGACAGATTTCGAGGCGAAAGTGTCATGGTGTGGGGTGATTTCTGTGGCAATGCACGTTCCAGGCTTCTTGTCATCCGTGGCAACCTCAACGCTGCTGCTTACCACGACCAGGTACTGGCACCAGAACTTCTGCCTTTTATGGCAGCACATGGACCCGGTTTGATCTTCCAACACGACAATGTCAGACCCAACACAGAAATTTTGACAAGGAATTTCCTTCAGAATGCAGGAGTCAACGTCATGGACTGGCCGTCGAGGTCTCCCGACCTCAATCCCATCGAACACGTCTGGGATGCTCTTGGCAGAAGTCTGCGCACTCTCCAGAACCAACCACAGAACTTGCAAGATCATGGCACCATTTTGCAGCAATAATGGCGTCGTCTTCCCAATCATGTGTTCACAAGCATCACAAGGTCCATGGGGAGGCGTTGTGTGGCAGTTATCAACGCACATGGTGGCCATACACGCTACTGAACGTGTGTGCCATCAGATTCTCGTGCTTGGGACTAATGATTTAAACTGTTGATGTTATTACCGAATACAGTAGGTGCTTGGAACAAATTATGGCTACCACCGTTAATTAAAATGCTTCTTTGGACATTAATGATTAATAATTACCTTCTCTGATACATTTGTCCGTTGTATATCATATATGGGATTACTTTTAAAAATGTGAAGTTTTAAATTTGACTCAGTATATGTGTTTTTGTATGAAATAATATGATTTTGTACATGTTTTGGACTTTGAATGTATTTGTTTTAATTCAACATTGTGTGACCTTTAACTTGAGATATCAGTTGGAGAGATGTATTGCAAAGGTTGATTTTGATATGTTGATTTTATGAAACAACATGAAATTCTTGCATGTTTTGAACATAGAATGTTTTTTTAATTGTTATATGTTTGTGCTACCTTTTACTTGAGAGCTCCTACATGGATTCTTTCCAAATGTTAGAAACACTTTCTATACTAATAGAAGAGGTGCAGTGCAAATGTTGATTTTGAAATGTGTATTTTTGGAACAAATATTATTTGTTTCATCTTTTGAACTTTGAAAAATGAATGAGTCGAGGTTACCCTTGTTCATTTTAGTGTTAAAAGCTTTTCTGCCAATGTATGATCCAAGAGCATCATGGTATTACTGTCCATGCCACCTTCCCAGTTTTAGCAGTTTTGAACAGTTTAATGACTTGGACGGGTGGAGGTAGCACTGCTGAGACTTTTTTCAGACGTCAAATTATTATTTGGGGGAAGGCAACAATTTTATGTCAAAATATGTCCCTTACCTTGTAATTTTATAATATTTGTGTCATTGTTTTATTCAGTTACCAAGGCAAAAGCATTGACCATGGATAAGGTTGAAGATCATCCCTGTGATCCCGTCTGATTCCTCATTTTAGGACTGAAAAGGCTCCTCAACTACTCAACCCAAGTTCTGACTTGTCATTTAACAAATAAATAAAGGTCACCTAAACCAGAATTCTATTGTCATTTAGTTGCTGTCATCATATTTTTTAATGGATCAAGGCAATCAATCATAGAACATCCTAAGCGTGGACTATTTTGCCTGTCTCAGTGTTGCTCTCAATGCTGAATGTATTGGGTAAGGCCAAGGAAAATTAAATGTTTCAAGTCGTGCCGGGCTTATTGTCTGATGGTTTTTAATTTACAAACTCGTGGGAAAATCCTATATCTTTTAATAGTGTTGAAACATTTGTGAACAATTTGGGCAGAGTCTTGAAAGTTGTTTTGGAAAGTAAATATTATATTACATGTAATTAAAAACATTTTGAATTTTGTCTTGGCCGTATTTGAAACTATGTATGCCGAGGTACCCTGCCAGAAGACAGCGCATTTTATTAACATGCTCTTCCTCGGATAGAGTTCAGAGTGAATTCAGCTTGCAGAATGTAGTGCTTGTTACCTGATATTTTAACCAGATTGGTACAAACATTTCAAGCTGCCTGGGAGGTATTCAGGAATAAAACAGGGGTAATCTAACGTTGGGCCAACGCTGTCTATCAACGTTGGACCAACGTTGTTTTGACGGACGGCACAACGTCTGACTTCTTTCTGGGATGGGTCATGTACCCTGTTATCTGTGTCGTGTAATATTGTTTGTGATATATTATGTGATTAATTGCATATTTGTGATGTGTGATGTGCCATGTACCATATGTGTCATGTATCCTGTGATCTGTGTTATGTAATGTTTTCCTTTTGGTGACATGTGATGTGATTATTTGTATATCCGTGATGTACCATGTGACATATGTGTCATGTATCCTGTGAAATGTGTCATGGAATGTTTTTTAAAATATTTTTTATATGCAATGTGATTATTTTTTATGTGTGATGTGTGATCTGTCATGTATCATATGTGTCATGTATCCAGTGATCTGTGTCATGTAATGTTTTTGTTTGTGATACGTGATGTGATTATTTGTATATGCGTAATTTGCCATGAGAAATGTGTCATCGAAATTTTTTTGTTTTTTAATATGCAATGTGATTAATTGTATATGTGTGATGTGCCATGTACCATGTGTGTCATGTATCCAGTGATCTGTGTCATGTAAGGTATTTTCGTGATATGTGATTAATTGTACATTTATGATGTGCAATGTGCCGTATGTGTCATGTATCCTGTGATCTGTGCCATGTAATGTTTTCTTTTGGTGATATGTGATGTGATTATTTGTGTATGCGTGACGTGTCATGTTATATATGTGTCATGTATCCTGTGATATGTGTCATGGAATGTTGTTGTTTTATGCGATGTGATTAATTTTATATGTGTGATGTATCATGTGCCATGCACCATATGTGTCATGTATCCAGTGATCTGTGTCATGTAATGTTTTTGTTGGGTGATATGTGATGTGATTATTTGTACATGCGTGATGTGCCATGTGACATATGTGGTATGTATCCTGTGATCTGTGTCATATAATGTTTTTTTTGCGATATGTGATATGATTAATGTGTGATGTGCCCTGCATCTTCAATAATAGAAAATTAGATGTTATAATTATAACCCTAATCTAAAAGGGCGTGTTTATAAAGTCATATCAAGGATATCCGTCTGTCCTTCCTTCCAAAGTCATTTTTTTTCTGTGAGTGCAGTGCAAAGTTTGATTATTGATGTATATTTTCGGAAAAATATTATACTTTACGTGTTTTTAATTTCGAATATTTCTTTTTATTTCAACTCATTCACGGTTAGAGTTCAGAGTGAATTCATCTTGCAGAATGAAGTGCTTGTGACCTGATGTGTTAACTAGATTGGTACAAACATTTCAGGGTGCCAGGGAGGCGTAATCTTACGGTGGACCAACGTTGGCTATCAACGTTGGGCCAACGTTATTTTTGATCGGCGATCCTACGTTGGGCCAACGTTGGTGTAAAGTTTGATTTTGTTATGTATATTTACGGAATAAATATGATTCTTTACATGTTTTTAACTTTGAATATTTCTTTTCATTTCAATTCTTTCACGGCTAGAGTTCAAAGTGAATTCAGCTTGCAGAAAGTAGGGCTTTTTACCTGATATTTTAACCAGATTGGTGCAAACATTTCTGGCTGCCAGGGAGGTATTGAGGAATAAAACAGGCGTAATCTAATGTTGGGCCGGGTGATCTGTGTCATGGAATGTTGTTTGTGATATATGATAGGAGTAATTGTATATGTGTGATATGCCATATGCGTCATGTATCCTGTGATATATGTCATGTAATGTTGTTGTTTTTTTGGTCATGTAATGTGTGTAACTGTATATATGTGATATATGTGTTATATATGTCATGCATCATGTGATCTGTCATGCAATGTTGTTTGTGATGTCATGTGAGTCATTGTATATGTGTGATGTGGCATGTGCCATATCTGTCATTTATCCTGTGATATGTGTCATGTATTTTTGGTGTTATGTGAGTAATTGTATATGTGTGATGTGCCATGTGCCATATGTGTCATGTATCCTGTGATCTGTAGCATGTAATGTTTTTTGTTGTAATATGTGATGTGATCAATTGATATTTGTGATGTGCCATATATGTCATGTATGCGTGCCATATGCGTCATATCATATGTGCTATATTTCATTTCATATATCATTTGTCATTTTATATGTGAGGTGAGATATGTGTAATGCGATGTTATATGCAATGTGTCCTGTGTCTTGCAATATATATCAGGAGATATGTTTCCTGTGACGTTTGTCATGAGTTCGTTTATATGTGTCCTGTATCGTGCTTCATGTATTAAGTAATGTGCCATATATATCATGTATCCTGTGATATGTGTTCTGTAATGTGTTATGTGATATGTGATTAATTTTATATGCGTGATGTGTCTTGTTTCATGTGATATGCGATATGTTTATGATATGTATCATTTTACCAGTAATATGTGTCATGTATTCTGTGGTATGAGCCACGAAAAGTTTTTAACTTCGAATATTTCTTTTTATTTCAACTCATTCACGGTTAGAGTTCAGAGTGAATTCATCTTGCAGAATGAAGTGCTTGTGACCTGATGTGTTAACTAGATTGGTACAAACATTTCAGGGTGCCAGGGAGGTATTTAGGAATAAAACAGGCGTAATCTTACGGTGGACCAACGTTGGCTATCAACGTTGGGCCAACGTTATTTTTGATCGGCGATCCTACGTTGGGCCAACGTTGGTGAAATGTTTGATTATGATTATTTTAGGAAAAGAATATGATAATTACATGTTTTTATCTTCGAATATTTCTTTTTATTTCAACTCTTTCATGGTTAGAGTTCAAAGCGAATTCATCTTGCAGAATGAAGTGCTTGTTAGCTGATGTATTAACTAGATTGGTACAAACATTTCAGGGTGCCAGGGAGGTATTTAGGAATAAAACAGGCGTAATCTAACGTTGGGCCAACGTTGGCTATCAACATTGATACGTTGGGCCAACGTTGGTGCAAAGTTTGATTTTGATATCCATACTTTCTGAAAAAGATATGATTCTTTACATGTTTTTAACTTTGAATATTTCTTTTCTTTTCAATTCTTTCACGGCTAGAGTTCAAAGTGAATTCAGCTTGCAGAAAGTAGGGCTTTTTACCTGATATTTTAACAAGATTGGTGCAAACATTTCTGGCTGCCAGGGAGGTATTGAGGAATAAAACAGGCGTAATCTAACGTTGGGCCGGGTGATCTGTGTCATGGAATGTTGTTTGTGATATATGATAGGAGTAATTGTATATGTGTGATATGCCATATGCGTCATGTATCCTGTGATATATGTCATGTAATGTTGTTGTTTTTTTGGTCATGTAATGTGTGTAACTGTATATATGTGATATATGTGTTATATATGTCATGCATCATGTGATCTGTCATGCAATGTTGTTTGTGATGTCATGTGAGTCATTGTATATGTGTGATGTGGCATGTGCCATATCTGTCATGTATCCTGTGATATGTGTCATTTATTTTTGGTGTTATGTGAGTAATTGTATATGTGTGATGTGCCATGTGCCATATGTGTCATGTATCCTGTGATCTGTAGCATGTAATGTTTTTTGTTGTAATATGTGATGTGATCAATTGATATTTGTGATGTGGCATATATGTCATGTATGCGTGCCATATGCGTCATATCATATGTGCTATATTTCATTTCATATATCATTTGTCATTTTATATGTGAGGTGAGATATGTGTAATGCGATAGTTTATGCAATGTGTCCTGTGTCTTGCGATATATATCAGGAGATATGTTTCCTGTGACGTTTGTCATGAGTTCGTTTATATGTGTCCTGTATCGTGCTTCATGTATTAAGTAATGTGCCATATATATCATGTATCCTTTGATATGTGTTCTGTAATGTGTTATGTGATATGTGATTAATTTTTTTTATGCGTGATGTGTCTTGTTTCATGTGATATGCGATATGTTTATGATATGTATCATTTTACCAGTAATATGTGTCATGTATTCTGTGGTATGAGCCACGAAATTTTTTTCGTAATATGTGGCGTCCGGTATTTGTCATGTGGCATATGATGTGCGTAGTGTCATTCCTGCTTTGTCATGTGTCATGTCATAGGTGATATATACGTCTCATGTGTCGTGTGTCCCATCATGTGAAATGTGATTTGTGTGATGTATCATGTGTTGTGTCACGCGAAATATGTCATGGTATACATTGAATGTTATGTAATTTGTTAGAGTGAGTGAGTGAGTGTGAGTGAGTGAGTGAGTGAGTGAGTGAGTGAGTGAGTGAGTGAGTGAGTGAGTGAGTGAGTGAGTGAGTGAGTGAGTGAGTGAGTGAGTGAGTGAGTGAGTGAGTGAGTGAGTGAGTATAGTTTTACGCAGATTTTAGCATTATTCCAGCAATATCACGGCGGGGGACACCAGAAATGGGCTTCACACATTGTGTTCATGTTGGGAATCGAACCCGGGTCTGAAGCGTGTCGAGCGAACGCTTTAACCACAAGGCTTCTCCATCGCCCCTTTTGTTATATGTTTCATGTGATATTTGATATTTGATATTTGATATTTGTCATTCCTCGTGGATACATGTGATATGCGTTATGTGTCATGTCATGTTAGTCATGCGATAGATGACGGGTAGTATGTATGAAATGTAACATGTGATGTGTGATGTGTGATAAACAATGTTACTCAATAATCTTACTCAGTATACGCATGATAGAGTAACCCTGAAACATCGCTACAAACATTAAAGTTGCTATCCATAACCGTTTTATGTCCCCATGTTTCTACAACTTCTAAATGGCTAACAAAGAGTACTTTACAATTAAATGAGCATTAGACAGGTGTATGCAAAGTAGTATCTTGCTGTTTAAAAGAGGAATACTGGCTTGACAGTCAACTCATCTCAGTCCAATGTTATGCAACAACGGACACCGATGTTCGGGGTAGTGAGTGAAATGTGTCGACCATATCCGTCACTACTCGCGAAAACACCAGAGATTATGTCATAGAGTTCACAGAGTAATAGTTCATTACTTCCTGTTCACGAGGTCAGAGCAAGACATGTTTGTCTCCAGCATTAAGACTTTAAATTACGTATAAATGACTCTGGCATTAAAACTTTAAATTACGTACATACTTTGTTAATAAAGATTTTCAATAGGCGCTCATGACCATCTGTTTCGCTATGTTAATTTGTCAGCGTTGTATGCTAATCGGTAAACACACGGAAGTAACAGCTGTAAATGCGAAAACTATGCCATTTGATTTCAAAATAATGTTTAATGCAATTTAATTAGGTTTACACGTTTGAAGTAGTCGAACTTAAGAATGTAAAGCTTTTGGAAGCACGTGAGTAAAGATGAATATCGTCAAAGATACATCTATGTGATATACTAGTCAGTAACAATGAATGTTGACAAACTGCAGCAATTACTTGTAAATGAATTTACAGGGTTTCTGTCGCGAAATCGTAATATGACAGCTTCTTTTATCAGTAAACATTCAATATTTGTAGAGACATCGTATTTTGAAACTGCAGACATGTTACATTGCGGCGCATGCGCATGTTGTAAAGTGCATCTGGTGTTGCGGTAATGTCCGAACTCCCTACCCTTATTCCGGTGTAGAAATATTGAAATTTCCTCTGATGATGTAGGATAGATGGTAGCATTTATTTGGTTAATAGCTCCTTACCGATATGTAGTTCGCTTTGGGACAGCACGTTTCAGATCTTGCCCCACGTGCGGACACGTGCGTTTGTCGGCTGCATGCCGATTTAGTGTTTTCAATCGTGGGTCGTATGGTAAGAGCGCCCCGATTGGTTGGTGACAGACTGGATTAGCCAGTGGCTGCACCGTCTAGACGTGTTGACCCAGAGGTTACGTGTCTTTGCGAGTTTATAAGTGATTGGCGCGAATGCTCTCATTGTCTTGCATGATCGGGAAGATCACTACAGGTGATGGAGACCACACCAAATTACCTGTTCGGAGGTCGAACAATTCCCCAATCCCTAGTGATTTTCGACAATAAAGATCTAAATTATGTGGCAACTTTAGAATTCATGGTGGGTAAACTGTTATAAAGGTGGGTTGGACGGGTGGATTTAATTAGGAAATAATGTAAGCTACATGTATGTGATGTAGCTACATTGACTGATTGTGTTAGGAGGTTTGGAAGGGTGGTTTGTTTGTCCTCGTAGACTGTGTTAAGGATGCTGTAGTGATTATTTATTAAAGTGGGTTAGTTAGGGGTTTGTTCGTCTGCTTTAGGCTGCTTCTGAGTTTTATTCTTAAGGTATAAGTAAGTAGGATTTTTGGCTTAATAATGTAAATTTTAGTTAGGTATAGGAGTGACTGATTTGTAATTGTTGTTGAGTTCGTATTTATATTTTATAACAGTTTTTCTGTGTGTGTTTTTTTAATTTTCTGTAATAAACTGTTGAAACTTGATTATATTTTGTCGTGAATCACCTCCCTACATCCAACGAACTGAGGTCGCAAAGGACAGACGGAGGGACCGTAGACACATTCTTTAGTATTTCGGCATCAATATCTCCTTGATAAAAGAATCACAACGCAAAGTCATGAAAATATTAGGTGTCTAAATGTGCCCAAAGCCTGTCCTGTTACACTAGTAAAGTGACACACCAAGCTATCACTAACAGGTGAGGTGACCCTCCTAACACAAGTATCCCACCCCTACCCTCATTGTTTTTACCAATCACATCTGACTGATCATAAATATCCAACGCTAGGTGTTGACAAGTGCGCAGGTTTTATCACAAGGTTGTTTTACAACATGGATTTTTTGTGTGAAATCACAGTGTCTATTATATTATATTTAATAAAAGCATAAATTACGTTTGGTGATATTTGTATTTACACGGTTGTGTTTCTTCAAAACAAAGAAATGATTTTTGAGTGAAGGAACACGCGCTGGTTCATGGGACAAATGTTTTCATGACGCTAAACATTGAATTATATTAGACATCGGTTGAGTTATATGTCTTGACTGCAAAAATATCAGTCTTGTGCAAAGGAAAATTGGTCACCACGTGGTTTTTCGACAGTATATTGCTGCGCTTTTCATACCTTAGGATGTCTCCGTGGAAACAACACGATCAACTGTGTAAAACCGGGCACAATGCTTAGAGTTTCTGAACAACAGATTTTTAAAGAATGAAAATTGGACGTGGTGTAGATAAGGGTAGAAAAAATCTTTACCTCGTTGTTTGTCCATTGAACTGTCTCCATGTGGGTCGGGCGGTGGTCGGGCTTGCAATTGCTGAGTGCTTGGTTTTTTCCAGTATGTGGGAGGAGGTTCTGTTTGTAAAAATGTCATATAGGCAATATACACCAGACGCACATTTCTCAATCACCGACTTCCTGGAATGCTCTCTGTGAACACGTTTTGGTGGACGTCCATTTTGGGGAATCACGTCGACTATTCTTGTCTACTCTTCCTCCCTTCGTTCCGTTTTCTTCACCATCAGTGTATGTTTCTAACAGGTCATTTTCAAAATAAATTCCATCACGTTGTCCAAGCCGTCTGTGTATTGCTTTGAAAATGTCAATGCGTGTATCCTCCACACTTTGAATGTCGTAGGCCATCTTCATTGCTGTGAGAACTGGTCAGTGCTTCAATGACCCTGCTCGGGCTGCCCATTGTTTGTTGATTGCCTGGACGCTGGGTCAGTCAGCAGTGACAATACTTGTGTAAATTCGCCTTCACATTTGTTTACATTTAGGACACTTGATTTTAAGCAAAACGCTCAATAATGTTCATGATTCACTCACATATACCCATTCCGGGTTGCTTCAAGGTCACATTACATTATTTTTGCACAACATCATCTCATAATTAACGCGATTGTGACGGAGCATTCTTTTCAGCGACATGCTATTCAGGCGCATGCGCATCCCGCTATGATCTACACCAACACCCAATGTGAATACGTACCAATATACATGTTGCACTCAATGTGTTAAATCTGATTCATTTAGGCAATTTCAAAAATGTCTAAATATTTTAGTCATTTTACAAATTAAGTGACAAATCTGTTCATTGTCCATTGACACGCTGACTGATTTTACACATTGTCTGAAACATAATGTTCAGTGTTGACAACCGGGCCGTGCACATATAGCACTTTATATAGCTACGATGTATACTGGCATCCTGGGTGTACATAAGCCACCGTGTAAAGGTCCGTTGTATACTGATATCATGGATGTACATGTGTCACTATATACAGCTACGTTGTTTACTGACACCCTGGGTGTACACCTTTCACTACATATAGCTACATTATATACTATCATCCTGGGTGCACATGTGTCACTATATATAGCTACGTTGTCTACTGACATCCTGTGTGTTCATGTGTCACATTGTATAGCTACGTTGTATACTGACATCCTGCGTGTACATGTGTCACTATATATAGCTACGTTGTATACTGACATCTTGGGTGTACATGTGTCACATTGTATAGCTACGTTGTATACTGACACCCTGGGTGTACACCTTTCACTACATATAGCTACATTATATACTATCATCCTGGGTGCACATGTGTCACTATATATAGCTACGTTGTCTACTGACATCCTGTGTGTTCATGTGTCACATTGTATAGCTACGTTGTATACTGACATCCTGCGTGTACATGTGTCACTATATATAGCTACGTTGTATACTGACATCTTGGGTGTACATGTGTCACATTGTATAGCTACGTTGTATACTGACATCCTGTGTGTACATGTGTCTCTCTATATAGCTACGTTGTATACTAACATCCTGTGTGTACATGTGTCACTATGTAAAGCTACGTTGTCTACTAACATCCTGTGTGTTCATGTGTCACATTGTATAGCTACGTTGTATACTAACATCCTGTGTGTACATGTGTCAATATATATAGCTACGTTGTATACTGACATCCTGTGTGTACATGTGTCACTATATATAGCTACGTTGTATACTAACATCCTGGGTGTACATGTGTCACTATATATAGCTACGTTGTATACTAACATCCTGGGTGTACATGTGTCACTATATATAGCTACGTTGTATACTAACATCCTGGGTGTTCATGTGTCACTATGTAAAGCTACGTTGTCTACTGACATCCTGTGTGTTCATGTGTCACATTGTATAGCTACGTTGCATACTAACATCCTGGGTGTACATGTGTCACTATATATAGCTACGTTGTATACTAACATCCTGGGTGTACATGTGTCACTATATATAGCTACATTATATACTATCATCCTGGGTGCACATGTGTCACTATATATAGCTACGTTGTCTACTGACATCCTGTGTGTTCATGTGTCACATTGTATAGCTACGTTGTATACTAACATCCTGGGTGTACATGTGTCACTATATATAGCTACGTTGTATACTAACATCCTGTGTGTACATGTGTCACTATATATAGCTACGTTGTCTACTGACATCCTGGGTGTACATGTGTCTCTCTATATAGCTACGTTGTATACTAACATCCTGTGTGTACATGTGTCACTATGTAAAGCTACGTTGTCTACTGACATCCTGTGTGTTCATGTGTCACATTGTATAGCTACGTTGTATACTGACATCCTGTGTGTTCATGTGTCACTATCTATAGCTACGTTGCATACTGACATCCTGGGTGTACATGTGTCACTATATATAGCTATGTTGTATACTAACATCCCGTGTGTACATGTGTCACATTGTATAGCTACGTTGTCTACTGACATCCTGTGTGTACATGTGTCACTATATATAGCTACGTTGTATACTGACATCCTGGGTGTACATGTGTCACTATATATAGCTACGTTGTATACTAACATCCTGGGTGTACATTTGTCACTATATATAGCTACGTTGTATACTAACATCCTGGGTGTACATGTGTCACTATATATTGCTACGTTGTATACTCACATCCTGGGTGTACATGTGTCACTGTATATAGCTACGTTGTATACTAACATCCTGGGTGTTCATGTGTCACTATATATAGCTTCGTTGTATACTCACATCCTGGGTGTACATGTGTCACTATGTAAAGCTACGTTGTCTACTAACATCCTGTGTGTTCATGTGTCACATTGTATAGCTACGTTGTATACTAACATCCTGTGTGTACATGTGTCAATATATATAGCTACGTTGTATACTGACATCCTGGGTGTACATGTGTCACTATATATAGCTACGTTGTATACTAACATCCTGCGTGTACATGTGTCACATTGTATAGCTACGTTGTATACTAACATCCTGGGTGTACATGTGTCACTATATATAGCTACGTTGTATACTAACATCCTGGGTGTACATGTGTCACTATGTAAAGCTACGTTGTCTACTGACATCCTGTGTGTTCATGTGTCACATTGTATAGCTACGTTGTATACTAACATCCTGGGTGTACATGTGTCACTATATATAGCTACGTTGTATACTGACATCCTGGGTGTACATGTGTCACTATATATAGCTACGTTTTATACTCACATCCTGTGTGTTCATGTGTCACTATATATAGCTACGTTGTATACTAACATCCTGGGTGTACATGTGTCACTATATATAGCTACGTTGTCTACTGACATCCTGGGTGTGCATGTATTACTATATATAACTACGTTGTATACTGACAACCTGGGTGGGCATGTATCACTATGTATAGCTACATGTAGGTGCGTCAACATGTACAGGAGGAAGAAAGCACCATCGTGTACAGGGGGAAGAACCTGTGTACAGGTGTACCGATAGGAGGACAAATATGGAGAAATAGAAAGAACATGAACCAGTAGCAGGAAGAACGTACTTGCAGAATGGGTGTAAAACGTAAACCCACAGATGGGATGAAGAACGTCTACATTCAGGAGGGATGGTGATCGCGCATTTCTATATTTACAGACGGGAGTGGCGTGAAATTTTTGGGATATCTTTATATCCAAAACTGTGACCTTAAAACCAAATGAAACGTTTAATACATATAATTACATACGTTTGGAGAACGTACCAAGACCTCCTGATCTGGCCAATGTGTGTACCGACGTATTTCATAAGTGTGTGAGTAAGTTGGGTTTAACGCCGCTTTTAACAGTATTCCAGTTATATCACGGCGTGTCAGCTTAATGTGGGAGGAAAGCCCGAAGTGATGCAGGTCTCAGACGTTTACCACTTCGGTGAAACCCACGAGCACGGGTATGGTGCTGACAAACCTAGAAACATAATAGGGGCGAACCGGGATTCGAACCCACAATCATAGGTTTCTGGCGTGCCCAAGGGACGCAACTCTGCGCAGCGAATCGCGGCGCCTTAGACGACTGGGCCACCCGTGCCCACCACTAATCAAAGAGGGCAATGACTTCTACGTATACAATATACAGGTTTTATTGTTGTTTAACGCCGCAGTCAGCAATATTCTATGATGGCGGTCTGTAAATAATCTGTGAGTCTGACAATCCAGTGATCGATATCATGAACATCAATCCACGCAATTTGGACATGCGTTAACCAATCAGCGAGCCTGACCTCTCGATCCCGTCAGTAGCCTCTTACGACAAGCTTAGTCGCTTTTACGCAATAACGGCTTGGTGAACACCTATTCTCTACCCGTATCTTCACGGGTGCGACTTACATGTAAGTCCTTGTCCTTTTTTAAAATTGTAAACATATTAAACACCCTGCACTGTAAACAGAATCCGTATTTGTTACTCACTAGATCCACCGACATAAATAACTTTATGTCAAATAGATTACAGAATATTGAGCTACACAAATTTTTATTTTTATTTTTATTTCGATCACCTGAGCTCTTGTAAACATTTAATGGGATAACTCAAAAATACGTAAACGAATATATTATAAGTGTTACCCGACATTTACAAATTCATTAAAAAAAATAGTCTCTTTACTACTCCAGCAGTACGGAAAGATGAGTGTAGTTGTGTGTGCCCAAAGCTTGGTCAGGCAGACAGTCCGGCATGTCGTACTTCTTCCATGATATCTTCCCACGAGATTTCACGATAACAAAAATCATACGTTATAATACGAAAAAAGGCAGTGACAACGTTGACGCGTTCGCTCAGCCCCACGTTGTCGCTGTTATAGACTCTGACCCCTCGTAGCCAACCTCCTAGTTGCTACTGTTCAGACCGAAGTCGGGTTACATCTGTCCTTCCTTCCAAAGTCATTTTTTTTCTGTGAGTGCAGTGCAAAGTTTGATTATTGATGTATATTTTCGGAAAAATATTATACTTTACGTGTTTTTAATTTCGAATATTTCTTTTTATTTCAACTCATTCACGGTTAGAGTTCAGAGTGAATTCATCTTGCAGAATGAAGTGCTTGTGACCTGATGTGTTAACTAGATTGGTACAAACATTTCAGGGTGCCAGGGAGGCGTAATCTTACGGTGGACCAACGTTGGCTATCAACGTTGGGCCAACGTTATTTTTGATCGGCGATCCTACGTTGGGCCAACGTTGGTGTAAAGTTTGATTTTGTTATGTATATTTACGGAATAAATATGATTCTTTACATGTTTTTAACTTTGAATATTTCTTTTCATTTCAATTCTTTCACGGCTAGAGTTCAAAGTGAATTCAGCTTGCAGAAAGTAGGGCTTTTTACCTGATATTTTAACCAGATTGGTGCAAACATTTCTGGCTGCCAGGGAGGTATTGAGGAATAAAACAGGCGTAATCTAATGTTGGGCCGGGTGATCTGTGTCATGGAATGTTGTTTGTGATATATGATAGGAGTAATTGTATATGTGTGATATGCCATATGCGTCATGTATCCTGTGATATATGTCATGTAATGTTGTTGTTTTTTTGGTCATGTAATGTGTGTAACTGTATATATGTGATATATGTGTTATATATGTCATGCATCATGTGATCTGTCATGCAATGTTGTTTGTGATGTCATGTGAGTCATTGTATATGTGTGATGTGGCATGTGCCATATCTGTCATTTATCCTGTGATATGTGTCATGTATTTTTGGTGTTATGTGAGTAATTGTATATGTGTGATGTGCCATGTGCCATATGTGTCATGTATCCTGTGATCTGTAGCATGTAATGTTTTTTGTTGTAATATGTGATGTGATCAATTGATATTTGTGATGTGCCATATATGTCATGTATGCGTGCCATATGCGTCATATCATATGTGCTATATTTCATTTCATATATCATTTGTCATTTTATATGTGAGGTGAGATATGTGTAATGCGATGTTATATGCAATGTGTCCTGTGTCTTGCAATATATATCAGGAGATATGTTTCCTGTGACGTTTGTCATGAGTTCGTTTATATGTGTCCTGTATCGTGCTTCATGTATTAAGTAATGTGCCATATATATCATGTATCCTGTGATATGTGTTCTGTAATGTGTTATGTGATATGTGATTAATTTTATATGCGTGATGTGTCTTGTTTCATGTGATATGCGATATGTTTATGATATGTATCATTTTACCAGTAATATGTGTCATGTATTCTGTGGTATGAGCCACGAAAAGTTTTTAACTTCGAATATTTCTTTTTATTTCAACTCATTCACGGTTAGAGTTCAGAGTGAATTCATCTTGCAGAATGAAGTGCTTGTGACCTGATGTGTTAACTAGATTGGTACAAACATTTCAGGGTGCCAGGGAGGTATTTAGGAATAAAACAGGCGTAATCTTACGGTGGACCAACGTTGGCTATCAACGTTGGGCCAACGTTATTTTTGATCGGCGATCCTACGTTGGGCCAACGTTGGTGAAATGTTTGATTATGATTATTTTAGGAAAAGAATATGATAATTACATGTTTTTATCTTCGAATATTTCTTTTTATTTCAACTCTTTCATGGTTAGAGTTCAAAGCGAATTCATCTTGCAGAATGAAGTGCTTGTTAGCTGATGTATTAACTAGATTGGTACAAACATTTCAGGGTGCCAGGGAGGTATTTAGGAATAAAACAGGCGTAATCTAACGTTGGGCCAACGTTGGCTATCAACATTGATACGTTGGGCCAACGTTGGTGCAAAGTTTGATTTTGATATCCATACTTTCTGAAAAAGATATGATTCTTTACATGTTTTTAACTTTGAATATTTCTTTTCTTTTCAATTCTTTCACGGCTAGAGTTCAAAGTGAATTCAGCTTGCAGAAAGTAGGGCTTTTTACCTGATATTTTAACAAGATTGGTGCAAACATTTCTGGCTGCCAGGGAGGTATTGAGGAATAAAACAGGCGTAATCTAACGTTGGGCCGGGTGATCTGTGTCATGGAATGTTGTTTGTGATATATGATAGGAGTAATTGTATATGTGTGATATGCCATATGCGTCATGTATCCTGTGATATATGTCATGTAATGTTGTTGTTTTTTTGGTCATGTAATGTGTGTAACTGTATATATGTGATATATGTGTTATATATGTCATGCATCATGTGATCTGTCATGCAATGTTGTTTGTGATGTCATGTGAGTCATTGTATATGTGTGATGTGGCATGTGCCATATCTGTCATGTATCCTGTGATATGTGTCATTTATTTTTGGTGTTATGTGAGTAATTGTATATGTGTGATGTGCCATGTGCCATATGTGTCATGTATCCTGTGATCTGTAGCATGTAATGTTTTTTGTTGTAATATGTGATGTGATCAATTGATATTTGTGATGTGGCATATATGTCATGTATGCGTGCCATATGCGTCATATCATATGTGCTATATTTCATTTCATATATCATTTGTCATTTTATATGTGAGGTGAGATATGTGTAATGCGATAGTTTATGCAATGTGTCCTGTGTCTTGCGATATATATCAGGAGATATGTTTCCTGTGACGTTTGTCATGAGTTCGTTTATATGTGTCCTGTATCGTGCTTCATGTATTAAGTAATGTGCCATATATATCATGTATCCTTTGATATGTGTTCTGTAATGTGTTATGTGATATGTGATTAATTTTTTTTATGCGTGATGTGTCTTGTTTCATGTGATATGCGATATGTTTATGATATGTATCATTTTACCAGTAATATGTGTCATGTATTCTGTGGTATGAGCCACGAAATTTTTTTCGTAATATGTGGCGTCCGGTATTTGTCATGTGGCATATGATGTGCGTAGTGTCATTCCTGCTTTGTCATGTGTCATGTCATAGGTGATATATACGTCTCATGTGTCGTGTGTCCCATCATGTGAAATGTGATTTGTGTGATGTATCATGTGTTGTGTCACGCGAAATATGTCATGGTATACATTGAATGTTATGTAATTTGTTAGAGTGAGTGAGTGAGTGTGAGTGAGTGAGTGAGTGAGTGAGTGAGTGAGTGAGTGAGTGAGTGAGTGAGTGAGTGAGTGAGTGAGTGAGTGAGTGAGTGAGTGAGTGAGTGAGTGAGTATAGTTTTACGCAGATTTTAGCATTATTCCAGCAATATCACGGCGGGGGACACCAGAAATGGGCTTCACACATTGTGTTCATGTTGGGAATCGAACCCGGGTCTGAAGCGTGTCGAGCGAACGCTTTAACCACAAGGCTTCTCCATCGCCCCTTTTGTTATATGTTTCATGTGATATTTGATATTTGATATTTGATATTTGTCATTCCTCGTGGATACATGTGATATGCGTTATGTGTCATGTCATGTTAGTCATGCGATAGATGACGGGTAGTATGTATGAAATGTAACATGTGATGTGTGATGTGTGATAAACAATGTTACTCAATAATCTTACTCAGTATACGCATGATAGAGTAACCCTGAAACATCGCTACAAACATTAAAGTTGCTATCCATAACCGTTTTATGTCCCCATGTTTCTACAACTTCTAAATGGCTAACAAAGAGTACTTTACAATTAAATGAGCATTAGACAGGTGTATGCAAAGTAGTATCTTGCTGTTTAAAAGAGGAATACTGGCTTGACAGTCAACTCATCTCAGTCCAATGTTATGCAACAACGGACACCGATGTTCGGGGTAGTGAGTGAAATGTGTCGACCATATCCGTCACTACTCGCGAAAACACCAGAGATTATGTCATAGAGTTCACAGAGTAATAGTTCATTACTTCCTGTTCACGAGGTCAGAGCAAGACATGTTTGTCTCCAGCATTAAGACTTTAAATTACGTATAAATGACTCTGGCATTAAAACTTTAAATTACGTACATACTTTGTTAATAAAGATTTTCAATAGGCGCTCATGACCATCTGTTTCGCTATGTTAATTTGTCAGCGTTGTATGCTAATCGGTAAACACACGGAAGTAACAGCTGTAAATGCGAAAACTATGCCATTTGATTTCAAAATAATGTTTAATGCAATTTAATTAGGTTTACACGTTTGAAGTAGTCGAACTTAAGAATGTAAAGCTTTTGGAAGCACGTGAGTAAAGATGAATATCGTCAAAGATACATCTATGTGATATACTAGTCAGTAACAATGAATGTTGACAAACTGCAGCAATTACTTGTAAATGAATTTACAGGGTTTCTGTCGCGAAATCGTAATATGACAGCTTCTTTTATCAGTAAACATTCAATATTTGTAGAGACATCGTATTTTGAAACTGCAGACATGTTACATTGCGGCGCATGCGCATGTTGTAAAGTGCATCTGGTGTTGCGGTAATGTCCGAACTCCCTACCCTTATTCCGGTGTAGAAATATTGAAATTTCCTCTGATGATGTAGGATAGATGGTAGCATTTATTTGGTTAATAGCTCCTTACCGATATGTAGTTCGCTTTGGGACAGCACGTTTCAGATCTTGCCCCACGTGCGGACACGTGCGTTTGTCGGCTGCATGCCGATTTAGTGTTTTCAATCGTGGGTCGTATGGTAAGAGCGCCCCGATTGGTTGGTGACAGACTGGATTAGCCAGTGGCTGCACCGTCTAGACGTGTTGACCCAGAGGTTACGTGTCTTTGCGAGTTTATAAGTGATTGGCGCGAATGCTCTCATTGTCTTGCATGATCGGGAAGATCACTACAGGTGATGGAGACCACACCAAATTACCTGTTCGGAGGTCGAACAATTCCCCAATCCCTAGTGATTTTCGACAATAAAGATCTAAATTATGTGGCAACTTTAGAATTCATGGTGGGTAAACTGTTATAAAGGTGGGTTGGACGGGTGGATTTAATTAGGAAATAATGTAAGCTACATGTATGTGATGTAGCTACATTGACTGATTGTGTTAGGAGGTTTGGAAGGGTGGTTTGTTTGTCCTCGTAGACTGTGTTAAGGATGCTGTAGTGATTATTTATTAAAGTGGGTTAGTTAGGGGTTTGTTCGTCTGCTTTAGGCTGCTTCTGAGTTTTATTCTTAAGGTATAAGTAAGTAGGATTTTTGGCTTAATAATGTAAATTTTAGTTAGGTATAGGAGTGACTGATTTGTAATTGTTGTTGAGTTCGTATTTATATTTTATAACAGTTTTTCTGTGTGTGTTTTTTTAATTTTCTGTAATAAACTGTTGAAACTTGATTATATTTTGTCGTGAATCACCTCCCTACATCCAACGAACTGAGGTCGCAAAGGACAGACGGAGGGACCGTAGACACATTCTTTAGTATTTCGGCATCAATATCTCCTTGATAAAAGAATCACAACGCAAAGTCATGAAAATATTAGGTGTCTAAATGTGCCCAAAGCCTGTCCTGTTACACTAGTAAAGTGACACACCAAGCTATCACTAACAGGTGAGGTGACCCTCCTAACACAAGTATCCCACCCCTACCCTCATTGTTTTTACCAATCACATCTGACTGATCATAAATATCCAACGCTAGGTGTTGACAAGTGCGCAGGTTTTATCACAAGGTTGTTTTACAACATGGATTTTTTGTGTGAAATCACAGTGTCTATTATATTATATTTAATAAAAGCATAAATTACGTTTGGTGATATTTGTATTTACACGGTTGTGTTTCTTCAAAACAAAGAAATGATTTTTGAGTGAAGGAACACGCGCTGGTTCATGGGACAAATGTTTTCATGACGCTAAACATTGAATTATATTAGACATCGGTTGAGTTATATGTCTTGACTGCAAAAATATCAGTCTTGTGCAAAGGAAAATTGGTCACCACGTGGTTTTTCGACAGTATATTGCTGCGCTTTTCATACCTTAGGATGTCTCCGTGGAAACAACACGATCAACTGTGTAAAACCGGGCACAATGCTTAGAGTTTCTGAACAACAGATTTTTAAAGAATGAAAATTGGACGTGGTGTAGATAAGGGTAGAAAAAATCTTTACCTCGTTGTTTGTCCATTGAACTGTCTCCATTTGGGTCGGGCGGTGGTCGGGCTTGCAATTGCTGAGTGCTTGGTTTTTTCCAGTATGTGGGAGGAGGTTCTGTTTGTAAAAATGTCATATAGGCAATATACACCAGACGCACATTTCTCAATCACCGACTTCCTGGAATGCTCTCTGTGAACACGTTTTGGTGGACGTCCATTTTGGGGAATCACGTCGACTATTCTTGTCTACTCTTCCTCCCTTCGTTCCGTTTTCTTCACCATCAGTGTATGTTTCTAACAGGTCATTTTCAAAATAAATTCCATCACGTTGTCCAAGCCGTCTGTGTATTGCTTTGAAAATGTCAATGCGTGTATCCTCCACACTTTGAATGTCGTAGGCCATCTTCATTGCTGTGAGAACTGGTCAGTGCTTCAATGACCCTGCTCGGGCTGCCCATTGTTTGTTGATTGCCTGGACGCTGGGTCAGTCAGCAGTGACAATACTTGTGTAAATTCGCCTTCACATTTGTTTACATTTAGGACACTTGATTTTAAGCAAAACGCTCAATAATGTTCATGATTCACTCACATATACCCATTCCGGGTTGCTTCAAGGTCACATTACATTATTTTTGCACAACATCATCTCATAATTAACGCGATTGTGACGGAGCATTCTTTTCAGCGACATGCTATTCAGGCGCATGCGCATCCCGCTATGATCTACACCAACACCCAATGTGAATACGTACCAATATACATGTTGCACTCAATGTGTTAAATCTGATTCATTTAGGCAATTTCAAAAATGTCTAAATATTTTAGTCATTTTACAAATTAAGTGACAAATCTGTTCATTGTCCATTGACACGCTGACTGATTTTACACATTGTCTGAAACATAATGTTCAGTGTTGACAACCGGGCCGTGCACATATAGCACTTTATATAGCTACGATGTATACTGGCATCCTGGGTGTACATAAGCCACCGTGTAAAGGTCCGTTGTATACTGATATCATGGATGTACATGTGTCACTATATACAGCTACGTTGTTTACTGACACCCTGGGTGTACACCTTTCACTACATATAGCTACATTATATACTATCATCCTGGGTGCACATGTGTCACTATATATAGCTACGTTGTCTACTGACATCCTGTGTGTTCATGTGTCACATTGTATAGCTACGTTGTATACTGACATCCTGCGTGTACATGTGTCACTATATATAGCTACGTTGTATACTGACATCTTGGGTGTACATGTGTCACATTGTATAGCTACGTTGTATACTGACACCCTGGGTGTACACCTTTCACTACATATAGCTACATTATATACTATCATCCTGGGTGCACATGTGTCACTATATATAGCTACGTTGTCTACTGACATCCTGTGTGTTCATGTGTCACATTGTATAGCTACGTTGTATACTGACATCCTGCGTGTACATGTGTCACTATATATAGCTACGTTGTATACTGACATCTTGGGTGTACATGTGTCACATTGTATAGCTACGTTGTATACTGACATCCTGTGTGTACATGTGTCTCTCTATATAGCTACGTTGTATACTAACATCCTGTGTGTACATGTGTCACTATGTAAAGCTACGTTGTCTACTAACATCCTGTGTGTTCATGTGTCACATTGTATAGCTACGTTGTATACTAACATCCTGTGTGTACATGTGTCAATATATATAGCTACGTTGTATACTGACATCCTGTGTGTACATGTGTCACTATATATAGCTACGTTGTATACTAACATCCTGGGTGTACATGTGTCACTATATATAGCTACGTTGTATACTAACATCCTGGGTGTACATGTGTCACTATATATAGCTACGTTGTATACTAACATCCTGGGTGTTCATGTGTCACTATGTAAAGCTACGTTGTCTACTGACATCCTGTGTGTTCATGTGTCACATTGTATAGCTACGTTGCATACTAACATCCTGGGTGTACATGTGTCACTATATATAGCTACGTTGTATACTAACATCCTGGGTGTACATGTGTCACTATATATAGCTACATTATATACTATCATCCTGGGTGCACATGTGTCACTATATATAGCTACGTTGTCTACTGACATCCTGTGTGTTCATGTGTCACATTGTATAGCTACGTTGTATACTAACATCCTGGGTGTACATGTGTCACTATATATAGCTACGTTGTATACTAACATCCTGTGTGTACATGTGTCACTATATATAGCTACGTTGTCTACTGACATCCTGGGTGTACATGTGTCTCTCTATATAGCTACGTTGTATACTAACATCCTGTGTGTACATGTGTCACTATGTAAAGCTACGTTGTCTACTGACATCCTGTGTGTTCATGTGTCACATTGTATAGCTACGTTGTATACTGACATCCTGTGTGTTCATGTGTCACTATCTATAGCTACGTTGCATACTGACATCCTGGGTGTACATGTGTCACTATATATAGCTATGTTGTATACTAACATCCCGTGTGTACATGTGTCACATTGTATAGCTACGTTGTCTACTGACATCCTGTGTGTACATGTGTCACTATATATAGCTACGTTGTATACTGACATCCTGGGTGTACATGTGTCACTATATATAGCTACGTTGTATACTAACATCCTGGGTGTACATTTGTCACTATATATAGCTACGTTGTATACTAACATCCTGGGTGTACATGTGTCACTATATATTGCTACGTTGTATACTCACATCCTGGGTGTACATGTGTCACTGTATATAGCTACGTTGTATACTAACATCCTGGGTGTTCATGTGTCACTATATATAGCTTCGTTGTATACTCACATCCTGGGTGTACATGTGTCACTATGTAAAGCTACGTTGTCTACTAACATCCTGTGTGTTCATGTGTCACATTGTATAGCTACGTTGTATACTAACATCCTGTGTGTACATGTGTCAATATATATAGCTACGTTGTATACTGACATCCTGGGTGTACATGTGTCACTATATATAGCTACGTTGTATACTAACATCCTGCGTGTACATGTGTCACATTGTATAGCTACGTTGTATACTAACATCCTGGGTGTACATGTGTCACTATATATAGCTACGTTGTATACTAACATCCTGGGTGTACATGTGTCACTATGTAAAGCTACGTTGTCTACTGACATCCTGTGTGTTCATGTGTCACATTGTATAGCTACGTTGTATACTAACATCCTGGGTGTACATGTGTCACTATATATAGCTACGTTGTATACTGACATCCTGGGTGTACATGTGTCACTATATATAGCTACGTTTTATACTCACATCCTGTGTGTTCATGTGTCACTATATATAGCTACGTTGTATACTAACATCCTGGGTGTACATGTGTCACTATATATAGCTACGTTGTCTACTGACATCCTGGGTGTGCATGTATTACTATATATAACTACGTTGTATACTGACAACCTGGGTGGGCATGTATCACTATGTATAGCTACATGTAGGTGCGTCAACATGTACAGGAGGAAGAAAGCACCATCGTGTACAGGGGGAAGAACCTGTGTACAGGTGTACCGATAGGAGGACAAATATGGAGAAATAGAAAGAACATGAACCAGTAGCAGGAAGAACGTACTTGCAGAATGGGTGTAAAACGTAAACCCACAGATGGGATGAAGAACGTCTACATTCAGGAGGGATGGTGATCGCGCATTTCTATATTTACAGACGGGAGTGGCGTGAAATTTTTGGGATATCTTTATATCCAAAACTGTGACCTTAAAACCAAATGAAACGTTTAATACATATAATTACATACGTTTGGAGAACGTACCAAGACCTCCTGATCTGGCCAATGTGTGTACCGACGTATTTCATAAGTGTGTGAGTAAGTTGGGTTTAACGCCGCTTTTAACAGTATTCCAGTTATATCACGGCGTGTCAGCTTAATGTGGGAGGAAAGCCCGAAGTGATGCAGGTCTCAGACGTTTACCACTTCGGTGAAACCCACGAGCACGGGTATGGTGCTGACAAACCTAGAAACATAATAGGGGCGAACCGGGATTCGAACCCACAATCATAGGTTTCTGGCGTGCCCAAGGGACGCAACTCTGCGCAGCGAATCGCGGCGCCTTAGACGACTGGGCCACCCGTGCCCACCACTAATCAAAGAGGGCAATGACTTCTACGTATACAATATACAGGTTTTATTGTTGTTTAACGCCGCAGTCAGCAATATTCTATGATGGCGGTCTGTAAATAATCTGTGAGTCTGACAATCCAGTGATCGATATCATGAACATCAATCCACGCAATTTGGACATGCGTTAACCAATCAGCGAGCCTGACCTCTCGATCCCGTCAGTAGCCTCTTACGACAAGCTTAGTCGCTTTTACGCAATAACGGCTTGGTGAACACCTATTCTCTACCCGTATCTTCACGGGTGCGACTTACATGTAAGTCCTTGTCCTTTTTTAAAATTGTAAACATATTAAACACCCTGCACTGTAAACAGAATCCGTATTTGTTACTCACTAGATCCACCGACATAAATAACTTTATGTCAAATAGATTACAGAATATTGAGCTACACAAATTTTTATTTTTATTTTTATTTCGATCACCTGAGCTCTTGTAAACATTTAATGGGATAACTCAAAAATACGTAAACGAATATATTATAAGTGTTACCCGACATTTACAAATTCATTAAAAAAAATAGTCTCTTTACTACTCCAGCAGTACGGAAAGATGAGTGTAGTTGTGTGTGCCCAAAGCTTGGTCAGGCAGACAGTCCGGCATGTCGTACTTCTTCCATGATATCTTCCCACGAGATTTCACGATAACAAAAATCATACGTTATAATACGAAAAAAGGCAGTGACAACGTTGACGCGTTCGCTCAGCCCCACGTTGTCGCTGTTATAGACTCTGACCCCTCGTAGCCAACCTCCTAGTTGCTACTGTTCAGACCGAAGTCGGGTTACATTGTGAGATACCGCTTCATTGAGAGCTGTTATAATTATAATGCATGTCACAGGGTATTGCTTAAAAGTGGGTCGGGTCCGGCCGGGCCACGACGGACCACGTTATTATTGGCTGTTTTCGCACAGTGACGTTTTAGGTTCTACTACACCAAATCAGAACCAGTCGTTCAACAATCAGTTTCGTAGCTTTGAGTTTAGATTGAATCATCTGGCAGCTGTGACTGAATGATTTGGAGTACTGTTTTTATGTTTTCGAAATGTACATCCATCCAGTAATTAAAACCGACCATGTTTTCCATATGCAGCGCTGTCTTTTTCAACATGATGACGTATGCTGAATGTGACCACATATATTTTCAAGCGTTAATCCATGTTAATAACTTGTTTGTCAGGCCACGTGATGCCAGCTTCTTGTGTCTGAAGCGGGTAACCTCCCAAAACCCCTACATCCCATTTCCCCTACAGCTTAAGACAACAAAGTTCACGGTCCATGGCACTGCTAATCCCTAGTCTGTTACCTATTTCATACAATGGAACAACCCAAGAAACACGAATAGATTGAGATAAATATTTAATTACGATTACGATATTATACAAAAATCATAATACATTATAATAAAATGTTCATTTTTCAAAATTCATAATACATTATAATAAAATGTTCATTTTTCAAAATTCATAATACATTATAATAAATTTCATCTCAAATGTTCAATTCACTCTTTATCCCAGCCTGAGGAGATGGCCAACCGCATCTAGAAACTGCATTGGGGATTTCTCCTCTCTATTCAACTCGTCCTTCAGGCGGCAGAGACGGTTCTCCACCTCTCTGTACACTCTCTTCCTGCCTCTCTTCCTTATCCTGGGACCTGTTGTACCGTGATGGTTCCACAGTGGTAGGGGGAATCGTGCTCCGTGGACGACCCAGGTAGTGACGATGTAGTCGTTGAAGGCGACAGCTCTTGGTACATCTGGTGTGTTGTCCATTGCGTCAACCCACGTGTCCTGGATCTTGTTCTGGGGGAGTAGGGGTAGGCCAGCTGCTCTTCTTATCCACTTGCAGACTTCAGGATCTTCTCGATACGTGACAGCTAGTCCCAGATCCTGGACCTTCCTCCATATCGCCTGGCAGTAATGGAAGAAACACCCCTTCACATCGGCAGTAGGAAACACGACTTGGACAGCTCGAATAGCAGCCATCTAAAAGTCTGTCTGGATGCATGACGGGGAAAGTGGTCTGTTTAGTCTCTGTTGAACTTCATCCTTGAGTAGCCCGAAGAGTCTTGAGTAGGTGTCTGTCTGACGGTCGATGAGTAAGGCGAAGATGAGGGGATAGGTCGTGGCTCCAAGTCTTGCATCGATGATGTACACTTGATTCCACAGTCCAGGGCAGGCAGTGAACGTCCCATCCATGTATAGAATCTCAGATGACTGCAAGGCCTCGAGACTCTCTAGACTGCCAAACGCCAGAATCTTGTCATCATCACCGTCAGCAAAAAGGAGGAACGGTCGTCCATCTGCTGTCTGCGTCCAGGAATCCTGAAGATCCACCTCCGATCTTGTCTGTGGCAAAACAGGAATCGTCTCCTGTCTGGGCCGGTACAACGCGCTGCTCATGGTGGGGAAGGATGGCATCATTCCTGTCAAATCGTTGTTCAAGTTGGAGAGTTCGTCGTTGTAGAGGGTGTGCATCGGGGTTGACTCTTCTCTCGCTCTCTTCCCCAGGGTGCTCATAAACCGGACCTTCTGGCTATCCTCAGGGGCATGGTTATGCTCTGTAGCTTTCCTCATCACGGTTCCTACTGTCGTGAGTCTTCCTCTACATGTGGACTTGACACACTTCCAGTGTACGCAAGTCAGTCTCTCGACGTTCTTAGTGTGAAGATAACCATCAAATCCCCTAAAGCTCTACCCCTTTCATTTCTACTACCTCTACTCCAGACCTTAATCTCTCCTTTAGGTGAGTTCATAATGCCAGACAGGTAAATGCCGCGTGTTGTTTTAACTAATTGTAGGGGAACTGGGTTGTAGGGGAAATGGGATGTAGGGGTTTTGGGAGATAACCCTGAAGCGTGTACATTGCTGACAGCAGAATAGATTACAACCCCCCTTTTTTAATGTAAACAATGAAGCATACCATCAGTTTGTTTTGTCAGGTGCTTTTGTGTGAATGGATGGTGATAGTTGTCAATTAAAGTTCTTAAAACAATTTTTTTCACTAATATAACTTTTAAATAATCATTGTTTTCCTCATTAACTGACTATTGGCTGTTATATCTTGTTTTATAAGTTGGTTTGACATTTAATAACTCTCAACACTACTTTCAGCTTTTAGCATGCCTGATGTTGACTGGGGAGGTATACACGAACTCATGAAAAACACAGCATTTGTGATTGCCCATCCATAGATGAATGACCGAATGCTGACAGTCATTTAAGTGTTTGATTATATAAACAATGCAGGGGTGCTAATTTGCTTAATCTCAAACAAACTCAATCATATCATGTCATGAGTATCCAAACAATATTCCATGAATGAGGCAGAATCTGCGATGATGACAGAAAGAAAGAAAATATGACAGCTCATCATGTCAATATCATAACGGTCTGTGTTGTTCTGTTAACTTGATTATATTAATATAAACGTACATATTAACATGTATCTCGCATTATACAGCCTCCCGGCAAGACACACAATGTGTCTCTGAAGTCTACACCAAATCATGGAGTTACCAATCACCGGCATATCAGGGGGTTAGGCAAACATATTCACTTGTCAGCTATGACAAGCTACGGTCTATACCCATCCAATATGCAGGTGATCAGTAACGCCGTGCGTAATTTGGAATGTGCGTCAGATGTTCATTGTGTGGGAGTATTGCAAGCGTTGAGGCATCAGAAAGGTTGAGAGCATCTCTAATAAACAAAACGTTACGTCAAACAATCATTCATGGCCACGTCTACTTACGACAATGAACCTCATTTTGCAAATGAGATTAGCCTCCTTGCACCAAGAGTACAGTAGATAGAAATGTCGTACTTATGTCAACCAATGCAATTGCGTGTCGTGAATCGTTTGCGCATCGTTATTGGCCTTGGGAAACTTTAATTACCATCAATTCGATACCATTTAAAATGCCTTTTATGAAATCATAGTCAACATGACGTGACTGGTTGACTCGAGTTTTTTCTCGGGCTCCCCTCGTTGAACTGAATTTGGTATTATGAAGCTCGATTTTTCAGGTTGAATGCAGTGCTTTTTAACTTGGCGATTATTGTATTCAACAACACATTTTCCAGCAGGACAACGCTCGTCCACATGTTGCCTGAGCTACCATGGCCTTTCTGCAACAACACAACATCCGTGTTCTACCGTGGCCAGCCCTCAGCCCTGATCTGAACCCCATCGAACACTTGTGGGATGAGGTTCAAAGGCGTCCGTACAATGTACGCCCAGTCCCTACAACTGCCGACGAACTACGCACAGCTGCTCTGGATGTGTGCAGGAGGATCCCTAGGGCCTTCACAAATCGTCTGATCCACTCAATGTACAGGAGATGTGTGGCAGTGATCAATGCTAATGGTGGTCACACCAGGTATTGACTGACATTTTGAGTATTGACCCGAAACTGTGTAAGCCCTTAACATTTGAAAAAAACAATTATGTCATCTGCCTTTTAATCCATTAAGCTGTCTTCAGTCAAATTTTTGTCAATCTTGCCCTATTAGTATAATTTTTTCTTGTCTTTACTGTTGAAAATAAATAACATGTATACTGCATACTCGACATGCGTTTCTTTTGCGTGTAAGTATACATGAGAAACGTCTGGTCGAATTTGCCTGTTGCAAGGGTGTTATGCTTAGTCATCGGTGCACGGGAGTGTGATAAGAGAGCTCATTGAAGCAATATCTCACAATGTAATATGATTTCGGCGTGAGCAGTAGAAACTGGGGGTTTGTCTATCACATCAAAAACATGGGTCTGAAGGAAAGCGCTGTCGCTGCCTTTACCCTTACGATAGGATGCTTCCTGTCAATTTTCGTGTTAATTCGTATGGTCTTTGTTGGCGTGAAATATCGTGGGAAGATATCATGGAAGAGGTACGACATGCCGGACTGTCTGCGTGACCCAGCTTTGGGCACACACAACTACGCTCATCTTGAGGTGAGTGCTGCCGTGGTGGCTGATGTAGAAAATGAATATATAAATATAGTGTGTAGCTTAATATTCTATATTCTATGTGACATAAACTTATTTATGTCGGTGAATCTATAGCTAGTAGGTAGAAAAAAACGGGGTCTCTTCACAGTGCAGAGTGTTTGCAAAAGAGAATACATGTATTTACATGTGTCATAGAAGGTATTGTCATCTTTATTTAGAGACATTTAGAGTGGTGGGGTTTTGGTTTGAGAACAGTAAAAGTTTTAATGGTATGGAGTTCATTGCTCTCCCAACATAAGTATGTGTTCAATCATGTTTTTAAACAAACAAAAATAACGAACTGGTTTTTTTTGTTTATTGCAAAAGAGACACATTATTTTTTCATATAATGTGAGATATTCTTTAGCAAATGGTTGCTTCTTTATTCTTTTTAAGCTATGAAATTGATTATTTATTATATGAAAGGTTAACCGTTCTATTGCTTTGTTACAAATTTGTAGTTGTATCTTTTTATCGTATATCCACGTAGATAGATCAATCAGGAAAATCAAAATAGATTTATATTTTTAATTTTTATTCTGATTGAGACTTTTGCCTCCGATCCGTCGAATTCGTAAATCGAAAGATAATACAACTATGACAAAACAGATAAACGCTGTATGACTAGTATCATTTAAAAAACCCAAAACACAACAACATTATGGCAGTTTGTTACAGAAAAATACAAGATTTTGAATTCCAATTTTAATAATTATGAGTGACTGAGTAGGATTTTAACACCGCCTAACACCACAGTATTCCATATACACATTTCTATCTTTTTGGTCACCTCTTAATTTTTGGCATTGGTAGGAATTATTACCTCATGCTTTCAGGTTCAATAAGTATCTGAAACTGGTTGACTGTATGTGTTAGCGTGGGTCATGTTGTTTGCCTGCGACAACTGGACGATTTCTAACTACAGGGTAAAACAACACTATTCACAGTGTTAACTGGCAGGCTCTTATCAGTTGTTTGTGTCACGAGGGAAGCCCAAAGCCTTAGGAATTATTGCTGAATGGACATTTATTGTGAACCCTTCAACTCTTATCACATTGTTATCAGAAGTATGCCAATATATTGACCTGCACAGCGTGACTTGCAAATACGGGCCCGTTGCACAGTGTTGTGCAATAGCACAATCAATGAGACAGCTCGTTATAGAATACAGAAACTCTAAAGTTAAAGAACGTCCACTTCTTTGATATTACTATAGTTCATCCGTCATAACTTGAGAGATTAAGTATGAAAATATGAACGATTCGGGTGTTCTTTCACTTCTTTTGAGTAGTATAAATATCTAAATCATTTGCTAAGGGCTTCATTTTGTTTGCAAAAAATATAGCTCGAATAATGATGACTATAGCGAAAAACAACCATAATATTACTTTAGTAATCCAGAGTAAAATAGGTCCTCATGCTTAAGTGACAACTAAAATTGGGATCAGATGGTTGATATGTGTGACAGTGCTGTTTGTGTGTTGTCGCATACCCCGACGGTGTTCGTCGCTGCTCACTTTGTCCAGACACAAACATGAATTGTGTGCAGCAGGATAGCTGTGTCATCGCGGAATTCCGCGAAAAACATTTATTCCTACCATGAGGTATTTTAGTATTTTAGTTGTAGTTGCAAAGTTAAGAAACAGAACAAGTTTACATTTCATAATAACACATCGATTTCATTGATGACAGCAAACCAACTTACTTATTATGATCCAAAGGCTATTCGTCATATTTGAACAAATGTACCTAACACATTAACCGAGTTATCTTACTTAACAGCACATCCGCCTTCACTATGTTGCTGCCGGGGACGAGGACAAGCCGTTGATGTTGATGGTGCACGGCCTTCCCGAGTTCTGGTTTTCGTGGCGTTATCAGATCAGGGAGTTCAAGAAAGACTACAGGTGGGCCCCCCAGAACACGGCAGGAACACACCTAGGGCTTGATATATAAATACTAGCACCGGCTTCAAACAAATATTCTTTACTCCAAATCGGCTTTAACCCCAAACCAACTCACTCACCAAGTTATGTTGTTTGAACATAACATCCTGATAATTGTTTGTGCATGGATATTTTGGACAACCCTACAAAGAATAAGTCTATCCGAAATATATTGCGATATTTCTCTCTGTGGCTCTCAGCTAAGCTTCACTATAACTGTACTTTCTGCCCAGAGTGGTTGCCATCGACCAACGGGGGTATTCGGAGTCGGACGCGCCCTCTGGAGTCAACAGCTACAACCTTGGTGAATTAGCCAATGACATCAAACAGCTCATACCAGCTCTAGGTAGGTTCGAAGATTTCCGATAAGTTGTAGATCTTTGAAAATAGGGCACGGGTGGCTCAGTCCCCTAAGAAGCATTTCACTGTGTAGAGGTGCGTCCTTGGCGCCTATATCGGGGGTTGATAAGCTGACACAGTTAACGCATAGGCTGTGATTATGACGGAATTACATTTCAACGCGTTTTGAACCCATATCGTTCACACTTTGAAACTATTCTTGACTTGTTTCATCGTCTATTCGCCGGTCTTGTATTTGGTCCTCCATCCACATACCGACTACTATCGGCTTAAAGTGTTCAGGGTGGTGGATGAATGTAGTGTGTACCAAACTTGTGAAGTGTTAACGATGGTCATGTTCTTAGGTCATTATGTGCTACTGATCTTGGTGAGTCATGATGACGCATGTTCATAAGTGGCTACACGCTGTCGTATGGATGACCACAACCTTGTATGCAGGCTACAGATCGTGTGTGTTGTGGACCATGATGATACATGTTGATATATGACTGTAGGCTACAAGTCCTGTATAATGGTGGGTCATGACTGGGGTGCCGGTACAGCGTGGACAGTGGCTGGAATGTACCCTGAGCTGGTGGACAAGCTGATCGTCATGAACTTCCCGCACCCTCTGTCCTTCCCGAAATACGTCGCCACACACATGTCCCAGTTTAAGAGATCTTGGTACGTTCTCCATGTGTCAAGAACATGTATGTGTTACCCGAATGTATGTAATTATAAGTATTAAATATTTCATTTGGTTTTTCGGTAAAAGTTTTGGGTATAACAATACTTTAATTTCACCCAAAATTTCAAAGAACAAGCCCCTCCCGTTTGTAAATACAGTAAACTACGGTTATAACGAACTCAAAGGGACTACTATTTTTAGTTCGTTATAACCGTAGTTCGTTATAAGCCTATATACAGCATAACCACAGCAAATAGTCGGGACTAAAAAGTATGTTCGTTATATTCGTCAGTTCGTTATAAGCGTGTTCGTTATAACCGTAGTTTACTGTAAATGCGTTCGCGATCACCATCCCTCCTGAATGTAGTTGTTCTTCGTCCAAGGTACATGTTTCACATCCCTTCTGCAGGTATGCTCTTCCTGATATTGGTTCATGTTCTTCCTATTTCTACATATTCTTTCTCCTATCGGTACACCTGTACATAGGTTCTTCCTCCGGTACATGTTGGTGCTCCTGCTTCCTTATATATACGTTGGTGCACTTTCTTCCTCCTGTACATGTTGGTTCTCCTTCTTCCTCCTGTACATGTTGTTTTTCGTTCTTTCCTCTGTTAGCACATGATATACATACGTACTTCTTCCCTCTCGTAGGTTCCAATTCTTTTTCTCCGTCCCCTTGTTGCCGGAGCTGTGGTTCTGTATCCGGGATAGGAGGATGTTGGAAAACTCTTTTAACGGCAGAGTCTAGGGGACTCGCTGTACGCACCTGTCGCCGGATGAAATACAGGCTTATAAGTTTGCCTTCCCAACATTAGGTAAGTGGCAGTTTTTACATTCTAGGTAATTATTCCCAAGTCACATCTCATTTACGTCACAATAAAGATAACTTTATGAGGACAACTCGTCAGAAGGTTGCGTCAGGTGAACCATGAGAACTTTGTCCTCTCAACCTAAATGGAGGATGCGTAGGTTCTTGAGCTAATCAGATGTCCACTTTTTAAAACGGTTCGGCTTCATTTGTTTACCAACTCCATTCAGAAATTTGTACTAAATCCACACAGAACACTAATTTTCCTTCGATCATACTCCCTTATGGCTGTATATGTCATGTTGCTCACAAACGACAGGATGTATAGCATATCGAAAACAATCAATATGATCAGCATTATGACATTATATTCCTTTACGGAAATCGCATAAGCTGGTCCGAATGTTTTGCTCACTGTTACCGAAAATTTAGGGGCCTCGTCGCAGACTTGTGGATTAGAAAGTTTACCTAATACGATCTTCCTCAGATCTTTACGACTTTAATATGATCGATCCGAGAGGCGTTTATCCCAAGTGACGCACATATACCGCACTCATTCGCACTCATTTATAATAATTCAATCAATATTATATATGCATACGCTCTTGTCACTTCAAGGCAGCTTTACCGGCCCCATCAACTACATCCGGGCATTCATACGCACCATGCCACCACAAATGAAGAGGATAACTACCCCTACCCTTCAGATCTGGGGTAGCCAGGACGGGGCGTTCGAGAAAGGAGTTGCCTTAGCTTCAGGGGAGTACACCGACTCCCTGACCACCAAGTATGTGGATGAGGCCAGTCATTGGGTGCAGATGGACTGTCCAGACGCTGTCAACGCCCATATGAGAGACTTTTTAAGCGTTCCTTCGTAAAGCTACTTCTTTTGAAGGTGCAACGAACCTAGTATATACGAATGCGTCTTTTAAGAGGGACTGACTTATGCCTAAATGGCAATCCCAGCTAGTTGGAGCCAGTTTCGAACACGTCTATGTCTGCTTATTCGAATGCATTATATATATGATGTCAATCTAGCTGTTAATGCTTACCCTATAAGTAATTACACTGATACAATGTCTCAGTTCATTAATTACAAGGTACAATGAATGAAGCTCATTTCTGGTGTCCCCCGCCGTGAGATTGCTGGAATATTGCTAAAAGTGGCGTAAAACCATACTCACTCACTCACTAATAACAAGGTCTAGACCGTCATTCAAAGAGCCACAAATCGTAAGTGTCCATCTTTAAAAACGCAATTTTAAACATTAATTTAGTGTGACTGCTTTTAGAACACATGTGGTGTGTAAGCATTTGATGGAAAGAAAGACCAGTAATTGTGACATATGATAAGGGGTCGTGCGCGCTCGCGTGTGTGTGCACGTAATACGCAAGTAGAAACCAGTTGAGAAAGCTTTGATTAACAGCCATGACATGTCAATAGCCTGGTATTCAATATTTTTATGTATGTATATTAAGCATGACATCATAGACAATTTATGATGTTTAACTATTATGTTTTCATATGTTACATGCTTTGATGTAATCATTTTTTTACTTTTCTAGAATATGAAATGCTTTTATCAAACGATGTATTTTTTAAAGTTTTTACAAACTTTCAATGTCAATCCCTTTTCCTGGTTTACTTCCATATACCAATAAACCCTTAACCTTTGAATAATTAGCAATGAAAATACATGTCTGAAAGCAGTGATGGATTCTTGCTTATACATGCATGAATACTTACTACATTGTAGCATGCTGTGTTCTGCGTGGCGGGGCAGTGCTCGGTCTTTACGCCAAAGGCCCAAGTTTGAGTCCCCACATGGGTACAATATATGGAGACCACTTCTGGGTGTCCTGCTGTGATTTTGCTGAAATATGGCTCAAAACGGCGAAAGGCCATACTCACTTACCAGTTAAAATAAAGTAGGAAAAACACTTGCAGCAACTCCCACATCAGCATATCTTCAAGGAATGAATGTTGTTCTGAGTAATATTCCAGCCATATAACCGTTACATGACCATAGACCAGACAAACCATATTCTTGACACAATGAACAGCAATATATGCTTTTGGGTCGACGTCCACGCACCACCATCCAGGTCACACAATTAGACCATGCCTCCGATTTATATTTTTGCTTTTGTGATAAGCATTGACAACTGACCCGGAGAAAAAATTCATAACCATTAGATTCCAAATCCTCATTTCCGTACTACAGTTCAAAGCGATGTTATTGATGCAGTAGGGCACTTCATTCATACAAACTACATGTACATACGTTGGTCAATAAGTACATTTAGCCAGAAACATCTAAATGCGGTTATTGACATGCCAACACCAGTTTTCAACTATAATATTTATACTGCCACATGTCAATGTGTAGTAGCACCTAGTTGTCGGGGTCGTGAACACACAACAAACGGCTACAGGGTGTGAGCTGATGGCTGTTTATTCTCCCAGAAGAGATATGAGAAAGACAAAAAACGGCCTGTAACAATGTATAAATAATAAGATATTTACATATATATATATATATATATATATATTTATATAAAATAACCATATAAAATAATATAATATATAATAATATATTATAACATACATAGTGGCCTTAAATCTAATGGACATTCAATTACATGAACTTAAAATAGCGAGAAACCTATGTTACTCATGTAGTAAGTAACCTGTCCAAAATTGTATTGCATAATGATACAGTACCATATATGCTTATGGTGCTAATATGTATTTAAATTAAATCTAAACCCTGCCCACTGTTCATTAGACAAGTACAATACTACGTGATAATTACTAAGACATATGACGTCAGGATATACGCAGATGCATACATATATACATTGTACTTATATAGTGACGTTCATTAGCTTTATATCATTGATAACCTTGTACATAGTTAAAAATTACCAATATATGGCTGTGGTCATTTAATGGAAACCTGGCTAATTTTGTTAAGCGAACAATATCCCATGGAAACCACGGAAAGTAAAGATGACAGCTCATCATGTCAATATCATAACGGTCTGTGTTGTTCTGTTTTGTCAACGTGATTATTTATTAAAAATATACGTACATATTAACATGTTTCTCGTATTGTACATGCTCCTGGTGAGACACACAATGTGTATCTGATGCATACACCAAATCATGGAGTAACCAATCACCGGCATATCAGGGGGTAGGCAAACATATTCACTTGTCAGCTGTGACAAGCTACGGCCTATACCCATCAAATATACAGGTGATCAGTAACGCCGTGCGTAATTTGGAATGTGCGACAGATACTCATTGTGTGTGGCAGTATTGCAAGCGTTGAGGCATCAGAAAGGTTCAGAGCATCTCTAATAAACAAAACGTAACATCAAGCCATCATTCATGGCCGCGTCTACTTACGACAATGAACCATGAGATAAGCCTCCTTGCATTGAGAAGATAGTCGTAAGAAATGTCGTACTTATGTCAACCAATGCAATTGCGAGTCTTGCGTCTTTTGTGCGTCGTTATTGGCCTTGCTTAACGGTAATTACAATTAGTTTTATACCATATAAAATACACATGCACCTTTTGTGAAATCATAGTCAACATGACGTGAGTGTTGACTCGATCGTTTCTCAAGCTTCCGTCGAATACGCTGAACTGAATTTTATATTATGAAGCTAGATTTTCCCGTTAATGCAGAGCTTTTTAACTTGGTTAGGTTTGTGTTTATGCTATTATAGACGTGATTTTCGAATCTGCATGCAATGGATTCTTGAGAATGCTGCGCCCTTCAATGCCATACTACAGTGCATGATCAAGTCATCAGCTACGAATGCTGTATTCACCCTGCTAGCTTTATCGATAACGTGATAGATGGTGTAACGTCAGCCAATGCCTTTAAAAGAGATGACACAGCCAACCATTGTCGTTTAACTTGCACCCTGATCACCGTGATTTATCATATAGCCCACCTCCCTCCTGACTAAATAAATATAAAACTCTACAAGTGTATTTATCAATTCAATAACACAATAAAATTATAACGACAAAATATTGTTGACAGTACCATTTGAACCTGTATACATAGTCTTCACACAAAACAACCGGAAGCTTAAAAAAGAAATGACAACCAGTTCAAATGCATCCAGTCGTGCGCTCGCTTCCTGATAACATAAATAAAATGTTATTCTCAAAACATGATTGATGAATTGATATATTATCACAGACACCTGATGTCTGTTCATTAAAAATCTATATACAATCACATCAATACGTAATCTGAAAAAGATTTCTAACGCTAGTTTTCACACATTGAACCAGAGGATTATATCTATTTCGGTTTAAAGGCACACATATTTATAAATAAATACAAATATTACGAGGGGTTATTACTCAAGAGCCCCTTGAAGATTCCATGTTAGAATTGTTTTTCAGCAACCCATGCGTGTTGTGTCATAAGAGGCGACTAACAGGATCGGTCGTTCAGGCTCGTTGACTTTGTTGATGCATGTCATCGTTTCCCAATTGCGCACATCGATGTTCTCTTGATTGTCTGGTCCAGACTTGACTATTAATAGACCGCCGTCATATAGCTGAGTGCGGCGCTTAAAATCAAACAAACAAGCAAAACAAAAAACAAACAAACAAAAATACACTTATTCGCATATGGCCTTGAATTATACTTATATTACCTGAAAAGCAAAAGTTTATATTTGTAAGTATAGTCAAGGCTGTAATACTCTTTTGTAAATAACGCAGGTCATGATACTTATTTGAATTGCGGTGCCTAAGACGACTGGGCCACCCGCGACTCCTTCATCAAAGTGAATGACCATGTAGTTAACTGGAGTAAATGCCTATACAAAATCCGTTGGCCTGCATGTACGGACATGCTTGTGAGATCCCGATGGCTCTTAAGATAGATGTTGTTGTTACACACGAATATATCTCCGAAAATATTCCTCGTAAAGTGTGAACTTGTAATGATAGTCTTGTTACGTTTCAACCGCAGGGTGTAATCATGGGTTTAACGAGCATCTACAAGCCCAATCAGCTCATAAAACCCCAGTCACCCGTATTAATACATGTCATGTAAATAAAAGCAAAAAGGAGTCCTTGCAAGTTATAATTTAGTCTCATAACTAGGAGACTAGTGACCCCATCTTACCTACAGCCTAACAATATAATATCTCAGACTGTATTAAAACATAAAATATTGCAAAGCGATGCACCGATAGCATATCGAATCATCACAGCTCTTACCAGTTTACTATGTATGGTACTTCAGTAGGACTAGATGGGATACATACCGGTAATTATTATGCTGCATCGCGAACAAATTTAAAAAACCCAACAGATTTGTAACAATAAAAACATATTTTTCGTCAAATAAACATTTGTAAATATATTATTACCTTATCATTCTTACAGCGAAAGTTATCAACATGAACGTTATAACAAGCTTCCTTTATCTCTCGTACCGTGACAAAACAACAATGGATGTTATTTTTAGCGACGTCTGATTGTTCCTGACATAATATTGTTTTGTGTAACATGGAAAATAGCATACATATATCTTTATGGTAGAGTTTCTCATGTGTTGCAGTACTAACAATCTAATTGTCATGACATTATGTCAGTACGCTATATTTTAGGCCCTCTGTACACATTACTGTTGGAGACAATTTTATGTTAAGTCTGTTTGATAGTTTAAGAAAATATACCATTTTGCCTTTACTCAACATGGTCTCCAGCATAAAAATGCCTCTCAGATGAGATTATTCCACAAATCGTTCGCTGATCACCTTTTTATACATATATGAAAAGTCTTGATAATATATAATATTAATATTTGTATGTGTTTCTACAAGTGTCACATGTATATTACAGAAAATCTCATGTGTTTCCGTCAGTGATCTGAGCATCACATATTTACTTAAGAAAATCAGTCATGTGTTTGTTAACTTGGTCCGGAGTGTCCATCATGACCCAGTGACTAGCCTCCTCTATGTATTTGACTGTGTGGTTGTCTACAACAGCACTAGCAGCAGCGGCCAAGCCTGTCTCCAGGGCTGTGTCCTTGCAGCCCCAGATGGTCAGCACCGGGCAGGAGATCCTCGGGATCCTTCTCGCTGGGAACCGCATTGTAGCTCGATAATAATTGATGGCAGCTGTGGCAGCACCTGGAGGTTGGAAACAAAAGCTTAGCATGGTGTTGAATACATACAAACAATCTGCATGAGTCGCAGTGTCACAAGCTGAAACTCCCAGGGTTGGCTCCAGGTGTCCAAGATGCTGGCTGAGTGGGGCATTGAGAACAAGAACAAGCTAAGGGCCATGGGACTAAAACCCCTTGAACAATTGATTATAAACAGTACGGATCCTATGTATATATGTTACCTGGTCAATAATGTCCATAGGCAAATGGTCATTTGACTAATCAGTACCCACAACTACATGAAGCTCTTGAAGGATGAGAATGTAAGACATCGAGACAAGTTAAAGTATTATTTGTGGACATCAGTACTGACAATTCATCTTAATATAACATGAATAAATACTGATAATCGTCATACTCAGTTACCTTACAATGTGCTCTTATTCCAAATACATGTACCCAACAAACTCCCTGACAATCTATTGAACCTAGGACAACTCCACATGTACAGCCTTGACATCAAGTAAAATAATGCAATGATATCTGCTGAATAAGTAGGTTAAAGTACTCCCCTTCCGCCACAAAACAATTCCAACAGGTCATCACAGCTGTGCTCCTATTACCATAATATCATAATTTGTAACCATTACACAGGTACATTACATTTACCTGGTCTAGAGAAAGCATATTTGTAGGCCTCTATATCGTCAGTGCTGCATTTGCCCGTGGTGACACCACCCTTACGCCCCGTGAAGATTCTTTCCAGAGCTTTCATGTCATTTGCTCTCAGTGACAACTCGGGAAGAAATGGAACTTGGAAGAAGAATACGTACCTGAAGCAAATACCACTCACTTTATATAACTCGGAAAATAACCCGCTGGCAGTGTCGTAAAAATATAGCCTCTGTAGCTCTGTAGCACAGGCGAAGCAGTTTTCTGTAATATTATATTACCATTATTTGACCAGAAAGGTTATACAAACACATGCAAAGGCAAGTCAACTGTTCATCTGAAAAAACATGGGAACATATGGTACAAGTCAAAATAGGGAATTGCATTGGACTTCATTTTCTCACTGATGCGTCAAATTATATTTGTGTTACCAAGATTTCTTGAACTGCGCCATATTCTTCTCCATGTAGCTCCGAAAGATGCCTGGATGGGGACAGTTCATTACAATCAGTTTGTCGACCAGTTCTGGGTGCATGGCAGTGAATGTCCAGGCAATGGCACCACCCCAGTCATGGGCTACCAGCACACAGGATCTGTAGCCTGGAGGACAGGAGCAATTTTTATTTCAATTCACACATATATATATAAATAGTGTGTATTTCCGTTGTGTGGGCTGATGGTTGATTTAGCAGGTATACATAAATATGTTTGAAATACCTTCTAAAGAAAATATTTCATATATACTATGATAAAGTAGACCTGAGAATTCTATGACATAGACAAAATATGTAACATATTTTTCATTATCCTCTAGGAAAGAAATGTACAATCAGCAGATCTTACTCGAATTCTTAATTAAAAGGCAACAGGTAGCACCTCGTTGACTTGTTTACAACACTTCCAAACTGAAACTACAGTTGGGTCATGTCCATGGATCACTGCATTGATTACATGGAGGGGGATACAGAGGTAGATGCATTGTTTATTTTACTGTTTGTTGCTATCTAAGCTACCTGAAGATTTTCTAGAAAAAATGAGTTACGATCAGACAATCCAGTGATTAATATTCATGAGCAGCAATCTCTGCCGTCGGGATACGATGACACGCCATAACCAAGTCACCGATCCTGATCACCCAATCAATTAAGTCCTCGGTCTCGCCCCTTAAGTCCTAGATGGGGGCCATTCATATACCAATTGTGACGTCATCCCAATTTCCTAAGGTTACTTTAAATAGTGGAAAGCCCACAAACTCAGTGGCTAGTATTCCGGGAGAATGCCCTCGACGTTCTAAATTAACTGAAGATTTAAAAACATCCTTTTTAATGAGCGTCTAATGTAGACTTTTGACTGGTTAATTGTCGCGATTTGTTTAAATGAAAATTCCATGTTGCGAATGGAACTGCAACTGTTTGTCCACTAAGCCACCGCGACAGGTGATAAACATCGGTGCTTAATCTTACATGTCACTAATTTCAGTTGTCTGCATGTTGCACATAGTCTTCCTCTGTTCGCTGTCATCGAATTCGTTGTATACCGCGCTTACTGTATTGTTTTACTGAAAGGTACCCCTATGTTTTCTATTCTTTCTGGATTTTCCTGCATTTAGATGGTTCATAATCTAGTTCAATAACTCCTCGGTTTTGTTTAAAAATGTAAAAGATCGCTCGCGGTGTTACATTTTCAACCAAACCCTCGTAGTCGTGTTTTAGCACTAACTCGTAACCGTTGGTCTTGTGACTTCCACTATGAAGACGCACTCCACTGTTTCTTTACTTGTACCAACTGCACTGTTATAAGAAGAAACCCTATTCTTTTTGGAAATGTAAATGTTACAGCAAATATAAAGTTGAAATATCTAAATCCGTTCACAGATTTACATACGCCTCTCCGAGATTTCCAAATTTTATCAAATTGCAAACTGTCGTTTAAATTCGCAACATTTATTTCCTTTTTGCTTACAAATGTTTGACTTCAGAGTCGATATCTATGTTTGTATACAATATAATACCTTAATGTTTATCCTTGACTGTACAGCATAACTGATTACATTGTACGACATCTGGAGCGGCATTGATATGTAATTATATCTTTACCAATCTACCTCCACACATTTTGTGACATAAATAGCTTTAAAAGAATTCATACCCGGAATGCACATAGGGGTAAATTAAATGTTACCAAGAGCAGGGATGACTTGTTTAAGATCGGACACAATCTTGGACATCTGGTAATTGGCAACACCGGAAGGCTTGTCGGAGTCACCATAGCCTCTCAAATCAATGGCCACAACCCTGGGAAAAGAAACACACAGGTCTTCAAACTTGACATGTGATAAAAATAAAGAAAGAAAAACAAAGGTCACAGTTGGAGCAACAGTACATGATTTATCACATTTGCAGAATCAGTAACTGTGTGATCGTGCGTGTATCTTTCTGGTAAGACTGGTAAATATAACAGCTGGTAACTATCTGATCGTAGTGTTAATTTGGTGGGTAACTATATGAAAGGTGGATACTCTTTTACTATTGGATACGCTTGGTAACTTTCTGATAGGGCAGGCTACTCTCTGATAAGGATGATTACTGTCTGATAAGGATGTAAACAGGTCTCTGAGTTTGATGTGTAGGTCTCAATGGCGTATACCATTGAGGAGAAACCCATGAGTACGGGTGTGGTGCTGACAGACCTAGAAACATGATCATCGGTTTCTGATAATGCCCCCAATCACAGTGAAGAGTTACGCCTTACACAGCTGCACCACCAGTATCCCCAGGTACTGATATAAATGTTATTCAACATGCCATCATGTTTGTGTGTGTGTTGTTTAACGCCGTACTCAGCCATATTTCAGCTATATGAAGGCGCTCTGTAAATAATCGTGTCTGGGCTAGACAATCCCGTGATCGACATAATGAACATCGATCCACGCAATTGGGATTTGATGACATGCATCAACCAAGTCAGCGAGCCTGACCACCAGATCCCGTTAGTCCCCTCTTACGACAAGTATGGGTTGCTTAAGGTCTGTTATACCCCGGATCTTCACGGGTTACATGTAATATGTTACATCACCATGATCATTGAATAGACCCAGTAAACATAGTATATGGGTCAATGGACGCTGTCCTGTTCACCTGTAATCCTTCTTGAACTTCCGCAGCTGGTATCGCCATGAGTACCAGAACTCTGGAAATCCATGGACAAACAGCATCAGCGGCTTGGTCTCGTCGCCCTGGGCAACGTAGTGGATCTTTACCTCCTGAAATAGGAAGTGCACCGTACACATGCTGCAGTATTTGCATCAGCATAAATTTGATTCCAAACAAAATGTGTCACAAACATGAAACTTTTTATGTAGAATAAGTTCTTCATTTCTTAACTATAAAATGTTTCATGTTTTCACTTTCACATATCCTATCAAACTTTAACATGTTCATAAAAAAAATTAAAATTGTATTTACAGAATTAACTAAATCTTGATTAACATGACAAATGACTAAAACAGTGTTAGCGGGGTCAGCTAGGGTTCAACGTTTTGAATAGTTTTTCAATAAGCCATGATAGCAATGGTTAGAATTTAAGGGAGACCACTGATCATCGTCTTAAAACATTGTTTGTTTTGTTTGTTTGTTGTTTAAGGCCGCACTCAGTAATATCCAAGCTATTATGAGGACGGTCTGTAAATGATCGAATCTGGACCAGACAATCCATTGATTGATATCATGAGCATCGATCCACACAATTGGGATACGACGACATGCATCAACCAAGTCAGCGAGCCTGACCACCTGATCCCGTTAGTTGAAATAGTCAAGATGTTACAATTTGCATGGAACGTTTAACATAATTCTTATAATGTATCCAAGTTTATCACTTTTACAGTGAACATGTTGTTTTATTACAGGAACACCAGGCAAGTGTTACCCGATCCCGTTAGTCGCCTCTTACGACAAGCATAGTCGCCTTCGTGGTGACTCAGTAGCTATAACATCGCAGCTAAGGATAGTGTAGATCCATATTTCAAGCTGTCTGTTGCCCACAAAATGTGTAGTACCCTTCCTTAGCGAATTTATATTGTGTCTTCTACCTGATATGGGGGGCGGTCGGGTAGCCTAGTGGTTAAAGCGTTCGCTCGTCACGCCGAAGACCCGGGTTCGATTCCCGACATGGGTACAATGTGTGAAGCCCATTTCTGGTGTCCCCCGCCGTGATATTGCTGGAATATTGCTAAAAGCGGCGTAAAACCATACTCACTCACTCACTCTACCTGATATGTATCGTCACACGTAATTTAGTTATTGTTAGAAACTCAGTGCTGCGGCCGTCGAATAAGCTGTTTCAATCAGAGGTAATTATTGTGACTTCAAACCTCTGACTGATCAATCCAGTATTTCACAAACCCAGGGCAGCATATATCTTTAAAAGCTAGTATGATGAGCCATGCAACATCACGCTTTGGTTGTGAATGTGTTTTCCTATCTCGTTGGTATTACAGTCATGGACATGATGAACATTGAAAACTTCTTCTCTGATTGCTGATATGTGAACGTAAAATCTGGACCGGTAACCATAGTGCCCTAAGACATAATAAATAAAATTGGCAATTAAAATTTATCTCTTGTCCTTTGTGATAGAAATTTGTTTAAACTCCTTTATCACGTATGCCTCGTAACAACCAATTGGGGATTACGGGTTGTAATTGTTCTCCAGAAACTTACACGTCGGAAAAGTATTTGTCGCAAAACGTCCACGGAGACACCGCAGGAATTTTGTGATACGTTTTAGATTATTCAGTTATTGTCTGTTTTATCAGGCACTACATGAACGTTTGTATTGTACAAATAAGAATTGGATTTTGTCGGTCATTTTGCAAGTTTATATATTCAGAATGTGCTCATTCGAATTAGGAAAGAGATTAATTGGTCATCATGAATATGTATTATGCGTATAGTTATACTTATACACTGTATATGCACTTCAAAGCCGTATACGACTTTCGACCTTCCCCAGCGAGTTGAATGATTCACGTCCAGTGGAACGAAATGTAGAACGGTTGTATAAGTTTTGGAATTTGTTCATAAACAGTTTTGTAAAATATTATTATAAAACGAATTTCTTTTTAATTCCTTTCATTCAACATATGTCGTCGGAAAATAAATCATGCTTGAGAATAGACTCGAAAGGGTCTATAACTCCGGGTCTTTATCTTTATAACTAAAAAAAATCTAATTATCAAGCGAATAAGAGAAAGTGATTTAATAATCCCTATTAACCAAAGCTGTCAATAAACTGCCAATCATATCTATCGGAGACACGACAATTAACTTTGAGTTACCAAGTTTTATTCAATTTTGTATTTACTACAATTAAAAATATTTGAGTGCCACAGTTTTCATAGGAAAGGACACAACACACAATATGTATGGCTCCCTTGAGTGGGGCGCATAGGTGGCCCATCCGGCTAATATAACGCGCCGCGATTCGCTGTAAAGAGTTGCGTCCCTTGGTCATGCCAGAAACCTATGATTTCGCCCCAATAATGTTTCTAGGTTTGTCAGCACCATACCCATGCTCGTGGGTTTCACCGTCTAAGACCTGCATCACTTCGGGCTTTCCTCCCACATTAAGCTGAAACGCCGTGATGTACATGGAATATGTGTTACAAGTGGCGTTAAACACAACTCACTCACTGCTCCCGTGAGTGAATCCACGTAATACTTGGCTTTTCAGTTCTTGCGTCATTGTGCTTCACACAGAAGATAAATTTGAATTTGTTTTGTGTCTTTGTGCCTAATTTATCGACAATTAAGGAGATATGTAATACATGTATCCACAAAAAATATGTACACCTGCTAGGTATTTGCCCAAAGCAAGACCTGTGTAACTGTTTATTCACGCTTGGTGTGGCAGACTGATCAAATATGAAAGAGGGAGCAGGTATTGTAGACTCACCTGTAATTTCATCTTCCCGAGGCAAGAGAGTTAACTGACTATAAAAGTCCAGTTTCCACCCTTGCCGAACTAGGCTGGAATTCCTGGGCTCGATCGTAGCGCCGCCAGTGGCTATAACGAGTTATGTCCATTCTATGCCTCTCCCATATGGACCAATCAGATTCCACCTCTCGTATCACATGCATTTGCCACTGGTGGCGCTACGATCGAGCACAGGAATTCCAGCCTGGTTCGGCAAGGGTGGAAACTGGACTTTTAAAGTCAGTTAACGCTCTTGCCTCGGGAAGATAATGTAATTTAGGCCGACTCTCTGATTGGCGAGTGACATTGTGTATTCAAGAGAAAACTTACCTAATTATAATAAGAGGTTTCACTGAAGGTATTAGTCAATCCGCACATAAATAAAGTTACAATTGCAACAGCTACAATGAATTGCGATTACAAAAAAATGTACGTGTATTCATCAACAAATTAAGAAATCGTTTAAAAAAATTAAAAACTCTACACAATATTGACTAGTTTAATCTACCTCAATGGGCATGTATATACCTTCAATGTAAGGTTCTACATTAGAAAACGCCTCAAAACCCCGATGTACTTGTTGTTGGACTTCTCCAGAAGAATGAAACAAGGATGGAAATAAAATGTTCAGTTCGGGAGGACTGCGAAAGTTTAGATTTGCCACTAGATTGTAATAACTACATGTATTTCTTGTATACACTATACGTACATACCTAACATCAGTACAATCAAACCTGGTTCATTAGTAATATTAATAAATTAACAATATTTTAAAACATTTATAAATAATATACATTGTCAATGCAAGAAAATAACCAGTCTTGATTATCCGCCGAAACTTTGATTATTATACAGTTATTTTCGCTTTAGAGTTGTAGACTTTATGCATGTACATTCAATTTGTGTGTTTTACCACGCTGAACTGATCATTCTAATACTAAACACACTGTAGAAACTGCTTGTCATGCTGAGTCATGATGATGATACAAGCCGTGTTAGCAAATACACATGCAATGTATTGACAGGTTACGTAGACATGTAAATGCACCAATTTACAGGTTCACGTGGTACTCATAGGGCAACAACCCCATTTTAGCATGACAAATAAACGTGTCATTGAACTTGAGCGATTTTTAGATGTGTGACCTTTGTCCATTACGTTGAAAGCTTGTTTTTGCTACCCCACCTCAATGCGGGCAACTGGCATACCAACATCAGATGCCGTATGACTGTCATCATAAATGTTGATTTCATTGAGATTTTGATCTTTTAAAAACATATTACTTCATGCATCTATCTTTATTGTTTTTAAACTAGAGTGATTTATAGCTATGGACATTTTCTTTTGGCCGTCAGTTTATATAAATGTATACACCAGTGAAATTGCTGTAATGATTATGTTCATAATAATAACTTAGATTATCAATATACAATTAATATCGGAAATCAGTATGTCCCAATGTTGATGACTAAGACGTATAGAATATGACTGAGCACAAGTGACCGTGACTCTGCTCAATTTTAGTCCTAAGTCCACAATATACCGGTATCCATGATAGCGATAAGCCTGTCGCGACTGCACTCGCCTGTACAAAAATGTTGTGCGCTTGTGATTACACCACATATGAACCTTGATGTTTGGGAGCATGCATTTGTGGGTACACATGTAACTATGGTCACATTGATATTTTAAAAAGTTTTCTGTAGAAACGTTTATGGAAATTCATGTTGATAACGATTACTTCAATTATACATACACCTTGGAAAATGTGAAAATGATAATCATGTCATTAATGATTACATATATGTTCATCATAATATCTTAGATTAATATAATAAAATCAATATTGTGTATTAATATGTCTCAGCAGCTTATTGACGCGTAAGAATAGTGATAAGTCTGTTGACTGCACGCTCTTGTAAACCGAGACCAGTGTTGCCCTACTTTGTAAAATTTATGTTGTGAAATCTAAATTGACAGTAAAGACGTAAAAACGTCTGCATAATTAAGAACAGAAGCACACATAATTTGCAAAGAATAAATCAAATGTACAGGGTTGAGTAAAGCTCTAATGATTTCTTGACTCACCTCCAAGTGAAGATAGCCATGCGTCCCCAAGTCCGGGTCGTTCAGAACTGATGGCATCACATTTCGTTTCTTTCGTGAACAGAATACGATAGGGTGTTTCACAAACCCCACAAATAAAGTGAACGAAACGAACGTTGAATAAAAACAGGCCAGTCCGAAGAAAAAACATCTGAGAAAAATTCCTTTAATCGTCATACTTCCTGATTGGGAAAGTCAAAAGTGTTGATGGGAATGAGTATATGAGCTCGATCCTTTTATATTCAGTACTGCGAAAACTTTGACCAATGTTATTAACTGTAGGACAATGACAACACACATAATAAAACAAATTCACTTGTCAGCTGTGACAACCAACGGTCTACCCCCTAATATGCAGGTGATCAGGCCCATGGGCGACATAGTGTAAATATTGAGTTTTTGAACAATTTATTTTTAATTTTTTCTTCCTTGGTATGTTCCCATGAAAACAGCATGTTTAATTTTGTAAATACCTTTGACCGAGATTGGGCAACGACCGTAGAGTTTCTGGACTTTTGGGTTTCCAGAATTAAAATGGGACGTGTTTAATTCATTTTCATTGATGTTCACATATGTCTCTTAACATATTTACCTGTCACCTGTGACAGCCCCCTCCGTCGTCAGGTGATTAGAATCAGACGCCATATGCAGGACACACTTCATCAGTCCCTGGTCGCCTATTCACGCTATCAATATGTATATGAAATAATAAAGCCTAAAGATCGGTATTAATAGAATACTGATTTAAAAAGCGCTGCATCCAGTTGCTCTAAAAGTAATATTGGCGGAAGTCTCACATGAATGACTAAATGTATGGGATGGATCCGGCTTCAGTTATTTCAACTTCTCCCCCAGAGATGCTGGGTAGATCAAGTTGAACTTGGTTTATGACCATAAGACCGTTTAGAGTGAATGAGTTCATTCGACACAATCAGCAATATTTGAGCCATCTTACGGAAGCCTACATTAATAACTGAATCCTGGCCAGACAAGCCAGTGACTGACATCAGGGGCTTCAAGTTTGAGCACTAAAATAGAAAATTCAATAACACATCCATCTTCGATGTTCTAAAATATTATCTACTTGGAGAGGAAGTGTTATTGGCGAACGTATGTAGTTTACATGAAGTGCATCGCTTTCAACTATAGTAATGAGAAATGAGGAATCCAACAGTGAATTCTTACCTCCGAGTCAGTTGTCCATATGGTCACAAACAAAAATAAATTTGAAATACATGGTCTCATTTTGTGACCTGGCTGGTGGTGTGTCTTCGTACCCGGACTTTGTGTGCTGCTGTTGATGCCGTCAAGAATATGTTTTTTCTGGTCCAGATTGATTATTTCCACGTTACCGTGGTATAGCTAGAACAACATTAATGTTTTTGTAGATGTGCCGATGTGCTATTTTTGCACATTCTAATTCTTTTGAGGGGTGTGACAAACACGCACACCATCGCAATATAGCTGGCAGTACAAAATATCCATATGCAAGCAATTATCAGCATGTTATGTTCAAACGGCATAACTTGGTGACTGAGTTGGGTTGCGTTGGGATAAAAGCCGATTTAGATTGAAGGATGTTTGTTTGAAGCCGGGGCTAGTATCTCTATATCAGGCCTTGGCCTGGGTGTTTTTCTGTAGTCTTTCTCAGGTTTAAACCTCCAGTGACGTCATCCTATTGTTCTCCAGTCGGGTGAAATCTCATAAGCAGGGATGTTTTAATGTCCCCGGTATGTTATAGACTATTCCCTGGATGTTATGGGATATTCCAGGCACATTTGCTAGAAAATGCGTTATAATATCCCGGGTATTTTATTGACACAACTTCCATGAAATGAAATGCAAAATCAAACGATTTTCTTTATATTTCCAAGGATTTCCAACGTTTGTATCTGTAGCCCATTGAGGGTACTACTAGGCTACATGGATGCTGATAAGTCGCAATGCTTTTTAAAACGTCTTGTTCAAGAATCGTACGCCAGCAACAGATATTTTACGACCGTTTCCTCAGGTTCATGAAAAAGTATGTTTGAAACATGTTGAAAATGTTTTAAGTTTCTTTTTACGGTTTATAAGTAAGATAACACACTTCCCCGCGGGTTTTTATCCCCTTATCCTTATCCTTGGGATAAAACCTCGAGGTTGACGCGTCTCGGTTTTATCCCGCGGATACGGGTTTTAAATATTAAAAAACCCCTCGGACGTGCTTTATCCTACAATATAACGCCTCAGGGATGCCGTGCACCATCAACATCAACGGCTTGTCCCCGTCCCGGGCAGAAACACAGTGAAGGCGGGCGTGCTGTTGGGGAAGATAACTCTTTCAGCTCGGCGGTTAACATGTCAGAATCATAGACCATGGGTTATATGTGTATTCAGTTCTAAGTGGCGACATAAGTAAGCTGGTGCGCTGTCGTCAGTGAAAGAGGTAATGTAGTGTGAAATGTAAACTGGTTCTGCATACTAACTCTGCAAATACAACTGTACTATTATTGAAACGCTAAAGTGAAGGAATGTTTTACGCGCCATTCAGCAATGATTACACGCGATTGTTTCTGGACAACACTACCTGAGAATTCGAAGCGATCAACCCCGCGATCATCTTTTACACATGTTTCAACCACCTGATCCCAATTTTAGTCGTCACTTAAGAAAAACATGAAGACCTAACCTGATCTGGATTACTGAAGTAAATAACCGAATCCATGTCAGGCAAACCACTGGTAGATATTATGAGCAACGTCGAGGTACGCTGTCACGCAGTTTCCAAGTCACTGAGCCTGACAACCCGATTCCCATCAGTCGACCCTTAAAACTATCACTGCTTGCAGGGGTCCAATACTAGCCCGGCTCCCAGTGGGTAACAAGCAGAATGAAGCACTGTGCAAATGATTTACTGAGTGAGTGAGTATGGTTTTACGCCGCTTTTAGCAATATTCCAGCAATATCACGGCGATTGACACCAGAAATGGGCTTCACACACTGTACCCATGTCGGGAATCGAACCCGGGTCTTCGGCGTGACGCTTTAACCACTATGCTACCCGACCGCCCCGATTTAGTACACAAAAGAAGTTAAAGAACACTATAGTACTATGAAATACTCGGGTGTTCTTTAACGTCTGTTGAGTAGTATATAACGAGCTATCTCAATTTTGTGTTATTGCATAACACAGCGTTACGGACCCTTATTTGCCAGTGTCACGTAGTGCAGGTCAGGGCGTCCCAACCTTGGCTTACTTCTGATAGTGGCCTTGACGCGACATGATAAGAGTTGAAGGCTACACAATACCTGCGCATACAGCAATCATTCCCAAGGCCATGGCTTTTCCTCATGACACAAACAACAGATAACATGGTGTTACTTGCGTCCCATTGGGCTATCTTTCTGCTATAGAGGCTTTGATTTTGCTTTTTATCTCTAGTTTACTAAAAGGAATAGGCTGTATATCCGCTTTGTCTAGAGCTAGTTTCGCTTGTGACTCTGCGTTTTCATTTCCATGAATATCTACGTGAGAGAAGATCCAACACAGTTCCAGCTGTTGCCCTTGGTCCGATAGTTTTGTAATATTCGTAATGAATATTGTTGACTGTGTTTGGCCTGGAGTTTGAGTTTCTGCCGCTGATCATGATGGCTTGAAGTGCACTTAGCGAGTCTGATAGGACGACTGCAATTGCTGCCGGAAGTTCCGGTATGAGTTTGAGTGCATGATGAATTGCTTCCAATTCAGCCGTGAATACTGACTGACCATCAGGCAGGCGAACCGAATGGTCTTGGGGTTTGGGGCTATGGATCCCGTAACCAGCACTGTTGTTGATAAGATTATTGCATCCATTAGTGTATATATGGGCGCAGCTGTCCCAGGTAGTTTGAATTGACAGCGTACCTCGACGTTGCCCCCCCCCCCCCCCCCCCTGGCCTCCGCAAGGCTGAGAATATAGAAGTGTATGGCAAATGGGATGTGTAACTAATGGGAGATCACCCTGACCAGGGCCCACTTACACAAAGCGATCTTAGCGCTACAACTATTGTAAGCCTATCATCTTAGCGCTAAGATCGCTTTGTGCAACTGGGCCCAGATCACACGCCTGTCGCGTGTCTAATTTAATACTTACTTTGGAGATAAAACATTCGTCGTTTTTATTTGATTTGCAGCTATAAACACATAGAAAGGAAAAAACTAGGCAAAGGATTATTCCGCATGATTAGATCTTGACAGGTTGCGTAGGCGGACCGAAGCATTAAAGATGTTGGCTTCTATTTGCGGCAATGTTGGTGAAATGAATTTATTAGCTTAACTACAAGTCTTACGTCTCATGGAGCCTTATCATAACGTTTGTACATGCAGCTGCGGAATTAATAGCAATTACGCCTGTAATCAGATTGATATATTGCCCACTGTGTAACTGCAATCAAATAGGTGTTGCGTAATCAATCAACACATTCGGACCATTGCCCCTAATTACGTGTCATGCACGTTCAATTGTATTTCATCGCCGACAGTTATAGAGATAACGTTAACTTATACATCCGTGAAGGTTAATTAAGAAATCAAAGATATTGTAATTTCAGCTTTCCGTTAATATGTCTGACTTTAATGGGAATTTAATTTCCTTCGAAAATGTGAAATAAAATAATAACCTATTTTATCATACATATAATGGAAGGTTTCTCGGCAGGATAAAACCAACGCATGAAAACGATATCCGTTTTGGGTCATATGCGGATAGAAATGCAAATATGAAAGGTGAAGTAGGGACTACTTTAACTGTTTATAAACAAACATGTCCGCTCTCGCTCGCGAAATACCGGAATTTAGACACTCGTGTGTAAACATAGTGTGACCACTCATATAATATCATCTATTTGTTACCCTTATAGTGTTAGAAAAAACCTAGTTGATAAAAACCTTATGTGACCCAGTGCAAATATAAATTCTCGCGCAACAGTGTATTGTTTCCGTCATCCAGACGTCTAATCATATTGTGACGTAAGTACGGAATGACGTCACACTAGAAACGAAGTCAAAACGAAGATTGTTGGTGTCATACGACAAATTGTGGTTGGTGAGCATGGTGAGGACAGCGGTGGTGAGCATTGCATTATTTAGGGGAGCTGAAAAGAAGTAAGAAATAATGGGTAATAAAGAAATTATTACACTCACGTGTGTGTCACACTAATTTTACGAAACTCGTGTAAGAATTCATGTAATACACTCGCTCTCGCTCGGGAAATACAAGAATTCTGACACTCGTTTCGTATAATCAGTATGACACACATATATATAATCTCTATATCACTATTAATACGAGAAATAATATTTCATACGCGAAAAAATTCCTGGTCATTGAGAAACAAAAGCGGCCTTAGAATGAGTTTAGTTACTTAATTCCAGTGTGATGTGATAAGTGATAGCTCTATGTGATAGCTCTATGCGCACAGACAATGTACAAACCTACATTGGTAAACCAGTGCAGCTTGTTTATATTAATACCGCTCCAGCAACAAAACAATTACAAGCATGATTACAGAATGCAAATTGGCAAAATACCATACGTACACACATTAATAGACATATGATTACAAGGAAAATCCAAAGTTTGGACTGTTTATAATTAAAGTTATAAGAGAAAATATTCATCCAAGATAGATCTGGAATGTCAGGTTTAAAACTTTATGATTATTAGTGATTATACATGAGTGGGATGACATTACCTACTCATTACCTACTAATGTCATCCCACTCTTGTATGCAATTGTTGTTACTGTTTATCCACCACTATATATATTCTGTACAATGTTCCTAATTCAGTCTTGCTTGACAACGGTACAAGGATCTATACCGAAACGTTGCCCTTACAGTAAGTTGTTATCCATAAACTGTGTCTACTTTGAGACTGTCAATGTTATCTAGCCTGTTGGATTGTCGAGCATGCAGCTGACTACTCACTACTTGGAGCTGGTATGTCAGTAAATTGATCGTATACTTTAATGACTTGTGATTTGTACAAATTAGGTTGCGGCTATCATGGGAAAATGGTACTATTTATGCTACATTTATTGTCTACCGGAATTACCATCTACATACTTTGAAATATGCGGGAGTATTCAACGTAACATATACGTTTTCATGTCCATTTAGAGCCTATGTTTGCATTATTATCACATATTACTGTGATATCAAGTTCGATGTATCAATATTCTTATTCTCAAGAGTCATTTCAGTATGATTTAGCAGGTAGAATTAGTTACATAAAAAAATGGGCGAACAAAAGTTATATAGCCATACCCCTCCCTTTGAAATAACACACGTTTTAACACAAGCAAATGGTTTAACAAACACAAGTTGATATGTACGTATATTTCCCCAAGTCAGATGCCAATTTTCAAATGTAGCCACGGTAAATATATCTATTTTGGACTTATTCAATTATAAATCTATTACTGTTCTTTATAAATGGAAGAGGGGGAGGTGGTGAACGAGGAGGTGAACTAACGACAATGTCACAAGATTAATTTGTCATTCATGTTGAACAATCCAACAAGGAAATTCGGATATTTCTGTCAGAGATCATATATACTTAGTAGAGGGGAAAATGGAGCTACGCAGGAGATATGGATTCCGTGCAATGACAATTTACTGTGTCATCTAGTAAACACATCCACTATAGACTTTTATGACATACAGAGGGCTGAACGAAGAGTTATTTGCACGACGTGTCTGTCTTGTGACGTCAAGCCGAAGTAAACACTTTTGACTGTGATTATGTTGATGGTATGGAAGAAAGAGAGTTTCGCATTGAGCAACGTGTTTGTTTTAAATACCACGATCTGTGACATTTCAAAGTGGTATTTAGGTAGAAGTTATACTATTCTGCATGTCTAAATACATGTGACGATACATCTTTGACGTTTAAGCTGATTATGACAGCCCGGACCAAGTCGGACCAAACACTTGTGACATTGATATTCTTGAGAAAATATAATATACAGTATAAAATGGTATGTCGGCGGGTATAACACTAGCCTATAGATACAGACTCTTTCCGTGATACATTGAGGCTTGTTGCTTTTCACCACCCGGGCCAAGTCGGACTGAACACAGACCAAACACTTCTGATAGAGACAGTGTTGAGAGTAGAGGGAACATGGCGTCACTTTAACAAACGTGTTTGCTTTAAATACGATGAACAGTGAACACTTCTGACAGAGACTATATTGAGAATGTATAGTTAAAGCGCTTCATCTTAACGGACTCACACGAGACCCTGTGGCCTTATAAAGTAGTAAGATGCTGGAGGAAATATCATTCTAACTATCTTAACCCTTTTCATTATACATTAATGATGTCTTAGTTGATGTTGTCCACACGGGCCTCGTCCAACTAGCCGCTTCGGATAGAGAACGGATGTCTAATGCACGATGTAATGTGACAAGTGGTAGGTTGATCCGTGTAGAACAATCTATCAATCTGTACACATTCCCTGTAACACGTGTGATGTTTTCGTGTGTCGTGCCCGCCTGTACAATCATGCACAAACGTATTTCTGTATATAGGGACCATGCTGAGTGTTTTGAAAACACAAAAGGCTTCACTTTAATGGACGATTGTCAAGAGTATTATTTGTTAAACTATAATGCATAATAGTGCCCTAGATCAATCAACACACTGGGTGAATCATGTGTAACTCTTAAGTGAATTATATTTAAATAGCAAGTAAACCCTACATAGTAACTTTACAGATTTTAATACCTCAATCGACATGATAGGGAGACGTGTGCGTCAACGTCCTGGGCCACCGACCACGTTCTCTGAACCAGGCGCTTCAAGAGGAGTGGGACATACTCTCTCCAATCGCCATTGCGAAATTCAATCGCAGTATGCCCTGTCGAGTGAATGAATGTTTAACAAATCGTGGAGGTATTACGCAATACTGATCATGATCTCAAAACGTCAACTTTGAAATTTTAAGTTATTTCTAAGTATCCCCTCTTTTTTAAGAGTACATATTGTCAAATGATCAAAATGGAGGTACAAAATGGAGACAAGTCTCAGATATGTCGTAGGTTCTCTGAATGTGTCTGGTGTCACCCGCTGTGATATTGCTGGAATATTGCTAAAAGCGGCGTAAAACCATACTCACTAACTCTGAAGTGTGGCATGTTTTTTTTTATGTTGGAGATCTTAGTGACATTTTCAGAAACGTGTGAAGTAATGAAACTTGATTTTTTTGTAAAACTATCAAACAGCCTAAAAATAAAACTGTCCTAATAGTAATGTGCACAAAGGGCCTACCACAAGGGGGGACGATACAGAACCATAGGAACAAAACAGATGCCATCCCTGGCAGTCACACGAACCTTCTCAACACCGTGTAGCTTTAATGTGGCCATCAGACATGATGCCACAGAATCCTACTGTCCACACTGTTGAGCTATTTGTCATGTTATGCAATTCAACGTTCTGTCGGGAGCAATCAGACTTGGCCAAAAATGGCACCTATTTTTGTGATGTCACAGCGTCAAAGATAACGACAGCTTGTTAAATCTCTCCTATTGATCAATGTTACTATCGCTTATTAAAATGATATAGGTAAAATATTATTGTTTAATGTTTAGTTGATGAAAAATAGGTTTAGAGAATTATAAGTGTTTTTTTAATAGTGATTTACACTAATTTGTATATTTTGTTTTAACTGTGTTCACGAAGCAGCATAACAATTACCAGTGTGTCCCACCTAGTCTTCCTGAAACACCATACATGATAAACTGGTTAGGGCTGCGATGATTCCAAACGGTATCGGTGCATCGCTTTGCGATATACTATGTTATGACACAGCTGTCATATCGTTAGGTTAGATAGGGTCACCAGTCTGCTAGTTTTGATGTAACATTATATCAATGCATCTCCACAGTTTCAGGATAAGTTGTAGTGCCTGTCGGGAGCAGATTATCCGTCTTGGAGCAGTTGCAATCTGCAACCGACGTCTCAGTGAAATAATCCAGCCAGCCCCTGAATGTTATTACACAATGTGTATGTTAATTAAACATGATATCTCCAACAGGTTATACAAACCCATACGAAGCACGCGTTATTTAGAAATGAGGATTTTATACACGATACAGCATTGTTGACGTTATGCAGTTATGTAATGGGATGGTCGCCCGTCATTGTAGACACCATGTTGCCACTGCTGGCTTATCGATACGGGTGTTAACAGAGCAAACACAAATATTGGCAGTATAAAGCAGACTAGTCCGTGCTTGCTGACTAGGAATATGGGTATGTTTGATTAAAGTGGGCCAGTACGTAAAGTGTTATCAATGATATACAGCTTATGAACGTCACTATGTAAGTGCCATGATCTTGAACGCGCCGTTAAACCCGATTTCACTTCAACTATACAGCTTATGACATGGGTCAAAGTCCGCGCATTATTACCTACATAAGGGTGGAACTTATTTCGTTTCTACTAATTCTCGTCAGCACTTTTGATTTTCCCAACCAGGAAGTATGGCGATTAAAGACATTTTTCTCAGGTGGATTTCCTTCGGACTGGGCTGTTTTTATTCAACATTCATTTTGTTCGCTCTACTTATATGGTTTGTGAGACACCCTATCGCATTTTTCACTCGTAAAAAACGAGATGGGATGCCATCAGTTCTAAACAACCCGGACTTGGGGACGCATGGCTATGTTCATTTGGAGGTGGGTGACCGAGAGAAGCAAACATAGCTTGTGTCAACGCGAAACATTGTATTTGTCATTTGCAAATTATTTGTGCCACATTCTTAATTATGCAGACGCTCCATATATTCTTTACACCTTTAAAGTCAAGTTAGATTTCACGACATTAAGTTGTATAACGTGGATCAACATTGGTCGCAATCGCACACTTACTCTTTACAAGCGAGTGCAGTCGTGACATACTTATCACCATCGTGAATACTGGTGCTTTGTTGACGTTGCACGAAAATAGAACAGTCACGGTCACTTGTACTGACTCATTTGGAAATCATTTCTTTTCACCTGTTCTATATACGTGACCGTTAATCGGCTGTTGAGACACACTAATACCGATATCAATTATACATTGATAATTTATTATAATTAGTTATATAAACGTTATTATTATTATCACATTCAGAATATCAAAATAAACAAAATCCAGCAAAGAGGGTTTGGATGATCCTGGCACAGTCAGGCTATTTAGGCTCATCATCAGATCAGGGCCCTTGGCCCCTCTACACGCAGCCCAGACAGCGAATGGGACTGCCAGGAAGCGCTGCCTAGCTGTACCCTCTCAGAACTTGTCGGAGAATGTTAACACTCCTCAACACTGCAGCCTTCTGCATTACCCAGATTGTCAGAAGGGCTGTATTACTGGTAACAAAACCGGGTGCTCTCCCAATGTCATTTTGGGAGGTACCAAGATTAAGGCACCGAGAACAATGGGGATTCGGTTAGTCGGGATGCAAGCGTGACACTTAGGTCCGCATATGTGCCATGTTTTTCCTGAATCTTTTCAATGTCATTAGTGTCAAAAGGGACAGAAAAATTCAATGATATAAATGATTTCATTGGATTCATCAAAAAGGACAAGATCAGGGGTTTGTTGGCCTGGATACGTCTGAGGCTGTATACGGGCCTATTCCAAAGAATTTTGTATTTATCATTTTCCATGACGCCCTCTACATATTCTGGGTCGAACTATGGATGGACCTCTGTGTTAAAACCACAAGCATTGCGAAGACGGAAATAAAATGACCAAGCCACTACATCATGTCGTTTGAGATATGCATTCACTGATAATGTGTTGGACAGTCTCATTAAATTCATTGCATAATCAATAGAATTATTTATTATCAATTTATTCTACATTTCATATTTTCATTTTGATGAAAAATCCCACATTGACGATTTCGAGTGGGAAGTGACTTGTCCTGAGCAGCAAACAGAAAGCCTTCTGCTTGTTTCACTTTTCAGTCCAGCCGACTTCTTCCAAGCGAAGGACTCTGCAGGGTTGCTGATCGTGTCAACACACTGCTCATAAACCCGATGCAGTGGTCGTTCATATAGTCTATCCTTGAAAAACTGACTCTGGGCTGATTTGATATGACACTTCGCTTGGTTGACACTTATTTCTGTACCGTCGAGCAGTACTGAACCATCAACATAGCGGGGTCCGCATATTTGCCATGTTTCTTTCTCCTGATATATTCAACCGCAAAAGAAACGCAAAAATCACAGGCAAAAATGCGTGCATTTCCTTCTCCATTCTTTATAAGCCACTATATGAAAAAACACCAAACATGTCATACTCGACTCCAGAGAGGCGTTGCCATTGGGATGCTACAGACGGGATCAACGTCACCTGCAGTGGCGAGGCACTTTGGATGTCATGTGTCAACCAACATCAGATTGGTCGCAAGGCATCAACAGACAGGCAGTGTCCAGGACCGGCCTCATATTCTGGACGGCCCAGGGTCACTACTCCAGCGCAGGTCCGTTACATCCGGGTGACACATCTGCGTGACCAACAGCGACGAGCAACACAGACAGTTGCAACCATTCAAAGTCCACGTCATCCAGCACGGGTCTCTATGGACTTCCTCAAAGTTTCTGTGTTGCCCTGGCCGTCTTTGTCACCGGACACCGCCTATTGGGCATATCTGGGACGACATTGGGAGACATTTTCAGGCTGCAAGGCAGCCACATATACTTCAGGAACTGGAAGCATTGTTAGGCGGGAATAGAAAGGGATTCCTCAAGCCTTCTTCCACAGATTTGTCGACTCAACGAGAAGGCGATGTGCAGCCTGTGTCGCAGCTAACGGAGGGGACACACTATTGATGGACACGACTGACACTTGTCATTTATCTATTTTTGGGGTACCCTGTTTTCGGGGGGATTTTCAATTAACACGGATGGTTGTCATCAACAATCAACGCCAATTTGTTATTAAATGTTTTCTTTGTTATCATTTCTTAACATTATCTACATGTACATAATTTATCTTTTATGGTCTTAACGTTATCCGCATTTTATGTACAACTTGCGTTTCTTTTGCGGTTGAGTATATATTGCACGTATAAAAACGTATACTTAACAACAAAGTTCCTGTAACATTGCAACAGATAAAAGACTCCTGTAAGTGTTCAAATTGGTTTAATTTGCCATACTGACTTCAGAAAATGCATGATTTCATAAAAAACCCATGAACTTTCCAAAATGTCAATTTACAAATCAATAGCGTGTGTGTCCATCTCTGGTTGCGATGCAAGCAACACATCTTCGTCTCATGGAATGGACTAGTCGTCGTACAAAGTCCTTTGGGATATCTGTCCATATCTGCTGCAGCATGTTTCGAAGTTCCTGGAGTGTCTGTGGAACACGTGGTTGACTTCGAAGGCGCCGATCCATCTCAACCCACATGTGCTCGATTGGTGAGAGATCAGGGGAGCGAGCCGGCCAGGGGATGACATTCACGTTGTTTTGTTAAAGAGAATCCTGATCAAGTCGAGCAATATGAGGCCGGGCGTTGTCATGTTGAAAGGTAATGCCTGGGCCATGACGACGCAAAAACGGTAGAACAACAGGGCCGATGATCTCGTCGCGGTAGCGCTATCCATTAAGACCACTACCACTATCAAACGGGTCCTCTGTCTTGCTGTAATCCCACACCATAGCATAACGCTGCCGCCCCCGAACCGATCTTCTTCCATGACACAATGATTGACGTAACGTTCACCTCGACGTCGGTACACTCGAATCCGTCCATCGCTTAGGCTGAGGTGAACACGAGACTCGTCAGTGAATAGAACTTGTCCCCACTGCATGGCCGTCCTGTCAAAATGTGACGTCTGGTGGGTCTTCTGGCAACAATCCCTGCACATCTGAGGCGACGACGTACGGTTTGTGAAGATATTCGACGAAGTCCAGGGGTGCTTCTTGCAGTCACTTTTGCTGGCTGGAATCGATTTCTTAGGTGTGTTGTACGAATCAAGTTGTCTTGTCGATTATTGGTTACACGTGGCCTGTCACTCCGAGGATGAACTCTGACTGCATTCGTCTGTTGCCAACGTTGCCATAAACACCAAATGGTGTTTCCGTTGACGTTAAATTGTCTTGCAACATCACGTTGACTCGATCCTGCTTCAAGCATACCAATGGCTCGCAGAAGCTCATTTTCGGACAGGCGTGGCATTTCGTAATGTTTAATAATTGCGAAATTTTGTTGTTTTTCTGAGTGGTTGTTGTTAGTACGATACAAAACAATGCATATGGAATCCCGTTAATGCATATGTTTTTAATACCCATTCTTGGGTAGTGAAATGCATGGGGCTTGCATAAAAGTCAACTTTTGCATGGAATGCATGCTTTTCTGTAGCAGTTGCGTTTTTTGTGACTTGATTCCATACATGTACTACCAGATTGAAAACTTTACTTGTTTGAAAAATACACTAAAATATTGGTGTCACAGGAATTTTTGTTGTTGAGTATATTATTGTTATTATGAAAATTTATGAAGAAGCCAACAATGCCAGTATTGTTTTTCGTTATCAGTGAAGTTAATCATATTAATTCTGTTTATGCGTTCGTTATTAAGTTTTATTAATGACATGACATACAAAAGTCGTTGATAGGATATGTAGAATTAATAGACGTGAAACCGGTTAAATTATTATCCATAAAAGGTTTGTGACCCATTTGTTTCGAATCAAATGTATGCAAATACTGCACCATGTCTATAGTGCTTTTCTAACGTCAGGAGGTAAGGATCCACTACGTTGCCCAGGGCGACGAGACCAAGCCGCTGATGCTGTTCGTGCATGGGTTCCCAGAGTTCTGGTACTCATGGCGATACCAGCTGCGGAAGTTCAAGAAGGATTACAGGTGATAATGACAGCTTTCATTAGACTGATTTACTATGTTTACCGAGTATTTCGAATAAGATCATGATGATAGTGATGACATATTAACAGTTGTGAAGTAAACCCGATATATTGAATCAATTGTCCAATTTGCTGAGCAGAGGAAACCTGTGATCTTTGGTTCTAAGTCATGGCCACAGTTGAAAACGTCTAATATCGATATCTGCAGCACTCTGGGATCTTCTTCCCACATCAAAGTCAAAGACCTGTTTCCATCTTAATCAGAAAGCTCCCACCAGAACATAATCAGCCTCTTCAGAGAGTGGTCCACTCTATCAGAAAGGTACTGACTATCCAAGCGTGACCGTCATTATCAGAAAGGTACCTGCCCTATGATAAGGTAACAGTCTATAAAGACATAACTACCTTTCAGAAAGTAAGCCATCCTATCTGAGAGTAATGGACTATCAAAACATAAGTGTTACCCACCCCGTCAGGGCGGAACGTATTATCAAAACGTAACCACCCATCAGACAGTTACCAGCTCTGTTAAACCTACCAGTTTTATCAGACATCTACTGGTTTTACAAACATGTTGAAAGCACTTTGTGGTTCCCTACACACTGATACCTATGGCATTTGTTTTTGTTTCTCCATTCTAATCACATCACAAGTTTGAAGGCCTGTGTTATTTTCCCCCAGGGTTGTGGCTATTGATTTGAGAGGCTATGGAGACTCCGACAAGCCTTCCGGTGTTGCCAATTACAAGGTGTCCAAGATGGTGGCCGATCTTAAACAAGTCATCCCTGCTCTAGGTAACATTAAAATCTACCTTGAGCAATTCCGGGTTAGTATTTGATGCCAGCTGTTTGTAAGGGGCGACTTAATGGATTGATGGTAAAGATCGGTGACTTGGTAGATTGTGTGTCATCGTGCCCTGACTTTAAAACCAGTTACTGGATTGTCACCAGACTCAGTTATGTATATGCCGTCGTCATGTAGCTTGAATATTGCGTCTCTTCATAACAAACAAATAACCAAACGAAAAACAATGCAACCACCTTTGTCATGATAGTGATATTTATATCCCCCACCATGTAATCAATGCAGGGATATATCGACACGATCAAGCTGTAGTTCAGTTTGGAAGCGTTGAACTGAACATGCTGAAGATAGGTTTGATATTTCTGTTTGTAACTTTGTACACCAGTGAACCAAGCGCTGTCTGATTTTTATCAATTTAGAATTAGAATTAGAGTTGTGCTGATTCCTAAAGAAAAATGAAACAAAGGTTAAATATTTTGCTATGGCATAGAATTCCTGGTTCTAGTTTATCAATGGATGTATGGAATATTGTTCTTGAAAAAAGTAGTAAACTTCAAACTTTTTGAGCATTTTAGTTTTTCCTTGTAAATCAACAATCAGCCTGCACAAAGATATTACAATATATATGTATACATTTACCAAATGAATGAACATAAGCGTGATAAATATTTAGATAAATATATGTATTTTAATTCCTCTCTTATGTTGTGTGGAATCTAGACATGAGAACACTGTATATTTCACCTGCTTCTGTCCTTTAGGTTACAAATCATGTGTGCTGGTAGCCCATGACTGGGGTGGCGTTATTGCCTGGACATTCACTGCCATGCACCCAGAACTGGTCGACAAACTGATTGTAATGAACTGTCCCCATCCTGGCATCTTTTACAGCTACATGTGGAAGCATTTGTCGCAGTTCAGGAAATCTTGGTAACAAAACTATATTGATTCTCTTTTGCACTGGCTAACGGCACAGAACTATATGTCTTTTAGCTACCAATGGTAACCATGGGAACAGTTCACCCATGAGTCCACATGAGATGCTTCTTAAAGCCTGATTAGACCCCACCTACAAGACCATAGCAAGAGAGAAAGGTTTTTAATGTCTTGAATAGTTGATATTGGTTATACACTGGTACATTGGGATTTCATTAGGAAGAATATTTTTGGCTCACTTGAGGTAGGGTCACGTTTCACGTCATTTACGAAATCTCACTTGAAACCGCTGTGCTTTTTTTATTGAATGTTGTGTACTTACCCTGAAACTAATGCTTCCCTAAATTAAAGTGAGTGTCGCCCTTAGCCAAGAATGCGTCATAAGACAAGTGCGAGTAACTCTACAATGACAATTTTTAGAAAACAATAACACTACGACTGTAGACTGATATTTTCCATGATAAAGTATGAGATGATAGCTCCCCTCCCATCTTCATAAACTTGATCTACTTGCCATGAAATTAGTAGCATTACGTTCCAAATAGGGCATGTTAAAATAAGATAGGTCAAGTTGCTGACAGAGATTGTACATGTTTCTCAGAACAATCCTTTTAAATGTAAATGAGCAGTGGCTACCGCGGCTGTTGGTGTACAGGGCCCCGTTCCTCTAAGCGGTCTTTGCGCTAAGACGACCGTAGCTCACATACTGTAACACAGACTTATGACTTATGAAAAACGTATCGCCAAGATCGCATTGTTGAACGGACTCCTGGACATTTTACAGTGTGTGTGTGTGTGTGCGTGCGTGTGCGTGCGTGCGCGTGCGTGCGTGCGTGCGTGCGTGCGTGCGTGCGTGTGTGTGTGTGTGTGTGTGTGTGTGTGTGTGTGTGTGTGTGTGAGAGAGGTTTGCGTGTAATTAACAGATTATTTGACAAGGTTACCAGGAACAAAGATCCCAACCCATACAGCATACGACTGTTCGAACTACTTGATCATGTTGTAAACAAAATGGCTATACTTGACACATGTGCAGTGAAGGTGATATGTCCAGAGGAGAATGCGTCCTCTATTTAATGCGAGCAAGGGAGATTCGTGAATTCTATGCTCGCATTAATTTCATGATTCACAGTATATGATTCCAGCTGTGGTATCTCAATAAAATTGTCCCCAAAGTAGTTTCCAGTTGAAACATGACCATGATGGCAGCCATATGGCAAAATGTTATTCTTGTCCCAGGCATGTCTATATATATATTGTTATGAATTTGTGATATGCAGTGACGTGGTAACTGATACTAACAATTGTTAACTTTTGTGGAATTTGTGACCTTTTGATCGTCATGTTCAGCTGCGGCTGGTGCTGTCATCTGTACCATAGCAATCACGATGGATGTGTATTTCTTGGCGTCTACAAAGCCGGTCATGCATGCGTCATTATGTGAATAACGTGATGTGGGGAAATCTGTCGTATACATACTTCTGTTGTTTCTGATATTTCTTTACCCTTGTATTACCTTTCTGACCGAATAATCGTAATACTACATTACAAAAGACTTTATCTGAGCTACAGAGCTACAGCGGCCCCATTTTCGGCTTCCAGTAGATTATATCATCCTTGTCATTTTCCGAGTACCATACAAAACGCATTATTTGTTTCAGGTACACTTTCTTTTTCCAAGTTCCATTTCTTCCCGAGTTTATGCTGAGAAGGAATGACATGAAAATTCTGGAAATCATCTTCACAGAGACATGTAACACTGAGGATGTAGAGGCCTACAAATATGCTTTCTCTAGACCAGGTAATTACAACGTAATGGTTAAAAGCTAAAATACTATAGTAATAGGAGTACAACTTCTTGGATAGAGATGTGGCAGTAGGAGGAGTCCTATAACCTACTCAAGCTGTAGATGGCATTGCAAGGCCGTACGTGTGGCAATGTCCTAGGTTCAACTGATTATTGTGGAGATTGTTGCTATGCCCCAGATTTAATAGGCTGCTTTAATAGATTGTTAGAATACAAAAGACAAAACCATTTCCATATTCATAAGAAATCGATTGGACGATTCCGACCATAGTTTAAACATATTTTATTCTCATGAAAAGGATTGGGCACAAGTTATTACAACTTAGAATGCCCTCTCCCATAGATTTATAAACATGCATATTTACAATTAATAAATTTAATAACAGAAAGGAAAGAAAAGAAATAGAGAAACGTATGTACATTAACATTGCTCACTCAACCCTTTTGTTTTCTTTATATATGTATGTGCATTCCTAAAATGTTTTCCTTTACATGATTAGGTAAAACTGCATTGCCAACCAGCATCAGGTCAATAGTAACATCACAAGTATCTTTCACAATAAACAATAGTGAATGGACATTCAATGAAAAACTGACATTAATTTTCACATAGGCTGCCAAATCGGCATTTTGGATCATCGTATTAACCTTTTCTAGGTCATTTTGTTAATTCACTATCACCACGTCTTAATTATGTTTGTATTATGTTAATTTTCCTGAGACCATATGAGAAATATGATGAAATATTGCTGTAACAATGTAATATGGCCCGATAGCCTACATGCACCCGGATAAAGAGAATTGATGGAACAGTAGATTTATCTGTTCTTACACTGGTTTTAAATCGAGAGGTTTCCATGCTCCTTTGTTGAATTGGTAAGGTATTCCACATTATAATAGATGATGGTATAAACGAGTACAAGTTTTCATAAATCTTGTTCGTAATAAAGGCATAGTTATGTTATGAGCAGTTCTAAGGTTGTGTGGAATGTTTGTCCCGACGGAGTGAGGTAATAGATCTTTAAGGTATGACGGTGTGTATTGTTATATAATTTTTAAAATAAACACAATTTACGTTTTCCCCTACGCTCTGATAAGGGTTCACGGGAACTTTCCAAATATAATTATTTGACAGAAGAATAGCTTGGTAGACCAGTTACAATTCTTGCTGCTTCTAGTTGGAGTTTTCCTAATCTGTCACTCTACTCTTTGGTACAACCGTCCCAAACTTCACATCCATATTCAGAATGTGGCTTAATAAACAATACATACACCTTGTTCAACACACTACGACTGAGCATAAACTTAAGCTTTCTCAAGATTGGACGAATCATCTTTGATGGAGTTTTAATTATTGAGTCTTTATGACAAAACCACTTAACGATGACGGCAACATAATACCCATGTGTTTGTGAGTTTTAACATGTTCAATGTTTTCATTATCCAAAAATAATTTCAGAGTTCGATGCTGCTCTTTTGTGAAAATAAGATTTGATTTTGTTTTGCTGGGATGATAAAGAATTAGCCAGTTTTGAGCCCATTCATTAACTTTGTTTAAATTGCCATTCATAGTATTTTCTATATATTCAGTGTTGTTAGATGATATGCCCATGGATGCGTCGTCGGCAACAATCTTATTGAACAGTTCAATTTATCAGTAATATCATTGATGTACACAAGGAACAGGAAAAGGCCAAGTACCGATCCCTGTGGCACACCATACTTTTCAGTATCAGACAATGTTCCATTTGATTGCGAGCTCCAGGAATTCATCGTTTATACAATAACATGTCTATTTAAGCCCACTCCGCCATACTGTATCAAACACTTTTGAAATATCACAAGAATACCATACACTAGAACTCTTTGTTAACGACTACTTTGCACACTTGATTATATAATTCCACCAGTTGGTGGACGGTCGAGTGACCGGCTTGGAATCCTGATTGGTATTTGTTCAACAACAAGTGAACATGAAAATAATTGTGCAAGTGCTTGAACACAACTTGTTCGATACAGTTAATCAAAGATACTGGTCTATAAATTGATGATAGTGTTGGATCACCTTTTTGAAAAGTGGCATAATATGAGCTTATTTCCATTGGGATGTATATATCCGACCATAACATGAGCACGTGTTTATGAGTCACTATCAAATAATGATAGTACCTGGTTTTCGCGAAAAGGTGAGAATATCCTGCCCCCCCTTGCATCGGACATAATGTTTGTCACTGATTCGTCAAATTCGTCCAATGTCGTTCAAATGTCAACTAAAACACTTTTGGAAAGCTTTACCGAGGCCGTGAATGTTGTAGCAACTCAGCAAAAGTCGTATGACGTTCTTTGAGGTGAGGTGATATGGAGTTAAACGTCGCGTTAAAGATTAAAGATTATTGCACTTATACATGCATTAGTAGCATTACGTTCCAAATAGGGCATGTTAAAATAGGATAGGTCAAGTTGCTGACAGAGATTGTACATGTTTCTCAGAACAATCCTTTTAAACGCAAATGAGCAGTGGCTACCGCGGCTGTTGGTGTACAGGGTCCCGTTCCTCTAAGCGGTCTTTGCGCTAAGACGATCGTAGCTCACATACTGTAACACAGACTTATGACTTATGAAAAACGTATCGCTAAGATCGCATTGTTGAACGGACTCCTGGACATTTCACTCTGTGTGTGTGTGTGTGTGTGTGTGTGTGTGTGTGTGTGTGTGTGTGTGTGTGTGTGTGTGTGTGTGTGTGTGTGTGTGTGTGTGTCTGTGTGTGTGTGTGTGTGTGTGTGTGTGTGTGTGTGTGTTTGTGTGTGTGTAACTGATGGCCACCCAGTAATGATATCGGCCATTGATATTTTAACTTCTCGTACTTCGACGTACATGGACAGTGTAAGTGTTACATTCGTCTCCGTCCGGAGCTTCAAGTAGTTGTAGGAACACAGGGGCCAAAGGGTCAATTGCCAGTGAATATAAAGGCCCTGTTCCACAAAGTTATCTCAGCACGTCGGTTGTTGTACATCTGTGTTACAGTATGGGATTTACGTTGGTCTTTGCGCTAAGATCGCTTTGTGGAATGAAGACCAAGGTAACATAAATATAGGATCCATGTAGGATCATGTGTTCTTTCAGGGGCCAGGGGCTCTTGTGCACAGAGCTGGTTTGTTATTGGATCACATACTCAGAAATAGTACAGGTATATATATATCAAGAACATACAGGTACATGCGGCCTGTATAAAGTCTTGACCAGATAAACCAGTGGTTGACGTTATGAACATCATTTCTCACCGTCGGGGCATGATAACACGCAGTCAGCTAATTCATCTTGCCTGACTACCCAAAGGATTTAGTCGCCTCATGCTACAAGAACAGGTTGTTTCGAACAGAACCTATTCTTACCTGGAATGCCCACTTTGGGTTTAGATTTTAGTAATGCCTAGAGCAGAGAAGATTTTTTCTTCGATCAGCCAGCAAGTCATGCAGATTGTTTGGGCACCTATTCTAACCTTGAATCTCCACAGTGGGTTCTGATTTTAGTATTGCCTAGATAGCATGGAACTCCCGTAGCTTGTGGCACTGCGACTTATATTTATAAAGACTCGTGCAGATATGCGAACACCATATATCATCACTATTTCACAGTGACTCATAAACACTTGCTCATCATATTGTCGGAATCGTACAAACGACTCTGCTTTTGGCATATATTTCTTTTGAATATGGAGAGGATTTTGTCGCTCTTATTTTTATTTATTTAACAATGTATTTTCCATGTTAGCCCTTGTTTCCTACCTCAGGTGCTGCCACAGCTGCCATCAATTACTATCGAGCCAAAATCCAGTTCCCTGTGAGAAGGATCCCTAAGATCTCTTGCCCTGTGCTGACAATCTGGGGCTGCAAGGATGCCGCCCTTGAGACAGGCCTGGCCGCTGCTGCTAGTGCTGTTGTAGACAATCACACGGTCAAATACATAGAGGAGGCATGTCACCAGGTTATTATTGACACTCCGGACCAAGTAAACAGACACATGACTGATTTTCTAAAGTAAATATGTAACGCGCAGATCCATGGTAGAAACAGATGCGATTTTCTTAGGTAAGCCATCGCAGAAACGCAGGAGAGTTTCTTAGGAAAATATGGAATGCTCAGATCCATGGTTGAAACACATGAGATATTATTGATATATTATATCATTAAGAAAACATGCATGAAATAAAGATTAATATCAGATGTAAAGTAGATTCTCTGACGTGTGGCAAGTTTAATTTATCTTACTGAAATTGTCAGAGCAATGGGACTAGATTCTTTCGTTAAGCTATAAAAAAACACCACAAATGTATAACTGCCCCTTATAGTAATGTGTACAGAGGGACACCTTAGTTAAGGCGGACTTGATACTTAATCATACGAAAAAAGCAGATGACATCCCTTGCAGTAACATCAACCTTATCAACCTGATAAATGTTACTGTCGCTACTAAAATGATACAGGTAAATATTTTGTTTTCTTTTTACTTGATGAGAAAATAGTTTTGAGAATTATAAATATGTTTTGAAGGGTGATTGGTGCGAATTTGTATTTTTTGTTACACCTGTGTTCACGATGCAGCATAATAATTACCGGTGTGTATCCCAGCTTGCCTTACTAAAGTGCCACACATGTACACAGTTGACAGGTTAGCGCTGTGGTAGCATCTGTGTATCGCCTTGCTTTATGTCAAGCCGTGATACAGGAATCATATTGTTAGTCTTGATAGTCAGTCATTCGACGGATGTATGCGAACGTTCAGTTCGTAAAATCCGCCACATTTGCTGTTGAAACGTCTACACTTCACGTAGAGTTATTTTCAAAGATATATACATGTATGTCTATAATGAGACCGCCATGGGACTCATCGGAGTATGGTTACTCCAAGTGTGAACAGGGACTTTACAAGCATGTGTTGTTACATCAAACATTATGACATTGATATCCATACATACAGGCCATCTGGCTTGTATGGATTTTTACACGATGACAACTGGCCGATCAGTTACCTGGATTCTTTTCCAAGTAATAATGAAGTCTTTTCATCAGTTGTGTTTGCAAGAGTTCTCAAGACACTACTTTATACCACTTTAGATTTTAGCCTTTTATATTAGGCTATTAACATCTAATATACAGAATGCTCTTTTTAAGGAATTATGCGTGTCTTAAAACTGAAATAGATAAAATCATCCGACCTCACTCAATTATTTTTCTTAATAAAAACTAATGAGAGAAAAAGTTTTCAGATTACGTTTTGATGTGACTGTATATGATACCTTGTCATGTAAATGTATATAGATTTTCAATGCACAAAAATCCAGGTGTCAGTGATCATATTTGAATATATAATTCGTGTTGCTTGTCGTAAGAGGCGACTACAATGTATCCAGTGGTGACGTGGTTGATTGTATGTCATCAACATTCTTTGCTGATAAGTCGATCATGGACTGTTATCTCAAGGTTGAAACAGGGCAGGGTGGCCCAGTCGTCTGAGACGCCACGATTCACGTGTATCAAAATGACCTATTTCCAGGCAACATGTACGCACTAATCTGGCCAATACGGCCCATGTTATCACGTGTTTACACTATTACAAAACGTAACGATAAGCTTGCAGTGTCAATATGATGTTAACAAAGACAGACAGCAATGTCATCACACATCACTTCAACAATTATATTGTATTACATCACAAATGGTGTCTGCATAACGTCAACACTGCTCTAGGGCGAATAAAATGCTTATTACACACCTGCTTCTTATTGATTTGTATCACTCACCCGGAGATATAAATGCTAAATCAACGTTCAAGTTACTGTATAAATGCATTGTGTAACAGGGGGCATAGCTGGCCCAGTCGATTGAGGCGCCGCAATTCGCTGTGCAGAGTTGCGTCCCTTGGGCACGCCAGAAACCTTTGATTGTGGGTTCGAATCCCGGTTCGCCCCGATTATGTTTTAGGTTTGTCAGCACCATACCCGTACTCGTGGATTTCACCGAAGTGGTAAACGTCCTGCATCACTTAGGGCTTTTCTCCCACATTAAGGTGACACGCTGTGATATAACTGGAATACTGTTAAAACAGTGATACACACTAGCATGTAGAATGTTATCAATGTTATATGAACGTCGCGACCTAAGTGCAATAATGCTGAACCCGACGTAAGAGCCCCAAAGGACCTCGACGTCACTACCCATGGTCATATGACGTTACTCAATTTACTCCCAAACCGTTACGTCCGGGTGTTAATAATTTCACCTCCTCCATGTCCCATAAGGAAAGTAGCCGCTGGCCCACTCACTAGTAAAAGGTCCAAAAGCCAGTAAGTTTTGGTTTGGTTTGGTTTGGTGGACCAGACACTCCAGTGATTGATATCATGAGCATCAATCTACGCAATTGTGATACGATGACATGCATTAGTCGCCTCTTACGACAAGCATAGTCGCTTCTAGCGACACGCATGGGTTCCTGAAGACCTATTCTACCCCGGATCTTCACGGGTAAAAGCCAGTAGGACGGGGATAAGGAGGAGTTATGTGTTTGGAGCAGACGCGTAGGCGCCAACCGCCATAGGATCTAGCGGTGGAGATGGAGTAGACCAAAACACAGCAGGATTGAGTCTGTATCAATTCGCACAATATTATGCATACATGTAATACCAACTTGGCCACGACAGTGAAACCTACCATCACACAAACAAATCCAGCCATGCTTGCTAACAGCACGCTCACAAACGGGGACACGCATATCTTTGTAGACAATGAGACGGCGACGCGGGATAGGTTTTTAAGCAATCAAGGACGACTAGACATTGGCACGCGAACGCTCGCAAACAAACAGGGAAGGGTCAACAAGCACTGATAACATGCATAATATGCATCCGCCCCAAGCAACACCACTCAATCCATTCGCATCTAGGAATTGAAATGATTCAACCAAGGTTGGCATACCCGCAAAAAATACACTCTGTCTACAGCTTAAACAACGGATCATACGTTTCCCAGCAACTATGGAGCAAAATAAACAACAGCGAATACATTGAGCTCAATCAACTCCTATCGGCCCAAAATCAGGCACCTCAAGAGATATCGGCGTTCACAATGGCGCTCAACGCCACTGGTCAGATAATGCTTAATTGGTTGGTTGGTTTGTTGTTTAACGCCGCACTCAGCAATATTCCAGCTATATGACGGCGGTCTGTAAATAATCTAGTCTGGACCAGGCAAAACCACGCAATTGGGATCGATGACATGCATCAACCAAGTCAGCGAGCCTGACCACCGGATCCCGTTAGTCGCCTTTTACGACAAGCATAGTCGCCTTTTACGGCAAGCATGGGTTGCTGAAGATCTATTCTACCCCGGATCTTCACATATAATGTTTAAAGCCAAACAACAACAAACGCGTCCATCAGGCATTGACGATGGACGTCCCCGTTTAACATCTTCATGAGCGTACATAGAAAATACCCAGAGAAGATATAGGACCTGCTTGGTTGGTGGGTGGGGGCTGCTATTCGGTTCGGTGGAGATTCACGGTTACAAAGAATGCAACGCGACCCGTCTCGCTCCTGGTGGGCGATAGATGGCTATTTATGGTTACAGTATATGCTTCCAAATCAAAAATCAACGCACGTACGCGTAACAAACACCACCACAATAACAATGTCAACACGGGTAGTGCAACTGCCGGTACTGTCCCAAAGTTTTGCTTGGATTTTAACAAATTGTTCCAACCCCCAGCACTCAAACAAAACCCAACGCAAACAATACCAACTCAAGGCCTAGCACCTAGCTCGTTAGTCACACTATTGTCCACGCAGCAAGCTTTTTATCAAACGTTTTTTCTACAGTATATGGGTCCACCTGGTCCTTGAAGGCCCACCGACATCTAAAGATTATGGCAACATTGTTACAAAATGAAATTGATCCAGGTAGAATATAGGTCCATTTACAGCACCACCATTTCACGATATAATAGTTTCTCCAATTGGACTCGTTGCGAAAAAGTCAATAAACCAAAACAGTGAACAAGTTCAGCAAAAGTTCAGACTTATTCACCATCGGTCGTACCTCGAGGGGGAGTCTGTAAACGACTACATGTCACACGATGTGTCAACAGCCAAGCGAATTGGCTTTTAAGATATCACTGTGAACATTATCACGAATGACATGATTATCATTATACAATTTCCCTGGTGTGTATATAATTGAAATAAACATTATCAACATGAATTTCCATAACCGTTTCCACAGAAAGATAAATAAAACATCCATGTGGTCAAATGATATGTTAGCATCGTTACATGTCCACACCATGATGCATAATTAATTTTAGCTCCCACATCTCAAGATAACAGTGACATTTGCAAGTAGATCTTTGTCTAAAGCTAAAAGAAGATACCCTGTGACAAGAAAAGAACTCTTAGCAGTGGTTTACATGACACAACACTTTAGACATTATCTGATGGGGCAAACATTCTTACTCACAACTGACCATGGAAGTTTAAAATGACTTTACAAGAGCCAGTGGCACAGGTGGCCCGCTGGTTGGAAATCCTCTCTGAGTATGAGTTTACCATACAACACAGTCCATGAGTCAAGCATGTGGATTCTGATGCTGTGTCAAAACTACCATCTGACACCATTGCAGATGTTATGTATTTTCCAATTAAGAATTGACCTTCACTTTGTGTTTGAGTTCATTGGAGTATGAACCTTCCTAGAGTAAGGGCCAAACTGTACAAACGTCGGAACCTGCGACGACGTTCATACACTGTTTGGCCCCCACTCTATGAAGGTTCATACTCCAATGAACTCACACAAAGTGAATGTCAATTCTTATAATTTTTTCATCACAATTTCTTACCTCAAAGGATGTAGGCCAAGATCTAAACACAATTTCATTTAGTACGTGTGACTTCATGTTTACACTGACAGCCATACAACAACCAGCTATATCGCGGAGTAAAATAGTTCCTCAAAAAGAGAGGTGACATGGGCGTATGGATGCACAACTTGCTCTCCAGAAACATCTTAAGCAGCACATGTGTTCAAATCGTATCCTTATTAGATGAGAAAGGTCTGTAAAGAACTGCCTCAGTAAGTCAGTCACAATGACAGCGCTTCGTAATACATTTACATCAAGTACAAGACGTCAAAATGGCCGACACGATAAACGTGACGGGAGAGAATTTCCGGAGTTGTTAATGAACGTGTGGCGGTTACATGTGTACGTCATCATTGATCAACTGGCCGATCATTGAAAGGTGAATAAAGATGCGTCAAACAGACACTAAGGTAAATTCATAGATTGCTGGAGACGGTCAATGTCAGCCTAGGCACGGATCGAGTCGACACTACGATAGTTTAGATGTGCATTTCATCGTTTGGTCATTAGGATAGGCCGCAGCGAGGATATTCGTGAACAATCATGCAGTCACGCGCTCTGACATTTCTCAATGTATACTGAAACGCTGAGACCAAGAATAAAGGTTCTAAATGATCAGAAAGAACGCTTATGTGTGTTATCGTGCTAGGGAATTCCCAGGGGCTTCCCCAGGAATGTGGAAGTAGTTCGTCAGTGTTTACGTCATTTCAAGAACACAGTCTCGTGAAAAACGTATGAACGTCAAATTGTGTCGTTCATACACTTATGAACGTCAATTTCGCGGTCAGGTGACCGACCTCTCGTCCAATGGAAAAGCCGTATATCGTGTAAACTTCAAATTAAAAAAATATTCTATTTTACACTGTTTATTCCATGTTTACCCCTTGTTTCCTGTCCCAATGTGCTACAATAGCTTTTATCAATTACCATCACAATTAAGTCTCCTAGTTTTGCGACTAACTTGTTTTTGGAAGTACTCATTTTCTTCCGAACGTTGCTACGTTGCGTACAAATTTGACGCATCAGTGATAAAATGATGTCCGATGCAATTCCCTATTTTGACTGGTACCATATGTTCACATGTTTTTCAGATGAACAGTTAACTTGCCTTTGCATGTGTTTGTATAACCTTTCTGGTCAAATAATGGTAATATAATATTACAGAAAACTGTTTCATCTGTGCTACAGAGCTACAGAGGCTACATTTGTCCGACCTACTACTTCCATTAGGTTACAAAATCATTGTCATTTTCCGACTCGCGAACACCTGGTATCATTTCTATTTGGTAGTGATTCATAAACACTATGATATAGTCGGAATCGTACAATCGACTCTGCTTTATGGCCATGGAAAGGGTTTTGTCGCTTTATTTCAGACGATAGCGTGATTATAGCCCCTGCTATCAGGGCTAGATGACACAATCTATGACACTGCATTTTGGCAGGCAACCCGTTGTCGAAAGTGAGAGCCAGCTGTGAGGCCACCAGCATTCAACTACTTATCATAAGTGGCGGGTTGTAAGGCTTGGCGACGTGGTGGATTTCCTGTCATCGTAGCTTGACTGCGTGGTACATATCTATTTTCAACGTCAGGTTTGTCTGGTCTCAACATGCTCACTTTCCGGCCGCTTTGATACACCTTAAATATTGCTTTGTGCAGCGTTTCACTGTCTGTGTGAAAAGTCACACTATGACGGGAGCTAGTCCCACTTGCAAAATGAAGTTCAAGGTCGTAATGATATGACGAGCAGCTTATCTTTTCTTTCCGTCCAGTTGGACAATGTTCGCTTTACAAAGTAGCTACGTGCCCATGAAATCCTATACCAGCATGCACAGTGTTATCAATGTTAAACAGTTTATGAAACGGATCAAAGTCCACGCATTACCACATATAAGAGGGACGAACTAATTTCGTTCTATTCATTCCCGCCAGCACTTTTGACTTTCACAACCAGGAAGTATGGCGATTAAAGACATTTTTTTCAGGTGGATCTCCTTCGGGCTGGGATGTTTTTATTCAACATTCGTTTTCTTCGCTTTATTTGCATTGTTTGTGAGACACCCTATCGCATTTTTCTCACGAAAAAAACGAGATGTGATGCCATCAGTTCTAAACGACCCGGACTTGGGGACGCATGGCTATGTCCACTTGGAGGTAAGTAAAAAAACATATCATTCGTCAAAGCAGGACATTTGATGTTTTCTTTGCAAATAATTTGTGCTCATAATATTAACTATGCAGACGTTCCAGATTTCGCGACATGAAATTGTACGAAGTTGAGCAATTTTGGCCACAGATAACAAGCGAGTGCAGTTAACAGACTTATCGCCATCAGGGATACATGTATTTTGTAGACTTTCGACTAAAATTGTGCTGAGTCATTTGAAAACCATTTGTTCATGTTTTGTGGGCGTTAATACGCCGTTGAGGCATAATAATAAACAATATTAATTTTATTATGTTAATGTAAGATATTATTAAGAACCTTATCATGAGTGACATGATTATAATTATTACAATTTCCCTGGTGTATGCATTATTGCAATAAATATTATCAACGTGAATGTCCCTAAACGTTCCACAGAGATCTCTGTTACCATGGTTTCATGTGCACACATTAATTCATGTTTAATTTCGGCTCTAAAATGTCAAGGGTCTCACAGACAATACATTATGCATATTCACACATTCTACCAGCTGTGGGGCGGTCGGGTAGCCTAGTGGTTAAAGCGTTCGCTCGTCACGCCGAAGACCCGGGTTCGATTCCCGACATGGGTACAATGTGTGAAGCCCATTTCTGGTGTCCCCCGCCGTGATATTGCTGGAATATTGCTTAAAGCGGCGTAAAAACATACTCACATACTCACTATCAGCTGTGATTATTTGCTTATCACTTGGCAGCTTAGAAGTATTTTTCACATATTGGTCATGTTGATCAGCTGATGACATACATAAATGATAAATTGTACAATAGACGTGACACACATACCTGCAGACTAGAGACCAAACAAAAGTCGGATATATCAATATTACTTCTAGGCTTTTACTGTTTGTTTGTTGTTTGATAAAAATCCAACTTTATGACAGTGGTCCACATCTATCTGTGCCTTGACCATACAATCCAGTGACTGATATTATGAACAATAATTCACATCGACGGTACACAGTCAACACAGCCACAGATCCTGACCACCCGATCCATTTAGTCTCCTCGTATACTTCTTTGTCAAACGTGTCAATCATTGTCGGTATATTTTGAGGCTTCAAGTCACAATAACTACCTTTGATAGACACAGCTGATTTGACAGCTGCATCACTCACTACAGAAGATAATATTTATCACAACGGAAGATAATATTTATATTGGAAAGTACTTCTTTCTTAAACGTGTCAGTCATTGTCGGTAAATTTTGAACTATATTATCAATACAATTTGTAGGATACTAAATGCAGAGTTACGTTTCTAACAATAAACAATGTATGCATGGCAATACATATCAGGTAGACATAATAGACATTCACTATGGAAGATACTACACGTTTTTGTGACGACTGACAGATTGAACTGTCGATTCTGTCATAGCGATTACGTCACAATGAACGATGTGGTGTCATAATCATGATAACGTGGTGTACGGTGCAGAACGAAACCTTGCAAGGTTTGCTTCATTTCAGGGTTGTCCACTCAATGTCTTCAGTAGCTATTCAACATATTTTATAATACTCATCATATGTGTGAGCAAAGTAAATCGATGTAAAAAACAATGTTTCAGTGTATCATTCGTACAAAGTGACTTTCATTTTTTCAAGATGATGATCAGTGTGTCTTTGATTCTGACCCTTGCTAATTGACAAACTGTTTAAAAAAGCTGAATTCAGTCGATGCTGATTCACTCACTCACGCTGACACCAAAGAGTTTGCGTTTAATATTTTCGTGCTAGAATGAAGATAAATACATCAAGTTCTGTGTTTTCAATACAGAGCTATGTCTTGTGATGTGTGTTACCTTAAGATTTGATGGCCCCAAATCTATAATTTGTAACCTAACCCTGAGCGGTGAGTTATATTAATATATCGAACATACAAAAATTTAATATTGTGAGGATGAAACTTTATGTAGGAGCTGATCATGCTGACACCGTTTTCAGTTATAATTCATGTTAGTCAAGTTAATTCTGTATTACATTTGTTAATAAATTTTATGAATGATATGACAAATGTTAAAGTCTTTGACAGGTGATGTGAGATGAAGTGAATTTGGGGGTTAACGTCGCTTTCAAGATTATTACACGTATAGCGCTTATATAGCGACGTGAATGCACGTGTGTTTTAACGTGTTTTGGTATGACGGAGCCGGGGACCTTCCGCACCCCATACAGACACTCTATCCATGAGACTGCAGAGGCTACCAACAGGATATATAGTCATGGTAGAAGGTAGAAGAACATGGAGACATTACACTTGTTATGGATAAAGAATAAAGAAGTTATCCATAATACGGTTTCATCTTGTTTGGATCAAATGTACGCTACTGTAGATACTGCACCATATTTACATTGCTCTACTCATTTCAGGAGGTAAAGATCCACTACGTTGCCCAGGGCGACGAGACCAAGCCCCTAATGCTGTTTGTCCATGGGTTCCCAGAGTTCTGGTACTCATGGCGATACCAGCTGCGTGAGTTCAAGAAGGATTACAGGTGATTATGACAGCTTTCACCACACAGAATTACTATGTGTTTAGGGTCTTTCCAATCTAATAATGAAATGATCATGATGATATGTAACCGTTTCATCACAACTTTAAAATAATTTTGGATGCTGTCGAAACAGTTGCCAAAAATAGGCAAAAAGAGAAGAGAAGCCTGTTGAATATCTGTCAGAGTGGGTTAAGTCAGTGCTTGATCTTAACATTGGTAGAATGCACAAATTGAAAAAGATTTTGAATACATCCATTCTGTCCCAGCTAGCTGTCATCAAAAGTCTGGCTGCCTGACATGAAAAGTTTGTACATGTACTTGTTGCCACTGACAAGGCCTCAAATAACATAACGATCATATGTAAGCATCACCTTATCAATTGCTTGATCAAAGAACTTGATAAATGCATAAGTGACATGCCACATAAAAGCCCAGTATGTTAACTGAGGAAGAAATTTGCCAAAAGCATGCATAAGTATTAACAACTTTGAACTTGACTCTAAAACCTGCAGAAATGCCCATTCCTCTATTATACTGGATTACAAAGCTTCATAAAAAATAAGATAGATATATGCCGGTCAAGCAAATGTACCACCAACTCCCAGTCTCAAAGAAAAACCATAATCATTGATACAATCAAGGAAGGACTTTTTTATATTCACAGAAAGTATTTGCGACAAGTGTTATTAATACCATGTGGATTCTCAAAATCTCAAAGGATTTGCTTGACTTTTTGTAATCGCAGAAAAGAACCAAGATTTATTCAGTCAAAACATTTGACCTTTCAAGTTTGTACACCACTATCCCACATGAGAGACTTAAGAGAAAACTTCATTCCTTGATCCATGGGGCTGTTGTTACAAAATAGATACAGTTTCATATCTCTCAATTTGTCCACAATGAAAGCAAATGCCATCTTAAGTTTACTGAGAAAACAATATGCGAAATGCTGGACTTTGATTACATCCATGTAAGATTTGGAGGTAAGACATGTTTTTAAATGCATACTAGTATGTGTTGTGTCCGTCGTATGACAAGTCTTGAACATGTTCCAATATTTATTCAGGAATGTAACAGTCGTGCACAACATCTAAGATGGCTGACCCCGGCGAGCACATGTGTTATATCGCACGTGAAGTTCCATTCATGTGACGCACCTCGCACGTGAAGAGTTACCAAAGAGTTACCTCCCCTATACCACAACGTGCATGCATAGCATATATACCCACAATATGAATCGGAATTTCAACTCAGATTGGCAAAGTCAAAACAAGGGAATTCGGTCAACATGTTTAACTATAGCTTTAGGTATATCGATGATCTAATATCGTTTAATAACCATCAGATGGCTAATTCCCTTCAACTGATTTTCACATCTGAACCGGAGACCAGTGAGACTGCATTATCCGTTTCGTATTTATATCTATGCATCAACATTCTTTCCACAAGACTGTATGACAGGAGGGATAACTTCAACTTTCCAATGGTCAGCTGTCCCTTCACGTCGAGCAATATTCCAGCCACTCCATCCTTATCACAGCTGTTGTTGTACACTCGAGCATTCTCCTTCTACCACGATTTCAAAGTGTGTCATATTACTTTTCTCAGAGGTTGTTTGATCAAGGTTACAACATCCACGGTCTCGGTAAAGCTTTCAAAAGGTTTTATGTAGACACGTGGAGAACATTTCCAAATTTGACCATCAGTGACAAAAATGATATCCGATGCAATTCCTTATTTTCACTTGCAACGTATGTTCCCGTGGGTTTTTTTTAAATGAAGAATTGACTCGACTTTGCATGTGTTTTGTATCATCACTATTTGATAGTGATTTATAAACACATGCTCATGATATAGTCGGAATCGTAGAATCGACTCTGCGTTTAGCAGAGATGTCTGATGAATATGGGTTTTGTCGCTTTTACTATAATGGATGGATAATTATTGTTATTTAGTTTTATTATTTAACATATTACATGTTGAAGGACCGGTGAAGATCTGGGGTAGAACTGGTCTTCAGGAACTCATGCGTGCCGTAAGAGAAGACTATGCTTGTCGTAAGTGGCGACTAACGGGGATCGGGTGGTCAGGCTCTCCGACTTAGATGATGCATGTCATCGTATCCAAATTGTGTTTATCTTTGTCAGCACAGTACCCTTGTTCATGGATTTCACCACAGTGGTAAACGTCATAGATCTGGTGTCCTACTGATTCCTGTGATATTTGTTTTTCCTCCTTTTTCATCACGAGTTTGAAGACCTGTGTTATTTCCCCCAGGGTTGTGGCCATTGATTTGAGAGGCTATGGTGACTCCGACAAGCCTTCCGGTATCTCCAATTACAATATTTCCAAGATGGTGGCCGATCTTAAGCAACTCATCCCTGCTCTAGGTAAAATTAAATTTACTCCCAAGGAAATTCTGGGTACGACATATTCACAAGCAACCCATGGTGGTTGTAAGTCAGATGCGACTTAATGAATTGGATGAATAGGATCGGAGACATGGTTGTGGGTATGTTAGCCTATCCTGACGGCCGGGAGTGTTGCACGTAAATATCGTGGAGATCCGGGTTAGAATAGGTCTTCAGCGACCCATGCGTGTCGTAAAAGGCGACTATGCTTGACGTAAGAGCCCATTAATTGGATCGGGTGGTCAGGCTCGCTGACTTGGTTGATGTATGTTGATGCTCATGATATCAATCATTGGATTGTCTGAACCAGTCTCGATTATGTACAGACCGGCGTCATATAGCTGGAATATTGCTGATTGCGGCGTTAAACAACAAACAAAGAAAAGCCGTCCGGGAGTGTTATCAATCACTGGATTATCGGGTCCAGAATCAGTAATGTACAGGCCGCCTTCAGATAGCTGGAATATTCCGCCTTTAAACAAGAAACAAAAATATAAATAGTGCAACCACCTTTATCATAATGTTTATGTCCCCTACCATGCATGCATGGGTCCATCGACATGACCCTGTTGTAGCTGTGTCAGTTTGGAAGCATTGAACTGAACATGGTTAAGATGGGTTTGATATTTCTCTATGTAACTTTGTAAACAAATCAATGAAATGCTGCCAGGTGCCTTACATTTTATATATAGTTAGATAGCTGATTGTGCATTTCTTTCTTTTCCTAGAGGAGTATGAAACATATGTTAAATATATTGTCTATGTCATAGAGTTCGTGGGTCTAGTGGGTAGGTACGGAATAGTGTTCGTGTGAAGCAAATACACTTTCTTCATTTTACACATACTGAGCATTAATGTTTTCCCGCTACATCAAGTATCAGCCAACTTCTGGTTGTACTCGTATAGCGACAGGTTGCTAGATTGTACCAGCTCCCGAAATCCGCCACAATCCTGACAAAATACAATGCCAGCAACACGACAAGGATCTGGACAAAGTAAAACAGACACCTCTGAAAGATCTTCAAAAGGCAGAATGGAGGAATACCTACACCAAAATGAAAACACATCATATATAGCAGAAAACAACACAGGAAACTAGGTAGGCGAAAAAAATCACGACATGAAAACTCTCATAAAAAACGCTTTAAGAATGCTACAGAACTCACACTGAAAATGGAAGAAATAAATGAGGAAATAGTGAAAATACGTATGTGACTGATGACTTAGTACAATATGCCGAGATGAACACTGAGCATATCGCATGTAACAGAAAAGAAATTGAAAATATAAGACAGGATTTTGCTGATTTCAGAAAAGAAATGGGAAATAACCTGCTTACACAAGAAATGTATTCCCCAAAACAAAACTTGCTTGTCTATGGCATCCCCGACAAAGAGCAGCCAGGTGTATCTTGTCATGAACTTTTCTCGGACATGGGGTTTACTTCCGCCTTGGATGTTGTAGACATTCACCGGCTGTCACGCCACACTACAGATGAGCGTTAAAAAACTCTCCTTAATCTGTACATATCTTAATTTGTACATATGGCTGATAATCAGGATGTGTGGCAAGGTAGTTTCTCAAACTCGGCAATGTTAAGGGAAAGAAAGGTATCGACCGTACTGATCTACCTGTTCTTCTGAAAAGGTACAGTGGCAAAGGCCTACATTTTCTGCACAGAACATAAAGTACAGACCATAATCTCCTAGAAAGGCATCGATGTGATTCCTGGGTACAGAAGGAACATTACCTCTTCGTGGAAAGCCATTGGGCTTCAAGATGATATCATCTGTGACCTGAACGTGATGTCAGTGTCAGCTAAAGATCCACATCACGTTCAGGTCACAGATGATATATCTTTGATGAAGTTCATTCATAAATTTGTTTTACACATATATGGATCCAACGTTGGATCTTCTTCGGATCACGGTATGATAGGATAAGAAATGAGACCACGTGAAGCTTGCCGATAAGCACGTTGATTTGTTTATCAACGTTTGACAAGGTGACTGCGTGAACTCTTAACCGGATGTTTTCGTTTCCAAGGCCAAGGACACATCACACGTGTTTTCTCTCAGTGTTCATTCACGAGCGATAAAATGTTTTACTGACTTTCAATGCATGTAGCAAGACACTTTTAAAAAGACACTAAGATAATAATGCCCTGTAAATATATTAGTCCTTGCTATATAAAACATTGATTTTTATCAGTGTGCAAGTGATTCATTTAATCGAAAATACTTGTGTTTGATACCTGACGTTGAGCAGTCACTGACATTGTATTAATACCGTTGTCTACTTATACTTGGGCGGTTTTAGGTATGGATTCGGTATGAAACCGAAGGAAGCATTTATTTTTCATACTTCGTCATGTTTATGTTCATATTTAATACTTTTTTCCATCCAAACCTGACGTGTGCAAATATATACAACATAAACAAAATTATACCTATTTTATAATGGCAAAATATGTAATTTATGACAAAGTACACAGAGGGAAAATTTAACATATTATCATTAAATTGTAGAGGCTTACATAACACTTTTAAAAAGAAACAAGTATTTAGTTTTTTTGAGAAATGAAAAAAGCCCAGATAATTAAACAACAATGGGGTTATAAAGACTGTTAAATTTGTTCTTCAAAAAGCCAATGCAAAGGGTACATCGTTTTAATTTAATAACAATTTTGCATTCATGGTTATGCATTCAATTCTAGATAAAGATGAAGGTAACTTTGTGGCATTAGATTTAGTATTGATGAAGTAACTGTAGAATAACCACAAGAAAGAATCATTTCATGTGGTGATTGGAACCTCATACTTGATGACGACAAGGACACTTGGAATTATAAACGGATTCATCATCCCAAAGCAAGGAAGGTACTTCTGGAAACAATTGATAGTTGAGATCTTAAAGACCCATGACGAGGATTATATACGCCTTCAAAAAGATTCACCTGCCGACAGCCAACACCAAGCACGTTTGGATTATGTTTCAGTCTCACACAATGTTTAACACTCAGTTGAAGAATGCGATATAATCCTATAACCCTCAGTATACATTCTGATCATTCTAGTACTTCTCTTTCTCTTTCACTTTCAGATATACAAAAGGGAAAGGGCTTTTATAAACTGATTTTGAAAAAGCATTTGATTCTGTGGAAAGGAATTTTATGCAAAAAGTATTTACATTTTTAATTTTTTGAAAATATCGAATCATGTGTTTTTGGTAAATGAATATGCTAGTCCCATTTTAATGTTATGAGGGGTTGTCGCCAGGGAGGGGGGTCCAATATCCCCATATATCTATATTCTTTGTGCAGAAATCTTAGCAAAAATGATAAGAAATAATAAAAAAAATCAAAGGTATGCTGATGGGTACTATTAAATATCTGCTGACGAATAACAATTCAATCACTACATTAATTATGGTAACAAAATCGATGCTTTATACATTTAATAGAAAAGGCAAAACCAATTGTACTACTTATTCTAAAAGAAATATTTAGATATTATGAGATTACAAAATGTATTGCATATTTTTATTGTATTTATGCAAGTTTCGATGCCTTCTGGTTCTTTACATTAATTATTTAGAAACCCTGTATTAACTATGATATTTCATCTGTCTATGCAGCAAACATGTATTTTGTTATAATTTTGTATTTTGGCATTGAATAAACCACATCTCACTATAATAATTATGCCGAATGTAATAACTAGTCCATGCACACTCTATGTGTGAAAATGAAATGTGAAATATGATAGGAAACATAATAAAATAAAAATTTAAACCAAAAAACAAAACAAAAACAACAAAAACAAAACAAAAATCAGGTTAGACAATAAGAAAATACTCACAATTTATATATTCTTCAATAAAGGTATCATGCAGTATAAATGTATGCACCAAGTATAAGAACAAAGATACGTGTTGACGACAAACATCCTTCGCAGGAACGATTATGTCTGTAAAACATAACATCAAAACACATCATATATTGTGCACGTGCCTCACACAGTAGCACCCCACAAGTGCGTAGGGCGTGAATTTGACACTTTAAAGGAATGTCGATTAATCTCTGTGGACCATTATTTCTGTCAATCTTATTCTCTCTGCCTCTCATACAGTTGTGACTTGCGTGATTTCACTCATTGTTTTGTATGAACTAGCGATGCGGCGTCTATAGGCTATTAACATGCTGGAAAATGGCAGAGGTCAGGGTGTGGTGGCCAAAACGTTCAATGTTTCACAGTCTGCGATTAGCAGACTATGAAGCAGGTACCAACAAACCCAAAATGGTGACGATCGACTCCGTTCTGGGCGTCCCAGGTCAACGATCAGAGTACAGGATTGATTCATCCGAAACCAGCCTCTACGAAATCGAGCTCAAACGGTGAATCAACTTGCTTCAAACTTTCATCAGGCTACAGAAGTACGAGTTACCTGCTCGATGGCCACGTGTTGTGCTTCCCCTATGAAATCGCCATAGTGCCAACAGACGTCAATGTTTTACACATCGAAACTGGCCACGTGTCATGTTTTTAAGTGAGTGAGTGAGTATGGTTTTACGCCGCTTTTAGCAATATTCCAGCAATATCACGGCGGGGGACACCAGAAATGGGCTTCACACATTGTACCCATGTCGGGAATCGAACCCGGGTCTTCGGCGTGTCGAGGTAACGCTTTAACCACTAGGCTACCCGACCACCCCTGTTTTTAAGTGAGTCCCTAGAGACTTTGCACTTCCTTGATGGGCATGATCGTGTCTATCGACGTCGAAATGAACGTCAAGCCAATGTTAATCTGAGACCTTATCACAGATTTGGCGGTCGAAGGGTTATTATGGGGTTATGGGTGGCATTATTATGACTGAGCGAACCCCACTCCATATTGTGTAAGAAAGGGTCACTGGACAGTACTATTGGGACAACATGCTGACACCCTTTGGTGTCCAATTTGCAAGGCGTGTGGGTCGACATTTAGTCTTTCAGGACAACAACGCCCGTGCTCACCCTGCACGAATCGTCAATGCTCACCTCCAGCAGCACAACATCCATAGAATGCCATGGCCAGCAATTCCCCCATTGAACACGTCTGGGACATGATACGGAAACGAGTGCGTGAACGTCAGGCCGCCGGCCCCGTTGTCTAAACTTGGCCAGGCGCTGAAAGATGAGTGGGACAGACTCTTTCCTATCGCCACTGGGAGACACATATGTAATATGCCTCGTCGTGTGAATTAATTTTTGACAAATCGTGGCATTACGCAACACTGATCCAAAAACGTCAACTTTGAAATTTCCTATCTTAACACTATCATCCCTCAAGATCCTTCAAGATCATAACATAGCGGCAATAACACCCTCTGGCATACTTCACTACTGGTTGTAATGTGTTCTCAATTCGTTCTTTAATATCATACAACTAATACAAGAAACTAATTTTGAAAGTTATGTCCGTGTATCGGTATAGATTTGCGAAATGAAATATAATTAAGTGTGATAACCATGATAAATATTCAGATACACAAAAGATTTATTTTGATGTATTTCTTGTGTACAGTACATCTGATCTGCTTCTGTCCTCTAGGTTACAAATCATGTGTGCTGGTAGCCCATGACTGGGGTGGCGCCATTGCCTGGACATTCACTGCCATGCACCCTGAACTGGTCGACAAACTGATTATGATGAACTGTCCCCCTCTAGACGCCTTTAGGAGCTACATGGAGAAGAGTTTGGCACAGTTCAAGAAATCTTGGTAACAAAAATATAGTCTATTCTCCATTTGCTAATCACGCTTAAGGTACACGATACACGAATATGCATCTTTTACCTACTAATTGTAGCCATGGTAACTGTTGTCCAACGTGACCAAAGAGGATGCTTCCTAAAGCATGATTAGCCCCAAAGGTCATTGCAAGCTTAAGAGAGAACGTTTTTTTAGGTCTTTGAAAAGTTGATATTTGTTATGCACTGGAACAATGGGATACGATTTGGAACATATTTGAGTCTCTCTTGAGCATGTTGAGATAAGGTCAAGTTTTACGTTATTTTGAAACTTCTGGGATTTTTGTTGCTGAACGTTTGTTTAGTGTAATTCTTGAAAATAATGCGTCACCAAACAATAGTGTGTCGACCCTTAGCCTAAAATTGTCGTCATGGAATTATTGCAAGTGATGTTATATATACTCTGCAAAAAATGAAACTTAAAAGTAAAGAAAACTTAATATCTGATAGTGTTGCCGACATCCATACAAAGTTAATACCACAATTGAGACCGCCTCCGTGGTCTAGTGGTAGAGCGTCCGCCCGGAGAGCGAAAGGTCCGGGGTTCGATCCCCGACCGCGTCATACCAAAAGACGTTAAAAGATGTTACTTGTTGTTACCCTGTCTGGCGCTCGGCATTAAGGGGCTAAAACAAGGACTGGTCGGCTCGGAGTCAGTATACTGTGTCTGAGTGGGGTATTCATGTTAAACTGCAGCAAGTGAACAACGAAAACATGTCACGACTGACGGAAGCCAAACGCAACAACGCCGTCGGCCAACTGCAATCAGTAGCATCATCTTCAGTTGTATCCAGCCTTCTCACATAGCACAAAGCACCATTTCAAGACCGTGGAACCGCTATCAGACACAGTGGAAACACGGGACCTTCCCAGATACGGTCGACTACGTATCACTACGAGACCACAGGGCAGATACATAAGGCTACGGAGAGGTGAGGTGAAATTGGGTTTAACGTCGCGTTCAAGATTATTGCGCTTATATAGCGACGTGCATGCACGTGTATGTGTGTGTGTGTGTGGCTGCTTGTACTAGTCCCGACTGATGCCGATTTTATAGTGCTAGCACACTGAGATATCATGCCGCAGTTTAACATGGATACCCCACTCAGACACAGTATACTGACTTCGAGCCGACCAGTCCTTGTTTTAGCCCTTTAATGCCGAGCGCCAGACAGGGTAACAACAAGTACCATCTTTAAACGTCTTTTGGTATGACGCGGCCGGGGATCGAACCCCGGACCTTTCGCTCTCCGGGCGGACGCTCTACCACTAGACCATGGAGGCGGTCCCATAAGGCTACGTCACTTGCGTAAAAGAACCACCACGGCCACCTCTACAAGTACGACAATACCAGGTATTCGCGCCGGTGATGGTATTGTCATGATGTGATGATGCGGGAAGCCATCTCTTACAATGGTAGAACAGGCTTGGTGCTGGGGATTTTAACGGCACAACGTTACACGCATGAGATTATTCGGCCACACGTCCTTCCCATATGCAACAAGCGAACTTCATGTTGCATGATCAGATGTTAATCTAGATCAGATAAGTTTTGCAAATATTTTCCCTACAACTTCCAGTAATGTGATAGGTCTATAGTTTCCTGGATCATTGGATCGTCCTTTCTTATAAATAGTCAAGATAACACCATATGTCCACTGGTCGGGATAAATTCCCGTCCGCAAGACAACATTATATAATGTTAATAACATTTCGATACAGGGTTGGGGTATATTATTTAAAAATTCGATTGGCAAACCACAATATCCAGGTGATTTTCCAGATTTCATATCATGGATGGCTCCCAAGAGTTCAGATTCAGTTAAATCAGTACCATAAATGAATATTTGTCAACCGAATTATTAATAAGTTAATCGGATAATGAATTTACAAAGTCGTCGATAGTTGTATGGAAATCAATATAGTCATCAATATCACCCATGCCTCCAAATAGAGTCTCAAAGTGACATATCCGGTCCTTGGGTGTGATTGAGTTCGTTTTTATGGTCTGTTGTACCCGAAAGCATGGAACAGAACTGTTCATTGTCGTGTTCACAGAAGGCTACTTTAAATTTATCAACAAACATAATAAATCCACCATCCATTTTCTCCATACATAGGTCTTTATTATAATTTCGAACTGATGTGTATTTCTGTCTTACATGGCATATTTTTATATAAAATTTATATATATATACGATCACTGAATAAACGAAAGTTCCCACGGACAAATCCGCATACTGATGACAGTGGACACACCATTTTGTAAAAGTTGATCACCGGTAAATTCGAGGCCACTTAATTAACGCCCGCAAGGGAGACACATTAATTTCATGATTAAAGGTATATGATCCTATCTCAATAAAACTGTCAAAGAAGACTTTTCCAGATTGAACATGGACACACTGGCAGTCATATTGAAAATCATTTGTTTGTCCAATACTAGTATACAGGGATTTCTTCATGTATCGTTATGAATTTGTGTATGCAGTAATGTGGTAAAGGAAAATAATAATAGGTATATTTTGAGGAGGAGTGTGATTTTGTAAATATTTGACTTTCTTGTTCTGTATCAGGTACGTGTTCTTCTTCCAAGTTCCATTTCTTCCTGAGTGGTCACTGAGACTGAATGACATGTGGGCTCTAGAAGGAATCTTGACGGGGCGTCAGTATGGGGTCACCACAGAGATAGACGAGATTGAGGCCTACAAATATGCTTTCTCCAGACCAGGTAACTGCAGTGGTTACAAATATGATAATAGTTATAGGAGTACAACTATGATAATAGTAATCGAGTACCACTATTTGAATTGTGTTGTGACAGTTAGAGGAGGACTTTGACCTACCCACGCTGTAGGTTTCACTACATTAGTGTGCATGTCAAGGGTGTGCATGTCCTGGGTTCAATACATTGCTAGGGTGGTTGTGGGTGAGTAATGTCACTACAGTTATCGTTATTCTACTTGGTGTCAAGGCCCAACATGTGGTACCACATTTTGCAGTCTGACAGGTGTACATCACAATGGAATGGAATCTTCCAGAATACAGATTATATATTTTACAATTTTTTGTTACAATGTAGAAAATGAGACTTGTGCCATAAATGCCTCGATCAAATGGATTGTCATCATTTCTTAGTGAAAGGCCACCCTACCTCAAACATACCCGTGTATGTGTTTACTGAGTAGAAGCCCAGTAATGGCTCGTAAACAAGCTCTTTATCACAACACACATCTGATATGAAAATATGATTAAAGTGAGCTTGTTTATAATGATTAGAGCAGTAATTGAGGGTCATTTAGTTAACTCTTTATATTTAGTGGAGTTGTTATTGCAATATTTGCTTCTTAATGATATGGTCAGATCCTTGCACATCAAAAACCATGGCTGGCGTTCAGTGGTTGAGTATGTCACTTTTTGAACAACTGCACATGATGAGATTGCTTCAGTCATCCGACACCGTTTACATGAATGGAACTTTCAGTGCCTGCCCTGAACTATGGAGGAATTCAAGTTTCTTTATTGTATTTCTTTTAACTAATGGCAACAAATGGGTGTATCTGTGGCCTATACGATTTCAATGAAGAGGTAGGAAGGGAGTACATTGCAGTGTATTTAACCTTGTCTTTTGTTTGTTTATGCTGTCTGCTAACTTGGCCGGGGTATCTGCAAAACGGATAGTCACCATATGGGCCCTGTCCCTGGTTCAATGAATTGCTTGAGAGTTGTTAAGAGTGGAGTCACCTCTGTTGTGGCTATGAACCTGTGGTGGAGTAGATGATTATGTTGTTTTCAGTATTCAGTCGTTATATCGAGATGAATTGTCAATATTAATGTTAACAATTTATATTTAAACTTTACATGGATATACTGACATTAGACAATGGACAGTCAAAAGCTACGAGTAGTTGAGGGTACTCATGGGTCAAATGAAACATTACCTGTAACAGAATTATGGCATCAGAATTGATCCGTGAAATAGGATTGTTTGTTCTTTCAGGGGTCAGTGGCCCATATATCCTTAGGATGTTAGGTTTATACTTAGATATTGTTTTTAAAATATGAGTGCAGGCTGTAAATAATCAAGTCTGCAAAAACCAAACCAGTGATTGTAATTATGAACAACGTCTCGCACCTTCCAGTCATGATGGCACAAAATCAACCAAGGCACCTAGCCTAACCACCCGGGCCCTTTAGCCGCCTCATGCTGCAAGCACAGGTTGCTAGGTACTTATTCCACCCTTGGGATCCTCACAGGGGGATTAGTATTTTAGTATTGCCTGGAGCTGGGATTAGTCGTTTGAGATCAGTAACCTTCTTGGTCATATGGAAACCCTTAGCTTGAGGCACTGCAACTCATGCAGATTGATTTTATGTATATATGTAACGCTGTATTTTTCATGTTTACCCCTTTTTCCCTGCATCCAGGTGTTGCAACAGCTTCTATCAATTATTATCGAGCTTTAACCCGGTTCCCTCCGAGTAAAACCCCAAAGATCTCTTGTCCTGTCCTGACAATCTGGGGCTGCAAGGACGCGTTCCTGGAGAAGGCCTTGGGGGCGGCTGGTAATACTGTTGCAGATAATTACACAGTCAAATACATAGAGGAGGCCAGTCACTGGGTCATGATGGACACTCCGGACCAAGTTAACAAACACATGACCGAATTTCTTAAGTAAATATGTAAGGCTCAGATCCATGGTAAGAACACATCAGAGATTATCAATAAATTATATCATAAAGTAAATATCATAAAATTGAGATCAGTATCAAATGAGTGGTGGATTCTCAGATGTGTTGTAAATTTTGTGGAGGTCTTACCGACATTGTCAGAATCATGTTGAGTAATGAAACTAGATTTGCTTTGTTGGACTGGGACAGAACCTTAAGAAGAAAATAGATGGCATCCCTGGCCATCACATCAACTTTTCTCAACATGACGTGGCGGTATTGACTTTGACGTCATGATGTCATAACAATAAAATTGTTCATACTGCCATGCATGGGGATCTCTGGCATAGATTAAAGTCCTACCAACCACACTGTTGTGCTACTTGTTCAAAGTGACATTTATTGTTGTGATGTCAGAGTGACAAAGATAAATGCAGCATGTTGTAACTTTCCTGTTGATAACTATTAAACTAATATGGATAAACATCATATTTTTGTGTTTATTTCTTGAAGAATATATTTTGTTATCATTTTTGGAAAGTGATCAGTACAAGACTGTACTTTCTTTTTTGTTTACGGTGCAGCATTATCTTTACCTGTGTGTGTCATACTGAAGGGCCAAACATCGTAAACTGGTTAGTCCTGTGATGATTCAAAATGGTATCGGTTCACCGCTTTCAGTTGTTATGTGCCATGAAACAGGTATCATATTTTGCTGTAGGTTAGAAAGCGTCACCGGTCTGATAGTTAGGAGACTACCATTTAAGATCTATGTTGAGATTGTCGTAGGACTCTCAGTGTGGTAACTCCAAGTGCGAACAAGGACCAGACACGGACGTAGCGTCACATTAAACATGACATTATGATATCCACACATACAGGTATGATAGAAGGCCATTTCACTTCCGGCGACGAAGACGTCTGTTGAAGATGTCACAAAGACATAACATGATAATTCTAGTACAGCGGGCAGTGTTTCAAACGACCATTCTACGGGAGAAAATAAACCAACTTCTCCTGCTCGGTCGGTATCTACCCTAGACATGCACTGCCAAGTGAGTTATACCCGGACTAACCAAGGTCATGTGTCCGAACCTCATGTAGAAAACACTATAAGTTTCTTAGTATAGTTCAGTGTAGAAATATTTCCAGTAGTATAGAAACTACTTGACCATAGCCAATAAGCAGTGTAGTTATATTTTACCGAGCAACCATCGTTCCTATACAACAAGTAGTCAGTGTAGAAGCTGCTGCTCGGTAAACAAGGTAATAAGCCTCTGACTGCCCATTGTCCAGGTATCAGTGTTGGCGTGTGACTTGTGTCCATGAGTGTATTCACGTATAATGTTAGACAATACGTAAACAGAGTCTGGTTCAGAGTGTGCACGAGCATGCCTGTTCTCTCACATGTACTGAATTGATTCAGGAAGGCAGGGTAGAAGTGTAAACCAAAGAAATGTCAACTCTTTGAGAAGAGGTGAATTATCTTGGACATATTGTTTCTGCTCAAGGTGGTTCAATGGCTCCTGCAAAGACTGAAGGTATTCGAAAATGGCAAGCCCTATCAAATTTTACTGAATTGAGAACTTCTCTGAGATTGTGCTCATATTATCGTCGATTTGTGATGCTACCAAAAGTCAGTGTGACTGGGATGAACATCTACTTATGGCTCCAGTATACACAGTTCTTCCAAGTATACACCAAACTACCTTGTTGTGTGTAGGGAAATTAACCTACCAGTAGATATCATGTATGGGCCAACAGTGAAGCCATCAGTTGAGGAAGAAAATGGGAATGGTGTGGAAGACATGGAGTCCCGGATAACAAAGACTTAGGAAATAGTCAAGAAAAATCTACAACGATCATCCCAGTATCAGAAAGAGTATTATGATCGCAAATCGCATGCAGAACAATTACAAGCAGGGGACTAAGTTTTACTTTTCTGCCCTACAGTACCAAAGGAAAATGTCTTAAACTGTAAATACATGGGGATTGACCACATACTTGCAAAGCTTTCTTAACTGATCTATAGAATACAGCATGCATCTAACCACAAGAAGATAGTAGATCATAGGAATAGACTCAGATTGGACAATAATGTTTGTAATAACAACCCATCCACACCTTCAGTCAGTACTGTGTAGTACTGTTTTTACACTGATTCCTTATTGTTTATTCCAATGCACATCATCAGGCTTCATACTTAAGCCTTATCTGTAAACATCAATCTATCATCATTCTACATTGCATAAACATCAATTATCCACACGTATATAACCTCCCTACTTCACATTCCTGTACATCACTTGCTTGATAATGGAGTTAGTATCTACACCGAAACGTCGCATTCATTATAATAAAGAAGATGTATATACACAGAACTATCTCCCTTGTCATGGCAAACCTGTCTTGTCTTTTCATGGCAAACTCACAAACAATGATTGATTGTGTGAAGATCGATCCATTCTTTCCAGACGATGGCATGATTGTGGCCCCTGCCCACAGAGGTAGATGATACAATCTATCACATTGCAGTTGGCAGGCAACCTGCGGTTGAAAGTGAACAAGAAATGAAGTCACCAGCACTCATCTGCTCAAATGTATCGGGTAGTAAGGCTTGGTGACGTGGTTGGTTGCATGTTATCGTACCTTGACATATCTATTTTCAACTTCCGGTTTGTCTGGTCCCAACTTACTTTGTTTCAGGCCTCTGTGATATAATTCAGTTATTGCGATTCCCCTCTTTGGATACGTCCTATGGCGCTGTTCCGATCGGCAGCGCTAAGTTTGTCAAACTTGAAAAATGTTGACAATTGAATGACACATTATTGGCATATGCTTGCCTTTTTATAGCCACTACTGTTTTCCTCCATGACATTTTTAACAAGTGTGAAAACAATGCCGTTTAAGACAATGCAAATCGTCAATGGCTGCGTTTAGACGCACCGTTTGTCGAATATCAGGCCACCAACATTTTCCAATAACATATATCCAAATTATATACCGGATTTTTGTGTAATGAACTACATACTACCTGTGCGTTTCATTTTTTGAAGAGTGTATGTGAGTAAAGTATATTCATGTTAAACCAATGTTTCAGTGTATTATCCGTACAAAGTGACATTCATTATTTCAAGATGATTCTCACCGCTGCTAATCGACAAACTATTTAAGGTTTAAATCAGACGATGCTGCTGTACTCATTGCCTTCGCTGACATCAAAATTTGGGCTTGATATTTTCATGGCAGAATGGAGATAATGTACCAGGTTCTGTGTTTTCAATGTGGAGCTATGTATAGTGAGCTACCTGTAGATTTGATGGCTTTATTTCTATCATGTGTAACCTCACCCTGTGCGTTTTCAAATCTAATTGTACCTCCTATAATATTGTACGTATACAAATGTACAATTGTGATGATGGTTTATCGTGATATTTGACAAGTCAAGTCTCGTTAATCCGACACTCGTTAATCCGACAATCGGCTTTATCCGACACAAATGATGGGAACCGATTTTATCAGTGTATGTAATTACATTTGTTATCAAATGACACATGTTAACTAAGTCTTTGACAGGATATATGAGGTGAGGTGAAAACGGGGTTAACGTCGCTTTCAAGATAATTGCACTTATAATGCTTATATAACGAGATAATGCCAGAAATAGATACGAGATATTTTAGAAACATTATACTGACTCCGAGCTGTCCTTGCTTTCTTTCCTTTAATGCCCAGCGCCTGGAAAGAAGTTTTCCATGATAAGTTTCATTTGGTTTGAAACTAAATGTATACTGCTGTAAATACTGCACCATGTTTCAGGGGAACAAATTCACAGCTGCTGAAGCTGTTTGTGCAAGGATTCCTAGAGTTCTGGGACCGCCTCCGTGGTCTAGTGGTAGAACGTCCTCCCGGAGAGCGGAAGGTCCGGGGATCGATCCCCGGCCGCGTCGTACCAAAAGACGTGATAAGATCGTACTTGTTGTTACCCTGTCTGGCGCTCGGCATTAAGGGGCTAAAACAAGGACTGGTCGGCTCGGAGTCAGGATACTGTGTCTGAGTGGGGTTTTCATGTTAAACTACGGCATGGTATCTCAGTGAGCTAGCACTATAATCGGCATCAGTCCGGACTAGCACAAGCAGCCACACAAACACACACACGTACATGCACGTCGCTATATAAGTGCAATAATCTTGGACGCGACGTAAAACCCCATTTCACCTCACCTCACCTAGAGTTCTGGTACTCATGGCGATACCAGCTGCGTGAGTTCGAAAAGTCCGAGTTGTGTAACTTAGGCATTAACACAAATCTAAATAGTGTGTTCGAATCCCAGGCTCGCTCTGATTATGTTGCTATGTTTGTCAGCTCAGCACAGGGCCCTCGCGCATGGATTTCACCACAAGATCTTTTGTTCTCCCTACTGCCTCCTGTGACTGAGAAACGATGGTTGATGTGACGTGAGACCACGCCTTTCAGAAGAGATAACACAATGTGTCATGTCATGGTTGACTGAGAAACAATGGTTGATGTGACGTGAGACCACGCCTTTCAGAAGAGATAACACAATCTGTCAAGTCATGGTTGACTGAGAAACAATGGTTGATGTGACGTGAGACCACGCCTTTCAGAAGAGATAACACAATCTGTCATGTCATGGTTGACTGAGCAACAATGGTTGATGTGACGTGAGACCACGCCTTTCAGAAGAGATAACACAATCTGTCATGTCATGGTTGACTGAGAAACAATGGTTGATGTGACGTGAGACCACGCCTTTCAGAAGAGATAACACAATCTGTCATGTCATGGTTGACTGAGAAACAATGGTTGATGTGACGTGAGACCACGCCTTTCAGAAGAGATAACACAATCTGTCATGTCATGGTTGACTGAGAAACGATTATTTTCAGCTGCTTTAATATGTTTGTAACCGGCTTTATTTAAACATCTTGAAAACATCACGTGGCAGTTTACGTTTCACAAGCATGGTTCAATTAACAAGAGAGTACCCTTGTCTTATAAAAGAATATGCTGTTGTATATTATGGCAAAGATGAAGAGATATCTTTCATTCTATTCAAACTACGTTTCAATTACATTTTCTTGGCTACAGATTCTGTGATCTTTCAGAGATAATTCGATTTTTAGATGATTTGTTGATATCACAAATTCGATTATTAGATTTTAAAATGATTTATTTATATAACAAATTCGATTTTAAGGTATCACAAAATGATTTATTGAGATCACAAATTCAAGTTTTAGATAGATCTATCACAAAATAATTTATTGATTGCAGACAAGGAGTGCGGGTAATTTTAAACTTATTATCAGACTGCCACGTTTAATTTAACAGCTTAAATTCATTAAATCTATTTTTTAATAATTCCCCTTCCCAAATCAGTATATCAAATGTACTTTATGCAAGAAAGGCGAGACAGACAATACTGTAGACACTTTTTAATTAACTTTATCATTTACTACAGTATGACATTAAGGTAGAATTCATTATTTTCATGAACCTAGAAGTGATTTATTTATATCTTAAAGGTGAATTTGTGATATCGATATATACACAGATATATATTCCCTATTTTATAATATCAATGAATAAATTATTGATATTATACAAAAGGGAATGACTTGTAAAACGGCGCGTCATAGGTTACTAATTTCTTGGCCGTTGGTTGTCACAGGTGACAAGTGAATATGTTTTATTATATATCAAGGTACACATGAAAATTAATAAAAAGTTGATTACACGGAATCACAGGCTGCGAAAAACATTGAAATGGATCAAACCGATATATTATGACCTGAAGAGCAGAACTTAATCTTATCTTTTCTTTCCGTGGTTCCAATTGGACATTGTTCGCGTAACAATGTAGCTATGTATCCATGAAATCACTACATCCATATACTACTATCTACAGTGTTATCAATGATATACAGCTAACCACAAGGGTTAAAGTCCGCCCATTCATGCGCATTGCCGCATATATAAAACAGGGTCGCACTAACTTCGTTTCTATTCATTCCCGTGAGCACTTTTGACTTTCCCAACCAGGAAGTATGGCGATTAAGGACCTTTTTCTCAGGTGTATTTCTTTCGGATTGGGCTGTTTTTATTCAACATTCGTTTTGTTCAATTTATCTTTGGGGTTTGTGAAACACCCTATCGCATTTTTCTCACGCAAGAAACGAGATGTGATGCCATCAGTTCTAAACGACCCGGACTTGGGGACGCATGGCTATCTTCACTTGGAGGTAAGTAAGTGATCGAGTGAAGCAAACATTACTTTTGTCAACGCGGAACATTTGAATTATTCTTTGCAGATTATTTGTGCTGAATTATGCAGATGTGCCAGATTTATTTTACGCCTCTTTGTCAGTTCTGATTTCAGGACATTAAGTTCTATAACGTGGATCAACATTGGTCACAATCGCATAACATATTCTTTACAAGCGAGTGCAGTCGCGACAGACTTATCACCAGCATTAGGCCTAATACTGGTGGTTTGTGGACTTTGGACTGAGCTAAAGCAGTGACGGTCACTTGTGCTGAGTCATTTGGAAATCATTTCTACATGTTTTATAGGCGTTAATCACTATTATTAATAAACAATATGAATTTTATTTTGGTAATCTAAATTATTATGAACATAATCATGATTATCATATGCAATTTCAGCATGTTCAGTGTGGTGTTTATAAATAATTAATAAAACAATAAGCGAGTGAGAGTGAGGTTAATACATTAATTCTCATACAAGTTTCATAAAATCAGTGTGACACACATGTGAGCGTAAAAATTTCTTTATTACCCATAATTTCTTAGACTTCTAAGCTACATCATGTACATCAGCTAGCTTCCCTTTAGAGAAATGCACTGATCACAATCACAGTGTTTGAAAAAACTCAGTTGTCAAATAATGTCAACAACTTTCAGCTATGGCATTTTTAGTGTGACATCATTCCAATCCTACGTCACAATAAGATTTGGATGACGTCAGCCATGCCATCCCTATGATGTAAACACTAGACTGCTGCAAGTGAAGTGATATTTGAACCAGCGCACTTATGATTGTTATGAACTCGGTTATTTCTAACCCTGTGGGCAATGTAGTGTATTTGTAAGACCGTACATCATGCTCAGGTGCTTGTACGTCCCGCACCTAAACTGGAAGGAACATCAAGCAAACAGATGTCTCGACTGAACCGTGATTTATACGTAACTGACCACAGGTAAATTGTCATGACGTCACACAAGATGCTGGGGCTTGTGACATATGGCGTAATAGCGCGGCACATAGGCGCTCACAATATGTAAACAAACCTAACACAATGGGCAATAACTTTATATTCAAACATTCTGTCAGCTGTGATTATTTATTTATCACATGGTAGCTTATAAGTTTATGATAGTAATATCCACATATTGGTCATTGTTGAGAAGCTGGTAAGAAACATAATAATTAAAAAGAAGAATGAAATGTGTAAATAAATGATAGGCCCCAAGTATTAACAAGTATTAACAACAGATATGATAGACATAACTTCAGACTAGACCAAAGTACCACTACTAAAAAAAGTTCATCTCATCCTAAACTACTTAATTCTTTGTTTTTGCTGACATCACCGAGTTCGTGTTTGATTTGGTCATAGAATGGAGGTAATGCGTTTTCAATACCGAGCTGTGGCATGTATGGTGTTACCTGTCAATTTGATGGCCCTGAATCTGTCATTTGTAACCTCACCCTGCACGGTTTCAAATTTAATTAATTTTGCACACTTAAAATGTGCAATTGTGATGATGAAAATTTATGATTTGTTTGTTTGTTGTTTAACGCTGCACTCAACAATGTTCCAGCTATATGACGATGGTCTGTAAGTAATCGAGTCTGGACCAGACAATCCAATGATTGGTATCTCAAGCATCGATCCACGCAATTGGGATCCAATGACATGCATCAACCAAGTCAGCGAGCCTGACAACCAAATCCTGTTAGTCTCCTTTTACGGCAATCAATTCTAACCCAGATCTTCATGGGTCGAAAGTTTAGGAAGTAGCAGATCCTGCTAACACTGTTTTTAGTTACTAGTCATGTTGATTATGTTTATTTTGTAAATACAATTGTTATAAAATTTTATGAATGACATGACACAAGTTAATGTCTGATTGGATCGATGAAAGTCAGAAGAACATGAAACATTTATAGTTAAGGAATAAAGAACTTCTTATCCATAAATAGTTTAATGTTTGTGACACATTTTGTTTTGAATCAAATTTATGCTGCTACAAATGCTGCACCATGTTTACCGGGCTTTTCTAACTTCAGGAGGTAAGAATCCACTATGTTGCCCAAGGCGACGAGAGCAAGCCGCTCATGCTGTTCGTCCATGGGTTCCCAGAGTTCTGGTACTCATGGCGATACCAGCTGCGTGAGTTCAAGAAGGATTACAGGTGATCAGAGCTGCGTCTCTTGCAAGAAACCTATCATCATGTGTTCAAATCTCAGCCTTGCCCTGATTATGTTTTTATGTTTGTCAGCGCAGTACCCTTGCTTTTGGATTTCACCATAGCTGTAAACGTTCAAGATGTGCAGCACTCTGGGATATCTTCCCACATCAAGATCAAAGACCTGTTTTTCTCAATCCTTATCACAAATTTGCCATCTCCCACCAGAAAGTAACCAGCCTTATCACAACGTTACCTTCTCCCACCAGAAAGTGACCAGCCCTATCACAAACTTACCTTCTCCCACCAGAAAGTAAACAGAGAGTAGTCCACACTATCAACAGTTACCTGCTCTACAAGAGCACCCCATCAGGAAGTAGCTGACTCAAAAAACATTACCACCTTTCAGAAAGTTGCCCACGCCATCAGATAGTAACCAGCAATCAAAACATAACCCCCTTTCAGAAAGTTGCCCACGCCATCAGATAGTAACCAACAATCAAAACATAACCCCCTTTCAGAAAGTTACCCACGCCATCAGATAGTAACCAACAATCAAAACAAAACCCCCTTTCAGAAAGTTACCCACGCCATCAGATAGTAACCAACAATCAAAACATAACCACCTTTCAGGAAGTTTCCCACACCATCAGATAGTAACAACTATCAAAACATAACCACCTTTCAGAAAGTTTCCCACGCCATCAGATAGTAACCAACAATCAAGATGTAACCATCTTTCAGTAAGTTGCCCACGCCATCAGATAGTAATCAACAATCAAAACGTAACCACCTTTCAGAAAGTTACCTACACCATCAGATAGTAATCAACCATCACAATGTTACCACCTTTCAGAAAGTTACCCACACCATCAAATAGTAACCAACTATCAAAACATAACCCCCTTTCAGAAAGTTGCCCACACCATCAGATAGTAACCAACAATCAAAATGTAACCACCTTTCAGAAAGTTACCTTTACCATCAGATAGTAATCAACCATCAAAATGTAACCACCTTTCAGAAAGTTGCCCACGCCATCAGATAGTAACCAACAATCAAAACGTAACCACCTTTCTGAAAGTTACCCACACCATCAGATAGTAATCAACCATCAAAATGCAACCAACTTTCAGAAAGTTACCTACACCATCAGATAGTAACCAACTATCAAAACATAACCCCTTTTCAGAAAGTTACCTACACCATCAGATAGTAATCAACCATCAAAATGCAACCAACTTTCAGAAAGTTACCTACACCATCAGATAGTAATCAACCATCACAATGTTACCACCTTTCAGAAAGTTACCCACACCATCAGATAGTAACCAACTATCAAAACATAACCCCCTTTCAGAAAGTTACCTACACCATCAGATAGTAACCAACAATCAAAATGTAACCACCTTTCAGAAAGTTACCCACACCATCAGATAGTCATCAACCATCAAAACATAACCACCTTTCAGAAAGTTTCCCACTCCATCAGATAGTAACCAACAATCAAAATGTTACCACCTTTCAGTAAGTTGCCCACGCCATCAGATAGTAACCAACAATCAAAATGTAACCACCTTTCAGTAAGTTGCCCACACCATCAGATAGTAACCAACAATCAAAATGTAACCACCTTTCAGAAAGTTACCTACACCATCAGATAGTAATCAACCATCAAAATGTAACCACCTTTCAGAAAGTTTCCCACGCCATCAGATAGTAACCAACAATCAAAACGTAACCACCTTTCAAAAAGTTGCCCAAGCCATCAGATAGAAACCAACAATCAAAACGTAACCACCTTTCAGAAAGTTACCTACACCATCAGATAGTAATCAACCATCACAATGTTACCACCTTTCAGAAAGTTACCCACACCATCAGATAGTAACCAACTATCAAAACATAACCCCTTTTCAGAAAGTTACCTACACCATCAGATAGTAATCAACCATCAAAATGCAACCAACTTTCAGAAAGTTACCTTTACCATCAGATAGTAATCAACCATCACAATGTTACCACCTTTCAGAAAGTTACCCACACCATCAGATAATAACCAACTATTAAAACATAACCCCCTTTCAGAAAGTTACCCACACCATCAGATAGTAACCAACAATCAAAATGTAACCACCTTTCAGAAAGTTACCTACACCATCAGATAGTCATCAACCATCAAAATGTAACCACCTTTGAGAAAGTTGCCCACGCCATCAGATAGAAACCAACAATCAAAACGTAACCACCTTTCAGAAAGTTACCTACACCATCAGATAGTAATCAACCATCACAATGTTACCACCTTCCAGAAAGTTACCCACACCATCAGATAGTAACCAACTATCAAAACATAACCCCCTTTCAGAAAGTTACCTACACCATCAGATAGTAATCAACCATCAAAATGCAACCAACTTTCAGAAAGTTACCCACACCATCAGATAGTAACTAACCATCACAATGTTACCACCTTTCAGAAAGTTACCCACTCCATCAGATAGTAACCAACTATCAAAATGTAACCACCTTTCAGAAAGTTACCCACTCCATTAGATAGTAACCAACTATCAAAATGTAACCACCTTTCAGAAAGTTACCCACACCATCAGATAGTAACCAACTATCAAAATGTAACCACCTTTCAGAAAGTTACCCACGCCATCAGATAGTAACCAACCATCACAATGTTACCACCTTTCAGAAAGTTACCCACTCCATCAGATAGTAACCAACTATCAAAATGCAACCACCTTTCAGAAAGTTACCCACTCCATCAGATAGTAACCAACCATCACAATGTTACCACCTTTCAGAAAGTTACCCACTCCATCAGATAGTAACCAACTATCAAAATGCAACCACCTTTCAGAAAGTTACCCACTCCATCAGATAGTAACCAACCATCACAATGTTACCGCCTTTCAGAAAGTTACCCACTCCATCAGATAGTAACCAACTATCAAAATGCAACCACCTTTCAGAAAGTTACCCACTCCATCAGATAGTAACCAACTATCAAAATGTAACCACCTTTCAGAAAGTTACCTACACCATCAGATAGTAATCAACCATCACAATGTTACCACCTTTCAGAAAGTTACCCACTCCATCAGATAGTAAGTAACCAGCTATCAAAACGTCAACACCTTTATTTTCCAGTCTTGCCAGAAAGATACATGCACTGTCACAAAGTTACTGATTCCCCAAAGATGATAAGATCACTTTCTGTTGCTTGACATTTGTTTCTCCTCCATTTTAATCATATCTCAAGTTTGAAGACCTGTGTTATTTTCCCCTAGGGTTGTGGCCATTGATTTGAGAGGCTATGGTGAATCTGACAAGCCTTCCGGTGTTGCCAATTACCAGATGTCCAAGATGGTGGCCGATCTTAAACAACTCATCCCTGCTCTAGGTAACATTAAAATTTGGAAGCTTTGTAAACAAATCAATTCTAGAAGAGAATGAAGCATATGTCCAATATTTTGTCTATGTCATAGAATTCTTGGATCTAGTTTATAATGCAGTGTTCTGGCCATGCAGTGGCCTCACAGGATTCTCACAATATTATATTCATTGGTGCATGATAGTAACTCTCAGTGGGACAAGGGGTGCATTCATGTAGCATTCATGTAGATGGGAGTCACTTATTTTCTCAAAAACAGTTTACATCACAGGACAGCCCATTTCACTTCACCTCATGACTGCACATGGTTGCAGCATAACTCAGAACACAGCATGTGAACATTGTGTAATTCATGTGAAATCTAATTCAATGACAAAGCTACATTATATTTACGAGTACCTTGAGTCAGGCTATGGACCGTGATCACAAGCAAACTGTTGAGGCTAACTGTATATGACATCGGACGTTGTTGCTGCAATACGTAATATCTGAAAAAAGATGCCATGCCCAAATACTGTGTATCGCTAACGTTAATTGTGGACGGCAGTTCTGCATCAATAACCTGCATACCTTGGCATGTTAAGTTTATATGATCTCTCAGAGTTTGGCCCAATAAGTTTTGAAAATGACCAATCTCATTAAAATCAGATCTAAGTTCTCGCTGCCACTAAACAAAGTTCTGAAGGCATCCCATTACGGGACAAATTTTGAAAAATGAACAAACGAACATTCAAGAATGTCTAATATATGGTTGAGATTGTATGGCAGTGCTTTCCACATACTGTGCAACGCCTCCTCTGTTCAAATCTTTATCCCACGGAAGCGAGAGATAGACGATAATTTTGATGGAATCAGTCGTAGGGGCCGTAACTGTCGTTCGGAATACCCCGTGTTAACGTTTTCGTGGTTACATGATCAGAAAACACATTCTGGTAATCGACGCTCTGATTGGTTGGATGAAAGGCCGTTCTGACGTGGCCTGTAACGGGATGTCCTCAGATCTTTGTTTAGCAAGAACTAAGATCTGATTTTAATGAGATTGGAAAAAGACCCCATGTATTTATGCTGAAGGGGTCCTTGTCCCCATTTGTTCAGTTTCTTGGCAGATAACTTGAGTACTGGTGTATGTATGGAATATTGTTCTACAGAAGGTTGTAATAACCTTCCATCATTTCAAACAAATTGAATATTTATGTAAAACTGCTAAAAAAACTATCAGCCAACACACAAATAAAATACACACTATTTATATATTAAAAGGCCAAGTGAAATATAAATTATCATGATCAACATGATAAATATTCAGATACACGGATGTATTCTGATGCCTCTGTGGTGTTTTATGGGGTCTAGACGTGAGAACACAGTACATCTGATCTGCTTCTGTCCTCCAGGCTACAGATCCTGTGTGCTGGTGTCCCATGACTGGGGAGGCGCCATTGCCTGGACATTCACTGCCATGCACCCCGAACTGGTCGACAAGCTGATTGTAATGAACTGCCCCCATCCAGGCATCTTTCGCAGCTACATGGAGAAGAATATGGTGCAGTTCAAGAAATCTTGGTAACAAAAATATAGTCTGTTCTGCATTGGCTCATGGTACTCAAATATGTATGCATGTGACCAAGACCAGTTGCTCATCTCTCTCTTATTTTCGCTCCAACTGAGTTGTTCGGGAAAATTTCCTTGGCTTTGTAATCTGAGCCATCCTCTCAAAACGAAATCTTTCTCATAAATGTTTTTGCTCATATTGATTACATTCTTCTAACCTTCAACTATCATATCTAAAGAATATTGTTTTACCCTTGGCCAAAATGTTTCAACAAAATTTGTCTTAACGTTTTGACTCTGATTTTTACTATGAAAGTATGTAATATCTGTGGTGTTTGTGTCTCAGATCGAGATCCTCACCCTACTTCATCAAAGTCAATGCCAACGAAGAGTCAACACGTCTGTGCTAACCTGAATATCACAAAGCAGACTGCTGCAGCTGGGAAAGGGTCTACAAAGGCTGCATCAAAGACACAGAAGGAGAGCTATTCACAGCTATTGCCCACGCAGCAGAGAACATCAGCAATGCAGACACAACCCCTCATGTCTGATTCATCCCTCATGCTGGTGCAGACCTTCCTGCAGCCTCCGGCCTTCACGCAGCCAAAGGGGGTTTGCAGGCCTCGGCCTCGGCCTTCGTGCAGCCTCCAGCATTCACGCAGCCTAAGAGGGTTTGCACAGCCTCAAGGGTTTGTGCAGGGGTACATGCAGCTTCCCTGCATGCAGAAGGCCTTCACCCAGCAATCTACACTGGGGCGCAGATTTTCGTGCAGCCACCAGCCCTTTCACAGACGCAGGGCTTGCGTGCAGCCAACCTGCGGGCAGCCTCCAGCTTTCACGCAACCTGTTACATGTTTAACGTTCACGCAGCCTTACCTTTTGCAACAGAGTGCGAAACCAGCTTCATTTCGTAATTTGTGTTACCCAGCAAGTTTTTACTTGCTTTGCAGCAGCACGCAGCAATAGATTAGACAGGAAGAATTGGTGGTAAAATTCACCAAATTCTCACCATGAGGTTTAGCACAGATGCATCGTTATGAAGAAATGGTCACCGTTCTCAAGATTGATGCCCACGCTGAGTCAGAAAAGATCATCACAACACTTACAACTGCCTAGACATTTTACTCAGTAGTCGTACTGCCGGGTACCCAAATTCTGGAATCACCAATCATAACTTCATGATTCTCACCATGTGATCCAAACCCTGCTATGGTGATTGCAGTACATTATCGCTTTGGCGTATCTGTACCAAGAGGATCAGCCATTCATGGGCGATCAAGACAAGATAGCCATCAACTGGGCTGTTCATTGAAACTTCACCAGTACAATTGTCAAAGCTTCATCGAATATTGACAGTTAACAGTTTCCTACATGCATCAGATATCATGGAAATCAAACTGCTTCTGCACAGGACACGTCACAGATTCTACAAGGAACTGACTGCATACACACCATTCTGCTTCAGAACTTGATACATCATTTTGTCTATCAACCATACAGTTCACACTGGATTTGTCAGTGTGTGGAGCATTGGACCTGGACCTCGTCCCCAGAGAGAAGGCAATTTTCTATGCGACTATGCTGGAATTAGGTCAAACAGACCTTATGAGAGAAATGCAGTGCACCTTTACAAATCGGTTTGCATGATTACTTGTACATAATGCTGCAACCGGACAATCAGAAGCCTGATGATATACATCAATGTGCCTGGGTCGCAAACTTCATTAGACCCCGATTCACACCGAGGCACCACTCTTCATTGTTTTCTCGATATAAGAATGGGAGCACTTATAAGACACCTATGGGATAGAATCCATAGCCTTTTCACCAAAACTACTCGTCGACATAGTGACCTGGAGGGACACGTCATCCTTCATTTTTGAGGTTCAGGAATTGGTGAATCCTTCAAGGCACAATTTTCTGATACACACACGTGACCACCTTGTCTTGATCATCATACTTCGTACAATCATTCAGACCGAACAATTGTGTGTGCAGCCTGGATCAACTAGATATGCAGCTTACATTCAACATCGACTATCAGGGGAGCACACTTATTACATCCAAATGGGACCGGGTGGTTTATCTGTAGATGAATGCTATCTCCACATCAGTAACTCGGTGGATATATTTGCAACCAGATTTAACAGACATGTAGCAACCTCAAGCCGTCGACGCCATAACCAATTGGGTCCACAGCTTAAACACAAGTTCTTTATGATAAGAACAGACAACTCATCTGTTAGGAGTATGTGTTCCCACCACCGGCACTACAGAAAATCAGACGGAAATTAAGAAGAATATCATGTTCCTAGGGGTCAATGAACAGATCTTGATCTAAACCACAAACAGGTGGAACCCTACACCAACTGTAGGATTCAAGCAATAAGTATGAATCAGGATAAGATATAATATTTATTTTATAGGGTAAAAGTATTATTTATCCTTATCCTGACTCATACGCTAAAGTGCCCTCACAGCCATCCCCTCTTCCCCGGGAAATGAGAGAGTGACGAGTAACTGTCTTGGTGATGTGCTTCCGGTGCGTGCGCAGTCCTGGGGTGCATTTTGGTGAAATGTTTTCGGAACACAGTTCAGGAAGTTTCCACTACCTTTCAGTAATGAGTAGGGATAAGCAATAAGTGTGAGTCAGGATAAGTATAAATAATATTTTTACTCTAAAAAATACATTTTTACCTACTAATGGTAACAATGGTAACTGTTGACACATGGGATCTCATTGTGTCAGTGAATGCCAATATGTCCAGGCTAGAATGTGTCACTTTATTAATGCGAGCAAGGGAGACTCATTAATTTCATTATTTACAGTATATGATCACAGCTATGGTGTGTCAATAAAATTCTCCACCAAGTATTTTCAAGTTCTAACATGGCCAGCATGGCAGCCATAATATTTTTGCAAACTACCCAGGCATTTCTGTTTGTATTGTTATGAATTTGCAATATGCAGTACAGATGTGGTACTGGATAATAATATCCGTTTACTTTTGCTGAGTGTTGTGGATTTGTGATAATCTGACTTTCTTGTCCTGTTTCAGGTATATTTTCTTCTTCCAAGTTCCATTCCTTCCTGAGTTGATGCTGAGAGTGAATGACATGAAAGCTCTGGAAAGAATCTTCACGGGGAGTAAGGGTGGTCTCACCACAGGGAAATGCAGCACTGACGATATAGAGGCCTACAAATATGCTTTCTCTAGACCAGGTAATTATGGTGCTGTGGTTAAAAACTTGATGATGCTATCCTAATAGGAGTACCACTATTGGAATAGTTCTGACAGTAAGAGGAGGACTCTAATTGGTCGTTTCATTGAATTGTTTTACATGTCAAGGCTGTACACATGCTTTGTCCCTGGTTCAGTTGACTGCAAGGGAGAGTGTAAGAAAGGGAAGTCACTCTAGTTGTCCTTATAAACATGATATCAAGACTGTACACATGGCTTGTCCAAGGTTCAGTAGATTGCTGGGGATATGGTAAGAAAGGGAAGTCACTCTAGTTGTCCTTATGAACATGAAATCAAGACTGTACACTTGCCTTGTCCCAGGTTCAACAGATTACTGGGGATATGGTAAGAAAGGGAAGCCACTCTAGTTGTCCTTATAAACATGATATCAAGATTGTACACATGGCTTGTCCCAGGTTCAACAGATTATTGGGGAGATTGTTAGAAAGGGAAGTCCCTCTTGTTACTCACAAGTGTGTCTTTTCATCTTATTTTTATTTGGAATAAGAGCACATGGTAAGGTGACTGATTATGATGATTATCAGTATTAATTATCCCCCGCCACAAAGTGGGAGGGGGATATGGGAATGGGTGCTGTCCATCAGTCACATTTTGTTTCCAGAGCATAACTCAGAAACCATTCAAAATTCAAAATAAATATATTGTTATGAAACTTTGCATGTGTATTAAATGTACTCTGAACATTGATGTTTTGGTATATTTAAAAAAAATAATTATGTTTGCTTGGCAACAAAATGGACTTATACTCAAATATGTGTTGCATTCGTTGTCGGAGCATAACTGGAAACTGTTCAAATTGTTTTTCACAAAACTTTGCCTAAATATCTGTATCTGTATATCACTTGTTGATCTGGTGCTTTTTGATGTTTTGGTATTTCCTAATCTAATTTAAATCAGACCTTAGTTCTCGCTACTGCTAAACAAAGATCTGAAGACATCCCATTAGGGGTCGAGCTTTCATCCGACCAATCAGAGCGTCACTTACCAGATTATGAAAGTGACAGTCGGAATGTGATTTCTAATCATGCAATAACAAAAAAAATTAAATTGATTGGTCATTCCATTAGTCACTTAATTATTTACAAACTGCCCTCTTATAGCTGGAATATTGCTGAGTGCTGTGTTAAACAACAAACAAAACAAACAAAAATAATATTGTTTGTGCCCCGCAGTGGGGGATAGTAATAATGTTGTTTTCTTGTTCATCTCATATCAAGATGAGTTTTCAATATTCATGTCAACTATGGATATATATCATCAATGTGTTGACATTGGACTATTAACAGTGTATGTTTGTTTGTTTCTTGTTTAATGCCCATCCGGAATATTAGAGCTATATGATGGCAGCCTGTAAATAATTGAGTCTGGACCAGACAATCCAGTGATTGACATCATGAGCATCGATCCATGCAATTGGGATATGATGACATGCATCAACCAAGTCAGCAAGCCTGACCACCCGATCCTGTTAGGTGCCTTTTACGGCAAGCATGGGTTGCTGAAGACCTATTCTACCCGGGATCTTCACATTCTATTCATATCAGTGATGAGCTTTGAGTAGTTGTGGGTACTCATGGGTCAAACGACGGACTGCCTGTGAATATCACTGACCAGGTAATAGAAATGTAGGATCAGTATTGATCATTTGTTTGTTCAGTTCGTTTGTTCAGGGGCTTTTTTGTTTTGGGGGCGGTCGGGTAGCCTAGTGGTTAAAGCGTTTGCGCGTCATGCCGAAGACCTGGGTTCGATTCCCGACATGTGTTCAGTGAAGCCCATTTCTCTTGTCCTCGTCGTGATATTGCTGGAATATTGCTAAAAGTGGCGTTAATCCATACTCATTCATTCATTCAATTTTTGTTTTTGAATGCCACACTCCAATTGCATTGTCTCATATCGGGTCTTCATAACACACAATCCACCAAGTCACACAGTCTGACCACCGATGCATTCAGTCGCCCCATGCTAAGCATAGTTTACTGGGACCTATTTGAACCATGAAACCCCACAGGGGACTCTGACCTGCCTAGGGCATGGATGTGGTGTTGAGATCAGCATCTTGGACACCTGGAGCCAACCCTGGGAGTTTCAGCTTGTGACACTGCGACTCATGCAGATTGTTTGTATGTATTCAACACCATGCTAAGCTTTTGTTTCCAACCTCCAGGTGCTGCCACAGCTGCCATCAATTATTATCGAGCTACAATCCGGTTTCCTGCGAAAAGGATCCCTAAGATCTCCTGCCCGGTGCTGACCATCTGGGGTTGCAAGGACACAGCCCTGGAGACAGGCTTGGCCGCTGCTGCTGATGCTGTTGTAGACAACCACACAGTCAAATACATAGAGGAGGCTAGTCACTGGGTCATGATGGACACTCCGGACAAAGTTAACAAACACATGACTGATTTTCTTAAGTAAATATGTAACATTCAGATCCATGATAGAAACCCAAGATAATAACAATATAATATACTATTAAAATATATTCAGGTATATATTATGTTTTACGTTTATAGGATGCAGAAATAGTTTTGAAGAAACATAATTCTTTTTTGAAAGGTGATAAGTACAAATTTTTATGTTTTGTTGTAACTGTGTTCGCATTATTATAGTCTCTACCGGTGTGTATCCCAACTAGTCTTACTGAATTTACACTGCTTTACAATTTATTATGCCTAGATACAGTTATGTTGTAGTCACTAGTCTTCTAGTAAGAGACTAAATTATATTCTTATAGGACTACTTATATCCTTCCAAAACGTTGCTACTGTGAGTTACCTGTCAATACAGGTGTATTGGATTTTGAGCTGACGGGGCTTGTAACATGAACGTTCAGTTTGTAAAATCCCGTACTCCCTGCTATGATGTGACACGACGTGATACATACAGGCCATGACCATGTATGGGTTTTTACAAGATGACAACTGGCCAATCAGATACCTGGATTCTTTGCCAAATAATGAAAAAGTCTTTCCAGGTGTGTTTGCAAGAGGTCTTACAACACTGGATGTTTAATGGCCTGCAGTTCACTACATGGTCAGGTCGTGTCGGGAGTCGGTCACTTTGATGTGGGAATGAAGCTCCTTCACGTGTCAAATGTTCTGTTGTTCAACTAAGGATCCTACCCTACTACCGAGTTATTTACAGTGTAGAGGTATTACATCCTTGACTACAGTGAACAATATACACAACTGGTCCTCAGGCAAGATATGTGTTTATCTCCATATTGGATACTTATTTCAAATACATGCATATATACATGCAATTAGCTGTTATCAGAGACATTCAGTTTCAGGCTGCTATCGGTTACTTGCATAGAGTGGTGAACTTGCAAAATAACTTTAAAACTTGGTTTAATATACAGTAATCCCTCGCTACAACGCTACCTTCGGGGTCCAAATAATTGATGAGCGTTATAGATGATCAGCAGTTTAATGAAGGTCAAGTCGTAGGTGGTAGATGACCAACAAAACAGTATACATGCTCTGCCTACCTAACACGATCTATGTTGTTAGTAAATCTTGGGAGCCATGCTTTACCGCGCGCTATAACCAGGTTAGCGCTATATTGAAGGGCGCAATAACGAGGGAACACTGTATAGACCAATTCTCTTTTACACCCCTTTTATTTTTTGCCAGTTATTCTTGGCTCAGCCCCAAATATACAGAATGTTCTTTATTGGAAAATGTGTCTTTCAACCAAAATAAATATGATCATCTAACCTTATTCAATGTTGTGTGTGGAAACTGGTGTGAGAAATCTTTTTCAGATTACGTATTATATGATTGTTTATCTCACCTTGTCATGTAATTGTGTATAGATTTTTAATGAATGGAAATCCAGGTGTATGTGATCATATTTTAGTACATCATTCTTGTTTTGGGAACAACATACGTCCTCAGGAAGCGAGTACAAGACTGGATGCTTACAAAACTGGTTGTGCAAAACTATTTTTGCTATGATTTTTTGACAAGCTTCGTGTTGTTTTTTGTGAAGAATATATAAAGGGTCAAAAGCTACTGTCTACAATACTTTGTATACATTTATTGATTGTATGATTGAATAGATAAATACAAGTTTTAACCTCGGTATTATGTTTTTTTGAGTTAGTGAGGAGTTAGCCTCTATAGTCTGTATGGCAAATCAGACCCGTGAAGATCCGGGGTCTACAGCAACCCATGCTTGCCGTAAAAGGCGACTATGCATGTTGTAAGAAGCAACTAACGGGATCAGGTGGTCAGGCTTGCTGACTTGGTTGATGCATGTCATAGTGTCCCAATTACGTGGATTGATGCTCATGATGTCAATCACTGGATTGACTGGTCCAGGCTTCCTTATTTACAGACTGCTGTCATATAGCTGGAATATTGCTGAGTGCGGCATTAAACAACAAACCAACCAACATGTGGCAAATCATGGTCAACAGAGTGAACCTTCACCCATGCCTTCAGGGTAGCTTGAAGCAATATGCCAATGGCAAACAATGATTGATTATGTCAACTCTGCTATATGTCACATCATGGTAGAGAGTGAATATATATATCCATGCCTTTGAGAAAAGTTGACACGATCTGTTCCGTTATTGTTGACTGGCAAACGATGGTCATGGTTATGGACCCTGCCTTCAGAGCTAATATGACGCAATCTATCACATGGCAGCCTGAAAGTATACAATTTTGATGGAAACATGCAAATCCATTAAAATTGAAAAGGAGATTCAGAACCTGTGGAAAATAAAGGCTTGCTTCCTATGAGCTATAGAATTACAGTAAGGACTGGGCGGAAAGCAAACTATATGGTTCAAGGTGTGATACAAGACTAGCAAAGTGTGAACAGCAATCTATACCATCAGGGTAAGAAACCTGTGACACCAGCACTCAACTGCTTGTCATGTGTGGTGACGTGACAGATCAATCATCTTACACACCGTGAAACCCCGGTTGTCTACCACATTCACTGAGTGTAAGATGACTGAATCTATCACGTCATGTGGTGACGTGACAGATCAGTCATCTTACACACCGTGAAACCCCGGTTGTCTACCACATTCACTGAGTGTAAGATGACTGAATCTATCACGTCATGTGGTGACGTGACAGATCAGTCATCTTACACACCGTGAAACCCCGGTTGTCTACCACATTCACTGCGTGTAAGATGACTGAATCTATCACGTCATGTGGTGATATGATAGATTCAATCATCTTACACACCGTGAAACCCCGGTTGTCTACCACATTCACTGAGTGTAAGATGATTGAATCTATCACGTCATGTGGTGATATGATAGATTCAATCATCTTACACACCGTGAAACCCCGGTTGTCTACCACATTCACTGAGTGTAAGATGACTGAATCTATCACGTCATGTGGTGACGTGACAGATCAGTCATCTTACACACAGTGAAACCCCGGTTGTCTACCACATTCACTGAGTGTAAGATGACTGAATCTATCACGTCATGTGGTGATGTGATAGATTCAATCATCTTACACACAGTGAAACCCCGGTTGTCTACCACATTCACTGCGTGTAAGATGACTGAATCTATCACGTCATGTGGTGACGTGACAGATCAGTCATCTTACACACCGTGAAACCCCGGTTGTCTACCACATTCACTGCGTGTGAGATGACTAAATCTATCACGTCATATGTGACAGAGGTCTCAACACCATGGATAGGGGAGTGGAGGTGAAATGTGGTTTAACATCGTGTTCAAAGCCTACTTCACTTCTATAGCCACATGCATGCATGTGTGGCTGTTTGTACCAGTCCAGACTAAAGTAGTCTTTATAGTGCTAGGCCACTGAAATACCATGTGCAGTCTAACATGGATCCCCCACACATAATACTGACTCCAAGACAACCAGTCCTTGTTTTACCCCCTTAACGCAGGGTGCCATGCGGAGTAACAACAAGTACCACGTCTTTTGGTATGACACGGCATGGGGATCGAACCTCCGACCTTCTGCTTTCCAGGCAGACGCTCTATCCACTAGGCCATGGAGGTGGTTCAGCATAAAATGCAAGGAAAAACAGAGTATAAGATTAGTTTCTGTACATAATTTTATTTTTGTCTTAGCTGTCCACTCTTGAGATTGATTGAGTGAATGATGCGCAGACATAGTGTGCAGACTCATCCTCGAGGATCCAGGGTATTACATCACATCTATTAAGATGCATATCCTGGACCCAACTGCTACCACAGCCTCTTTCAGGAGTGACATCACCACCTCTATCTCTAACTTAGTATGTAGCAGGAGAGAGCCTGAATTAAGTTGAATGGATAGCTCTACTTTCGCCTTGTGTCATTCAAATAGGGCTCAAAGCCCATTTCTGGTGTCCCCTGCCGTGATGTTGCTGGAATATTGCTAAAAGCGGTGTAAAACCTCACTCACTCACTCACTCACTCACTCAAAACAAAGCCATGGTAGCGAATGGGTCCAGGGTATTTATCATAGTAGAATGGCACTGGGTAATTAAGGATGTAAAGTAATGAACAGGTCCAGCAGTGAAAATATTGTGACCATGTTCTTCTCCAGTACTGTTAAGGCACATGCAACAACCATCAATGTCTGCAGTAAGCACAATGCTTGAATATATTCCATGTGCAGGTTTTGGGAATTTGAACATGAATTTTCTTTGCAGCTTGACGTCAAACGTCTGTGTCACAAGAGGTTTTCACAGCTTGCAGTATGTCAGACTCGCTTCCAAAACAGGAGAGTAACACTTGCATGGTTTTTCTGTAATAAAACATGTTATAGGTAAAAGTGATCAACTTGGATACATTAAAAAAAGAACTACTTTCTCTGTTACACGTTCCCCGCAAATTGTAACATCTTGCCTATTTCACACAACATACTGACTCGTGAAGATCGGGGGTAGAATAGGTCTTCAGCAACCCATACTTGCCGTAAAAGGCGACTAAGCTTGTGGTTGGAGGAGACTAATGGGATCGGGTGGTCAGGCTCGCTGACTTGGTTGATGCATGTCATCATATCCCAATTGTGTGCATCGATGCTCATGATGTCAATCACTGGATTTTCCGGTCGAGACTCAATTATTTTCAGACTGCCGTCATATATGGCTGAAATATTGCGGCGTAAAACAACAAACCACACGACATACTGACCATATATCAATCATCACTTGATCTGTGCCTTCAGGCTGAGATGACACAATGTTCACATTATTAACACCAACTAATTCTCAAGCATCTTGTACAGAAATGTTGTGAAAGTGATGATCCTACAGAAAGCTGTTCTGACCTTTTGCAGAGGACCTTCTGCTCGAATTCGGACGATTTCTGAGTGGCCAGTTTGATGATGTTTGTTGCTATGTCTGCCAGCCTGGCAACATTCAGACCGTAGCTCTTGGCAGCGACCCCGCGCACCAGTTGGTAGAGGAAGGTGATCACATCACTGTCATCCTCATCTGTGGGAAACAATCACACAGGGGATATAATCAGTAATAAAATTTAGGATGTGATATGGTTTTGCCTGCAGTCAGCAATATTCCTGTTACATAATGACAGGCTTTTTACAAATAATTGAGTCTAGTCCAAGAAAAACACTTGTTTGGGGATGATGACACAATTGGTTGTGTCAACATGCAATGTTCATATTTCATGGGCAAGTTTGGCAAGGAGGGGTGCTGATATTCTACCCCTGAATCTCCACACGGAGACAGCTAAGGGTCCTATTCTGCCCCTGAATCCCCACAACGGGATAATCAAAGGGTGCTTTTCTTCTCTTGAATCCCCAAACAGGACAGCTAATTTATATATAAGTGTGCTATTCTGCCCCTGAATCCCCACATGCAGACAGCTAAGGGTTCTATTCTGCCCCTGAATTCCCACAAGGAGATCGATAGGGGTGCTATTCTGCCCCAGAATCCCCACATGGAGACAGCTAAGGGTTCTATTCTGCCCCTGAATTCCCACAAGGAGACCGATAGGGGTGCTATTCTGCCCCTGAATCCCAACATGGAGACAGCTAAGGGTTCTATTCTGCCCCTGAATCCCAACATGGAGACAGCTAAGGGTTCTATTCTGCCCCTGAATCCCCACATGGCGACGGCTAAGGGTTCTATTCTGCCCCTGAATTCCCACAAGGAGACCGATAGGGGTGCTATTCTGCCCCAGTTTGTGTTCTGAACCCCTGTGACCTTCAAGTTCCCCTACTGCTTTATCACTGTGCCCACCATCACCTTCATGTACCCACCATCACCTTCATGTTCCCCTACTGGACCATCACTGTACCCACCATCACCTTCATGTACCCCAACTTGACCATCACTGTACCCACCATCACCTTCATGTACCCACTATCACCTTCATGTACCACTACTGGACCATCACCTTCATGTACCCACCATCACCTTCATGTACCACTACTGGACCATCACTGTACCTACCATCATGCAGCAGGAAGGACATGTGGTAGTTGCCGACAATGTCTGGATACGTTCCCTCAAACTCCGATAACATGGGGTAGTGGGTCACAAACAGGGTCAAGTTCTTCACCTGCGAAGACATTGAATAGTCTTTAAGGGGAATTTCAAAGTTAGAAATACTTGAAGACATGAAACCTTTCATTGATAGCAAGTTCTATAGTATTTGTTTCTGATCAAGTCCTTGCCCCTTCATCACTTCATAATGAAATGAAATTGTTATCCATAAAACAGTTCCATGGATTCATCAGTTTGTACCTTAGACTTAAAAAACTAAAAAGAACTGGTTCCCAAGCAATGACTTTAGAAAATATAGTGTGGGCAGGTGGGCACTATTTTTGTTGTTGCTTGTTCAACCTCGTATGTAACCAAATAAACAGCTATGTACCATCAACCTGGGAAAGGGCCTCCCTACATAAACAAGCATACAAACTGCTATTGCTGCCATGACCATATTAATACGAGATGCGCAGTAAAGGAGTGAGCATGTTAAGGGAAGCGACTGATATTGGATCACATTTTTTTTAGTATTATATTTTATTTTTTTAGAAAATGGAATTAAAAACAAAACGTGCGGCACACTTAATGATGATGTGGGCAGTGCCTGAAAACCAAGTCTATTTTTTTTTTAACCAAGACATGGAACCCTAATACCGATTCAACATGGTTGCCTTAAAACAAGCTATATTCTACTTGTGACCTATCCCCGGGAGGAGAGAGAACAAAAACAGTTCCTTTCTTATATGCTGCACCACATGCTGACTGTTTTGGTTCAGTTATCGACAACAAGATTATGCAACAGATCATTTGTAAAATGTTTTCAAAATATGTCTACTGGAACAACAAAAAACTCATTACATTACATATAGTCTGACCATTTCCCCATTCCCCAGTATAAATGTTCACAAGGCACAACTGATATACACACTTCTTTGATAAAGAAGTTGAGGGTGGCATAGGCAATGGCGACTCCATCGTGGGTAGATGTTCCCCTGCCAAGCTCGTCCATGATGACGAGGGACCTCTCTGTAGCGTGAGCCATGATGTCGGAAGCCTCCTCCAGTTCCACCATGAAGGTGCTGCGCCCCTTGAAGATCTCATCAGCTGCACCCATTCTACAATACAGCAAAAAGATCTTCCTGTCATTTGTTTCTGAAATGTCCATGTGAGACGAGGTGTGGTGAGATGTGTGAGGAATGGCATTTAACCGTGTGTTAATCATTATTAGCAATGTCTGTGGGTGCATGTGCATGTGCATGTGCATGTGCTTGTACTTGTCCAAGTCCTTGTACGAAGGACAGCTCTGTAGTGCCAGCTGACTGAGGTACTAGTTTAACATGGATACCCCAATCAGGCATAATATAATGACTCTGAGCCGACCAGTCCTAGTTTTATTCTCTTAAACTAAGCACTAGGCAGGAAGTCCCATCTTTAAACATCTTTTGGTATGACTCTATTCGTCCCCCTTCCGGGAAGATGCTCTATCCACTATGTCACGAAAGTCATGAGGACGTATGAGTAAGTGACTTTAAACTATGTATTGTCACTGTATCTGATATAGTCATAGTGATCTCTTGCAAGCATGAGAAATTTGTTGTACAGTTTATTTATAAAATACATCAAGTGTTCTGTTATTCCAGTGCTAGATATTTCACTTCAAGAATGAGACACGTCTCCTAAAGGACCTTATTTTATGCTGGTACTACACATTTTGATGCCAGACAGTGTCACATTTTCATGCTGTGTTTCCTTGTATCTCCTACATGTCACACAGGGGATTATATAAGTGTTGTCATTATTTTGACAAAGAATTATTTTGACATCTTAGGTGTATTTGGTAAGAATCCTCATGCCAATGCTTCAGGTAGGGTTTACACACAAGGGAATATGGTGGTAATACATACCATCACCCAAAACAGCAAAAAAACACCTAACAAGCATAAAATTTAAATCTAAATTTACAGCTGTAACAATGGTAACATATAACCACATTTCAGTCATAAACATTAGAAAGCCATCTTTAAAGTTCCATCCATTTAAAAGGGAAACTAAAGTAGCCTTCACATCAATTTGTAGTTTCTTGTTGATCAAATGATCTTAACAGAAAACTGAAAACAAAGTTATGAAGAGAGGATCATAACATGTTAATATAGCATCTAGCACACCAAGATTCAATTTGTTAGCTGGGACACATGAGTGTATATATACAGATGGGGCAGTATTCTATCACTATGCATCAGCTCAACATAGAAGGAAATCTTAAAGTGACAGGTTGAAGGCCTTTGATGAATCAGGCCAACACTCTGAGTGTATATATACAGATTGGGCAGTATTCTATCACTATGCATCAGCTCAACATGGAAGGAAATCTTAAAATGACAGGTTGAAGGCCTTTGATGAATCAGGCCAACACTCTGAGTGTATATATACAGATTGGGCAGTATTCTATCACTATGCATCAGCTCAACATGGAAGGAAATCTTAAAATGACAGGTTGAAGGCCTTTGATGAATCAGGCCAACACTCTGAGTGTATATATACAGATTGGGCAGTATTCTATCACTATGCATCAGCTCAACATGGAAGGAAATCTTAAAATGACAGGTTGAAGGCCTTTGATGAATCAGTCCCAAATTCTGCAATCCAAACCCTTGATGATAAGGAATGGATTGCAACTTTAGACCTATGTCCAATGGGCCACTCATGACCCTGATAATGATGCAGTAGTTCTCAGCTAGCCATGTCACCCCCATGTAGGCCTACCTTGTGTATATAGCATCTAGCACACCAATTGTCGCTCTGTCGGCTGGGACAAACGACCCGATCTGTGCCATGATGGAGATCAGGGCCACTTGTCGGATGTACGAGCTCTTGCCTCCCATGTTGGGTCCAGTGATAATCATTACTCGCTCCCCACTTGCCTGTCACAAACAGATTAACATGGACTTGGTTCACATTACAAGGATTGTTTGCTATTATGTTGCCAGTTTATGGATAGACAAAAGTTGTCAGTCAGACTACCTGCTCAAGCTTTTTGCCTACCCTCACAGTTTCACTGACCTACTCACCCCAAGTCTATCTTAAGGTTTCAACACAAAATACGCACAAGACATATTACGGCAACAATATATTCCTCTGTTAACCATGGTATAATATCTTCATTCTAATATGACAAATGCCATTGTTTATTGTGGAAGTGATGTCACCACCTCCATCTCTCTGATCAGTGACTTCTCACTGAACGTCTCTTGCTTGTGGCTGTTGTCACATTTGACAGCTAGATTCAGCACCCACAAGTTTGTGTCAGACTCAAAACAAGCTATGGTGTTGAATGGCTCCAGGTATTTATAGTAACAGAATGGAGATATAATACCCTGGATAATAGAGGATGCAGCAGTATATGAAATAAACTAAAGACACTGACAGCCTACCTGTAACCGTGGTCTCTGACAGGGTGTCGTCCCAACTAATCAATCTCCACACACACTGACAGCCTACCTGTAACCGTGGTCTCTGACAGGGTGTCGTCCCAACTAATCAATCTCCACACACACTGACAGCCTACCTGTAACCGTGGTCTCTGACAGGGTGTCGTCCCAACTAATCAATCTCCACACACAAGGACAGCCTACCTGTAACTGTGTATCATTGGGCACAAACTGTTCATGATCGGCCTTGAGAATGTCTATGACTGGGTGTCGGCCCTGATCAATCTCCACACACACTGCATCATCCACCACTTCAGGCCTAGAACAACAAGAACATTTAAACAGAAGGGAACAGTAGTTCCTGGTCTGTCTTGGAACAGCTTGCCCAAACACCCCTGTCAAGGGACACATTGCACGTTTGTGTGAATCACGTGATTTTCATGGCAAGCTACATTCAAGGACTTAGGAAATGAAAGCTGCTTCAATTATCAAGAAGCACATATATTTATTATAGAAACATCAATATTCACACTTTCACTGAATATGTAGAAAAAGAACACTTTGGGGGTTTGTTTTTTTGGCATCAAGAACATTTTGTATTTCTGTATTTGAAACATTATATCTAAGACATTATTTCATAGACATGGTGTTTCTTGTGGGCAATAAGATCTGCCTCATTCCCAACAATGTCAAAACATATTTTACATCCAAGTAGAAACTTTAATATGAGAAGTATCCTGATTGTGTGGTTTTGACACAATGTCATGATAACAGCACAAAACTGTACTCTTAATGTTAAACTGCCATAATAAAACAGAATGGCTCAAGATGCAACAACAAAATATCATAATGGTAAGGATTATGTTTAAGTATACCCCAAATATGTTATATGTTATATATAAATATGTTTCCTACTACAGAAAAATGTCCACCTCTTTTTATGAATTTGTCAAGGTGTGATATTCATAGTAGCACTGTATTGTTTGATACCACAGGAATCAGAACTTCTGACCAAATAATGAGTGAGTGAGTGAGTGAGTATGGTTTTACGCCGCTTTTAGCAATATTCCAGCAATATCACGGCGGGGGACACCAGAAATGGGCTTCACACATTGTACCCATGTCGGGAATCGAACCCGGGTCTTCGGCGTGACGAGCGAACGCTTTAACCTCTAGGCTACCCGATCGCCCCGACCAAATAATGAAGTACTGACCTGCAGTATCCGTTCTGCTGAGCAAGTGTGGACAGAGACAGGAGACAGTCTAGAGTAGCCAGGTGCTGTATTCCCCTCTTGAACTGCAGGTAGAACTCTGAGAACTCCCTGCAACAAAGTCACGCAAACGTACTCAAGTGACCATACATGAAAACCTTTTCTTCATGTGGTGTTGTTGACTAGTCCATCAAAATATTTCATCTTTTGCATTTCATTTCATCACCAAATCTCCTCACAAACAACCATCACACACTACCATAAGTGATATCAACTGATTAATATTTGGTTGTATATGAAACAATGCCCTAGTGTGGTCGATAAGTTGATAAAACATCGTAATATATATTTCACTTAATCGTATTGGTGGAGTGTGGTTTAAAATATCATTATGATTCTGCCTATGTTGTAATGGTGGACATCTCTGAATGGTGCAGTACATACTGTAGGAAGTCCCTCCATGCATCTGTGGCGTCCAGCACCAACTGTTCCCGCAGCTGGTTCAACAGCTTGTACTTCTCCACAATGACCGGTGTGTGGAACCTGCTTACTGCTTTCGTGCTGGGGACACAGCAAATAGTCACAATTCTGTTTGTACCGGTAACTGGTAAAGTTAACTCTATAGTAAAATATTTTTCTTTGTACACATGTGCAAGCCTTCAACTTAGTAATTTTCTTATATGCTATAAAGTTTCTCATGGATGATCAAAATTGGAATATAGAGATTCTCACCCAAGTGTCTGTTGAAATCAAATATATCTACGTCTTCATAAAAATTGTAAACTTCTATTGACGAGTGTGGATATATTTGAATTCAAGGCATGAGGGTTCGATTCTATTTATCATCCCAAATCATTCTTCCAACTTGTTCAGATTGCAAACAGTAATAACCAGTGTCATGAGAGTAAAAAGCTGACATGCCTCAGTGGCAGAAGGATTAGTGCTGATGATGTCACAATGGTTGACAAAGCATTGTTATGCAATTACATGTGGTGATATCTCCTGTGGAAGCTAGTTCACCCCAAGTCAAAAAGTGCAACATAGCTCACCTGCTAATCTTGGTCCAGTCGGAGGGTACCAGTTTAAGTTGGGTGTTCCGAACCTCAACCAGAAACTACAACATAGGGTAACATCTCTAAATTACACAGCCTGCTTACAGGGCTGAGAGCGAGGCCAGTTTGCAGTCCCAGCAAGTTTGATTTAAGACAATGTCTCAAATTCACACAGGGCATTCACTTAACAAATCTAGACCCACAGGATTTTAACGTACAACATTTAGACCCTTAGGGCATTCCCTAACAACATCTAGACACAAAGGACATTAACCAAAAATATCTAGTCCCACAGGGCATTCAAGAACAACATCTAGACACACTGGCCATTCACTAACAACATCTCGACACACAGGACATTCACTAACACTATCTGGACCCAAAGGACATTCACTAACAACATCTAGACACACAGGGCATTCACTAACAATATCTCGACACACAGGACATTCACTAACAACATTTAGACCAACAGGGCATTCAATAACACTATCTGGACCCAAAGGACATTCACTATCAACCTCTTGACAGTCAGGGCATTCACTAACAACATCTAGACACACAGGGTATTCACTAACAACATTAAGACACACAGGACATTAACTAACAACATCTAGACACACACGGCATTCACTAACAACATCTAGACACACAGCAAATTCACTAACAACAACTAGACACACAGGACATTCACTAACAACATCTAGACACACAGGACATTCACTAACAACATCTAGACACACAGCAAATTCACTAACAACATCTTGACATACAGGACATTAACTAACAACATCTAGACACACAGCAAATTCACTAACAACATCTAGACACACAGGGCATTCACTAACAACATCTAGACACACAGGGCATTCACTAACAACATCTAGACACACAGGGCATTCACTAACAACATCTAGACACACAGGGCATTCACTAACAACATCTAGACACACAGGGCATTCACTAATAACATCTAGACACACAGGGCATTCACTAACAACATCTAGACACACAGGGCATTCACTAACAACATCTAGACACACAGGGCATTCACTAACAACATCTAGACACACAGGGCATTCACTAATAACATCTAGACACACAGGGCATTCACTAACAACATCTCGACATACAGGACATTAACTAACAACATCTAGACACACAGCAAATTCACTAACAACATCTAGACACACAGGGCATTCACTAACAACATCTAGTCACACAGGGCATTCACTAACACTAGCTAGACACACAGGACATTCACTAACAGCATCTAGACACACAGGGCATTCACTAACAACATCTTGTCACACAGGGCATTCACTAACACTATCTAGACACACAGGACATTCACTAACAGCATCTAGACACACAGGGCATTCACTAACAACATCTAGTCACACAGGGCATTCACTAACACTATCTGGACACACAGGACATTCACTAACAGCATCTAGACACACAGGGCATTCACTAACAACATCTAGTCACACAGGATACTCACTTACAACATCTAGACTAGAAATGGGATCAGAGGAAGAATATGCTCTCTCAAAAGTCAGAATTAAAATTATTTCAAAATTGATTAATGTCACATCTGTTGATTGATGTCATCTGCGAACTAAATTTGTATGTTTGAATTAGCTATGAAATATGTCTGTTACAGTCTTCACATAACTAATACATGCATCGGGTATTCACAACATGAGCTGCGTCCATGATGTCTGACCTCTGTCTGTAACACAGTGACGTAGTTGAGAGCAGGCTGTCTGACGGTGCGGCGGACATCTCGAAGGTGGTCCTTCAGGTCTAGTTGTACATCGGCCATCTCTTTCTTTCTGCCGACAATCTGCGGAAATTTACTCTCATCACTGAACAGGTTGGGTTTGTCATTCTCTCTGAAACATTCAACATCATCCCAAGACTTCACAAATCTTCAAATCCTAATGAATTATGATATCAAAACATGAATAAATTTGATGAAATGTATTAAAAGACAAAATAGCGTTAAAATAAGACTAACACACTTCACAACAGATTTTCAGACTTGCTTTTTCCGGTAGTGTTTTGCCTTGGGGAAGGAAATCAAATTTCATTGCATGTGCATATAACACACCCCTCCTGCAACACGGCTGTAATGTGTTGGAGTGAGTGAGTGAGTATGGTTTTACGCCGTTTTAGCAATATTCCAGCAATATCACGGTGGGGAATACCAGAAATGGGCTTCACACTTTGTACCCATGACGGGAATCGAACCTCGGTCTTCGGCGTGATGAGTGAATGCTTTAACCACTAGGCTACCTGACCGCCCTGTAATGTTTTGGAAAAAACAGTGCATCACGAGAAGATATAGATACTATTTTGTGTATTTTCTATCTTCCAGCTTGTACCTTGCAGCTTTCTCATTGATGAGTCCAGAAAAGCTCTTCGCCTCCCCCAGCAGGCCAGGCACTTCAGTCAATATTGTTTTTATCAAAGTGGATTTCACCTGGTCTCCTACAGAGCTGGATAGAGTCTTCATCTCCCGAAACATCTTCTCTAGAGCCTTACACACCAGGTAGAATTCACCTGTGGAGCACTGAAACAAGCAAATTGTAACTCTGATGTATAACTCTGACTCTCATGTCACTCTGATGTATAACTCTGACTCTCATGTCACTCTGATGTATAACTCTGACTCTCATGTCACTCTGATGTATAACTCTGACTCACATGTCATTCTGATGTATAACTCTGACTCTCATGTCACTCTGATGTATAACTCTGACTCACATGTCCCTTTGATGTATATAGCTCTTACTCTCATGTCACTCTGATGTATAACTCTGACTCTCGTGTCACTCTGATGTATAACTCTGACTCTCATGTCACTCTGATGTATAACTCTGACTCTCATGTCACTCTGATGTATAACTCTGACTCTCATGTCACTCTGATGTATAACTCTGACTCTCATGTCACTCTGATGTATAACTCTGACTCTCATGTCACTCTGATGTATAACTCTGACTCTCATGTAACTCTGATGTATAACTCTGACTCTCATGTCACTCTGATGTTTATACTCCAAATACGAAGTATGACTAAATTTAATGTAAACACAGCTACCCTAATTTACTCACAAATCTGTCACAGTGTGGCCTCACTGTTTAATATGTATACAGTCTTGATCAATATTCACACAGCCAAATCAATAAAGCCCTGGCAGTATTTGCATTGCGTCACATGTATTGAGAAAGATTCTTATTGTGATCTTTTGTTATAAATCTATTCATATAAAACTGCTATCTTTAAGTTATCCTATTGTTAAACACTTGGTACCTCTTCTTGGACATGGAAATAAATGTCTTACTTTTGGATTGTTTTTTCCCACTTCCAATACATATAACAGACATAAAATCATGGAGGAGCCCTTTACCGGACACATGAAACAGACACAGTACCCATGCCATACATCATAATACACACACTCTTGCAGTACACATGCATACTGGATACATGCACTACTATGAATGATTGAAGGGTGTTGTTTTACTGAAGCAATATCTCCAGTCAGTCGCAGACACATTCTGCAGTAAAATTACAAAAATTCTGCAGCTAATATATATATCCATGAATTGTCTTCCTTCTGTGTATTACTTCTAAATGCCCTTCAAAGACTATATATATAGTGTCTGATATTTACTCATGGTTAGATGTAAACAGTTATGTTGTCGTAATACTACATTTAAAAGTGACAATGACATATTTCAAATTTTGTTGTATTGTGGGATTCATTTTGTTATGTTTGAGTTGTATGTTAAATGTTTGGGCATTATTAAATGAAAAAAATTGAAAATAATGAAAATTAGTGTATTGACTGACAAAATAAAGGCAAATTCCATGATTTTTCGGCAATTCTGCAGAATGATACATTTTCTGCAAATCTTTCCGTGTTTGCAGAATCCGGTGCACACCATGTTTTTTTCAGACATCTTACACGTCAACCAATCACGTGTTTTGGTTACTTGGTGACTTGGGAGTGGTGTGCATACTACTATATCAAACTACTGGATCCGCCTCTGTCTACTGCATATGCAGTTTCATGATATAACAGTGTTACCTTCTTGTAGTAGATGGAGCACAGCCCCTTCTCCAGGTCTGGCAGCTTCGCCAGGACATCTCGGAGCTTGACAAGGCCAGACAGGGTACCACAGCCCAGCTCCTCCACAGCTTCCTGTCGCTCTCGGATAGCACTGGATGGGGGAACGGGATAATACACAACTTATAGGAATACTACTCACGCAACTGATGCTAAAGAGAAATACTTTCAAACCCTTTTCATCTGCAGGGACAAATGTTAAACTTCATACCCATATTCGAAACCAGGAGGAACTGTTTATCAAATAGAATTATCGTCAAGACAGAATTTGTAGAAAAGGGCTATAAATATCTTTATTTGAAGTTAGTTATAGTGTGTTTGTTGTTTAACTCTGCACTCAGCAATATTCCAGCTATATGACGGAAGGAATACAATGACATGCATCAACCATGGACCTATATACCGGTTATACAAGTCCGTGCATCAACCAAGTCAGCGATCCTGACCACTTGATCCCGTTAATCATCTCTTACGACAAGCATAGTCCCCTTTTACAGCAAGCATCGGTTGCTGAATACCTTTTGTAACCCGGGCTTCATGGGTCTGAAGTTAGCTATAGAGGCAAGGCAGTTAACCATGGTTTGGACAGAAAAAAACAACTGTGAACCTCAGTTCATAAACTTTGATACAGAGGGTGATGTTTTAGCTGCAGTCAGCAATATTTCAGCTGTATCTCAGCAGCCTGTAAGTAATCAAGCCGGATCCAAACATGCTAGGATAGGCTAGTTCAGGACAGTCGGCTCAAGTGTGATGACGCAGGTTTTGTTGATTGCTTATCACTGTACCCTGATGGCTTCGGCACCGCTCATGATATCAGTCACTGGGACACCGCTCATGATATCTGTCACTGGGACACTGCTCGTGATATCAGTCACTGGGACATTGCTCATGATATCAGTCACTGGGACAACGCTCATGATATCAGTCACTGGGACATTGCTCATGATATCAGTCACTGGGACACCGCTCATGATATCAATCACTGGTACACTGCTCATGATATCAGTCACTGGGACACCACTCATGATATCACTCACTAGGAAACGGCTCATAATATCAGTCACTGGTTCAGACTTGATTATTTACAGGCCACTGTCATGCAGCTGTGTCAACAGGAAACAACAAAACTACTTGGAACTTCATGCAAGTCCAGCCCAAGTCAACAATTAATGATTCCAACATAATGAGTGTCCTCCATTACATGTCAATATCATTCAAATAGTTCACATATTGTGTTGCAACACATATTGTATTGTGAGATGAAATGAGGTTTAACATCACATTGAATATTATTTTACTCATAAAGCAATGTGCATTTATGTATATGCGTGCATGCATGTGTGCGCGTGTGCAACAGTGTGGGTGTGTGTGCTTGTGTGTGTGTGTGCATGGCTGCTGGTACTAGTCTGGTTTAGCCCACTGCAATATCATGTCACAATCTAACAAGGACACCCCACTCAGACACAGTAAACCAGTCCTTGCTTTATCCCCTTAATGCTGAGTGCCAGGCTGAGAGTAACAACATGGACCATTTTTGAACGTTTTTTCATTTGATGTCGCCCAGGTTCAAACCACCGACCTTTGGCTCTCCACCATGGCGGCGGTCTACGGTATCATGGGTTACATTTTGAAACACCATGTTGAGCTTTTACCTATCACTGCAGCTCAGCATGCAAGCAATATTAATCAGTATATGTATTCCACATTTAGCCGAGTGTTGATGGTTACCATGGTTACCTGACATCCATTAGTGGATTAGCAAGCCAGGATCTAAGCAGCCGACAGCCAAACTTTGTCACAGTGTGGTTGATGACCCAGAACAATGTGGCTCTCTGGCGGCCATCGGTCAGGTTCTGAAACAACTCCAGATTACGCACAGTGCTGCCACCTAGCTGCAGGAACTTGGACTTGAGGGAAAACTTGGTGAAATTACTGAAACAAAGCACAGGAACACGTCCTTCATCAGGTACACAGAAATCAAATTTGACAATGTGAAATATCCCTCCTCCTGAGACACAAGTGGTATATCTATTAAAAAAACCTTCTGAATCACAAAACAAAGACATTATGTAGTCTTTGATGGGTACCTTGACTGTCAGTTCTCATTTTCATAAATGAGGAGACATTATTTCATTTCATTTAAATCTCTTCATTAGTCACGCTATAAGTGAAATACAAGTCACCTACAAAGACATATCCAAAGTTGTCATTAGTCATAACTAGAAAAACATGAAATGGGAAATTTTCAATTCGTACTGATATTCACCATGTTCACTGCAGACTTAATCAGGCATCTGAGCAGGTCCAGATAAAACCTCAGACATATTTCAAAAGGTTATGAAATACAAAAATCATTTAACCGAATTAGAGATAATGATGCTTATTAAAAAACATTCTTGCAATCAATGAGTGTCACATCACATTTAGAATATGAGACATGTCAAGGCAGTAAATCACCATCTTCCCAAAGCAAGGGAGTTATCTGACTGTAAAATTTCAATGTTCAATCGTAGCGACACCAGTGGCTATTACGAGTTATGTCCCTTCTATACCCCCTCCTATTGACCAATCAGATTCCAACTCTCATATCACTTGCATTTGCTTCAAACAAAATGGCGGCACCCAGTCAAGACGACCTGATCGATACAGAAAAAGTATCTTGTAATGAAACGGGTCTTACTTCGCGAAGTGCATCAAATCACGCGAGCACCTTGATTGAAAACATGAAATGATTAGGAAAATATCTGTTGACGGCGAGTTAGCGGTACGCATGCTTGGCAAATCCTTCAAGTGACCGAAATCTGTATGGCAGTTTACAAACCGGATGTCAAATTCGTAATGTGATTTGGATTGGACTATGCATAGACTCGTTAGTCCAGACTAAATATAATTCCATAATGCCAGCCTAGTTCGGCAAGGGTGGAAACTGGATTTTTATAGTCAGTTAACTCCCTTGCCTCGGGAAGATGGTAAATCACTTACCTTGTAAGTTGTAGTGCATTCTGTAAATGGAAATCTTTGAGGTAGACAATGATAGCTGAGAGACAGCAGATGACAGGCTTGGGTAGGTTGACCACTGACTGAAGGCTGGTTCCTGAATATGAACAAGGACTATATACAATATGAAACTGGTACACTCTTTTTCGTGCTGTGAGTGAGTGGTGTGTCAAGCATGCTGTCTCAGCTTGTAGATGATGATAACCTTATACTTGAAAGTGATGACAAACTAGGAGATATAATCGAGGCACATCTTACATCGACTTACAACCAGCAGATACTGGCACGGGTAAGGGAAACTACTCTGCAGATCCAACTATTACACCATAGACTACAGGTCTGCTCCTACTTTCACTTTTACCGTGGTGTACAGAGAAGATTTACCTAGAAGTCCAAGGCATCATTGTATCATAATATTCAAGGATAATTCCAAGGAGGTGCCTTGTGCTTTAAGCCCCTAAATTTGAAAAAAGGCTCACATTTTCAAATATCATGGGGTATTTTAACAATGTGCCATATGGGCAAGTGTGGGTGTACCTCTGGAATATTTGAACTTTTCACATAAAGGTCCCATGTCAGAAAATTCCTAGAGTGAACCCTGATATTGAACAATAAAATATCACCATCTGGGATGAACCTCACTAAATTTACTTCAATGAAATGCTCCGACTCATGGAAAGGAACTTTGAATAAATAATGCAAAATGTAGAAACATGAACCAACACTGAAAAATAAGCAATTTCACGTGACCTGGAATTTACTTGCTATATGACTTGTTACCTACCAGAATAGAAGCCAGAAACTGTTTCAAATGCTTGGCTGTACAAAAAGTTGTCATCTCCTAACCGTTCCAGTCGTATTCGATCATCCTCGGTTGAACTGAAACACAGGTTGATTACCACTGTACGAATACATTGTACAAATCATATCACACAACAACCCAGTCATATCATGGCATGTCAGCTTAATGTGTGAGGAAAGCCCGAAGTGATGCAGGTCTAAGGCGTTTACCACATTTGCTTCATTCACAGCCAAGTCTTTTTAGCTGTCATGGAGAGGGGTGAGGTTGGTTGATTGACAGGCTAGCTCCAATTTCTGTACAAGACTAACCTCAAGGCCACAACATCACTGATGAGCTTCTCTGTCCTGTTAGTCAGCGAGTCTGGCAGCAGCATCTCAACTGGTTGTATGTGTGTTATCCTCTTCTCAAGCTCTGCTCTTGTGTCACCATCCTCGAAACAGTCATACACCACATCGCCAGTACCAGGGTCCACAGCCTAGACCAAGAATATACAATATCTTTACACTTGACAAGATTGTCATACATTGCATCACCAAAAGTGCTGCAAAATTAGGATGAAATCATGGTGTGTCTGTATTTCATTTCTCTACTGCAAATACTGATCATAAATCAAGCTTTCGGTTCAAGGAATATAAGCAGAACCAATTTTACAGGTACCCTCACCTAACAGGAGCACAACAAGTCTTTTCAGCATCCCCACATAAACAATAGCAGGTCTAACCTTACCCTATTCCTACCCAACAAGAACAGGAATTATCTTACCTAATCCCCACACAACAGGAGCAGGACTTATCTTACCCAATCCCTACCCAACAAGAACAGGAATTATCTTACCTCATCCCCACACAACAACAGCAAGACTAATCTTACCCTGTCCCCACCCAACAGGAGCAGGTCTAACCTTACCCTATCCCTACCCAAACAGAGCAGGACCATTCTTACTTTTAATATCCCCACGCAACAAGAGCAGGACTAATCTTACCACCATCTGCCTACAACAAGAGCAGGACCATTCTTACTTTATTCCCACCCAACAAGAGCAGGACCACTCTTACTTTATTCCCACCCAACAAGAGCAGGACCATTCTTACTTTATTCCCACCCAACAAGAGTAGGACCACTCTTACTTTATTCCCACCCAACAAGAGCAGGACCATTCTTACTTTATTCCCACCCAACAAGAGTAGGACCACTCTTACTTTATTCCCACCCAACAAGAGTAGGACCATTCTTACTTTATTCCAACCCAACAAGAGTAGGACCACTCTTACTTTATTCCCACCCAACAAGAGTAGGACCACTCTTACTTTATTCCCACCCAACAAGAGTAGGACCACTCTTACTTTATTCCCACCCAACAAGAGTAGGACCATTCTTACTTTATTCCAACCCAACAAGAGTAGGACCACTCTTACTTTATTCCCACCCAACAAGAGTAGGACCATTCTTACTTTATTCCAACCCAACAAGAGTAGGACCACTCTTACTTTATTCCCACCCAACAAGAGTAGGACCACTCTTACTTTATTCCCACCCAACAAGAGTAGGACCACTCTTACTTTATTCCAACACAACAAGAGCAGGACCATTCTTACTTTATTCCCACCCAACAAGAGCAGGACCACTCTTACTTTATTCCCACCCAACAAGAGCAGGACCACTCTTACTTTATTCCCACCCAACAAGAACAAGACCACTCTTACTTTATTCCCACCCAACAAGAGCAGGACCATTCTTACTTTATTCCCACCCAACAAGAGCAGGACCACTCTTACTTTATTCCCACCCAACAAGAGCAGGACCACTCTTACTTTCTTCCCACCCAACAAGAGCAGGACCATTCTTACTTTATTCCCACCCAACTAGAGCAGGACCATTCTTACTTTATTCCCACCCAACAAGAGCAGGACCAGTCTTACTTTATTCCCACCCAACAAGAGCAGGACCATTCTTACTTTATTCCCACCCAACAAGAGCAGGACTATTCTTACTTTATTCCCACCCAACAAGAGCAGGACCACTCTTACATTATTTCCACCCAACAAGAGCAGGACCATTCTTACTTTATTCCCACCCAACAAGAGTAGGACCACTCTTACTTTATTCCCACCCAACAAGAGTAGGACCACTCTTACTTTATTCCCACCCAACAAGAGTAGGACCATTCTTACTTTATTCCAACCCAACAAGAGCAGGACCATTCTTACTTTATTCCCACCCAACAAGAGCAGGACCATTCTTACTTTATTCCCACCCAACAAGAGCAGGACCATTCTTACTTTATCCCCACCCAACAAGAGCAGGACCATTCTTACTTTATTCCCACCCAACAAGAGCAGGACCACTCTTACTTTATCCCCACCCAACAAGAGCAGGACCATTCTTACTTCATCCCCACCCAACAAGAGCAGGACCACTCTTACTTTATCCCCACCCAACAAGAGCAGGACCATTCTTACTTTATCCCCACCCAACAAGAGTAGGACCACTCTTACTTTATTCCCACCCAACAAGAGCAGGACCACTCTTACTTTATCCCCACCCAACAAGAGCAGGACCATTCTTACTTTATTCCCACCCAACAAGAGCAGGACCACTCTTACTTTATCCCCACCCAACAAGATCAGGACCATTCTTACTTTATCCCCACCCAACAAGAGCAGGACCACTCTTACTTTATCCCCACCCAACAAGAGCAGGACCATTCTTACTTTATCCCCACCCAACAAGAGTAGGACCACTCTTACTTTATTCCCACCCAACAAGAGCAGGACCACTCTTACTTTATCCCCACCCAACAAGAGCAGGACCATTCTTACTTTATCCCCACCCAACAAGAGCAGGACCACTCTTACTTTATTCCCACCCAACAAGAGCAGGACCATTCTTACTTTATCCCCACCCAACAAGAGCAGGACCACTCTTACTTTATCCCCACCCAACAAGACCAGGCCCACTCTTACCAGCATCCCAATTTCGTGCTTGCTTCCTTTGCGGAGTCCCGTGGGAGAGTCGTACACACACATGAGGTAGTTGTTGGGATGGACCCCGGGTGATGCAGCATCCGTGTCCCCTACACCAGACAGTGGGTCGACATGTGGGAAGATAAGGACTTGAACAAACCACCAGTTACACATCATTCATGCAGTGTGGAATTAATTTTTGCTTACATTGTTATAAAATCTGTTAATGAGAATCATCAAAACTCCAAAAAGGAAATTTCAAGTAAGTTTGCTTTCAATTTCATAATTTTAAGTTTCAATGTTTTCAAACAGAAATCTGCTTCTTCATGGCATACGTTACTTTTTGTGTGTGAACCAATTATCTTTGATAGAAGTAAAACTAAAAGTAAATTGGAGGAGCTCAATATTTAAAAACAGTAATTGGCATAACTTTGTTTGGGGGTAGTTAGTTTAGTGGAATTTACAAAAAAAATTAAAAGAGCAGGATGTTTAATATTGATACATGTGAAGCGGTACAGCAAGGTCACGATACGATACGTATAGCGATAGGTATGTCACGATATGATTCTTATCACGATACACATATTTTTCAAATATCATGTAAACCTGTTGACAATAGATATTTCAGAGCAGGTTCAAAAGGAAAAGCTAGCTGCAGACACATGTTCGTAATAGCTGTTTAGAGTAGTAAACTTGAAATGCTAATTACAACACATTTTCCTATATCTGACTGATAAAATAATGCCAGGGATCATCAAATGAATAGTAAGTAACTCATTTCAGCAAGTGTATGTCTTGTATCGATACAGAGAAAAACGTATTGTGTATTGTATTGTCATGAAAACTCACGATGCACCGGTGCACCGATGTATCGTTCCACCCCTAGTAACATGTACACATACCGGTACTTGAAACTGATAGACAGGGTTGTAAACTCTTTTCTGACCACCCCATCCGATTAGTCACCTTTACGACAAGCAGGGGTTACTGAAGACCAATTCTAACCCAGATCTTCACGAAACAACGAAGGATATCTTCCCCAATGAGTGTTGACTTGGTGTAGAGGGCTGACAGTTTACGGCCAAAAGGCCCTGCCTTGTTGCTGCCAGCAGCCTTCAGGGCCGCGGTCTCGGTCTGCTTCACAACACCAACCTGGAGAAAGGAAATATTGATGAGTTATTTCCCTTGATACAGTTTGTATTCTCAAAACTGAAATGACACAGGGCCCTATTCCACTAAGCAGTCTCAGCGCTACTACTTGTGAAACTCCCATAATTCATCATATCTCCAATGAGGTACTATATCATCTTATTTATTTACTTATATGATTCTTGAGAGACTCAGAAATGAGATATATCAGTTGAGTACTGTTACAATGTATTTATATTTGTGCAGACATACACAAACAAGCAATGAGAACATTGTATATTGTACATTGTATATTGCATGTACATCCAGCGTCATTATTGAGGGGTCACGCAGATAATAAGAGATAAAAATATTCATAAACGTTGCGGTTTCTACTCCCAAGACTGCACTACAGTTGCGTCTGGAATTAACTACTTTATACTTGCATTGACTGTTACTTGTCATGAATTGCATGAATGTGCATGGGCTAAGCCACTGGTTGCATTCAGGCATGTGTTTTGGGTAGCTTTTTCCATCACCTACTTTTCATTGTTTCTAATAGTTGTTGTCCATTTTTCCAGTTTCAAAAAGCATCTAGTCATTGTGACCTAGGCTTAGACAACATGTTGTTCACATTGTCAACATACTCAGACCTATTGACGTTGCTGGCATATGTTTATGTTTGACACCCTACACACCCTTCAAGAATGACGTGGAGAATATGTTGTACATTGTATATACCTTGTATCCAGCAGACACTAGCCTGCGGACATGCACAAACAAGCGATGAGTGGGAATACTGGCTGTCATGAAGTTGTGATCAGGGTGGGCAAATATCTTCAACACCTTTGCTGCAATCTACAAAGTAAACACAAAGACCAACAACCTGATAAACATGGTAAATACTGGAAGAGTGGTAAAACCTCTTTACCATGCCACAACATGTGGAACAACAGCAACCTTTCTACCTTGGAATAACACAGAAACGGTGACTTAACACTTACAGTATTCGACGTAATACGATATTTGCTAATATATTGGCAAGTGAACAATCCCAATTAGCACCCCTTCCGACTGATCAATGTACACAAGACTTATTTATTCGTGTATAATACACACTCATGTGTCATATGCACCATTAATTATGGGCAATTAAATTCTGGAAAAATATATCTGTCGTATATAAACATTTCAGGCTGTCATCATAAACCACGAAATTTATCTTTTATCTTTTTTTCCACCAAAATAATATTTTAATAAGAGCCCCCTATTTCTAATTCTGAGTGTGCCCTGGGCGCTTATTACGTCGACCATGGTAACCAGAACCATGCCAGTCTGTGTCTGTACTCAACCACCACTTGGAACTTTAAGTAAACCTTCATCCATCGTAGCAGGATCATAGCATTTCAGAGTGACATTATAAATCAAGAGTGAATGTTTCACAACTGTAAGAGTTCATGTAGAGAAAGACCACTAAAGAAAACAGTGATATGTTTTGAATCTTACAATGTCGATAAATCTTGCAATGTAAGATACAGGTGTAATCAGGTGTATGATGCCAGGAAATTTTAACATTTGAAACCTCTGGATATCACTGTTGGTTCCAAATGCGATGTTGAATACTCAGTGAAACTCACATTTATCTCCTATTAACCAAGTTGCTTCTTAATTGTTGGTACCCTCACAAATGTCCCCTTTTCCTTCACCCTTTGTCTTACTGAAGCAGTTAGGCTGCTCATGGAATAAAATACAATGCCTCAACTAGGCTGTGAGCTTAGTGTGTTGTGAATGTAGACATTTCTTACTTCCATTCGATACATGTAAATTTCATTTAAATCCAAACACGATAGCGTGAGGTTTCAAATTTGCATTTGAAACCTCCACATTGAAAAAACACACGAGGACAGATCTCCATTCTACCAATGACAAAACAAACATGAACCCTTTGGTCATGGCCTAACTGATTAGTGATGTGGTGTCACTTGAGTCTAATACTTTCAGTAAGTTGAAAGGCCAAATTCAGGGATCAGTGAAGATTGGTTTTCATCTGCATAATCTCTGCTTTAAACCATAATTTTCACTTCAACCACTTCCCATCAGTAGAGATTTATCACATCATAATACTGGCATGAAGGCTGAAATACCCTGAAAGCATTACTCAAACTAACATCCCTAGAGAAAAAGCAGCTACCTTTGTAAAGTTTTGTTTGAAATTACACATAATTTTTATGATGTTATAAAGTTCTACAGATGGGAAGTCAAAGTGTTGTGAAGTAGAAATGACATCACAGTAAGTGATAGAGTAGCATTAAAAGAGAAGCTGTGTTGATGCTACTGAAGTTTAGAATACACTTTTGGTTTGTTCAGTTTTCCACATGAAATATATTGCGACACTTGCTGCAAATAATGTAGAAACAGCAACACTTTATTTGGCCAGGTAAATGAACATGATGAAGGAAGATCAATATTTGAAATATTTGAGGACCTACCTCTGCATCATCTCCGAAGAACCTGTACTTGTAACCACACTCCACAAAGAGGACGGAATCAGGATACCGTTCCTTGATCTCCATAAACTGCTGCTCAAGGGGAGTATATTTAGTCTTAGTTGTCTTGTTCACAATAGCAGCTACCTTTGGTTTCCAAGTGTTTTTTCCTGAAGCAAATCTACCCGAAAGGTTGGACTGCCTGCTGACACCCTGAATCTCCATGACTTCATCGTCGCTACTGTCCAAACACACGGGATTCTCACAGCTGGACGTACTTGGTGGTGGGCTGTCTGACCGAGTCTTATTGTTCTCATAACTTTTTTGTTTTATATCTGTGTATGAAGTCGATGGCTCACAGTCAGCTGAGAACTCAGACAGTCTCTTCAGTGTATTTTCTGTAAGTTTTCCTAATGGAGTCTTTGGGCTAGCTGCAGTGGTTGATGGGATTGGTTCCTGACAGCTGTTAATGCCATTGCTTGGAGGACTTAGACAAGTCTTTTTGGGTGGTTTGGGGTTGTTACTTTCCTTAGGAGATTGTTTTCTTTTGGATGATGATGATGATGATTTACCATTCTGAAAGTGAAGTTCATCTGAGGCTTAAATAGTTCATTCACAGTTTCAGGCTATGCACACATTATGCTCTATATTTTCTAGTAGATTTACTTTTAACATAAGCAAATCTGAAATTTGCATGTGCATATGTAAACTAGAAACGTGTTTTCTTTGGTGGTAGTTTCCTCTGTGTGTGTATGTGTATGAATGTTGTTTTACGTGAGTAATTACTTAACATGCCCTATCAAGTAAAAGCTCTTATTTTATAACTTATCAGTGGTAAGATTTTTTGACCACTTATACCATGTATACATTGCAGTGTGGACCAAACATTTTGTTAACCAACTCGTAAAACCAGCGCCTGAAAAAGACAAGTCAATTTGGTCATAACAGCCCATATGTCTGGTGAAAAATGACCACCTTAGTCGAAATGAACCAGTGAAATATCTGATCGAAACAAATGAGCATACTGACTGGATTGCATATCTGAACAATTAATTGTTCCGAAACATCTAAAAAATACCTGAAGCATCTACCAAGTAGCATGTGCCGCTTCTGAAATGGTCGATCAATTTGGGATTTGTTTAGTTGACTTGCAATATTCTGTCTTGTTTTATTGCCTACTAAAATTTTCAAGAATAAATAACTCACATAACTTTTAGAGAAGATTCTACTGGTCTGAGTGTCATGATTAATCAGGCAAGGCATAACACCAGGCAGGGAAAGTGTGTGTGTGTGTGCATGTCTGAATGAATGTATAGCTTGTCCAAATTTGTGAACAAGGCAGCCAAATAAAGTATGAATGCTACAAAACAAGGATGAACCAGCTAGGAATTTTAGGTTTGGTTTAGCCATTTTCGTTGGCATGGATCGTCAAGTATCTGGCTGACAGACAGACTCCATTAGGCCTAACAGTGTTGAAGGGGTCGTTTTCGGCACAGGTAATACAGAAATGTACCCGTCAATTCCGTCGCAAGGCCTCAGGCATAATGCGTGTAGTTATTCGTCACGTCTTATATGCCAAACTGTGGTTAATTTCAATATGGCAGTACTGTCATACTGTTGTATGAGATGCATTCCAGCGCATCACATAGGAAACGATCATACACTGTGATGTTTGTACATTAATCTAATATTCCAGCAATATTCCATGATGCGAACTTGCACTTATAATCAGGTGAACCGAAACTATACAACATGAACCGGTTTAAATTCAGTTTTCGGTTGAGGAATATCGACTTGTTCGCAGTTTAGGGTACCAGGTACATTTCTGTATTTTGAATTTGGCTAGGGTACGTTTCTGTATTCAGAAACGTACCTGGGGTACACATTTGTAGTACCTGTACCAACAACGGACCCCTTCGGCCCTAATAGTGATGGACAGATAGTCACCGCATACCTTAGATTAACATTTGGTCCCAGATATAAAGATTTTTCATTTAAAAATAAATAGGGCCTATCCACAAAAATAAAGAAGTAAAATTCAAATGAAGCCCAAAGCAATGATTAAGACTTGCCAAATCATTAGATCTAGAAATTAGAATGACTTGGATAAGAACTGCAACGTCTTCAATTTGTTCTCTAGGGTCTGAAGACGGACAACACCAACCTTTCCATTTCGTTTTGACAGGGTCTCTTCGTCAGTGGCAAAACTGTTTCCTGACGATTTGGGATTCTTTGCAGCAAAGAACTTTGAGAGCGTAACTTGTTTAGACATTTTTCAAAAAGTGTTTGTCAGCAATCTAGCTTCGGTTCAGGTCGACTTACAACGACTCACGACTCTGTCATTTAATTTCATTAAACACAAATCAAGATTTGATACATTTCTCTTTAACCAAACACACTTACTACAAGTCAAGTGTTTGACCAAGTGAGAAAGCAAGACAAACACATTAGTAAACTGAATCAATTGCAACTTTTACCGCCATGACAGGTAAGGGACGTAATTCTTATGTCGTCGATAAAGCCCTATACTCAATCTTTGCAGCCGGAAACATGAGATCGAACCAGCTTGTTGAAAGTTGAGATACTGTTTTCAAACTGACTAACTCCTGATGTTTAACTTCCATTATGATTACGTAATAAATAGAGAATATTAGCCGAGTAAACATCATGTATAAGAGAATACATTTTTTATTCCTATACGATATTTACGATACAGAAACACACAAGGGTAATAATTTCTTCATCACATGATGCCATTCTTATAATATTCGATGTCATCATCATCATCATCATCATCATCATCATCATCGTCATCGCATGGTCATCAAACCAACTTCTATATGTCACTTAAAGATGTTTATGGGATTGGTTTATTGTATACTTAACACTAGCCAAGCTATGATATATGATGAAACGATTTAGCGCCTCTCTCTCTCTCTCTCTCTCTCTCTCTCTCTCTCTCTCTCTCTCTCTCTCCCCCCTCCCTCTCTCCCCACATACACACACATCGCCTTACACATGTTGAGATGTCGGTGCGTTGTACAAGCACTCGTCTTGATAGCCTAACTGATATTTTACAACTTTGGAAGGAATCATTGCAGCTAAGTTTATTAACTTTTGGGGGAATATTAACACGACGTATAATGAGTTTCATTTCATAACAGGATACACATGATTAGCTGAGCGTTTAAACGTCTGCATATAGTATTGTTTGTACACATCCAGGTTGCGAGCTTAATCCATTTACGTAACTTTCTGACAGAAATAAGTCAATCAGTGCCGATTTGCAAACACATAAATATTACATCATTGATGCCAATTGCAAGTATCGACAGAATATATTTAATTTCTATTACTCCAACAGTCAAAACAAGACACCAGCCCCCATGATAAACATTATTTGTCCTTGAATCTGGTTATACTACACACTATCAATACTACTTCCTCTAATTCTTCTCCATGTGCTGTTAAGCAAATGATCATGTAAACATTTCAATACATATTGATAAATATACAACGACTGTTTTGTTTTTCAAATCAAGGTTATACAACAGCTAGATAAGAGGTACATGGGGTATAACCGTCTCAGTGATCAAGAACACTGCACTCCTGATCCTAATGAGGAAACCTTTCACTGTTTTTATTGGGACATAATGATTGAGTTTGTAGTCGTCCTTTTTCTGTGTGGCCTCTTTGACTTTTTTGCTGTGGCCGTTATGACCTTTTATCATGGCCGTTTTTCCGCCAAGACGATCTGATCGATAATCAAGATCTATACTGCAATAAAACGGGTCTTTGACAGACAGGCTACCACGTGGCAACGAGCACGGTAGGAATTGTTTGACAACATGCAAATATCAAGATAATAGTGTCTTGAAACTGGCAAAGGTAATGCTGTGGCCGTTATGACTGTTTTCATGGCCGTTTTGCCTTTAGGTTGTGGCCGACTTTTTTCTGTGGCCGTTTTGACTTTACCATTTGTGGCCGTTCTGAAATGAGGCCGTTTTAACCTGCTCCTACACCCATGAGCGCAACATCGGACATTGAGTTTGACCAGAGCGGTAAAGAAGAGAACCAGATGTCTAATCAGGTCAGCAGAAGGCATGACCTGCAGGAAGAGCTGGAATCCCTTCACTTTCTCAAGCGTGTTTGTGACACTCAAGTATACTTAGACCTGGAGGATGGTTCCTCTTATTTTCTTGCGCAGCAGCCTTCTCTATTTTCAATATTTACCAGCAAATTATAATGTTTATGTCGTTTCCTGTCAACGTTAGAATTGATAACGTTCTTAACAGAACCCTGTCTTTCCCAACAGTCACATATGTAGTTGCAGTTTCATTAAGCGCTCGCATATTGCACATTATTCCAATGTTGCACCGATACATAGATTTTGACGAGAATGTGTCTGATGTTGACCTAACCAAAGTTGAGCAAAGCCCTGTGTATTCTCTGAGAGGGATCATGTGCATGTGCATTCCAGCAAACCATGCTGGATAAATTGAAATAAATTATCATTGAGCAGGATGATTTACGACCCGTGAAGATCAGGGGTAGAATAGGTCTTCAGCAACGCATGCTTGCCGTAAAAGGCGACTATGCTTGTCGTAAGAGGCGATTAACGGGATCGGGTGGTCGGGCTCGCTGACCTGGTTGATGCATGTCATCGTATCCATATTGCCTGGATCGATGCTCATGATGTTAATCACGGATTGTCTGGTTCAGACTCGATTACTTACAGATCGCTGTCTTGTAGCTGGAATATTGGTGAGTGCGGCGTTAAACAACAAACAAAAAAGCAAACAAAGCAAACCGAGCCTGGTGCACTGTATGACCAGGAAGATCACCAAAACATGCGACTAACAGGGATAAAATAGATGGAACAGTAATGTTCACCCACGCAGTGAAAACGGTTGTGGTGCTTGTTACATCCGAACTTACGTTCCCACATGATTGTAGTCGCATATATGTGTTCAACATTAGTTTTCGTTTTGGCACGTGGTCCCGTTATCAGGTAAAGCTGAGTAACGTTGAATGGATGACCGGCAGCTTGACTGCTGAGCGTTCCCCAAGAAGACCCGGGTTAGAAATGGTCTTCAGCATCCCATGCTTGTCGCAACAGACGAATAACGGATTCAGGTGGTCAGCCTCTGACTTGATTGCGTAGGTTGATGCGTTGGATATGCCATTCACTGGATTGACTCGATTATTTACAGACCTCCGTCACATAGAAGGAATATTTCCGAGTGCGACATTAAACAAACAAACAAAAACAAAAAAAAGCTCAAGTTAATCTTTGAGATGGGTACTATTAACATCTATGAGGGTCTCTGCCATATGAGGTAAAATATTTCTTTCTTTTACAACCAATGTTTCTCTGTTTGCCCGAAATCCTGGAAGTGATCATTGACTGCGCCTTGTGATGAACACACCTACTGTTTAGAGACAATATCATTTGAAAAGTGACGTCATGGGTAGGATGTGCAATGTAACATACCTCGTTAAATTATATTTTTGGGGAAACAGCAGTCAATGTTTATTCCAAGTACTAAGTGTCAGATCAACTCAATATGATACAATCCCTGTGAAGATGCGTGTTGCAATTGGTCTTCAGTGTCCCATGCTTGTCGTAAGAGGCGATAGGTTGTCAGGCTCGCTGACTTGGTTGATGCATATCATCGTATCATAGTTGCGTTGATCACTGGATTGTCTGGTCCAGACTCGATTTTTTAGACGCCTTCATATTGCTGGAATAATGCTGAGTAGTACAAACTGATACTACGTGTTGTATGGATTATCATGCAAGAGGTTCTTTATGTATGTATGTTATCATGGCAACACATTAGTGCATAACGATTACATCTATCAATGATCTTACCGCAATGTTGTTGTAGATTTCCGCCCACACTCCTGAGGTGCCACTCTTGTGGCTGAGATTAGAATAGCTTTAGCTTCTAGTCTTCAGCACTTTATGGGTATCGGTAAAAAGGTGTGTTGAGGTCAACCTGGTCGTGTATTAACTGAACACTCTCCCGTGTATATCAAATATGTTAGCTAATCACCATAACAAAACATCTGTATTTCTGCTATGAAAAGAAACAAACTTTAATTGATAATATGTTTTGATAATTCTTTCAACTCATTTCTCAACATGAAAACTAATAATGCGTATCTGTAATACAAGCATAATGTTATTTCCAAAATATATCCAGATATATATATCTCAGCCCTCAGCCTAAATTGGATCTACAACGGAGCTGTTGTATCTCAGCTCTACTACCTCCGACCACATGGAGAAACAGCTGGGATATGAGATTCTGGACCTGTTCTGTGACATTGGCGGTGCTCTTGGGCTGTTGCTTGGTGCCAGTATACTGACAGTGTTGGAAGTGTTTGATTTCATGCGTGTTACTGCATTATCGTCTGTGACTGAAAGTGCCAAGACTGTCATAGGAAATTGTTATAATTAAAAGAAATCTAACTTTTAATTTGCAAATATGTATTCTCAAATATGTACTCAAAGGCAAATGTTACCTTGACGCATTCAAAATAGACGTAAACTATGTACAAATTATTTCATTCAAAGGGGAATGGTTGCCGATATACGGGGATGGGCGTGATGAAGTTCCTAATGCGTTGATATGGAATTCCGAAGGCGTCCTACACCTACATGTATACCAATTTCCATGTCATCTCCCACTGATTAATTGCTTTATGGGATTTTACGTTAGGCTGTCCTGTTGGACAAAGCAACACATCCACATGTTGTTTTGCAGATACTGCTGTAACACTCTGTCCATTCGGGTTCTGGTATTGATTTAGAGATTTCTTAGAGACTATATTTTCAGGATATACATGTCAAAAGAACAAATATTTTGGTTTGAAAACCCTGAAACGAATTTCGTTTTCCACAACATTTTCTTGAGCAAATTGCCATGACGACCCCGTAAATGTTATTAAACTCAACGCTCTTTGAGTTTAATGCAACCCAATTATGAACCTATGTCATTTGTAGCGTTTTTCCGTCAAATGTAGTGTTGCATTCAATGACTTTGTAAATTATCAATTCATTTAATAATGATTACATTGTGCAGGCACTAACATCATGTTGCGTGAATTAAAAACAAAATTCACACGTACATAAGTAGCTTCTCCTCGAACAAACTGAAACGAGATAAATACTCCCATATTTAAAGATGTTCCTACACGAATATCAACACGGTCTCTACGGTTGCCATGACGGAAAACAAGTACAATTTGATATACTTGTAAATAGGTAGACTGTAGTGGGGTTTAACATAAACGTTCCTTTTTGGAACTTTGATATTACTTTTTGCAATGCATATGCAAACATGTCTAAAAGAATTGTGGACCCATAAGTCTGTTGTGCCTTCCTTTCCGTGCTATGTTATGGCCATTATTTAACCTTTGTCAATTTGTCACATATATTGCTGAAATACAAACAGGAAAAACTTCAGTAATAGTGTCAGTGGTTTTATTAAAAGTGTTTGATGTTATCAATAGAAAGTGGTGGTTGGTGTTGTTTGAAGTTTAACTCTAGTATAAAAAGTGTTGCACAGTTATGTTTTTTCATCAAAATTCTGCCTTTTATTCCCTATGAAATCAGTTTCGGCAGGTATTCCAGATTGATTATTTTATGGCGTTGACGTTGAGAAAAGTATTGTTAAATCTTTCATTACGTTGATCCAATTTTTTGGTCAGGGCCAAACATTTGATACTCTGGGAGTGGGGCCCTAATAGTGTTTGACCCCTCCTTTCAGGGAACAAAATTGCTTTTTATGAAACAGCTGCAAAGGAATCCAGCCTTATCAAAAACCGTATGGCTTGGCCTTCTGCAATTACAAAACATTGTTACTTTGGCGTTAGTATTGAATGCATGACTGTATTACATTGTGTGACGTATTAGCTTTAGTATAGGACTACACAGCTAGTATTTTGAAACAGCCCAACCATCGTATGTTCCCTAAATCAACTAACTTACCTTGGGAAAATGTTGTGTGTATTACCCATCTGATGATTGGACTAAAAACTAGAAAGTTTCTTGCTTCTTTTTAACTTTGCAAAAAACGTTGTATGCACATTTGGCCCGTTGCCGCCTCCTGTCTGTTGTGCCTATAGATACATGGTGTTGGGTTAAAATATATATATGATATATAGAACAATCTCCAGTGATGTCTTTGTTCTCCGACGGGGATATCTTGTATTGGTAGTGCTGACATAAAAATGTTATGGGTGTATTAACCGTTCTTAAACTATTTCCCGTTCCATGGATTCAAACACTTAGATTTCGCTAATTGTACGATCACTTCGGCCTTATGAACAGTGGGAATGTTTCCGAAGTCATATTTAGATCGTTATTCTCACTGGTACTGTGTAATTAAAATGTTGTCTATATTGTTTCTTTGTGTTATTATAAACTACCACGTGAGGCAATAGCTGTATGATTCATACACTTTACATTTTTACAATTGAAAAGCGACATAAAATTTGAAATTTGACATAAAAGCGACAAAATCCCTTCCATATTCGCAAGGCATGTCTGCTTAAAGCAGAATCGATTGTACGATTCCGACTATATCATGAACTCGTTGCACCTGCGAAATTGACTTGGAGCTGGTCCGCTGGTCTTATATATAAAGGACGAACAATTCAACTCTAAGCCAGTTTGGGATAATTGTCCCTTTGATGCCTGTTTTAAATCTCATAAAAACCTCTGACGTATTTAATCCTTTACAAGAACGTTTGGCTATGATATTGATGTGACCATCTTACTTTAGAACAACGTCAGAAGAAATGGAGCAACTAACTTGACTAAACTAACAAAATTAAACTTACTCACGACATTGACCTTCCATAAATATGCCATTGAGCTTTGACAGGTCTTGTCAGATCCTTGCTTATATCAAATTTCATGTCTGTACAAGTAATGGTGCCTTAGAATTTTACAGTGATTTGAGGTGAGGTGAGGTGAGGTGAAATGGGGTTTAACGTCGCGTCCAAGATTATTGCACTTATATAGCGACGTGCATGTACGTGTGTGTGTGTGTGTGTGTGTGTGTGTGTGTGTGTCTGCTTGTACTAGTCCGGACTGATGCCGATTTATAGTGCTAGCCCACTGAAATACCATGCCGCAGTTTAACATGAATACCCCACTCAGACACAGTATACTGACTCCGAGCCGACCAGTCCTTGTTTTAGCCCCTTAATGCCGAGCGCCAGACAAGGTGACCACGGTGGCGATCACAGTGATTTGACATTCTGCCACAAAACCTGAACAGGGACCATGATCATTGAATCTTCATGACCGAAACTGAAACCTTAATTTGTTATATGGCATTAGCGATTGTTTTGGGTTTATTTGCAGGGATTGTCAGTGGCAGCAAATGACCGAGGCTCACGTAAAACATCGAGTGCTGTAGTGGCCGACCTGCAGCGGATGTTTGATTGAAAGATACATCCTTTGAGCTTTGTTAACAAACGTGACAGACTTCATCGTCGACAGGTTCCATGGTGTGACAGTGACTAGAAGGTCCGCTTTACCTTAAAAGTGAGTGAGTGATTTGGGTTTACCGCCGCTTTTAACAGTATTCCAGTTATATCGCGGCGTATCATCTTAAAGTAGGAGGAAAGCCCGAAGTGATGCAGGTTTCAGACGTTTACCACTTCGGTGATACCCACGACTACGGGTATGGTGCTGACAAACCTAAAAAACAAAATCGGGGCGAACAGGGATTCGAACCCACAATCATAGGTTTCTGGCGTGCCCAAGGGACGCAACTCTGCACAGTGAACCGCGGCGCCTTAGACGATTGGGCCACCCGTGCCCCCTTACATTAAAAAAGCGACAAGATGTAGGTTCGAGGCATTTTTCCACCTAACTTATCTATATGGAAACACCCAATTCTTGCCAGGTTCCAACACTATCCCGGAGCACGCGAACACGTGCCTCTTCAAGATATTCGACAGTGACAACTTCTGGACACTCGACAGTGCACTGACTTATGTTATGAGGCCTGCTACTTATTGCTGCTGCATATTCATTGATCTTGTTTGGTTTACTGATTTCACAATTTATTTCTATTCTAACCTTTTAAGGTTAACCTCTGCTTTTCAATTGGAACTCACTTCGTAAAATAATTATGTACAAAATTAATAAATAGAGGTTATCACGCAGGTGTGGTTGGGGATGGTAAATATCCTGCATTAGGATTAAACATTGTATTTAGCGAGCCTTGGCTCCAACGGCTCCAACGGATATCGTTTTTATCCGTTGGCTTTATCCTGCCGAGAAACCTGCCCATTATATGATTAATGAAAGTATTTAATACTGTTTACTGGATGCTGAAAGAAAAACAATATTAGGTGTTGAAAGGACATTTGGCACCACCTTGCAGAAAAAAGAGATGTGTCTTCACAAAACAACAATCTATTTTCTTTCAGGACGTCCAGTATGCCGAGTAAGCCATTTTGTTGCAAACCTGAGGGAAACTTATTTGTTCCGGGATTTTCTGTAACAGATGCTTTTGCACAATAGTTCCACGCTCCTGGCCCTGAATATCAAAAAGATTGCTCGCTTAAAAGATGTTACATGTACAATCGTCCTTTAGTGAGTGAGAGAGTGAGTATGGTTTTACGTCGCTTTTAGCAATATTCCAGCAAAATCACGGCGGGGGACACCAGAAATGGGCTCCACACATTGTACCCATGTCGGGAATCGAACCCGGGTCTTCGGCGTGACGAGCGAACGCTTTAATCACTAGGCTACCCGACCGCCCCTCAATCGTCCTTCAAGTAACAGTTTACTGATCCTTCTCGGGAACACGCGTTGGGGGTGAGACAACTGCACGTCGTCTGTAGTGACTCAGCCCGAGGACATACGGTAACGCCCTATCCATTGGGAACCCTGATTAGAATATGCCCCTCGGCACTGGTTCTGACAAATCAAGGATGCATGTGTTGTTGTGTCGAACTGGGACGGCTTATATATTTAGTTGGCACTACATCTGGGAAATTTGTGAAACATCCTGGGGATCAGAAGCACAGTTTACAACAAAGAGTGAGTGAGTTTCATTTTACGCCGCTTGTAGCAATATTCCAGCAATATCACGGCGGGGGACACCAGAAATGGGCTCCACACATTGTACCCATGTCGGGAATCGAACCCGGGTCTTCGGCGTGACGAGCGAACGCTTTAACCACTAGGCTACCCGACCGCCCCTAACAACAAAGAAAACTCCATCACTAACCAACATGGTGGCAGTTAACCACCTCAACCTAACCACCGGAACTTGAAGTTCCTTGTGTTGGAAAACAGCACCATCAGTTCACGTTCTGCATGTGTTGATTATACCCAAAGAAATTTGATTTGCCATCTGGTCAAACACATTTTCTGTTAAGGAAATCAGAGTTGAATTTACACGTGTAATCAATTTTCCAATTAAAAAGGATTGGTGTAACATGCAAAGCCTGAATAAAAGAAGTATTTGAAAATATTTTTTCCATAAAACAACCCCATTTCTAGATTATTAAATGGTCAGTCCCAGCGGAAGCAGCCACTTTATTTATATAAGTGGGAGTACTTCCTGAATTCTTTTTCCATCATCAGCAAAGATATGAATGTTTGACCACCCACCCGTAACCCACTTATTGGACAATTCATATATTTGAAGCAATACTATGCCATAGTACTTTGCTTTGTGTGTGAAACCCGAACCCACTACACGAAGAAATGTATTTTTCCTAATGGACTGCTATTATTGCTAATTGGTTAAAATAATGGTAATGTGAGTAAACCGTCAGCCCATTTGCTATGTCCACATGGAACCTCTGTGTATTGAAAACCCGCTACAAAACAAGTCGTATAAATTGACAGGTTTATGTATCAAAGGGTTGCCCACAATCAGCAGAGATTCATTTCACAGATGTAACTACATTTCCTATTACTTAAATAATACGCCAGTGAATACACAAACGCCAGAGAATAACAAGACTCCATTATCCACAGAAATAGATCATTCCATTAAGCACAAAAGTTAAAACAGAGGTACAGATTGTATGAATGGATCATTAAGTAAATGTTGCATAGATATAGTGCCAATTTATTTTCTAGTGCTCACATAGGCATGCAAGGACACAGAGCAAAATGTTCTTATGCTTCTAGTGTGCTGATATGACACTAAAGGATCAACTACCTTGACGAACACATCTACTCTCTGACAATGAGACGCAAGAAAGCATTACACGAGATGGTGACTGTGCAGGGACTCACCCAAGTATGTGACACAAGTTCCAATATTCTAAGACGTGGAGTCTGGCTCCTCATCTTTTGTGGCGCACTTGCCTTCACGACGTTCAACATCTACAAGCAAATATCGTTATATCTGTCTGCACCTGTCAACGTGAGAGTGGATCAGATCTTTGACAACATCCTTTTGTTTCCAACCATAACAATCTGTAATAACAACTACGCTAAGGGTTCACTGCTTGATATTTTTGGACTGGACCATGTAATTCCAGCGGTGTTTCCTTATACTGACTTTGATGAACAATTACCAAATGTTAACCTAAGTCAGCTGGACTTGTCTGCCATATATGTTGACGGACAACTATCATTCAACTTGGGACACACCATTGAAGAAGCTATTGTTAAGGTAGGTAGTACAGTACACTTGTGTAACAAAAAGGAATAACATGATAATTTCAAAGGTGGTCACATATGGCAATTTGGTGTGTACCTTTATTCATGCATACATTTCGTGCTTAAGATGTATATTTGGCGCCATGTCCACAAGTTGAGCTGCATCCTACAAAACCCTTACGACTGATATATTAATTCAAGACAAGACAAGACAATTTATTCAGTACAGAGGCCAGTGGCATATTAGTTGACGGACAACAAGCATTAAACTTTGGACACGTCATTGAAGGAGCTATTGTTAAGGTAGGTAGTACGCTACGCCTGTGCAATGGGAAGGGTTGTGGTTCTGTGTGTCAATGTATATAATTAGTGCCTAAGATATACGTCCAAAGGGCTTGCTGCATCCTGAACCACACTATCTGTCTCTCGATTGTTCTAATATAGTCTCTTACATCTTGAAAACTACTATGGCTGGATATTCGAGATCAATAAATATAGCTACAGTAAACTACGGTTATAACGAACTCAAAGGGACTACTAATTTTAGTTCGCTATAACCGTAATTCGTTATAAGCATATACACAGCATAACTACAGCATATAGTCGGGACCAAAAAGTTAGTTCGTTATATCCGTTAGTTCGTTATAAGCGTGTTCGTTATAACCGTAGTTTACTGTACATTGTACAATTCGATGATGAATGCAAATATTGTCCTTTGTAGAATCTATTTATCATAATGAAGTGTTTTACCATTTCATTAAGAAGACTAGCATTACTATATTCTTATGTAACATAATGTCCAATGTAACATAGGGAGTATACTAAACATTTACTATACTTAAAAGCTAATACAATATACACTATAGTAAATACACTTTATTTCAAATAATATACCTATTTTCAGTATGGTTCTTGGTAAATGTGGAAGAGTCCCTCTCCAGTGAAATAGTGCGTCTTAGTCAAAATGGTTACCGTACAAGTGTTATCAGATATAATACCCATATAAAAATATACTTTTCCCGTTCGGTTATGGATTTGCGTGGATAGCCTAAGATGTTGAAAATATAAACAGATTTATATTCATTTTTAAGAACAGAATTTTTGATAGCAAGACTGGATTACCGGCAGGTCCAATTCATCAAAGTATAGGTACAATGTACGGTTTAAGTAGCTGTTTACTTAAAGTCTGATTTGACATCATTTAAATTCAGTAACTTTGGGTTAGCTGTAAAAAACTGGTAGATACACAAATATTGAATATTACACATTTTGTAAAGAAAAATAATCAGTTATCTACTGATGATGAATTTCATTTTACGTTTATTTGTCGTATGTAAAACGTATTAAGAGAAATTTATCTAAGCAATCATCTACCACATGTAAATGATAATGATCAATCTACCTATTATCTTGTAAATCTATTGGTATCTACAAAGAATAAATTATTGTGTACTGTTGGCCTGTATCTTTATTAAGTACATCAGTTAAAGAAAGTTGAACCTGTCATATAACTTGTACAACTGTGTTCTTAATATCCACAAAATGTAAACCACAACAAGCATGCGTCTCTAAATTGTATTAAATGACTGCATTAGTTTGTTTGTGTGTTTGTTGTTTAACGCCGCACGCCGCAATATTCCAGCTGTATGACGGCGATCTGTAAGGAATCGAGTCTGGACCAGACAATCCAGTGATTGACATCATGAGCTTCGATCTACGCAATTGGAATACGATGACATTCATCAACCAAGTCAGCAAGCCTGCCCACCCGATCCCGTTAGTCGCCTCTTACGACAAGCAATCATGGCATTTGGCCTTTATATTGAATAAATTTAAATCTGTCTGTCTGTCTGTCTGTCTGTCTGTCTGTCTAAACATATATACCCACAGTACAAATCCCTTCATAATATGCCAATAAGAAGTCAGAATGCAGGAAACGCAAAAGAGAAAATGTTGTCCTTGGACATCATGTATTATTAACATACCATACCTATGAATCAAACAATGGTGATACATTTAACGGGAAACAGTAAAATATATGTTAACATTTAACACCTCTGTACTCAATGGAACTTTCTTAAATTGATCGGGTGGTCAGGCTCAGTTGTTGATAGCGTGTTGTGGTACCCATAGTAGATCATTGTTCATAATGTCAATCACTGGATTGTCTGATGCAGGCTAGATTTAGAGGCCACAGTCATATGACAGAATACAGCTTTAGCCAACAAACAAACAATTTTGTTAGGAAATATGTTTGTCTGGTGGGTGCTACTGGCAGAACAGGACGTGCCTACCGTCTTGCGAACACCTGGTGTCATCACTGGTTTCAGCAGAGATTACACATGAATAGGGAAAGGCATTTTCGGATGTGTTTTTCAACAGGGACCAATTCATATTGTCTTAATCTCTATGTTGCATTTGACTCCCTGTGGAGTGTGTTTCAGTAGATATTTGAAACTGACCATTCTCTGGCGTTGACATGTTGAATGCATCACATAGAAAACATGCAAACGAACCTGATGCATGTTCTGCTCAGATGTGTTACCACTGCCCAAAACAACCTCATCATTGTCATGACACAAATTTAGGAGCAATGGTACAGGTCTCTTACAGTGAGGTGTATACTGGCGAATGGCAGTGGAAGTTAGATTATCTCCGAACAAGGGGGGCGGTCGGTCGGGTAGCCTAGTGGTTAAAGCGTTCGCTCGTCACGCCGAAGATCCGGGTTCGATTCCCGACATGGGTACAATGTGTGAAGCCCATTTCTGGTGTCCCCCGCCGTGATAATGCTGGAAAATTTCTAAAAGCGGCGTAAAACCAAATTCACTCACTCCGAACAAGGGTGATCTTATCGACATAACGCTTAACACATAACAATTAAAATGGTATTTGCTCCTGTCTCATGTGCAGAAACAACCGGAATCCAAGTCTTTGCTCACAAAACATGTTTCTCGAACAAAGCGATGTTAATCAGTCATGAATAATGTCATGACTGCAACGTGATATTAATTCATTTAAGGAATAGTTTGACGCAACTGCCTTGAACACTCGTGTACTTCATATTGTATTATACACACATATTAGGACACAATCTACAGTAATGGATTATATCGGACGGAGTTTGTACAGGCACTCCGTTTCCTCATTTTGACTGACCTGGAAATACCTATGATAGGGTGCCCTAGGCACTGGAATTAGGCTACATGTCTATTATTTAATTACCCTGAATATTATTCTTTCTATGACAGGGGCATGAGTGGTCCAGCAATTTGTTATACATAGTCCCGGAGATATTCTGAGAGCCAATGATGTTTTGTTCGAATCCTCAATTCGCTCTGATTATGATCCTTGGTATGTCAGCACTATACCTTTTCTTTAGGGTTTCGCCAAGGTGGTGAATGTCTAAGACCTGTGTCACTTAAGCCTTTCAATCAACACTGAGCTTACATGCCATAATATACTATCACAGCAGTATTCACTCAGTCTTACTCTCGTAACTTCATGTCTGCACAATGCCCCTTAGACTAACATTTAGTCTCTGAAATCCTATATTACACAATATCCTTCTTGACTCCCTATGATGATTGCTTTTGTATGCGTCTCTAGATTTTGTTTTTCATAAAATAAATATATTCCACGGCCATGGTGCAGGACTAAATGCCCCTTTGCATCGTAGGATTTTCCGAGGAAGAACTGGCTCCAAGCAGCTCATGTTTGTTGTAATGGCGGACGACACCATTATCGTGTACTCACGATGTACGACGTGGCTGATTGCAATGCAATCTTACCACAACGGCATGGGTCGTTGCCTTAACTCCCTGGCACGCATCTGACTAGCTTTACTGATGCCTTGAATGTAACCCTGATCCCACCACCATTGAGCAACATCCATATGACGTTCTTTATATCTTAGTGGAAAGAGCAAGATCGATTGTAGCTCAAAATTTGTGAACTGTAGACACCAAAGGCTGGAGCTGCTTGGCCATTGCTCGACATAACGGGAACGTTGACAATTGGAAACGTGTAGCTATCCCAAATACAGTCTTGTCGAGAGATTTTTGTCACTCTTAATCTTTATGCATAGATGTAAATATGAAACAGATAAGACCGTTTCACTGGGCCTTTTTTCAGGTAGACAAATCAGTTGAAGGGAAATGACTATTTACCATTATTGAACGATATCATATCGATATACACGATGCTTGTGGGACCGCCTCCGTATTCTTGTGGTAGAGCGTCCGCTCGGAGAGCGGAAGGTCCGGGGTTCGATCCCCGGCCGCGTCATACCACAAGACGTTAAAAGATGGTACTTGTTGTTACCTTGTCTGGCGCTCGGCATTAAGGGTCTAAAACAAGGACTAGTCGGCTCGGAGTCAGTATACTGTGTCTGAGTGGGGTATTCATGTTAAACTGCGGCATGGTATCTCAGTGAGCTAGCACTATAAATCGGCATCAGTCCGGACTAGTACAAGCAGCCACAACACACACACACACACACACGTGCATGCACGTCGTTATATTAGTGCAATGATCTTGGACGCGACGTTAAAGCCAATTTCACCTCACCTCACGAAGCTTGTGAATGTCATGTCAACATGATACATGTTTGATGAAACTATATGTCAACCATATTTAAACATAATTACTTTCAGTGTGACTGGGAGTCAGCGCCTTGTGGACAAGACGACTTTATCTACAAAGAAACTGATCTGGGCAAATGTTTTACATATAACGGTAAGGATAATGTTTTTACTGAAATCATGCTTCAGTCATAACTTTTAAGTCACATTAGCGTCTTGAGACTATATGTAATGACCATAGCCTTCTTCACTGTAAACAATGTTATTTATTTCTGAGTGTGTGTGTGTGTGTGAGTATGGTTTAATGCAACTTTTAGCAATTTTCCAGTACTATCATAGGGGTGGACACCAGAAATGTGGGGAGGTTTTGGTTGCTTGTTGTTAAACGCCGCACTCGGTCTGTAAATAATCGAGTCTGGATCAGACAATTCAGTGAGTGTCGATCCACGAAACTGGGATACGATTACATGAATCAACCAAATCAGCGACCCTGACGACCAGATCTCGTTAGTAGTCCCATTTTAAGTCGGATTTTATGTCGGCGTAATGAACACAACCATTGGGCTTCCCAGCGGACCCAATTTTGAAAAACCCACACTGATTGCCATTTCCTGACCAACGGCTTTTAAAATGAAATGAAATTTGGTATACTATGAACAGATGTGAAGTAATTGTTATCGTCTTATATCATATTGTTGAAATGATAACAATGTCATAAATTATTAAACCTCAAATTTATTACTTGCCTTTTCATGATCACACATGTATCGCCCGGTGAGCTACACTGCCGTACACATTATAGTTTATTCAAAATTGACGTTTTTTGGTATGGCACTGTATTTCTTGAAAACATTCCTGATGTCTGTGAGAGCCTAAAACCGGGATGCCTTCAAGTAACTGGAGAGGGCACGGATGGCCCAGTCGTCTCAGGAGCCGCGATTCGCTGTGCAGAGTTGCGTTCCTTGGGCACGCCAGTAACATATGATTGTGGGCTCGAATCCCGGTTCGCCCCGATTATGATGCTAGGGTTTGTCAGCACCATACCCGTGCTCGTGGGTTTCACCGAAGTACATGTAGTAAACGTCTGAGACCTGCATCACTTCGGGCTTTCCTCTCGCATTAAGCTGACACGCCTTGATATGACTGGAATACTGTTAAAAGCGGCGTTAAACCCAACTCACTCACTCAAGTGACTGGATCTTTTTTTCTTATAAACTAGACAAGTGATGATCCGGGTTAGAATAGGTCTTAAACGTTAAACAACAAACAAACAAACATATCTGACACACATGCTTTCTGTTGCAGTCAATGGTTCTCTGCGGTCTCGGAACTCCGGGCGTGCCCATGGGCTGCGCCTCTTGCTGAATGTCCAGGAAGAGGAATACACTCGGAGTATTAACGGGTATCTTGGAACAGGTTTCATGGTGACTATCGATGAAAAGAGCTGTTGATCAATTGAGTAATAGTTACGGAAATGATCGTCCTTAAAGGACTGTCTGATTAACCTTATGATCTCTTCTGGAATTGGGTACCGTGTTATGAAACATAGCCCTCCCTCCCTTTAAACAGTGACTAACATCTCTGGTTTGTTTTGTTCATCGTTACTACCCAAGCCAGGAAGTTGTCAAAATCGACTTCCTTCCAAATGGGCATCGTTCCACAACACGAGGCCATCATTGGGCTGGCTGGTAACAGCATAATAGGTGGTGTGTTTGTCTAGTGTTTAACGCCGCACTCAGCAATAGTCCAGCTACATGACGGCCGCCAGGTCAGCAAGCCAGACCACCCAAGCATAGTCGCCTTTTACGGCAAGCATGGGTTGCTGAAGACCTGTTCTTACACGGATCTTCACGGGTGATAATAACAATAATCACGGGCAGCGTAGCAAAGCAATAGCGTTGAGATTGCTCTCTGGCATGGTACTCAGCATCATGCTGGTTACTGTGAAACTGCTTAATTGATTCTGCTTTTATTCACGGTGACAGCTATCAATATTTTCAGTAAGCAGGGCATCTCAATACAGGGACACTTGCTGCAACATACCGCGATTGAAAAGAAATATAAGCTCTCTCCTAATGCCATTTATACGAGCATGTATGATTGGTTGGTTGCTTGGTTGGTTGTTTTACGCCGCACCCAGCATTATTCCAGCTTTATGACGGCGGTCTGTAAATAATCCAGTCTGGACCACACAATCCAGAGATTAATATCATGAGCATCGATCCACGCAATTGGGATCGATGACATGCATCAACCAAGTCAGCGAGCCTGGCCACCCAATCCCCTTAGTGGCCTCTTACGACAAGCATAGTCGCCTTTTGCATGTATGCACATGGTCTGTTGTATAGTATGTGGTTCTGTTTGTTGTGTACTAAAGATTGCTGTTCACGCTCCGGAGGTGTCCCCAATCATGTCCGAGACGGGAATAGCTGTAACTCCCGGCTTCCAGCACTTCATGAGTATCGGAGTAAAGGTCAGTTTCATGTTCTGTTAATAACGGAAATTAATGCCAATTATAATCGAAAACAGTAGAACGTTGCGTCTTTTTCTCCATACTTCTATTAGTAAATCTGTAACGGGTGTTTCGGGTATATCTATTCAAATCACATAAAGTGTTGCCACTGTTGTGGTGTCTGTCATTGACGTACATGTATGCTGGTAACACCCAGGATAAGTAACTACAAGCACTGTAGGTGCTATGTTCTTTTCTGTCCATGACATCAACAGTTGTCATTTCAAAAAACCTGTTCAGTTGTATTTGTTATGGATCCTGAAAAGAACATGACATATTGTATTTGTAAATTGTTTGTATATCCTAAGTGTAAAGAACACAGAACTCAAACGTCAACACCAGAGAATAATCAGTCTCGATTATCTTCCAAAAAAGGATTTCATGGGGCTTAAAGGGTAAAATAGTGATGAAACTTTTTGAATGAATCACTGAAAAGCAGTGATGTCACCAGGTGTTCGCAAGAAGAGGAAGCGTTTCCTGCTTTACCGGTAGAACAGGCCACCCAGACAATTTTGATAAAAAAGTAAGTTTTTGGTACTCTACGCCTCATCCAGCAATACTCCTGCCATATGACGGCGGCCTGTAAACGATCGAATCTGGAACGGACAATCAAGTGATTACTATCACCAGCAATGACCCTCGTGTCAAGGCACGACACCACGTAACCAACCAAGCCACCAACATGACCACACGTACCAGCGAGTATGGAGGTCCCCTTTCCTTTTAAAGTAATAAATATGGGATAGCAAAGCGCTTGTTAGGGAGGAAACAAAATATTGGATTGGGTTAGTTAGTTTCCAAGTTCAATTTACCGTATTTCAACATACATTAAGTTACCTAACTCTACATTGAAACATTATATATGTATCTCCTATGTGGAAAGAATACAAAACGCGTTATGTAAATGATATGTAAGATAGATCTGCCCACGGGACCTAAACAAACTGCTATTATTTCGAACTGTAGGTCCACTACCGCGCCGAATCCACACGCCACTGCAAAAACTTATTTCGAAGAATGCAGTCGAATTTGTTAATAGTTTTACGTGATTTTGGAGTTCAGGTAATTGGCTTTTACCAAGAAAGTTATTTCTAAAATCTTTATTTATCTGACTGTCCAAATGAAACAAATGAAAACAGAAGAATGTAAATATACACTTAATTGCATTATGTTGTTAACTGCCGCACAAAATTCACTATTTATTATATAGGCGTATTGGGAAGTCATTCCCCTTGTTCCCACTTTCACATTTACGTACTATTCACAGTATTTAGTTTTTGCTAATATTTTAACTACACATGGAAAAACGTTTGAGTGAAAGGATAAAAAGTGCGCATCTTTGTATTTTCGTCAACTTGTAACGTGCAATGACATTCCATTAATGGTAATCCATTTAAACTGTTCGAGTTGCGAAGTGAACATAAAATCATACTAACAGACATGCTCACACACAAGGACTCTATCCTCAAACATTCTTAGTGAGGTGAAATTGGGTTTAACGTCGCGTCCAAGATTATTGCACTTATATAGCGACGTGCATGCACGTGTATGTGTGTGTGTGGCTGCTTGTACTAGTCCGGACTGATGCCGATTTATAGTGCTAGCTCACTGAGATACCATGCCGCAGTTTAACATGAATACCCCACTCAGACACAGTATACTGACTCCGAGCCGACCAGTCCTTGTTTTAGCCCCTTAATGCCGAGCGCCAGACAAGGTAACAACAAGTACAATCTTTTAACGTCTTTTTGTATGACGCGGCCCGGGATCGAACCCTGGACCATCCGCTCTCCGGGCGGACGCTCTACCACTAGACCACGGAGGCGGTCCAAACATTCTTACCACATGTATGTACAGGTAGCAGTATACTATAATGTGGGCTGCCGATGATGGACTCGCGAACACCTGGTATCATCATTATCTGATAGTGATTCGTTAACACATGTTCACGACATTTAGAATCGTACAATAATATCTGCTTTTATCAGATAGTTCTTATATTTATGGAAAGGGTTCAGTCGCTTTTATTTACGACAGTACAACTAAAAATCGAATCGCAATTTAGAACTATACTATCTTTTATTACTCGAATTTGCAGCATAATTCTTTTGAAAAATAACTATCACAATGAAGACCTGATATGATAACCTGAAGCTACATTGCATGATGTTATTTCTGTATTATGACAGAGGGTAACCGCAAAGGAGGGTGTAGGTGGCTGTGGCGAGAAGCCTCTGAAGTATTTCACAGGGAACTATTCCCGAGATTCATGCAGGAAGGAGTGTCAGATGCGTTTTATCGTCAGCATGTGTAACTGCAAGGACATTTCAAATCCAAGCGATGTTCCACTCTGCAATCCCCAGCAATACCAGGAATGTTTAGTCCCAGCTCTTCAGCAGTATCTGCAGACAGACACTGGGTGTGAAGCTGGATGTCCTGAACCATGTCAATATACCAGGTTCACCACCCAACACTCCAGCTCTCCACTGTCCAGGAACTACATTACTGAGTACACCAAGGCCAAGGGTAAGACTGAAGAGTACTGGCGGAAGAATCTTGTCATTCTGGAGATGTATTTCAGCTCTTTGGCCTACGAAAACATGGAGAAACAGCTGGGGTATGAGATCCTGGACCTGTTCTGTGACATAGGCGGAGCACTGGGGCTGTTGCTTGGTGCCAGCCTACTGACAGTGTTGGAAGTGTTTGATTTCATGTTTATTTCTGTCTTCTCGGGGGTGTTTGAAAAGAACAAAGTTAACTCCAAATAAGCATGGGTGATCGAAATGATAAAAAAACCCCAAAAAACAGGAATAATATGTATGACTGTTTTGATTTGGGCTACAGGTGGCTAATTTACTTATTTATGACAGACAGTGAAGATTTATTTTGTCAATGGACAATAAATGTCTGCCATCTATCATGAAGTGATTTATACTACTCAAAGGTTCATTTATCTTCTTTTGACATGCATGTCAAAAAGGACGTTCCAAATCAGGACATTGGCCTCTGATTGAAGTTTTACAATTTTTAGGTATATCTATAAAAGAGAGCACTCCCTTTCCCAAAACGTATCGTTTCAAATACTGAAATTAGCAACTACAAGCTTAAAATAGCCGAGCTTTTGGTCTCAGAATATTCATTCATATGTCCAAATACGTTTTGGACAAATGATCCTACCAAGAACGACTTTATATATGATAGAGAATCATGTCCGATGGAGCTACCTATTCCTTTTTCGGGTCAACACTTGACATGCCTTTGCATGCATTTGAGTCGTGTGTCTCCGGTGATGCAGGATAAGCTCACCTTTGCGCAAACACCTGCTAGCATCCCCATTTGATACTGATTCTTACGATACCAGTTAAAACTGAACTATTGTTGTACAATGTTGTTATGTTGTGAAATTGTCATTGTATCTGGTTGATGTTTCAATACATTAATTTGTTGCTTCTATCTTGATCTAACTTATCATTTCGAGTAGCGGATTGTGTTTTACTTCATTACAACATTTAGCATGAAAGACCCTTTTGTGAGGTTTTGTGAACATTCCCAGTCAGTGAGACAAGAATAGTCATAAAACGTCATCCCATTTGGCGTAAAAGGCAAAATAGTGGTGGAAACTGTATGAATGGATCACTGAAAAATCAGTGATGACGTTATGGCCAGGTGTTTGCGAAAACAGGTAAGCATGTCCTCCCCTAACGGATGTAGATCCTGATACTGACACAATTTGCATAAACAGTAAGTTCTTGTTGCCTGGAGCCGCACTGCAATACGTCGGCTGTTATGTTTCCGTTTAGAACGTTTAATATTTACAATGGTATTCAATAGGTACACGACAACCAGCGCTTACAACCTACCTAATGGGATATTACCATGTGTAAATACTTCACCGTGAGAGCTAGTTACCTCAATAAATGATATTTGGACAGGTCTACGTGATGTTTTTATTACTTTTCGCGTGTAACATGGGAGCAAATAAACTGGACAGGTCACGCACCAGGTGATAATAGCTAATGTACAATGGAGTTTATTCAGGTGTATCAGTGTCTTCAACTTACGTCAAACTGAGAATTGTTCAAATGTGCGTTCAACCCAACTAACACAGTCTTGAGTCTTGATGTAAGAGAGCTTACATGAAGAAAGATACAGTAGAAGTGAAACACATTCAGAAGAAGATCAATCTGATTTATTATGCGTATTTAATGCATTTAATTATTTTATATATCCATCATAGTTCATTGTCTAGTGTATGTACCTTAAACGTGTTGTGTATACTTGTAACGTGATATGTGATGTATATTATGATTTCAAGTATTATTTTTTTTATTGCTTAAAATAATAAAATGCAGCAAAGGGTTATGTGATCTTGGCACAGTAAGGCTATTTAGGCTCATCGTCAGCTCAGGGCCCTTGCCCCCTCTACGCGCAGTCCAGCCAGCGAATGTTCTTCCCCCAGGAAACGCTGCCTAGTCGAATCCACCCAGAACGTTTCGGAGAATGTGCACCTTCTGCATACCCAGATTGTCAGAAGGGCTGTATTTCTGGCAGCAACCCCGGGTACTCTCCCAATGTCAGTCAACAGGCTTGGATGCAAGAGTGACATTTCGTTAGCGAGGTCCGCGTGTTTGCCATGCTCTTGTCAATCACATTCGTGTCAAAAGGGACAGAGAATTGGATTTATAAAAAAAGGAGAAGATCTGGTTTGTTGGTCTGGATAGTTCTGAGACTGTATACGGGCCTATTCCAAATAATTGTATATGTATCATTTTCAATGACGCTCTGACATATCCTGGGTCGTACCATGGATGGACCTCTGTGTCAAACTACAAGCATTGCGAAGACGGTAAAGAAAGGATCGAGCCACGATGGTATGTTTGTGCCAAAGATGGGCATCCACTGACAATGTGTCGGACGGTCCCATCAAATTCATCACATAATAAACATTTCATATCAACATTTTGATGCAAAATCACACATTGACGGTTTTGAGTGGGAAGTGACTGGTCCCGAGCCGCAAACATTTGGTTCACTTTTCTGACCATGCGACTTCATCCAAGTGAAGGACTCTGTTGGGTTGCTGATCCTCTCAACACACTGCACATAAACTCGGTAGTGGTCGTTCAGAAAGCCTCTCTCAGAAGAACTGATTCTGGGCCGATTTGATATGACACTTGGCTTGCTTGACAAGCATATCTGTACCGTTCAGCAGTACAGTACCATGAACAAAATCAACATTCTTATTTAGATTTAGCAATCAACCTCCAACTTAGTATATATGACTGGACGGTGTGTGATGACACGGATAATTGAAAATGACATCAGTTTTGTCACTGACGCCACACGTCTACCATAGAAAGGTTGGTAGGTTCACGAAGGACCTTTTGAGCAAATGTCGTATGATTCTCTTTGAATTCTACGTCGAGAAGGCATGCTCGATTGATGTCACAATCATCTGACGTCACTAATATATCTACGAGTAAAGCTGTTTAACTGTACGTTTTACATTTAAGTCACTGTTTATTACTGTTTACAAACTGAAAAGTTGGAAAAATGATTTTGGATAATAAAGTGATATTCACCCTTGTGTCGGAAAGCCTTGGAGTTTTAAAGTGTTGTTAAATTGTGTTTATGCATTTGGTATCGAAGGACACTCAGGTGGGATTCTCTTTGTATTGGAGTGAGTGAGTGAGTTTGGTTTAACGCCGCTTTTAACAGTATTCCAGTTATATCGCGGCGTGTCAGCTTAATGTGGGGGGAAAGCCCGAAGTGATGCAGGTCTCAGACGTTTATCACTTCGGTGAAACCCACGAACACGGGTATGGTGCTGACAAACCTAGAAACATAATCGGGGCGAACCGGGATTCGAACCCACAATCATAGGTATCTGACGTGCCCAATGGACGCAACTCTGCACAGCGAATCGCGGCGCCTTAGACGACTTGGCCACCCGTGCCCCTCTTTGTATTGGAACTGACATGGTGAGCTTTAGACCATTACAGGCATGTGGGCCTTTCCATAGAACAATAGTCCACCAACCCGTTTTCTTAATAAATGAGTAGCTCCGTGTGTTAGTAAACAGCAGTCAGCTTAGACAATTTAGGCAAATATAATCATGAACACGTGAAGAAGAGATGGTGAAAAAATCTTCTTATCTGTAAAACTCATTTTGATCTACTTATCTGTAAAACTCATTTTGAAGCTTTGAACAACCGGATATCGCTGAAGATCTTATCTCACAAAAATACTTATGACATACGTAAGACAATGGCTTCAAAATAATGGTTGTTTGCAAACATTTCAAATTCCTCTCCATGTTATTAGACGTAAATGCCTTCTGACATTATCTAGTGTGGTCTAGACTATTATTCACAGTTCGTCGACATATAGATGTATTTGGAGAATTGCTGACTGCCACGTTAAACCAAATCCCACCACCCACTTACTCTCTTTCCATGCATACACACTTTGGAAAGTTGGAAAATGTCAATGCCTAAAGCAATACAACGTTCTGGTAGCGTGTAAATACATTAATGGGCGATGGAGCTAGCCTAATGGCTTTGAACAAACAAGTATTGTTCAGAAGGTGCAGAAGGGTTCATCGCTATCTGTAAAGTCCTTTTTGTCAAGTGTTCAGTTAACAGGCTCTATGTGATGCAATGTTCGTTTTATAGTATGTTTGAATTATAAAGAATTGTGCTGTTTATAAAAGCTAGCGCTACAAGCAGGTTTAGATCGAGTTATGTGATGACAACAATTTATAAGCATCTTGAATGTGATATTTAAAGAACAAGCTACAAAAATATAAACTAACATTGTGATTGGCGTTGATAAGATTGGTGGATAAGTACTCACCACATTGTAATGTTATTATAATATGAACTAATAACACCTTTACGTTGATATCACGTGATGATTAACCTGTCTGTGGGATTTTCACCATAATGGAATAAAACCTCACCCAGAAAGTGTGAGTCCAGTCACATTTGAAGTGCCTGTTGGTCTATGGTGTCAAAAGCCGCTGAGAGATCAAGGAGGACTAAAAGTGGTACCTTTCCATTATTAACATCTCTCTGAAGGTCGTTAGCAACACGAAGCAAAGCAGTAAAGCAGTCTCTTTTAGCAGTCAGATCGTGTCCACCAATATGCTTCAGCGATTGTTTATTGACAGCCTTTTCAAGGACCTCAGACATGAAAGGCAGGTTTGACACAGGTCGATATCATATCTTTACTGTCCAACTTGTGCTTCTTAATCATTAGTCGAACAACAACATCAACATCTTCAGACTTGTGTTTACTGTCCGTAAAATCCAAACAGAAATACTAACAATTCATAAACATTATGTTACATATGGATTGTCTAATTTAATATCAACAGTGCAAATCACATTAGATAAGCGATATTATCAAAGCCGAATAATGAAATGTATATACACCACATACCATGCATAAAGCAACGCCATATTATAAAGGCTCGCCAGCCAAGCGATATAACTGCATCGAACAATGCGCAAATGAAGCAAAACTGTATTTTAAGGTTCGCCAGCCCAGCAATAGCATTGGTTCCAGCAGTATTCCTTACCACCATATGTGCACTCCATATCACCGCTCATCTGCAAAAAGGAAATATATTAAAATCACGAAAAACAAGGTATTGTTTCTAAAATGCATCAAATATCTTTAAGAAAAAGGTTTGAGGCCATGCATACAAAGTGAACGAGAGCGAGCGAGATAGAACCCTTTACATGTATATACACGCAAAATCACACCACCCAGTAGCATATAATCACCTTGTTTAGTGACATACCGCTGGGAGAGTAAAAATAGTTCTAATTGTCCTCCACACACTGATTCAAGAAATAACAATTATTTTTGTAACTCTCTGTGTTATACATGGCCTAGATGTACAACGAATTTATCTTACCGACATGTTTTAATATATGTCATTGTAAAATAATTAAAATAAATTCAAAATTAATAGAAAGCATCTGTTCCATTGAGCTGAGGTTAACTTATGCTATGACACATGACTTTCATTCACTCGGGAAAAAAGCGTGCGTTTTTTTCTTCGAAGCGGGTTACAAGGGATTTATTCTGCCGCTCAGAAATCTACGTGCAACCTGTCTCCTTCGTGGCGGATATAAGGGATTTATTCTCCCGCTCGGAAACTTGTTCCCTCCCAGGAGGGATACATATTATTTCATCAAGATCACGTGAAACCAATGAGGTCTCTTCATTCTGACATGTAGGTATGATTAAGAAAGTTATAGACCCCGCGAAAGTGAAAATTCCATTCTATTATCAATTCTATCTTTGATGTATCCATCTTAGTCGTTTTCGCTTCTCCATGTTGTTTGAACATTCGGTTTTGTATGCCATTGTTTGCAGCTGCAGTTGCTATGCTACTGTCCAAGCTATGCTTACCGTGCTTCTTGATGTTGTCAACAAAGGGAGTTAATGCATCAATACAACGTTCACTTATCGTGGCATATGACAATGGAGAACATAGCCTGAACGACATTGCTTACATTCCTGCCTGTTCACAATCTGAATGAATAGATGCAGCCTATAAATATCTCTCCACTCAAGCTACTGGACACAGCTTGGAATCTGTCCTGCTAATAACGAGCCAAGTGCCATCTCTCTATATCTGTCCCCGACTGTTCAATAAAAGCACCCATAAGATAACAACCATAAAATATCAGATCGAGAGATATGAATTCGGTCTGCAAATCTAAAAAGTCCGGCTAAAGCTAATAGAAACATAGATAATATTCCATTAAAGATGCAGTAATCATTTTTCAAACATACAAACGTTCAAGTATATAAACTGTGATTTGTATCTTTGTAAGCACTGGCTTAGACAATTTGTGCCTAGCTCCTTCCAAAACATTTTAACAAGACTATTCTCAGTGGGGCTCTCTGGACAAATGCTACAATGAACATGTCTTGAACTATAAAAGGCCTCTAAAACCGGTGATAATGTATCATTCTATTGCACAGCAAACAAACGATAAATTGCACAAATAAAAGCAAAAGGTAAACGGGTTATTGATCACACATATTTGCGTTCGCCCACCTTTTCGAAACAGCAAATCCATCCTAACGAGCAACAAGATAACTTTGATCCAGAGGATCATCACTGCGCGAAGAAATTTTAACATCAAAAGTCGTGTTTACCAAACAAACCACCAAACCTACATGCAACATAAGCTTCCCCGGCCCAAGGCAAATAAAATTGATCTTTGATTTGTAAAATACACGCAGAATGCACATATAACAGTGGCCAAAAGCATACTGAATACCACTCGGGGACGACCCACGTTCCGACTGCACCATACTCTGCCATTTGTTTTTACTCGCGGTATCAAATATATGACCTAGCAATGCAACGTTGGACAACCATATGCACAGCTTCACGCTCTCTCCATGTAAAACTGAGAATGGGGTCTTCACTCGATCACTATCCATGAGATACTACGGAGTCTACATCCATGCAATATCAACCATAACCTCTATATATACTATGACATGCATCCGAATTCACCAATCTTTTGGCAGATGCTGTCTGCACAATCTTCCTAGAAATATACCCATGTATATTGTGACGCAGAATTGTCAACTGTTTGATGCTAATAGCTGACAAGTATATAAAACTGTTCCACGATGAGTCAGCAAAAACAGCAACACTCACAGCTCTTGTCATGAGTTGTACAACTAGTTCTATGACTGATTTCAGAGAACTTAATTGACAAACATTTGACGCTACATATATAACCGACACATGTTTAGTTTTGTATTGCAAAATATTGATACAAGCTTGTTTGACTTCATTAACCTTCCTGATAGTTACAGTCATAACTGTGGATGTAGTATTGATGAAAACCCAAGCCATTCAGGAGACTGCGAAAGTACCCAAAGCGATTCTCAATTTTAGTAACAATGCTATAAAACTTTGCAGCCTGCACTCGAATTACCGTACTAACAGATAGAATGGCGTCGTCCAGAAATGAACATATCGAATGGCAATCAATCCTCCACCTTTTGACTAGCTGTTTCATGGCTTTTATTAATACACACGGAGCAGACGTCAAACTAAAAAGGCAAAACCAAAACCTTGCAGTAGGCTATTTACCTGCTTCGTTACACCACACAAAGCCAAGGAGTGAGTGAGTGAGTGAGTGAGTATGGTTTTACGCCGCTTTTAGCAATATTCCAGCAATATCACGGCGGGGGACACCAGAAAATGGGCTTCACACATTGTACCCATGTCGGGAATCGAACCCGGGTCTTTTGCGTGACGAGCGAACGCTTTAACCACTAGGCTACCCGACCGCCCCACAAAGCCAAGGAAATCAGTGAGATAATGGTATGTTGAGTGGATATCAAATTTTAACAACCAGTAATTCATATTAATGTATGATAATGCAGTCTTCCAATCTTCATATTTGACATTCACCTTGAAGATACATTTATTGATTCTTGTAGGATCAAGGACAACTGTACTGTTTGTTTGTTTGTTTCTTGTTTAACGCCGCACTGAGCAATATTCCAGCTATATGACGGCGGTCTGTAAATAATCGAGTCTGGACCAGACACTCCAGTGATTGACAACATGAACATCGATCAACGCAATTGGTGGTGGTTGGGTGGTTTGTTGTTTTACGCCGCACTCAGCAATATTCCAGCTATATGACGGCGGTCTGTAAATAAGCAAGTCTTGACCAGACAATCCAGTGATTGACATCATAAGCATCGATCCACGCAATTTGGATCGATGGCATGCATCAACCAAGTCAGCGAGCCTGACCACCCGATCCCGTTAGTCGCCTCTTACGACCAGCATAGTCGCCTTTTCCGGCAAGCATGGGTTGCTGAAGACCTATTCTACCCCGGATGTTCACGGGCCGACCACTGTACTGAAACAGACAAGGGACCAACAATACTTGGTCACACTTAAACACCAGGTCCTTCTTCAGCTGCTCATCAATTGCCTGCGACACAAAACCGCTATGTTTAAGAGCGGACTTGTTATTGTCAATATGCATATTATGTCATAACCATCCAGTTAATAAAACATGAGATACACCTGTATTACCTTTGAGACGGCCAATTATTAATATTTCAGCTGTGCCTTGTTCATGCTCAAAATAGTTATAATTATGGACAAACTTTTAAGAATACTCAACCGACAAATCTTGACTCGAACAACTATTCGACATCGACTTTAAAACATTACTACAGTCGCTTCGAGAATTATTCACGCTCATATTTATAGATCAATGCATAAATATTCAGACTGACAAAAAATCCCCACAAGACTATGACAATAGGGGCAAGTTCAACTTTTCAAAAGTCAACTTCACCTTAAGGACGGGCAATATTCCAGCAGCTCCAGCCTTCGGTGTGTACATTCACAACCATTGAGGTACAATCGAGCGTGCTGTTTCTACGACGATTTCAAAGAGCGTCAAGCGACGCTTGCTGAAAAGATGTTTGACAAAGATTACAAAATTCAGGGCATCGGTAAAGCTTTCAAAATGTTTTAGGGTAGAGATATGGAGTACATTTCCAAATTTGACGCAACAAAGTCCGACAAAATGATGTCTGATGCAATTCCTTATTTTATTTGTACCAGGTGAATAACTGACTAATGAACCCACATAGATTCATCTGTAAAGACAAAATTTCTCCACAATATTCGAGGCTGGCGAACATGATTTCGACACCATCTTAGACGGTTGACTCGATGACGGTGTGTCAGGATGGGACGTATGGCAGGGCGTCGTGGTCGAATCCCGTACTGACGTAAACGATTCCTGACAGTGTTGGGATGGATACGGCGCAGTCCAGGAATTGTCTGGGACGTCGTTACTGCCGTTTGGAATCTGTGTCGGAGATGTGTCACTCGAATTCGAATCCATCTGTCCTGTCTTGGCGTCGTTACTCGGGGACGTCCTGAATGTGGGTGGTCGGCAACGTCATTTGTGTTCTAATAACACCTCACCAATGCCGATATCGTGTTACGATGGCATTGGAAATGTGTTGCCACCTGTTGTTGCCTCATTCCCGCTCGGATCATTCCAATGGCTTCATGACGCTGTGCAGCTGTCAATCTTGGCATGATTTGCTTGTGTCTGCACCTGAGAAGTTTCGAATTTTTGAATGACCACAGATCATGCTTTCCAAAGTGACAGCGAATTTTGAGTTGCACATGCTGTGTACAGCTGCACAGGTTGCGCGTGCAGTAACACATTGCACGTCCATAGGCCCCCATCAATGACGTCATATCGCATGGCACGTGCATGAGCGTTTGAATGTCTCCAATAATTGCTGTGTTCAAACCTATATTTCATATATTGACGGTGTGCCCTTATATCTATATTTTCTCCGTGCACAGTTTCTTTATGTGGCTAGTATATATGGATCAATTTGTCAGAGACGGACATTTTATCGATTGAGTGTCATCGTAATATCAACCATTGGTTTATCTGTCCAAGTACCATCCTATAACGACCCACGCCATCGGGGTACGATTCGCAGTCATTCCGAACCATTTAGTAGCCGCGTACTACAAGCAAATGGTGCTCCGGACCTGTTCTCACCTGGAGTCCCTACGGGAGTATGCCATTATGAATTTCTAATGCCGTGAAGGTTGCCAATGTTTGTAATCCAATTTTAACAGAGTTAGTTTGACAACCGTAATGGGACAGGTTCGAAACAACGAATAGACACTCCCTGTGTTAAATTGATTTTAGAGACAAGGCAAATATCTTTTGTGCTGATACATTGATTTTTCATAAACACCTTTCCCTGGAAGCGTTGTACTAATGTACAGCATTGTATCCTTTCAATGTCATAGCCATGTACCAAGTGGTGTAGGATAAGTAATTATGAAGGTGATCACAGCAATACTTTGTGAGGAAGACTTATTGATCTCGTAACTACCTTATACACACATGGGGGCACGGGTGGCCCAGTCGTCTAAGGAGCCGCAATATATAATTAATTCGCTGAGCAGAGATGAGTCCCTTGGACACGCCAGAAACCTTTGATTGTAGGTTTGAAGCCCGGTTCACCCCTATTATGTTTCTAGGTTTGTAAGCACCATACCCGTCCTCGTGGGTTTCACCGAAAGTGTAAACATTAGAGACCTGCATCACTTCTGATATAAGCTGATATAACTGGAATACTGTTAAAAGCGGTGTTAAAACTCACTCACTCACTCATTTATACAAACATAATGGCAGAGCTTTTGATTTATTTTCCTCACATCCTTGTCATTGAAATGTTATCCCTCAATCCGCCGTACTTTGGACCTATTCTGCTCCCTACGTGACAGGACCCGTGAAGATTCCGGGGTAGAATAGGTCTTCAGCAACCCATGCTTGCCGTAAAAGGTGACTATGCTTGTCGTAAAAGGCGACTAACGGGATCGGGTGGTCAGGCTAGCTGACTTGGTTGATGCATGTCATCAATCCCAATTGCGTGGATCGATGACCATGATATTAATCACTGGATTGCCTGGTCCAGACTCGATTATTTACAGACCGCCGTCATATAGCTGGGATATTGCTGAGTGCGGCGTTCAACAACAAACCAACCAACCAACCAACCACAAACCCTACGTGAGAGGGATACGAAATTGATTGCCCCTCGAACCTTTACGATTTGGCTTCAGAGAACCATCGACTCCTTTTGTGTCATGTGATTAGTCAGTCAATAAAGCATTCCTTGTTATTGCGACAAGTAAACATAGATAAGGCGTGGCAAACAGCATATTTGTCTTGGTGATTTTGAGAATTAGTTTGTTATGTCAAATTCACTAAATGTTTTCTTGAAGTGTTCGTGTCAATTCTAAGCAGGATAAAAGTGTCGCTTTAGACTGAGGATAAATAACAGACAATCAACCTTGTAAACCTTTCAACAGACCATGTCATCACTTTACATGGGGATGCAGTTTGTTATTTTACATTTAAAGGCTTTAATGGCGTAAAACAAAACTCACTTACCATTGATCTATGGTAATGACTCTGTCAGTTGGGTCTACGTCAAAGTCGTTGCCATGGAAACTCGAAAAATAATGTTATTCAAAATTCCCAAACTGTCAAAAGGTACCAGTTCACCACACGACCTGTCTTTGTGCTAAGTTTAATTAAGATATCTCTCATGTGTTTTTAGTTCTGCTTCGGAAACAAAACGTGACGGACGGACGGACGGAATGACAGCACCCATTGCTATATCCCCCTTCCACTTCGTGGTGGGGGATAATAACATACAGCCGAGATCAAACATATTAATGACAGAAGCTGACTCAATGAACACGCTCTTCGTGTGTTTGTTCAGCGATTCATTACATTCAGTGGTTGATCGATTTCTTTTGCGCATTCTTGCTGTCTAATCATGAAGCTACAGTATATTGTGACGCGTTTCACTGTCAGGTGGTTTGTATATGAGGTCTGAGGCTGATATCAAAACCAAACGGAACACGTTGACGTTGTCGGCTATGGCAATAAGACGCAAAAAACCGTTTCACGAGGTGGTGAATGCACAGGGACTCCCTCAAATATGTGACGACAACTCAAATATTGTGAGACGTGGAGTCTGGCTCTTCGTCCTCTGTGGCGCATTAGCATTCACGGCTTTCAACATCAACAACCAAATATGGTTATATCTATCGGTTCCCGTCAACGTAAGGGTGGACAATGTCCTAGACAAAACACTCCCTTTTCCTTCCCTCACTATCTGCAATAACAATTTATACCTAAAATCATCACTAACGACTATTGGAATGGAAGATATTATTTACGGATTGTTTCAATTTACTGATATCAAGGACCAACTGTCCCCAGCTAAGGCCAGTTTTGATGACACACCTGCGGATTATTCTGATGGCCATTACCGACTTAACCTTTCACACTCCATTGAAAGAACTGTTGCCAAGGTATGTAAGCAGTATTACAAACTTTCTACTGAAGCTTCCAACTGTGTTCTGAGTTATAAGACCCGTGAAGATCCGGGGTAGAATAGGTCATCAGAAACCCATGCTTGCCATAAAAGGCGACTATGCGTGTCGTAAGAGGGGACTAACGGGATCGGGTGGTCAGGCTCGCTGACTTGGTTGATGCATGTCATCGTATCGCAATTGCGTGGATCGATGCTCATGATATCAATCACTGGATTGTCTGGTCCAGACTCGATTATTTACAGACCGCAGTCATATAGCTGGAATATTGCTGAGTGCGGCGAAAAACAACCAACCTTCCAACAACCAATCTGAATTATTATTATGCCTGACATTGCTAGTTCAGATGACGGACACTTCGACCTCTATGGATGACGAATATTATGGATGGGAACGTGGTGACACTGACAATGTTGTAAATCAGTTGCCCACATCAAACGTCATCATTATAACATTTGAGCTAATATTTTTGTAAAATACAAATTCATGTTTCATTATATATTTAATTAAATGTATTTTTGCTTGTATTTAATGGAATCTTGTAACAAGAATCGAGGCACACGATCTGATAAGGCCACCTTTTACCCCAAAGATCATCGTCAATACTTCACAGGTTACAATACTTGTCAGTGTAGTGGGGATGTTTATTTATTTCCAGTCAGCAAATGAAATTTGGCCTTATAAAGGTTTAAAAAAAACAATATACGCCTATAGTAACGTAAGGAACAAGGAATTCAACGGCAGTAGCGGCCATAAAATTTCCGTGTCCCGTGATGGGATTCGAACCACGGACCTTCTGATCCGAGGTCGGACGCCTTGTCCACATGACCAAAGAGGTTAACCCCGTCAGCAAGCTGACAAGGTAAGGATGTTTTCTGTGGGATGACTCCACGCCCTGCTACATGTACATGTGTGCACAATTCCCCTTAAAGCTCCACTAATAACACAAATTTTGCCTATTTTTGGCCCGCTCCTTTTCCGAGTACAGGAAGAGAAACACCCCTTTTTTCACCAAATGACATCTGCTTGAAAATATCTGTGATCACATTTAAGCAAAAGTCATCAAGTTGAAAATGACAGCATTAAATATTGAAAAATACATGGTAAGGTTCAATTACTGGGCGGAAGCACTGTAAAAAAACATAAAAACTCTTACACAAAAGTATTCAATCACAGATGCCAGATTTCTAAACATAAACTCAATCAGGATGAACTGACTCATCAGATTTAGTGTAGTAGAACCTGTAACACATGGAAGTCAACCGAGCCCAACTCAATGCATGAAACTGCTGTCAACCCTACGATTGCATGATTATTTTGCAATGTGCAGAGCACGAAACATATTGACGTGTGTGCGATGTCCACGACTCGCTGGCTTTCATCTCGCTTGAACTAGGCAAAGTAAAGTAAGTACGACTGTAGTTTGTGTAAATACTGACGTAAATTTATAGATAGTTGTAGAGTGTTGGTGACGGTCACTGTTAGTGTAGACAGAGATCGAATCTGCTTTATTTTTTTACTAGGATTGGTCATAGCCGGGATATTCGACAACGGCTGAACAGCTTAACACTCTTGACTGTTTCCTATATATGTGGAAAGGCGGAGTTCATAATTAACATGGTTCAATGATAAGAAACAACCCTTATGTATTTCTTCTTGCTGGGGAATCCCCGAGGCGCCACAGCAAAGTTGAAGTAGTCAATCAGTGTTTACGTCGTTTCAAGCAGTCTCGTAAAAAAAACGTCTGAAGATCAAAATGTGATTAGTCTCTTGTAAACGGTCTGGTGACCAGAGTGTCTTATCCAATGAGACAAGCCGTATATAGCGTAAACTTCCCAATACAAAAATATTATGTATTGAATAGCCAAATCAGTAAAAGGGTAACATTGGAATGTGAAACAAAAATACACTTCGACATTTCCGAAAGAATTTCTGGCTTTTACCACTCAACAAATAAAGCGCAATAACGTTGTAATTTATGCTTTAAAAAAGGAAAGGAATTTCTGACTTTTACTACTTATTGAAAAACCCCACGTGTAACCAGCAAAAGGGGTGTAAAGGTTATGTAAATATCATGATTTTTTCATGTCAACCATATTCGAACATGCTTTCATTCAGTGTAACTGGGAGTCAGCGCCCTGTGGACAAGACGACTTTATCTACAAGGAAACTGATATGGGTACATGTTTTACATACAATGGTAAGTTGAACATATTTACACATGCCTGCTTCACTTTAAAGTCACCTGAACTAAAGACTAGTGTGGTAGTAAGTGATGGTGGCTTTTTCGCAGTGGAGATTCCTCTTGACGAGTGAATGCTCAGGACCAAGGAGGTTAAAACTTGAATTGCCTGTTCTTGCAAATGATGACAAGTAGTTGATTTGCTTCGTTTTCCATAATGTCAGCAACATTCTTACATTTGAAGGTAGGGGCCATCAATATTTGGCTTCAAGTCTTTACTTATGTTGCTCATGATAAACCAGCCTAAAGGCTTCCTGACAATGAAATGTACTTTGGCATAAATATGCAGATTGAATTAATTGAAAATATCTAAACACAACATTTTTATGTGAATGAAGTGGTAACAAAGATTATTAAACCTGAAATTCATAATGAATGCAGATTTGAGTATTTTATGTTTATAACCGTAAATCATACAAGCATTTCTAGGTGAGCTCGTTTATTTAATGCAAATGTGGCCCTATCTCGAGGAAAATATGAGGAGCATTTTTAACAGATTGGATTTCAAAGATGCCCAATATGTCTTCAACTGAACTAATCTTTCTCTTTCAAAACTCTCACACGTGCTTTCTGTTGCAGTCAATGGTTCTCTGCGTGCTCGGAACTCCGGACGTGCCCATGGGCTGCGCCTCTTGCTGAATGTCCAGGAAGAGGAATACACTCGGAGCCGTGACGGGTACCTTGGAACCGGTTTCATGGTGAATGTTTATGCCCCCCCCCCCCCCCCCCCCCCCCCCCACACACACACACATACACAGTGCCGTATTGAATTGTCGTCGTTGGGCTACACAGTAACTCAACATAACCTCCACAGCACTTTGGTTGCTCCGTGGATATGTGGATATCAGAACGAATGATGGTTATTGTGAAACTGCTAACATAACTGATATTATTCACGTTGACAGCTGCTGTTAACGCTACCAGAAAGCAGCCATCTCAAAACAGGGAAGCTGCTTGTGCTACATAACGTGACTGACTAAATAAGCGCCCTCTCCTTACCGCATTTGAAATCTTTCCATGTATGGCCATGATCTGATCGGTTATTTCTAGTGCTAATTTCTATTTGTTATGACCTCAAGATCGCTGTACACGGTCCGGAGGTGACCCCAATCATGTCTGAGATGGGCATAGCTGTAGCTCCCGGCTTCCAGCACTTCGTGGGTATAGGAGTGAAGGTCAGTTTCATGTTCTGTTAATTATGGGAAATGATAATTGATAATTAAAAACAGTCAAAATTGCCACTTTTCTCCAGAAAAAAATCGCAAGTACCGGGTGTTTCGGGTATCTGAATTCAGTGTTGTTAATTACTACTATATTGTCAGTGATTTCCGTATGACAGTAACAAGTAGGATAACTCACGACAAGGACTATACGCGGTGTGCTTTTTTCTATCAACGACATCTATAATTATTAAGAAGGTTAACAGTCATTTAGAAAAGTACATTCAATTGCATTTGTCAGCCTGGACCAGGAACAACCTGGAATATATATACGGTATGAAGTTGTTAGAATGGTGCCTGGTTGTTGTGCAATTATAGTTTTCAAAAGAATTATATTTAAATTTCTAGTGCAAAGTTAAGATGGTATACTAAAGGAACAGTCACAATGAATACCTGATATGATAACCTGAAGCTACATTGCATGGTGTTATTTCTGTATTATGACAGAGGGTAACAGCAAAGGAGGGTGTAGGTGGCTGTGGCAAGAAGCCTCTGAAGTATCTAACGGGAAACTATTCCCGACATTCATGCAGACAGGAGTGCCAGATGGATTTCATCCTCAGCATGTGCAACTGCAGGGACATGTCAAATCCAAACAAGGATTTTGCATTCTGCAAGCCCCAAGAGTACCATGAATGTTTCGCCCCAGCTAAAAAGAAATATCTGCAGACAGACACTGGGTGTGAAGCTGGATGTCCTGAACCATGTAGCTATACCAGGTTCACCACCCAACACTCCAGCTCTCCACTGTCCAGGAACTACATTACTGAGTACACCAAGGCCAAGGGTAAGACTGAAGAGTACTGGCGGAAGAATCTCGTCATTCTGGAGATGTATTTCAGTTCTATGATCTATGAACACATGGAAAAGCAGCTGGGGTATGAAATCCTGGATTTATTTTGTGACATAGGCGGAGCATTGGGACTGATGCTTGGTGCCAGCCTACTGACAGTGTTGGAAGTGTTTGATTTCATGTTTCTTTCTGTCTTCTCGGCGGTGTTTGAAAAGAACAAAGTTCGTAGGATTGACATCGGCGATAACGCCAAATAAAGCATGGATAATCTGAATGGAAAACATCAATGTACATGTACATGAATAATTTGTATGACTATTTTTATTTGACTGCAGATGGTTAATTTCCTAATCAATGAAATTGCTTATTTCGACAATTGTTTATTTCGTTCTCGGATAATACGTAGCTGAGACCTTTAATGAAATGAATGACACTGATCAATTTTTTAAAGTAGCATCGTTGTGGGGTAGGTTAGGACAATTGTTTAAGATGTTGTCTTTATTAACATCAAAGTCTGGAAGTATTTTTGAAGACTGGAATTGCACCATAACAATAATGTAGGTTTTTCATTACTTAGCCATTTCTGCATGTACTATTTTGATATTCATTATACTTTTGTAAAGCAAGTTTACAGTATGCTGAACGTTGTTTTTTTTATCAGGTGTGTGGCAACTTTTGTCGCAAGATTTGACCTTCATGTTGTAGGATGTTGTATTTCTGTGGCTTATTCAGATCACAGTATATTAGAACCTTTCTTCTATGGTCTTGATTTCAGTGTAATAATACAAATATTACTGAAACTTTAATTGAAACTTGTTTAAATGCATCAATTATAATACATTATTGATAAGAAAGGTTACTTTTATTAAATATAGGGTATTATCTAATATCAGAAAAGTGCATTTTAAAAACTTTGAACATTGTTACATGAATGTCTAAATCTGGAGTCTACCTCACATGCATACATGCGTAGGTGGCAAGAGTGGCAGAAATTTGAAGATGTACTCATAATTTCCAATTTGCATTTTGGTTGCATTTTGGAAGCCCCGAGTAAAAACGCAACATAAACAAGAGTGCTCTGAGAGCACAACATCCCCCACGTGAACTTTTTTAACAACTTTATATTTTATGAAAAAACAACAGTAGATGGGACTGCATTTGAAACAAATTGTGCAGAACATTTTGTTGGGAGTAATCCAGTCTGAATGCTAATGCCATAAGGATGTAGCTCACCCACAAAAGCCTTATACAAGGAAACTAACTATAGTTATAGTTATAGTTAGATATTGTGATATTCTCTGGAAACTTGAGGAGTAGATTTTATGAAGCTCCGTAAAACAGGGGCAGTAACTCTGTCAAAATATGTCGAAATGAAACGGGACTGCGATATGCGTATCATCAACATGTCGACATCTTGTGTATAGAGTGTCAGGGAAATTCTCTAAAAGCTGGAGGAGGAGTTGATTTCACAAGCTTAGTACCCTCTCTCACAATTAGGCAAATGAAGCTCCGTAAAACAGGGGCAGTAACTCTGTCAAAATTAGTCGAAATGAAACGGGGCTGCGATATGCGTATCATCAACATGTCGACATCTTGTGTGTAGTGTCAGGGATATTCTCTAAAAGCTGGAGGAGGGGTTGATTTCACAAGCTTAGTACCCTCTCTCACAATTAGGCAAATGAAGCTCCGTAAAACAGGGGCAGTAACTCTGTCACAATTTGTCGAAATCAAACGGGACTGCGATGTGCGTATCATCAACATGTCGACATCTTGTGTGTAGAGTTTCAGGGATATTCTCTGGAAACTGTAGGAGGATTTGATTTCACAAGCTTAGTACCCTCTGTGGGACGGACAGACGGACGGACTGCGCCACAACATAATCCCCCTTCGAATCGTCAAAACGTACCATTTCAATGAATATTAGGGTATCATGCACCCCTTTCTCGCGAAATCGAAAACGCACGAACTGTCACGAACTGAAGTGGGTATAATACTGTGGCCGATTCTTGGACCTACCAATCCTTGGTCAACAATGCCACGCCTAACTCAAATTCAGAGAATCCAGGCTATCGGACGTTTGGAAGCTGGAGAGTCTGTCCAAGATGTTGCCCGTCATTTCAACGTTAACATAACCACAATTTACCGTCTCCTGCATCGATACAATGCTACACACACCACAGATGACCTTCTTCGGAGCGGTCGTCCTAGGGTCACCACATCTCGACAAGATCGGCAGATTACCCGTCAACACCAGCGACATGCGTTCCTAACTGCAAGTGAAAGTGCTCGACAGACCAAAGAAACACATAATCGACACATAAGCAGGGACACTGTGATCCGACGTCTCCGTTCCAACAACCTCAGAAGTCGCCGACCAGCACTTCGTCCTGTTCTCCAACCACGGCATCGACAAGCACGACTTCAGTGGGCACAGGGTCATCACAATTGGCGTCATCATGAGTGGAGGCGGGTCATCTCTGACGAAAGTCGCTTTTGTGTCTCCCATGCAGACGGAAGAGTCAGAATTTGGCGGCGTCGAGGTGATCGTTTCGCTGACAGAAACGTTGTGGAAAGGGATCCATGGGGTGGACCTTGCGTCATGATATGGGCAGGGATTGGACCTAATACGAGACTTGGACCCATGTGCTTTCTGAATGTTGGTCAAGGTCGGGGACACGGCGTCACTGCTCAGCGGTATATCGACCAAGTGATCAGACCCCACGTTGTTCCATTTTTTTTGCACATCAACAACACATTTTCCAGCAGGACAACGCTCTTCCCCATGTTGCCAGAGCTACCATGGCCTTTCTGCAACAACACATCAGTGTTCTACCGTGGCCAGCCCCCAGCCCTGATCTGAACCCCATCGAACGCTTGTGGGAGGTTCAAAGGCGTCCCTACAACTGCCGATGAACTACGCAGAGCTGCTCTGGATGTGTGCAGGAGGATCCCTAGGGCCTTCACAAATCCACTAAATGTACAGGAGATGTGTGGCAGTGATCAATGCTAATGGTGGTCACACCAGGTATATATAATTGACTGACATTTTGGGTATTGACCCGAAACTGTGTAAGCCCTTAACATTTGAAAAAAACCAATTATGTCATCTGCCTTTTAATCCATTAAACTGTCTTCAGTCAATTTTTTGTCAATCTTTGTCAGTATTTCTTGTCTTTACTGTTGAAAATAAATAACATGTATACTGCATACTCGACTTGCGTTTCTTTTGCGTGTGGGTATACCTTTTTAAGCCATATACTTTGTTCTGACCTTAGTTTATTCACGTTAAAAATGAGAAATGCTTTATGTAGAAAATGGAATGAATTGGAAGGATTTGTAAAAAGAGGTCTCATCAGGAATTGAATTCATGTTTTCGCCAGTAACAGGAGTTGCAGATTTATTAATATTTTGGAAACATTTAGTAACATATGTACATCCATCATTTCCAGGTACACATTTTGAGGTAAGATCATCATGGCCAAGAAAAGGTTCTACTTTGTAATGTGTGTTCAGGGTACAGAAATCAACAGTCTCGCCACTTCTCACACTAATCTGAAGTGGGCCTGTTCTACTCCGTAAGGGTACAAAAACACACTCACATAAGTGATCATATTCCCGACGAAAGTGTGTCTACTAGCCTATATCAAAGTGTAGTTTTCACCTTTGCAATTCCATGCCTACCTTTCCGTGCTAAAATATGAGAAGACCATTCTCGCATACCGATAGTCAAATCAGAGGTGAGGTGAAATGGGGTTTAACGTCGCGTCCAAGATTATTGCACTTATATAGCGACGTGCATGTACGTGTGGCTGCTTGTACTAGTCCGGACTGATGCCGATTTATAGTGCTAGCACACTGAGATACCATGCCGCAGTTTAACATGAATACCCTACTCAGACAGAGTATACTGACTCCGAGCCGACCAGTCCTTGTTTTAGCCCCTTAATGCCGAGCGCCAGACAGGGTAACAACAAGTACCATCTTTTAACGTCTTTTGGTATGACGCGGTCGGGGATCGAACCCCGGACCTTCCGCTCTCCGGGCGGACGCTCTACCACTAGACCACGGAGGCGGTCGTCAAATCAGAAAAAGTTTAAAAAAATCAATATCAGGGTTCCAAACAAGAGGTGGCAGCTATGTCGGGGCAACCTACTGTATGAGGGACACAACTCTCCACATAGATTGGCAGTCGTGAACGATTAGCTTATCCCTGACCAAACAATGAAAACATATATATTCTTTTAAGTGTTAATGCAGATATTGTTTACAGAGGACATTAGAACTGATAATTGCTATTTGATAATCCCACTCTTACAAATGAATGTGGCATTGCACCATCAAACGTATTCACGTTTGACATTAAATAAAACGTAAGTGTTTTCACGTGTTACCTCCAGTAAAGGATATTACGCAGAAACGTTGAGTAGACAGTAAATAGCGTGAAAACATGAAGTATGTTGCATGACAGCACTGTACACATTATACCAACGTAACACAAATACATTTATGTACTTTGCAGTGATTGGTGATGGTAATGATATTGATCAATAAATATACATTCAATACCCTTATGACACAGCATATATGTTTAGGTTTATTTTTTAGTTTCTTGTTCGTTTAATGTTGGATCTGTGATACCTTCCTTATGGGCTAATGTTGGTGTTGTAAAGCATGTATAGCAAGTAAACGCGCTTTTGACGTTGTAGGTTTCAAATAATGCTGAAGAGACGTTTATTATTAAATCATTTGACACCACATCACACGTTAAGCAGTCATACTGGGGTCATCAAATGAGTGAGAGAGTTGGGTTAAACGCTGCTTTTAACGTTATTCCAGTTTTATCACGGCGTGTCAGCTTAATGTGGGAGGAAAGCCCGAAGTGATGCAGGTCTCAGACAAATTTTGATTTGTTGGTATGTGTAGGTATTTGATATGTTTGGGGTTTAGGCGTTATTGAGAAATATTTTCTATTTTATTTTAAGATTAATTCACTGAATATGTTCTTAAAGTGTTTGAGTCAATTATAAGTAGAATGAACGTGTCACATTTAACTGAGGTTGAATAATAAACATCAGCCTTGAAATTTCTAAACAGTGCATATCATTACTATACAGGAGAACGCAGGTTGTTAGTTTATTAAGGCGACACTTTTTTTTATTTCTTGGTTTACGGATTTCAAACTCATTTCAAAAGTGAGGCAGGCCAATTTAAAAAAACAAACAAAACCCTCTCACATTGTTTTTACTTGAATTTTGTCCTATGAAAACAAATATCCTGGAGTAACAACAGTAATATAACTCAATTTTTCAAGAACATTTTATAATATCCCTGGCACTTAGCTTGTGCACAAATGGCAATATAACAATATTCATGTCATGGGTTGAAATGCATGAAATCCTCTGCTATTTTGGCAACACCAGCCAACCAGAAGATTACTGCTGTGACACAAGTTCCCAGAGACTCTTTTGTGATAGATGAAGCCAACATTTATCAAGGACATTATCTGGTTGTTTTTCTGAACGTTTTAAGCATGAAATCGCGATCTATATTAAACATATGGAACTTTATGGATGCATAGTGCTAGGTTACGAGCTGTGACAAAGATTTATGATGCATATATTTTGGCATTAAAGACTTCGTGCCCGAGCCGAGAAATCGAGGCGACGAAAGACGAGATGTCATTTGACTTACGATTACACGCGATCGCACGAAAAAATAATAACTTAGATGTCAGTTTGGCAACTTTTAGATATATTTTTGTTGATTTTATTACTTTGAATAATATATTCAAAGATTTGCTTTATTTTGCTGTTTGACATGTTCGATAAGGACCCGTTGTCGAAGTGTGTCCGAGAATTTTATTTTCAATAACATTGCGGGAAATAGTGTCTAGTGAAGTTTTAATCTATAGATAAAAAATGATAAAATCAAATGGAATACATATTTCAGACATTGTGAAATGTGATAGATTAAATAAATGAATGATATGACAAGTAGGTTAATATAATTATGAACTATTTTGACGTGACTTGGTCGGTCTACCCTGCGGTGCATTCTCATTAAAATCAGACCTTAGTTCTCGCTACCGCTAAACAAAGATCTGAGGACATCCCATTGTGGGTCACGTCAGAACGACCTTTCATCCAACCAATCAGAGCGTCGCTTACCAGATCATGCAAGTGACAGTCGGAATGTGATTTCTAATCATGCAAACTCGAAAACTTTAACACGGGGTATTCCGAACGACAGTTACGGGTTTAACGACTGAATCCATACAATCTGGACTATCTATTAGCAATTCACAATGTTTTTTGTTCAGGTTTCAAATTTTAAATCGAATTTAAATCAAAATAAGCTTCGAAGCGTGGTCACCAGTTTGAAATTAGTGCCGTAAAGCACAAGAAGCTGAATTCTGATTGGTCATTCCATTGGTCGGTCAAAGTTCGCTGGAGGTCGGTCTGATATGACCCGTAATGGGATGATCTCAGATTTTTGTTAAGCGGTAGAGAGAACTAAGATCTGGGTCCACTTGCACAAAGCGATCTTAGCGCTACAATTATTGTAAATCCTTAAGATCGCGATCTTAGGCTTCGGCTACAATCGTCATCCACTTGCACAAAGCGATTGTAGACTAAGATCATTGTAAGCTACAATCGAAACTTACAATTGGTCCGGACCAATCTTAAGTAGCTAAGATCGTTGTAGTCCCTGAATAAACTTGACAAAATGGCGTGCAAGGCTGTTTCACATAAATAATCTGCTTTACGTTCAAACATTGCCTCGTATCATTGGAATCGACACTTTAACAACATGAAGAACGCACCACAGATTTAACGTCAGAAATATCGTTAATTACCATAGTTAAACACGTAACTATCGTGTTGATAGCTAAAAGGAATATTCCCATCCGACTCAATACTGAAAGAAATGTGAAACAACATACCTTTTCGCTAAACAAGAGAAGGATATAAACCTAAGTCGTCCCGCAAGCGATTTGTAACGTCCGTGACCTTTTCGATAAATCAAGGGCAGCTAATCTTAGTTTATACTCAAGATGGGAGTGGTTTCCCTTTGTATAAGCCTGTAGTGTACAATCTACCTTACCCAGTGTATCAATGTTGTTGAATCGCTGAGCTTCCCCTATACTTTTTTTGGGTCATATTCGTGTCAGTTATTTTGTCTTTAGTTTATCATGAAATTAATCTACAAATAAATACAAGCTGAAGAGCAAATAATACATGTTTAAATCTAAAATCAAATGGGACGGGGACGAGCGGTTAAATATCAGAGTTAAAAATTAAAAAAATAATTCATCAAACAAGCAAATATACATGATGAAACATTTGATTTTTTTTGCAAATATCCCATAAATAGCAAACATTAATGCCTAGGGAATATATAATAACAGTTGCTTTCTCGAAACATTATTCATTATTCTTATTTCCCGTCTATGTGTTTTTGAAAGTTCCTGTCTTTCTGTGTTTTTGAAATGGTAGTCATAACATCCTTTGTTGTAGCAATGAAACGAAAACATGAAGGATATATTTAGGATTTTACGAAAAACTCCCCCTTATTTTTTTTTTACCTTGGTCAAATAAGTGATATTAAACTTACACTCAGCAATATTCCAGCAATATAACTGCGGTCTGTAAATAATCCAGACTGGACCAGACAATCCAGTGATTGATATCATGAGCATCGATCCACGCAATTGGGATCAAAGACATGCATCAACCAAGTCAGCGAGCCTCACCACCCGATTGCGTTAGTCGCCTCTTACGACAATAACAAGGTACAGTCTCAAAGACAGGGAATGAGGTAACTCTTGTAGGATACTGAATATACCGATACAAGTCAGTGAGTGAGTATGATTTTACGCCGCTTTTAGCAAAATTCCAGCAATATCACGGCGGGGGACACCAGAAATGGGCTTCACACATTGTACCAATGTTGGGAATCGAACCCAGGCCTTTGGCGTGACGAGCGATTGCTTTTAACCACAAGGCTACCCGACCGCCCCTACCGGTACAAGCATAAGGACAGGCTTGGATATGTGATTCTGGCTTAGGCATTCTGAAACTTGGAGTTCGGTTTCTGATTTGGCCTTCACTAGAGTCAAAATCTGCACACAAATAATGTTGTATGACAGTATCTGTATGCGAGCAGACAACCTCCTGGACTGAATGCTTTCTTTCCTACGATCATCATCTGCAGCCAGAGTCCATTTGGGAGATCAGTTTAAGTAAATGCAGGACTGGTGGAAGTCAATTAATAAAATCTGCCCAATCCGGCTTGACCCAGGTTAACTTTTCTGCCTCCACACCCCCTTCCCTCCCATACCCTAATTATCATGATTATATATGTACCAAGTTTCAAGCCTGTGTGCTATGCCAATAAAACAATAGTACAAAAAAACTTTTCTATAATCATAAGAAATCTCCGTTAATAAATATATGATGAGGTGCATAAATACATAAATCATAATGTTGAAAAACCTGCATTAAATATTGTTCACTTTCTGAGGGAAGTACAAAATAGATATAGGAGTCTTTGGCTCTCCATCACCAACTAGAGACAAAGCAATATGTATTTCTTTAACACACACAATATGTATTTCTTTAACACACACAATATGTATTTCTTCACCTTTATAATAGGGGAGTAGTTTGGTCTTCAGACTGTATCATATCCCGCAGACACCCCCCACCAATACATGTCAAGAAATTTCATGACTCACTCCTCCCTATAATTAATGACCAGTCCCTAAATAATGTTCAAATCTAATTTTTTTTAATTTGAAAAATATGGCACCATGTCATTTTTTTCCAAGGGGAAGCAGAGATTGGTAATATGTCACTTGATTGTGACATCACAATGATCTGCAAATCATTCATAGTTTGTTTGTTGAACATCCAAGTGTTGACTTCTGTACAAAGTTAATTAAGAATTCAAAGCAATTATGTTGAACACCCAGACAGAAACCATAAAATTAATTAAAACACATTTCATGCATAAGTCCTTCAAAAGGAATTCTGTGTATATATATATTGATCATTTATATTTAATACTTAAGACAGAGGAATAATGGTTCCTTAAGTCAATCAAACATGCACTGCCAACGTCAGCAGGTACATGACCTGTCAAGAGTCTGTGGTCGAACACATCAAGACAACTTTGGTCAAACATCTAACACAAGTGCAAGGCAAATCACGGCATTATTGTCAATTGGTAAATTACTTTAGTCTTTTTTGCTCTATTGTGTACAGACAAATATTTAATAAAAACCCATTTCTTGTGGTCGGTGGTGTTATGAATCTTGGTGGATTGATCATAATGGCTGTTCTGAAATCTCATGACCTAATCATCCATTTAACAAACTATCAAAAGCTTTGTGACAAAAGTGCGACAGCAGCTGAGTCTTCAACATTCTTGGAACAGTTGATAACCAAGAGCAGAGAATCCTTATAACTTCCCTGACGATAAGGGCACTGTAGGTCGGTTGCCTTCACTTCTAGGGCAAGTGTACTTTATGCATTAGACTCTCATCTCAGCACTCATAATTGAACAACCCATGTTGTTAGACACATGAGTTTAGTGATCAACTTAATACTGGGACTAACATCCGACTGTTCTTGTTTTGTTTTGTCTTTAGATGAATATGAAGTAAGACGAGTTCTATGGATGAACAAGTCACTTGCTTGATAAAGGTGTTAGGATCTACACCTAAACGTCGCACTAATTGTAATAAAGACGTTGTTCATCCATAGAACTCGTCTTACTTGATCACACCAACTTCTAAATGCCACTGAAAGAAGTTTAGATGAATATGTAAAAAACAAAAACAAGACAAGTCTTTCATATACCAAGGTTTTAATGTTTCCTTTAGTAGGGAAAAGTTATATTCTTGGAAAACAATATGAACACAAATGCAACATGCTTCAGCATAACTAACAGGGTGGCAGTCACTCAAGTCATGTAACTCATCACTAAATTAAGTCAGAAAATGACAGCTGAAAACTTTTCATCTTTTCAAAAATCCAATAACAAATTAATAATTATTTAGAAAGAAAACAGAATAAACAAATTCTAATATCCTTATTAACTGATGATTTTTTTATGATGTGTGAAATGTGCATAAATTAACAAAACTGTAAGGAGAAATCTGGTCCAAACCAGCATCTACCAGTCGCGGAGGCACTTTTGACCAGTGCCCACTTGTTCAGGGTGACCTCTTGACCTCTACAGATAGGCTGCCCAACCAATGTACATTTGACTCAAGTTCTTCTCATCTGTGGCTTCCTGGCAACGAAAGTATGATGAGTATCAGAAACATGCATCTCATACAACAATTTAGGTTCATAGTCTTGCATGTATCACTGTGAGGACTCCAGGTTAGAATTGATCCCTCTTGAGTTCCGCGAGTTAGTTTTTAAACAGGCGACACAGATATCAGAAATCAAACTATAGCTATCATTGTCAAAAATTCAATGAATACTAACTCTACCCTACCTCTATTTAATATCAGAAACATGCATCTGATACAACAATCTATGTTTCATAGGGTTGTGTGCACCCCAAGGGGATTTCCGGTTAGAATAGGTCCCCAGCAACCTATGATGGTCAGAGGGGGAATGGTTGGTGATGCTTGGTGACTTGTCTCATTGTGTCATCGTACCCCTATAACGTGGATCGTTGCTCATATCAATCACTGGATTGTCTTGTCAAGATGACTTGATTATTTACGAGCCACATCATTTAGCTGTGCTGGTAAAGATTTGAGGGTAAAAAAGGAAGGTCCCACATAGCAGACACCATTGTTCATTTCCAACTGGTCACCAGTTCAGTTAAGGCCAGTTTCTTTGTTTGTTGTTTAACTCCGCACTCAGCAATATTCCAGCTACATGACGGCGGTCTGTAAATAATTGAGTCTGGACCAGACAATCAAGTGATTGATATCATGAGCATGGATCCACGCAATTGGGATCGATGACATGCATCAACCAAGTCGGCGAGCCTGACCACCCGATCCTGTTAGTCACCTCTTATGACAAGTATAATCGCCTTTTATGGTAAGCATGGGTTGGTGAAGACCTATCCTTCTTCCTCTTGTGGAAGAACACAAGTAGTCCCTCACTAGTCCCACATGAACAGACTAGTGGCTGTGTCCCACCCTGGCATCATCCAGTTGTAATTTCAGTCATCTCTTAATGGGGATCTACTCTACCCTGTTATCACCATCTGACTCAACATTTCTCAAGCATACCTTAATGAGATAGTTGACGTGTCCCTCGATGGAAAGGGGCAGCCCTCTTGGTTTCGTCTTGTTCTTCAGGATTCCCTTCAGGCGATGTTCAATGTTCTGGACATGATTCATGGCCTGGAACAAATGGCACAGAATCTGTCATAAGCTCTCCTGTAAAGACTGTCACAGCCTTGTGTTCTTCAAGACAAATACTGACAAGTTATTTCTGATCTTGAAACAACCCTACCATCTACTTGATTCCATGAATGTCACACTAAATATCTTTCAATCACATTGGAGGGGCCACTACTACATCAGTATGTTGACATACTATGATTTATTACCCACAGGGTTAGAACTTACCGACTTCATAAAAATCGACTGTGCACTAGTGCAAATTCACTTCTCGTGCAACAGTTTATTGTTTCCGTCATCCGGAAGGAATTGTTGACGTCATTCAAATTCATTGTGACGTAAGGACGGAATGACGTCACACTAGAAACGACTTCATAGCTGAAGATTGTTGACGTCATTCGACAAATTGTGGTATTCTAAGACAGCGGTGTTGATCAGTAAATGGGTGCTCAAAAGGATTACGAATAATGGGTAATAAAGAAATTATTACACATTCATGTGTGTCATACTGATTTTACTAAACTTGTGTAAGAATACATGCACTACCTGAGCTCTCGCTCGGAAATACAAGAATTCTGACACTCGATTCATAAAACCAGTATGACACACATGCTCGTATAATAATCTTTATTTATTGGTCATCCCTGAGAGAAACTAACCTGCTCATTGGAGATTTCTCCCGATTCAGTTGGATTTGACCTTTGACCCCTGGCAGGCTTGCTCCATTCGACCAAGGGGTCGTAGATGAAGGGCTTCAGGATGCTGACACAAGGAATACAACATCAGTCACAACTAGGACATGAGGAAAAGAATCTAGGTGCAGCACAACAACAACATCCAAGTTGGTTTTAGAAAAGACACATTTTCTTGAAAATGTTTACTTTAGATATCTAGTTTAGCTCATAAATCAAATAACGTATTGTTTGACTGGTTACAAAAATAGAGCAGCATAGTTCTGTAGCTCACCTACACAGGTCAGAATGATCTGGCAGAGCTCCAGATAAGCTGCGTATCTGCGTAAAATACGCATCAGAAATGCAGAAATACGCAGTAAAATAAAATCCAAGCGTATCAAATACGCAACGAACATTACAGATACGCTACAAAAATAAAACTTGTGCGTATCATCAAAATATTGTGAAGTAACCCTGAGTATTCGATTAGCAAATCAGCAACTTATTTTGAAATTATAAACGGGCATTCCGTCAACCTTGCCAAACTCCACGATGACAGTTACATCATGATCATTTGCCATCACACTTTCTTGTGGTATTTTTTAGTCCTATGAAGCTCTCGAACCTACACGACACCAGTTTGCAGGTACCAGATGAATAGTGTTTTTAAATATTTAAATTAAATACCCACATGTGTAAAAACCAGTGGGTAACAGAAATTTGAATACCCAGACAGAATTACTGATACCCAATGATTTTAAAATACATGGGTAAAGTACCCACAAACACCAAAAGCTTATCTGGAGCTCTGCATAGGTGAAAGAAAATAAGCAAAAAGAAATAACAGAAGGGTCTATCTAACAGACACCATGTTCAGTTATACACTGTTACATACTTCACTGGCCAGAGGGCTAAAATTACACATTCACCATGGCGGCAATGGTTGTATGTGGTATCTTAGGGTTACCTACCATGATATTGGGTCGACAACATATTTGCAACCAATAAACATATATGACATTTTCAATATGGTCGCCATGGCCCCTATTTTAAAAATAAATCAGAATTCTGGGTGCTGTTTATTTTGGAGAAATAATAGTTGAGATTATCCATGCAAAGTTTCAGGCCTTGTGGGTGAAAATGAGATATCACTTGACTTTCAGCCAGGTGAGCTAAAAATGTCCCTAAATATGAATTTGTGCAGAAACAGCTAGAGTCCAACCTCATGAGAGGGTCCATCTGGTTCCTCATCACTCGCAGCGTCACCTCACATGCCTGTCGGAAGATCCCCTCCACCCCCATCGGACCCTGTCAAGAGTTCCATGTTTGATAATTACCAGCGTAAGACATTCATTGGATGTGTCTTAAAGGACAAGTTAAATCTGGAAAGCCACCAGACCAGCTGGCTCATTAAACATCACATATAACTAGAGACAACTCCTGAGTTGTTCCAGCCATGCAATACAATTATTTGTACCAACTATATTCAGCAAGTATTTAATTGTTACAACCAAACGTAGAACTTTACCAGTTCCCAGTTAACAAAAACATACTATTAGGGTTGGTGTTTGGCTATTGGGAGTTTACAGCTAAGAGCTTCATGGAATGTTAAGATTTACTATTCATTACAATAATAAGCAATACCAGTACAGAAAGCTGTTCTCACCAGAGCACCGACCATGTTGTGAGTCAAGCGGAAGGGCACTCGCTCTGGCCACTCAAACGTCTCACCCTGACAAAACATGACAGTATGAACATTAAAATATTTTCTCCATCTACAAGACTTAAATCACCATGGATACTGATAAACAAATATCTCTTTTCTGTCAAATGTGCATGTTATTTCAAGTCAGCATAATAATGTTCAGGCAAAGTAACATGCTTTATATTGTCTTTCAAGACCATCTCGTAAACTATCTGAACAGATAAATGAAAGAATTTGTGCAATGACATTGACTGCATCGATGCAGAATGAAGATTTGTAGGCTGTCCTTGTCATGGAGAAACTATACAAGTCATGTGTACATATATATATAATGTCACACATCAGGGATCAAATTTCCTTATATTTGAATGATAATGACATGATCAAAATAGTAATGACATGATTAAAGTTCTTCCCCTGGGCCTTGCAGGCACACTTAGAAAACATTGTGGGGAAGAAACCACAAAATAAAAGTTACAAAATGACGGTTTTATAGTGTGAGTTTACATGCCGCAGTTTAACATGAATACCCCTCTCAGACACCCTGTACTGACTGAGCGAAACAAGCTTGTTTTAGTCCCTTAATGACAAGTGCAAGACATGGTAACAGCGTAGCCAATGTAAATAAAACAGACACTAGCCAATATGCATGATATGTCCAAACCAAACAGAAAAATACACTTGGAAATTGAAATTGAAATGGGTATTAACAATCTCAATGAAAATGACCTTTCTAAATTACAACTGCCTCTTATCTCCAGCCTTGGAGAAATTAATCGAGTTAGTTGACACACCTTAATTCCTTAGGACAAACCTTTACATCTTGTAGTGCCTTGTGACACCTCTGATCAAAACAAACACATATTTCTATCTGTGTACCTTATTGAAGAGACAGTTAAAGTCCACGTGCACACAGTCCCCTGTGGTGGAGTCGTACAGAATGTTTTCCCCGTGTCGATCGCCGAGACCCAGAATGTATCCCACCATGCTCATCACAGCTGACGTGCGGGCGTAGGCCAGACGGGCATTGTACCTGAAACATGAAGCGTGTACAGTCACACATTCTCAAACAAAACAGCAAAACTGCTTCTTTCCCATGATCGAGAGAGCGTGAATGTTGCTCTATTCCATCCTAATCACCATGGCTACTCGCAGAAAGGATTGCTGACGCTGAAATAAGCAGTAATCCCTCATTCCCTCACCCGGACGTCTGGTCCAGGATAACAAGAAAAGATCCATGCCGTTAGGGCACTAATACATTGTCAAACAGCCTACACATTGTAATCACCTGAAACTTATTTTAGTGGGATCTTACGTCAAGCATGGTTTACATCTGATTCTCAAAATAGGGCTGCTTTCTAGGTGTCAGTTTTCTACAGAAGCTTACCAGGATGTTGGGTCCGGGAATGTCCGCAGGAACCACTCATTGAACACAGGAGGATGACGGGGAAGCAGCTTCTCCCGGAAGATCTGCATCTTCGTCCTGGAAACAGAAGAGTTTACAGGTACTGTGTCTTTGTACTTCATCTGACGTGGTCACGATCACGTTAACAGTGTGTATCACAGTTGGAGTGGGTCTTGTTCAATGGTGACCCCTCAAAACCTACCACACAATTGCTGTAAAGGACTCAAATGTTATATACTGCATGTTAATTTCCATGCAGCCATTGGGATATTTAAGGAGCCAAGATGTTTTTAAGAGATGGTTAGTTGATTGAAGATGTTATTTCGTCAAGACATTAAAGCATTTTAAGGTGAGGTGAAACGGGGTTTAACATCAAGATTATAGACACCAGCCAATATGTCTGGTAAATATGATAGACACAAGCGATTGTGTCTGGTAAATAAGATAGACACTAGCCAATATGTCTGGTAAAGAAAAGAATCCACAACCCAAATTTGAAAACCACAAGCCCAGTGGTCAAAGCATTACCAAGGTCAGACATGGTATATATGCACTAACTGCCAATGTACAACACTAGTTTACAGTCGTCAGTTTGTCACTCGCGACTAAATTTCACTAGCACTTCTCAAGATGGCCAGTGTATCTATTGAGCCCTGCATGCTGCAGATGAGATAGAAAGTTGAACAGTACTCAACATTCATTCATTATATAATGCCAACCATACCTGATACCTTTGACCTGCAAACATATCCTGCATGATGTATTTGTAATAACATACATTTGTTTCCCATGAGTCCAGGACTTACTCCAGAGGGGCGTGAATGCTGGGCATCATGGTCTTGAGCTCCTTGCCGTTGACGTAGATCCCCTTCTCCCGGTACAGCTTGAGCAGGATGAAGCGGAGCCCACTCGTGTTGTTCACCCACTCCAGCAGCCCACACTCCTCATTCAGGGGAACCACAGTCTGTAATGGGCAGCAGGAGTCAGTGAGAGAGATGATTAGATGAGAGAGTGAGTGAGTGAGATGATTAGATGAGAGAGTGAGTGAGTGAGATGATTAGATGAGAGTGAGATAATTAGATGAGTGAGTGAGTGAGATGATTAGATGAGAGAGTGAGTGAGATGATTAGATGAGTGAGTGAGATAATTAGATGAGTGAGTGAGATGATTAGATGAGTGAGATGATTAGATGAGAGAGTGAGTGAGTGAGATGATTAGATGAGAGAGTGAGTGAGTGAGATGATTAAATGAGAGTGAGATAATTAGATGAGTGAGTGAGTGAGATGATTAGATGAGTGAGTGAGATAATTAGATGAGTGAGTGAGTGAGTGAGATGATTAGATGAGTGAGTGAGTGAGATGATTAGATGAGAGAGTGAGTGAGTGAGATGATTAGATGAGAGAGTGAGTGAGATGATTAGATGAGTGAGTGAGTATTGTTTTACGCCGCTTTTAGCAATATTCCAGCAATATCACAGCGGGGGACACCAGAAATGGATTAGATGAGTGAGTGAGATGATTAGATGAGTGAGTGAGTGAGATGATTAGATGAGAGTGAGTGAGTGAGTGAGATGATTAGATGAGAGAGTGAGATAATTAGATGAGTGAGTGAGTGAGATGATTAGATGAGAGTGAGTGAGTGAGTGAGTGAGATGATTAGATGAGTGAGTGAGATAATTAGATGAGTGAGTGAGATGATAAGATGAGTGAGTGAGTGAGTGAGATGATTAGATGAGAGAGTGAGTGAGTGAGATGATTAGATGAGTGAGTGAGTGAGTGAGATGATTAGATGAGAGAGTGAGTGAGTGAGATGATTAGATGAGTGAGTGAGATAATTAGATGAGTGAGTGAGTGAGTGAGATGATTAGATGAGAGAGTGAGTGAGTGAGATGATTAGATGAGTGAGTGGGATAATTAGATGAGTGAGTGAGTGAGTGAGTGAGTGAGATGATTAGATGAGTGAGTGAGTGAGTGAGAGAAGTGACAGAGATTGGAAAAGTGAGATGAGAAGAGATCACTGGATGAGTGAGTGAGTGAGTGAAATAGATGATTGGGTGAGTGAATGATTGAGAGAATCTTGTGAGTGAGACTGGACGAGTGAGATGAGACGAGGAGTGATCACAGGATTATTGAATGGGTGAGTAAATGAGTGAGTGTGTGAGTGAGTGTAAATAATCCATTAGCTAGATCAGACAATCCAGTGATTGATATTATGAGCAACCATCCACGCCATTTGGGTACAATGACATGCAATCAAACAAGTCACCGAACCTGATCACCCAATCCATGTGGCTGCCTCTTACGACTAGCATAGGAATACCCAGGGATTGATGAGTTAGTGAGGGAAAGAGATGATGGGATAAGATAACATGTGCACTGAAACAACCCAGAAAATAAAGATATTAAAGATATATAAAATCTACCAAAATAACATAACATAAACAAACCCACAAACATTAATTAACTTCAAAGTGAAGGTAGGTTATATATACATAAATGTTGGTTGTACTAGATGCTTTACAATGAGAAAGATGCCTGGTATTTCAGCCAACACTTACATAGGTTCTGATGTGAAGATTTCTTCTTCTTGATTCCGGATCCTTGCGGAGGAACTTATTGACAATGGTGTTGAATTCCATCAGCCTACAGTCCTTGCGGAGATCATCCTTTGGTTTACACATCATGTTGTAGAACTTGCCATCGCTGCCAATCAGGGTGATCTTCTTGGGTCTTTGGAGTGACGGCAGGATTTCAATCTGGAAAAGCACATGTCAAAATTGAGCTAAAATAAACTACTCAAATCCAGTACCATGTGCAGGAAACTGGTTGTATCCTGTTTTCATCTACACGAGGGATTTTTACTTCTCACTTTTTGTTCTATCCAAGACGCTGAGCATACAGCGAGTGAGGGTGAGTTTGGCCTGACTCAGCTAAAAGGCCAAAAAGGTTGTCAATTCAGAAAGCAAAACAGGTTTGCTCATGGTTGGATGGAGCGTGGAAGAGCAAGGTAACAGAGATCCAGGGCCACACCTGGAGGCACGTTGTGAGATGAATACATATGTTAAAATTCAGAGACAATGTCGACTCACCGTGTCATCGAAGCCCTTGATGTAGACTTGTTTGTCTGGGAAGGCATTGTGGTTGGAAGCAACGCCCAGGACATTGGGCAGCTTGACCGTCATGGCGGACTGCAGTGGCAGCAGAATAGAGCTGAAGTTACTGCAATAACATTTCAACAAATTGACCCAGCTTTTCAGTTTGGACTCCTAAAATTTGGAATGTGGTAAGACATGGGTAACTTAAATCACTTTTATCTGCTGTATAGGAAGGCTATATGATTGATCATTGGAGTTCTTTTTATTTGGTATCTGCACAGCTGACAAATATTAACAAGAGTGCTGTTTGTTTTGTCAAACAGGATTTTGATGCTGTTATCAATATGACCCACTGTGACACATCAGATACAACTATCAGCAGTCCTCACTCACTCCCTCGTGCTGTGACATCGGACACAACTACAGGCAGCAATGATTAATCCTCTGTTTGGAACACATTGAACATTACTATAACTCATTCATCTGATCACTGTACATTGTACTTGACTACTGGCAGTACTCACTCGTCCTCCAGGAGTCTCTTCAGGGGTTTGAAGTGTGTGGACATACTCAGTGTGGTGGACTGCCCATAGTTCTTCTCGCACAACTCCAGCAGTCGTTCCGTCAGCCTAGTCGCATCCTGGAAAAAGAAGATACTTTACATCTGCAATATTGGTCAGCTACTAGGCTGATCAACTCAACAAAACAGTCTGCTAAAACTTTCCTAAAGTGAGTGAATGTTGTTTAGTGCAGAAATCAGCAATATTCCAGTTTATTGGCCTGTAAATAATTCTGAGCCAGACAATCCAGTGGTTGACAATGAGCAGCAAGCCACACCTACCAAAAGGATAAGATGAGATGCTTGTTTGCTTGTTTGTTGTTAAATGCTGCACTCAGCAATATTCCAGTATATGACGGCGGTCTGTAAACAATTGAGTCTGTACCTGACAGTCCAGTGATGGACATCATGAGCACTGATCTACACAATCGTTATACGATAACATGCATCAAACCAAGTCAGTGAGCCTGAGCACCCGATCCTGTTAGTCGCCTCTCACAGCAAGCATTCTCTACCATGATCTTTGATGAGATGCAATCTTGTCACCTGTTTCATTTATGTCAACTTTTGTACAAGCATAGAGTACAGGGGACCAAGTTATACCCTGAAAATACCAATTGATTCTAGATTGCGAGACGTTCTAACAGTCTACTCCAACTTGACACCATTTTAATAGCAGGGTATTCTGATGAAACATAATCACATAGGTACACAGGTAAAAACACAGAAAGTATTGGATGTGCACTACTAAAAATACTAAAAGACACAATATCAAAATATATTCTTGACAAGACACACAAACAATATCCTCACCATGATGAACTTGTGGAGATTCGGATTGTTTTCTCTGCACAAAAAGACAGACAGTCATGTATAACCACTGGCATGAAACAACTTATATCTCAGTCCTTGTTATTCTCAAGGACACTTGTTACATCCTCAACACTTTACCCAACACAAACAACTATGTCCCAACTACATTGAGAATGGAGGCAAAATATATTAAACGACAGGACAAACAAAAGTATGGCCGCATGTTTCAGGAAAATTAATTCAATCGTAGCATGTATATAAGTTCAAATTGTTCATGTCAACTTGCAAATTCCTCATTTCAGTTTCACAACAGCAAATCAATAATAACATTGATAGGCTTCACATCACCTGCACTGCTATAAGTCTCATTGTGAATCCCAAACACATAATTGGTTGGTTGGTTGGTTTGTTCTTTTACGCCGCACTCAGCAATATTCCAGCTATATGACGGCGGTCTGTAAATAATCGAGTCTGGACCAGACAATCTAGTGATTGATATCATGAGCATCGATCCAAGCAAATGGGATCGATGACATGCATCAACCAAGTCAGCTAGCCTGACCACCTGATCCTGTAAGTCGCCTTTTACAACAAGTATAGTCACCTTTTACGGCAAGCATGGGTTGCTGAAGACCTATTCTACCCCGGATCTTCACGGGTCCCAAACACATGGAGCCAGGTAACCGTATATCTCTGTATCATTAGTTTCCTTCTGTGATGAAGACTACTGCACCAGCATCTGGGAAGGTGCTGGCAATCAAGCAATTAACAATGTACCGAGTTGCTGAAGACAAAAACAACATTTTCATATTTACTTTGATGTAGAAAAGATCTGTTGACATCTTTTGACTCTCATCGCATAGGAAGACTGAAAAACGAAAAAAGTCATTCTGTCATTCTTAGTCATAAAGGTGACTAATATTAGTTATTTCATGACCTCAATTGAACATATTTGAAAATACTTTAGAAAATTTGGGAAAACAATAAATAATGTATCAAAGATATTATTCCCATTCATGATCAATCAATCAATCAAATACTTATAAACATCTTCCACAAATAGGCTCTTCAAGTCTCGACATATGGCCAAAATATACAAAGCCTTCTTTTCGTATAACCCACCGAATGCTGCAAAATAGTTTTGTCTGGTATGATTTTTTACATTGTCCTTTCATATATATATGCCCCCCAAATCAGCATGTCTATCTGTTTTCTTTTGCAGTTTAACATGAATACCCCACTCAGACACAGTATACTGACTCCTTAATGCCGAGCGCCAGACAGGGTAACAACAAGTACCATCTTTAACCGTCTTTTGGTATGACGTGGTCGGGGATCGAATCCCGGACCTTCTGCTCTCCGGGTAGACGCTCTACCACCAGACCACGGAGGCAGTTGCCTGTAAAGTATTACTATCCTTTGACAGTGTGTAATTATGCAAAAGCACGGCGGTGGGGCTGGAGACATTCTGCTCCAGGTGTCAGATCCAAACACATGACTAGACTTGATAACTTTCCGCAAAAAAACTCACCAGTCCAAACTGACGAAAATACTGTACGAAAATACGAGGATGGATGACCACACATTAGGATGCAAGCGTTTCTGTCTGTGCCTAATTTAGGCCGTTAACCTAACTAGGATTAAGACACTTAGTCTAACCCAAAGGACTAGTTAGTATCTGTATCTGTTGCGGAATCCTGAGGGTTCTTTGATTGCATGAGAAACCACAAACAGCAAACTATATGTTCAGAACGATGACATCATTGCCATGGTTGAAGGTTGGAGCGGTGCTGAGCCAGGACAAGATTGTTAGCCTGTGGGGCAGCAATCAAGGATGTCGGTATGCCCCTAAGATCCTCGTTCTCAGCCACAGTCGCACTTCCAACAGTGATCTGTTTTGCTGTCAGGTATGCTTTGAGAGTTCGAACAGGGCACAGTGATAAATTTTCAGTATCCTGGTGTCCCAGCATCTTGGATAAATATGAAATTGTAAACTGACCTGGCTGCTGGTTTTTGGCTCCAAAATCCAAAATAAGACCAAAATGCACCTGGCCTGACTTGCCTGGGTCTGAGGTGACTTATGTGAGGTCGAGTGCTTGGTTCTCATCAATCCATGCAGCTGTTGCCAATGCCAACAGAAACACTGCTTTGTGGGTCAAACACTGTAACCATCATCAGTACCAGTGATGAGACGACTTAACACCACATAAATGCTGGTCTTCTTGTCGGTAACCCTTGATAATCGCAGAGAATTTTGGAGCCTTGATTATTTGGCAAGATCGGGAAGCTGCTAAAACAGTGTTGATTGCTGCCAGATTATTCGAGTCAAGATTATACAGTAGAAAATTACTGACAATCTGCATCGTACACCCTTTCATCAACAATAGACAGCAAAGGACACCCACTTGTTGGCACAAAGGAAACGAGGTGAATGTGATGAGCATCCACTACCGCCTGAGAAGCTCCGGCAGAGAAACCACATGAAATCTGCTTTTTCAAGAAAAGGGTGCCAATCATTTGGGTGTTGGGTGTGGCTGCAAGGGTAGCACAGCAGTAGCTGCAGTAATGTTTCCTGACCTTGAGCAGGATCCGTGGCAACAGGACACGAGGAGGATGATTGGTTAATGATTAAGGTATGAATTACTGGTACTATAGTAGGTTTATCAACTAAATAAGTCCAGCACCATTATCAAGGAGTGTATGTCATGAGACCCACCTTCGACACCGCCATCAACATCCACATGGCCTGCTGGGGGTACAGCACCAGCACGTTGGCGATCAGGTCCTGGGGAGAGAAGGTGCACAGTGGCCACTACACAACAATACAATATGACAGCACAAAAGAAAACTTAAAATTTTCTGGACAACTTCGAGTTCACTGCATTTAGCATTAAGCTTAAATCAATAAACAAGAAGTTGTTATCCATAAAGATCGTGTTTTCTTACTAACAATACACATTTCTCCTCTTGTCTCATAAACAATGTGGATATGATATTCTGGAAGTGGTCTGTTTCTAAACTATTTTCCTACAAATAATAACAAAGAATCTAAGGTATACCATATTCCTTTCATCAGTGTTCTAAATGCTAAAAGATTTATTTTCATAGCTTTTTGGCGACATTTTTTTAACATATTTATTTGTTGTTGCAGTATCTCAAGGTGGCAGTTTGGAAGCTGTGGTATCAATGAAGATACATTTTGGCAAAATATACAGCCTATCAAAGATATTCTGCCGTGTTCAAAACATATTCATTTGAAGACTTCCGTCTTCATTGTCACAAGGCACAATCTACTTCATGCACTAGTCTGAACCATGAGTCTATTAAAAATTTGTTCAGTCCAGCTGTTCATTCAAGTTTTATTCCGCTCAAAGACCACCACACAATTACAAATGTCGCACACCACATGCTTTTCCACAACTGCCAAGAGTTATTTTTTCTACATGCGGACAAAAAGTCAGATGTTTCCAGTAATGTTAAAACTTGAATCGGAAATTATATGAATAAAGATAATGCATATAGTGAGCACAGCAAGCTCAGCTAATAATAGTCCCAATAACTAAATGCTACTGATAATTATACTAAGAGCCAAGTTTGGGCAAGTTGACTCAAAAGACACAAAGTTGCAATATGACACGTTGCTGTGTCGACCCAGCAGGCAATACAAGAGACCCTCATCACACACCTGCAGCTGCTGGAACACATCCGGGTGGGCGTGGCAGATGCGGGAGATCAGCTGGGGGAAGGCTGTGAAGAACTGGTACGGCTGCAGCTGGCGACCCAGCGTCGAGATAATCTGGGACAGATGAAAGTACCTGTTTAGCATCACGTCAATGTGGCAATCATTTCCAATGCCAGCCTTCTTTCTATTACACGAAATTAGAGCTGTGCGAGGTAATCACTCTGGCTTAAACTAAAGTGTTATGAGATTAGGACAATGTTATGCTGTTTTTTCTTACAAAAGGACATGATTAAAATTTTGCAAAATATCCAGCAAATCCAAAGATAATATGCCTTGTTTAAAACAAAAAATGTAATCCGCCTAGTTGTTAGAAGTATTGTTTGAATAATTAAACAAGTACACATCTCGTATCTATAGTGCAGATGTTATCCAGACACTTGAAACACATAGTGTGGGGATCTACAGGAATCTGATCGAGTTCCACAATCTGTGCTGAGTGATGTAGAGTGCAGTCTAAAGTAACAAAATCAAATATTCAAGTATATCAAACTCTACTTAGCGTGAAAGATCTTGCAACTAATACATAACTTCTACATCGTTTAATTTAACTGTGAAAAACCTTCAGATAATTATCAGTGAAAGATTAAACCAAAAATCGTGATTCAGAAAACTGGAAAAAAATTCCCAAGCTCTCACAGAAAAGTAGTTGTGTATTCTCGTCTTGTGCTTGCGCAGTAGATCAGATTTGATACTGCTTTCAGCACAACTGCTCATAAGATAACCAACAGGATCTGTTGATTTGTGAGTTCAGCCAAAACAAAAAAATGTGGCTATGATGTCATAAAGGTGAGGTATTCGAAGGAATTCATGCTAAGGAAAAATTCACCTTTGCAGAAAATTTAGATCTGTTCAACTACCAACCTTCATGGACAGTTAATGACAGACCTCAGGCTTCTGTAAATGATAATGCCCTGAAAAGTAGCTTTACCCTAACAATCCATGCAATTGGGATACGATGACATGCATCAACCAAGTCAGCGAGCTGACCAACCAATCCTACTGTCACCCCTTACAACAAGCATAAGTTGCTGAAGAGCAATTCTAAACTGGACCTTCACATGTGAGACGCTGTACAAACAACAAAGTAGATGTATAAAGTGTATGGAACTGATGCAAACCTTGTTGATTCTGCTGAGAATGGTCCGTTGTGCCTGCAGTTTCTGCGAGTTCTTTCCACGCTCCTTCTTCTCGGAGTCCACGACGGTGGTGCCATAGTCCAGCCAGAGACTGAGGAGGCGTGGCATGGATTGGTAGATGTACTGGTTGCCGTACTGCAGGGACTGCCCGAAGAACTTCACCACATAGATGATGAATTCTCTGTAACAGTACACACCTCAAGCTGAAGCACTTTTGCACACTGTCAAGGTACTTGTTTACTTAAGGTTTGACATTTCTATTTAATCTAGTGAACTAAAGAAAGGCCCTGTTGTCAACTTTTTAATTCTGAAAAGCAAAAATAATGAAAGTAGCAGTAGCTGAGTTAACATTTGATAGGTTGAACTGTTTGGACAATCACGGAGTTGGTTATGAAGTTGTGAGTTGCCTACAACTGTGGTGTGAGTTGCCTATCCCTGTGGTGTGAGTTGCCTACCCCTGTGGTGTGAGTTGCCTACAACTGTGGTGTGAGTTGCCTACAACTGTGGTGTGAGTTGCCTATCCCTGTGGTGTGAGTTGCCTACCACTGTGGTGTGAGTTGCCTACCCCTGTGGTGTGAGTTGCCTACAACTGTGGTGTGAGTTGCCTACAACTGTGGTGTGAGTTGCCTACCCCTGTGGTGTGAGTTGCCTACAACTGTGGTGTGAGTTGCCTACAACTGTGGTGTGAGTTGCCTATCCCTGTGGTGTGAGTTGCCTACTACTGTGGTCTGAGTTGCCTACCCCTGTGGTCTGAGTTGCCTACCCCTGTGGGGTGCTAAGCGCTCTTGAGCCACTGTGGTGTGAGTTGCCTACAACGGTGGTGTGAGTTGCCTACAACTGTGGTGTGATTTGCCTATCCCTGTGGTGTGAGTTGCCTACCACTGTGGTGTGAGTTGCCTACCCCTGTGGTGGATATATATATATCCATTCTCTGACAACAAAGGTTCATTTCAAGGCATCAATAGCAGTAATCTGATGGTTGGTTTAAGTAGGCCTAATAGTGAGTTGATGATCTTTACACCCAATTTCTCCGTAATAAATGTAAACATAAAAATAATTAAACATGTTACAATCATACATCCATGTTTTTCTAACCAGATAGTGTAATAATATCAGTAAATTGTGTATTTCTGTGAAATATTTTTTCGCTGCTCGGCGTTTTATGTAGGTAGTGGAACAAGCTGATTGGACCGGAGTGCCTGGAGTCACTGTGGTGTGAGATACCTACCCCTGTTTCTCTGGTTTCTCCTTGTCATCAATGAGAGCCATCATGATTTTGTCGTAGTACTTAGCCAGGTAGAAGTGGCCATCCTCCCACCGGGGGTAGATGTCGATCACATCCTTGTACTGCTTCATGATGGCATTGCTCTCCAGACTGGAGGTGTCCTCACTATAACGCCCATACAGCAACAAGGCCTGCAACATACACAGTGAGTCAAGATAGCATTGCTCTCCAGACTGGAGGTGTCCTCACTACAACGCCCATACAGCAACAAGGCCTGTCAACATACACAGTGAGTCAAGATAGCATTGCTCTCCAGACTGGAGGTGTTCTCGCTATAACGCCCATACAGCAACATACACAGTGAGTCATGACGGCATTGCTCTCCAGACTGGAGGTGTCCTCGCTGTAACGCCCATACAGCAACAAGGCCTGCAACATACACAGTGAGTCATGATGGCATTACTCTCCACACTGGAGGTGTCCTCACTATAACGCCCATACAGCAACAAGGCCTGCAACATACACAGTGAGTCATGATGGCATTACTCTCCAGACTGGAGGTGTCCTCGCTGTAACACCGATACACAAAGAAGGCCTGCAACATACACAGTGAGTCATGATGGCATTACTCTCCACACTGGAGGTGTCCTCACTATAATGCCCATACAGCAACAAGGCCTGTCAACATACACAGCGAGTCATGATGGCATTACTCTCCAGACTGGAGGTGTCCTCACTATAACGCCCATACAGCAACATACACAGTGAGTCACGACGGCATTGCTCTCCAGACTGGAGGTGTCCTGGCTGTAACGCCCATACAGCAACAAGGCCTGCAACATACACAGTGAGTCATGATGGCATTGCTCTCCAGACTGGAGGTGTCCTCGCTATAACGCCCATACAGCAACAAGGCCTGCAACATACACAGTGAGTCATGATGGCATTGCTCTCCAGAATGGAGGTGTCCTCGCTATAACGCCCATACAGCAACAAGGCCTGCAACATACACAGTGAGTCATGATGGCATTGCTCTCCAGACTGGAGGTGTCCTCACTATAACGCCCATACAGTAACAAGGCCTGCAACATACAGTGAGTCATGATGGCATTGTTCTCCAGACTGGAGGTATCCTCACTATAACGCCCATACAGCAACAAGGCCTGTCATCATACACAGTGAGGCATGATGGCAATGCTCTCCAGATTGGAGGTGTCCTCACTATAATGCCCATACAGCAACAAGGCCTGTCATCATACACAGTGAGTCATGATGGCATTACTCTCCAGACTGGAGGTGTCCTCACTATAATGCCCATACAGCAACAAGGCCTGTCAACATACTCACAGTCAGCTTAATGTGGGAGAAAAGCCTTATGTAGGTTCTCATTATATACAAATTTAACAGTAATAGGCTGCTGAATCGAGGCATTCAACCCAAAGACCAACAGATCCTTGCACAGATAGGGGGAAGCAACTCTGCACAGCAAATCACGTCGTCTTATGCTGTTGATTACAGGAGCCTGCAACTAATCTGGACTTGACAATCCAGGGGCTTACAATGCACAGATCAATACTGTCTGGGTACAAAAAACACAATTAGTTTTGTCACATATTACAACACCTGAATTCAAGTGTCATATAAAGACTTTTGGTCTGGAAATCACTTTTACGATAACTTTTGATATTGCAAGCAACTATTGCGATTAATATCGATAGTTTTCAGTGTATCATTTTAGATGGATTTTAGAGTTGAATTAAACCTTGGAACTAAAGTTTCCTTTGAATGTGATAACCATAAAAGTTCCAAACACTCGATTTTCCACCATTTGACTGTTACCCTCTGCCATTTTACTTTAAGAAAGACCGGTTGCTAAGCATCAAGGGCAGTTAACTCTAATCCTCACTCGGCTGCGTTAGCAAGTGTGTTTCAGTGCCCAATCGCATGATATGGTAAATACAATCAAAACTATCGATATTCCTAACTGAAATCGATACTATTGATCGAAAACTGATTTAACAATCGATTTATTGACGCTAAGTTCTTACCAATAGCAATATAATGATATTTAGATTTAGCGTGACACCCCTATATATAAAGCAAGAGGTACCTATTCTGTAAGTCAAACCTTTGCATGTACATTACCTGACAGTTTGATTTAAGGCAAAAATGGAAAATATGTGACTGACATTTTCACACAGACAGTTAACATTGGGATCCACATATGCTGCACATACAAACATACGACACATTTTCTGAAGACAACACCAGTGTTCTGGAGAACTATGGCCAGGAACTTGAAATGTTCGCACTTGATTGGAGTTTGTGAAAACTGGGAGCATTTGTACGAACGCTGAGTGCTACGCGGATTTTGCAGCTCGTGGGAATCGTGGGGCACATGAAATTGACGATGTATACCGAAAGCTTTGTGAAACTAAAGTCAGTTCGAAAAACACTGCGTAACAACCATCATCCTGCCTCACACTGCACACTAGACACTCACCTGAGCATATGTCTTCTTCTTCTGTTTGCCCTCATCCGAGTTGTCCATCTTCAGCTGGGACATGTTACTGAAGTTGACAGAAATACCCTTCTCCAAACACGTCAGTGCTTCATCGTTGTTGCCCTGACAAAACAGATACAGTGTGCTCTGAGATGTAGATGTGCAGATGGAGATATTGTACAATTACATCCTAATTTCTCACTTGAAACATATTTCAGATCAGAGTCTGACCACCCGATACAATCCCCATTTTAGTCGACATACTTCTCACCTGAACTAATTGCTATTTATAAATTTCCTGTAAGATCTTTCTGTACTGGTTGGGACTAGACCAGAAAAAATTCTGACATTGCATATCTGTCAGGCTTCACATGAAAACAGAGTGAGTGAGTGAGTGAGTGAGTGAGTGAGTGAGTGAGTGAGTGAGTGAGTGAGTGAGTGAGTGAGTGAGTGAGTGAGTGAGTGAGTGAGTGAGTGAGTTGGGTTTAATGCTGCTTTTAACAGAATCGCGCCGCCTCAGACCACTGGGTCACCCGTGCTGCCAAATGAAAACAGAAACAGTGAGTGAGTATGGTTTTACGCCGCTTGGAGCAATATTCCCGCAATATCATGGCTGAGACACCAGAAATGGGTTTCACACACATTGTACCCATGTGGGGAATTGAACATGGGTCTTCGGTGTGATGAGTGAATGCTTTAACCACAAGGCTACCCCTTGGCTATACTAACTAAACTCATATAACTGGTGTGTTGTCTGAAACAGATATCATTAATGACGAACATTAAATGAACGAGTCAGTAATGTTCCAGCCATATCACAGCATCTTGTCATTAATTTTGACATTGAAAACCAGTGTTAGCATAAGCAACAGAGTCTTGTATGACAAGCACGGGGTACTGGTGACATACAGAACACTGGCATACAGAATACATGGTTATGTTACCTTTTCCCAAAGCCAATTGGCCTTCTCAAGGAACTGCTCTGGCAGACTGATTGGGACATACAGAACACTGGCATACAGAACACATGGTTATGTTACCTTTTCCCAGAGCCACTTGGCCTTCTCCAGGAACAGCTCTGGCAGACTGAAGGCGCTGGCCTGTAGGAGACAGCTGTATGCAGTCTGGAGATATCCTGATCTGAAAAATATAAAACATATTACTAATTCTCTGTAGTACTGTAACTATGGCTCACGTCACATAGTCTGCTTGCTCTGAGTGGAACTGTTTTGTGTCACACGGTCGGGTAATCATGTGCTAAAAGTGTTTGTTGGTCAGGCGAAAGATGTGTTTGATCCCCACATGGGTACATTACGTGTCGGTGAGAAAGAGAATGCAGTGACAGACGATGGAGGCATGTGATCAGGATGTGTAGATCGCTAGGTAGGTGATTACATGCATGACCAGTTTGTTTGGAAAGTAACCATGGTGATGCTGGGTGTGTTCTGTTGAACTCTGTTCAAGCATATTTCCACATAGGATGGAAGAAGTAGGAAAAATGCAAAGTGTTAGTATGAGATAGGATAAGTTTAATAATGTTACAATTATCCTTTCCCATTCTAATGTGAAGACAAATTCTATATTCTATCAATGTGTATCAGCATAGGTGGAAACAAGCATGTGAAGTTGTCTCTGAGGAGATGAAGTTTAGAGTGCCAAGATAAGATTCTGTGAGAGAGAAACGTTTGTTCTCTCCTGGCGTTGTGACTGATGTTGTGACTTACTTCCTGGCCACCTTGGTGCTCCAGAGCCAAGACTTGCCCACCATGGTGCTGAGGTCATGGTCCGACTGACACAGAGTCAACAGGGTCCGCCTCAAGGTCAGAATAGGGTCTTGGATTCGGAAAGACGACTGAAGTCATGAACAGAAGGTGGAATGTTGTACATTCAAATTAACACATATCTAATATAATATTTGTAAATAAAATATATTGTGATTGTTTTTTTAATTGAAACTGATTATTTTGCATTATGCTGAGTTCCTATATTCCACATCCTGCATAACTGATTAATCTACATGTCAACATACTATCTGTTGGTCGATCCTTGGTCTGTTAATAACCCTTTGACAGTAACACTGTGCACCATATTTTGTTTTGTTTGTTGTTAAACACTGCACTCAGCAATATTCCAGCTATATGATGGCCCCAATCAGTCATACTAACAAAAGGGATATATCATACACATTCTTTTGTTGTTGAATGCTGAACTCAACAGTATTCCAGCTATATGACGGCAGTCTGTAATCAAGTCTGGACCTGACAATGCAGTGATTGACATCATGAGCATCGATCTACGCAATTGGGATACGATGACATGCATCAACCAAGTCTTCAAGCCTGACCACCCAATCCCGTCAGTCGCCTCTTGCAACAAGCATAGAAGCCATTTATGGCAAGTATGAGTTGCTAAAGACCAATTCTAACTCGGGTCTTCAAGGGTCCACCATAATATCAAAACTGAATGATAGTTAATTCTATATTGATATGTCCCACGATGGTCAACATGCATCACAAGTTATCACCTACGGCACACATCTGTACGCGTTCCACCACCTACCTGACACATCTGTATGCGTTCCTGCCACTGCTTGATCAGCTCTTCTGGCGCCATCTTGACAGCAGAGTCGCCAGAGTCTACACAGTGGACGGGGAAATCCCGCAACACTCTCATCACCTGCTCGATCTCATTCAACATGTGCAGTCTAAAACAAACACAGCCAATGCAGATATTCAGATATGAATACAGAAATTTCAAAAACGGGCATAATAGAACCACGTCCACAACATCAAGCAACCAAAGAAAACACAACTTTAAATATGGCTGCTAGATGTATACCGATATGGTGGGGTCGCGATACAATATGTATCCTGATGCAGTACTTATATTTCATAAATTGATATTCTTTGCTTTTGCTGGCAAGTTACAACCCTGAATCATTTGTTTTTAAATTTCAGAGATGGGATATTGAAGGGCAGAAATTTATAGGCTAGAGGGCACTGCGAAGGTTATACTGTTTATATCAAACCGTGAAATACTAGATAATACGTATGACCTGGTTGTTGATCAGTTTCTGTTATTATTAATGCTTTTTCCACCAATACAACTTGTAATAGTATTGTATTGTATGTATCATGACAGAGGGATTGAAAATACCATGGGCGTCGATCGCGATATAATAATGTATTGCTGTATCGTTACACCACTACTGCTATCTTGAACTTTCACTGATGAATGATGATCCTGGCTAATGCTTCAGGTTACCAAGTGGCATAGGGTAGCAGGCCAAACGTCCTCAAAGACTTTGGTCCAGGTCATGCTTTCTGAAACCAAGCTGTTCCCTCTACTTTGTTTATTATTTTCAACAATAACAACCTTTTGTTTGAAGCTGAATTTGATTTGCACGGCAAATGATCATTACTGGCACCCTATCGTTGTGAGGGGAGATTGGCCCTTCATTCTTGGTCCACATGGATTTCCTGGATATATGTCCCTGAAACCATGCAATCACTTTTGGAGGCAATCAGGCAATGGTTCACTTGACTCCTAAACATTGACATCAATCTAAATCTGTAGGTTACCTGCAAATATTCTCATATCCTCGATGGTATGACCCCATCTCCATGCTGGCCGCAGACAAAGGCCCCATCTGTTCACGTCGAATTATCTCCAGCTGCTTACAGAACTCTTCCTCCTTCTGCAGGGATAAACAATGTGGACGCATTCATATAACTTCATACATTAGTCTTCGAGGCAGTCGCAACTGCTTTCTGCAGAAAAAAAATTCTTCACACAACTCTGCAAACTTTCAAGTTTAGTTTTCATGAATTTCCTAGTTTTTCACCTGGTTAACTTGTGGTGGGCATTTTTCTGACTTATCCATGGCTAGTAAAGCTTATTGAAGTGAATCTGTCTGTGTAAACATACAGACGGTTCCAAGTCAGTCCCAGTCCCGTGAGAGTGGCCTACCTTGTCCTTAGCTGCCAGCAGCACTCTGCCCACGCCCACTGCCCAGTTCCGCCGGTGAGTCTCTCCATGGCAAAACATCTCCAGCTTATCCCAACTCCCCAACTTCCAGGAGGCCTCGATCCTGTAGGCGTTCAGCTGGCCTTTCCATGATTGTCTGAGATTTAAAAAAAACACTGCACTGCAGACCTTAAAATATTCAAAGTGGAAAGAAACTAAAATTTCCAAAGCTTTATATTTCTTACTCCTACAAGGGTGATGAAATATGTCATAACTGCCAGACAGGACAGGACTTGTTCAACAAAGATAGTGTACATTGATAATTATTCAGAAAACCTATTGAAAAACTGAAATGTCAGTGTTATTTTGTTCACATTCAACAGAGTACACACAAGTTCTATATATAATGTTATGCCCTTCCATGCACTCACTTCTCGGCGATGACCCCCGTGGTGTGCAGCAGTGCTTTGTTCAGCTGACCCAGTTCCATCAGACTGGCCAGCAGACCCTGGTGGTGGCTGACTTCATCCGGTTCCTTCTGGATCGCCTGCTCATAGCACGCCTGGGCATCCTGCTGCTGGCCTGGAGTGAGTGAGTGAGTGAGTGAGTGAGTGAGGTGGGAGTCAGTGGGCGAATGACGAATGAGAGATTGTGTGAGACAGTATGAGAAAGTTAGTGAGTGAGTGAGTGTAAGCAAAAGAGTAAACAAGAAATAGTAAGAGAAAGTGTCACAGTGAGTAAGACAGACAGTGTGGGAGAAAAAAGGCAGATAGAGAGTGAGTGAGTTACATTATACAGCCTCAGACATTCAACATTTTTAAGACTAATCCAGAAGACTAGCAGAAACTTGATTTCACTTGTCTTCAGAGTTTGTAGCTAGTCTTGCTTGAACGAAACAAAATGTTTACTATGTTAACAAAAATAAAATTCAGTTCCAATTTGTAGCAAAATGAAAGCTTTGAGAACTGGTTCAGAATTATAGCCCTCAAATTCTACTTGATTATGACTACTATCACTGCATTCTTACTTGTCCTCAGAAAAATTTAGTAGTCTCGGGCTAGCGGACTAGCATGAATTATGAAGGCTAATAATACCTGCATTGATATTACATTGTATATAATATTGTATATAATTGTACATTATATTAATTATCCCATTTTTGGAGACAACAAATATGGATCTTAAGAGGAATCTATTGTGACCCAAAATTGAAAGACAGGACAAAGTTATGGCCAGTGCCAACATAATCAACCGACAGACAAAGAGCAAGCCACATACCAAGACTCTCATGGGTGAGTATCTGCTGCATCAGTGTTGACGGTGTCTGTCTAATGGCTGCCACACCCAAAACTCCGTCTGGCTCATCCATAGCAACATACAGGCGCTGGAGGGACACAATATTCATGTGGCTATCTGGCTCAATGTTTTCTATTGCTATGTGTTTCCTAATCAACAAATTCTGTCATGAATCACAAGTAAGCCAAGGAAAAACAACTTTATCCTTTATCATGCTCGCCTACCCTGTAAGTCATGTGAGTGAGTTTGATTTTACATCACCTTAACAGTAATTCATTTATAGCATCTGAGTTTACATCAGCAGATGACATGTCCCCGACCCGATCTGGTGCTATTCGAATATGGAGTTTGGCTACTTATACCCCACTTTTGGTTCATTGCCATTTGGTACATTCAGTTGAGTGAAAAAAGAACCAATAATGCTGTTCAGTATTTTTCAAAAGGCACCAGTTGACCACTAGACCGATCTGAATAGTAAGTTCTATCTTGAAATATTCAACGGTTTTGTGGTTCTGCGATGGAAACATGCCCAACCTTATTTTTAGTACAAGTCAAACTTGTTGTCATGAAAAAAAAAGAGAAAAGATTTTTAATAATCAAATAACGCAAATCATCAAAAGGCACCAGTTCACCACTAGACTGATCTGTATTGCAAGCTTCATCCAAGCTTCAACGGTTTTGGAGTTCGCTTCCAGAAATGAGCACTACCCTCCAGCTTGTCATTTAAACAAAAAACAAAACAAGAGTCATCAGAAGATGACAAATCCCCCCGGCCCCTACAATAGCAAAAGGCACCACTTCAGCCCCTGGTTAATACATATATACCAAGTCTGTAAGAAAAATCTTTCACGCCTTTCAAGTTTTGCTCTTGAAACGAAATATGGATTGACGGACAGAACAGATGATGACTCTGTCCTCCCCCCCTGCATTTTAAGCATAAAATTGAAAAAAGAATATACACCCCAAATCATTGAAGAGCACCTGTCTCCCACTTTACTGATCTGTATAGCAAGTTTCAACAAGAAATATTCAACGATTTACAAGTTCTGCTCCATTTTTCAAAACGGAGGGATATAAAAGACAAGCTGCAATTGCTTTGTTGCATTGTAGACAAACATGTAACTGAAGAACACTACACCACTTTTAACAAAAAATAACTTACTTGGACGAAATCAAGGTGTTTTTGAAGATTGCTGTCTTTATGTGAGACGAACTGTTCGAAGTGCATTAGGGCTCGGGTGTATGCCTTGCAGTTGACACTGGCCTCAGCCAAACTGTCCTTGGGAACACGCTCGAGGAAGTCATTGACAGCGTTGTATCCAGCATCATTCAGGTAGCTGGCCTCTACCAATGGAAAGAAGGGTCACAAGTCTAGCACACCAACTGACTTCAACAACTGAGGTTATGGCAGTAGTTGGGGAGGAGTGTGCAATTGAGTAGGGTTGTGCGCCACTTTTAGCAATGTTCCAGCAATATCAGAGTGGGGGACACCAGGAATGGGCTTCACACACTGTACCCACATGGAAATTCAAAGTGGGCCTTTGGCATGACGAGCGAATGCTTTAACAACTAGGCTACCCCACCGCCCCCAGTGAGGGTGGAGAAATGTTGTTTCGGGTCTGACTCAAGTCCCTTAAACATATATAGGGGGGCACGGGTGGCCCAGTCGTCTAAGGTGCCGCAAAACCTATGATTGTTGGTTCGTATCCCGATTTGCACTGATTATGTTTCTAGGTTTGTCAGCACCATACCCTTGCTCGTGGGTTTCACCGAAGTGGTAAACATCTTTCCTCCGACATTAAGCTGACATGCCTTGATATAACTGAAATACTGTTAAACCCAACTCACTCACTCACCCTTAAACATATATTTCTTTGTCTTGTATTTCAAATGGCATCAATCTAGTAAATGATGACCTGTATTAAACATAGACAATGTCCGAATCTCACACAGGGTACTGATTACAATGTCTGGAAATGGACGATGAACATGGACCCTCCTTCGTGCCCAGTCCGCAATATCAGCGCCTGTTAATACTTCAATCTTGACCAGGGAAACTAGACACTGAAAGCATCATCAAAGATCCATGGACTACACAAGGTAACGTGCAATTGTAAGAGTGAATATTATCCTACCCTATTTTTTATCCCAGGGATGAAATTCTCTAGTGTCAGGATGATTCTCCCTAGTGAATATGAACCCATACCAGTGTGTTTAATCCTATCCTATACTATACTCTAGAGTAAAACTTCCCCCGGGATAATATTTAGGTAGGATATAATCCTTGCTTACACAATCTACCCAATCCCCACTTAACTCGAACCTTACGACAAGCCTGGAGTAGTAGGGACTCCATGTACATTGTGAGTAGCTAATATAATAACTATGGGCTGCTTGACCTACGTCTAGTGCTGGAGTTGGCCGCTGGCTTGGCCTGTGCTCGGTGCCGGCACCACTTGGCCAGGTAGTCCAGGACGGAGAACACTGTCTGGGCACTCTTGTGGCGGAAGTCAGACGGGCTTCGATGTCGAGTGTCGGGTTTCTTCACCTGGTTGATCACCTCAAGTATCTCAGAGTAGATCTACAACAAAGGGTCATGGGCTGTCTTGTAGTCATTATTTGTTGATTACTTAGAGATTAACCTGAGGGAACAATATTTTGTATCATGAAGGCTTTTCAACATTAATTCACGAAGAACAAATAATCTGTCAATCTGATTTTCAAGGGTCATTCTCTTTATCAACAAGTCTTCTTTTCTGAGAAGATTTTCATCCGCGAGACATTAGCTCAGTTTATCTACTTTTGGCACAGTTTCAGTGTAAGACCGTGAACAATAGATGATGCAACATCAATTTGCACTAAGGCACTGACATGTACAAGTCACTGTTTTTCAAACAAACACAAGCAATGTTAAGATAGAAGTGAAATAGCAAATCCAATCGAAGTAAAAATCATAATTATCTTTCATGTTAAAATAATTTCCCCAATATCCATGTCTCTATTGGTCATACTAATAAAAGGCTATACAACTCAGAATCCTTTCCGTTGTACCACACAGAGGAAAGAAGGGATGTTTGCGCATGAGGTGTGGGTAGCAAGATGCCATAACTTTCACAACTGATTATGGATAGTTGACATTGAAGAGGACTTCTGTTGAAAATCTGGAGAATTTAGTGTGCATAATGTATGGCTTTGATGTAATAGAGGCTTTGTAATTTTAAGAGTAATTTTAATTCTCTTTCGTCATAAACTAATTCCCCGAATATCCATGCCCAAATTGGTCTTACTAAATAGAGGGATATATTATACACATTTTTTTGTTGTTGAATGATGAACTCAACAATATTCCAGCTACATGACAGTGTCAGAATTGGCATTGGTCCTGTAGTCCTTGCCCAATAGTTAAGGTATCATAAGGACTAGTAGAAATTTGCCATTTTTAAGGGTTTTGCTACATGTTATCATTACAAGGATTAGTGGACTAAAAATGTTAGTTTCTACCGCTGAAAGACGTCAGTCTGTAAACAATCGAGTTTGGACCTGACAATTCAGTGATTGATATTATGAGCAAGGATCCATGCAGACAGGCTATCAGCCAAATCACTGAGTCTGACAACCAGATCTATTAAGGTGCTCTCACAATCAGGCGATTTATTCTACCCCAGAATCCCCATGGGGCAAGGATATATAAACTACCATGAGTACACTGTATGACGATGATGCACGTGTACATACCTCTTGTATGTCGTCGCTCCGTCCATCCTGCAAGACCTGCACCACCACGTGCGGCAGGATATACAGCGCCACCTGGATGTTGTGACGGATACAAGCACTACACGCCTGGAATACTCGCGCAGTCTTGCCAGGGTTCAGCTGAATTAAAAACAGGTGTTGAAGTCCTGATAGACATCTGAAGTTATGACAGTCTTGTAAAAGTCGAAATAACTTTCTACATTATCTTGAAATAATTCAATAAGGCCTACAGGAAATGAAATGTTGACTGATTACATAGAATTCTGAAATTAATATCAGTCAAAAGCCATAATTTTTTGTTCAATCTCAACATTTTTTTCCGAGAAAAGGTGGTTAGTAAAACTGTTGGCTGTATGGATTGGGTAATCAGATGCTACAAGCATCACTGTAGAGGATTAAATCACACTTTGTGACTGTTTGGCCTTGTCACATCAAGGTGATTAATTTGTTGCTTAATGCAATGCTTAATATTCAAGACCTGGCAAGCCAGAGACTGAAAGAATGAGCACTTCACTGAGGGTTATGATAACAGGACTCTGTGACATCACAGGAGCTGACCATCAAATCTAAGTTACTTGGCTGTTACAACAAACAGGCAATTACTGGTGACACATTGACCCTGGAACTCCCTCATCAGCTTTACATCAAAGTATCATAGCAATCTATAACCTCAGCCACCAGACCAACGCCCTCAGCCTAGTCGCATGTCAAGTAAACTGAGCTTCTGACAGACCACATGTCAGGAGTAAACTCCACCTGTCAGGAAACAAAAGTACACAAGTTCAAATGAGGAAGCAAGACGTTTTGGCGCTGGCTGACAGAGACGACGTATTGGAAGTTCTTTACCCTCGATGTGAGATGTATGAGGTAGCCAGTCCAGTTGCTGACCCAGTCCTTGAAGTTACCTCCCTTGGCACTCTGGTAGATGGGCTTGGGGCACTTGTCCCACACTGCTTCCGATGCCAGCTTGTATCTGAAGATGAACTGCTTCATTAGAATCAACTGTACTTCCATGGTTCCAGTGATAACCAACTATACTGTTTGCTTGTTGTTTAATGACTCACCTAAATTTGGTGGGCTGTAAATAATGGAACTGGGTGATTCAATCTAGTGATTGACATCATGATCATTGATCGACACAATTGGGCTATGACATGCATCAACTAAGCAAGCGAGCCTGACAACACAATCATATTAGTCATCTCTTTCCACAAGCATGCCTTGCTGAAGATAGTGGTCTAAACTGAAAACTATTTGAATATTTTACTGACTTTGATGTCAGCAGGGGTATGAGAATCTCCTGTATGTGTTCCGGGAATCTCCTCCAGAGCTTGTTTGGGGTCTTGTCGCTTTCCTTCCCTTCAGAGATTTCATAGATTTGCAGCAGATCTTGTAGAGCGAAGGCCGAACAGTCCTGTAACATGAAGCAGCAAGTGCATAACTCCATGTGTGTGTGCATGTGCATGTGCGTGTGTGCATGTGTGTGTGATTATTCGTGTGTGTCTACTGTGCATGTGCATGCATGTCCCTGTTTCATTAGGCTGGCTGTCTGTTATGGTGACATAAGCAGAGAATTAAGAGCAATATGTTGGCAATGGTAGACACTCATTTCAGAAACAATTTTGAATGTCAATTACTTGTTTTGTTTTTAGCTACCTGAAGTATTGTGTGAAAGATTGAGTTGGGCTTAATGCCACTTTGAACATTATTTCAGTTATATCAAAGGGTGTGAACTTAATATGTGAGGAAAGGTCAAAGTAATGCAGATTGTAGACATCCAAGATGTTGAAAATCCCACAAGCATGGTTATTGTGCCGACAGACTAACAGTCATAAGCAGCAGGAATCTTGGACTCCAACCCACGGCCAGCGTCTACTGGCACTGCTATGTGGTCGGATCTGTACAGCGTTTACAGGGCATCTACTGGGCCATCAGATGCCCAACCCTAGGGCTACAGGAGCTTTGTTGTAAGTTTATCTACCTGGACTCTGGGCTCTGTAGCCGACAGGAAGGCTTTGAGGGCCTCATTGATGAGACCCACAGCAAAGTTGTCATCTTCCACCGTAGCCTTGAACTTCGTCATTTCCTCCTTGGGGTTGTTCCCCATCAGCTCGAGTCTGCATCACAGGCGAAGGTCAACATAGGAAAAGAGATACTTTCTACCACGATCCTACATGTTTCAAAGAAGTCATTACCAGATGATGAGGGTAACATATAGAGACTATTTATTCACAAAGCAACTCAAAAAGAAATATTATATAAAAAAGAAATTTCAAATATTGTAGCATTGACACTCATTTTACAAATCCAAATCTAATCAAAGCAATTCTGCATTTTGGTGACCTTGGTCTTGGCCTCAAATTCCACCAAGGTCTATACAACAAGAGACTTGTCTAAAAGATCATCTTATTGTAAAATCAAGTTATTTGGACATAAAGCTGTTTTTATGCTCATTTCATAAATATTCGGCTTCAAAGTCAGCCAATCATGTACCAGAAAGATTATCTTGATGTTCCTATAATGGATCAAAGCAAAATGGAGACAAAATTGGATATCTAATGTATTTCAATTTGGTTAAACTTATTTACATCTAGTCTACTTTGTAGAAGCCTAGGATACAAAGAACTTGTTATTCAAACAAAACATTGATATGTTAAGTAGTTCTGAAATAAAAGCTTTTTAAAGTTAAAACAAGAGGACAAAGTCAGCGATGTCCCCTGCAATGTTAATTATTTGTCGTGAATATGTCATCTATTTTTTTTTTATATAGGATAAATTTCAAAATCCAAAACTGTCAAAAGGCACTGGTTCACCACTAGACCTATCTATGTGCCAAGTTTGGTGCAGAAATATTGTACTGTTTTCAAGAGCTGCTCCGGATACCAGCATTACCACCATTTCCAGTCCAAGTCAAGGTTGTTGCTATGGAAACTCAAAAATTATTTTTGTTGAAAATCCCAAACTATCAAAAGGTAACAATTCACTACTAGACCTATTTAAGTGCCAAGTTTGGTGCAGAAATAATAACGGTTTTCAATGACTGCTCAGGAAACAAACATTACTGCCATTTCCAACTTAAGTCAAAGTTATTGACATGGAAATTTAAAAAAGAACATTTAGCTCGAAAATCTAAAATTATCGAAAGGTACCAGTTCACCACTAGTCCTATCTGAGTGCCAAGTTAGGTGAAGAAATATTGTATGTTTTTCAAAATCTTCTCTGGAAACAAACACTATTGCCATTTCCAGGCTAAGTCGAAGTTGTTGCCATGGAAACTTGACATCTTTCATGGATGGACAGCCAAACTGATGGTGTCCATTTAATGGTGGGGGATAATGAATAGAAACAGTCATGCACTAGAATGCACTGGCTTATGGTGGTATGAATGACTCAAGACTTGATTACCTGCCAGGATCAATGGCACCAAGTTCACCAAGACATTCAGCATACAGCAATTCTGCCTCACTGTCAGACTCTCGACACCCAGCCATCAGCTGCAGGACAACAAAACATCATTCAACACAAGCGTGGGGAAACTTGTCTTCTGAAGTCTCTCAAAATTGTAATAAGTCATGGACTTGGTTTCCTTCACTGGTAACAGGGGGAACATCACCTCTACTGGGTTAGTAAACAAATGAATTTGGTTCACTTCAATTGTCACAGGTGGAAACATCACCTCTAGTAACACAGTGACTTGGTTTCCTTCTTTGGACAGGGACCAACCCTTTGATGTTCTGGGTGGTGGGGCTGGGTTTTTATCAAATAAAATAAATGTTCTTGAAAATTCTTTAAAAAAAATAATTATACTTCAGACTGTTGAAAAAAAAAAAAAATTGCCTGCAACAGGAATTACATTGATGCAAGGTGTTTTTCTTTAAATAAAATCCAGGCTCATACGTATGTCTAAATAAAAAATATATCTGGTTTTGTAGCTTTAGCTGTAGCTGAGAAGATATCTAGCCTCGATACAAAATCCCAGGCGCCCCCCTCCTCCAACTCCCAGAATATCAATTGGTCAGTCACTTACACATGTAGGAACATCACCTATAGTCAATCAGTAACACGTGATAGTGTTTCCTTCATTGGTTACAGATGGGGGAACATTTATCACAAGAAAATGGTGAAAAGCAATGTCCACTCACAACTGTCACCAGCTGAGATATGATGGGGTCAGCAACTTCACTCCCCATGATGTACTCATTCAGTGTATCCTGAAACGAAATGTCACTAACTGGGCTAAAACAATACACGAACCACATGATGAGATACGAGTGATACAATATGTATTCTGAGGATGTGCATGAATTTGATATAACAGAAGAAAGTCGACTGATAATTTCTATAACCATATTTACTGTTTCAAAGACAACTTATGAACACGATTACAAAGCATAACAAGAGTTTGCCACTAAAGTGGCTATATCCCCCACCCCTGTTGCATAATTTATGACATAATTAAATCTAAACAAACCCTAACCTTTTTTAACCGAGGTGGAACTTGTCATGGAAATTGTAAAAAAAAGAAGAGTTTGGAACCGAAGTCCATCCTGTTGCCATGGAAATGTAAAAAACTAAAATTTCTAAACAGCAAAAGGCACCAGTTCAGCATGTACCTGACAGACCTGTAAAGTTTCATGAAATTTATTTTTTGTGTTATGCTCCGGAAACGAAACGTGATGGATGTACGGATGGAGCCCGTTTCTATATCCTCAGCCAACTTTGTTGGGCCGGGGGATAATAATAGTGGTACTGTTGTTTGGACAATTATACATGGAAACTTACAGAAATCTTACTTACTTTTGACACATAAAGATGCACATCTTGTGCAGTATCTCAAAGTGTCTCAGTGAGCCCTGCAGAGCCCTTTCTGACGAAGACACTAATATTGATCAAAATTTCACACATACAAATGTATGACTAACCAAAAAGTGGGCATGTTTGTTGTTGAACGCCGCACTCAGCAATATTCCAGCTATATGACAGCGGGCTGTAAATAATCAAGTCTGGACCAGACAATCATTGACATCATGAGCATCGATCTACGCAACTGGGATATGATGACATGCATCATTGAGCCTGACCACCCGATATCGTTTGTCGCTTCTTACGACAAGCACAGTCGCCTTTTACGGCAAGCATGGGTTGCTGAAGACCTATTCTGACCCGGATCTTCAAGGGTCAAAAGTGGGCTTGACTAACTGAACAAAAATACCAACTAATCACTGACTTACCTTGTCCTCTCGAAGAAGTTTTCGGAGTTTTGAAAGTGCTCGTCTCCTCACATCAATATTCTCATGTTTGATGCCCTGTACCGAGTGGGCTAGCTGTGTTCTCAGGTCGGATTGGCTACAACATGACACAACAACCATGTCATGTATGGCTGTGTCTTGTTATTTTTCGAAGTCAGAGGAGGCAATGAAACATCAAATACAATTCTTGACATGTGTGGATAACATAATTTGTAGATTTAAAAAAAAAATACATTGATCAATCTCAGCTTTCCATGGGGCGTTTCACAAAAAGTTTTGTCGATGTTGATAGTTGCTCATTTTTAAGACTAATTCAAAAGATTTAACTGAAGGTAATCTTGACCAGATTGCGGAACATTATGTTCCATAACTGGTCTCACTGACATTGCAATAAACAATGGTTGAAGAAGAGTGAATTTGATCTTAAAAATAAACATGGGACAATGCCCCAGTTTTGGAATTTGGAATGAAGAGAGATGTTTTAAAGAATTTCATACTGACAATAAATCAATGTGATGTGGGTTTCAAAAAAAAATTGTTGTAATACTCCAAAATGGTCAGGCCAAGACCACTGTGTTGATTTGCCATACATGTAATCTGATACATCTAACAAATATTTTAAATAGCATGTGTATTATCTTTTATATTTCTCTGTCAATTCTAGGGTGCGTTGCAAACAGCCAACCGCTTGCAAGCAATTCGCCTTACAACGGGGCACTAACTTTTAGCTGGTTACAATTGTGCCAATCACTGGCAGTGGTCGCTTCATTCTCAAACCTAAATGGCAGCTGACGAAAATTTTAGTTTGACAGCGGAACAAGAAAATCTGGACTCGTCATTGAGCCTCTTCTCTTATGTTCTTGATTAGGACGAAGCAACCAAGCGGTAGTCGCACCACCATTTTGAATGAGTGCGCAATCGCTTTGAGTTGCCGCAGACACTGGTTGAGCGATTAATTTGCTTCATCTAAGCACCTCAGGGCTTGCAACGTGCTCCTCTTGATTGTATTAAACTTCCATATATCTGATTGAGTGAATGAATGAGTTGTGTTTGACACTGCTTTAAACAGTACTGAAGTGTTCCTTCATATAATCAACTCACCTTGAGGGTCCATCAGCATATTGTTTCAGTACCGCATTAGCATCACTCAATTCGGGGACGTCGGGGAGGAAGTACACCTCGTGGAAGTGATGGTGGAGGGCTGACCTGCAGCCAGAGCAACCAGATGACATACTCTTAGATCACAGGCAGTAAGATGACATACTCTTAGATCACAGGCAGTAAGATGACATACTCTTAGATCACAGGCAGTAAGATGACATACTCTTAGATCACAGGCAGTAAGGTCACATACTCTTAGATCACAGGCAGTAAGATGACATACTCTTAGATCACAGGCAGTAAGATCACATACTCTTAGATCACAGGCAGTAAGATGACATACTCTTAGATCACAGGCAGTAAGATGACATACTCTTAGATCACAGGCAGTAAGGTCACATACTCTTAGATCACAGGCAGTAAGATCACATACTCTTAGATCACAGGCAGTAAGGTCACATACTCTTAGATCACAGGCAGTAAGATCACACACTCTTAGATCACAGGCAGTAAGGTCACATACTCTTAGATCGCAGGCAGTAAGATGACATACTCTTAGATCACAGGCAGTAAGGTCACATACTCTTAGATCACAGGCAGTAAGGTCACATACTCTTAGATCACAGGCTGTAAGGTCACATACTCTTAGATCACAGGCAGTAAGGTCACATACTCTTAGATCACAGGCAGTAAGGTCACATACTCTTAGATCACAGGCAGTAAGGTCACAGGCAGTAAGGTCACATACTCTTAGATCACAGGCAGTAAGGTCACATACTCTTAGACCACAGGCAGTAAGGTCACATACTCTTAGACCACAGGCAGTAAGGTCACATACTCTTAGATCACAGGCAGTAAGGTCACATACTCTTTAGACCACAGGCAGTAAGGTCACATACTCTTAGATCACAGGCAGTAAGGTCACATACTCTTAGACCACAGGCAGTGAGATCACATACTCTTAGATCACAGGCAGTAAGATCACATACTCTTAGACCACAGGCAGTGAGATCACATACTCTTAGATCACAGGCAGTAAGTTCACATACTCTTAGATCACAGGCAGTAAAATCCCATACTCTTAGATCACAGGCAGTAAGGTCACATACTCTTAGATCACGGGCAGTAAGGTCACATACTCTTAGATCACAGGCAGTAAGGTCACATACTCTTAGACCACAGGCAGTAAGGTCACATACTCTTAGACCACAGGCAGTAAGGTCACATACTCTTAGATCACAGGCAGTAAGGTCACATACTCTTAGATCACAGGCAGTAAGGTCACAGGCAGTAAGGTCACATACTCTTAGATCACAGGCAGTAAGGTCACATACTCTTAGACCACAGGCAGTAAGGTCACATACTCTTAGACCACAGGCAGTAAGGTCACATACTCTTAGATCACAGGCAGTAAGGTCACATACTCTTTAGACCACAGGCAGTAAGGTCACATACTCTTAGATCACAGGCAGTAAGGTCACATACTCTTAGACCACAGGCAGTGAGATCACATACTCTTAGATCACAGGCAGTAAGATCACATACTCTTAGACCACAGGCAGTAAGATCACATACTCTTAGATCACAGGCAGTAAGATCACATACTCTTAGATCACAGGCAGTAAAATCACATACTCTTAGATCACAGGCAGTAAGGTCACATACTCTTAGATCACAGGCAGTAAGGTCACATACTCTTCGATCACAGGCTGTAAGGTCACATACTCTTAGATCACAGGCAGTAAGGTCACATACTCTTAGATCACAGGCAGTAAGGTCACATACTCTTAGATCACAGGCAGTAAGGTCACAGGCAGTAAGGTCACATACTCTTAGATCACAGGCAGTAAGGTCACATACTCTTAGACCACAGGCAGTAAGGTCACATACTCTTAGATCACAGGTAGTAAGGTCACATACTCTTAGATCACAGGCAGTAAGATCACATACTCTTAGATCACAGGCAGTAAGATCACATATTCTTTAAACACAGGCAGTAAGATCACATACTCTTAGATCACAGGCAGTAAGATCACATATTCTTAGATCACAGGCAGTAAAATCACATACTCTTAGATCACAGGCAGTAAGATCACATACTCTTCGATCACAGGCAGTAAGGTCACATACTCTTATATCACAGGCAGTAAAATCACATACTCTTAGATCACAGGCAGTAAGATCACATACTCTTAGATCACAGGCAGTTAGGTCACAGGCAGTAAGGTCACAAACTCTTAGATCACAGGCAGTAAGGTCACATACTCTTAGACCACAGGCAGTAAGGTCACATACTCTTAGATCACAGGCAGTAAGATCACTTACTCTTAGATCACAGGCGGTAAGGTCACATACTCTTAGACCACAGGCAGTAAGATCACATACTCTTAGATCACAGGATGTAAGGTCACAAACTCTTAGATCACAGGCAGTAAGATCACATACTTTTAGATCACAGGCAGTAAGATCACATACTCTTAGATCACAGGCAGTAAGATCACATACTTTTAGATCACAGGCAGTAAGATCACATACTCTTAGATCACAGGATGTAAGGTCACAAACTCTTAGATCACAGGCAGTAAGATCACATACTTTTAGATCACAGGCAGTAAGATCACATACTCTTAGATCACAGGCAGTAAGATCACATACTTTTAGATCACAGGCAGTAAGATCACATACTCTTCGATCACAGGCAGTAAGGTCACATACTCTTAGATCACAGGCAGTAAAATCACATACTCTTAGGTCACAGGCAGTAAGATCACATACTCTTAGATCACAGGCTGTGAGATCACATACTCTTAGATCACAGACAGTAAGATCACATATCGTTGGATCACAGGAAGTAAGATTACATACTCTTTGATCACAGGCAGTAAAATCACATACTCTTAGATCACAGGCAGTAAGATCACATACTCTTAGATCACAGGCAGTAAGATCACATACTGGCAGACCACATACCGTTAGATCACATACTGTCAGATCACAGACAGTAAGATCACATACCATTAGATCACAGACAATTAGATCACATACCGTTAGATCAAAGGCAGTAAAATCACATACTCTTCGATCACAGGCAGTAAGGTCACATACTCTTAGATCACAGGCAGTAAGATCACATACTTTTAGATCACAGGCAGTAAGATCACATACTCTTCGATCACAGGCAGTAAGGTCACATACTCTTAGATCACAGGCAGTAAAATCACATACTCTTAGGTCACAGGCAGTAAGATCACATACTCTTAGATCACAGGCTGTGAGATCACATACTCTTAGATCACAGACAGTAAGATCACATATCGTTGGATCACAGGAAGTAAGATTACATACTCTTTGATCACAGGCAGTAAAATCACATACTCTTAGATCACAGGCAGTAAGATCACATACTCTTAGATCACAGGCAGTAAGATCACATACTGGCAGACCACATACCGTTAGATCACATACTGTCAGATCACAGACAGTAAGATCACATACCATTAGATCACAGACAATTAGATCACATACCGTTAGATCAAAGGCAGTAAAATCACATACTCTTCGATCACAGGCAGTAAGGTCACATACTCTTAGATCACAGGCAGTAAAATTAGATCATACACAGATCACATACTGTTAGATCAGACAGATAGATCACAGACAGTTAGAACATTTACATTCCATTTCCAAACCACATATTATATCATCATCATTCTGACTATTAATAACCTACCTGTTTTCAACGATCATGTATGTGAATATATCTGCCACTTGTTTTGGAAGTTCATGCAGCAACGGCAGCAGTGTCGCCACAATCTGAGACAGCATTGTCCCCAGAAGGGGCAACTCAAGGCTGGAATGTTCAAACAGACATACATCACAGTGAGCCACAATCTGAGGCAGCATCGTCCCCAGAAGGGGCAACTCAAGGCTGGAATGTTCAAACAGACACACATCACAGCGAGCCACAATCTGAGGCAGCATCGTCCCCAGAAGGGGCAACTCAAGGCTGGAATGTTCAAACAGACATACATCACAGTGAGCCACAATCTGAGGCAGCATCGTCCCCAGAAGGGGCAACTCAAGGCTGGAATGTTCAAACAGACACACATCACAACGAGCCACAATCTGAGGCAGCATCGTCCCCAGAAGGGGCAACTCAAGGCTGGAATGTTCACACAGATATACAGCACATTGAGCCACAATCTGAGACAACATCGTCACCAGAAGAGGCAACTCAAGGCTGGAATGTTCACACAGATATACATCAAAGCTGTATACACACATCCTGACTACACAAAGATGTTTGAAATATTTTCAAGAGTTCTGTTTAAATTCAGTTAATACTTTCAGTGAATTGTCCCCAAGTGGCAAATATTCAATATCTGCTTGAGATGACGACAGACTGATATAGATGAATACCCTACTTCAAGTGTGGGTTCTTCACCAATACTTACATGTATTAGAACAAGGCTGACACTACTTACCTTCTAACAAAGCCGTTCCAGGCTCGACATGATGTCTCTACAAACTGTCGACCAAGTCTGTAACAGTACAAATGTATGTACATGTGTAGGTAAATTTCACAAATCAGACATTTGACAAATAAGACTATGAATAACATCAGCAGACCTATTTTATTTAAATTTCAAGATCTTCCATGCAGTGTTAGATACGGTTTCAAACACTGAAGTAAAACATCCTGCAAACTAATAGACAAGTCCTAAGTCGTGAGCATTACATTTTGAGTGATATTTCATAATCGTTGACGAATGTAAGTATATGCCAACCATTCAACTTGAACTGACTATTTTGAATAACTATTCCTTGAAAAGACATGATGCCATTAGTCAGTGTTTGATATTTAAAGTGAAAATATGAAGGTTATTATTGTGATTGACGTTTTGAGGATTTTATGTCACGTCATAACAGTCATTCAGGTTTTTAACTTTTGATGATTGTTTTTTACGAATGGGTGACAAGCTGGACAAGCCTGTGATGCTGGAAGCAAAAGGTGATGCTCTCACCTGAGTGTGTTCATCACCTTGTGTCTGATGGAGCTAATGTGCTTGGACCCCATCAGCTGAATAATGGCGATCAGACTCTCCATGGCCTGGGAAACAAACATTCATCACAATCATTTAAGCAAACACCAGATTCATATTTCTTTCTGTCTCCATTTTCTTGGCTAAAAGGGGTGGTTGGGTAGCATTGTGGTAAAAGCGTTTGCTCGTCACGTCGAAGACCCAGGTTCGATTCCTGACATTGGTACAATGTGTGAAGCTCATTTCTGGTGTCCCCGCCATGATATTGCTGGAATATTGCTAAAAGCAGTGTAAAACAAAACTCACTCACTCACTCACTCTTGGCTAAAATGCCAAGATATAGAAAAGAGAGATATATATTAACGTAAATCAATGTATACTACTCAATAGAAGTTAAGGATCACCCAATTCTTTCATATTGGTAATGTTACTCTGTCATGGCATGAGAGATTAACTATTGTAATATGAAAGAATCAGGTGATCCTTAACTTCTTTTGAGTAGTATATATCTTTTACATTCGTTAAGTTTCAATAAAAATTGTCTGTCAATCAGCAATAAAGTTATATTACTTTATTTAGAATAAACCCTATAGACGAAACAAATAATTGCTAGAGGATTGATAAATCAAAACTTATGTCCCAAAATCTTTCATATTTTTACATCTCACCCCTCAAATTACTCTTGCCTTTGTTCCGAGTTTTCATTGTTTGCTTGACGAGTTACACAGAACACAGTAAATAAAGTCAGGACCTGACAAACCAGTGATTGGTTTGAGTTATGTCCCATGCCATGTGGGTAGGAAGACAAGCAGTCAACCAAGTGACTGAGTGTGGCCACGCGAGGCATGGTGTCACCTGTTACAAGCATAGGTGACAGGGGAGCTAACCCAGTATGCCAGCATTTACTGATATGAAACCTCATTTAAGATGGGAGATGAAATTCTGCTAGCCTCCTTACCAGCTGCTTGTCCTCCAGGGGAGTGTTTGGGTTGACCAGCTGGGAGTCGAAAGATGCCAGGACACCAAGCAGACGAGGTTCCAGATAGTCAGCCTGTGAGGGAGGAGAAACAAGGCCAGGTTCACATCAATCTGTGCGATGCATCACTACAGAGCTCCAGATAAGCTTTTGGTGTTGTGGGTATTTTACCCATGCATTTTAAAATCATTGGGTATCAGTAATTCTATCTGGGTATTCAAATTTCTGTTGCACATGTGGGTATTTAAGTTAAATATTTAAAAACATTAGTCATCTAGTCCCTGCAAACTGGTGTCGTGTGGGTTCGAGAGCTTTATAGGACTCAAACATACCACGATACTTCCACAAGAAAGTGTGATGGCAAATGATCGTGATGTAACTGTCATCGTGGAGTTTGGCAAGGTTGACGGAATGCCCGTTTATAATTTCAAAATAAGTTACTGATTTGCTTATTGAATACGCAGGGTTACTTCACAATATTTTGATGATACGCACAAGTTTTATTTTTGAAGCGTATCTGTAATGTTCATTGCATATTTGATACGCTTGGATTTTATTTTACTGTGTATTTCTGCATTTCTGATGCGTATTTTATGCAGATACGCAGCTTATCTGGAGCTCTGATCACTACATGTAGTGCAAGTCCCACCAACTTGTAAACGACTAAATGTGCATCAGAGAAACATGGCAATTCTTTGTTCATTAAGAAATTAAAATGAAACCTTCAAAATATGTATTTCCAGATAAAAATAAATAAGTCTTGGTTCTCAGGCACCGCCCGCATCCACATTTCGTTTATATTTCCATTTTCAACAAGAACAATAATCCTTAAATGTTTCCCGTCTCGAACTCATGACCCAAGCAGAGTATTGCTACAATACTTAAAAACAATGCGATCTAAGATGGCATGCAGTTACTTCCCTTTATATGCGCACTGTTTTACTGTGCATCTTGTGTTATGGTCATGACAGCAATAAGAGACTGTGTGCTTGTTTTGTAGTTTGCAAATTTGGTGTATGAAATTTATGATAAAACATCACTAGACATGATGATTTACAAATTCAATGGTATTTGTGTACTGTATGCCGGACAATATTTTATACGCAGAGACTAAGATTACATTTGTATTTGACTCGTAAAATAAGCCGGAAATATCAATTAGCTGTGCAAACATTTTCTCCCCAATAGATCTATGAGTGTGATTTAGTTAAAAATATACTTCATGTCATGGCCAATATCATTCCTGAAAAGAAATTTCATTATATTGATAGGAAGATGGAAGTCTTTATATCTCTAACGATTAATGTTCGTTTCAAGGCCAGGTCATGGTGAGTTGATGTGATTTGCCAATCAGTTTTTTCACGATTTTGCCAAAATTAATGAAAACAAAATTGAAAGAAATCTTGGAAAAAAGTAATATAATGGATTACAAACGAACGTCCAGATATACAATGAACACTTTTATAGCCAGATAGTGTAATAACAGGACTAACTTGCCTACTTTTGTACAGATTTGTTGACATGCTTCTTGTGATGTTGTGTGCTCATGATAACATCTTCACATTGTGAAATAAAATCAAAGCTCACTGTATGAGTGTATTCTGTGAACACAGGTAGTCCAACGATAGTCAAATACGGTATTCCAGTATTTTACTTATCAAGGAATACATTTATATATGGAAGCCCTTTCCCAGGTTGATTATACACAACCGTTTCAATGGTTAAATGAAGCACAGACAAGACTTATGATTTGCTTGTTGTGTGATGCCTCACTAACGATCCATGCTGTCAGGGTACGCTGACACTCAAATCAACATTTCACCAAGGGTGACCATCAGATCCATCAAATTGTGAATTACAACCAGCAAAGGTTGCCAAGGACCGATTCAAACCTGGAATCCCCACCGGCACAAGCCTTGTTACGGAGTAAGATAAGACTGATGCCTACCATCTGTTCTGGTGTGGTGATGTCCTTGGGTCCTTGGTAATGACCATCGTAAGATGACAGGGTTCTCAGACCATTGAACACCTGGAAGGGAGGGCCACCATGTCATACTTCACAATCAACATAACATTAAAACATTTACATTTTATTACTTTTTTTCAGTAACACCTTTCTTGAGCCTGAAAAGTATATTGAGAGGATCTTGTATCAATAATAATTATTTGAATACAGCATATTTTTTTTCATTTCTTTGATAGGCATTTAGAAGTTGGAGTACCAAGCAAGAATAAGAAATGATGGATGAACAACTTCTTTATTACAATTAAGAGCTTGGAAGAATGGATGTACTGGTCCTCAAGGTTGTTGAGTCGGTTGATGGTTGAGATTGCCACGCCTCCATGAAGACGACGAATAACTTCTTTGATAGGCATTTAGAAGTTGGGAGTACTAAGCAAGGATAAGAATTTATGGATGAACATGGAGAAAGCTCTGGCAATAAATAAAGAAGTTGTTCATCCATAAATTCTTATCCTTGCTTTTCTTTCATTGTCAGCATGGTGAAGAAAAAACATTTTGTTTTCCAGACATATGTTTACCAGATTAACATGAATAAATTTCTTGTCAGTTTCGCAATGAAACAGTGAGTGAGTTTGGATGAACGCCGCTTTGAAGAGTATTCCAGTTATATCATGGCATGTCAGCTTGATGTGGGAGGAAAACCCAAAGTGATACAGATCTTAGACGTCTAAGGGACACAACTCTGTACAGCATGGGGTCCGCCTGTTCCCACTCATAATACTGTTTGTCTCATAACGATGCTATTGTTACTTTCATATTGCTTTGTGTCCCATGCAGTGTTTTACTGCCATGAGTGAGACTGTCTGATATCCCATGTCGTACCTGTTGGTAGTTGGAGCTGAGATGAAGCAGCAGCTCGTTGTGGAGCCGCTGGAAATCGAGGCGGATCAGCTTGCCAAGGTCCATGTTGGCCTCACTCTGGATGAAACAGGAGGACATAAACCAAATATTCCATCTCGATCAAGTCAACCTCACCTATCTTGTCATCTCATTCATGCATCGCTCTTTTAACATCTATATCCCATTCGCACCATATAACTCAGTGTTATAGATTAAGAGAGGTCCTGGGGTCCTTGATGTTTGCTACTCAAGTTTAGGACAGTCAAACACCAATTTGTCAAAGTTGAAGGGACCTACGTAAATATTATGAGTTATCGAAGTTTTGACACAACCGAAAATGATGAATAAAGAAGGAATACACAGGGACCAAGCTTTTACTTTGAGACAACTGCAAGTTTGACACATCAAAGTTAATAAAAAAGGTGGAACTACATCTTAAAACTTTTAACATTAAGGTTATGACAACGGCTTTCATGCCTAATTTTGGACACTGCAGCTAATACCAACCTCCCTTTATGCAGATATTTTGGTATACATATATAGCAGACTACAAAGGACAATCTGTTTTTCCGAGATCATGTTAATCTGGGGTGTGTGGGGTGTGTGTTTGGGGTGTGTGTGGGGTGTGTGTAAGGGTAGGCTGTCCAAATAAAGAGCAGCTCTTTGAATATTAATAGGAGATCTGACTGTGTCATACTTCATGAAGGCTGTACCCACCTGTAGAAATGCCAGAGCTTTCTCCAACTCAGCGGCTTGGCAAAGTCTGACCAGATAGGAGAAGATATACTTCATGTTGTGCACCAGGAGCAGACGTCGTGTCTGGAACATAACAGTCATGTCCTTTAGAGGCTACAAGGATTTGTTTGAAAGAGATACAATGACCAATTGTAAGATAAAGTAGGATAGCTGTCCCTGTAAGTTTCACCTATCACTTACATTGATGTTCAGGAGTGTGGAGATCATCTTCAGGAGGTTCGAGGCAACTGGAGTGGCCTTGCTCACAAGGAACGGGACGATGTGTTTCTCAGATCCCTGAAAACATGGTAACACACGCTTGAACACATTCTCACATTGCAAAACACTTCATAATTACTTGGTCACCGACAAAAGTACCCACTGATTCTAATTTGTCTACAAAAGAATGCAATGTTGATGATTTACTTTACCAGGAGAGGATAAACAGGGTCTGAAGCTGTTGTTGGCAATATTTCATGTCCCAGCAGTAACTACTTGTGAAAATGGAGACACAGAGATATTTCATGGTTAATTGTTTAAGCAAAACTCTATATCTTAATCAACACAGGCACAAAACTGAACAAAATCAACAGTTTTACCGCCAAATGGAAATCGACCAAACTCATAACATATCTGAATCTGAAATTAAATTTTCATTCCATGACCACAACTTAAATGTTTGTCATGATTCTTGGGTTGTAATGTTTCATGAGGAAAGCACACTGAAGTACCACTGGTCTTACTACCCTGGGACATGCTGCCCCACACTTAGCAGAGTTATCTGCCCTAATGCTATGCTAACAATGGCTACCTGCAGGAACATCTTGACATCCTGGTACTTGAGAGCTCTGGCCACCTTGTGTAGAATAACCTCTGGGGTGTTGTCCCCGCTCCCTGTGGCTGCATCATGCATGGCCTCCACAAGAAACTGACAAGGAAAACAAGGCTTTGTTAAGAGTGAGACTTTACCCCCCTTTTTACACAACTACTGTGCCGGCATTAAAAAGGGCAACACCTCCCCCCCCCCCCCCCCCCCCCCTCCAAGATCCGTTATAGTTGTATTATGATTAGACTAAATGTTATCAATAACTTTGTTTTTGGATTTCTTTTCCTAATCCATAGGGTCAATGATGGCTACCTGGCGGCCATATTTAAATACTAATTCAAATGCATTGTACAAACTTGAAACCCTTATGGTAAGAAACATCCCTTCAAATTTTAGCTGAATCCATCAAGCAATTCTTTAGTATAAGATGTAGATCTTAAAAGTTTCAGAACAACACAACAGAAATTGCTTGGTGAGATCCATATCATGTAAGCTAAAAACATCAGCATGCCTACATATGTTATAATCCTCCCGTCATACCTTGCATATGCCTTGTCGGAACTTGCTGAGCAGGTTCTGAGTGCTCATCTTCTTATGATCAGCTATAGCATGCAGCTGAAACATGAATTATGTGAAAATCAAATATTGTCTTTGGATGCTTTCTAACAATACCTGCCAAAGCCATTGTATTCAACAAACAATATGGGCTCACAGTAATATATGTGTTATGTGATATTTGACGGTTCTTTGTTGGACATGATCCTTCCTAAGGTTCCCTTCCCTATTAAACAAGTCAGGAGAGTTGATATAAAGACTTCCCTCTCTCATTGTTTTTTAAGTAAAATAGACTGAAAGTTCAATAAACTAATAACTGGTTAAAAAAAGTTTAATGCACAGATTGAGAGACAAAAATTCTTTCATCCAATAACACACCATTTATTTTAATCAGTTCATATTGCAATGAGTAAATATGAAGGTAAATAAACAAAACTTATTTTGTATTGTATTATATAGGCTTATAAAGAGGGGAATACTGTTTCATCAAATAAAATTTCCTGAGGGTTATTTAAACCCAGAACAAATTTATGTTTCTGCCATGTACTACAATTAAAAACAAACGGTGATAGAGATGTATTTGTGTGCATTTATCATCTTATTGCCAGGTGAGCTTCAGACATCAAAATGCCATCAAAGTCACTGTTAATGTACCTAATGCTGTGTTGTCATGAGGCAGGGTATATTTGTTTCAGTTGTACACTGTTTTAGCTGGGTATATAGAAATTTATCAAAACGTCACTGCCCAAAAAGATTGAAGTGTTCTATAAAGTGCATGTGTCACCTCATGGTAGGCAGTGGCGGCTGTGAGTGGTATGGCTGACAGCAGGCTCTCCAGCAAGCTCACCAGCACCACCAGGAGGATGTCCTTCTCTGCAACCCTGTGGAACGGAAGTGACATTGGTGTAATGCAGTTCTTGTGGCCTGAGCAATGTAATATTAATGAACAATTCTACAGCTTTATGTGAGCCTTTACAAAAAATATTTCCCTTAGTAATTATTGATAACTATTTATTAATCATCAATTAATTATCCATTAATTATCTTTCCAAAACACAAAGGACTCATTGTTCTGCAAAATGATATAATCAGACACAAACAAAATTAAAATAAAATAATAACTTATGTAGCTAAGTCCCCTGTAGCAAAAAGGATAGAATGATTTGGTAGATGGACAATATTTTCAAAATAATATTAGAGATCAATGAGCAAAATCCTGATAATGCAAATGCTATCCCTGACCTAGAAAATAAGGTCAATGTCACCATAACTAAACGGGACTCAATGACCTTCCCATCTGAACATTATTCATGAAGTATATCTTGAGATTTCACAAACAAACTGCAATAAAAAGGGGAAGTTTTCAGTGACCTTGAAATGTAAGGTCAAGGTCACCATCAAATATCTGTGGACTCCAGCGTTTGTGATATCTCACAAACGTACTGACCAAATGCTGCCCATGACCTTCCAAATAAGGTCAAGGTCACCATGGTGAACCAGGATGAGAAGGTCCCAAAGGCACCTTGGAACAGAGTCCACGTACAGCTTCTGGGCATAACTCGCTATATGTCTGAAGAGGTCTGAGACTCCACCCACCTGCCAAGTTGCCCGATGGTGTACAGCACAGTCTCCTGGAGCCTGATGTTGTTGTCGGACCGGGCCTGGAAGTAGACCTGCTGAAGTCTGTTCATGATGATGTTGTCCACGCCTCCCTTCATCTCTCCCTCTCCCTCCTCTCCCAGCAGGTGCTGAATCACCTCACTGAAACAAGGTATACAATGAGTGAGTTCGCCATAACACAGGTTTGAACAGTATTTCAATTATAAAACAGCAGGTCAGCAGTCAGGCAACTTGGTGTTGTAAAGAGTTATCCCCCTTGAGTGATGTTTCATTGCTCAAATTATTATGTGTTTGGTGCTACAGTTTGCTTTTGTTCATAGAGGTTATGGATAAACCCTTTTTCTTGTATGCTATTTAACATTTTCTCTTTGTGGAGTTAGGCCTTACTTATAGTTGTTGTAAATTAATGTTGAAGGAAAGCCAAAAATGATGCTGGTCACTTTCAATTTTTGGTGGAATCCATGAGCATTCATGCCAATGATTGTAAGATCCTGGTCCGCCTAAGGGACACAACTCTGCATCAGAATCACCTGAAACGTGTCCTGACTTGATGGTCCGTGTCTTCTACCAGCCCGAGACACTGATTCAACATGGCCACTGTGGTTTGGTTGTGGGACCGAATACTGATGTGACTGAACATCTGTCTAATGCTCTTGATGAAGGCTGAAACCATGGACTCTCATACAGACACGTAAACTCACAATAGCAGCACATCGCAGAATTATCCAAACACAGACAGCAGTTGCATTAAATATCTTTTCCTCCCCTAATACAACCTCAATTATCCAGTGTCTTATCTCTCCATTCTATGACAAATTCCCCGAACCCATGCAACACCATAGCTTCATTTCTGAAGTATTGTCACCACCTCTGTCACTCCTATCTATAACACAGCACAGTATTTCTCTTGCTCATGAGAGTAATTTCACTGAACAACTATTTCTAGTAAGATACCATTTGAATCACAAAACAAACACCTGCATTCACATCCAACGAGATTGGTTGGTTTGTTGTTTTACGCCACACTCAGCAATATTCCAGCTACATGACGGTGGTCTGTAAATAATCGAGTCTGGACCAGACAATCCAGTGATTAATATCATGAGCATCAATCCACGCAATTGGGATTGATGACATGCATCAACCAAGTCAGTGAGCCTGACCACCCGATCCCGTTAGTCGCCTTTTACGACAAGCATAGGTACCTTTTAAGGCAAGTATGGGTTGCTGAAGACCTATTCTACCCCGGAATCTTCACGGGTCCCACACACAATGAGAGCACTGAGGCTGTCTCACCTTTCTTAATAGTCACATCACCTATCTCCAGGAGCTGCAGGAATGGACTGAACAGCGCCGGGTCAACACTCTTTGACCTCTCCTTCTGGGAGCTGCATCCATCAGTCTTTCCTGCAACCGTAGCGAGTGAGTGTACGTTAAGTGCAGCTTTGAAGATTTTGGTTGTTGTTTATCGCCGCACTCAGCAATATTCCAGCTATATGATGGGGGTCAGTAAATAAACAAGTTGGGACCAGACAATCCAGTGATTGACATCATGAGCACTGATCCATGCAATTGGGATACAATGACATGCATCAACCAAGTCAGTGAGCCTGACCACCGAACCTGTTTGTCACCTCTTATGACATGCATAGTCGCCTTTTACGGCAAGCATGGGTTGCTGAAGATCTATTCTACCCCGGGTCTTCATGGGTTGCAACCTTGAAGAGTTTTCCCATTACATCAGCTCATGGCCAAGGTGATGCCAGTTGTAGTGAGAACACTGAAGTGTATGGTGCTAACTGTGCATTTCACAGCCATGGCTAAGCTATGCAAATGTACAGTGTGTTTCAGACCTAAAACCACTAGACATATCTACCTCTGCCCCTTAGGGCCCTTACCAACAAGTACTGACATAAATAAGCAACTATCACTAACATGTTCAAAGCTCATTAATTCAAGAATCACATGACACTGTTTGGCCCTGAAAACCTCCCCGCCTCACCTTGCAGCTCGTCACACAGTGTGCACTTGATGCTGAACTTCCTGTACAGGGGGCCACAGGCAGCAGAGAAGTCATCACTGAAACACACACAACAACTGACATGATGTCTGCCACCTACACTCGTGGAAAACAGTCAAAGGTATCAGAAACCAAACTGTACTTACAATGCAAGTAATAAATAAGAGGATTTATGGATGGCAACTTCTTCATATGAGGAACACAACGTTTCGGAGTATATAATATACTTCCTTTCTCAGATGAAGGAGTAAGTATATACTCTGAAACTTTGTGTTTCTCATGTAAAGAAGTTGACGTCCATAAATTCTCTTCTTAATGTGTATCACTTCTAAATGCCATTCAAAGACTTCATGCAAATAATGTATAATCATGCATGTGTCATAAACCACATTGAGTTTGGATGTGTGAGTTTGGTTTTATGCCATCATGAACAGTATTTCGTTCACATCACAGCGTGAAAAGATGGAATGTGGTGCAGGTCAAATGCTTCCTACTTTGGTGAAACCAACCAGCATGAGTATGGTACAGACAATCCCAGAAACACGAGTGAGTGAGTGAGTATGGTTTTACGCCGCTTTTAGCAATATTCCAGCAATATCACGGCGGGGGACACCAGAAATGAGCTTCACACATTGTGCCCATGTCGGGAATCGAACCCGGGTCTTCGGCGTGACGAGTGAACACTTTAACCACTAGGCTACCCGACCGCCCCCCCCAGAAACATGATCAGGTGGAATAATAATAATAATAATAATAATAATAAGTGCATTTATAATGCGCCAGATTCCATTCACCAAGTGGATGCTGACAGCGCTACACTATTATTATCCCGGTCAATGGATCAGTGAGCACTCGATTTTCATTCTCAGCTCCCTGGGGAGTATACAACCAAAGCTGCCTGTGAGGCGCTAGAAGTTTAACAGGAATCTTGGACTAGCACCCTTTGGTCCCAAGATAGTGCAGCAATGGTATTTAACCAATAACAATTCAAACACTCTCTCTAATACAATTCCAGTACCAAATGCAGGCTAATGTTCATAACATGTCTGGATATCTTCCTCCTCCTCATGTGTCATTCTGTTGTTTTCTTTGTCCTTGAGGTGATTTCGTCCAGTTGTTTCTGTTATCTCTGTACAGCCTGAGTGTGCTAGCCCACCTCCTCCGCCCATTAACAGTTATCACACTTGTTCGTTCTAAATTGAATCTTTCTCAGAAATAAAGTGACCATGGTGGTGACGAGACAGTGTCTGCCCAGAGAGTGGAAGGAAGGTGGAACGATCCCTGGCCTCATCACATCAAAAGATGTTAAAGGATGGTACTTGTAGCTACGACCCGTGAAGATCCGCGGTAGGATAGGTCTTCAGCATACCATGCTTACCGTAAAAGGGGGCTATGTTCGTCGTAAGGGACGACTCTCAGGATTGGGTGGTCTGGCTTGGTGATGCATGTCATCATATCCCAGTTGGGTAGATCGATGCTCATGATGTCAATCACTGGATTGTCTGGTCCAGACTCGATTATTTACACACCACCGTCATATAGCTGGAATATTGCTGAATGCAACATTACACAGCAAGCTAACAAACTTGCCTGTTTAGAGCTTGGCCTGTTTAGGGGCTAAGACAAGGAATGGTCGGCTCGGAGTCAGTATAATGTGTCTGAGTGGGGTATTCATGTTAAACTGCAGCATGGTATCTCAGTAGGATTGATACAACTGGTGGACTAGTACAAGCAGACACATCCATTATCACCTCTCCTGACCATGGTGGCAATCATATATAGTGAATTCTCCTGCATCTGAAGTTCCAGAAAAAACACAACAGTGAAAGAACAGCTCACCACTTGAAGAGGGCCTTCCGACTGACAACACATGTGATGATCCCCAAACTTGTGGCCAGGGTTTCAACAATTGGCTGGTGTTTGTCCCCAGTAAGAGGGCTGCAAGAACAGATGCTCACTGTACTGTAGGACATTACAAGACTTACATTTGCCTGCCAGCAGATGACCTGGCTGCTTGGTATTTAATATGAACAATGTGTTAGAAAATAAGTCAACGGGAATTACACACTTTACATATTTGGCAAGTTCTACAATCGTACTACATAAACTGGAAGTATATAGGATTTGAAAGCTTTCTTGTTGCAAATGCTTGGTATTTAATACTACAAATGTGTTAGATGATAGGTCACCAGGAATGACATATTTTACATATTTAGGAATATTCTATAATCATACTACATAAACTGGAAGTATATGGGACTTGAAAGATTTCTTTTTATCAAATGGCACTACATATTTCCACAGCAAAATTCAACACTTAGAACATAATACTTTAGAAATAGGTTCAAATTCATTTAAGTCAGGACCACACATGTTGTTATTCAATGGGACTTATAGCCTTGTGGAAGTTACTCACTGCAAGAAGTTCGTAATGAGATGGTTTCCATTCGGTCCAAGGTTGAAGAGGAATTCTGGCATAACCTGAAGTGACGCCAGGCGGATGTCTGCACTGCTGTCAGCCTGAAACGAGGGGAGTATCACTCCATAATACAGTCACTCTGTAACAACTCTTCAATAGTGATATCTGCTTTGTTCATATCACAGAAAGTGCCAAACTTACGAAAGTTTGAGTGAAGATATGGATCCTCCATTTTGATGCCACATCTTTGGGCAGCAGAGACAGGACCCTCAGACTCTCACACAATGTGGCTGTCTCTGAAACACACCCAGAAACAGGTCCAGTTGGCTAGGAGGAGCTTAAAGGCTTACATTAGCATGCTCACATTACCGGAACTATTTTGTTTTCTCTTGCTTCAGGTCAATAGTTATTAACTGGACCTTGCTCAACTGGAGGTCACAATGAGCTCATCTGGTCCTAGTCAGTGATATCCTCTCATACATCTCATATTTTGGGATCATCAGCTGGTTTGTCGATGTCAAGTTGGCCTAAAACTGTCAGTTGCTCGTATAATACAATTTTTAAACTTCTGTATTCCTCTTTAAATCTCACCAATGACATCAGACAGAGTGTTGCTGAGCTGGGCAATCTCCTTGGCCCTGACAGGCCTAAGGTCCAGCCAGGACAGGTCATTCTGGAAAACATACAGGTCTTGATAACAAGAGCCCCTTGTTACAGTGGGAATTTACAATCCTTCAAGACATATTCGAGCCACATCAAAGAATGTCGCAGATGTGCAATACAATCAGCCAACACTTTAACCCTGTTTCATGACTATAGGGAAAGAAAAACCTTTAACATGGTATACACTTGTTAGTTTGTTAGCTGCCGAACTCTCACTTAGCACTACAGCTGCTGTATGAAGGTGGCCTGCAAGTAATCGAGTCTGGAGAAAGCAAACCTGTTATTAATCTTATCTGCAACTTCCCATGCTGTCTGAGATGTTGATAAACAATAAACCAGGTCATTTAGCCTGGCCACTTGCTCCATATTGTCACCTCTTACGAACAGTATAGTTTGCTGGGGATCTGTTCTTACCCAGAATCCCCACTCGTCTGACAGACGTGTATAGTGCAAGATATTACAAGTAAACTGGATACTATCAAAAACGAAATCAAGCCACTCCAAGTAATTACACTGTTTAATGATGCAGGAATGAACAGTCAACCCTTTTCTCTTGATCCTTGAAATGACCCTTCTACATTTGCCAAACATCTAATGTTTTTTTCAATTTTCATAAAGTCACAGTCATGACATAAATAACCACCCATGACCATGATGACCATTTTCAGTACTTGCAGTATTAATGATCCCCAAATATATTTTGTACTTACTGGTAACCATGGCAATGACAGTATCCAAGCAAAATCTGTCAGAATATCAATGTCGGATAGAACTGAATCTGAAAACAACAAGTCTTATGTCACACAAAATGTAAGGCAATGAAAGGAAAAGATGCTGCAAAAAGGTGTCAAGCATGTAATATAAAGTTAATCCTGCACATTTCTGGCAATAGTGTGGCCGGGTAACAGACATCAAACATGCAGAAAGTCTCGAGTCTTGAACGTTCACAAATACAGAATTGTGCATAAATGAGTACGACTGCCATCAGCACAATAAGAACGATACATGGATGCATCAGTTTTCTCTGTGCTAGGGCTGGGACGGGTACTCGGGTCGGGTGGGTCCTGAGTAGGACCCGGGTACCCACAGGACTACCCGAACACGTGGTTAGTCATGTGATATTATTATTTAATGAAAAAAACTCACCATAGCATTGTGGCTACACTATAAGTCGCTAATGTTCACATTTTTTTCTGACGATGCACACATTCGTTTTGAATGTATATATGTATGAGTAAAGATAAAGCTTCAGTCAACTTCAGTGTACACAAGATCTGATCATTTGATACACATATCTAAATAGTTTTGCCAGTGCTGCGGTAAAACTGTTCCAAATCAGACATTTTGTTCCCAACACTTGAGACCAACAACAGGTACCCGAGTAGGGCCTGGTAAAAGGGGGTCGGGTACCCAGGTAGTAAATTTGGACTCATCCAAGCCCTACTCTGTGCCATCAAAAAGTATCGAATTTGGCTACTTTTCATGTCTTTTCATGTGAGAAGTTTCAATGTATCTAATCGCAACCTACTCTTAAGACACAATTTTTATTGCAAAGAAGGGAATCGTTCCAGTCCTAAGGGACACTATTGTCTAACCCTGCAGTGCCAGTAGAGTTCCTATAGACTGTATGATGATGAGGACGCCTGTGTTGATGGTGGCTGGGGACAGTTCGGTCTTATCCTGAAACAAGTACTCTGCCCAGACGTCATAGAACTGCCGTAGAAGCTGCTTGCTCAGCCAGGTCTGCAGGACACAAGGACTGCAAGGAAAGCTTTGATATACACGCAATTCTTTCAAAGTGTCATTTTCTTAAAGTGAAATATCATGGATTTACAGGACTGTTGTCCAGTGGGACCATTAAAAATGTTTAAAATAAGGCTAAAAAAAATTGGTTCTTCAGCAATGACTATTGAAAATATAGTGCGAGCAGGCAGTGCTTTTTTTCTTTCTTTTGTTTGGCTTGTTCAAACTAGTATGTATCCAAATAAACAGTTGTGTACTATCAACCTGGAAAAGGGCCTCACTACATAAACAAACATACAAACTCCCAAGATGCGCAGTTAAGCAGTGCGCATGTAAAGGAAAGTTACTGCGTGCTAAATTGGATCGCATTGTGTTTAAGTATTATGATTTTTATATATTTTTTTTAAAAATGGAAATAAAAACGAAACGTGCGGCAGACTTTACGATGACATGGAAGGTGCTTGAGAAGATTATTTTATTTTTTAGCTTAATGTACATGGATTGCATATGATCAATTTTAGAGACGACCTTCTTACCAGACCTACTGGCAGACAGGCCTAATGTGATCACTGCTAGAATGAACTGAAGTGATGTTAACTATACAGAATCAAATTTCTTGAAAGTTAACCAATAAGCAAATTAGTTTGTCAAGTCCATATCTCTATGACACATGAGAGTATTACCGGTCCTCCCCTGTGGTATTCTGGCAGTGGACAATTCCCCTTGCCGCCAGCTCAATCACTGTCTGTATGATCTTCAGACATGACATGTGGTCTGTCTGAAACACAAAAAATTAAAAGGGTATAATATCTTGAACCAGAGTATGGTGCATAGATCAAATTTCATAATTGTTGCCCCATAAAAGCGAGTCCTTGGACATGAATTGAATCAGAAGTCTTTGTTTCCTGAGCATAAAGATAGGGGAAGAAAGTCCAAATGCTATCAGGTGTGTAAAGTTGTGTTTGAGATGGTATGGTGATTGCACAAAACAGAGTCATTTGGATGAGTGAGTGAGTGAGTGAGTGAGTGAGTGAGTGAGTGAGTGAGTGAGTGAGTGAGTGAGTGAGTGAGTGAGTGAGTGAGTGAGTGAGTGAGTGAGTGAGTGAGTATGGTTTTACGCCGCTTTTAGCAATATTCCAGCAATATCACAGCGAGGGACACCAGAAATGGGCTTCGAAATGGAATCGAACCCGGGTCTCCGGTGTGACGAGTGCACACTTTAACTACTAGGCTACCCGACCGCCCCTTTACTGGATGATTATTTATAGCATCATGCCAGTCGAACCCAACTCAAAACATAGCTATGGGTCACAGGTTTTCTTTACAGAATGGAGAAATAACACACTAGATACTTGAGACTGCAAGATATAAAGCTATCCCCATCTTCCCGAGGCAAGAGAGTTAACTGACTTTAAAAGTCCAGTTTCCGCCTTTGCCGAACTAGGCTGGAATTCCTGGGCTCGATCGTAGCACCACCAGTGGTTATTACGAGTTATGTCCCTTCTAAGCCTCTCCTATGGACTAATCAGATTCCGGCTCTCGTGTCACTTGCATTTGTTTCAAACAAAATGCCGTTTGTTTCAAACAAGGGTGGAAACTGGACTTATATAGGCAGTTAACCCTCTTGCCTCAGGGGGATGAGCTATCCCCAGAGTTGGGACACTACCTTTCTGTTGATGATGGACATCCTCAGTTTCTGCATAGCCTGTTTGAAGGTGGCGGATTGCTTCTCGAGGTTGCCCTCATCGTCATCTGACGGCTTTCTATGGATAAACAACATGGGGCCTTTCAGTTTCTTCCCTGTGTACCACAACAGCAAACGTATTGGCCTCCTCTGTTATATGTTAAATGGACAGAATGTGGTGACATGTTTGGATTGTGAGTGACATAGTGCTGACAAACCAAAGATCAGGATCAGGGAGAATCAGGGAATCAACCAATGACATGTGGATCCTGCATGACCAAGGGAAGCAACTCTACAGTTAACCACTCACTTGCCCTACCAGCAGTTCAATTAATTTGGAGACGCATTAATTTCCAGATTTACAGTATTTAGCATAACCTTATCCTCACACTGCTGCATGGATCGATCAAATTGTTCATTGAAACATTGCTGATATACGAGTTTCAAATGTCAATCATGTCTTGTTTATGCCTAAAATCTGTATGTTTTCACTGGATTCGTAGTCCGTGTGTTTTATTCAAAATCCTTAGAAACTACAGGAAAATTGTAGGAGTAAACAGGTCTGCAACGTGCACACCTTAAACCATAACATTTTGCCACCCTAGTATGAAAGGTTTATTTCATTAACACCACATTTTATTCATTGATGTAACTGATACATTATTGTCAATACAACACCTTTTTCGCTTCTGTGATAGTCCTGGTCTCTTGTGTTTATCCTTCCGGTCCTGCTCAACATCTACCCTGGTTGTCTCCCCTTGTTTTGGCAGCTGACCTTGAAGATCGATCACAATGAGCTGATGCAAGGGGTTCACAATGAACTGAAAATAAAGATTGTTTGTTGCAGAATGGACATTGACGTCATTAGGGTTTAGATGAAACGTAGCCAGCAACCTTGAGAGTTGTTATTCTTAAGTATGGTCAAAAGGACTGGTTATTTAACCTTATTTCGCTAGTCCTTAGAGTTCGTACTAGTCCTGCTTGAACCAGACAAAAAAATTTCCATGCATTCATTTTCTGTCAGTAAATTCAGTTCAAGTTTGTAGTAAAATTGAAGCATTGAGAACTGGTTCAGAATTGTAGCCCACAAATGCTGCTTGTCAATGAGGAGTACCACCATTTGATTTATACCTGTCATCAGCACAATTTAGTAGTCTCCTGAATTTCTAAAGCTGCAATCAGCCAGATCACACACTGAAACAACCTGATATTCGAGATAGACTGCTCTTACAATGGGATACAGGAGATCTGTTCTGCATGCGATCCCCGTCTGGGTGCATCAAGCTAGAAGAGTTACTCACTACTCACGAGTTGCGTCTGCTCCTACAACTTGACACACATCAGACATCCAGGCTAACCAGGATACTCTCATATCCACAGTCTACTCTCCAAACATGACAATCATACACACTCTCACAAAAAGAAAACTTATTCTCCTAAAGAAATGTTTTAACCTGACCTCGTAAGATATTGTTGATCCAAAGACTCCAAACAATGCCCTCATGAGCTGCTGTCGGTAGTAGCAGAACAGTTGGCTGTGTCTGAGGTCAGCCGGGAACTTTCCTAGAAGGTGACAGATCCAGTGTGACATTGCCTGCCTCATGTTGTCAGTGCGGAGACCAGTCAGCCCGAGTTTCACAGCCATGTCAGCAAGTCTTTTCAGCTGGTCCTCAGCCTGGCCAACAGACACCTGGTTTATCTTGAAGGGCTTTGCATCTGCTGCTATGAGGCCATTCATCATCAAGGCACTGTTTTCTTCAAGTTCTTGTAACTCACTGAAGGAAAATTCTCAGAAATCCAGTGTGATACTATACCAAAACTTACCACAGGTACTGTCTGATAAGTTTATGAAATGGCTGACATATGGATGTTTGAGAGGCTACATGAAAGAACTCTCTGTGATATAATACTTGGTGGCAGGGTCACGATCACAAACTTGAAATAGTCAAGAAATGATGACAAGGAGCGTTATGGATAACGACTTCTTCATCACAGTACATTACGTTTATAACGAACATGCTTATAACGAACTGACCGATATAACAAACTTATTTTTTAGCCCCGGCCATTTGTTGTATATACATGATATATGCTGTAAATATGCTTATAACGAACTACGGTTATTACAAACTAAAGTTAGTGGTCCCTTTGAGTTCATTATAACCATAGCTTACTGTATATTATACACAACTAAGGACCATTTCTTGCCCTTTTATAAGATTATCATAACCTGATGAAGGGTCAATTAAGTTGCCCTAACTCATCCATAATATTGTTTGTCATAATCAGATAGGATTTCTAAACGCATATCAAGACTCTCCGTCAAGAAATTATTTGGGTGGAATCAAATGTTTCATACTTTATGGACTGTTTTGCAACAGCAGGTGACAGTTTATTTCTACTCCACCTCACCACCCCAACCCACCACCCCAAACCCCCAAAAATGTGCAATGGACAAAGGAGTGAGTGAGTGAGTTAATGCTTTACGTCACATCGGCAATATTCCAGCCATATCGTGACGATAATGGACAAAGGAGTAAGACAAGAGGCCTAAGAAGATGACAAATCTTTCCGGCCACTAGATTGGCAAAAGGCACAAATTCAGTCCCTGGTTAATACATGTACCAAGTTTGGATGGAAAACCTTTTACGCTTTGCAAGATATCCCCTGGAAACGAGTTACAGACGGAAAGGGTTCTTTTCATTATCCAAATAAAAGTAAGAGCAGCTTTTCATGACATTCCGTCTGCTCACCTATCTGGCACATCATCACAGTCGGTCAGCAGGAACTCCAGCAGGCCGGCCACACAGCCCAGGAAGTAGTCCATCACCAGCGTGGGCAGACCGGTCGAGGCCAGGATGTCGGACAGGAGGGACAGGGAACACTGGAAACATAGAACTTCGTCAGGAATGTCCAGAGACTCGGGCAGGAACAGGCCAAGATCGGCAGATCCAAACAATTTGAACAACAATAATACCACAAGAATTATATACCTTGTAAACCTCACCGATAACTTTCATCCAAGAGAGCCAAAATTGCAAATACTTTGAGCTAGTTGTGTGAGTAGAAGTATTCTGTAGATGTCATGTAAAGTAGAGTCTAGTTCTCAAGAGTCAAGTCGAGGGTGATTTTTAACTTTGAAATCCAGTTTTTTCATCTTTGACTCCAATATGATACCTCTCTGCATGAAGACTGACAACTCCAATATGATACCTCTCTGCATGAAGACTGACAAGCAGTCTATATGGCATCTACATCCAACTTGGATCACCGCTGAAGGAATGTATAGGTTTTCTTTTGTTCAAATCAAAATGTCCGAATCAGATTTGCTTTAGAAAGGTGACATCTGATTGGATTAAGAACCCCCGCATCCTTCACCTTCCTTCATTTGGCAGTCTAAGTTCTCTCAGGGTTCACCTGTCGTTACCTTCAGTGGATGAGTTGTCAGATCTACAAGCACAGAGGTGTCATACCAGAGCAAAAGATTATCAAGAGACTGGTTGTTTGTGAGCTTACTATTTTCAGCTGGATGTCCCCAAACTCCAGATGGCAGCACAGACATCCCCACAACAACTGAACATGGTGCGGGTCTACCACACAGACCTCATGCAGCGAGCCGTGGACTATCTTCCTGTAATCATCAGAAACCAGTGCCACCATTATTAAAACACCCGCTGGTGGGACAAGGGGTCCATTTAACCATATCGCAACACTACAGCAGTGATTTATTAGATGTGAAATACTGCATCCTATATGCATAAACATTGAAAAGAGAAACAAAATTATTACAGAGTGCATCCTACAGGATGCAGAAAATTTGTTTAGGAATGACTGCTATTACAAAATTTGGTGCCCCTTAATGTTAATTTCCATACATTATCATTTAAAAAATATCATACACAGTCACATGCTACATGATCTTCTTGCTACATCACTTGTAGAAATGTTTCAGTTGGGGAATTCCCTATCTGTGCCACTGAGCATGTGCCGTTATACATCACTTGTGATAGAGGACTGTATTCAATTTCTTGACATTTCTCTAGGGACCCACTTTTAAAATATAGAACCCTTACAATTAAAGTCCTTGAGCCCCCTGAACCCAAAACTAAACAACCCAGGTAAAACTGTGCATTAGTACTGTGATAGTTGAGTATCTTTATTGGTCCACAATGCAGGGTTTGATTTAAGGAACTTGATTCAACTTGTAACAGGTGCATGTTGACATGAAAACCAAGTTACACCAGTCAAAACCAAGTTGCACCCTGGTCCCATACATTTATCTACATAAATCTAATCTCAGATCTCTGATGACTGTCATCAGGGCTTTACCTAGACTTACAAAAGTGGGGGTCCAGGGGACCCCCAATAATTAATTTTAAGGGTCCTTGCGGGCAAAATGAGGGTCCTGTAAAGTAATGAAATAATAAAGTGTACTGTATGTTTTGATAGTTAATTTAGAACCTGGAAAAAATCCATGATCATCTGGACAGATTTTTGTTGTTGTTGTTGTTGTTGTTTAACGCCACACTCAGCATTGCTCAGCATTGCTCAGCAATATGACGGTATATGGCGGTCTGTAAATAATCGAGTCTGGATCAGACAATCCAGTGATGGACATCCTGAGCATTGATCCACACAATTGGGATCGATGACACACATCAACCAAGTCAGTGAACCTGACCACTTGATCCCGTTAGTCGTCTTGTATGACAAGCATAGTCGCCTTTTACGGCAAGCATGGGTTGCTGAAGACCTATTCTACCCCGGATCTTCACGGGTCTCACTTGGACAGTGGTAATGATTGATGGATGACAACCATAACTGTTCTTGAGGTACATAAGGTACAACAGATATTATTGTGCGTCCCTTCTCAACAATTGTGCGTACTGGATGCACATTTGTGCTTCACGTAAAAACCCTAGTCATCATGTTTAATACATCCAGATGGATCTGAATATTCAGGATATTATTACACTTCTCCTAACACAACACAACTGCAACTTTTTTCTTCAACTTGATCATATTACACCGAGTTCAAAACATGTCTCTTAACATCCGGGGAGCCCATTGCCCATGGGTTACCAACCAGAGTTATCCGTCCCTGATCTCTCATGAAGAAGGATATTGCAATGTGTTGTGTCAGGAAATAATCAGCAAATTGCTGGTGAAGTTGTCAAGGAGATGAGGGAGCCATCTCTGACTATCATTCGGTATAATACACAGAAAACTGAAAATGCTTCTGTTTGAAAATGAGTACTGTAAATCTGGAAATTAATGAGTCTCCAAATAAATACGACTGCTGAACCCCTAGCCAAACATGCGACTCAATCCCATCCCCAGTGGAATGATACATATCCTAACCTTTATCCCATCAAACAGCAAACAGCACTGCTAACACACAGTTTATATGTTTACTGTTGACTGGCATTGAGGAAGTTCAAAGGCAATAAAATAATTGAACCAACCACAGTTCACTGATTGTTATGCAGAGGTATCAACAAGCTTGACACGAGTGTTTAGAACTCTTGTCCCTCTCAGTGATAACTCACCGGATGCCCATTGTGTAATTACTATTCTTTGAATGACAGTTATATCCTTGTTAAAACTGCTGCTCAGTAAACTGTGTTTGTGTTTAAATATTCAAGTTGGTATTTCCGCTATCCAAAGTGTACAGTGAGGCTGTCTTATGTTGATAGTCATTTTGGAGACATCAATGCATTTTTTGCATTTAATTCACGTTTGCGTTACTTTCACACAGCTCTAATTACATGTTCTGGAACTACAGACAGTTTGCATATATTGTCTAACTATGGTCCCCCTTCAATTCAAGTTCAGGGCCAGACACCAACATACTGTTCTGAAACACCAGATTGCTTGGTCAGGTTACAGGAAACAGAAGTACGGGGCAAGTTTAGGGAGGGTGCCTCTACTCACGTGAGGTTGATCTGCAGCAGTTCACAGTGACAGGGATCTGCAATGTTGATCTTCATGTCCTGCAGGGTCAGACCTTCTGCTTCCACACTCTGGGGTGTAGACATGGTGTGTGATGAGTACAGTAATAGACATTAGATTTGTTTGTCTGTTGTTTAACAACACAGTCAGCAATATACCAGCTATAGGACGGCTGCTTGTAAATGATCATGTCCGGACCAGATTAATCTAATTAGCAACAATCCACATATTCAGGGACAATCTCATTAAAGTCACATCTTAGTTCTCGCCATCGCTGAACAAAGATCTGAGGACATCCCCTTACGGGTCACGTCAGAACGACCTTTTATCCAACCAATCAGAGTGTCGCTTACCAGATCATGAAAGTGACAGACGGAATGTGTTTTCTAATCATGCAACCTCGAAATATTTAACAGGGGGTATTCCGTACGACAGTTACGGGATTTATGATTATATCCACACAATCTAGGCCATCTGTAAGCCATTCCAGAATGTTCTTTTTAACAGTTTAATCTTTTTTTTAATCGAGAATACCTCAAAATATGTTTCGAGGCGTAGTTGCTAGCGGCGAAAAGCTAAAAAAAAGCTGCCTTCTGATTGGCTAATGTCACACGTTACAGAGGACCAGATTGAACCCAGAATCCCCACTTTTGTTCAAAATTGTAGAATTTTCCTATTCGGAATATTCTATAAGTAATACGTTACCACTGTTATACCGAGGCTGTTGTCTCCCACAACTGCTGCTATAGCGAAATCTACCACAGAGATCTCAATTACCTCATGCAGCACGTGCGTAGCCACCCAGCTGCCATGTGACACCCTTCACTCTTGTCTCCTGCGAGAGCAAGTGCTCGGGGGACGGACGGGCGGGCAGCAGCCCAGTGGTAACGTATTACTTATAGAATATTCCGAATAGGAAAATTCTACAAATTACATTAAGTAATACGTTACCACTGTTATACCGAGGCTGACTACCACAGTAGGCGGTGGGGAGCACCTACAACCCGAATCCTGACTGCTAGCGTTCCTTCCGACCAGTGGAAGTAAACACCAAGGCGGAAGCACTCGATGCGCATGCACCTAGCTAGGCGTTACCCTATAGGAATACCAAAGCACTGTCAAGCGCATACCGTAAGGCTCAATCGTCATTGCCAAAACGATTGGTGACTCCAAACGGCCCCACTGGATAGGTATTTCATCGCCGCAGCGGATGAGAACACAGTATCCGTGTGAGCTAAATCTTAGATCAGGTTAAACAGTCGAAAAGAGGGAAATTAATTTCATTCAGACCGTATATCCCAGAGCAAGCCTACTTAAAGTATGCATTAGGCGCGTGACCTAATTCCAGTATTTGTAAGCATGCATCACAAGGTTGGGATACACGACAGACAATTAAAGACATAATTGTCAAAATACAAATAAGGACAAAGCACACAAAAAGCCGCCCTCACCTGTGGTGTGAGTGGGAACATTGGAGTCGACCCAGATTGACCACCGTGCAAGGTCAGACGCCTGAGGAGTTCGGAATTGCGCTGGGCACACCCCTTAGGTGCCCGCTTGCGCCGCGATCCGCGGGCCAAGACGGTGCACACTCTCCACGACGGCATCAGCGACCTGTTTGAGGTAATGATTGGCAAAAACCGAGTCAGAACGCCAGTAACAACCTCGTAATATTCTGCGAACAGAGATATTCGAGTGTAGGGCAAATGTTGCCGCTAGCGCCCTGATCTCGTGCGGGTTTGACCCCGCTACCGGTAACCCCCGAGACCGGTACGCCAGATTGATGACAGAACGAAGCCACAACGCAATCGAGTTGCGAGTTATGTCAACCGTGCGGTTAGGGTTACACGATATGAACAGACGGTCACGCCCTTGTCTACGTTCATTCGAAGCCTTAAGATAATACTTAAGGGCCCTAACCGGACACAGCGCTCTGTCCTCAGTATCAGCAGGATGTAAGATTTCTTTGAGTGATCTTACAGTGAATTCTCTCTCCGTTTGCCCGACTCTCTGATTCTTGGCGACGAAGCCCATGAGCAGGCCCAGGCGGACCGCTCCTTCGTCACCCCTATCGAATCGTACCTTGGCGACATCGAGTGCATGAATTACGGATACATGTGCCGCCGTGGCAAAGGAGAGGAGAAATGCTGTTTTCCAAGTCACATGCCGGAACGAAGCACTATGCAAGGGTTCATACGGAGCTTCCGTAAGTGATTGCAACACTAGGGAAAGATCCCAGGCCGGTGCCCGAAGGCGGCCCTTCTTAAGATCGTGCTGTTTGAAACCCTTGATAATACCCCGTATCACCGGCTCTTTGGAGAGACTGGTACCCATAGCAACGTCCCGTACCGTAGCAACGGACGAGACATAGTTGGCAATGGAACCCCCGGAGAGTTTCCGGGTCTCCCGCAAGTGAGACATGAAACGAGCAATATCCTGCACAGATACCTTATCTGGCGAATGAATGTGATGTTTACAACACCACTTCGTGAAAATAATTTAACCCAACGTGCATTATACACCTTCTGGGTAGAATCACGATGCATACTAACGTATGCCCGAGACGCCCGGCGAGAAAAAACTTTACTCCTCAGACGCTCGGTGACAACATCCACGCGTGCAGATTGAACTGCCCTGCGTTTGGATGAAGCTGACGGGTGTGAGGGTGGATCAAGAGATACGGTCTCACAGGCAGTGGAAGTGGCGACTGCGTGACCTGGGTCAGCAAGTCGGGGTACCACGATCTGTTCGGCCACATGGGTGCGATCAGTAACATTCGACAGCGAACTCCTCGGAGCCGGCTTAGAATGTGTGGTATCAACGCTGTCGGCGGGTAAGCATAAGCGACCAAGCCCGTCCAGTCTAACGCGAGAGCATCGTGATCGATGGCCCTCGGGTCCGGGACTGGTGATACAAACAACGGGAGTTGATTGTTGAACCGCGTTGCGAACAGGTCGACCATCGGACGACCCAAACGTTCGCACAGCCACTGAAACACTACTGGGTTCAGCATCCACTCTGTGGGGCTCGGATCCTGAGGCCTCGATAGAGCATCGGCCAGTACGTTCCGCACACCTGGGATGTGACGGGCGCGTATCTGGCACGGGACACTGTCCACCAGAGCGTAAAACTCGAAAGTGAGATCGAGTAGCAAGTGACTGTGGGTTCCCCCCAGTTTGTTCACATAGGACACTACCGTCGTGTTGTCGGTCGCCAGCATGAGCCGGGCGTCGACGAGACGATGCTTCCAGTGATTGACTGCGTTGATCACTGCCTTGAACTCGAGACAAGTGATGTGAAGACCTAGTTCGTCTACGCACCACAGCCCCGAGCTCACCTCCCCCTTTAGATGGGCGCCCCAGCCCACTAGAGAGGCGTCTGTATACAGGGTCAATGTGGCCCGGTAGGGCTGCATAGAGACTCCTGATAAGACAATGTAAGGGACCGTCCACCACTCCAGATGCGGTCGGAGCCGATCCGGGAGGGCGACGGTCGCACTGTTCACCTCCGTTGCTAACAACTGGATTAAAAACCGTTGCAGCGGGCGGAGTTGGAGACGACCCCGTGCGGTGCAGTCCTGGGCTGATACAAGTAGCCCTAACAGCTGTTCCCAAAAGTGAACAGTCTGTTGCACCGCTAAGACTTTGGCAATCATCGCCTGAATTTTGTGCCACCGGTCTGGGGGGAAAAAGAGGCGATGGGACACCGTGTTGAACCGACCTCCGATGAACAGCAAGTTCTGAGAAGGGGTTAACTCGCTCTTGGGGAGATTGATAATCCAACCAAATTGCTCCAAGAGCCGACGTGCGAAATCGAGATGGCGTGACAGGGTGTCCGTCATTCGATTTGCTACTAGCGAGTCGTCCAGGTACGCGAAGTACCGGACACCCCTCCTGTGGAGGAACCCCACTATTGGGGTGGTTAACCGGGTGAACAGCCAGGGAGCGGACGTGTGAAACATTCTGAGTTCGGCACTGTCCTACTTGGGAACGAGAAATATCCTGGAGTAAAACCCCGGTGTTATTTCTGGTAGAGCTAACTCCCGTACTGCCCCTTCTCCACCAACCTGCCGATGGCATCGGCGAGGATGGGAAGATCGGTTTCCGAATGGAAACCTGCCAACGGGGCAACGGTGAGCGGCGGATTCGCTTTGAGATCAAGCCGATAGCCGTACCGAATCGTGTTGACCACCCACGGGTCGTCGAACACTTGTTCCCAATTCTCCCAGTAAGTCTGGAGTCTGGCTCCCACTGGGGAAGGAGAGGGGGCCCTGACAGGTTGCGGCAGGCGCAACTGTCCAGGGCCAAGTGACTCGGGTTCGCCTAAGGGCCAACCGAAGTTGGCGCTGTCGGCATACGAACCCCTCCAATGAGAGTCACCTGGAGGGGCCCTTGCCGTCCGTCGACGACTTGGGCTGCCCCAAGTTCCCCGTCTTCCCGCGAAAGGGCAGCTGATTGCCCATACCGGAGCCCTCAGGGCGGGGCTACTTCCCAGAGGAAGAAGAACCCGACCCCTTAGACCTACAGGCCGCAGCAGCCTGGGGCGCGCTCCGGTTAGGAGCGGCACCCAGGCGCCTATGCAGGGACCCAACAAGAGCAAGTGTGTGCCGAGAGTCCTCGGCAACGTACTCCAGGGAAGCATTTAAACTGAGCAGGCAGTTATAAATGCGCTGGTCACGGTCCGTGGGAGAACCTTCGACCAGACGGGCCGCTGCAGCCAATTAAGTGTCTCCGTGAGACATGGAGTGCCGAGCGAGGGCGTCCAGCTGGTGCAAGGTAGCTTGCGTTACCGTAGCAGCCGGTGGGGCACGGACACCCAACCGCTCAACATGGGCCTCCGCGGTAGGACCAGCCTCGGGAAAGGCAAGGTCATGTACCGGGAATAAACCCTTTCTCCATGACGTCGGAGGCAACGGGAGACCCCGACCGGAGGCCGCCGCGAAGGCGTTCTCCAAGGAAGGCTTGAAACCGCGCAGCAAGGTCGATGCGGGGAAAGCCGTGTCGGAAGACTCATCGTATACCTCGGAGGAACCCACAGTCGTGGATTCCCCGCGGTACCGGCCGGGGCATGTCCTCAAAGAGGTCATAAACCATGGCCACGGGGTCCTAAACCGATAGCGGGAGCAACGGTTCGGGGGAAGGACCGGTGACCACGGGAGCCGCCGCCGTACCGGTGGACCCCGCGGCCATCGAAGTGGCCGGGGACGGAACAGCCAGCGGCCTATCATGAGATAAGGCCGCCAGCTTGGAGTCAACAAGTTATGCAAGTAATGCAGCGACGGAATCCCCGGACAGCACACAGGCCGCCAAGAGATCCGCCGCTTTACCGGTGGACCCCGCGTCCGACCCGGCGGCCACCGAAGAGGCCGGGGACGGAACAGCCAGCGGCCTATCTTGCGATAAGGCCGCCAGCTTGGAGTCCACAAGTTTCGACAACAATGCGGCGACGGAATCCCCAGACAGCCCGAGGGCCGCAAGGGGATCCGCCGCAGCCGAGGAGGTGGTACCCGCACGGGGGCCCCGACCGGACGAACCGGCCACCACAGGGGTGGAGACGGACTGTACGTACAGCCGGTACCGCTCAAACTCCGCAGGCCCCAGACCTTTGCACAGGATGCACCGGGTGTCCCCGCAAGGAACCCTGCACCGCGGGCAACGATCGTGGGGATCCCGGGACGACAAAAACTTTCTGCACACCCCACAACTCCGAGGAGCAGGGGTAGAGGGGGTGGATACTGGGGACATATCCATGTCAGACATTGATTGTTTGCTATAAACAAAGAACAAAACATGGTTACAACGCACGCACCACAATGATTCACAAACGAACATTTTCACAAGAAAATAAACGAGCAATGTGAACATATAACATACACATATAACTTTTATTAAAGAAATAAGTTATGTTAACCCCCAAAACATACAAGAACAGGGGAAACGTAAAACACAACGTGCATACGCGAACCCCGCAAGTATATAGAAAAAAGGGCGGGAAAAATTTTCCGTTTGGCGGGAAAATTATAACCAAGCGTAGCTACCGCAACGCCCCATAAAAGCACAGTTTATTAGAGAATAAACTATAATAAATATCACCAAATCTTCAAGGAACGCTTCAGCAGGAGAAAACACGTCTTGCTAAGCAGACGAAGGAGACAAGAGTGAAGGGTGTCACATGGCAGCTGGGTGGCTACGCACGTGCTGCATGAGGTAATTGAGATCTCTGTGGTAGATTTCGCTATAGCAGCAGTTGTGGGAGACAACAGCCTCGGTATAACAGTGGTAACGTATTACTTAATGTAATTTTCTTGAAAGTCCTTATTTTCATAAATTCAGTGGTATTTTAATATTTCATTCAATGCAAAAAAGTAAAATATTGCAAAATCACAGCAAATGAACTCAGGACTGTGGTAGGAGAAGACAATGCTTGAACCACAAGACCATGCCACTGCCCTGCTGACAGTGGAATCAGTCAGGAAAAGTGACTTTGAGATAGCAATGGGATTAAAGTGAATATTTTCTTTTGGGGCTGGGACGGGTAACTCGGGAACTCACGCCGGGTGGGTCCTGAGTAGGATCCGGGTACCCACAGGACTACCACACCCGTAGTTAGTCACGTGATATATTGTTTAATGAGCATAACAGTCAAGTCCATGGTCAATAAGCCGTTAAATGCTCGCATTTCTTTCTGACTTTGCAAGCATTCCTTCTAACTTTTGTTTGTGTGAAAAACGATAAAGCTTCTGTCAACTTCCGTGTGTGCATGATGAGATGGTTTTTGCCAGGGCTCCAGTAAAACAATTCTCAATGGGACATATTGTACCCAGCTGGAGACCTACAGCAAGTACATGGGTAGGTCGGGTAAATGAGGGTCTGCTTCCCGGGTAGTAAATTTGCACTCATCCTAGCCCTATTTTCTTTTTTCACTTTCAAGAACACACAAATATTTATTATAATTTTGACAATGCTACTTGGTATTCAGAAGCATTTATTCACCTTGCCAGGTTCCACATGACTTTGTTTGACCTTCTCCAGAGGAACTTGGAACCTTGACAGAGTCACAAACTCTGGAGGGTCTGGTGAATACAGCTGGTCATTGATCTGCACCAACTCTGTAACCATGACAATGCAAGTGTCACTGCATTAACTGAGTAATAATGCACAACATCACTATATGGAACCTAACTTCTTTTCAATTTGGCAAATATGGGATAATTAAGACATTTTCTCTTAACTTAACCAAAGATATGGTCAGCATTGTATTCAAACATTCTCTGCATAAACACTGAGGATTAAAGAGGAACATACAAGACAAAGTTCGGCTCCGTCAGTCTGTAAATTTCAAAGTAATTTACAGGGCCAAATATGCATTTCGTGGCATTAAAGGACACAATTATATATATCGCAACAAACAGACCATGTATTGAGTCCCACAACTAACCAGCTAACTACACACATTTTTTTAAACAAAACTGACTAAATAATGGTTATAAACAGCTTTTTTCAAACAAGGCTGCCATGGTGGCCATATTGAAATTCAGATTAAAAGTTTTTGTACAAACTCAGATGTCATAATTGGTGGGAACAAGAATGTAAAGTTCAAATTTCATTGGTCCATATGTACATGGGAAATGTATACATACCTCCCAGCGCGTGGACTATCTCCGCTGCTAGTTGTTTGAAGACGTAGAGATGCTTGACCCGGACCACCAGCAGCACCTGTCTGATGATCTCCAGGCACTGCTGGTGCAGAATGGTGCACTCCGGTCGACCCAGCAGACGCACAAGGCGGCCAATAAACCACATGCAGAACGCTGCAACACATCAAGCATATTAATATCACATGTATGAACTGTGATTCTTGTATTCCCTAGAGGGGGAAATACATGAATTTTGGTACCGGTTTTGTAAAATCAGTCGGCAACAGCATGTACACACATGAATACATGATGTTGAGAACAGGTTTTCATGCCATGTCATCAACATCATATACCATGTGAGACAATTGCAAAGAGCTAAGTTTAATTCATTTTGAATTACCTCCCTTCCATTTCACTCCCAACAAGCCAGGCAGGCTCGTGACTAATAAATGTAACTAGCCTGTCTTGAAAGTATCTGGCCCGCATTTGTAAACACAGAGTAGATAATAAGCAATTTATCAGACACTTTCATTTTCTTCTGTTGTCTTAATGTTAAAGTCATCAGCATTTTTCAGATAAATATCTTCGAACGAGATATCGTAAATCATCAAATAACAGCTTGAAACCAGGGTGCCAGCAACAGCTTGCTTAAACTAAGACTCCAGCAACTGCCATATTGCCATTTTGGTAGAAGGAATACTTCAACTGTAACCTCTACTACGATCGGTCTGCCTCCTGAGATAAACCAAGGAGATGCACACCTGTAAAGTTTGCAAAAACAGAATCTCAGAACCAGGGAGTGTTATCACAACATGGAACAAACTTCAGTTAATACAGCAAATCAACAGTGGCTGTCAAAACTAGCACCGAAAATTTCTACTGGACACTCAGGCAGGTTGGAATATATTTCTCCAATCCCGACATAAATGTTACCAGGCATGGGACCGCAGGCAGACTCCCATTTTGTCTCTTGTCTGATCCTGCATGATGCATCTCTGCAAATCAGTTTGAACACCAAATGTTTATGAAGAGGATTTCCACTGGGCCTCCCTCCGTTTCTTGAGCTCCCTGGTGTATCTACCTTGTGAGAGCTGTATTTCACCCTTGACCTCCCCTGGTAATTTAGACACTTGTGTCAGTGGTGGGCCTACCTTGTGAGAGCTGTGTTTCACCCTTGACCTCCCCGGGTAATTTAGACACTGGTGTCACTGGTAGGCCTACCTTGTGAGAGCTGTATTTCACCCTTGACCTCCCCGGGTAATTTAGACATTGGTGTCACTGGTGGGCCTACCTTGTGAGAGCTGTGTTTCACTCTTGACCTCCCCGGGTAATTTAGACACTGGTGTCAGTGGTGGGCCTACCTTGTGAGAGCTGTGTTTCACTCTTGACCTCCCCGGGTTTGGGTGCTGTGACACTGGTGTCAGTGGTGGGCCTACCTTGTGAGAGCTGTATTTCACCCTTGACCTCCCCTGGTAATTTAGACACTATTGTCGGTGGTGGGCCAACCTTGTGAGACCTGTGTTTCACTCTTGACCTCCCCGGGTAATTTAGACACTGGTGACACTGGTGGGCCTACCTTGTGAGAGCTGTATTTCACCCTTGACCTCCCCTGGTAATTTAGACACTATTGTCGGTGGTGGGCCTACCTTGTGAAAGCTGTGTTTCACTCTTGACCTCCCCGGGTTTTGGTGCTGTGACACTGGTGTCGGTGGTCGGGTGGAGGAGGATGTAGATCTGGGGCTCATTCCTGAGACAGTGCAGGCACCACATCAACATGTGAAAGCACTCACTCTTGTCGCCATGGTTCTTTAAGGATTCTGACACTGCAGTGAGATGGAAGCATACCAATGGTAATACAGCCAGACATAGAGAAAAACCAATACTTTTTTAATTTAGAATGTTTAAGCAAAATAGACACAAATATTCAATTTAAAGACACAGAAACAGCATAAATATCATAAAGCACCTGTGACATTATAATTACAGCTGTAAATCAATCAATTATGCATTTTATAAAAGTCACAACTTACCAACATCAATATCTCCAAAGAAATCATCAAGAAATCTACAGATAGATTTCCTACATTCATAGATTCCAAGACTTTTCTTCAAACTGGAAAAGGAAAGTATACAAATGTACATTAGGCTTAAAAAATATATATAAAAGAATAGGTTCTCAGGCTTTTGAAAATATGGTGAGGGTGGGTGGTGTGTTTTTTTTGTTGTTGTTCAAATTAGCATGGTATGTATCCAAATGAGTAGTTGTGTAACCAAATAAACACTTGTGAACAATGAACCTGGGAAAGGGCCTCCCTACATAAATGTATTCCTTGATGAATAAATATTGGAATACAGTATTTGACTACCGTTGGAATTGGAATATTTAAGGATTTTGGGGGGATTTTATTAAAATGGAAATAATAATGTAACATGCGGCAGACTTTATGATGATGCGGGCAGTGCCTGAGAACCAAGACTATTTTGTAAGTTTTTTGTTTGCTCACCAGACTCACAAAGCAAGATGGAGTCAATGAGGAATATCTGGTATAATTACGATAATTGGGGCCCATAATTAGTAATTTTCAAAAGTAATCAGTGCTAATCACCAACAACCCGATGTATAAAACTATGTGACGATGCCTGATACATTCCTTACACCATGTGCACCATGCATCACCGAGGACAAAACCCATGGGGATTCCAGGTCAGAATGGGTCCCTAGCAACCTACGCTTGTTGTAAGAGGCATTACAATGGATTGGGTGGTCAGCTCGGTGACTTGGCAGATAGTGTGTTAACATCCTCAGACTGTGTGGATACTTTCTGACAATATCAGTCACCTGATTGACTGGTCCAGAATTAAATATTAACAGGCTGTCGTCAAATTGCTCCTATACTACTGAGTGAGGCATTGAACAACACACTCAGACAGAGGACAGACAAAATCATTTCTAGACATAAAATATTTGTATAATTTTATAGCTCCCACATGCTTTCTACAGTTGCCACAACCACACTGATAGACAATGAAAACAATAACAGGTCAAACTTTCTTGCAAACGTCTAAGACAAAATATGCAAAATATTTCACGCACCACGTGCACATTGGCAGAATTTGTGCAAAACATATTAATTCAGCTAAAATCGCAATGGTTGCCATGTCAGAAAAAGTACCAACAGGGTAAACTCTAGGAATTTTCTGACATGGGCCCTTTATGTGAAAATTTCAAATATTCTAGAGGTACACCCACACTTGCCCATACATCACAATGTTAAAATGAAACATTGTATATGAAAATGTGGGCCTTTTTTCAATTTAAGGGGCTAAAAGCACAAGGCCCCACCCTAGAATTAACCCTGTACCAACTATTACTCAGGACCGAAACGATACAGGAAGGTCACGATACGATAAGTATCATGATAATATGCATATAAACGTTAAATCGTTAGGAAACTTCTTGACTATCAATTTTTCAGAGCAGGTTCAGAAGGAAAAGCTGACATGTTCGTAGCAGCTATTACTAGTAGTGAACTTGAAACACTATATACAACACCTTTTGACTGAATGAAAAAAAAAAAAATAAATGAGTAAGTAATTTATTTTAGCCAGGGTATCGTCTTGTATGGACAGAGTAAAAAATGTGTCATGTATCGTATCCTCGCATGACACCACACATTGCACTGGTGCATCAATGTATGGTTTCACCAGTACTATCACTAGACATCAGTTGGTTAGCAACCAAACCAATTACCATTATGTTTGTTTGTTTGTTTGTTGTTTAACACCGCACAGCAATGTTCCAGCTATATGACGGCAGTCTGTAAATAATCGAGTCTGGACCAGACAATCCAGTGATTGATATCATAAGCATCGATCCACGCTATTGGCATACGATGACATGCATCAACCAAGTCAGAGAGCCTGTCCACCCGATCCCGTTTGTCGCCTCTTATGACAAGCATAGTTGCCTTTTATGGCATGCATGGGTTGCTGAAGACTTATTCTACTCCGGATCTTCATCGGTTACTTACCATTATGAGGGGAATCACTATCCAACATTGTAATGATGTTCTTAATATCATGCTAAAGCTGATCATAATCGTTAAAACTCAACAATAGCTAAGGGAAAAGCTGAAGTAAGTTTTACAAGTTTATCAAAATCAAATAACTGATAACAGACATTTTTATTGATAACAATTTTTTACTTTCAGCCTTGCTTATGAAACATTGAGTTGGGACTAACACTTGGAACAGTATTTCAGCTGACTTAAGTGTGTCAGCTTAAAATACATGATATCGGAGAAAAGTCTAAGTGACCAAGGTGCTAAATGTTTCTCCTTGGGACAAAATATTAAAGATGACGAGCATAGAAATGCTACTGACTGACTATGCCGGCACAGGATTATATTTTGTGTGAACTGGTGAATCTTGACATTTGATTCAAACCCACAATCAATGGTACCTGAAATAGATAAAGCGCAAGCTGTCACTTCTGAAGAACAGGAAGTTTCTGACAAAATACATACTCAGCTATGATCTTTACTGCCTCTGCAAGCTGTCTCTTCAACATCTTGGCATCGGCCATATTGTCTAGTAACCTGAAAATAATGTAAAACATCAAATTGGACGGTTTTCTCGGGGACTCGGGTTGGGTAGGTATAACTGAGTAGGACCTAGGTACCCACAGGACTACCCGGACCCGTGGTTAGTCACGTGATATATTGTTTAAAGACATAAATTATCAAGGTTACACATTTCTTTCTGACTATACACGCATTAGTTCTGATTTTGTTTGAATGAAGATATAACTTCGGTCAACTTCAGCGTGTGCATGACCAGATCGCTTTATACGTGTATCTAAATACATTTTGCCAGGGCGACAGTCAAACTATTTCCAAAAGTACTTTTTGTACCTATCTCTTGAGACCTACAGCGGGTATCTGGGTAGAGTCAGGTAATAGGGGTTAGGGTACCTGGGTAGTAAATTTGGACTCGTCCCAGCCCTATTTTCTTTCACTGTATTGCAACCTTACTATTGCGATATAGTGACAAAGTGCAAGTATCGTTACAGCCGTATTCAATTCAATTTCCTTATTTGGGTACTTGTGGGCAAAAGTCCCTGGGTACAATGATATGGTATTGGTTTGTTAGAACATTATATCAGTTATATCACATCAGGTCATCATATAAGGTGAGGTGGGATGGGGTTTATTGCACTTATATAGTGACGTGCTTGCAGGTGTGTGTGTGTCTGTCTGCTTGTACTAGCTTGACTGATGCTGATTTATTGTGCTAGCACACTGAGATACCATGCCGCAGTTGAACATGAATAGCCCACGCAGACATAGTATACTGACTCAGAGCTGACCTGTCCTTGTTTCAGCCTGCCAAGCGTCAGACAAGGTAACAACAAGTTCCATCTTTTAATGTCTTTTGGTATGACACGACCGGGGATCGAACTCCGGACCTGCCACTCTCCAGGTGGACATTCTACCAGTAGACCACAGAGGCGGTCAGGTCATCATTTTAGGAATGCACTTAGGGATGCAGGTTTAGGAAATCACCACTGTGAAGAAACCCACAATGCTTAACTTTTACAACCCAGGAATCTAGGGCTGGGATGAGTCCAAATTTACTACCCGGGTACCTGACCCCACCCGGGTAGCCACTGTAGGTCTCAAAAGTTGGGGGGGGGGCGGTCGGGTAGCCTAGTGGTAAAAGCGTTTGCTTGTAACACCGAAGACCCGGGTGTGATTCCCGACATGGGTACAATGTGTGAAGCCCATTTCTGGTTTCCCCTGCCGGGATATTGCTGGAATATTGCTAAAAGAGGCGTAAAACCATACCCACTCACTCACTCAAGAGTTGGGAACAAAATGTCTGATTGGGAATTGTCTTACTTGAGCCCTGGCAAAACGATTTAGATACATGTATAAAACAAGCAGATCAGGCATACACTGAAGTTGACGAGGGTTTATCATTACTCAAATATATACAAGTCAAAAGGAATGTGTGCATCATCAGAAAGAAATGGGATCATTACAACTTGTAGTGTAACCTCTGAGCTACTGAACAATATATCACGTGAACAATATATCAAGTGAACAATATATCACGTGACTAACCACAGGTCTTGGCAGTACTGTGGGTACCCGGGTCCTATACACAGGACCCACCCGACTCGACTACCCAAGTTACTTGTCCCTGGCCTACAGGCATAGCTAGGATTCTGGCATTCCTGAGGGATGTTATGCCACACACCAAATTGTGGCACCTTTGACCATTTTGGATGACTGAGGCCCCCATGACATTGTCACCAAGACATGTCACTTGGCCTTTACTTTTAAAAATTGCTTCTAAAAACACCTGTTGACCTGTAGCATATGAGGCTTTTGTCAGCTGTTTATGAAACGCAAAATAGGAAAACATTATTCATCATGTTCATAATAAGACACAATACTTGTCCACCTTCCTTACCATGCACCATGTGTGCGTCAAAGATTCTATTTTTAGACTCCAAGACAAGTCAAGTGACATTTGAACTTCAAAGTTAGTCTTTCGTTTGTTATGATAAACAAAATAATAACATCAAATTGCAACCATTTGCATTGGTAATGTTCACCTCTATCTAAATTATCAAGGCATTTTGAATGTTCGTAAATCCACATGCAGCGATTATCTTCCAAACAAACGAAGTATTGACACTATCGTCTTCCCGCTCTGCAGTTGAAGCATCGAGTTCGCCACTTCCGTGTATTGCCTCCCTTGATACTAAAAATAGACATTATTCAATGACCGGAATGCCTACGCTTGCAGTTTATGTTTCGCCATGGTTTTCCCATAACAAAGTATTTACTGCAGGTTGACGGGCGTCATGTCATGTAACTGAAGGTAACGTACAGTTTTAATCACTGACTTGTGTTTAGGTCATTTGTAAAGTAATACATTTGTTTAATTCAAATATATGTTTATGATAACCTTATCGCATGAAATTACTGATCATATCAGCTGATACCATGTCACAATATGATATATGGTCTTACCACTTGAAATTAACGATGTAGTCACTGGAGATGCTGAAGGATAGACCACTGAATGTGGTGCATGATATTCTGTTGACTGACAACAGGTGACATTTCTATGTAATTGAGTTTCAGTTAATACCTTATAAAAAGCATAAATATTGAGTGAGTGAGAGTGAGTATGGTTTTACGCCGCTTTTAGCAATATTCCAGCAATATCACGGCGGGAGACTTCACACATTGTACCCATGTAAACATAGTATGACATAACATGATTATAATGTTATATTTATTACCGAAGAAGATGTCTACATACAGTATTAGTGTTTACCTAAAAGGACAGCAGCGGAACCACGTCGATTGACGTAAACAATCTTCAGCTGTGAAACGACGTTTCTAGTGTGACGTCATTCAGACCTCGCGTCACAATAAGATTGGAAGGACGTCAACAATGATGTCCGGATGACGGAAACAATACACTGTTGTCTCGTGATGTGAAATGACCCATATGATTTTTATGAACCCTGACTAACACACAGGAACGGTTCACCATCCATTGTATTTGCGCCTTAAAAAGTAGTTTCGTGTTTGCAAAATCTTAAAAAATATAAACAAAAGTATTAAAAAATATTAAGGGTCACAAATATTCTTTATCATACATTTAGATATGATTTTATACAAAATCAAGTTGAACAAAAAATATTCTTGAAAACTAGGAGACCACTGTTGGAAGTGAAAAAATACATGCTGGTCAAGTAACAAAAATGGCACTTTCAAGACGAACAGTCTCGATTGACGAGTTAAATGAGAAATTTACAGTTTATAGTTTCAAGAGAATAACAAACGGCAAGATGTGATATTAACTCCATAAACGACCATTTGTCATTATTTTGCTTTGTCAATGTGGACCTATCGTAAAAAGAACATCAACAGTTTGTGTATGGGCTAGTTACTTACACCAATGGGAGATAATTTAAGGGGAGGTAACTCTTGTTTGACAATAGTTCCGTCAAAGTCTTATGTTCACTGCAGTGACTTCGGAAAACTCGGTCGTTCACACTGATGTATATAATAAAATATTATAATGTCACAGTAACAGGGAAACATATAAACAGTAACAAACAACAGAAAACTCATCCGTTCCATAGATCAAGTTAATTTAGAACATCTATTTCATCTTCCAATGTCATTATTTACATTTCACCTTGAAGGGAAACCATTTATGTCAGAATATGTCTGCTCTAATAATTGCATATATCCATTCAACTGTTCTGACATGTTTATATGTGCATGACGTGTGGTTATTGTTTCCTATCGTAAGTTGTGTTACCTGGGCTGAAGGGGTTGTTGTCAGCACTGATAGTACAGATACATGTACCCCAGGTATGTTTCTGTATGTAGAAATGTACCCTAGCCAAAATCAGAAATTAGAAAGGTACCCTAGGATGAGTTCATTCCGCCACAGGCCGCATTGCGCAATATGCTTAGCTGGCTCCTTGAATGCTTACTTATACAACACGTTCTGGATGCCAAACCGCAGTAAAACCATGGTATGAACCCAACTCTTTACCACCTGTTCATATGATCATGGGGGCGGTTGGGTAGCCTAGTGGTTAAGGCGTTCGCTCGATACGCCGAAGACCCGGGTTCGATTCCCGACATGGGTACAATGTGTGAAGCCCATTTCTGGTGTCCCCCGCCGTGATATTGTTGGAATATTGCTAAAAGCGGCGTAAAACCATACTCACTCACTCACTCACTCACATGATCATGTCTTCAAGGTGTTCTGAGGTATTCTTGTCTAAAAATAGAGATGACTCGCTATTGAACTGCTGCGTCTGCATAAATGTCAATTTGCATGTTTGGCCCCACACAAACACCCACTGAAGTAACAATGGCCGTATTAAGTGGAACATAATAAATATTTTTAAATCTTTGGGAGGAGTAGGGGGGGACTGTGTTCCACCAAAACAATCACAAACATTATATGTAAACCATTATTAATTTTACCTTAACATCCAAAACCAAATCAACATGTTGTCATGATACTGGTATAGGCATGGACATACAAAATGTCATCGGATGTTAAAAAGGGGGGGGGGGGTGGCACCCTCTGTTTCCGCCACTGCTATAAGCATAGTAAGGGAACACTCTATTTCGGTCAATCTAGGTATACGTGTATATGATAAAAGAGTAAATTTGATATGTGTAAAGTTGTTGTCAAATATAATTTGTTTATTTACAATTTTTAAATAGTTATCTTCCTTACCTGTGTCAGGATCTGATAGTAGTGGGTTTAAATTCAGATTCACTAATATGTTAATAGATAACATTTATTAACAGCTGATAAAATCCTAAATTTATATTTGTCCCTGTGTAGTAAATAGATTAACCAAACCTTGATCATGCTGATAGCCACCATATAATGTATGTTCATACTGTATATACAGAAGACCTCAGTATTTCACGAGGCCTCCTTATTTGATGTATTTCATAAAGGCTTCATTGTACCTGTTATTATCATGCATATAAAGCAACTATAGCATTTGTATCTGGTCCTTTAGGCCAAATGCTCAAAACATAAGCTGTCATGGTGTTCAACAGTTACCACACTTTGTGACTTTCCTAAGCATTTCAAATGGAGGCTTGTGTAGATCTGAACATGTTAACTTGTTAGGAGAAAACTGCCCAGAATCAAGGCTACACCTGTCCAGAGTTAAATCTTCACATCAGGTGTATGTTATAATCAGCAAATTCATGAATTCTTCTTATTTCTCCGTATGAATGAACAAGAATTCGGAGCAGTATATCAAGCTTCTGTATTTTGAAAATGAACCTGAATGGTCAGTTCTGGATGGAGAATAACAAATGCCTGTGCTATGTTATTTCAGTAACATCTTTCAATGGACAACATGAGAATTCTTTTGGCTGTGTACTTAAACCATGTACCGGATCTTGGATACTTTCTGTATAATTTTGCATAATAACCTATTGTTAGGTCAACTTTTTTTGTATAAAATTTGTTCAGAATGGCCAATGAATTCCTGGCTTAGAATCAACCATAACAACACCAGCTTGACATCGTCATAATGGTTTGAGAAATATTAAACCTTATGTACAATGCATTCTTTTACCATGTTTACCCCTCTCCCATTTTTAAACTCATGTCATCCCAATAAACACATAAATCAATGTATGATAAATCAACAACAAAAATAGGAAATAAACTACCTTTAAGATGATTGAGGGTCTATTAATTATTGTTGTGTAACATTTTTGTTAAAGTAATTTTCTTACACATTATAGAGAAACGTAACACTTGACAACAACACATTCCTAACTCATAATGAAGAAAGGAGAAAAGTCCAAGACAGGCAAGATGAAATCCATCTCAAAGAAACCCCCACGATGTGAGCCTTACATAAGGGGATTCAAAGCTCCATCTGAGAAGGAAAGGATACAAGCAATTGGGTTTGATGTGAAGAACATTCCTCCTGCATACAACCACACTGACACTGACTTCTTCACGCACCTCTCGCAACCCACATCGGTTGATGATTGGCTGGCCCAGTACAAGGAGGATGGGCAGAGTTTCTGCGGCTTCCTGTGGCAAGTGCCATGGTTGAGAAGCTCCATGGACACACTGATGAGGACCACTTCGACCAGGGCTGGGAAGACATTGACTAAGAAGTACTCCAAGGGGAAGATCTATATTGTTCCTGTTGGGAATTTTGATGAAGTATCTTGTATTGCACTTGAAGATCTCATTGACTATGCTGGAAGGTTTCTTTGTGTGCCTGTGACAACCTTACCCGGGTTGAACCTGAAGGTGATAGAAGACAAGGTTGTCCTTGAAGAGGTTGATGGTGAGTGTGAGCTGGAGTCGAGATACAGTGAGGAGTCACAACATCTGCAGCTAAGCATCAGTTCGGTTCTACCCTTACTGCGTGACAAGGTTCCAGAGGATGCCATATGTGTGATAGGCCTTACCATGTATGATCTGTATGGAGAGGATTCGGATTTGTTCATGTCTGGTTTGGCTTCTGCAAGTCAGAAGGTTGCTGTCTTCAGCATCTTCCGATATGATCCGAGACTGACATTCTCCACTGAGTTTTGGTATGACATCAAGGAAACAGAAGATGTTTCTGATAAGGACAGGAAGAGGCTGATCCTGCAGAGAAGCTGCAAACTTGTGGTCCATGAAATTGGTCATCTTCTGAGGATCGATCACTGTATTTATTTTGACTGTTGTATGAATGGGTCGGGCCACCTGTCTGAGGATTTCCGCCAGCCCATGCACCTGTGCCCTGTGGACCTCCACAAGCTGCAGGCCCTGACAGGGTTGGATGTGACCGATCGGTACAAGAAGCTGCTGGAGTTCTACAAGAAGCATGGGATGGAGTGTGAGGCAGCATGGGTGGAGAAGAGGATCCTGTTTATTCAGGCAGAGGAACAGAAGCAGGGGAAGAAAAGTGCCTTGAAAAAAAAGGATTAGAAGTTGGACATGTTGAACTCAGTTGTTGTTGAAACATGTTTTTACTTTTCCTGAGTCACTAGTACTCATTGTAGTCTTCATGATATCGGCGTTGTCAGTTTTGCTGTTTCCATAAACATATAAGTCTATTTTCTCAGTTAGTTTATGGATCATCCACCAGTGTGTAATTTGTTTATGTGTGGCTCTCTGTGACCATGTTATTCATGTGTCCAGTGTAACAATGGTTTAAGTTAACAATCTTATTTTCTTCTGTCTTTGTAATGTTGTTTACCTTATCAAGTGATTATCATGAAAGCAGTTAGTTGAGTGCTGTGATAGATGTTATCTCACAGTATACAATGTATATGGTTAGCATTTGATGCATATGTTGTGATGCTATGCTGTTCCTTTGTTTGTATTTGTATAATGTTTTGAAGCACTGTTAATACATGTATTTTATGAAACCAAATATATTACGAAAAGAAAGGTTCAGAGAGATCATATTGACAAGTTTATGTAAATATTAGACAACATTGATATATCATTCTGTGGTGTTGCCTGCCTTGATAATGTTGTAACACAAAAACCTTCACTCTCTCAAATGCCAGTATTCTTGTTTGAGTTTGAGTCGTATGTAGTCATGTATTTTTTCCTATTTTGTCAGGTAGATACCGGTACTTAAAGCAACTTGTGATGATATACAACATACCAGGCAGGAATTGTGTCCCAGTGTAACTTTGTGATTACTGGTATTTTTGTTACTAATCTATTATTTACTTTTGGAATAAACTATTACATGTTGACTATACAAAGTGTTCCTTATTAAAGCAGCCCTTTTGCACTCATCTCTTCAATGTCAAGGAGTGTTGACATCAGGTACATGTGTACCGTCCACATTCAGTCCTCCTTTTCCCTGTAGGATTCCAGGTCAGAAAGGGTTTCCCATACCCCAATGGTTTGAATATTTGTTTCAATCTCCATAAATCAGAAGTTTTACCCTGATACAATACCTTTCTGCTCAGAAATTACAGGGTTTCTAAAACATGTACCGATACAACAATATAATTGTGCCACCTTTTTTGTTTTCATTCAGTTAAATTTTAACTCACTCACTCACTTTACAGGACCCTCATATTGCCAGCAATTCCTACTTTTGTAAGTCAAGGTAGAACCCTAGTCCAGCCAAAGTATAACTCCATAATCCCAGCCTAGTTCGGCCGGGGTGGAAACTGGACTTTTATAGCCAGTTAACTCCCTTGCCTTGGGATGATGCTCACAGCCAGCCAACTGAAATAATTCTTGACCATCTCAAAATATTCCAACTCATCTGACCTTGAAACAGTTGCTGATCCAGTCTATATGAGTCTGATGCAGTGTCATTGGAGATTTTCATGACCTATTTTGTTTGTTTGTTGTTTAATGCTGTATTCAGCAACATTCCAGCCATATGATGACGGTCTGTAAATAATCTGGACCAGATAGTCCAGAGATTGACATCATCAGCATCAATCTACTCAATTGGGACATGATGACATGCATCAACTAAGTCAGTGAGCCTCACCATCCAACCATTTGTTGCCTCTTACGATTTTCATAGGGGCACAACATGTCGGTCGTGGGTGAGTGAGTTGGGTGTAACTTGGCTTTCAACAGTGTTTCTGTTATCATGGTTATGGCATGTCGTTTTAGCATGCAAGGAAGGGAGTGTTTTTCATCATGACCTTGACAGATGCCAAACAATTATCTTGTTTTGTATAAACAACACCTTCCCAATTTCACTTGGAAAAGAAATGGTCTATACCTATAGGGTTAAGACAAAATCAAACTTTAAGTTCCAGAATAGAAACAAACCATTGTTCACCTGTCACCCAGCTGTCTTAAACTGTAACATTTTCTACATCTTCTCTGAAACAAAAAGATCGGTGAAGCTGAATCTTTGCATGGGTGATCCAGCTGTCCCCTTCCCATATAATACATGGCAGCTAATGAAGTGCCATTGTATACATAGGGAGTACTTCTTTAAATGTATTGTAAACAAATTCATGCTGTTGTGTTATATTTAATGTATATTAATAATGATTTTAATCTTCACGTTCCCCTTGGTGCCTCTGATGCCATTCTTTCATCATATGTTCTTTCGTATCTTCTCTGAAATCCCAAAGTGTATGATGATGAAATTTTGCATACATGATCTTAACAATGCTGTTGTAAAAAAAATTAGAAAAGTTTATAAGCTTGTGAAGTTACCAATAAACAACTATTGACAATTTTTGCATTATTGCTGGCAAAACATATATACACATCATGTGTGCCATGGGGCTAAAGGTCTATTCTTTTTAAAAATCTTTATTTTGATCCATATTCTCATAATGTGACTCATTTGTTGATGTCATTTCTTTCTCTGAAGAACAAGACAATTATTATTTCGAAAGAAATTCCTCTCATTAATACCAATGAAATGATCTGAAAATAATTCTCATTGCAAAGATTTTGACAATGATTTCACTTTCTGTTAACAATAATGATGAAAGGAAACCGAAAAATTCAGAATTATTCATGGATGAGTAAGTTGAGTAATTTGCCTCTACATGTTACAGCTCCTGATGATTTGAGACTTGTGCAGACGTGAGCACGATCATCTACAAGAACAAGATGGAAGGTGGTGGAAAGTCAAGATCTGTCAAAACCAAGACAAAAGTGAAAGATTCTAGATATGTGCCCTATGTCAGAGGATTCAAGGTGCCGGGCAAGGAGGAAAGAATGAAAGCTATAGGGTTTGACATCAAGGGAATTCCACCTCAATTCCTTCCCTCTTCAGACACTAACTTCTTTTCATTGGTTCCACAACCAACATCTATTGATGACTGGCTGGCTCAGTACAATGAAGAAGGGCAGACGTACACAGCATTTCTTGATGAATGTCCGTGGTTGTCGACAAGGAAAGTCACAGGCATGAAACACAGATTTGTCTCACGCAGGGGAACAATGACGAAGAAATACCCAGAAGGAAAGATTTACATAGTCCCAGTTGGAAACTTTGATGACAAGTCCGGTATTGTGTTTGATGATCTTGTTGACTATGCGAGCAGATTTCTCTGCCTTCCTGTGGCAGTGCTTCCAGAAATGAAGTTAGAATTTTCAAAAGATCAACTTTTTCTAACTGAAGAAGCTTCTGTTCATCCATCAGGTAGAAAGAGCCGCGCCCGTCGTGCTAAAATAGATATACGACATCATTCCAAAAGTAAACACCTGCAGATGGATGTGGTATCAGTTCTCCAAGAACTGAGAAGAAAGATTCCCCAAGATGCCCTCTGTGTAATTGGTCTCACAATGTACGACCTGTATGGTGATGATACAGATCTGTTTGTTGCTGGAATGGCTGCTGGTAATCACAATGTAGCCGTGTTCAGTGTACTCAGATATGATCCAAGGCTGACATTCTCTAAGGAGTTCTGGCATGATATCAAACGAACAGAAAAGGTTTCTGACCAGGACAGAAAAAGGCTGGTTCTGCAAAGAAGCTGTAAATTGGTAGTGCATGAAATTAATCATCTTTTGGGGATCGATCACTGTATTTATTTTGACTGTTGTATGAATGGGTCGGGCCACCTGGCTGAGGATTTCCGCCAGCCCATGCACCTGTGCCCTGTGGACCTCCACAAGCTGCAGGCCCTGACAGGGTTGAATGTGACTGATCGGTACGAGAAGCTGCTGGAGTTCTACAAGAAGCATGGGATGGAGTGTGAGGCAGCATGGGTGGAGAAGAGGATCCTGTTTATTCAGGCTGAGGAACAGAAGCAGGGGAAGGCAAGTCAGCTGAAATCACACTTACATGGTGATTACTGATAAGTTTTTGGTTCAGATATATCTGTAGTCCTTTGTATTTCTCATACTTCTACTTTTGTTAATTTAACAGTAGTTTGATGTAAGGGATTGGTCATTTATTAAAGAAGAGAGAGGGGGTGTCAGAGGTTTTGATGTACTCATGTACTGAAAATATATTAATTAGGCACCCCTAATATTTGTCATATTTGTGGATGACTCCCCCATGCCCTTGTACAAAAGCACTTTATATTTTACAATAAAATGTCCATTATTCATGCCCCTCCCCAAATATGTGTGTTATTTTTTAAGACCCTTGCTTAGAATCTTTCATATTTTTGGTGACCCTCCCATCCCTATCTTAAATAACTTGCCTCTAACTTAGAGAACCTCTTCATGATCTGGAGCAAGGTTAAAGTCTAGAAGTTGTAATTGTGTGATATTTAGGCTGTTAAGACATTGTCTCTATGGAAATGGTAATGAAGGTAACCCTATATTTCTCATCTTGATGCCATTATAAAGTTTGAGTTAAGGGGTTGACAATTTAATATTCTTGGAAGAACCTGGCATTTTTATAAAATATAATCTCTCGTCCAAACCTAATCCTGTAAGACATTATCTGATTTATTGTTAAAAGATTATACCTGTTCAGGTGAATTTACATGTGATTATTCTCCTTTCTAGATTTAGAAGATGGTCACGTGAAGCGTCACATTTCTCAGGATCCCTTTGAGAAAAAGGAGGCTAGTGGTAAAACAAGAAGGAAAAGCAAGTCAAAATCCCGAAAATCTGGAAGATATGTGCCTTATGTTAAAGGATTCAAAGTTCCAACCATTAAAGAAAGAACAGATGCAATAGGATTTGATACTAACAACATCCCACCCCAGTTCCGTCCAATATCAGACATCACTGTCTTTGCTGCCATTCCACGGCCTACCTCTATTGATGATTGGCTGGCACAATATAATGTGAAAGGGCAGTCGTTTTCAGAATATGTTCAACACTGCCCCTGGATGTCAAACGTGAAGCACAAGAAAATGAATCACAAATTTGTCCCAGATGGAAAGACATTAAGTGAGAAGTACCCAGAAGGGAAGATCTATGTTGTGCAAGTTGGGGACTTTGATGAAAAATCTTGTTTTGATTTTACTGAGCTTGTTGATTATGCAAAGAGGTACCTCTGTCTGCCGATAACAACATTGCCAGAATTGAAGCTGGAATTTTCAAACCAACAACTTGTACTGCTTGAAGATCCTGACGTCAATCCTGTGATAAAGACCCGATACAATTCAGAATTCAAATATCTCCAGATGGATGTTGGATCCGTTCTCTCGGAACTGGAACAGAAACTACCCACTGATGCCCTGTGTTTGATTGGGCTCACCATGTATGATCTGTATGGAGATGATACAGATTTGTTTGTGGCAGGAATGGCCTCCGGGAAACGAAATGTTGCTATTTTTAGTGTGTGTCGATATGACCCAAGACTTACTTTCTCCACTGAATTCTGGTATGATATAAGTGACACTGAGAATGTGTCGGATCAAGACAGAAAACGGCTTATTTTTCAGCGCAGTTGTAAACTTGTGGTCCATGAAATTGGTCATTTACTGGGTATTGGGCACTGTATTTATTTTGACTGTTGTATGAATGGGTCCGGCCACCTGGCTGAGGATTTCCGCCAGCCCATGCACCTGTGCCCTGTGGACCTCCACAAGCTGCAGGCCCTGACAGGGTTGGATGTGACTGATCGGTACGAGAAGCTGCTGGAGTTCTACAAGAAGCATGGGATGGAGTGTGAGGCAGCATGGGTGGAGAAGCGGATCCTGTTTATTCAGGCTGAGGGACAGAAGCAGGGGAAGAATTAGTGAAAGGATGTGAGGAGTTGCAGTTTGTCTTTCCTCAGTTTGCAGCAGCTAAGTCAGTGAGCCTGTCCAAACATATACTTACATATACGTCCACCAAATCCTGTTTGTCGCCTATTATGAATAGCATGGATTGGAAAAGAACAATTCCAATCCGAATCTTCATGGGGTAAAATGTCAGTAATCATTTACATGTACTAGTGTGTGCCAATAGAGAAAACGTATTACATTTGTGTTTTTAAAACTTAATGACATTAATCATATAATGGGTAGGTTTATCCGCAGGAAATAGCGGACAGAGATGCAAATATCAAAGGTCAAGAAGGGACTTCTTTCAGTGTTTACAAACAAATATCGCGTCGCTCAGACAATCCAATCAGAATTAACCAATGGGAATCTGGAGAAACAACTGGGATAATTGCTATCATTATCAAAAGTGTAGCCTAATATACTGAAAATCAGTGTCTAACTGTGATGTAGCTAAGGCATTTTGTGGCAAACCCTGCTAAATACAATGTTTATTCCTAATATAGGATATTTACCATCCCCAAACACACTTGCGTGATAACACTGTCAAATAACAGAAATATTGTTCTAATTGGCATTAAACTCAAAGCAGTAGTATCTTAATCTTAAAAAAATTATTCTGGTAACATTCATTGTTGATTTGCACCAGTTAAAGCTTGCTTTAAACCAAACTTACTCACTCAAAAGGGGCGGCCAGGTAGCCAAGTGGTTAAAGCAATCGCTCGTCACGCTGAAGACATGGGTTCAATTCAAGACATGGATACAATGTTTGAAGCCCATTTCTGGTGTCCCTCACTGTGATAATGCTGGAATTTTGCTAAAAGCGGCGTAAAACCATAATCACTCACTCACTACTCACTCAAAATCACAGTAGAGATTCAAGTCTTTTGTGATTCCAGTGCATACCACTGTGTTAATTTAACAGATTTGAGGTGACAGACTTGATCATGTTGATAATGGAGTTTGACTTCCACATTAATGTATGTAGTTCTAAAAATACCTCTAAACAATTTTGCAATAAAAAATTGAAAGGAACTGACACCTTTGACATTTTTTACACCAGGGAATATTGAGGATGTATGAAGAAATACGAAAAGATTTCACTTATCAAAAGGAAAACAGTTTAATTGTCAAGTCTTCTACTGTTGTCAGTGTTTTTTCTGTTATTAGACAGCGAAAAGAAAAGTTTAAATAGGTATACATCTGGAACATGATATAGAGGTTGTTTTTTAGCACTGTGATCACCTAGCTGTCCCCCAGTTACATCACTGTGATCTGTAATAGTCAAATCTGAACCTGACGAACCAGTGACTGATATCACTTGCCACCCAATTCATTTAGTTGCCTCTTACAAATAAAGTTTGCTGGGGACCTGTTCTAATATGGAATCCTCATCAGTGGGAGAACATAACAGAATATGTGACCAAATAGCAATGGTGTACTTCATCATTGGGTTATTTTAACCTTAAACATATCATTTGGCATTGCAAGTGTTAAGTAATGACTGATTTTAGAATTCAAATTGTATAAATTGATCCCTCTTGCCTTTTGACCTATAGATGCTTTTCTTGATGAACTGTGAATAATATAAACCAACTTCCCTACTTAATTTTAATTATTGATTTAAAAAGTATTGATCTTGGGAGATGATATTAAGGAGTGTTCGTCCGACTTAACAATATAAGTTATGTAAAATATTTTCATATGAAGAATTTACCATTTATTTTCAACATTATTAATGCACAATGACTTATATGCACATTGACACCTGTACCATCTTTAGTCAGGACGTAATATCAGGGAATTAGCCATGACTGTGATTAGAATGTTCTAAAGGAATATATTTATTTGTTTACTTTCTTTATTGCCAGCATTGTAAAATTGGCAAGAGTATACATGTTGTAACATTTATTAATTTCTCAAAGTTTCATCAAGTATACATTATATAAATATTTGTTTGTTCCTGCACCATTTATTAATAGCTTTTATGATTCTTAATGCCAAATTATTTTTATCAAATTGTGTTTGACATTTTTTGTTATTGATAAAACAAACTACTGGTAAAAGTGTGACTTGTGTTTCACATGTAAGTAACCTCTTTTTGACTTATTCATGTACATGAGTATAGGTATTTTAACAAGATGTAGTTTAATTTTTGGTCATGCTGACTTCTTAAGTTGTTTTGCCTGGAGGATTTTCCATATTCTGTTACAATGTGTTTATATGTACATATATTTTTATCATGTTATCTTTGTTTATTTGACATAATATCATAATTATGTGGTCATTGTATGTTATAATTATGTGTTCATTGTAAATTTGTGTCCTAAATGTTATACACTTCACTGACTATTTAGTACCTGTTGTGTGATTTTCTAAATACATTAATATATTCAAATATATCTATGCCCATGTCATGCATAAATGTATGTAGTTCTAAAACTACATCTCTTAAACATCTTTGCAATAAAAAAATCAAAGAAACTGACACCTTTGACATTTTTTATACCAGGGAATATTGAGGATTTATGAAGAAATACAAAAAGACTTCACTTGTCAAAAGGAAAACAGTACAAGGAGAGTTGGACCACCTACAACAAGAAGAAGTTGCTGTCACAAGTACAGTCTATGGAAATTTGTTTGTGACAATGATGAGCCATAGTTTGTCAGCACTGAACATAAAAGCATTACTAACATGGCGCTTTGGGCTTTCTCTAAAATTAAGCTTACACACCATGATGATATAGAAAACTTTAAATGCTTCAGATAAAGGTTGAGAAAATATCAAGTACACCTGCCAGTGATTCCGTTATTGTGGCAGAGTACATTTTACAAACGCTTCTTTCGTCGCTGTTGGGGCTATGGCAAAGAGAGACAACTTGTCCTGACTGATATTAAACATTATGTGGGTCTCAATACATATCTTAAAGATGAACCTACTTCCTTTATGTCGTATAACCTTTTGTGTTTTTACGCCTTTCACAATAACTAGCAATGATTAAAACGACGAACACCGTACATGCAAATTGTTTAGCAACTGCTATCATCGGCCTTTTGTCCAGTACAATCTGCCAGTCACTGTATTGGCAGTGCTCGCCTACGGTCCTATAAAAAAACGAAATATGCCGGTATTTGTATAGCTTGTTCAGGAGATTGATTGCTGAATAGATATAGCCACCTGAGTGTAAAATACTTTTTTGTCAATAATAAATCTGACAGTTGATATTGTTTTGAAATAATTATATCCGACGTCTATATATTTTTAGATTGCTAATTGTCCATTACAAACACTTGTCTCTATAAATTCTGTATGGGTCCGTAGGGTTTACTTTCATTGTCATCTGATAAAATTTTGTCGAGATTTCTTTTCGCTTGGGAGGTGGTATTGAAGATTATCAGATAAACGTCCCGAATCTAATTTGGGGAGTAAAAACCGCGACTAACGAGAAGCTTGGTAACCAGCAAAATAGTCTCGCCAACACGAGAACATTCACTTTCAAACGCTTCGTTGTTTCCATGTATTTGTACACTTTGTGGTCATACAACTACTTTATTAACCTGCTAACTCATTACTAAAGTACATCTGGCATCCATTGGATAGATAACTACTGGTTTATACTATATGTTTAAACTTAACTCATTGGAACAGCTAATTTAAGAACCGACGCCCTTTCACCAGACAGTCCTTGCACTCCTTGTTTTCACATACACATTCTCTGAACGTGGGCAGCGGTATCTGCTGGAGGTGAGGTCACAGTGAGGGTGTTACCGACTTGAGAACTGATCCCCTGCTGACACCAACACTCCAGGTGAAGAGCAACTGAATGAACATTCCAGTGTTGATATGTAACCAGGCCTCATATCGATATGGTCGCAGGTATGGAGAGGGTGAGAACACGTGACCGCCGTCCAATTCAGCTGTGCAGCCAGGAACTGGTTACGTCGGGACTGGCCCACGCACCCCTTTCGTCATACGTCGGTGGGATCACTGCCGTCATACGTCAGTGTGAGTGAGTGAATTTGGTTTAACGCCGCTTTGAACAACATTATTACAGTTATATCACGGCGTGTCAGATTAATGTTGGAGGAAAACCCGATGTGATGCAGGTCTTCAACGTTTACCATTGAGGTGAAACCCACGAGCACGGGTATGGTGCTGACAAACCAAGAAACAATCGGGGCGTATCGGGGTCGTCAACCATTATACACTTATGATAGGTTCCTGGCGTGAACAAGGGACGCAACTCTGCACAGCGATTTATTGCGTTTCAGACGACTGGGCCACGTCCCACGTCAATATAATATCAACAATACGTCAATATGATCACTTCCGTCAGACGTCAATATGATCACTTCCGTCAGACGTCAATATGATCACTTCCGTCAGACGTCAATATGATCACTTCCGTCATACGTCAATATGATCACTTCCGTCGGACGTCAATATGATCACTTCCGTCAGACGTCAATATGATCACTTCCGCCAGGCGTCAATATGATAACTTTCACCATACCCTTGATATGATCACCTCCGTCAGACGTCAATATGATCACTTCCGTCAGACGTCAATATGATCACTTCCGTCATACGTCAATATGATCACTTCCGTCGGACGTCAATATGATCACTTCCGTCAGACGTCAATATGATCACTTCCGTCAGGCGTCAATATGATAACTTTCACCATACCCTTGATATGATCACCTCCGTCAGACGTCAATATGATCACTTCCGTCAGACGTCAATATGATCACTTCCGTCAGACGTCAATATGATCCCTTCCACCATTACTGTTCTCTGCAAATAATTCCCTCCTTGATTAATCAATTACTAGATAAATCAGTCTACAATAGGAACATAACCCAACACATTATAATGTAGACCGTAAATGTAATGTTTAAACTGCACCTCAGTCGTATGTCGGAGGACAAGCACTATAAAACCGGCATACGGTCGGACTAGTACAAGCAGCGTACCCGGCCCCGTGTCACATGCGCGTCACTATTACGTCACGTGATTACTTCCATACTACTCAAACTGCCTGTTTCTCCTTCGTACGTATATTTAATCCCCCGACCATTCCCCCAAAGTACCCCATCAGCGTGTTCCTTGGTCGCGCTCTCCACCGCGGGGCTGTTTGGTCCCGGCCCAGGTGTTTTACAGGCGGTTTGAGTATTACAGTTGTAATATTGCAAACGTTAAGATGGACGCTCGTGGTCCATTTGTCTGAGGCTCAGCCATTCGTTGTAAAGAATTCCTCAAACTATGAACAACTGTTTTTTCTGACCCAGGCTGGAATATTGCTGACACGCTCTCATTCACCAAGTGAGTTAGTGAGTGAGGTTGGTTTAATGCCCCAGTATTTCTGTTTTATTGGTCAAGTCAGATGAAAGTTATGCAGACGCGTCTGTCTCAGCTAAGGGACGCAACTCCGCATGGGAAATCGCGGCGCCTTAGAAGACTGGGCCACCTCAGCCCGGGTCACTCACCAAGATATTCTTAAGCAACGTGGAGCACGATGATAACGAGTTACACCTATAAGGTTTACATTAAGAATATTGCGCAGTAAACAGATAACTTTATAACAGATAAAGAGATTGTCAGCTCTATTTATATACGACACTATAAAGTTCATAGTGACTCATCCAGAATCAAGAGTTGATGTTAACAATGGGGACACGTGAAGAGCTGTAACCTAAATTCCTTGAAGAAAAGAAAAGAAACGTTTGTGGCTGTTCGTGAAAATCAGGCGAATAAAGGACTGGTGAAGGTTGACTGAGTCCAGCCCCGTTCAGACTGCACAGTGAGCCTATCTATTCTTCTCACGTTAAACTAGTGGGTACATACACGCAAAACCTATTTTTAATCCATATCTATCTAAGAGTGACATCTTGACATGTTCATGACTCGTCTTATGAGATCGGTGACGTGTCGGGTAACGAATGCTGCACAATATCCTGAGCCATCTGTCAAATCTGTCACAGCACATCCGTGAGTGTAAAACAAGCCAAAAGATCTGTCTTTTCTTTTTTGGTTTCCCGCAACCCCCCACTCTCTCCTCGTCATACTCAATTCATCTTCAAGCAATGCATCCCCACCCGACGTACACACGTTGTGCCCTTATCATGAAATACGCTGCTTTTAGCTATATTTCAGCTATTGCACGCGGGGTGATAAGAGGGAGCGTGCATGATTTTACGCCACGTTTACACAAACACATGCATAGGCAAATCAAGTGCCACGTCAACAAACACGGGAATATATGGTACAAGTCACCATAGGTAATTGCATCGGACATCAGTTTGGTCACTGATGTGTCACATTTGGAATTGTCTTCCACATCAAAATCTATGCGAGTGTATAGCGTTTTGTCGACAAAGTAAATAATGTTCCGTTTAGTGAACCCAATTATACTGGTCAAAAGAACTAGCAACGTAAACTTCACAAGCCGGGATATAACAGAAATACTGTTGAAAGCGGCCTAAATTCGCTCACTCGCTTTGTACAAGTCAGCACGGCGGTTTCAAAAATGTCGACATTGTATACACATTATTACAACGTTCTTACCACCTCATATGATATTATCGAATTGCGCGACTTGTAATTTCATTTCAACAGTGCCTAAACTTGATTTTAAAGCAATATGCATAAAAAAACCAGTGAAGAAGCTGATATTCTAATTTAAACATTCATCTTTTTCATTCAAAGAACGGAGGCCACATGGTCGAAGGATCATTATGTAATATCTGAATGGCGTACTTTAAGCTTAAAAGATGTGTGCTGTGGTGGTTATGCTTTTGCTCGTTACGGTTTTGACACCTTGTATCACTGTTGAAAGGGGCCGTTGTGGGTGGTCCAAATGAAGTCCCGTGGCACTGATGGGGGCGCATAGTTCGGGGACAGTTATTCTTTGGCACCAAAAAGGTTATACAATGATTGTCGATTGTCATCTAAGTCTCTTGGGGGTAGTGTTATGCAGCTACACCAAGTCTCATAGTCTTAAGTGTTGCCACCCGTTATGCAGCTTTGAGCAGTGGATCCAAATGTGACTTGGTTTTCTTGTCAAGTGCTTTGTAATTTTGTCTACTCAAAGAATCCCATCTGAGAAACACAAATATCACGGTAAGGTTAGGAGTTAAGACAGCATAGAGTAGTCTGTCATGCATCCCGAGATGGTGCGAGATATATATGCCGTTATATCTGCGACTATTGATTATGTTTTAGTCTGAGATCGCGTTCAACATGAAAGGGAGGTCACTCTGTCGATTTGGTGTGAGTACACAAATGAGCAGTTGCATGTCATTAACACTAGTCTTATGAATCTGATTTTTATGTAAGAGTTGATAATGAACCATGGAATGAGAAGGTTCATGTAGGCATCGAGAGAGTATATAATAAACACGTTCCAACCTTGTTTTGTTGTGTGACCTTCGCGGAGGTGATGCATTGTCTTCGTGGGCACTTCTTTGTGCTTCGTTACAATACATCATTCGTAATTTCCGTGTCATCCATCATAGGGTGCAGCACAGATCAAGGATTAGAGATACATAATATGCATACCTGCACACACTACCGGTCAAGGCATATATTCCTGTTGTATATTACCGTATTCGACGTAATAAGCGCCCAGGGCGCTCTCAAAATTAGAAATTGGGGTCTCTTATTAGAATAGTATTTTGTTGAAAAAAACAGAGTTGAAAGATAAGTTTCGCGGTTTATGCTGACAGTCTGATATTTTTATATACGACAGATATATTTTTCCAGAATTTAATTACCCATAATTAAGGGTGCATATAACACACGAGTGCGTATTATACGTGAATGAATAAGTCTTGTGTACATTGATCAATCGGAAGCGGTGCTAATTGGGATTGTTCACTAGCCAATATATTAATAAATATCGCCGTGGGCGCTTATTAGAGCGGGGCGATTATTAAGTCGAATACGGTATATATATATATCGTAGATCTCAATAGCAGCACCGGGCACGTCGTCGCATTGCTAACTGTTTAACTGTGTAAATGTTAATTAAGACGTTTAAAATGTCTTTCTCAGGGTTCGAAGCGTCAACACCTTTTAACATTGCTTGCATCTTAACTATCACAAGTGAGCTGGACTGTCGCACAAAAGGGACATTAAGCTAAGACAAATAAACCAAAAAATGAACTGGTGTAGTGAGAATAAGTGAGGATCAGTGACCGTGAATAAAACAGCTCTGTGACACAATCAGGGTGTCAGCCATGGGCTGATTAATGTGACGATGGTCTGATTAACCTGATATAGACTACCACAGTCGTGGTGCCAGGCATGGTCTGATAACCGATGGGGTAGGTATCACTACCCTGTGGAAGTGTCAGTCAGGGTGCCGTGGTTTTGTTAACGTGAGAGAGACATCATTACCTCAGTCAGGATGTCCTGGTCTGTTGAACGTGAGAGAGACATCACTACCACAATTAGGATGTCCTGGTCTGTTGAGCGTGAGAGAGACATCACTACCACAATTAGGATGTCCTGGTCTGTTGAACGTGAGAGAGACATCACTACCTCAGTCAGGATATCCTGGTCTGTTGAACTTGAGAGAGACATCACTACCACAATTAGGATGTCCTGGTCTGTTGAACGTCAGAGAGACATCACTACCTCAGTCAGGATGTCCTGGTCTGTTGAACGTGAGAGAGACATCACTACCTCATTCAGGATGTCCTGGTCTGTTGAACGTGAGAGAGACATCACTACCACAATTAGGATGTCCTGGTCTGTTGAACGTGAGAGAGACATCACTACCACATTCAGGATGTCCTGGTCTGTTGAACGTGAGAGAGACATCACTACCACATTCAGGATGTCCTGGTCTGTTGAACTTGAGAGAAACATCACTACCTCATTCAGGATGTCCTGGTCTGTTGAACTTGAGAGAAACATCACTACCTCAGTCAGGATGTCCTGGTCTGTTGAACGTGAGGGAGACATCACTACCCAAGTCAGGATGTCCTGGTCTGTTGAACTTGAGAGAGACATCACTAACACAATTAGGATGACCTGGTCTGTTGAACTTGAGGGAGACATCACTACCACAATTAGGATGTCCTGGTCTGTTGATTGTGAGAGAGACATCACTACCTCAGTCAGGATGTCCTGGTCTGTTGAACTTGAGAGAGACATCACTACCGCATTCAGGATGTCCTGGTCTGTTGAACGTGAGAGAGACATCACTACCACATTCAGGATGTCCTGGTCTGTTGAACGTGAGAGAGACATCACTACCACAATTAGGATGTCCTGGTCTGTTGAACGTGAGAGAGACATCACTACCACAATTAGGATGTCCTGGTCTGTTGAACGTGAGAGAGACATCACTACTTCATTCAGGATGTCCTGGTCTGTTGAACGTGAGAGAGACATCACTACCACAATTAGGATGTCCTGGTCTGTTGAACTTGAGAGAAACATCACTACCACAATTATGATGTCCTGGTCTGTTGAACTTGAGAGAGACATCACTACCACAATAAGGATGTCCTGGTCTGTTGAACGTGAGAGAGACATCACTACCACATTCAGGATGTCCTGGTCTGTTGAACGTGAGAGAGACATCACTACCACAATTAGGATGTCCTGGTCTGTTGAACTTGAGAGAGACATCACTACCACAATTAGGATGTCCTGGTCTGTTGAACGTGAGAGATACATCACTACCACAGTCAGGATGTCCTGGTCTGTTGAACGTGAGGGAGACATCACTACCACAATTAGGATGTCCTGGTCTGTTGAACTTGAGAGAGACATCACTACCACAATTAGGATGTCCTGGTCTGTTGAACGTGAGAGAGACATCACTACCACAATTAGGATGTCCTGGTCTGTTGAACTTGAGAGAGACATCACTACCACAATTAGGATGTCCTGGTCTGTTGAACGTGAGAGAGACATCACTACTTCATTCAGGATGTCCTGGTCTGTTGAACGTGAGAGAGACATCACTACCACAATTAGGATGTCCTGGTCCCATGAACTTGAGAGAAACATCACTACCTCAGTCAGGATGTCCTGGTCCCATGAACTTGAGAGAAACATCACTACCTCAGTCAGGATGTCCTGGTCTGTTGAACGTGAGGGAGACATCACTACCTCATTCAGGATGTCCTGGTCTGTTGAACGTGAGGGAGACATCACTACCCTAGTCAGGATGTCCTGGTCTGTTGAACTTGAGAGAGACATCACTACCTCAGTCAGGATGTCCTGGTCTGTTGAACGTGAGAGAGACATCACTACCTCATTCAGGATGTCCTGGTCTGTTGAACGTGAGGGAGACATCACTACCTCAGTCAGGATGTCCTGGTCTGTTGAACGTCAGAGAGACATCACTGCCACAATTAGGATGTCCTGGTCTGTTGAACTTGAGAGAATTATCACTACCCTAGTCAGGATGTCCTGGTCTGTTGAACTTGAGAGAAACATAACTACCTCAGTCAGGATGTCCTGGTCTGTTGAACGTGAGGGAGACATCACTACCTCATTCAGGATGTCCTGGTCTGTTGAACGTGAGGGAGACATCACTACCTCATTCAGGATGTCCTGGTCTGTTGAACTTGAGGGAGACATCACTACCTCAGTCAGGATGTCCTGGTCTGTTGAACTTGAGGGAGACATCACTACCTCAGTCAGCATGTCCTGGTCTGTTGAACGTGAGGGAGACATCACTACCTCAGTCAGGATGTCCTGGTCTGTTGAACTTGAGGGAGACATCACTACCTCAGTCAGCATGTCCTGGTCTGTTGAACGTGAGAGAGACATCACTACCTCAGTCAGGATGTCCTGTTCTGTTGAACGTGGGAAACATCACTACCTTAGTCAGGATGTCCTGGTCTGTGGAACGTGGGAAACGCAACTAATACTCTCAGGGTGTCATACATATTCCTGTAAATGTGAGTGAGACATAACTAACACAGCCTAATATCAATCACTATTGATAGTCTTTTGAACGTTGGACGTCACTGCTACAGTCAGGGTTTCAGTTATGGGTGTCAGACATGGTTCTGTGAATGTGAGGGAAACATCATTGCCACAGCCTGGGTGTCAGTCAGTAGTGATAGTCTGTCGAACGGGGTTGGGACATCAGTACTTCAATCAGGGTGTCAGACATGGTTTTGTAAATGTGAGGGAAACATCATTGACAAGGCCTGGGTGTCAGTCAGTAGTGATAGTCTGTCGAACGTGGGTGTGACATCAGTACTTCAATCAGGGTGTCAGACATGGTTTTGTGAATGTGAGGGAAACATCATTGCAACAGCCAGGGTGTCAGTCAGTAGTTATAGTCTGTCGAACGTGGGTGTGACATCAGTACTTCAATCAGGGTGTCAGACTTGGTTTTGTGAATGTGAGGGAAACATCATTGCCACAGCCTGAGTGTCAGTCAGTAGTGATAGTCTGTCGAACGTGGGTGTGACATCAGTACTTCAATCAGGGTGTCAGACATGGTTTTGTGAATGTGAGGGAAACATCATTGCAACAGCCTGGGTGTCAGTCAGTAGTGATAGTCTGTCGAACGTGGGTGTGACATCAGTACTTCAATCAGGGTGTCAGACATGCTTCTGTGAATGTGAGGGAAACATCATTGCCACAGCCTGGGTGTCAGTCAGTAGTGATAGTCTGTTGAACGGGGTTGGGACGTCACGACAGCAATCAGGGTGTCAGACATGGGAGGGAGACAACTCTGCCACAGGCTGGATGCCACTTAGTCAGTCACGGTGGTCTGGGGCCATGGGCCATGATCGCCGGCAGAGAATGAGTCACTACACATGACAATGAACTGTTATGTTAATTGATTTTGCACACTAATCGATGATGAGGGCTGTCATGTCTTGTGTCAGGAAAAAAGGAAACTCAGTATAGAAGCCGGGTTAGGAGGTGCGGACAATAAACCTTGGTCGTGCATCAAGATCTCCGTGCAGAGTGAGTCAACGTATAGGCTTCATTGTACACTTTCTAGTTACCACGGAATAGAAAGGGCTTGACAGTAATTGGTAAGGTGGCTTGTTTGTTTGTTGTTAAACGCCGCACTCAGCAATAATCCAGATAAATAACGGTGGTCTGTAAATAATCGAGCATGGACCATTCTATCCAGTGATTCACATAAACATCGATCCACGCAACTAGGTTACGATGACATGCAATCAACCAAGTCACAGATCCATGAAGTCGCTTCATACGACAAGCATGGGTTGCTGATGGCGTATATTCTTACCCGGAATCCCCACAGGTAAGGTGACATACGTTTTGGCAGAGAGTACAGATTAAATCTGGTGGTTGCGTGGAAATACACCCCCCCCCCCCCCCCCCCCCCCCCCCGGGGGGTTAATAAAGGTTCTAGGTCTTAGTTGTATCGTGAACCGTTTTAACATTATTCATTCTACTTCTACTTGGTTTTGGTTCAAATCATGATATAGTTTGAAGACAGCAATGGCTTCATGCCTAGGTTGTAGGTTATATTCAGTGTGTGTAAACAACGAGCAGATTAATGTGAACTCATTCGATTGTTTTTGTAAGTTAATCTCATAGGATATGTGTGAAAAATGAGATTCGTGCAACTTCAGAGATCAATCGATACTGGACCGGACCAGACAATGATATTATCAGACATGAGGAGTACCACGAATGCCAAATAATCGATACAATCTAAATACGGTAACCGTTGTTATTCATCCCACCACGTGAGTCGAGCTTCCTCGGAACTGCTCTGCCGGGTCTCCTTCAACCGTTTCAGCTCTAAACCCTGACCTTTAACTGACATACATTGTCGCAGACTGCAACGACAATGGCGTAATTTATGCGATGCTCGACCTGTGAAACATCCGCTGCCCGCCGTTACAAGTTTACTCTTTGTCGTCTGCTGTTTTGGCAGTTTGGAGCGTGAGGAGGCAAAACGGTGACAGCTGAAACAATAATTGTAATAACGGAACATAAAAAAATGGCCAATGACCGTAGCTGAATATTTCTGGCATGTTACATATTCATGCTTTGCCATCAAAAACGTATTGTATCGATACGCAATCAAATAGACGGAAAACATGCATTTTTCATGGCTAATGCCTCGCTCCTAATTAATATATTCAACATCGGCAGTGACAGATGCTTCACAAGATCTGACAGTTGTTTTTCCAGATCTGACTCCTATTAGAGGCAATACACAGATGTCGTCTAACAGGACCTCCACATCTCTCATCATATAACATTCCTCATATCCTGTTGAACAACTGTTGTGAACCTGCTGAATATTTCAGCCCTGTTTAGCCAGGGCCTATGATCAGTGACGACCAGCTCTTGTGTTGTCTCCCCCCCGTGCTTCGGCGTCTTCGCCTCAACCCTGTCACGCCGCCAAGAGTTCGACCCAGACCGCCATTGTACGGACTGCAAGAACCATGGCCAAGGTAAGCACCCATAGACCTTCACCTATGTCCAAATGTGTGTTGGAAGTCGAGATGTTTAGTTCTCCTTGAATTAAGTAAGCACCCCTAGACATGCACCTTCATATGTCCGAATGTGTTGGCAGTCGAGATGTTGTTATTTGTGTTTGTCGTACGTAAACACCCCTCAGTATGTACTTGTGTCCAAATGTGTTGGCAGTCGAAATGTTGGTCATTTCTCTTTGTCGTAAGTTAGCACCCATAGACATGTCGCGCCATTTGTCCAACAGTCCTGCAGCTTATCGTTTGTCAGGATGACTTAAGACTCCTCGTTGTCCTCAGTACAAAAGGTAGACATGAAACTTCATATATCCAAATGTGTTGGCAGTTGAGATTGACATATGGTTCATATGGCCAAGCTACAGTTCCACCAGTCTGATGGCATTTGAGGTGTTGTTTACTGCTGTTTGCTCAAGTAGGCACCAACAAACATGTAGTCTCATGTGGCTCATCAACAGTTCTACCTCTGAGATATACTTCTGTTTGTCCTACAGTTCTAACAGTCCACGACCCATAAATAATTCATATAGCATGATAACTCACGCATGATGGAGAAAAGTTTTTAACCATTTCATTCATTAAAAATATATGTATTGTCTGTGTCTTAATTTGTAGGATTTTGCTTTGACCCATAATATGAATGACAAGATCATCGCCTGTTTGCCTCAGCTGTGTGCATTTCAAAAGAGATGAATATTCAGTATAATATTGCGAGAAGTACTAATATGGCGAGTGACACATTGTTCACACAAGAATATAACATGGTAATTATCTTCATTATATTTACAGTTTTTGAATTAACAGGAATTGCAGAATCGTTCAGCATAAGCAATGTAACTGTCTCCCAAACTGTATACAGTACGTTTTATGCTGTATACATGCATATCTCTCTATCTGTCTGTCTGTCTGTCCGTCCGTCCGTCCGTCCGTCCGTCCGACTGTCTGTCTGTCTGTCTGTCTGCCTGTCTGTCTGTCTCTCTGTCTGCGTGCGTGCGTGCGTGTGTGCGTGCGTGTGTGTGTGTGTGTGTGTGTGTGTGAGATATGTTAGAAGTTTCCTATAAATCAAAGTTCAAATAGCTGATGTATTTTCAGTGCTGCTGGTTCTAGGCCTCAAGTCATGTATTGTCAATAAATCATATGTTAATCCTCTCTTCACAAATATGTAACTTACACTTGAAAGAAGTCGAACATGAAATATCAACCCTAACTTCATTGATAGAACAGGTTCTAAAAAAACACTTTTAAAATAGATTTGTGACTAATATATAATCGTGTGTAACTTTAGAAAAATATAATTATACTAAAGAATAATATTAACGAAATAGGTTACGGTTCTGATACGTAACACCCATATGACAGTTAATTTATTCCATTTACACATTCGTCCTTAAACAATCAGTAAAGCCACATTGCATATCTCACGAACTAGCTGCAAATACATACATCACTGTTTACTAGACGTAATCACTTAACAACGACAATATTCTGCTCGACACATTTGCGTTTTAATGCAACAAGACTTAAAATAACAGAGTAAGATTAGAGTTGTCCATGTTGGGAGAAAAATATATTTTCCTGAGTATTATTTGTAATACCCAGGAATAGTATGTGACTATCCGAACACAAATATAGGTAACTACTGTGTGGCCTCATTTGGATACATGTTTTAAAATGAACCCAACCCTTTCTCCAAAGTTATCTTTCTAGCATGGCTTTCTTGTTAGGCAGGGATATGCTTTAAAACCTTGCAGGACATATTTAACGACAGTTACAGCATCCATGGGCTCATCAAATTCCAGAGGCGTGTGCATGTTGTCCCTAACGACATTAGAGATAACTGCTTGCTTGACCAAGGAACAGTGATACTTCACACGTCATTTCCAAACCCTCGGTCTAGTAAAGTGTAAAACTAGCAATGCATACTATACGATCATAGGATTTTGATTTTCGTTGAGGCCAGGTAACTTATATGGGTGCAGTATGGGGGTGCATTATAGGGGTACAGTACGTACAACATTGTGAGCGGCACCACACACATCTTAACAGTATTACGTCATAATCATGTGAGAAAATACTTTAATTAACCAAAGTATCTGCCACTATTCCTTGCCGTTGTTGGCTAGTGATCACTTCCATCACAACCTGGCCCATCGCGAATACAGCATGGCGGTGATAAAAGACCAGAAGACGCTTTGTGGCAGTCATAACTGTCAACACGTACTTTGTATGATAGAGATGATTTTCATTCAGCAGAAGTTCCATCTACATATTGCAGGGCATCTGAACTAAAATATGATTCATACTGGTTCTCTCTCTTGAAGTATCGATTGTGAATTTCTGCCTGTTCCTAAGGAGCGCACGTTTCCTTGTGCTATAGCGTCCCTGTGAACATCTGATGTCGAGCTCAATATGCTAAATTATTTACATCCTCTTCAAATTATTCACACACGCATGCTTTAATAATGTTTCGGGAAGTGCAAGCTTTTATTGGCTGCTGTGACCTTTCAAACCCGCCCGTTTGCCATCCGCTCATCCATTTGACATTGGCTTTCGTCCACATCGCAGAGACAAGATAATCTTATCTGCTAGTGCCATATTCTGCTTGGAGTTTCCGGGTAAGAATGGTTCCCCCGCAACCTATGCGTGTCCTCCAAGACGACAGAATAAATTGAATGGTCAGACTCGGTGACTTGGTTGAATGCGTGTCATCGTAAACCGATATTACCAATCACTGGTTGTCTGGTCCACACTCAATTATGTACAGGCCGCTGTCATGTAGCTGGAATACTGCTGAGGGTGGCGGTATACAACAAATAAACAAACCTAGTGCCATGGCCTACAGGGATTTTTAGTTGTATACGGAAGTAACCATTGAGCGATTGTATAATCCTGTTCTACAGGCGTCAACAAAGAGTTTGGTTATGGCGTCGCCACCTATTGACGTCAACAACGACGGTATAACAGTAAATAACAACCCACAATGGCAACTGTCCAACACATTGCTGTCACATATTCACTTTATATAGACACCGTCTGCCGTCTCCGCTCATGATTATGAGAACCTGGGTAATACGGGATCACTGTGTGTGCTTACACAACTACGCAGATAAGGAAAGTACATGGATGACCGCCTCTGTATATATCAACATCGACGGAGCAACGCTTTGTGCATCGAGACGTCGCAGTTACTGAGCACGGTTGTGTCCTGATTACTATCTGTCTCAGCATCTATCATTACAGATCTTGGGAAACCTGTTTCATCTGCTTCATAAAGATACCCGTATGTTGGAAATCGAATGTGATGGTTGAGCGAACTGGCACGAATACAGTTTATGAAAGTTATTTTACAGTTGTGTCGAGACGTCAGTAGTAACATTCAGACATTCTCATATCTTGTAGCAACTTTAATACAGATGTGAATAACACGCACGCCGGGTGCGTAGTATGCTATATACACTGCAGGTCAAAAGAAAGTGCACATCTATGTTTGATGGTGGCTAATAACAAACAAGAAATGTGGCTAAAATGAAACAAAAAAGAAGGTTATACAAAAAAAGGTTATTCGATGGTGAAATATTTGATACTGGTATCATAGGCGATATTACATATATCATATCAATGGAACCTCACAACAGGTGACGTGAACATGAAGTCTCGAAGAAAAGGGGGTTGCAATTTCACAGTACACAGTAATGAGTAAAGCAAGTGTTTTCAAGTAATTACTTCTTTTGCCAGGCAGTTTACTTATCTAGATGGGATAACCTAGTGGTTAAAGCGTTCGCCTGTCAAGCCGAAGACCCGGGTTCGATTCCCACGTTGAAATGTGGTGTCCACCGTCATTAAATCACAGTGATAGTGTTAAAAGTGGCTAATACCACCCTCATTCACTCTATCCTGACAAAGAGATAGGAATGTTTACTTGGTTGAGTCAGGTGATCAGGAACTGGTTCAAACATATCCCCGTAACCACTCGTAATTGACATGTTTCATTGGAGTCACGTTCAGATAAAATGGTCGCACATGCATGGTATTGAGGCATGTAATCCTAATACCCCAATCCCAGCGAACCTTTGTTGTGGTTTATGGCAACAGGGCGGTGTCGGAAGGCGAGACGGGTAGTGCAGGGATCTCAACAGAGTCGATGTGAGGAGATTTGGGACGGACAAAAGCGCATTTAGGACGTGCTCAACAAGCACCTGTGGACCTTAAGTGTGACGCTCCATGCTGCACCACAGCTGTGTAGGTAATTGTCCAACCCAGATCAGCCGGTGAGGCTTGACGTGTCGACTGCAGCCATTGGGCCATCGATTTACCGCGGAATTCCGGCGAAGCAGACGACAACAATTGCAGGTTGGGGGTTCATGTCGGGGAAACCGTAAGCATGGCGGACGATAAACAGCCTGAGGACCACACCTTGTGGAACACCGTTTCGTGGCTCAGGTAACCCTTGTTTAATGTCACAGTGAGAGCAGGCGTCAATTACCTTCCACCATAGTTTTATGTGAGCTGGACGTACCACACGGCCAGGTCGTCGTGAACTACAGCTGTATATAGTTCTACCTGCCTGTCCCGACCAGGGATAGAGGTGGAGGTGGTTATTCACCCTAAACCCTGACAACCACTCAGGTCCGGTGAATATACTGACACTGAATTACCGTTGTCATCAGGATTTCGACTAATTTGTCACCGTTCTCACCACGAACACAAACCTGTGTTGTTACCCCAGGCAGTCGCCATGACTGTTATTCCGTGTGTTTATATTGATCTCATTGACGCGTCCAGGGAAGGCTCACTCTGACCGTGTGTACATACACCATCTAATTGCCTACCTGATCTGACATTATATTTACTCATCCTGTTCGCTTATCAAGTTTGGGTTATTGTCATCAAAACCACATCTATATATCATGTTCTTCATAGTGTTGTTTTGAAAAGACCTCGCTTGAGATTGTGTTTTATTATGTTCGCCATATGTTTATATATGTTTTTTATATGGGTTTGTCTAGTCGTGTCTACTTTCATTATTCGTCTACCCTGATTTACACAGGCGTTTCAGTTCAACATTTAGAATTTCGTAAATTGATTAAGCTTGAGGAAGAGTCTTTTTACTTCCTTGTGTATTGTTCATTTCGTAGGCTTCACATCGTCCACAGTTATAAACATCATCGAAATCAGTAGGACCATTGTGAAACTTTTCTTTTCTGTGAACTTTTACAGATGATAGAATGATGTTGAGCTCATCTCTAATGTTAACTTGTACATATGTTAGAAGTATTGTGAAGCTCTACCTTTATGTAAACTCGTTGTGATTATTGGTGTTTTTTAAGTTTCTTATAATGCCATCTGTCGTCAGAAAGGCAATCCAGTACACTGATGATATCATGTAATTATAGACAGATGTGTGTTTGTGACTCGGCCTTATTCATAATACGTTGAGTAAACCAGATTTACTGTATCTACACATGCATTGATACTGTTGTAAACTATCGAAGCGTATCCAATGTAAAACGTTCCATAATAACAAGCTACACTTAGGTAAGACACAATTTTATGGATAACAACTTCTTTAATACTGTAAAAAGCGACGTTTCGGTATAGATACTGCTTGACAACGGTATAAGGATCTATACCGAAACGTCGCTTTTTACGGTATTAAATTGTACTTACCTTGTCACCCGTCAACTTCTAAGAAATGCCTATCAAACAATTTACACTTAGTGTATCTCATTTTTTCCTACAGCCCCGATTCGTATGTTAGTAAACCCTGATTTCATTTTAGCGTCAATATAGAATGGAAACACAAAACTGTACAGTAGTGGAGTACAGGTCTCAATTCAAACCATGTAAAGAAAGTGTTATTTCTTTTCCAAACGTTAAGGCCTAGGGCATAGATACCCATCTCACCAACAGTGTATTTATGGCCATGAAGACCTTTGTTCGACATGTACATGTACTTACAGGTCACAGAGGTTCTGCTTGGTTGACCTATAAACGTTTATCACATTGATCCTGGCTGGGTTTGTCAGTCAATTGATCATGTGTTCCCAGCTTAAACTAGCCGCCGATTGTGTCTGGCCTTTCTGTTGCTCCGCCGTGCTGTTCAAAACCACCATTTCACACATTGCCGTCTCTAGTTCATGGTGATGTGGAAAGATATCATAACCCATATTTAACTGCTTTAGTACGGTATGTTGTTTGTAATTAGATATAAAGAAAATGAGTATTTTCTTAAATAATTCATGCGTAGGCAAGCGTTTCAAAGTAACACTTCTTATCAGAAGCGGTTTTGGGATCCATTTCCTCTGGGAAAATATTAGCACACTCAAGAGTTGGAAGAACAACGTTACAGATCTATACTTCTTTCTCTTTCGTCGGGTGAAGGGGCAACACTTAGACCTGAAAAGGTGACTATAAGTTTCATGTCTTCATCATAAAATATGTCTATGGCTAATTTAAGCCTCAACCGATTACAATGAAATAGTGTGATCTGTGAAAATACGAAATAACACGTGGCAGTGTTCAATATGTTAAGTTAAGGGAGTCTTGTAATTCCAGTGGCGTAGCAGGAATCCTCAACGACCCCACAAATGTCTACAACAACGAGGCATCATCAGATTCATTCGTCCTGTTCATGTTCACAGCAGGGATCTAAAGTGAAGTGGTTTAATATATTTTAGTTGAAAATAGTTCCAAACTATTCAAATTAGAAATATCAGGTAATATATCCGTAGCAAATGCACTTCTAACGAAGGCAATCTCAATTCCAATTTGGTTCGTGTACCCAGATGTAAACATATACATTATTCTCTGTCCTTTATTGTATTATCGTTTGAATTAATAGATGCATACAGCTGGTTCATAATGTAAATACAGATTCAAAACTGCAAGATATTAATGTGAAGTCGAGGTCAGTCGAGGTCAACGTGACATGACACACTTCCTCTGTACCATTTTATGTTTATTTGTAACAGGTTACGTGTAACAATGGACATATATGTGTACAGGAGTGGGATATGTATTGTTTATTCGATACAGTGTTTGCTGTCAAATGCCAACACATATTGGATCGATGCATTACAATGCAATATGTGAGATGAAAGGTGGAGCCACACCGTTATTGAGATGCACCTACATGCACTGTCAAGCCAAATCAATATTTATTGATTAAGTACAACATGCAACAAAGTACGGTTCGTAACACGTATTGATTACTAGTTAGGTGTTACTTGTGGGTTACTCCTGCAGAATGCATTTGGGTATGTAGTGTTGATGACGGCTTAACGGGGGACTGCGATTGTTGTTCTTGTTTCCATTGTCTGCCTTAGTCTGGACAATCAATAACATATGTGAGACTGAGACATTGTCTCAGTTGTAGTTAGGAGACTCATTAACTTTTAGAATTAACAATGAGTATTATTATGTATAACGTCTTTATTATATGTAAACATCATTTCATGGCTACTTCTTGCCACTTCATCAGCTTAATGAAACGTTATGACTACTACTACTACTACTACTACTACTACTACTACTACTACTAAAACACCGTCAATGTGTGATTTTGCATCGAAATGTGAATATGAAATGTTGATTATGTAATGAATTTAATGAGACTGTTCAACACAATGTCAGTGCACAAACACAGTATCTTAAGCGACAAGTTGGAGTGGCTCGATCATTTTATTACCGTCTTCGCAATGCTTGTGGTTTTGACACAGAGGTCCATCCATGGTACGACCCAGAATATGTAGAGGGCGTCATGGAAAATGATGAATACAATTTTCTTTTGGAATAGGCCCATATACAGTCTCAGACCTATCCAGGCCAACAAACCTGATCTTGTCCTTTTTGGAAAATTCAATGAAAACATTTATATTATTGAATTTTCTGTCCCTTTGGACACTGATGTGATTGACAAGATTCAGGAAAAACATAACAAATATGCAGACCTCGCTTTCGAAATGTCACCAAGCTATTCGACTCCCCATTGTTCACGGTGCCTTAGGTTTGGTACCTCCAAATCTGTTGACTGACATCGGGAGGGCAAGGGCCCTGAATTGATGATGAGCCTAACCAGCCTGACTGTGCCAGGATCACCCAAACCATTTCTAATGTTGGTTTCCATAATAAAACACATTGTCATGTTTACATCCAACTACTAGATGCCTATAAAGACTCCCAACGTTTAGATAGATTTACAAAAAAAACACGAACAGAATGACAAATTTGTGTTTAAATCAAATTTGCCGGGACCGCCAAATACCTCAAGTCCAGCCCCCTGTAAGACCAGCACATTTAAGAACAATTTTGTTGTTGTAACGAGTGAGTGAGTGAGTAAGTCATGTATGTATGGTTTTCCGTTGCATATTGCAGGATTCCAGGAATGGTAGGACGAGCATGCGCATGTTGGGAGTAGAACCCAGATTTCGTAATAGACGTAACTACAAATGTATCCATTCACCCAACAGCAGATCTGCTTATCCTTGTTCCAGTGGTTACAATGGAATGTGTCAGGAAGATGACGGAGTATGGATAACCTATTCTGAACGCAGGGCTGAGTAGTGTCTCTTCTATTTTGGGGATGGCTCCTGACATATACGTCTCACGCCAAACAATAAATACTCTTCACATATCGTTTATACACCTTCTAGCCAACTCTTTAAAAAGTGATATGAATAGTTGGTACGTATTAATATGTATGTAATAATTAGTTATTTAACAAAACAATATTTTCGTGGAAGAAATGTTATCAATATGTTTCCATAAAATATTTGAAAAAAACTCCCACGAAAAACCTAATGTGGGGGATGGTGTTAATAATGATTAATCATGTGATAAATATTTTAAAGATTTTTCGTTTTACACCATGTCATCATACCATTATTACAGGGATCAAGCAAGCCATTCACAAGGTATTCCACACCGCCCAATTTTTTTGAAATATTCAAACAACAATGATGTGATGTGTTTCTGACAAACCATATTCATACGTCACATTCGGTAAATTCCGTAAAATGTCGTCACGTAGAGACACAATAAAGATTCGTCGGGATGGCCGGGGCGTCGTTCCGAAAACTTCCATATAAGGAATACGAATATCCGGTGGATGTCCCACTTTCACCACTTGAATAGTCGTCAGTTTACCTGTTCACCAACAATGCACATGTTTTGTTATAAGGCTTATCCACTATAGCAAACTATCATGTATTTTAGGAAAGAAATCCCTACATACCCGCACCCAGTCCACGAAAAACTCTTTGCTGAATACAATTTAAATATACAATCTTTACTTTGCAATGACCTCCATTCGCTTTACATCGAGATCATACGACATGGATGGGTGACCTTACACCCCTAGGCTTATCCCCGGCTTGTGTACATGGAGATGTTGGAGCAGCCAATCAGATCACGGTATTTTGTACATAGAACACATTTACGTATGCACATGACACGACCGGTATAAATGTATGCTCCTGTCGAACCCCTTTGAATTTATGACATCGAAACAGAAGTGCTCATGTCGTTGAGGAATATCAGCGCTAGCTCGCACGGCCGACCACTATCTTACCCCTGTGGGCCGTTCATTACCACAAGGTAGGTGATAGCTATGTGTGTAGTCGTTATATATCACATGAAAATATATAGGCAAGTATCCCGTGACGGCACATGTGACTTGATTAAGGGATTTTCCCCCAATGTTAACGGCACACCCTCATGTGATACTGTCCCGCCTACACTCGTCTAGATTACAGTATTGTCTTTGCTACATTGTCTTGATGTTATTATTTATTAGGTATAAAGAAGACTAGAATGTTATATATAAAATGTAATTAAATTTGTATGCAATTTTCAAAAATAGTATTCAGTACCCTATTATATTGTGTACATTTATGTGAACATCAATGTTAAAATATGTGACAACCTGCCCAAGGCCACTTAACATACTCTGTAGGTTATTGGGAGGTGCATCCCCATGTTACAGTTAAGAAGCTTGACATAGAAAAGAAAATCTCACAAGACAAAAGAAAAAAGTGTTAACGTTATGCCATGTTTTCTGAACAGTTAAACTCGTTGATTTCGATATCCTTCACATGAGGCTTCTCAAACAGTAGAATCTATGCGACCGACCCTGCATGAATGCTGGCTGTCATGTTTTTGTCTCGTTATTCAAAACGACGTCGCATTGGTTGATGCCAGAATACGTACATTCAAAAGCTATTCCCTAACAATTTCCTCTTTTTGTCTGGTGCGTTGTGTTCAGTTTCAAACTCGTCCAAATGAATGCCCTTCCGCTGAATAACATACCACAGCCCATAGACACCATACCCAACGACGTTAACCTACGTACTATTGTCAGTCTATGTAAACCTTATGCAGATATTCAGATCGGCAACATTCCCCAAGAAACGTTTCGTGTGGATACCTCAATGTGTTGAATAAACATTGAATGGGAGTGAAATGACACAGAGGTAATAAAAATACAAATGCTTCAAGCAAGAATTCAAAACGTGTTCACGTGTAATACAACACTGGTTGGCATATATGTTAGATGTTGCGATCTGTCCACTAGTCAAGAGACTGGAATCCCTGTGTTAAGGATATCGCACAGTTCAACAGTAAAATCGCTGGTAAGATTTACTGTTAATCATGGTTATTTTGTACTGTCATGAGAAACATTTCTAGTAAGCTTAGCAGAGATTATTTGTTATTTGGGACATAGTTTTGTCGCTTATATTTACTTGCATTTTCTGGAGCAACACATACAACACCTTATTGTTAGCTGACTTCGCCAATGGGACCGTGGGTGCGCTCTTACATGACAGACATTTCAACGCAAACTCATCTTTGTAAATACTCGTCGCAATGAACAGCTTACAAAGATCAGCATACACCACACATCATTAACCTGCAAGGCGGTTTTCCTCCCATATGCCCTGGAGATGAAGACAAACAGCTGAAGCAGTCTGACAACTCTAGCCACACACCGGGCTGTCTTCAACCCATACTTTTCCCAGCTAGATTAAACTCAGCCAGGTTGTACGTGTAGAAACCGAGTAAGTCTTGTGTTTGCCGTGAGATTCAATGTTAGAAAAAAAGTCGGATCCCTGTTTGTTCCTTGTTGGTTCACTTGAGTCAATTAGATTTAACTGAAAAATCGTCGTATGAGCACACACTTTGTCTCCATCTATGTACTATTACATTTGAAATATGTTGACTTTATTTAATAATCTTTAAGATGGATTATGAAATTATCATAGCACAAACTTAATTCAGTTCACCTTTCCTTACACAGAGCATTCACGAATCCTCTGAAAGTCTCTCACTACACGTCAGTATATGCCAACTGTAGCAGATATATTTCCTCAACATACAATCATATTAAAGATTACTTTGAAGTGTTTCAATTCAGTTTAATGTATATATTGTAAGGAGTACACTGTGTGGCTCTACGTTATATGTCAGGACATACCAAATGAAACACATGAAGGACATCAACATATTTCCTAAACACACAAACGTACATGAACTTATCTCTGTGTCGATTATTTAAGGATAGTTATCCTCCAAATAAAGGAGTGCCCTTTCAGACATGATCGTGGTTATGACGTTGACAAAGCATTGTATGGTGTAGTCACAGGATGATGTTTCCTATTCATGGAGCTTATAATCTCGTCTGATGCGTATCAACTGTCATCGTGGGATGATTGATTGAGGACATCACGAGTGGAAGATACGCGCAACTTATTTCAAAACACGAGACGGTTTAACCATATCCATCTGGTTTGATTCATTGCTATTGGTGACTAAATGATTAAACAGGCTATTTCAAAGATTCAGAGTATGTTGCGTCCATCATAAATGACTACACACATAGCTGCACTTCTGGTACGAGTGAACATAATCACAACAAAGTATTTCGTTTTCCCTACCAAGGCAACACACTGGCGTTGCCAGGCACTTGTCACCTGCAGCCTTTGCACTCGTTGAAACTATGACACAAAATCACTCGCGCGGAAAAGTCACAACCCTCTGTCCCGAAACTAATACATTGTTGGTGCGTTAGATGAGAACTGTATAAATGTTGTATCTGGTATTAATATTGAAACTTTTAACGCCTGACAGGAACGCATTTTATGGAAATGGTAGGGGTTCTCTTGCATAAAAAGACCACTTTTATTGTTTGTATGGGCTCCCAAGCATATTGTCTCATACCTGACTGAACATGTTGGGGGTATTAGCAAAGCTTAAACACATATGAATAGGTAGATATATAACTACTTATACTGACCTACATTTCCTCTTATCCGTCTATATTGCATCTACAAACTTGCTTAGTTAATGAGAACTTCATTGTAGGCTTCATTCATTTACAAATGTCTGTCAAGTGTTAACGCTTATTCAGGAATCACTTGCTGAGAATTGCTGTTTCATTTAATTTCTTGAAACTAAATATATATTTAAAAACCATTTACACTTTTACTATTTACAAAATGAAACAAAGTAAACATGAAAAAAGAATACCCAGCTCTGAGGATATGGTCATCTTATCTTATCTTCTTAGGAGATATTTGTACAACGTTTTGTATGTCGCCACAAAACCATAATAGCAGGAGGTACTTAACAATAGCAAGTAAGCTGGCCACTGACCTACTGGGGCAACTACTATATGCATAAATCTCGTTATAGAAGGATTTATGACATATACAGCAAGTACCTCTACTGGATAATCTTGTTGAACAGGATCAACAGAATTGTCTGGTGACTTTTTGGTGTATGTACATGTAGATATACACATCTAGTGGCATGTAATTGTATTTCTGGTATAGCTTTGTAACAATAACACCATACCCTTTTACAGAAGCTCAACCATCCTTTGTAATATCGTTTAGAATTTCCAATTGTATCATTATATTACATGGTCTTCAGCTGTTTTGAAACAAAAGCTGGTTGGTCGACATATTTCCCGACCACCTCTACATGCGTACAGAGCCACCCAACAGGAATTACCTGTTACACAGTCATTCAACCATCATGTTAAGTCATTCTTTCCTTCAGTAGAAAAAAAAAGTCCATAGAGGATGGAACGGTGTGTAGCCCTTATTTCACATTTCGCTTTCTATTGGTCTATCAGTTTTAAATTTCATCTATAGGTTGTTTCTACAATGTCAGTGTTGTTTTCAGAACGAGACGAGACGCTATTCCGGCAATCCCCCAATCAAGGCCACAGTTACCAGACTTTAGCGCTATGATGTCAGACTCGACGACAACAGGGGACTCTTCCGATCAATCCAAGCTTGAGGAAAAGCTGAAGCAATTTGAAAAAGAGGAGATGGAGAGAAAAGGTGAGAGGATTTAACCAGTGGTTTCTCAGGTGATGAGGTCGTGTGGAAATTAGAAACATTTTGAACTGAATAACAGTTAATAGAACTGTTTGTTTTGAATAGTAAAATTACATTAATAATACTAGATGAAAGAGGAGGTCATTCACACATGTATTGTAATAATCTAACGAAGAAAACAGCGCACAAGGCTTATATATACTAAAGTTTGGTTTTCATGTATCCAATGAATACTATATATCTTGATTTATTATAACCGTTTCTTCTGAAACGTTAATTGCAAATGTATCCATACATTTGGCTGACGTTTTATGATATGAGATCCTTTCTAAGACCGACACCCAACATAAATGTAGGACCATATAGTTAAGAGAAAATGTTTTTGAAAACAACTTTGGGACATATGGCATTTGTTGTACAAGCACATATAAGATGGCAAGACATACACAGATTAGTTTTAAATGTTCATTGATCTTGTTTTCATCTCCTTTAAATAAAAGTTAACGTCATTTTAGAAAACCTTTTCATTATTTAAGTAACGACCCAGATCAAATACTCAATCAGAAATGTGTTGTCCACAAAAACAAGTACTCTACCAAAATTGTTTTTCTCTAAAGATAAGCCGTCTTGTACTCGTCATTTGTACGTAGTATTCGTTAAGACCAATGCGTGGTTAAAATGTTTGAACCCGTGTGCCAAATTTAATTTAAAACGACCGTCCTTTCGTGTTACATTTGCTTTAGGTCACAGCTCAGAGCAATGTTATTTACTTGTGACTGACATAAGTAACCTAAAAGTGTAGGAGAATGTTTACCAAGTAAACATAGGTTTCCCTTTTGAGGAGATACTTTACTGGAAATGAGTTTTACTTGAACATCGTTTTTCCAGGTTTGTAAGGCCTGAACCATTAACTCTAAAGAGCATGCGACGCCATTCCCTAATCCCCCTTTGGCGAATGCGATATGAGACGACAATAAACAAACACAAAAACCTGGTATATACGTCATGATGAGTGATGGTGGCCATAGATCTCGCGAAAATAACTACCATCCTTCCTAGCGGTACATTTCTATGTGGAATTAATATGTTAACTCAACCCCTGCACCGAAAAATGCTTTTATCAAATTTAATGTTGTCTAATGCTATATATTGTTTTTGACAACAGAGCGAAACGAGTTGCAACAACAGCAACATGAGCAAAATGGCGAAGAGAGCTCTACTAACAGATTTCGGGATAAGAGGAGAAAGAATATTATTTTTGACGAGGAGAGATTTGAGGACACCTTCCTGAAATGTCTTATCTGTCGAGAGAATTTTGACATGGATGAAAAGATGCCCAAAATGCTCCCTTGTCACCATACATTCTGTCTGGATTGTCTGCGTCAGATGTGGCGAGTAGAAGGGGAGTTTCGACAGACCTTGACATCTGCTTTCAGAGGTATGCCCATGGCTGTGAAGATTCAGTGTCCAACCTGCAGAGACGGCCTGATCACATCTGAAGCTGAAGTGAAGCGTCTCCCAAATGATCACACCATCATGGAACTGCTGTCCTTCATGAAGGAAACGGGCCGAAGTGATGTTCAATACTGCTCTAAGCATCAAATGCAACCCCTCAACTTTTTCTGTGAGCCTTGTATCATCCCTGTGTGTTGTGACTGTACCGTGATCGACCACAAAGAGTCCAAAGGACATATTGTCGTCAATGTTAACGAAGCCATGGACAAATACACACCAATCCTGGAGACTACCATGGAAGAAATACAGGTTGAGAAGGGAACTCTCGAATCCAAGAAAGAAACTTTAATGAAGAGTGCGGAGAAACTTGATACTACACAAAAGGACGTCAACGATAAAATCAAGGATGCATTTTGTCGTCTCCGTGAAACCATTGATGAGCGTGAACGAGAGCTGTATGAGATGACAGAAAGAGAAGTTGGGAGGAAGAGGGAGAAGCTACAAGACAACATGAAAGTGGTCATGGAACGAGACGAGGCCCTGAAGAATCAACTCAAATCTCTAACCAATGCCAAGGAAGAAAAGGATATAAGCTGTATGTTTTCAGGTCACAAGGCAGCGAGAGATGTACTGTCTCAGAAGGTCGAAGTTGTCATTGATTCGATGGACAATTTTGCAGTAGAGTTCAGCTGTGATGAACGTCAACAGAGGAACATTCGACAAGAAGTGACCAATCTTGCGGATATTGTGTTTCAAGATTAAGTCCGATGACTTAACCAGACTAGGTGCTCTATTACGCAAGTGACGTTTGTTTGTACAGAAATGATAGGCTGCGTTTATTCACTTCAAGCTCCCGCATTTATTCCGGGAAGCATTGGAATGTTGAGGACAGATACATTCCTCCTCGTCTTCGAGCATTTTGAGAGGAGTGTGTGAGGTTTTCCGCCGGTTTTTCCCCAGCAATATCACGACGGGGTCACCAGAAATGGGCTTCACACGTTCATTTTGAGAGGAAGGAGATGCTAGTTTAGATTATCAAAAAAAGAAGGGTTCCAATAAGGGCCTGCGAACATTGTGAACTGAAAAAATCTGTAAATTACAGTTGGCACTATGCATTCTGTCTCTTACGGAGAAAACCACAGAAAGTTACATTTCAGAAGATATCCTTTTGGGCATAGTAAATATTCCAATCACTATCAAAACCATTTTCCCATTCACCTTGATGTTCCACTCCTTCAACTTGTGACTTGAATAATGTGCTGAGCAGGTCAGGTGTATTTGCCTTAATAACTATCAGTTTACCTCATTTAGTGGAATTATTCGATGAATACATGTATGATAAATTCTGTAAAGTCTTGCCGTAGAATAGTTTTTGTTTTAAAAAATCAGCAGGAAAATATCATTCAATATCTGCAATAACTTGTGAAATCAGATTTGTTATGGTTTATTTTGTATCGTTTTAGTCACTCTTGGTTTTGTTTTACCGTGTACTTCCTCTCCCGTCTCACTTTCTATCGGACTATTCCATATGTGCAATCTTTGTATTGTATCTATTGCTTCTGGGTTTCCTATTTTGTCAGCATGTATTTTATGCATTGTAACATAAGTATATTTTTCAGAAGTTTACTTACCCGTTTCTTAAACCTGTATTAATGTATTCTCGTCAGTTTCATTTCAATGTCATACTGTATCATCATAAGTAAACATACTTTTTCAAATTTCCAAGACATCGCGTTTTATAAAACAGCGAGTGGGGATTATCTGCACACGTGATAACGATATAGCATCTATAAAACTCACTTCACTCACGTTCTTAACGGATTTAGGCAATCGGAGTCATCCGTAAATACTAAACGCTGAAAATGGTTCGATCAGAACAACGGGTTCACATTTTAATTAGTATTGTTTCTATTTAAGATTAAGCTTTTATTGTCATATAGAAGGCATAGACTGTATTACAAGTATTTTCGTAAAGCGATGCCTCTGATTAAGACATACATATTTGCCATCTAACAGCAATATATCAGCTTAAAGTACTATGTAGGACACAGAATATGATGTTAATAAGGGTACTGATGATGCAGCTTTGTAATATATGTAATATTTTGCCGCTATTTCTGTGATCTCGAGCCGATTTTGAGGATGATATACATTCTGTTTGGTATATACTACCTATGTACATTATATAATTATTGTACTCATCGCTATTTGAGTACTGAAATAAAATTATAAATGATAAATGGTTATTTTGTTATTCATCAAACTTTTCCTCATGCATAAATGAAAGGAATGGAAAGGACGTTTAAACACACCGCTAGAACTTGCATGGAAGACACATTTGAATACATTTTAATGTTGAGTGAAGGATGTTATCAAGGTCTACGATCGTTGTGAACCAAACAAAAACTAGAGTAGTAAACTATGAATGCATATCTCTTACACAGAAAATCACAGTAATCTAGATTTATAGAAGATGCAGATGCAATTACATACTATCGTTTAGTTATGCATCCGTGAAGGCATAGCAGCTATTCAATCACCCTCAAAATAGAATTGTTATTCACCGAGATATTTTCTTAACTACATCAACTTATGGCTTGGATAAAGTGATAGACTGGTCAGTTGTGTTTGCCATATTAACTATCAGTTTACCTAATTTGATTATGGAATTATGTCTTTGAAGGCATTGTACATATTCTAATCACTATCAAAACCGTATTTCCATACACCTTAATGTTTACTATAACTACATCAACCTATGGCTTTAATACTGCGATGAGCAGGTGAGATACATTTCTTAGCCTTATTTATGGTTGCGTTATTAGCTATCAGTTGTTTTTCAACGGGCGCTCACGGAAAGTTTGTGGAAGTGTCATGGAGATGCCAAAATCACAAATAGCAGTATGAAAGCCTAACCAAAATGTTACATAGACATATTCATATCGCCAAATATATACCTCAAATGGATCTTATCAGCAAGCATTTCATTATCTGTATTGAAGATCCAAGTTAAATCAAATTCAATGGTGGCACGGAGATACAAAAGTCAACGTACATATGTACACGTCGACCAGGGCTCATAATAAATACAGGCTCATACAAATTCAAATGCTACACTTTTACGACCTCATTTCAAATTCAAACCGACAGTGGAGTATTCACTCTCACCAGTCACCTGGATCCGTTTTATCAGCTTCTCAAACAGGTTCTGGAGCTGTGTGCGTTTCTCAACCGCTCTATCAAACCCTGCGTGGGTATGTTTGTTGAGGCTCACGAAGCACGCTTGAAATAACATGGGGATTGTCAAAGTGAATTCAATCACCTCAGATAAACTTTAGGTTTCAGGTGTTCTCACATAACACTTCACCTTAACTGGCACGTTAGTGGCCGTCTTCATACTAACTGTACACGTTAATAAATGTAAGTGCATAACAATATCAGACTAGCCACCAGACAGCAACATAATGTCGGTTATTTCACGAAAAAATACACAAACACGACCTTTGCACAGATAGAAAGGTAAATAATTGAAAATAGAGCAATGTACATAAGTGAATGTATATATCTGAATTATTATGACTACTACTGGTTAAATCACGTCAATCAGAGGGGAATGTATGGTTACGACTCAGTAAACACTTTTAGTAAACATAACCCGACAGACGCAGACAGGATCAATCCGACCTGTACAGTTGTGGTAAATTGTCATATTTCTCTTTTTATACATATATTAATTATCCCTGCTTATGTCGCACAATATACAGCATGAAACACACACACAGACGCTCACACACACAAACACACAGACGCGCACACAGACACACAAACGAAGACGCGCACACACATACAGACGCGCGCACACACAAACAGACACACAGACGCACAAACACACACACAGACGCGCGCGCACACACAAACACACAGAGACGCGCATACAGACACACAAACGAAGACGCGCACACACATACAGACGCGCGCACACACATACAGACGCGCGCACACACACAGACGCGCGCGCGCGCACACACACACACACACACAAGCACAATTAATGGAATTCATATTTCATGAATTGTATTTCATGGTAAAGCATAATGAGGTCGAGTAGTCATTTTCTTTGAAAAGTTGGTTAAAATGGTCTTTGTATTGTTTTTGAGTGAGTGAGACTGAGTCAGGTTTTACCACAAATTGGTTTTACACATTATTCCCAGAATAAGAAAAAATAACTATTCACGCAAAATGTGATAAAATCATGAAGGTGTAAATCATTGACTCCGTGGACACGATATCCACGAAGTCAATGATATACACCTACACACACACACACACACACACACACACACACACACACACACACACACACACACACACACACACACACACACACATATATATATATATATAAGAAGGAAACTGTGTAAAATCATGACAACACAGGTAAAACTAGCAAAATCCAGATATATATTTCATCATTAAGAATATTTTCACCACAATGGCGACCACCTACACCAAATATACGGTGATAAAGCTGAAGTTTTAAGATGAGATATGCCACTAACATAATTTGTGAGTCACCATTACAGCGTGTGCTTGTGACGCGTTCTTTCAATTCGTCAAGGGACAAGAATATCCTATCAGAGATGAAACCTTAAACCCATTTGAAACTGAAACGAATTTATTTTCTCTGTCGTTGTTTTTATTTGCATCCCACTTTCCGTGTGTTCCTATAAGCTTATGTAAATATTAATCCTTTTAAATTTAAATTTCATTATCTGAATTTTTTGAAAAGAGAAGAAACCAATGATTGGTGTGAAGGAAGAGGCACGAGGAAAAACAAACTGACTGCCATGAATTCACGTGTTACATATGGACATCGCGTGCACGCTCACAACACAGGTATTTCTTTAATGGAGTATTTGTTCAGCCTAGATGTAGATGAGGTATGCGCCTACCAGCTTGTTACAAAACGGAATGCTGCTCACGTAAAATTAGATCAATCAAATGAGACTACACCTTGGGGTCGTTCTCGTTTGCATCGCAGCTTAACCTTTTCACTGCTAGGACAACAGACCCATAAAAGTATATTCCCTGTTATGAATGTGAAAATCATTAATGTTGTATAGCTTCGATATTTACGTATGTGAACACTTATAGATCAGTCAAATACGTACAGGGTTCGCTGACATTCCTTGTCAGAGTGAGTGAGAATAAATTTGTTACACCGCTTTTAACAATATTCTAGCCATTTCACAACAGTAACCACGAAAGTCTTTACACCTCGTTCCCATGGGGAGGGAATCCAGCCTGGTTCTTCAACATGACAATAAAAGCGACAAAACCCTTTCCGTAGCTAAGCCATGGCTTCAGGTATATAGATGGCCGATATCGTTCAATATCAATCAAATAGATAATTCTCTTCCACCGATTAACCCACCTGAACTAGAAATAAAGAAGACCAGTGGGACTGCCTCAGCTGTTTCATATTTAGATTTATGCAAAAAGATTCAAAGTGACAAAACACTCTCCACAAGACTGAATGACGAGAGGGATGACTTCAACTTTCCAATCAAATTTGATTTCCCCTCATGTCGAGTAATATTATAGCAGCTCCAGCCTTTGGTGTTTACATTTCACAACTTTTGAGATACAATCGAGCATGCTCTTTCTACCAAGATTTCCTTAGGCGTCAGACTACTCTTGTTCAGAAGTTGTCTGATCAAGGCTGCAACAGTCAAGGCCTAAGTAAAGCTTTCAAAAAGTGTCATGGTAGACACGTGGAGGACATTTCAAAATTTGACGCATCAGAGACAAAAAATGATGTCCGATGCAATTCCAAATTTTGGCTTGTGCCATATGTTCCCGTGTTTTTGAACAATTGACCTGCCTTTGAATGTGTTTGTGACGGGTCCAACATGTGTGGCAGGATGCGCTCATCTTTTCGCGAACACTTGGTATCATCACTATTTGATAGTGATTCATAAACACCTGCTCATGATATGCCCGGAATCGTACTATCGACTCTGCTTTATGCAGAGATTTCTATTAGATATAGAAACTTTAAGTGTTTTGTCACTTTTATAATTATTACGTATGTATTAGAATTAACAATCAAATCCATAGGATGATGTTTACGTTGTTTTGGAATCTAATTCGTTCGAATTAATAAATAAATACAACAGGATAAAATCGAATTTGTTACACCACATGCTCATGTTATAGTCGAAATCGACTCTGCTCTTAGAAGAGATTTATATTGAATATGGAAAGGGTTTTGTCGCTTATATAATTATTACGTAAGTTTAAGAATTAACAAAACTATTCATTGAAACTTCGATAATGATATTCACTCTGTATGTGATTTCATTGCGAGTTAAAGGGTTAACAACCACGTGATCGGAAACAAACAAAAATGACACAGCCTGTAGCATCTGTAGACTGGCGCCGTGGTTTAATAGCATGTGCACTCAAACTTGAATGATTTCCACTCAGAAGACAGGGATAAGTAGTTCCTTACTGTAAGATGAAGAACAAAAGTCGAATGTGACAATACCAATATCTTTTATTATAATGAATCTGTCTTACTTCCCATATCGAATAATCAATAAAGGCTGTTGCACCAAATATAAAAGCGCTTGATGTAGGAAATATATATTCACTGCATCCATATGTTATTGATTGCATACTGCATACTTGCATATGACATATATACACACACACACACACACACACACACACACACACACACACACACACACACACACACACACACACACACACACAATTTATATATATAGAGCACATAATGTAAATGCCTTTTGAGATATAGAACATCAAAGGCAAGATAGTGGCGAAAATAATGCATTTTATTGAGTTATACAATGAACTGAAACACTTAAGAAATACACGAAAATTATTTATGATTCTGAGGTACTGACATTATTTGGGGTTTTAACTGGGTTTATAGGGATAGGTATTTATTGTGTAATTGATATTTTGGTTATTCATGTTCATCTTTATAAATCTGTATTTTGCGAAAGTGCACAGAACACAGGTCACAAATCGGGTGAGGTTACGAAACGCCTGTCTCAGAGAGTAGTTGAATGGGTGACGGTGTTCGGCAGCTTGGCTCCTGAGAGTTTCTGGGGCTTCGGTCCTGCGCTACACTGGAGCACGTTTGCTGTCTCCTTAGGCAAACGCCTTTGTTAGAAATGTGCCTCTGTTCACCCAGCAGTGAACTGGTAACCGGTAGGATGAGATATTAATGTGGCTGTTAACCTTCGAGCGCCTCACAGGCAGCTTTGGTTGTATACTCCCAGGGAGCCGAGAATGAAAATAGAGTGCACATCGATCCATTGACGGGGTAATAATGTTGAGCATGCCTCAAGGTGTGGATTTGGCGCATAACAGATTTGCATATTATTATCATAATTATTATTAATAATTAAAAACAAGAAGTCAGGGAAAGAAAACAAAACCTCACAAACAAACATAATCGAAAACTACCCACATCTACACCCTCATTAATTACCCCTTAATATAAGTACATATTCATATTCAGCTTTATAAAATGTCACGGCAACACGGAGCAGTGATGAGGACACGGCTTCATACCAGCAATAGAGCATGTGATGCATAGCTGAAGGCGAGAAAGCGAATACAAACCTTTTGCGGAGAGACGCAAATAAATCTGACAGAAGCATAGATTAAATATAATGGTGACATTATGTTAAAACATCGTGTCTGGTGCAGGCAGCTGCTAACCCATCCATATAGCGTGGATGAATGACGTCACTTCACTCTGCCAATACACCAGGCAAATAATAAACTGAGAGAAGTAAACCGAGTTTGTTAAGTCATTGAAAATTGAACGAATTGTTGTAACATTAGATTTTGTCTATGCAAGCGTCACTCATTCCTGCAATAGTTTGTAAAATGTATTCCGTGGCTGGGTAACATTGTGTTACAATAAATTGGTTCAAAGAAGACTGGGGTATGATATGAATTTGTAGCCACATGATCACAACCATGTTTGAAATGTATATTTGTGCCGATAAAAGCAACTTTTTTATTTCCAAAGATAAGATATCTAAGATGTCAATGTATTGCAATTATCAGCATGTGTTAGAATCGTGGATGTTTTTTGCCAGATATTTCCATGTATTCTCACGTCAAGGCTGTATGTTAAGCCCCAAAATGTTCATAATTTTAAAAACTGGTATTTCTTTATGGAGGATGTTGGCGGTAAAGGTATTTCTGTTTCATCCGACGTAAATAATTTGTATGCACGTTTGTTTGTTGATGATGTCTGAGCTTTATCAGATAGTTGAAATCAAACGAAAATATATGCGCTGGACTTGTTCTGTGAGAGCACAGGCATGAAAGCTAATTTAAATAAACCCAAGGTTATTGTCTTTGGACAAGGTGGTCCACTATGGCGAGCCCATCGAAACTGTTTCATTCTACAAGCATTTAAGTTTAACATTTATGCCTGAGCTTGTTTGGTGTAGGGTCCAGGCTGTTTTAGCATCTCAAGCCAATAAAGCACTTTTGCTATTAACATTTTCCAAAGAAGATTTGGTATTATTAGCTGTACAAACCTTTTAATAATGTTTGATTTGATGGTTGCTCCTATTTTATGCTATGGGTTTGGGGGACTTCACCTTTTCATAAGGAAAAATAATAGTCTGTTCAACTATCCTAAAGGAAAGACGTCCACTACCTCCAATATGATTGGAGGCGGTTGTGGAAGGTATCCGCTACAGGTTGTTTAGAGGTATCAAATACTGATGTAGACTCTAAAATATTCCATCTACTAGACTGCCATTTCAGTGTGACATAATGCTTAAGGCTCTTGGTGATAGTCGGCCAACAAGATGGGCCACCAAAAACTTGTGTGGTTATATCTAAGATTCCCATCAGCATTTGTGTATTATGCGAAATTATGTTTTTAATTTCCAAAAGGTTTTCATCACATTATATCAAAAAACAACAACCATGTAAAATAATTCTTTGAGTGGTGACTAAGCGTCAGTAGACTTCATTTTAAATTTTTGAAAGCTATTTTGAGCCTTATAAAACCAACTGAGAGGTATAGTTTCTTTTGCCCCTCAGTTAAGATTCAAATATCAATCCATGTAGCAGATATATAGTTTTACTAACATGGTACGTATTATTCTGTTTCACCTACGCTCAGTTTTTCAAGAACACCTGGAACCGTCACTGTTTGAAACACACATGAACACATGCTTGTGCCATAGTTGCAACCATGCAATCAACTGTGCTTTCATGATCAGTAGAAATGTCTCATGATTATGGAAATGTTTTTTGTTGCTTATATCAAATATCATTATAATTATGTAAATGGATTTGTAGCTTTGATGTTATCTCAAAAGAGTTCCTGTTGGTAAAACTGATTCAATTCAATATTCTGTTCATGTTATGCCATTTGAAAGGGAACAGTTGGTGAGTGAATTTGGTTTCACGTCGCTTTGAACAGTATTTCGGTTATATCACAGTGTGTCAGCTTCATGTGAGAGGAAACTCCGAGTGATTTGGGACGGTTTTGGCAGGTTTGCGACGTTTACCACGTAATCCCCACAAGAACGAGTATGGTGGTGACATACCTAGAAGCATTATCAGAGCAAACCGGGATTCGAACCCGTGATCATAGGTCTCTGGCATGCCCAAGGGACGAAACTCTGCATAGCAACTTGTGGTGCCTTAGACGACGTGGCCAACCGTGACCACCAAAAATGGAACAGAGTCAGCCACTACTTCAAGGAACATCTATATGATAAAAAGGGAAAAAATCTTTTGACAAAAAAATTGTTCAGAGAACAAACAGAGTTGCTTCCCTTTTTACCTACCCCCCTCACAGGTTTACTCACCTCGGACATAAACGGAAATCGATTGCTATATTATGATAAAGATTACCTTCCCGTACAGAAAATAAAATGACATCAAATTAAGCTTAAAACAGAAAACATAAACCAGTAAAATAGTTTATTATATTTTTTGTTATTGTATGTCGTATATTTCATGTTTCATATGCTATAATTGTTAATTATACTGAAAATCATAAATCAACACAAATACTATACATATGAACAAATGTATACACCTAATATGTTGTTCATGCTTTGTGTCTTACTTCTGCATGAGTGCCACGACTATTTATAACACTGAGGAGGACAATGTGTGTTAACGTACATGTATGTTACCGTCCACACACCGTACATGCAGGTCGACATCAATATTGAATATCAGACAGGTATAAATCTACAATGTAGGTAAATGTAGGCCAGAAGAGTTATGTCCCCTCAATAACTCGTGTTACCACCTGGGCGGCTTTTAATTCCATGCGTTCTAAGACTCCTCGAGTGTCATGGTTATCTAAATAAGTAAACAAGAAACACAATTAATACCAACCAGGTCAAATACTGGCGTCCCTTTCGGAAAAAAAGATGGGATGCATACTGCAATACAAATTATGATACTATATGCAATATCAGTTATTAGGTCCAATTAGAATGAATAGAATAGAAATAGATGTCTCAAGTTCTCATGTGAAGAAAATGTAAGTATCAATTTAAAGCCACGCATGTGGGCGATAGGAAGACGTGAGTTTCAGGTACAAGTATATTTGTGAAGCACATATATGCACATGCACAGCTATAAGTCTGAAATCGTACAATATACGTGATAATAATCAGGATGGCAAAAACATTAGAAATACCGATCTCTGGACAGTATTTATTATACAATTCAACACAAAGAAATCGAAATCACATGGACACAATATTGGTAATATTCCTTAATTTGTTCTTAACCCTGGGTCTGCGATCAATGATTTTGTGCCTATTTCCAGTTTCCAGGCCTTGTTGTAATTATGAAACTGGGACATTGTGTCTACGTAATTTTGATAAATGAGATATGAGATAAATAAGAGCGAAAAAACATTTCCATAATCATAGAAATGAAAATTTCAATTTCCTCAGTACAATTCCGATTGCATCATAAGCATGTGTTTATGAATCACTATCAAATAGTGATGATACCAGGTGTTCGCGAAAAGTTGAGCTTAAAAGATATGAAGCAGAAACAGACTAATACGTACCATGCCTCCTGCCTCACCGGTGGTACCCGTCACAAACACACGAAAAGGCAAGTCAAGTGTTCACCTGAATACAAAACACGTGAACATTAAGTACAAGTAAAAATAGGGAATTGCATGGGACGTAATTTCAGTCACTTTCTTCAACTTAAATGTCTTCCACATGTCTACCATGACACCTTTTTCAAATCTTTACTAAAGGCTTGAATGTTGTGACCCTGATGTTGTAACATTGAGCAAGAGTCATATGGCGCTCCCAGAGTCTTCAGGAACGGCATGTTTAGGACCGCCTATTGCCAAGAGTCTAATACCCCTTTAAACGTTACCAGTTTCAACTCCTCCGGACACAAGTATTTCTTCTGCAGCAGGTTTCGGTGATTTACCACAAATTATTAAAAACAGTTTCACTTGTTTAATAACACGGCGCTAAGGACAGTTATGACAATGTCGTTACAACTTGACTTCCAGATATAGTGACGTACACTGATGATGCCTGATCTGAAGGTATCACTGTTGAGAGACTGTTGATATCCCTCCCTGTAAATGGAGAACTGGCACCATGCAACAAAAGCGATTGCCTGTGCTGCACTTACACAGGAATGACTCCCGAACAAACATTGCAGTGCAGTTTCACCTAATGTTGGTGCCAAACATTGACACTCCTTGGTGCAGCTCATAGTATACTGCACCCAAAACTAAATCTCTCACTGAATCTAAGCAAAGGAAGTTGTATGTATGTATGTATGTATGTATGTATGTATGTATGTATGTATGTATGTATGTATGTATGTATGTATGTATGTATGTATGTATGTATTTATGTATGTATGTATGTATAGGAATCTAGTACCCACTGAAACTCATTAAACCGATGGAGAAATCGGCTTACAATACATTTGATTTGTGGGATAGGGCACACGAACTGTTACCGTGTGAATATTCTCCGGATACCGCGCATACCGCGAATAGCAGGTGCTAATTACACACGGTTAAAAACATTTCAGGTTTGTTTTTTGAAAACAAGATGTCTTCAGGATGACGATCTCTATAGTATCGTTAGTATCAGTGATTGCATTGCGTGGAATCCATTATTCAAAATGTTTCTTAACATTAATTGTTTATTATCACTGACCGTTCTTAGTGTTTATGTGTTAGTTGATTGCTTTGATCGAAAATAATTCTTGTTTTTAACTAATACAATGCTATGATTCAATAATTATTTTGTTCTTACTTCTTTTTCGTGAACTATTTTGTCCAGTAATAATTCTCGTCACATATCCTCAGATTTAAATTTTTCTTGTAATATGTTTGATTTGATTTTTTTTAATTTAAACATATTTTATTCAGATTGAAATGGATTGGGAACAAGTTATCAAACTTAGGACTCCCTCTCCATGGTATTTACAAAGCTTGTACAGTAAATCATATACAAGGAAAACAGAAAAGAAGATGAGTGTAAAGATAACAAGAAATGTACAAAAGAGAGAGACTAGTATATGTACATCAAAGTGTTACCCAAATCTCTTTGTATGACTTATAAACATTTGCACTGCTTTAAAGATGTGTTGAGTTTCGATAATGGACAAACATTCATTTCCGTTTAACATCAAATTTAAATCTAATTTAGCATTTTTGTTCACGGCGTTCTGTAAAATGTCCCGAATTATTATTAACATAGTTTTTCTTTGGAGTAATATGTTTTCTGCATCCATTATAACAAATAAAAAGGGGATACCTTCATCGTGACATGAACGCTGCAACAAGGGTTCAGCCCGACACAACGGATTGTTTATGGCTTCCGGGTGTAATTTGATATCCTTCTTGGGGGCGTCTATCTATATTTAGATAGGGCTGTAGCTATCACGTGACTTAGTAATGAACCGTTACGGAACATGATACTAAAGTGCTTATTTCTTCAGTAAAACCAACATATAAAATAATTCTATACTCTATAGGTCAAATAGATCTCGCATCATTAAAATGTAAATAAAGCATTTCGGCAGGTACATCTGCTTGTGTAACGAAGGCCCCATATCACCATGTAAATCTAGACTCTAGTACCTTTGACTTTTTCCCATGAACCCAAAACAACCACTCCGTGCACCCTTCAACCTTTTTCTCTCACGCATCCATCCTTTTCGTCGTGTGCTGTGAATATAAACAGTGTTCATTTGACATTTCGGGTGATCTAATTAGGCCATATAACGATATAAAAACGGCATGGAAAACTTAAAGAGTAATTTCCATAATTAACCCACGCAACTCTAAACACTGTTAGTCACGCATTTTCTGACCACACTCATATGATAGGAATCTGGTCAGGTGATGAGAAACGACATTATATTAATATCTGTCATTAAAGTGGATAAACGTTTGAGATTGCTACAATGAAAGTATCTATTTACTCTTGCATTGCTTGGGGAGTCGTTATCCGCCTCAAGAGCAGCATTAATGAAAATCACCACTTTTAAAATTCCATTAAAATGGCTCTTCCTATTGTTCATGAGCTATTACTTTCACGGAAAGGTTGTGGGATGGTTTATTTTTTTAAAACAAAAATGAGTCCTGATGAAAGAGATATTTATAGATATTAAAATATGGATTTCATAGATGGCAACCTATATAGGTCAAACGAAACGACCCGGCAGTTGACAGATAATCACGCATGCGCAGAAAGCTGCCGGGACAAAGCTTCAAAACACAAACACGCCAATCTGAGTAGTGAGTGTGGCGAGTACAGAGAAAACGTGCATATTCAACTCGATCCATAAACGGTAAGTCCACACATTTTGTCTGCAAGCATCTTCTCTTCTCCAGCTTCTATCAACCCTTTGACGCCATAGCTGACTTTCACTGTCGAAATGACTCTTGCTTTGCATATACTTGTCTGATTTACGGAGAGTTGTCTGAATGTTTTATTCAGTTTAATTCAAACACATGTGACAACCAGGAGTATTATATACGAGCGACACATCCTCTTTAAACGACTGACACTGACACAACGTCTGTTGTCGCTCAGCTTGTGATTATAATAATGTAAATATAACTAGTCTCCTCTCCTCTCAGAGCTGTCATCCTTCGATCGCATTAAGGTCTCAGGAGACACAATTATCGATCCATTGAGTGTATAAGAGCGCTTCGGGGTATCTTAGGGCAAATCTGACAACACACAACCAGAGGGTCAGCTGGTCAGATCGCCTCGAGCTGGGTGGTCGGATGATATTCCTGTCACGGATGTGTGATATTCCAGTCAGCATTTCACTGTTTACTGTAGGTCAGGTCAACCTCTCCCTTTGACCCTAAATAAATATTTTGCGAGAGGATCATACCGAATGATGTAACTTTCTTTCTCAAAATTCCCCTATTGAAAATGTCATAACAGGAGTTGTGTTGACACATGATATTAACCTATTTACTGGCCAAATCCAGCCTCACATGAGAGAACATGTCTATTTTAGCACGTCGCAGCATCATCCAGTGTTACCTTTGTTTGTAAAAAGTCCCAGTATTGAAATTTCAAAGCATATTTTCAAATGTTCTTATCATTCAAAATTTCTAACAAATAGTAAAGTAATATGTTTAAAAGCCACTTAGAAGAAGCAATAAACATGCACGTTGAATTCAAACGTTGGTAATGAGAGATATATTTTCCTCCCAACCTTTGTCTAACTCAGATATATCTATTTACACAAGACAATTACAGATTATAGCTTTAGATGGTAAAACCTTTGTCTTCTTATTAACAAGTTTCAAATATTGCCCTGACGTAAACGGTTTACATTTTGTCAAGTTGTCATTGTGTCTTCTCATGTTCAACAGAATACATTCGTAAGACACTGCATGAGGTTTCCATCCCCAATCTTTCACCTGGGTTGCCACCCTTCGTGCTCCAAAGTCCAGACAGTGTTCTAGACAAAGCACAAAGACCATTGTTCTGTGAGAGGTGCAGTGCCAGTGAAATCAATAATCCCTGTCTGGGGCGTCCTAACGCGCTATAAATGGCGTCCCTTTACGCCATTAAAAACTTTAATTTAACACAATATCACACGTTACCATTTAAAAGCCTTATGGGGAAAAATACCCGATCAAAGAATCTTCTGTAGAGTCATCTCAGTATGGTTAATGTAGTAATTTTGTCATTACATGTATATTCTGAATTGATGTGATATATATGATTGGATAAATACCAGATGTTATTGTTAGATTTATATGATATACACAAATTAACAATGCTAATCTTAGTATTTTTAACCTGTTTTCATCAATACCAAGGAGTGACCTACTCACACAGACACAAGGCCTCATAACAATACCGACTGTTATATGTACACTGGCATGCACGCCTTAACCCTACCTATTTTACCATAACTACGTTTAGTGGGCTTTCACTGTACACTATTCAACTACCACAACGTACTTTCCGTTTGGCTGAATAATTATACATTCCTCACGTTCTTCGGAGACAATCTTGGTCATTCATAATGTAACTGTACCCCTAGGGCTGGATTACACCAGTGGTGACAGAGAGATAATCACAACGCACCAGGGAAGGTAGTAGAAGTGCCTAATGTCTTTGACATAACCATAAATAGTCTTAAAATGTATGGTTTTGTTGTTCTATAAGTACCGTTGCTATAAAACCTTGGCTATCATTTGAAGACACTGTTCGCCGCCGACCCAATTTTCTTTGTTCATGTACGGCTTATTGCTATATACAAATGACAATGGATCATAGATGTAGGTTAGTAGTAGTGTTAGTATATTAGAACCATTTCGTAGTACAGGTGATTGAGATAAAACTTGAAACAGGATGTTCTGTGGCGTTAGTTGATACAACGCTGAGGCATCGCTGACGCCCACTGACATTGCCTCAAGGCTGCTTCGACTGCAGCCTTACAAGTCAGATTGTTCTCTTGATTATTCAGCAGGCTTTGACAAGTCTTGTCATTAATCCGCATTCTCATGTAAAATGAAACCGTTAGTGCTTTATCTGTATTGTATGGTCGTTGTAATGTGCCATACGGTATGGTTACCCTGTGACGTGGTGTCTCTACATACACTACCGTGCAAAAGAAAGTGTACATCCATGTTTGATAGTGGCTAAAAATGAAACAAACAAGAAATGCTCATTTGTGAGTTTATGATGTATGATATTGAAGATCTATTTGATACAGTTGGTGTTTTGGACCTTAAGTTGGAAGTGTTTCGGTGACTGTTTTCATTCTAGTAACCATTTGAAAAGGTGTCTAATGTTTTGATCAAATCCAACTTTTAATGTTTATATTTTTTTCCCCCTGTAGGATTAAGACGATCTTCCAATGTGTACAGTGTATGTATGTGGAACTTGTAACCTCCATTTCGCGTTCTAGAATATGGATTTCTTTTCATGATTGATATTTGTAACTAGTTTAACATTTCATTGTGCTTTCTCACTGTGATACAGATTTGATGTTTTGTTGCACTTGACCTACAGGAAACATTGCCACCTCATTAGTGCACTCTGCAATACGATCCTGTTCAATGTTACAACAGACACGAACTAATATTGTTTGTAGTAATATCGTATTTCATAATTCAATTAGATTATATTGAACCACATTAACATTATAAACATCTCTTCTCCCAAACGCATTGTCGTTAACATGTTTTGCACTTGAAGCAGACAACACTTAACCCTAAGAGCAGACGATGCTATCTTTCAGAGCAGACGACAAGGATTAGGTGTGAACAACAACGGAAGAGCTTCCAACACACATTGAAGTGTTTCTGTAAAGCTTTTGAAACCACAGATAGGCAGTTCGTGATTGTCACCCTTATGTATACAATCAGAAGTCAGTTTCTGTGTTCACTTATTGTAGACCGACCATTCAATTGGTGGGTACGTTTATGACAGTGTACATATATAATTGAAATTTACAGCCCTGTACGTGCAGGTAACCTCCATGAATGCTATACATGTTGGGGGGATTTATATACCGGACTTTGGAATTATTGTGTAAGTTCACGCAAGTCTATTACTAGAAGAGGACCCATTAGCAACGACCCAGTTCTGCGAACAGTAAATCTATACAAATTCCCGACTCACTTTAAGTAAGTGTAAATCTACTGCAGACTATATTAACTTATTTTTTACTCCTGCAATACAGATAATTAAATACAAATACGCCGTGTTTCAATATATATTCAATTTTCGGAATCAGAATGTGTTCATCTTTTGCAAAAGCTAAATAGATGAATTTAATCATCCTGGTAGCGACACGATGTTCATATATGCAAATGAAGACCAGGCTTTGTCGTGAGAATGTTTTGTCTTCTCTGAATTAAACCAAATCAATATTAATAAATCAATCGAAAATAATGTTCTTTTAACGATACAATATTTAATCATGCAAATGGAAAGCAATTGTCTGTACAACAACCCGCTTTGTTCTCTACAGTATCTATCGGATGTATCTCATATTCCGCTGGCATTGAAGGAAATTGCTTGTCGTCTGTTTCTGTCAGGTGTCGAGCATTCACGTCTGCTACATGGTGAACAATCAATAAATATGCAGTCACGCAATCAAGTTCACATCCACCCGGTCCGGGACTCTGCTGTAATCATTGATCTTGGCTGTGACACTCTGAAAGCAAATATGGAGAAGTGTGGGATTAATTGAAATCAATAGACTCTGACAAAGTTACGCAACAATAGCTCATTTGAGGAAACAGTTTGAGACCCATGTCAAGTCGACACAGATTGAACGGTTATCAATATCGACGGCAAACAACTACGTGTTGTATTTTTAAAGATGATGCTTCACTTCAGGTTAGTCGAAGTTGGTTATAGAGATCGTTATGATGGTGTTATCTCTTTTTAACAGGCGTATATTTCACTTGTATTATTCCACCTGTCGATGTTTTTTTGTTATTTAACGTGTGTTAGATCGACACTACTGTTGCATCCCTTAGGCGTGCCAGAAAGCTATGGTCGTGGGTTCGAATCCCGGATCGCCTTGGTTATGTTTGTAGGTGTGTCTGGTAAGCGTGCATCTTTTCGGCCTTTTCTCAAACATAATGCTGGTGTCGTGATGTAAATGAAATACTGTTCAAAGAGGCGTTAAAGTATTCCCACTCACCCAATCACACCTTACCGGGATAAAATTGAGATATTTGTGAAAAGTTATAAGTTTGGATACCGCATTACCATTAGACAGTCCACACTCGTTAGGTAGATGCGGCATAAGTAGAAACTTGGATTACGATATAGGTTCACTGGATCGCATCATAATTTGATAGCTGATAACTACATTCGTTGCATCTAGTTGCCATTGTTACATACTGTTTACACGTCAACTAATTCAGTCTAACCTTTTGAAATCATAGCTCACTAGTTAAAAGCCGACACGTTACTAATGCGAGTGTCGGCAAGACCTCACCAAGGGAAACATATTGTACACTTGTCATTCCATTCGCAGCCATATGATCACAGTGACGTACCATAAATCAACATTAACATTCTGCTCCCAAATAGCTTAACTTGATCATATGCCCAGTCCTTAGAAGCTTTAGACGACATACCGACTCATCGATTCATGACTGTAGATATATATATTAAGAAGTGATACTGTGTAGTAAATGTCCAACCCCTATCGAGTATCAACATTAACCTAATTTCTATATTTTACTTACAACATTAAACATTTTTTAATATGTTTTAGTATTCCAGTGACCTAGTATTGGAGGATCTTCCCACACATTATATTTGGTTTTATTGTACATCGTAATCTCTCATGCTGGGGTTAATAATATTACCAAATCTATTGTATATATTTTAACACTATTGCAGACTAGGGTGGCCCGGGAATAAATGTAATATACAGTGTAAATGTCTGTTCTAGGTGATTGCTATATGACACATACATTTGTAGACAGGTGGTAGCAGCTGTTCTACACATTACTGACTTTAGAATAGAATAGAATAGAGAAATCAATGTTGAACTAACAGTGTTCTGGCCAAGTTCAACCACTGCATGCGAGTGTAAAGCTTCAGAACGCGGTCTTGTTGACTCTTACAGCCTCTTTCAGTCTGTTAGCTTACGAAATACCAGTCATTAAATCTTCACACGGATGACAGACAACTCTCTGGTGGACTGGGAGCAATTTCTGTTTCCAATATGAATGTATAAAAAAAATATAAAATAATTCAAGAAGTATCTATTATACAACAAATATCATTATTTGGAACAATGCTTCACTGTTACATTTTTTGTTTGTTTGTTGAAATGTATTTTTTAGAATGCACATATGATAATACAATGGAGACTGCTCCAGGCTTTCTGCTCAAAGAGTGGCTCACAATACCTATACCGTACTGTGTTAATCAATGTATTGGAGGTGTACTGTACCCTGACGTTATGTCTGGCTTCCCATCTGACACAGTTCTATCACAAACATCTGGGCAGAATGATGTGTGTTATGTGGCCTGTCCTTGTGAATATCACCGGTCACCCAAAAGTTTTATCTATGAAGTTTGTGATTGCTTGCTATTGTTTTCAGCAAAGAAAAACCCATCCTCTGGCAGTACATTGCTTGGAGACCATAACAAAATATTGTGTTTCTTGTAAATTTGACGCGAAGAATATTTATGATGTGTTATGTTTTTGTGATGTCTGATCTGAGGTTCAGCCTTGGTTTTTGTAACATATATATCTTGTACACCACGCTCCGCTGTCATTTGATACTCACAGTCGGTGATAAATGTCCATATCACTGATATAGATGACTGCATACCACTGATGGTAACTATGTAATCAGGTCATAGTATGTTCAATAAAACATATGCCCTTTAAAAAGAGACATTGTGTGTCACGTGAGTCACCTGTGTCACATGGTGATTGCCATTCGGAAACTAAATGTCCTCCAGGTGATGATGTTAACGTGTATATAAACCTTGTGTTACGTACATCGAAGGCACGAATGGGAAAATAATCGGAGGTGCCTTTACCTGCTTTTCAGTGCTCTACGTCTCGTTTTACAATTACACAATTGGATGAAATGCTACTGTACAATACCAATGTTGGGAAACATGTCGCGAGGAAGGTGTAATAAGATTACCCCGAGAACATTCAGTATAAAGAAGATACATTACATTTTCATCAGCTAATTACTTGCTAGTTTCCCGGTAACTCGCATCCTCAGCATTTCCCGGGAATTGCAATTTGCCCCCCCCCCCCCAGCCAGGGATGGCTACGTCCATGTTAGACACATTTAGGGACGGTAATAAAAAGAAAATGCTACAGGCAGAAGACGGGATTACGATTCTGCTATATGGCATACAATTCAGTCCAATTTAAATGAACACCATGGAATCACTTCAGTCTTGTTAATATTTTGGATCGAAGGGAATTGCCCGCCACCGTTGCCAGAATCCTAATGTCTTTGGTTCGAATCCACATTCATGCCAATGATTACAATGATCTTTGATGTGAAAACACCATACGTTGCTCATGGGTTCGTCAAAGTGGTACACATTGCCACGTTTGTCTCTCCTCTCTCATTAAGCTAACGTCAGTCTGAAATAATGTTAAAATTCGTCATTAGTCGCTTATTCTACAATGACTTAGGGGCATGCTCGAATTTGATTGGTCAATCAGAGGTTTCAAATCACGAGGACATGCCTCGGATTCGAGCAACCTCATCGCTCCAGGAGGAAATGTGTTTATTTCTTTCTCACTTGTTATCGTTAGGTCAAATACTTAATATACATACATAAGTGGCTTGCGATATTTTGAGTTTATCTTAGTTTAAATTAATATTTGAAACCTCACACATGAGTTTTGTCCAACGTATGTGATATCTAATTGAGGGGGAACAAGTAGACAATAACAAGGCAGTTGGACTGCTTGCAGACTTTCGCGTTTGAAACAAGGACCATATTCTATTGTGCAATATAGTTTTTAAATCCTTTTGTCAAAGAAAAACGTGTTATTCAATACAATAAAGTTAAATGCTTGAACGGCATTGTTTAGTTTACACTAAGCCACAGTCGTAACTCATATTACACCAACGTTGTGGGGGATGTTGTGACGCGACAGTTTTTGTCATACAGGGGACATATTTGCCCTGTGACTAAACTAACACTTAGAGTTACCTCACACCCAATACGATACTGACGCCAGTGGTGGTGGGAAAGTTTAGAAAATAAAGAAAGCACTCGTCCTCCTCCAGAACGTTACGACGTATGTATATAGTTAATTCTCACATTACTGTGTAACTGTAATGTTTGATATGCGAATCGGGGGTCCGTTCCACAAAGCGATCGTAACTCCCACACTTTAACATAGACTTACGGCTGTCGCTTTGATGGAGATCATAATGTCCCTAGGAAAGGGCTTATTTGATCAGTTCAGCGGGTATGGTACTGACAAACCTAAAACATAATAAGGACAAAGCGGGATTCGAACCACGATGATAGGTTTCTGGCACGTCTAAGGGACGCTACTCGGCACAGAGTGACGCCTTAGATGACTTGGCCACCCGTGCCCACCTGAACAGAGTCAGTCACTGCCTCACGGAACATCTATATGCTAATATCTATACTATAATCCTATAATTGTCCTTCTCCTTCTTGTCTGCAAATATATGATAACTCACGCTTTTATTTACAACACATACCTATTAAATAATTAAACAAAACAAATCGGTGTACAGGTGTAGGACCCATAGGCTATTTGTAATTCACTTTAATAGATCACTCTTCTTCGTGTGGTTGGTAAGGTAGCGGAGTGGCTGAAGCGTTCGTTCAACACACAGATCAACCAGGTTCCTCTCCTCACATGGGTACAATGGGTGACGCTAATTCCCACTATCTAGGGGCTTGAAAAGGTTGGACTACATTGAAGAGTCGTAAACCGAGGGCTCAAGATTATGTTTTTGACCTATCAAAGTATTTTTACTCCCTTTATTCAAGTATATTGGGTATTGTTATACCAATTTTCAAAAATCAATTCTGCTGGAAATGCTGTTTCAGATGACCTCTATTTTTTATTTGGTCGTGCTCTGCCGCAATCATGTAACATATGGCATGACTCATAACAGCGATACACATGTCTAATTGACGATAAGCCAGACGTAGCGGCTTTCTTTGCATTATTCACTGCAGCTGAATTCATGAAGTGCCTGCTTTAATATTCGATAAGTAAATAAAGATCTTAAAAGCAATACAGGTACGCTAGTTAGAAAGGATACATTACGAGTGTTGTTATAATATTATTTTAAAAAGAATATCATGCGTATTTGTCACAAAGCAAGATAAGCTGAATTGGGTAATGGTGATATATTTGCGTATTTTACGCAAATACGCAGCTTATCAGGATGAATATCCCTTTATATAAATTCCAAATAGAAGTGAATTCCTAACAGCAGAATGAACCCGTTCGCTCACTCACTCACTCTTAAACTGTTTCTTTGCATCTTTGAATGCATCATTGTCTGAACAAAATTATTTTGAAAATTCATTATTACAAATTATATAGATAAATATCAAGATGAACCGGTGAAATGTGGGTCTTGGAGCTACATCCGCAAGGCGCATGTATATGGGTGCAAATCGTCCATCAATCACCACACCGATACACAGCAGACCATGACGTGCAGACGACCAGCCAGGTGACTGTATCTGTCGTGTCCAGTGTTACGCCTGACGTACTCATATAGGTATATATATATATATATCACCTGACTGACTCCAACACCGGTGGTCTAACTCATGTGGACAGGTTAATTGGAATTCTGCCAACAGTTCACAGGTGGAGATGCTGTTACCTGAGACCAAGATCAATTATATGGCGTTTGTTTGCCGTACAGCGAAATTACTTAATGGGTCACACGTAGAGAGTTTTTATATAGGGCGAAATATCGGTTGGTGGAAATTTTTTATGGCTAGGACCTTCAACTTTAATAAAGGCGGTGGGGCATGTTGGTTTCATAAACTGGCGCAAAAAAACAACAAAAAACATTCCCATATTAAAGCTGTTGTAAATGTTGCTGAATATTTACTGGCAATTTATTACAGCCTTGTGTCATTTTAAATACATCCCTATCGCTGTTGTTGTTGCATTGCAATTATTTCACAATATGGTTCTACTAAATCGTGTGACCCGTGAAGACTGTGGTAGAATAGGTCTTCAGCAACACATGCTTGCCGTAAAAGGCGACTATACTTGTCGTAAGAGGCGACTAACGGGATCAGATGGTCTGGCCCGCTGATTTGTTTGCTGCTCATGGTGTCAATCATTGGATTGTCTGGTCCAGACTCGATTATTTACAGACCGCCGTCATATAGCCTGGAATATTGCTGAGTGCGGCGTTAAACAACAAACAAACACATAACTAAATAATGTAGCGAGTGAGTGAGTTTGGTTTAACGCCGCTTTGAACGTTATTAGCATGTTAGCTTGATATCGTCTATGAGGATCGCCTGAACTGATGCAGGTCTTAGACGTTTACCACTTCGGTGCCACCCAGGATCACGGGTATGGTGCTCAGAAACCTAGAAACATAATTACCATAATTAGATACAATCCAGGATTTGAAACCAACGTCACAGCTACATGTATCCGGCACGCCTGAGGGACGCAACTCCGCACACGTATTCCTTTAACGACTGGGCCACTAAGGCCCTTATACATAGTGCATCAAATGTGAAAAGAAATATTTGGCCTAAATATACCATACATAAACTCATACAGGTGGTTCATGACACGTGTCTCCCAGTATTAATGCGTCACACCAAGCGGGGAACAGTCAAATGCTGACATAATCGCTTTCTTTCGTAATTGCATCTAAGGCTGTGGTTCAACATAGATCAAAGGGAGACAACTCTCATATTTTATCGATACTAATATTGTCTTGAGCCACGTACCGTTAAGTATTAACACAACCATGTATAACAGTAGATGTTTGATGCATAAATAATTTTGATATGGTTTGTTACTCGTGTACCTCGTGGAAAACTACACGCACGTTCATTTTGATAAATGAGAAACGCAGGTTTGAATTTTTGAAACATGGCAGTGTCTGTGTGAAAGCTCATTTATACACAGCCTGAGGCAGATCATAACATACTTAATCCTAAACGGTTACCTTGAAGCCCCAAGGTGAAATGCATAATACACTCTCACCTTCCTAGACGCTTCTGAACAGAATACACCCATGCGCGAAGACAGCTTACTTAGGCCTTGATTGCACCATGTTTGTTAGTACATCTGTCAGAATGTGAGGGGGCAAAGCTGTTTAGACATTTCACAGAATTAGTGCATTGTAATGCTGCATGTATAACAAACATAATAATATTGATATAATGATCATATAACATTCCAAATTGTACGCATCAGTGACCAGTAATACGCTGACCTTTTACCATCCACCTGGTATAATCACTATTTGATAGTGATTCATTATAACATGCTTATGGTGTCGCCAGAATCGTACAATTGAACCTGCTTTCAGCAAAAATTCGTAAGGTTATGAAAAGGGCTTTGTCACTTTTATGTGTGTAAATAAAATATGTTTCTGAAAACATAAGTATAACAATGACTCATAGTGTTTACAGTGGGAAATATATAGACTTACGCACTACCAAAGACAGAAATATCATCAGCCTCTAACGTCAGTATGTGTGTACAGTGTATTGACTGCATAGCACTCCCCAGACAAGCAGCATATTGATACATACGCCCGCTCCTCATCATTAATGTATGACATTATGTGAGTCAGTGCAAGTTCATCACTTTAAGTGTTTTCCTCAGTAAGCACATAATACAATCAATACACACTGGACGTATCCATCACCCAGTCGTCGGTTACAGATGTAGTGCTTGGTATCTGTGGCAATGGAGTTTGTATCTGGCAAAGTTTGCCTGTGTTTTGTTCATGCTGTTGGTATCTATACGTGGCGTATTCACACATGCATGGTGAGGCTAATCAATGGCGCGAGTTGATATTCACTGAGGATGACATATACACCTACCTGGAAATCTTTTGAATTTTAAGCTTCATTTTTTTAAAGGACCCGAAATTCCATGTATATGTTGCAAATATAGACACATGAGAACATTGATTTAATGTTGATACATGTCCAAGATATATAGAGTAGATGCCTCTTGGTCAGTTGGTAATTATATATTCCTCTCAAGTACTGGGTCACAGCAACTGACACAGAAAGTTAAGAAACAACCGACACAGAGGATGAGAAGCAACTGACACATAAAAGGGTAAGAAGTAACTAACACAGAGACGGATTAGAAGCAACTGACACAGAGAAGGATAAGAAGCAACTAACACAGAGAAGGATAAGAAGCAATTGGCACAGAGAAGGATAAGAAGCAACTGACACAGAAGGGTAAGAAGCAACTGACAGCATGGTAAGAAGCAACTGACACAGAGAAGGATAAGAAGCAACTGTCACAGAAGGATAAGAAGCAACTTGCACAGAATGGTAAGAAGCAACTGACAGATAAGGGTAAGGAGCAACTGACACAGAAGAATAAGAAGCAACTGACACAGAGAAGGATAAGAAGCTACTGGCAGAGGATTAGAAGCAACTGACATAAAGAAGGGTAAGAAGCAACCGACACAGAGAAGGATTAGAAGCAACTGACACAGAAGGTTAAGAAGCAACTGAAACAGAGAAGAATAAGAAGCAACTGACACAGAGAAGGGTAAGAAGCAACTGACACAGAGAAGGGTACGAAGCAACTGAGAGAGAAGGTTAAGAAGCAACTGACACAGAGAAGGATAAGAAGCAACTAACACAGAGAAGGATAAGAAGCAATTGACACAGAGAAGGATAAGAAGCAACTGACACAGAAGGGTAAGAAGCAACTGACAGCATGGTAAGAAGCAACTGACACAGACAAGGGTAAGAAGCAACTGACACAGAAGGATAAGAAGCAACTGACACAGAGAAGGATATGTAGCAACTGGCAGAGGATTAGAAGCAATTGACACAAAGAAGGGTAAGAAGCAACTGACACAGAAGGATAAGAAGCAACTGACGCAGAGAAGGATTAGAAGCAACTGACACAGAAGGTTAAGAAGCAACTGAAACAGAGAAGAATAAGAAGCAACTGACACAGAGAAGGGTAAGAAGCTACTGGCAGAGGATTAGAAGCAACTGACATAGAGAAGGGTAAGAAGCAACCGACACAGAGAAGGATTAGAAGCAACTGACACAGAAGGTTAAGAAGCAACTGAAACAGAGAAGAATAAGAAGCAACTGACACAGAGAAGGGTAAGAAGCAACTGACACAGAGAAGGGTACAAAGCAACTGAGAGAGAAGGTTAAGAAGCAACTGACACAGAGAAGGGTTAGAAGCAACTAACACAGAATGGTAAGAAACATTTGACACAGAGAAGGATTAGAAGCAAGTAACATAGAAGGTTAAGAAGCAACTGACACAGAGAAGGATTAGAAGCAACTAACACAGAATGGTAAGAAACAACTGACACAGAGAAGGATTAGAAGCAACTGACACAGGTTAAGAAGCAACTGACACAGAATGATTAGAAGCAACTGACACAGAAGGTTAAGAAACAACTGACACAGAGAAGGATTAGAATCAACTGACACAGAATGGTAAGAAGCAACTGACACAGAGAAGGATAAGAAGCAACTGAAAGGGTAGTCCAATAGCTAATACATAACATGTGATGAGGTAACCAATGACTGTTTCTGTATTTCAATACGAGTAGGCCACTTTGTATGCAACACTATTGTATTGGACCTCGAACTAAATTGTCTCATTTAGTGTACATGAGGGCCCACTGTAATACAATATAACCCAACAAGCATACCATTTGATAACCCTTATCATCAAATTAGAACTTATTGCTTATTTTTCTTATAATATAGTGATTCTCTTTGAGGATAATGCTTGCACTCATTGCATGGCTCCGACCAATTCCTTCTGGTTCGACGTATCAGACATGGAACCCAGAGACAGTTCTTAGTGCTGTGTCTTTGGCAGGTGCTACTGATGTAAGGGCAAGTATATTTATGACGATAATTGCGACAAATTAGTTGCAGCAAATATAGTGTTGGCCCTGAGTCAAACGTTGGTGGGGGACGTTAGGCTGAGTGAGGTGACTTCATATCTTCTCATACATCAAATACACCAGTGTTACAGCCTTAGGGTAATGGGAGTATAATAACGATATGACGCATGGGTAGTTTTAAGAGAAAACAAGGACATATTTATCTTGGCGTTGCTTCAGAGTGTTTACGTACTGTGAAACGCTGGATGCTATTTATAACAATAAACAAAACATATAGATCTATGTGATATTTTAAATTTTTAAGACGTTTTTGTAGGGTATAGGTACCAAAAAAATAAATAACGAAGGTCCATACGTGTCAGTGGTGACTTTTCAAACTGCAAGTTATAGCGACCTAAATATGATATGCCCTGTAGAAGCCACTTGGTATATTATAGATGCATGTGCGTTCTAATATCAATCTGTGAATTTGTCAATCTGTGACGTTGTCAATCTGTGCCTGCTTGCCAGGTTGGCAGCAGACGGTATGCTTTTATGAGCACATTTAATGCCTTTCTACTGGGGGAAACAATGCCACATTTAGATGCAATACAAAAGAAGCTGTTTGACGATCACGATGCACCTATAATCTATAGTCACATTAGCGTAAACCACAATGTTTATGAAAAAGCAATGCGCCCACTCTTTGTTAAAAAATGGACTGAGGTGCTGAAAGTATTAATTTAGTGTGTCACATTGCAAGAAAGCATTGCCATACAAGCAGCTGTATTTTGTTAATACCACTGCACCCAATAAAAGTGTAGCTTTAAAAGAAACGATCAATGCATATTAAGAGTAAAACTCGTACAAACGATCAATTCCGCCTCTGACAATGCACTTTAATATGTATCCCTGAATGCAACTCATAAATACAGTCATGCATTCAAGCTGTGAGATTGACTTAATCTCAAATGCATTCAACACATGCTGTTTTCAGAGTTGAGTATGATACAACTGAACTTCGGGAAAAAAACCAATTCACTCCATGACAACGTCGACATCGAACATGTTGCAGTGCAGTTATCAATACATGCGTAATGCCGTCTGATATAATAATAGGTTACACGGCACTCCACTTCAGTTACAGCTCCTGCATCGAATCCCAGTGCAATCACCACAGAAATTCTGCCTCCAGCCACGCTCCTCCCAGGTAACCTTATTATCAGTCACAGTGAACCGTACCCTCATGCATTATTACTCCGGGAGTTTGTTCCCCTTTCTCTGTGTGAAGCTGCCCTCTCGTTCATACTACACAAAGAATCCCATTCCTCTGCATGAATACCCGTTGATGAAGTTTACTCGGGATCGAGGTCACTTTGAAAGACCCGCGGTTGACGTCAGGAACTGATTAAGTAAGAGAAACACGCTGGCTTCCATTGGAGAGATGGGCTGAGTTGTTTCTAGTGGGATATCATTACCATGATGTGCAGAGCCAACAATGTGGCATCACGATGGTTTTCAAAGGGTAAGTGCCATGCTGTACAAGCCCTGAAATGATATTTTAGAAAAATAATATGATCTATTGAAGGTATTGTCCATACTGCAGAAATGAGGAAGTAAAGGATGTTTGCAGGGGATAACGCACGCCTGCTTTATGAATGGAATTAACATTTCGATAATAGAATTATTTGCAATTTTATGAAGAATTAAACGTCTGATGTCTGTGTCGCTGGTGTATATTTACACTGATTACAATGCGTAGGGGAATTTCGAATCAGCAGCATCGGCAACCAGAACAGAATATCATATGTCTGTGATGTCTGTCGTACATATCAGACATATTGATTATTCGTTTCATCAGGTGCAGCTGCAGGTTACTGTGCACAACCCCGGTAACACTGGAAGCCAATATGCCAGCATTTTCCATCGAAGTGTTTATGGATGAAAACATTTTTACATCCTCACCGTTCTCAGTGAGCTGGCTACTGAATCTTCCTGTTAAATTGAAGAAGAACTGGTGTATATTTGATATGATCATTGATCAATATGTTTTGCAGACGCATGCACATACACGGTACCTATTACGTATGTTAAAATGTCTATTCAGTAAAGGAATCCCTGGTTCTTTATTCCAGAGGAGATAAGTAGCCCAGTGCTTGTTATGGCTCAGACCCAGGTTTAGTTGCCCGAATGTACTTGTGATGTCCATTAATGGTGTTCCCCATCGTGATATTACTCGACAAATTCCAAAATCGCTTTTAAATTGACGTACATATACCGTTTTTAAACTTTTAATGTTTAACTGTTGAATGTCTGAGGACTGAGTGTATATTTGCATTTTGAAATGAATGTATGTGTTAGACAAGACGCTTTGTTTAATCTGTAACATAAAAATATCGAAAAAAGGTCTGGTTACTTCATTGGAAGGTTTTGTAAATGTCATGGAACAATTTTGCTTTGTTAAGAATATACTTTGTAATAATTCTTTTTACTGTTTCACAAATATCATCCATGGATTCGTGTGTTTCAAACATTATGTATAAGACGTATTAATACTGTGTTCTATTATTAATGGTGCTCGTTTGTGGTCTGGTTGGAAAGGCCAGTTTCAGTATCAGCTTATGTGGCAAAATCTATCATGGGTAGCGGCCCAAGACCACACCGTTTGCAAGGCTTATCCACCCCACTGAACCGCAATTCCGCCATTTAGCCGTTGCTATGACACCCTGTTCATTACTGCCCGCCAGGTATTTGATGACCTGGAGCAATTGACCCAGGGTTTTGTTGTGGACTGTCTACACTACACGACTAGACTTTCTGATTATCTGCTCGGACCATACTATGGCTTTTACTAAAACATGTCGATAGCACGAAGTTAAACCAGAAATCTGTGTGGTAGATTCTGTGTAGGTGGGTATCTTCCAAAATTGTACAACGTTAAATGTATTAAGGGAGACGAGGCTCGTGCCAATTTGGCAGTCCTTGCAAGTTTGATTCGGGTCATTGAAATTACTGTTGGTGTGTCTGCTTACTCATGATTTTGGGATATATACCGATTTATTAGTTAGCTATTACCCTAATTATACAGCATTGTCTTAGTGTTACACATAACGTTAATTGTAAAATCAAGAGTAAGGATGGACACGAGTCGCTTGTCCTTCTTTAATTGAAGTAATCAAATATTAGTATTATGATACTCATAATAATCTGAGTTTAATATATACGTCACACCTTATATGACATAATTGGGTAAATGAAATAAATAAATAGTACATTGATATACGAGTTACGAAAAGCCTGTATGTCATAAAGTTGTTCTTCTTTTACTTAATATATTGAGTTTTGAAAATGTCATGTTGAACAAATTTGTATAGGCTGCTTATATATTTATCTAAACGGTCGCTTTCATTCAGCCCCTGTAATGGTGTAACCATGTCCCCAAATTATACAACCGCAAATACACGGTACGCACTATAGCGGGACACTGCCTCACAGTAAGGACGATGTAAAAATATAATGATTTAAGTTCGTGAAGCTTTTGGCAACTGGCGCTTGTTGGTTTGGATAGTTAGGGGGCATAATTAGTCTCTGACTGCCTCAGTTTTGAGTTGTATAACACTTAACCCGGACCATCAATGGACAAGCTGTGTCCAGACAAAAGTGGAAAGCGGGACATGATGGATAGGGTAGGTCGGTCTCTTTTGACACGGTTTTACTAACACTCACACGCCTAGTGAATGTCACTTGATGACTATGAGACCTGCATGTAGTCATTGAGGATCCCAATCCTAGACCGGTGTAGGTGTGAATGGTGTGATTCCTTGTGTGACAACACTCAGGTAGATACTCCAGTATACAGGAAGCAGCGAGTTAGCAGGTGCACGGAAAATTGTGACGTTTTCTGCATATTCTGTTGAGGTCACAAGAGGACAGTGTCTCTGTGTTTTGGCGGCAAGCTGCTCTTGGCGAGCAACCATGAGGACACGGACGGTAAGCTTGATTACTACAGGATGATTTTGTGAAGTAGAACGTTTGAAATCAATATCCTCTGCACCATGGTACTACTTTGTTGTAATCAGCCCTATGTCAACAACACGCTCAGCAGAGAAAGTCAAGCTTGCACATTTATCTATCGCCATGGCGAATGTCGTCTGCTCTTTGACTGATTTTACTATGGATAGCATTTTGCTCCCGTTAACGGACTGTGTACTGAAAATATATTGTGACAAAAAGTACGACGTGAGGGGAGTGTGATATGGGGTGGGGTTCGGCCGACAGGCCAAACAATATAAAGCGAGGCGCTTTAACACGTGACTGGCAACTGCGGCATGTGAGGGTGCGTTTTTAAATCTGTTGTTCAAACAGAGAGTAGAGCGACCAGTTTTGAGCGTTATATTAATAGAAGTAGGAAACACATCCCCGACACTAGGTATGATCATGCGATCTATTGTCACGTTATTTGGCGGGAAGGTGAAGGAGGAAAAAATGTCGTCTGCTTCGCTGTAGCGAGACCGAAGCTGAGCTATATAAGTTTCACTTTGTTAACTAAGGAAATATCATTCACTGTTATTTTGCCAATTTCAAAACCATCTATTTTTCTGATTATATGTAGATATATATTATTGATATAAATAGAGACTGATATTATTAATTATTGGATACATTTGTAAAATGAAAATGTCACAGTTGTCGACTGAAACAGATGTTATGTGACCTTGACCTTTTTAATGTGCTTTGTGCTCACATAGGGTAGATCGACTCGAATAGGTATTAACCTAGCTATTTTGAACAGTAAGGTCGCGCGGGCAGCCATAGTTGATCACCAACCAGGACTATCGAAAATCATTATTTTGTATGTTTGACATTTATACAAATCAAGATAAACGAGGACGCAGATACACAATTTAAAAACATAACTTTGCCAGCAGTAAGACGCATTTACGTATTTGAAAGCATAAATATACAGCTATAGTGTATTCAGTTATGCAATGTTTTTAAAGGAATAAGTGTGGCATATGTCCAGCATATGGTATTGACTGCCAAGTCTCAATGGTTGTGCTTCACAAACCGCGTGATGTACGGTATCGACCCAGTCCTGACCTGGGGAAGCCAGTCAGGCGTTAAATTTCCATTCGGGACCGTACGGGCATTTTGTTTGGATTTATTCAAGCTTTGAACGCGGAGACCGTGCACAAACATAAACCCTTCCCTGATTAATTAAAGGTCTATGTTTTATACTGGATAGATATTCTTACAGTAGTGATACAATGACCATCCCCTACAGATTTTTTGTTTCATGTTCTGAAGTGTTCATGTTAATGTCTGATCAAAGATAGATGTCGTTATGTCTAGAACTAATCCACGAATGACAACAGCTGTTTGAATATATAAGAAATAAATATAGATATAACTGCAAGAAGCAGGGATATTTATTGTATTCTAGCTGGATTGTCAGTGAGGGGGAATGCAAGCTCTATTCCAACAATGGGCGGTGGGGTAGCCCAGTGGTTAAAACATTCGCTCGTCACGCCGAAGACCCGGGTTCGAGTTCCCACATTGGTACATTGTGTGAAGCCCATTTCTGGTATTCCCCGACGTGATATTGCTGGAATATTGCTAAAAGCGGCATAAAGCCTCACTCACTCACTCACTCACTCACTCTCCTCCAACAATATTACAGAGAACACTAGGAATGGGCTTCATAGAATTACCCAAGTTTGGAATGGAAACGTTATCTTCGGTGAGGCGAGCGAACACATTAACCAGGTGACTCGTGAAGATCCGGGGTAGAATAGGTCTTAAGCAACCCATGCTTGCCGTAAAAGGCGACTTGGTTGATGTATGTCATCAATTCCAATTGCGTGGATCGATGCTCTTGATATCAATCACTGGATTGTCTGGTCCAGACTCGATTATTTACAGACCGCCGTCATATAGCTGGAATATTGCTGAGTGCGGCGTTGAACAACCAACTAACCAACCAACTTTAACCAGGTTGCCACCTCAAAGATTGAATGAAGCAGGATATGTGGAATCCTCTGTGTGTAGCCAATCAAGTGGCAATATTCTATATTCATACATGCCATATGAGTACAATATTACACTTAGCCAACTTGGAATCCTTTTGCAATTCATTTGCGGTTGGTAGACCTTACCGCATATATACTCTTCCGACGTATTTATACTTTTTGAAAGGTCTACTATGGTCTTTCAGATGGTCTTTCGAACAGCTATCTATCCAAATTCAATTCACACCTAACAGTATTTTTTTAGGGCATGTTTAGCAATATATCAGCAATATATCAGCCGGGACCATCAAGAACAGACTTTGCAAATTGTATCATATCGGGAATCCACTTTTTATCCCATGAGGAATCGAACTCGGGTCTTCGAAAAGACTGAGCTGTAACCACCACACTCCCTCTCACACTCAACAGCGCCTGGGATCACCCATGTCTACACCTTAATCGCCTTTTACAGCAATCCATTCTTGTGCTGGTAATGTATTCTTCCCTGGATACCCCTGAGGACGTTTTTCCGAGTAGTGTTTAATTCTAACCACACATACGACAAAAGTCTATCATGAAGTATTGCTAAACCCATTCCTGCAAGTATACTACCGCTTGCTGAGTGCGCGTAAAATAAACGTGAAAGTGATCCTATGTCAACTAACGGCAGGGACCAAGCAAACATACCAACTAGGACACAAGCAACTAGCCCATCGTACAAGCGCTACTTTTTCTGGTGGTCCCCAGACCTGGGCGTGTGTCAACATGGCTCACTGTCGTGTAATGTGGGTGGGATGCAAGGGGTATAAAGGAGGTATGCAGGTTCGGGCTATGTATTCACATTATCGAGCAGCATCTAATAAGGTTAGTTCATTCTGCTTAATTTGGCTCATATATTTCTGATTCGTTACTGTCAGATCATTATTGTTCATGCATTTACCGAAAGGAAATGTAAAGTAGTTTAAAGCAAGAAATAGTTTTATGTACATGACCATCATGATTCTACTGGTTCGCAACATTCTTCTCACTTATGTACTTAACATACTTTCTGGAGTATAATTTGAGTTTGACATTTTACGGAGCTGAACTTTAAAGTGATTCATCGAGGTCCATGACAGAATTAAAAGTTTAAAGGGTATTTATACCAGTGTATATATAATCTGTATATATCATCTGTAGTTCAAACGTTCACATGTATTTTTCACCAACGGCACAGGCCTTTGAAAGTTATCGACCAGATCTTATCATCATTGATCAATGTTTCAGACTGCATCGATCGTGGGAATACATCTTAGCATTATATTTATTGGCTGTTTTCCGAAGTCGATTTGACAAGAAAAACGCTCACACAATATATATAAAACATCAACGCCAGAGACTACCAATTATCCACCGAAAAATATTCCATTGGGCACGAAACGCAAAAAAAACCCGGTGAAAATTATATGAATGTCAGTGTTGACAACATGGGTTCACGAAAAGGGTATACTTCGGTATGACAAATAGAAGACGAATACAGGAGCATATTTATTGAGCTTGAATATGACGTAGGATCGATTCAACGTTTCTTGAATTATTACCGTAATAACCTTAATTACATGGTGCAGAGATGTAAATCAGCAATGTTGAACAACTGTTTACCACATCAAATACGGTACCTTGTATGGATAATATATGCAATGAGCTAAATAGAGCGGTTCAAATTTGTATGTCTGTCCTATTCGACACCCCATAAATTCAATAGCATGGTATTACTGTTTGTACGCCCCGTTGATTGAGTGCATATTTACATCTCATCCTTTTATGAAAACCTACATGGTACGAAGAACATTTGAGAACTGGTGCAAGGACAATTATAGGATGTCCTCCCCGTCCTTCTGTGAAGTGATAGACATTGACGCTATTGTCCATATGTCATATGACGGCAAGGTACAGTAATGGTTTTCGTCGTCCATGTGTGGATGGGGTACGACTGAGTGAGTTGGGTTTAACGCCGCTTTTAACAGTATTCCAGTTATTTCACGACATGCCAGCTTAATGTGGGAGGAAAGCTCGAAGTGATGCAGGTCTCAGACGTTTACCACTTTGGTTAAACCCACGAACACGGGTATGGTACAGACAAGATCATCGGGGCGAACTGGGATTCGAACCCACAATGATATGTTTCTGGCGTGCCCAAGAGACGCAACTGGATTTGATATGAAAAGAAATAATCAACTGTGAACACTATGGTTTGAATAAGAATGTTTATATGATAACTCTTCAACCAGAATAAAGTATTCGATGGTTGATATTTCAATCACGTCTGAACTCTGTGTAATGTAACGTTCGGTATGTATTTTCTTATGAGTGAGAGAGTGAGTTTGGTTTTACGTCGCATTTCCAGCAATATCACGGCGGGGGACACCAGAAATGGGCTTCACACATTGTACCCATGTTAGGAATGGAACTATGATTCTTATGACCATATGTACAGTAGTTAATGTCGCGTATCAAAGTTCACATCATGTTTAGCCTATGCATGTAACAAATGTATACACGTATGGGTTAAATAGATTTGATTGTACTATGTTTTCGTAATGCTAATTGATACATGCCACACATATTAATTTTGGCTCATTACTAATAACATATAGGATTCCATAAAGATACTTAATAGGAAGCGTGAATTATACGATTTAGGCGCATCCCATTTCTTGTGGGGGATATTTCTTTAATGTCCATGTGTATCAGTGTCAGTTACCTTTTGAACTGCGTTCTCTTTGAATCATCATTACATCTGTCCTATTTAGATGTGGAATATGTGTGTTTGCGGTCGATGGGAATAAATAGGGCGTGTTTTCGTTTCAGTGTATTGACAAAATGGAACATACATGAAATGCCGCTCTATTCATTGTAGACCACGCTATGTAAGTGTCCCAAATCAATATATCTATATCAACACATGTGTTATGTGATAATATTATATCAATGTAATTCTTGCATCCACACCATGTCTTTCACCTGTGTGTGCGTGTTAATGTGTTAATACTCAGTATTGACGGTCGTTCACTTAAACCTTTCACAGCTTAGCGTAACGGACCTGTTTAATGCAGGGCAGGTATTCCCCCTGCTTGTAGTGTTATGTCAAAAGGCACACTCATGCCATGCGTCAAATAAAAACGTGGCTTGAGTAGACCTCGTGTATTGATGGGACATGCTTTCCCGTGTCTCCAAAGAAATCCTTCATATATTACCAATAATACCACCCAGCACGTCTACTATGCTATGTCATAAGCTGCATTCAATGTGGAGTACATATTAGGTAACAATGTGGAGTACTGGTATATATTAGGCAAGGGCAGGGCCTGGACCTTGGCTGCTATAGGGTGGCATGTTCAGCTATGTAGAGAAGGTATTCAAAACTGTGTTTGGACCCGACGTATGTACAGTAAACTACGGTTATAACGAACTTAAAGGGACCACTAATTTTAGTCCGTTATAACCGTAGTTCGTTATAAACATATATACAGCAAATGGCTGGGACCAAAAAACAGTTCGTTATATCCGCCAGTTCGTTATAAGCGTATTCGTTATAAACGTAGTTTACTGTATGTTGATATTGATGGTTTAAGTTTTACAACATTCCGAACACAAGGATATGAACCGTCATGCTCAAAAACGAAAAAACCCAGCACAATTGACGTGGGATGATCCAGTGTAGAAGCACTCAAGAGAGAGGCTCGTGTTTCAGTGAAAGGGCAGACATAAGCTACTTGAAGTGAGTAGATTCTTTGACAAAGAATAATCAAAATGTATGTACAGTGTATAACGTGAAGCATGTGCACCAAGCGTGGGCGTGTGGGCGTGTGGGCGGTGCCCTCTGTTTACCCAGCCAGTCCCCAGGTTACAGTACGAGTTCGGTCTTGATATCGTTCAAGGATCATTGTAAATCTCTACATTTCACTGTAGCTATGGTCGTAAATACTTCACATGCAACCGAGACCTGATTTCTTATCAGTTTCGTTTTGTGTGACAGGTAACATTTATTCATACGTCCATGCAGCATATACACTTTATTGACAACTATCTTGAATAAAACAGACATGATTTACTTTATACACAGTTGATATCTCAAGGAGTTGGGGCTGGGGCTTGGGTTGGGTTGGGGGCTGGGTTGGTGTTGGGTTGGGGCTAGGGTTGGGTTGGGGTTGGGGCTTGGGGCTTGGGCTGGGTTGGGGTTGGGTCTGGGGCTTAGGTTGGGTTGGAGTTGGGTCTTGTGTTGGGGTTGGGTCTTGGGTTGGAACTGGGGCTGGGGCTGGGGCTGGAGACTGATCAGTGATGTTCATATCTATATATTTTAATAATTCATAAAGTGTACACGTATGTGTTAATAAGGGTGGGGAGTGAGTAATGCCCGCTGTTTATATCCAGCCAGTCCTGGAATACATAGCTCAGTTTACCAGTTTTTGATTTCGCTCAAGTGTCATTGTATATCACTACATTTCACTGTATCTATGATCGTAAACACTTCAATCGCAACCGAGACCTGATCAATCCATTTTGTTATACAGTTTATATTTACATGCTGGTAACCTCAAATGAAGCCTTTAGTTCATGCATTACGTTTTCAAGTTTGGTTCTAAACGCCCGTTCCCCGTGGACGTTCCGGGCCCGGCAATGTCAGCAGTGTTCTGTGCTTGTCGTACGAGCCGACCAATGACGTCTCAATCTAATCATGTGCCATCATACCACGACGACGCGGTTGCTCATGCTATCATCCTCTGGTTTACCTGGCCAGGGTTCGAGTTTCTACAGACCTCTGTGACACTGATGGAACATGTGACTAACAGCGATAGAAACTAACATTGTTAGTCCATGAGTCCTTATAATGGAAATGGCCCATTTCTTCTCATCCTTCTGATACCATGTTACTTTTGGCCAGTTCAGGATTATATGAATAGCACTAATTACCGCCGTCACATAGCTGAAATATTGCTGAATGCGGCGTTAAACAACAAACAATCAAACAAACTAGTACCAATTTCTATCGCTGACTAATAGTAGTACCCTATAACTAACAAGGTGACGTCAGGCAATGTTATGATAATAGAAAGAGTAGTTATTGAGCAATTACGCGCTGAGCAGGTTCTCGGTTTTCTACATGTCACCCTGTTTGTTGGTGATGGCCCAGCAGGAACGACCCATGAACTGTCTGAAGACGTATTGATACACATCTGGGATATGACCAAAGGGATTTCTTAAACAGGTTGATACCCTTAGAAAATGGAGATGGTATGTTTCAGTACATGTGAAGCTTTGAACAGTTATGCTATCTGGCTACCGTGGATTAACTAAATTGGTTTAAATGGTTCAGACAGACATACTTTTTTCTTTTGCATTCATTAGGAAACACTGTCAATTCTCAAGTTTTTTTGCGTGTAGGACTCAAAATGTTGCGTCCGGGAAGACCCTATGTGTGTTTGGGACCAACATTCTCTGACTGTACATCAAGTGCACATGTAGATATGAATCAGATCTATGACCCTTGATGCAGAACCACAAGGTCACATATCTGCTTCCATGTTTGTGAAATACTGATTTGTCGGGCTCTACACCTGGAACTACTGTGCATGTGGCATGACCCCTCTCATCCTGTTGTATGTCATCGTAGTCTTCTTAGCAGCATCCTGGTAGATATTACAGTGAACCTTCGTTAAACTGGACAATTTTGTAACCGACAAAGATGGAACATCCTTTGTGAAATGAGTCGTGCTGACTCTTGACGCCCTCTTGGTAAGACGTTCAGAATAACAAGGCTTGACTGTATGTAGACGTATCAGTTCTCGCATGCTAGTGACAATTTTCTCTGCCTCTTTCTAGGAAAGGGAGATAACCTGCAGAGCTGAGAATGGCCAAAGCCTGCTTTGTTGATGAGGAGGATATACCAGACAAGGAGCTGTGTAAGGCTTTGACTGAAGGTGAGTATACTGACACTTCACCAAGCCGTACCCCCGGAAATTACTCCTTCCCGACGATTTTATAGTCTAAAATTGACTTTGACCCAGATGTCCAAATAGACATAAATACTTCCCATATCACAGTATGACTGTGAGACGCAGAGTGTTATTTGCGAATAAAACTAAGTTTTTGTCAGGTGTTGTGATATATTTATATGGGATAATAACTTGACACAATGTCACTCACTATTAACAGCATCAATAACAGATCAATACGGATATGAATAGGTCTATTGTTATATCTAATGTCGGAAATCAGAATTGGTCATTGGCCGTGAACAGATGTTGCCCTCAGTGTGACCCTATGGTGGATGCCCAGTGCTGCCTATGTAATGCATATACATGTACGTATATAAGTTATGTGGAGCATCAAAGTTAAACCTTTATCAAGGCAGCATGGCCAGTAACACATTAAAGAGAATGAGTATGGTTTATGTCTTGAAATTGCCACAGACTGGCAATATCTTTTCTACATGTTGTTTTAGCTAGGCTACCAAATGTGGTTTCTTCATACTATTTGATTATCTTACATTACAATATGTGTTGATACACGCCTATTTTTCAGTTAGACGCGCATACCATTTCCATTCTAAGCACCATGTGAATACGCTACGAATAGCAAATAGATACATGTCAACAGTGGATACACGCCATGGAATCAGTTGCATTGTGAAGCTTTTAGAGCAGCATGCGCTTTAAGAGCATGGCGAATAGTTGCTTTCTATTTGCATACATCTCTACAAGCAGAACGCGTATCTATTAGTCATTCTCGCTGCTATTACAGCCCCGCTGATTCAGACTTCTGTGACAAGCAGGGCCACGGTGTCATGTGGACTGACTGGAGTGAGAACATACTATGCATGGATAACAATGAAGTGTGCATGTGTGCCTGTAATTACTGTCCTAGAAGTTCCATGAAGGTCTCTGTGGACTGAGCCATCATGAAAGAAATATCACCTGACTCACGAAAGTCAGTGAAGATCATGCTGATTTGGTGAATTTCTTTTCTGGGTCTATAAATTTATGCGCTGTAGGCATGCAATTTTCAGTCAAATTATCCAACACCTGCTTTATGAAAGGGATTTATTTCTTGAATTCATGTATAGTCCCATTGTATACATGATATCATTCTGAAAGATGATTTGTTATGTAGCATGGTTAAGTGCTAGGAAAATCCACAACTGTGAAGCCTAATGTCGTTGTATTGGTGCGGGAGTCTTGGGGCATTGACCAATAAACACGACAGAACATTTGATTCGATGGTAGGCACTCACAACACTGTACATAACAATCAGCAGTCATGTAATATAACTACGGATTCTGCAGCTTATGTAACACATATGGCCTAATCGGTTTATCATGCGATTACTTAGACACATACGGTAATGCAAATACATTAATAATTACTTCATTGAAATTTTATTTAAAAGGAACAAATAAAGACCACTTAATACTACGAATTGATTCAACTTTATATAAATACATGTACATGAATAATTATTTGAGTGAAGTTCACATTTTTTAATTCACATTTTTAAGTGATATGTAATTTTTTGATGATTTTTAACAATTGACTTTATCCTTTCAGGTGTCACGCTCCGTAATAAGGGTGTCCAGTATGATTCACAGCGCACCTTGAACAAACGGTCTTTGGTTTTGGATGAGGAAAGCTTTGAGAAGACCTTTCTAGTCTGTGCTGTCTGTCGTGATTCCTTCACGAACCCTTTAAAGCCCCCTAAACTTCTCCCTTGTCACCACTCTTTCTGTCTACCGTGTATCAAATCACTATTCCAAACTGAGGTGGAGTATCGTCAAAGTCTCACCCCCTCGTTGAGGGGCATGCCCACAGCAGTCAGTCTACACTGCCCGACCTGCAGAGGTAACTTTATTACCACTGAGGAGAACGTCCGGACATTGCCTACAGATCACAGAGTGGTCCAGTTGTTAGATTTTGTTCAACATACCGAGAGATACACTGTTAGCTTCTGTTCCAAACACAAGCTACAAGCTTTGAACTTCTTCTGTGAACCCTGTATCCAGCCTGTGTGTCGTGATTGCACCGTGTTAGATCACAAAGAACAAGATGGTCATCTTGTTATGGACTTAAATGAAGCGCTTGAGAAATACACTCCAGTTCTAGATACAGCTATCAAAGAGATGGATACTGAGGCCGGCGTGTTGGGGAAGAAGCAGGAGACGCTTGACACTGCTACAAAGAAGTTGGAAGGCGTGAGAACAGATCTACTCAAGAACATCCATGACACATTCGGTCGTTTGAAGCAGCAGCTAGCAGAGCGCGAGCGAGAGATGGAAAGCATCGCAGAGAATGAAGTAAATAAGGAAAAGAAGAAGTTGGATGAGAAAGCTGAAAAGCTTTCGTCAAGGCGGAAAGCTCTTCTGGACCATTCATCTACTCTGAAACAAGCCAAGGAAGAGAGTAGTATTGAGGAAATGTTCAGCATACACCAACAGTACCGCGAGTACAGGGCACAACCCCCGATCAAGATCAGGGAGGTTGACGACGGAATTATGACGACCTTTTCCTTCAACGCCAGAGATGAATCTATTCTCTCGTCCAGAATTAACAACTTCGGTGATATTGGTGCTAAGGTGGAGTCTACGTTTCATTCCTCATCTGGCTATGGCTACCCAACGTCCCGGAGCACCTACAAGTAGGTGCATGCACCCGGCATTTCGCGTCTTGTCTTTCAGTTGTTGGACCTTCAGCCAGACACGCAATAACGGTTGCAGAATAGACTCGAGCGAGACTGCAGCATGGCCTTTAGTCTCGTCCATGAGAAGTCACGCTGATTCTTTTGTATCAGCTGCCATGTTGGCAACTGCAACACACGTCCGAGGAGTGATTGGGGAGAGGTTTGAAGAAGACTGGCATTTCATGTGACTTCTTTATCATTTGTGTCTGTGTTTACCCAATGATCTCGTTGTAGATGTCTGAATGGGACACAATATGACTCTTTGAGCCTTTTTTTTCCATATTTCTATACACTTATCTACTTGAGTACCTTGAACGAAGCTATGAATATCTGTGATCACCATTCATCGCTACGTTTTATATGTTTGTGCAAAACACGAAGATATTACAATACAGTGTATTGAGAATTAAAACTGTTGTAACAAATACTTTTAAGTTTAATATAACTCACACCTTAACATGAATATATCTATTTTGTGACACAATATTGTTTGCTTTTGGTAGATGGAACTGAAGGTATTCCTACAGATATATGACTCCCTGTTTCGAATAGGTTACTGTGTACAGGCAAAGCTGGAATGAGTAATTTAAAAAAAAAATGAATATATTCTCGCATTTTGTTTTCACTCAATTTAAATCAAGTCAGATTATGTTTACATTTATTGCATATTTATCCAGTGTTTGAATAATATTTTTTTCTGATTTGTTTTAGAAACACTGAATAATGAATTATTTGACAAGGTGCGTTAAGAAAGTGAGAATGATTGATTGTATAGGGTATTATGCCAAAACAATTACCAGTACATGAGCATGAAGTCGTTCTGGCGATACAGCTGAATCAGGGTTTCTGAGTACCATTGTCTGTATGTTGAACATGGGCTTTTGTGATTAATCTAGTCCTCGTTACTGCAACAGTGTTTCGTGTACTATTCATTAGAATAAACTTGGTATTGGACATCTCAGAGGGATCAGAAAAGACATTGTAGATAAGTGTAGAATTAAATACGTTATGCGCCTCCAACGGTTAAATATACCGATAATGAATTAACCAAGCCAAATAAATTAAAGGTTCAAATTGTTTATATATATATTTATGTATGGGCTTGATCGTAAAATTATTCTACATACTTAAGTGCGGTAACATTTGTTGGCTGGTAAATTTTGGTTAACAGTGGTGGTTTCATGACATGAAATCAATGATCTTTCCAACGCCAGTTTTGTTAGTGGGGTGAAATAATATCTTTCTATTTGTTACACTACGTAACATTACAGCATCCATACACGGTAAGTTGCACATATGCTGAATACAGGTAGCCACTATGAAACTGGGTAGATGAAGACACATTATTTCCAATTTGTGAAAGTTTAAGAATGTAAGATATTGTAATACAACATGATGTCAGTGATATTCCTGATCGCTCTCTTTTGGTAACTGTATTAAAGAGATGAAGAGATGATCTGGTTTTGTTGTGTTTAATGACAATGGATTACATACTGCCACGCATGCTATGCACACCTAATGATGACTCATCTCTCTAACCTGGAAAGCTTTGTCCCTAACTCGTGTAAGTCCAGCAATTCATTGTGCAGAGCTGCGTCCCTGAGGAGTACCAGAGACGTATGACAGAGATTCCAATACCCAATTCGCTTTGATGATTGTTGGTTTATCAACTCTACATGCATAAGTAGTAAACGTTTCAGGTCTGCATACCAAGCAGATATAACTCATATACTTTTCAAAGCGGCGTTAAACACACCTCACTATCACTTTCAAACTGATTCAGATGTCGTCTTCTTCCATATAACCTTGTTGATGAAAACTACACGTAACAGTAACTCAACATACATGAGTGTAAATCGTAGATAAACGGTTCACTCAGCAAAAAGGGTGCAGATAATTCAGCAGAGTGTCAACATAACACCTCCGTCAGGGCAGAAAGAGTTGTCCCCCTTGTATTGAGATCACTTCCTGTTTGAATTTTTGGCAACATGAAAACATGAGCCATGATATGAGATGAGTACGTCGATAAAAAATCGGCCTGGTCACACATTTTAACTATGTGTGATTCTCGGAACATATTCTGCACGGGTATCCCATATGCATTGAAGAAGAACTTGCCCTTGATTTCTTAATAACTGATGCTACAACACTGCTTGCTGTCTCCTTACACGCGGGCCGTCGGTATACACAATGCACACCGTTCAAAGTATGAATATGACATATAAGCAAGCACTAATAACTAGGCAATTAAACCTGGTTTATGCTATCATATCATGCAACATAAACAGCTTGCTATATCATCCCCCACGAACCCAGACTTCAACAGAATCATAGCTCTGAGGAAAACCTTGCAGATTGATACACATCCGTGAAATATCCCCACTTAGCAATTTTTGTCTCCACCCGACCCGCGATGTATTTATGCAGTAATACTAATCTTGTCTTGTCTCACTCCGCTCCTGACATTACAAGTAATCAAGTGGTGATGGTAGGACAGTCCGTGGTTGTACTGAGGCTGATACTTGGCCTGGACTTCTAAGGCGCCTTAATTAACGGTGAAGAGTTCCATCCCTTAGGCGTGCCTCAATTCTATAATCATGGGTTCGGATCTCTGATTGGTGATGGCTATTGTCATTGGATTGTCGGTATGGTTATCGTTGGTTCACACGGGGTAAACATCACTTACATTATATACTGCTGGTTCACGCTGTGAAACAAACATTGTGTGAAGCCCATTTCTGGTGTCCCCCGCCGTGATAATGCTGGAATAGTGCTGGAAGCGGCGTAAAACCACACTCACTCACTCCCTCTCTCACCAAACATAGGTAAATCAGTTCTCCAACATACAACACCGTGCTGACAAACCGGATTCAGAATATAATACGCCCTGATAATGGAATATTGTTTGGGCTTAGAGACCCGATTCCCTTTGGCCCCGGGTGTATTGCTGCAGGGTGTGTCTAAGCGTATATCAGATCACACCTAGTGATTACTTTCACATAGGTCTTGCTTCACTTGTTTTATACCCACATTTACCATATTCTAAACGTATTCTTGCAGTCATATTGTTTATTTGTGCAAATTTCCACACATGATCTTATATTTGAAGCTTATTACATAACATGAACTACAAAAACTATAATTTCAACAAGACTCAGTTTAAAGTTCAGAAACATATTCGAGGTCTGCGAGTACATTGTTATGCCAAAAACTATAAACCTTAGTGTGGCACGGAATCGCCCCATCACACTCGCGGATGTGTTGTTCGTTTATTTGTTTGCTTGTTGTATAAGGTGGCACTACATTCCAGCAATATGACGTCGGCCTGTATATAATCGAGTCTGAACCTTACACACCAGTGATTGATATTATGAGCAACGAACCAAACTACCTGGATACACTGATATGCAATTATCACCGAGCCTGACCACTCGATCAATTATGCCGCCTCGAACGACAAGCATAGGTTGCTGGGGACCTATAATAATTCTCAGCTGGAGTCACACGGGAGAGCATGTTCCAGAGTCATGCTGAAATGACACATTGACACTCGTGTCCAAGAACTCATTATTTCCCTTACGCTGCATAGGCATTAATAAACCCAAATCAATGATACTTAATCCCCAGTTCATTAACAGCATAATCAAGGGCGTAGTTATCCCCAGCCATGTGCCCATACGCACTGTGTAACAATAGCAAGTTTTAATGCTAAGCTCATGAAGAAGTTGATGATGTGGAAAACACAAGCAATCTTTAATAGAGTCCTTATATTGAGCGTTAAGACTCTCCAACAAGAACTGATTTCATGATCCACATGCAAGAAGGATATATGTCAACCTTATTTCAAATGAACAATAGCCGCAGTCGTGCTTGACTTAGAATGTCTTTTCTGAATTCGCTGAATGCAGGCCTGTAATTGTTATTGGAATCTTCTGTGCGCAGTTGTTAGGTCGATGGAGTTATCTCCCATGTACACATTCGCCATTCATACACACATGAAAGTGAATTGCAATACTATTCAAGCTATTGTATAGTCGTACAGGCTTATGACACATGGATGGCATTGATTGGCGTTTGGGGCTGATAAGGAGATACACGTAGCCCTGATCGAGCAAACAATATGAAACATGTCTGTGCAACTGTACCTAATATTGTTCCGTTACAGGGTTTATTGTGGCTTGTTGTGATAGCCACAATTGCATGTCCCAAGTGTACCAAGTCGAGAAGTGATATAACAAAGGAAATATGACAGCTTGTAGCGACATATCCCGAGCGTTGGAGGTAAATAGTCATGCTGAAATTATTACTGTTCAATTGCAGCGGCAGAACTGCCAATCAGCCGATACAAAGCAGTGGGAGATAACTGCAACGAACTGACTTCATTGGTAGAAAGTGTCCATTCCACGAATCCTGCTTACTGAAGGGACAGGAGAAGCGGCTAGTTGCACTGCGGACTGACCACTGACCACTGACCAGGGTGGCACTAAATGTGACTTTCTTGTGTGTCTAGCAGCTGAGTACGGGTCATCTGAAGAGATGAATTCTCTCATATCTATGGGCTGTTCACCACGTGTGAACTGTCCTGGTGACTTTACACGTGGGCTTGCGCTTTCACCACTACACGTGGCATGTACAGGAGGCCACCTCACCGTCGTGAAGTCGCTAGTCGAGGATGATGGAGTGGATGTACGACAAGGGGATGCTTACAACAGGACACCGCTTTACATGGCTGTCGTCAAGGGACATCTGAGTATCACAAGATTTCTCATTGAAGCCGGTGCTTCAGCATATGCTGTGAACAGTTTCAACAGAGCTTCTCTCATCCACACTGCAGTACACAGCAAGAACGCTGGCGTTTGCGAGTACCTGCTGACGTTAAACCCTAATGTGGACGTCCGTGACAACAGTGACAACACCCCGCTACATCTCGCAGCCAGGTTGGGATGTGTGGATATCTGTATGTTGCTGTTGGACAAAGGAGCTCATATTAACGCTGTGAATAACTTTGGGAACAGCCCAATCCTTGAGGCTACCTCGCACTGCATGTTGGATGTAATGGAATACCTCATTACCAGAGGAGCGGATACCAATGTGAGAGACCGGCTCGGCAATGGCATTCTCCACGGGGCTATACGTAGCAGGTCTTACGCCATTACTCATCATGCTCTTGTTGACATAAATCTACCCTTGAGTGTCACCAACTGTGACGGTCAAACACTTCTACAACTCGCAGCCGACTTGAAACTGTGGGATATTATCTGTCTTCTTCTCAACGCTGGCTACAACACTGGAGCTGAGACTGTGACAACAGATGAGGATGTTATGTTGACTCCAGGAAACATGGCCATCAGGCACATGAGACACATCGCGTCCAATGCGAGAACTCTTCAGGACCTCTGCTGCTTCAGGATGAGACACATACTGGGTACACGTCTCTTAAACACAGTGGGTAGTCTACCTCTGCCAGAAAGACTGAAAGATGTGATAAGGCTAAGGAATATTCAGTGTCATCATTGAACGTATACCAGTCCGTTATGACACGCGGTTACCCATTGACAATACTATTGCTGGAAGTGCTGAAAGATGTGATTAGAAGGGACTGTCTATTAATGTATCAGGGTTTCTAATGTATCCAGACTTATAGTTTCGTTTTGTCTAAACTGTGGTTGTTACATACTGGTACTAGTAATGGTCCTACAACTCATAGAATACGGGTATGAAAGGACAATTGTGTACAATTGGAGTGTTACGAGTGACCTTGTGTATGTGTGTGTTAATGTTTGTTTGTTTGTTGTTGAACACAGCATGTAAGCAATATCCCAGCTGTAAATAATCGAGTCTGGACCAAACAACCCAGTGATTGATATTGTGAGCATCGATCCACGCATTTGGGATACGATGACATGCATCAACAACGTCAGAGAGCCTGACTACCCGATCCCGTTAGTCGCCTCTTACGACGAGTATAGTCGCCTCTTATGACAAGCATGGGTTTCTGAAAACCTATTGTAACCCGGATCGTCACGGTACGTATGTGAATGTGATGAATGCTATGCCTATCGTGTATAGTGGGTGTGTTGGTGTGTAGGCGGTGAATTCATTCAAACAAATACTACCGTCCCCGTTATATCCTGTTTGAGACCATCCCTAATATTTGTTTACTTTTTCCATGACACTACACAAACTTGTCCACGTAGTTGTTCAACAAAGATATGACCGTTGTATATCTGTACATGGCCGTTACCTGAACCCATCGTAATGTTTGGTGATATGTAGCCTCGTTTCAATATAGATGACTGTTCCCAAACAACCTACTCCGTCCGACACATCTGTGATATGTCCCAACCAATACAGTATATGCAACTGTAAGTCTTGTTTGTACATTAAAATGAATTTTGCTGCATTTTGAGTTGACAATTAACCACGTGACGTATGACTATGTATGAGGTCCGCAGACGGGCACGTACCCGAAAGGGGTGTCGTTACAACGAAGGAAATTCATTTGCTGTCAAAATGGAAATTCGTTTTACCCAAGAAAGCAATAATGAATGGTGTCATGTCCTTCATCAAATGATTCAGAAGGTTGAGACCTGAACGGTATTATATAATTAAAATAGATGGCACCCATTGTCTTTGTGTTGTTAGTCTTTTACAGAACTCAGGTCCACTCGGATAAACTACATCATACCTCGTTAATGGAATACATGTCACCGTTTTCCACCGTGCATCGCCTTGTTCCTTTACTGCCGATTTTGAAGACAAGTTATTTTGTCCTCAGCAAATCAAAAGGTATACATTTAACATGAGAGAGTGAGTTTAACACCGCACGGGATACGTGGAAGGAAAGCCCGAAGTGATGCAGGTCTCAGACGTGTACCACTTTGGTGAAACCAACGAGCACGGGTATGGGGCTGACAACCCTAGAAACATAATCGGGGCGAACCGGGATTCGAACCCACAATCATAAGTTTCTGGCGTGCCCAAGGGACGCAACTCTGTACAGCTCTTTATAAAGACCGGGTCATCTGTGCCCCAATTAAGCATGAACTAAACAAAGAGATTTAACATTCTTATTATGGTCTCCATTGCCGCAAGGTTGTGTTATGTCTTATAATAGTCACATGAACGAAACTAGTTCAAACATGAATTCCTCGTCTTTGCCGAGATGACTTGCGACGAGCCGAACATGACATATTTGGATAAGTGATACTGTTGGTTTGCTGTTTAACGTCGCACTCAGCAATATCCCAGCTATATAACGGCGGTCTGTAAATAATCAAGTCTGGACCAGACAATCCAATGCTTGATATCATGAGCATCGATCCTCCAATTAGGATACGATGACATGCATCAACCAAGTCAGCGAGTCTGACCACCCGATCCCGTTAGTCGCCTCTTACGACAAGCATCGTCGCCTTTTACGGCACGCATGGGTTGCCGAAGACTTAGTCTACCCCGGATCTTCACGGGTCATAAGCGATACTGAATTAGCTGTCGCCTGAACTGATATGTGCCATTACTCTAGTGGCGTATATGTCAGCTCACACAGCCTCGGTTTGTCTTGTCCAGAATCGATAAGGTACACACTGGGGTGATTGATATGGCTGTCATCGGGGTTAATCACTGGATTGTCTGGTCCAGACTCGATTATCTACAGATCGCCGTCATATAGCTGGGAATATTGCTGAGTGCGGCGTTAAACAACAAACAACAACAACAACACAAGATACACTGACTTTACATACAACTGAACCATTAGCTATAGACACATTGACACAACATCTGATCCACTAGACACGCTGACTCTACATCTGATCCATTAGACACACGAACCCTACAGCTGACCCACTACACCAATACAGGTGATCCACTACACCACTACAGCTGATCCACTAGACACTCTAACTCTACAGCTGATCCACTACACCACTACAGCTGATCCACTAGACACTCTAACCCTACAGCTGACCCACTACACCAATACAGGTGATCCACAAGTCACTGGCGCTAAGACACACCGAACAACTCGACGTGTGATCCACTAGACACTCTAACTCTACAGCTGATCAACTACACCAATACAGGTGATCCACTAGACACTCTAACTCTACAGCTGACCCACTACATCACTACAGCTGATCCACTAGACCCTCTAACTCTACAGCTGATCCACTACACAACTACAGCTGATCCACTAGACACTCTAACTCTACAGCTGATCCACTACACCACTACAGCTGATCCACTAGACACTGACCCTAAGACACACCGAACAACTCGACGTATGATCCACTAGACACTCTAACTCTACAGCTGATCCACTACACCACTACAGCTGCTCCTCTAGACATTCTAACTCTACAGCTGATCCACTACACCACTACAGCTGATCCACTAGACACTGACCCTAAGACACACCGAACAACTCGACGCGTGATCCACATGACACACTGACTCTACAACTAATCCTTTAGACACAGTGAGTCGTTAATTGATCCTCCATACGCAGAAGGTCGATAACTGATCCTTTAGACACACTGGCTCGTTAACCGATCCACTAGACACACAACCTCTACAACTGATCCTTTACACCCTGACTCTGATCCTTTAGACACGCTTAACCGATTCACTAGACACACTACCTCTACAACAGATCCTTTAGACACACTGACTCTGATCCTTTAGACACCGTTAACCGATTCACTAGACACACTACCTCTACAACAGATCCTTTAGACACACTGACTCTGATCCTTTAGACACACTTAACCGATTCACTAGACACACTACCTCTACAACAGATCCTTTAGACACACTGACTCTGATCCTTTAGACACACTTAACCGATTCACTAGACACACTACCTCTACAACAGATCCTTTAGACACACTGACTTTGATCCTTTAGACACACTTAACCGATTCACTAGACACACTACCTCTACAACAGATCCTTTAGACACACTGACTCTGATCCTTTAGACACGCTTAACCGATTCACTAGACACACTACCTCTACAACAGATCCTTTAGACACACTGACTCTGATCCTTTAGACACACTTAACCGATTCACTAGACACACTACCTCTACAACAGATCCTTTAGACACACTGACTTTGATCCTTTAGACACACTTAACCGATTCACTAGACACACTACCTCTACAACAGATCCTTTAGACACACTGACTCTGATCCTTTAGACACACTTAACCGATTCACTAGACACACTACCTCTACAACAGATCCTTTAGACACACTGACTCTGATCCTTTAGACACACTAAACCGATTCACTAGACACACTACCTCTACAACAGGCCCTTTGGACACACTGACTCTGACTCTTTAGACACACTTAACCGATTCACAAGACACACTACCTCTACAACAGATCCTTTAGACACACTGACTCTGATCCTTTAGACACACTAAACCGATTCACTAGACACACTACCTCTACAACAGGCCCTTTGGACACACTGACTCTGACTCTTTAGACACACTTAACCCATCTACTAGACACAACGGACTTGAGATAGATCCACAAGACACACTGACTCAAAATATATTCTACACGTGATCCACCTCACACACTGACTCTGATCCTTTAGACAAACTTAGCCAATCTACTAGACACAACGGACTTGAGATAGATCCACAAGACACACTGACTCAAAATATATTCTACACGTGATCCACCTCACACACTGACGCAACAAATGACCCCTGGACACATTGACTCAAGGACTACTCCACAAAACATACTGACTCGGAAAATGATCCACTAAACACACTGACACTGCAAATCGACAATTGAAACAGATCCACTAGACACACATTGCCTCAAGAACTGATCCCTGAAAACTTATCTGCTGGAGACACTGTCTCGTGATCTGATGCCGTAGACACACTTACTCAACAACTCGACAATTGTATCAGATCCACTGGAGACACTGGCTCGGTAGCTGATCAACATGACACACTGACAGAACAACTCGACTCTTGACCCATTAGACGCACTGACTCGTGAACTGATGCCCCAGACACACTGTCTGGAGAACTGGTGCCCTAGACACACTGTCTGGAGAAATGATCTCCCAGACACACTGTCTGGAGAAATGATGCCCTAGACACACTGTCTGGAGAAATGATCCCCCAGACACACTGTCTGGAGAACTGATGCCCTAGACACACTGTCTGGAGAACTGATCCCCTATACACACTGTCTGGAGAACTGATGCCCTAGACACACTGTCTGGAGAACTGGTGCCCTAGACACACTGTCTGGAGAAATGATCTCCCAGACACACTGTCTGGAGAACTGGTGCCCTAGACACACTGTCTGGAGAAATGATCCCCCGACACAGTCTGGAGAACTGATGCCCTAGACACACTGTCTGGAGAAATGATCTCCCAGACACACTGTCTGGAGAACTGATGCCCTAGACACACTGTCTGGAAAATGATCTCCTAGACACACTGTCTGGAGAACTGATGCCCTAGACACACTGTCTGGAGAAATGATCCCCCAGACACACTGACTCGTGAACTGATGCCCTAGACACACTGTCTGGAGAAATGATCTCCTAGACACACTGTCTGGAGAACTGATGCCCTAGACACACTGTCTGGAGAAATGATCCCCCAGACACACTGACTCGTGAACTGATGCCCTAGACACATTGTCTGGAGAAATGATCTCCTAGACACACTGACTCGTGAACTGATGCCCTAGACACATTGTCTGGAGAAATGATCCCCCAGACACACTGTCTGGAGAACTGATGCCCTAGACACACTGTCTGGAGAAATGATCCCCCAGACACACTGACTCGTGAACTGATGCCCTAGACACATTGTCTGGAGAAATGATCTCCTAGACACACTGACTCGTGAACTGATGCCCTAGACACATTGTCTGGAGAAATGATCCCCCAGACACACTGACTCGTGAACTGATGCCCTAGACACACTGTCTGGAGAAATGATCTCCCAGACACACTGTGTATTTCTGTGTTCATCAGCCTTGTCGACCAGAGCCACAAAATGGCGATTAACTTCGAAGCGGCGGTAAAATACCGTATCTACCTCAACGTGCCTCATGCTTTCTCATGTAAATGCCTGCATTCAGAAAAGTTTGCGAGTGTTTGTGTGTTGTTAAACGGCCACTCAGCAATATTCCAGCTCTACATGTGTGACGGCTGTCTGTAAATAATGGACCAGACAATCATATGATTGACTTCATGAGCATCGATCAACGCAATAGGGATACGATGACATGCATGAACCAAGTCAACGAGTCTGACCACCCAATTCCGTTGGTCACCTCCTACGACAAGCACTGTAGCCTTTTACGACAGGCATAGACGCCTCTTACGACAAGCATGGGTTGGTGAATACCAATTCTTACCCGTATCTTCACAGGAGAGTGAAATGAGGCTAAGGCAGTTGTGAACAATTTTTCAGATATATTTCAGCCTCATATGGGAGAAAAGCCCGAAATATTGCAGCTCGTAGAGAGTTTCCACTACAGAGAAACCAAGAACACAGATAAGATGCTGGTAAACAAGAACAAGCAGTAATCATGACACTACAGTCAAGAGTCAAAGTCAAAGATATTTATTGCATGTAAGGCCTCCGGCCCATATACAAGAAAATTACAAATAAGTAGTTTACATATTTGGATATATACTCATGTTTAACAATTTGTTAACATATATAGCCAGTTTTAATATGACAGCATCATCTTTTGAAGAAAGAAGAGAAAGAAAAGCAGGTACATGATAATTTGACAGATAGCGTTCTGGTATAAACTTTCATCTTGGGTCACAATAATAAGGACAGACAAAAGTAAAATGAATTTCATTTTCTATAACTGAATGACATAATGAGCACAGCCTCTTCGACTTTTCAGTGGACATTTTTCTTCCTTCATTTATCACGAGATCTAACAATCCGAGCCTAAATTGAATACAGTCAACATACTGGCTTGTAAGAACTTATTACAAACAGGACTTCAAACACCTAATGAATATGGCCAATATCCAATGTATAGCGTTGGATACTGGTGTAACATATTATCAATGCATGAGGACCGCCTCCCCTAAAAGCGTACATCATGTTACTTCATTTAGATAATGTAGGGTATAACATTTGGGCTTTGAATGTTAGATATCTACTATATTCCCATGGTTTGGGTTTTGTTTGGCTGTCACAAACAGTTGGAGATAATTATAATTGGACATGCTTACGTATGTTGAAGTATTGTGCTATTATTACGTTTCATCAAAATTGAATATCTACTATTAGTAACAGTTAAAGATATAACATTTATAGAGAATATTAAAGTTTGAACCAGAAAAGTATATTATGCAATAAGTGAATTAAAGCTTCGAAATACTTTAGTGAAGTCAAAAGGGGGACTATTACGGTAAAGAAATGATGAATTAGGTGGCAAAAAATCGATACATGCATGAGAAACTGTCCTTTATATGATCGAGGTATAGAGGACGAATATAATTTTCGACTTGTATGTGCCACTTTGATGCCATTAGAATTAAATATCTACCAAAGACATGTATAACTTATGTAAATATGCATACATTTAAACAGATAATTTCCACAAACGATACATAAGCTCGAGAACTGATCCCCGAAAACTGATCCTGGAGACACTGTCTATGCCTGTTTATTTATCATGCATAATTATGAAAAAAGAAAGTATTTGATAAACAATGTTTTATATTATGTATTTTGCCTCTACCATTCTTGTAAACTTTTATTTGTATATATGGGCCAATGGCCTTCATACTGAATAAAGTATTGATTGGCTGACTGAACACTTCTCTCCACCCATACTAAAAACACGGTTGACGCCCTGGAGAGTCTATTTTCAAAACTGTTTGGATCAAGGTTGCCCAAATCCTCTCATTTGGCGACTGAAATACTCAACTCTATTTTTGATTCAGAAGTTGTTTTTCATTTCAATGGGAAAATACAAATTGACACCTAACGCTTGGATATATTTACCATCGCTGCGCACCAGATCTAGACTGTATGTGTTGTTTGCACGAATTAAGTGTGTGGGTAAGTTGGTGTTAATCGCCTCTTTGAACAGCTTGTCCGTCATATCACTGACCGAAACAAACATATGATTGGGTCGCAACTCGAGCAGAAAATGATAAGGTATACTTCATTGTACAATTCATGAAAGAAGTTTATGAACATTCCCAGCTGTATCTCAGCGTGTTTCATCACTAATGATGTGGACAGTGTCTGGACGTAGCGATACCCACACCGTGATTGGAATAGCTCAATGTAGGATGGGATCACACAACACTGAATCGACATTCCAGTCTGTTTTTGCTCGGTATCCTGTGAATTGATTCAAGAGTGGTTATTCACTGCTGGAAGGACGTGGTATTCGACAGAGATTAAGCAACATGCAGCAGTCATTACTTGTCATCTGGTCGGGATTGCCAATAAGTCGGGCCGGGCCGGGCCAGCGGGTAATACAAAAAATGGATTGCAGAATAAGATCTCGGCAGATCTAAAATGTACATAAACGTATAGTTTTTCTCATTTTATTGAATTTGAATCAAAATGTATATTCAACAATTGAATAAATTAATGATTATGACTACATACCGTGAGTCCTCGTAGAAAAGTCAGTGTCTTGACGGTGTGTTTTCTTTGATGAGAAGGTTTCTCACCGACCTTATATTAGCGTGTAAGGGTGTGATGTCCTGGGCAGGAAATGACAGTGTTTTAACTACTCTTCTTTCATTAATTAACGTGTTGGGCATCCCTAATTAATCTTTACTAATTCATGTTAAAGGGGCACTGAGCTAAAGCAATTACCCGGGACTGGTTGTTGCCTTTGTTATTGTTTTTTCCCCGTGAGTATCCGGATGATACGCAACGCAACTGAGCGTGACAAGAGACTGGGCTACCGTCTGCAAGGACAGCAAAATAAACTTGGAGGCAATATTTGTTTTACCCATTTTTCAGCACTGATTGGTTAACCGTGATCTATAAAGATTTCGACAAAGGGCGCATGTTTACTAATTTCTTCAGCCTAAACAAACAGACAAAAAAAATGGCGGAGCTCATCGGTTGTCGTCATTTGGAAATACCCCTGATTGTTATAGTTTTAAAAAAAAGAAGTATCAATGCAGTGAAAGCATTTTCGGATTTCGGATTGCGTCGATAATACGATTACTACTCCCTTGTTGTCATCCACGTTTTCTGGTATAACCCTACCCCTGTGTATTTGTCGTCATTCACTTGATGCTCAGTTAATGAATTTATTACAGGTATAATTAGTGGTAGCACCACTCCGAATACCTGAGGAAGCTTCCCATTTGGCATTTATTGTGTCTGAGGTAGTTATTCAATCTAAATCCAGGTTTAAAGTGAGGTGAATTGTGTGTTATGTAATATGCACGTGGCAGCCCAGCAAGAGATGAATGATCAATTGATTTACTTTTTTTTGTAAATCAGCGGATCGTTCGTAGTCATCAAAGGATTAAGAGAAAATACATTGATTGATAAATCACTATTATCTTGCACGGTGGATATGTCAAAAGTGAGTGTTTACATGCCTAGGTTTACTAAAACAAAGGGAATACACTCATATCGATAAGCTTGCGTGGAGTGCCGATCTCAAAACAACATACTTTGTTCAAAGGGTTAACCGATAATACGTTGATTAATTGCTAATTGTTATCTAACTCAATGGATTTTTTTAGGAACCGTGGACGTTATGAAAATAGTTGTCACGTGGGCTTTCTCAGCCGACCTTTGAGACTTGACACCTATGTGAAACACCTGAAACAATCTAAGTGATCAGTTGAGAAACGAACACGGTTTATAATATCCCGAAACGATATATATATTTTAAAATATTTGATTGTTACAGAGACACGTGACATCGAATACGTTTCTTTGTACAGCTGCAGACGTTTGGGATATTGTTCCTGTGTGTGGATATTCACGGATACATTCCTCGAACAAGGAAGCTGCCTAAAATTATACGCATAAATTTGGTAGGTCGTAATTATGATATTCTCATTTTGTTTTCCTTCATTTGCAGTAGCAATGGACAGATTCATTCTTGTTCCTCTACGTCTTGGTTGGGAAATTCTTCGATGCGCTATAGACCTTGTTTTCACAAGTCTTTTCCTTTGTATATTACAGTCAATTTGTAAAATGTGATTCTCTCAGGCAATTTATAAAATGTGTAACTATTTCAGTCATTTTGACTGAAAAATCTGTCCATTTCTTTAATTGATGAAAATTGATTAAGACGATCAATAGGGCCTAAAAACATCAACTATTATGTCTCTTGGTGATGATATTATGTTTGGAATTGGTTGTCATAATAATACTGGTGGATGGACATATTTTTCAATCAATTTGTAAAATAACTGAATATTCAGGCGTTTAATAAATTTCCTTAGTGAATTTTTTTTTTCACATTTTGACTGTAAAAGTATAAATACGATTAAATAAGCAATGCTCAAGAGAAGTATTTACTTTGTGTTGCAAGTCAAAATAGTGTAAACGAAAATCGCACAATTACCAAGCAAGTGACTTACCAAAACTTCGTCACCATTACCGATGCTACCCACAAGATACTTACATTTACTTATTATTTCCAAAACTGTATTTCATTTTGTTGATCAATATGACCATACGCCCTTATACTATCAATAAAAGTGACAAATGCGCTTACGAATTGCGCAGCACAGGTTGCGAACTAAAATAGGTTTCTGCAGTATCATCCGGGTACTCACGGGAAAAAAACAATTACAAAGGCGAAAACCAGTCCCGGGGAATTGCTTTAGATCAGTGCCCCTGTAAACCAACACGGGATGTTTTCTGGAAGTGGATATTCGCGAATGTCATAGGGCTGACACAACACGTGTTAATAACTGTCCTAGCACTTCTAATGTTACCAAACATTCTTTCCACCTAAAGACTAGTGTTATATCTACCTATACATCACATTAGTGTCTCATATTGCAGTAGTTAAAGAAAACACGGTGCTCAAAGGGAAGCCCTTTTCCCTCTACATTCTCAACGTTCTTTATTAGAAGTGAGTGGTCTGTGCTCGGTCCGACTTGGCCCGGGCGGTCAAAATCAACTTTAAACTCACAGATGTATGATCAAATGTGTTTACATCTATAGACTAGTATAATATCTACCTACATATCACTTTATAATGTCACAGAACACCGCATTTAAAGGAAAGGGTCCGTTAAAGCCAAGCACGTTTACTGCATTTTCTCAAGAAACATGTGTTTGCCCCGACTTTGCCCAGGCTGTCAAAATCAAATAAAGCCACATATATGTATCATACCATGGATACAGATCAATAGATTAGTATTATATCTACCTATATAGCACTTCATAGTGTCTCGGATATTTAAAAAAAAAACAGGTGCTCAAAGTGGAGCCATTTTCATTCCACATTCTCAACATAGTCTATCAGTGTTTGGCTAATGTTGGGTCCGACTTGGCCCGGGCTGTCAAAATCAACTTAAACCTCACAGATGTATCATCAAATCTATTCACATTTATAAACTAGTATAACATCTACTTATATACCACTTTGTAGTGTCTCAGATTGCGGTATTTAAAGAAAACAGGGTGCTCAAAGTGAAGCCCTTTTCCTTCTACATTCTCAACATAGTCTCTATAAGAAGTGTTCGGTCCGACTTGACCCGGGCTGTCAAAATCAATTTAAACATCACAGATGAAACATCAAATGTGTTTACATCTATAGACTAGTATATATCTACCTAAATACCACTTTATAGTGTCTCAGATCGCGGTATTTAAGGAAAACAAGGAGCTCAAGGTGAAGCATCTCTGTGTAATCGGTTTATTTGTAAGGGTTTTCATTGTAGACAGACAGACAATAATTTATTAGTGTCTCACTTCTATACATACATAAAACAGCTTTGTACAAATACACATTGATAGAATGTACAGAACCATTCAATAGAATTATGAGACATTATTAACAGAATATCCCAGAATATAAATTGTTGAATTAACATTAGATAAGGTTGAGAATTAATTGTGTTTTCTTCAATACACATTAGACTGGTGAGTTGTCTGCTAGCCCAGCTAGAGCTGATAACCAGCCTGCACATATTTTGACATTTTTTACCCTGTTCCCCATTGTTGGAAAGTATGTCGTCTGCTACCCCAGCTGGAGCCATCTGGTAACAATTAATCACAATATGTCAATATATAAGACATCAAGATGGCAGTTTCCATCTTACGATTAAGTATTTCTAAGCAACTTAAAGATATTTACAATATCTAGATATATGTATCTTTAAGTTGCTTAGAAATACGTAATCTTTACATGAAAACTGTCATCTTGATGTATTATTCTGTTTTGTATATTGACAGCTGGTGATTGAGCCGTGATTGCTGCCAAGGGCGGTCCCACGAGATTCTGAGTTCAGCGCACCCTTGTGGCCTTATGTGACGTGACAATGAACAGTTTTCAATGCCTTTGTACAACGACAACATGTGAATATCGGACTCAAAAAATTTCATATTCGTATCTATGATATTAAATTAAATATATCGACTTTATCAGGACTGGTACAATAAATTTACCACAAATCTACGTGTGCGTTTCTGTTTTCTCCTTTCGCTGAAGTTGACCGGTCTATATTTTGTAAGAATAAACTGTTGCGCATAGAGTGAATATCTCCTTTAGCTATATGCGTAGTATAGAGCTTTATCACGCGTGACCTTGCAATACTGTACGTAGTATCTTGTGCAAGCTGTATCACTGAAAGTGCGTGATTATCTCCCTTACCCGAATAGCTCCATTGCGCACTACCTTTGCAATGTATCGTATGTTATTCAGGCAGCCAGTGAGAATGGTTCCAGGGAGGAATTCATGATCAGGTCAAACATGTAACGCGCACTCAAGATTTCTTCCTTCACACTGCTATTGCAACTTATTGTTCAACACGATTAAATACCAGGCTTCTATGAAGCATGACTTTGTTCAATAAACAACACATGCAAAACAACGGGTTTGATATCAGACATTTGTAATTAGTTGTCTTCACAATAATATGTATGCTGCTTGCTGTGCAGATTTGAGCACAGTTTCAAGTAGTTCAGTGTATGTAAAGTATGATGCATACCGTTTCATACGGCGGTTTACGGTTCTGCATGGTTAATTGTATTGACAGTTGTTTTAACTTCCTGCAGAGATTATACACCCGTATAAGTTCTTTGCTTCTGGATACATTGGAAATCAACATGTTGGCCTGTAGTTTGCAATTATTTTCCTGAACAATAATTCGGTTGCATGATATATTCACGATGTTTGGGTTGAACATAGTAACATTCTTCTAAACATACTTCAAATATAAACCGGAAGTAATCACAACACAAACGCAGTTAACCAAACGAAACCGTACACAAGAGTAGTGAGTGAGTGAGATGGGTTTAACGCCTCTTTGAATAGTATAATTCCAGTTATATCACGGCGTGTCAGCTTGATGTGGGAGGAAAGCCCGAAGTGATGCAGGTCTTAGACGTTCACCACTTTGGTGAAACCCACGAGCACGGGTATATTGCTGACAACATAATCGGGGCGAACCGGGATTCCAACACACTGTCATAGGTTTCTGGCGTGCCCAAGGGACAACTCTGCATAGCGAATTGCAGCGCATAAGGCGACTTTGGCCAACCGTGCCCCCGACACAACTGTAAAAAAATATCATACAACAAAGATGTTTAAGATGAGATATGTACTGCGTAACATTCCATGAAGAACAGCGGCAATATCACACTAATAGTATCAAAAACTACAAAATATATGCACACAAGTACATTCAACATACAAAGGAGGCACGTTATAACAAGCATATTTTAAAACAAGTTTATTATAGTGATATGGAAACAATATGAGATCTGAGCCAAATACTTCTGATAGAGCCTATGTTCAGAATGTGGAGGGAAAAGGGGCTACACTTTGACCAACTTGTTTTCTTTAAGTACCGCGTTCTGTGACATTATAAAGTAGTATATAGGTAGATGTAATACTAATCTATAGTAGTAAACACATTTGATGATACATCTGTGTGGTAAAAGTTGATTTTGACAGCCCGGGCCAAGTCGGAACGAACACTTCTGACAGACATTTTCTTAAGAAAATACAGTAAAAATGTTTGACTTTAACGGATCAGTTTTCGTTCAATGCGATGTACTGTGATATTATAAAGTAGTATATAGGTAGATATGATACGAATCTATAGATGTACACACATTTGATGACACATCTGTGAGTTTAAAGTTGATTTTGACAGCCCGGACTAAGTCGGACCCAACACAAGCCAAACACTTCTGACAGAGACTATGTGAGGATGGAGAGGGAAAAGGGCTTCACTTTGAGCACCTTGTTTTTTCTTTAAATACCACGATCTGAGACACTACAAAGTGGTATATAGGTAGATATAATACTAGTCTATAGATGTAAATAATTTGAGGATATATCTGTGTGTTTTAAGTTGACTTTGGCAGCCCGGGCCAAGTCGGACCGAAGACTTGTGAGACTGTTGAGAGTATGGGGAGAAGTGGTCAACTTTAACCAACGTGTCTGCTTTAAATACGATGAACAGTGTTATTATTAAGTGGTATTTACTTAGATATAGTACAGTCCTATAAATGCAAACGCTATGCCGACAGATGGAAATCTTTAGGTAGAAGTATTTGATACGTTTCAAATCCTATTTCATCTAACGATTGCTCTTTTACATGTCACCAAGAGCAGCGACGCTAACAGACAGCTCCACTTTCTGGTTTTCGACCGATTTACTCCGAATCACTTAATTATGGTGCAAGTTCTTGGTTAGTGCTTGTTCAATAATGTCATGTGTGTATGTTGCATCAATAATATGTAGGTATGGTCGCCGATAATGGAGTAATTAGCCAATACAACTCTGGCCCGTCTTGGCCCGGCCCGACTTTTAGGTAATCCCCATCTGGTCCACGCACGCACACACACTCCCAGGCCCGCACGCCCGCACTCATCATTGGCAACCAACCTGACTTGCCACCCACCAAATCCCATCTGAGTATATGGACCGACTATAGGTGTGGTGTGTATATTCAAATCATGGCTGATGTGTCGCTCTTGTTGTAACGTGACCACCACTTCACCAGTCGCACAACACCGCTGTGAGGAACTCAGACCGATCGAAAACATGAGCGCGATACCTCTTCACATTTATCGAAAGCTGCCCTTTCCTCTTTTGAAAAATACATGAAAAGCAGAAAAGTGCATACATTCCACACTACGTGGAACATAGGAGGCCGCCTGCTGACAGTAGGTGTCCTTTTGCTGCAGCAATTGAATGTCGACCGTCGTGATCTATTCTGTGTTTCGGTGGCATGTCTCGGTCCATATGTGTAATTACATGAGGTGAGGTGAAATGGGGTTTAACGTCGCGTCCAAGATTATTGCACTTATATAGCGACGTGCATGTACGTGTGTGTGTTTGTGTGGCTGCTTGTACTAGTCCGGACTGATGCCGATTTATAGTGCTAGCTCACTGAGATACATGTACCATGCCGCAGTTAAACATGGATACCCCACTCAGACACAGTATACTGACTCCGAGCCGACCAGTCCTTGTTTAAGCCCCTTAATGCCGAGCGCAAGACAGGGTAACAACAAGTACCATCTTTTAACGTCATTTGGTATGACGCGGCCGGGGATCGAACCCCGGACCTTCCGCTCTCCGGGCGGACGCTCTACCACTAGACCACGGAGGCGGTCCGTAATTACATGAGAAAGAACACGATATGCATAGATAAAACCTTGGCATCGTTATCACTCAGACAGAAACATGTTACATAGAAATTAGAATATTACATTGCGACAACACAGGTTACATACATGTAATTTCCACCCGTGAAGATCCGGGGTAGAATAGGTCTTCAGTAACCCATGCTTGCCGTAAAAGGCGACAATGCTTGTCGTAAGAGGCTGGATCGGGTGGTCAGGCTCGCTGACTTGGTTGATGCATGTCATCGTATCCCATTTGTGAAGATCGATGTTCTAGGATTGTCTGGTTCAGACTCGATTATTTACAGACCGCCGTCATAAAGCTGGGATATTGCTGAGGGCGGCGTTAAACAACAAACAAATCAACAACATGCCGCAATATTCCAGCTATACGACGGCGGTCTGTAAATAATCGGGTCTTGACCAGACAATCCAGTGATTGACATCATGAGCATCGATCCACGCAATTGGGACACGATGACATGCATCAACCAAGTCACAAACAACATGTACTATCACTGTTTATGAACCACCAGAACGTGCATGCGGAAAACACTCAGGATGTTTTCGAGGAGAACATGAGGTACCAATACAATACGAGGATACTGATATTGCTACGGTTATCATTTTCAAAACATATGTAAGCCAGCACTCACAAGGTTATGACAAATAGTGAACCACCGGAACTCGTAGGCACACATAAATGATGTCCATTAACCATCTACCCTACGAGGAAAGGGTTCATATGGAACTGGTTATTTTGTGTGCAGCTACTGTGAGTGAACTTACCATAAGCGTGGAAACAACTGCCAACACTCAACACATATGACTGTGGTTATGCTGACTAAGGTCAACACACCATGACGCGTATTACATAAATAATAAAATATTTGATAACATATCCTGCACCAAAAATGTGAGGATCAGGAATAAGTTTGGGGATGTATTTATGAAATTGTGCGCTCAGGTTTTCATAACAAAAATATTCCCAAATATTCACGATAACTTAACTTTATTGTTTAGTATAGATAGTAACATATACTCCAGTGTTTCTTTCTGGTCCAAGGCGCCGCAAAGTTGCGCTTCTTAGGCGTGTATTCGAATCCCAGTTCGACATTATTATGGTATTAATACTCTGCTCGTGGGTTTCACCACAAGTGATGAACGTCTGATAAAAACCTTCATCACTTCGGGCTTTCCTCCCAGATCAGCTAAGTCGCCATAATATAATTGGAATACTGTTCAAAATGACGTTAAATTGAACTCCCTCACTACATCTGAATTCACCGACCTCACACTTTGTGGAACCGTTTACTGTACCTAACATTGTCACACCGAACGTAAATATGTGCGTAAGTGAATTGTCGAAAGCTGCAAACGTTAAATCAAAATTTGATTAACACATTCCGAACATACGTAAGTGATCCCCTCTTTAGTAACAGATATAGCTCCGATTTCATTAGAGACAGTGGCCACGTCTTTGGTCGTACTTTTCGGATAGCCTCATCATTGATTATTATGAGACCTTGTGAGATAGGGAAACCAGAGGTGAATGACCTTCGAAGATCAAGGCGAACTTATCAGTGCTGAAAGAGTGTTTGATAAGGTCTGTTATCCAAACGCACATTTGATTGTTATTCGATAAAGGCTGTTGGAATGATAAATGTAACAAAGAAGAGTCTTTTTTATTATGTCTGCGAAAAGGTCATTTTTGAATTGTTTACTTCACATAGGAATATGTCAACACGTACAGATAGAAGCACCAGTGTAACACAGTTATTGTTTTATTCAGGATAAAATGCATTTATAATGCTACTGGTCATCGTATTCAGCGTCATCTCATGCTTTGCCTTCAGACACTTTACATTTCATTTGCAAATATTATGTTTGTAAGGTCAGCTGTCATCGACAATATAGTGTGGGTCACTCAACAGCGTGTTTGTGATTAAACATACAGTTATATTAAAATTACTTTTGTATAATTTAATACAAAGAAACTGCAAGAGTACCATATGGTCACGAGGTACAGGGGGATATACACGTCTACATATATGTTATAGAACTGCCTGGTTGGTTGCGTGGTTGATTGCCTGACAGAACCTACACATGGTCATATTAATATTTGTTAACTCTTTGAATGGGATTTAGAAGTGATACACACAATGAAGGGAATGTATGGACGTCAACTTTTTAATGATGAGGAACACAACGTTTCGGAGTATAAACTTACTACTTCCTCCATCCTTAGATGAAGGAGTAAGTATATACTCCGAAACGTTATGTTCCTCATAATTTAAAAGTTGACGTCAATAAATTCTCTTCTTAGTATTTGAACGTTTTAAAAGCTCGGGAAAGTGGTATTAATGAATGTATAACATTTCGATCTCAGGCTTCAGACAGGACGAGCCGAGCGGTCACGAAAGCCTTATATCATGAAGCCCGGAGCCGGGCAGAGCACAAGCAGCAATCTACGACTTTAGAGCACGTTGTCACACAAATTACCAGGTCAAAAACTTTCACACACTGTCACACGATGACACACATTGTAACAACTCATTCCAAGGGGCTGTTATGATAAACGTGATGTAAGGAATCATTATTTTTCTCATCTTAATGTATCTCAAATATATTCAAAAATTTGAACACAAACAGGTTATATAGAACTAATCTTTGCAAACTGCTTGCACGCAAAGCACCAATTTGTTTCAGATTTACGTCGTGTGTTCTGTTAAATTTCGAAGGCGTATTTAACAATGGTGATCCAGAAATGTGTCCAATACTAATGTTTGAATTCGACGAACTAACACAGTACTTTTGTATGTTACATCACTGTTTCATTTTCACCGTTTTCACATTTATAACTGTTTGCATCTTCCATATGTTGTTGATTATATATCAAGCGAATCACTGAAAACACGGGGTCAGTCGTATAAGGCACCTCCTCTTGGTGTACTGGAAAGAGCGTCTGATCGAAGAACGGAAAGTGGTTCGATCTTCTTGGTACGTCATACCAAAAGACCTTACAATATGGTACTTGTTGTTACCCTTCCTGGCGCTTGGCATTTGGAAGATATAATGTATGTTAGTAAGTTATCCATGCTATAACAGCGGCATGTTATCTCAGCGGCACGGATACAAGTCCGCAGCCACAGACACGTGCATGCACGCCGGTATATGAGTTACATATTATTTAAAAAAAGCGACGCTAAGCCCCATTTCTTCTCACCCTACGTCACTTAAAGATGTTAGGCGTGTCATGACCCTGAGCCCGTGGGATTCCGATGTTGATCATTAGCTTATCATCACCATGCCTGTGCTCATTGGGTTCCAAAATGATCAATATCTAAGACCTGTATCTATTCACTTTCATTCTCACATTAAGCTGGTACGACCAGACTATTCAAAGCGGCGTTAAAAACAAAAAAACTCACTTACTCACTCACTTGATACACACGACTGACCCATATGCTATACTGATGTTGAACTAATATAGGCTAGTCATTCGGTAGTAACCTGCGTGTATGCCATATAATTCGTCGTTAGTTGCGTCACTGAACGACCTTTCAAACAAAGAATATTATAGAAATAGGTAAATGTTAAATGTCAACGCCCAAGAATAATCAGTCTCGATTATCTGCCGAATCAGATTCCCTTGGTCGTAAAAGGCAAATCAGTGGTAAATACTATTTGAATTGATCACAGAAAATCAGTGATGACAATCTATGTTCACGAAAAGTGCCAGCATGTCCTGTTCTACCTGAAGCACCCGCCATTTACATGAGTCTATATTATATGTCACTTCAGCCAAGTCTCGCCTATAAGTCTAAATTAAATATTAAAAGAATACTGGAAATAACATTTAACTGTCTTTGATAATGAGACATACATGTACATACCTCCGAGCAATTTAGCCGTCGTGTTGCTGATGTTACTCAACATCTAACTCAATCCCTCACTCACAGATGTAATACTAGTATATGGCATAGAACATGTTTACGACATCAAATTGTATGAAGAGGTTAAACATAACAGAGGTCGACTAGAAAACAGTATAATGATTATTTCAAGGTTTCAGTGGATGGTACTTGTGCTGTTTATGGAATTGATTGTATTTGTTCTTGACGTCGACCCCTTTAGTATCTTCAACAAGGTTACGGTTTGATATTACCAACGCAAATCTGTTGATGCTCTTGGACAGTTTACAACCTTTACTTTACATCCGTATTCGAAGGAAAGGTTACGCATGTACCAATACATGTACACCATGTTCCTTGACGATTTATCTTCTTCATGTGATTTGTGAGCTGACCTTTTGGAGGTCAAAATCAAAGCAGGAAATAAATCAAATACTTCACAATACATCACGAGGGCTGTGTTGGTGCTGTTGAATAACGTGCAAAATCCTAAAATTGCTAAAAGGTCTTCAGACATTTATCTTCTGACAGCTTAATTTGAGAAAGTGAAGTTCAGTAAACTGGTGATACTTTATATTTAAACTGCATTTATAGATGTGCTACTTGAGAGTGTTTGTTATCCAGCTGAGTAACAAAAAAAGTAAAAAAACCGTTACTTTTTTGCCGCATATCATTACTTCTTCAGAAACAAAAAGTGCTTCAGTGAGATGAAACATTAATCTTCACCATAAAAAAGGAATTGTGTAACCGCAATATATCAATTTCATTGATTTTAAGTCCGAAGGGGTTTCCTCCTCGTGTGTAATCTGAGAAGAACACCAAAAGAACACTCTTGTAACGGCGATACACAGGCTGACAATTATAGTCAAATGTGGTTTCCCGTGGAGGAGCAGATTTTCTATTGGCTGGCCTTATCTGTGCCAATTATCATCGAATAGGACAATTTAAAGGACGTTGGGTGGCCATATATGTGGCAATTATCACCGAATGGAACTATTTAAATAACTTTATCTGGCCTTATCTGTGCCAATTATAGGACTATTTAAAGGATTCGAATCCCATAACCATCAGTAGAAACATTTGGTCCGGTCGTATGTGGCGCCTCAAGTTGTTGTGTGCAATTGTGCCCCTTCGGTGTGCCAAGCATCTACGATTCGCTCTGATTGTGTTTAAAGTTTTGTCAGCACGTGCTCGTGTGTTTCCCCAAAGTAGAAAACGTTTGCAAAGGGCTCACCTCTCACGCCATAAGCTGACGGGCACTGATACAAAGCTACTATTCAAAGCGGCCTTAAACCGTATTAAACATATTATGTTTGAGGCAATTACTGTAAGAGTCCTAATTACTTGTTATAGAACAACATAGGGGGGACCTCCCAAAATGTTTTGAACTGTTGTATAATATCCATCACTGGATGGAAATTTCCCTTATACCAATTTCTACTATACATTTTCACATGTACTTTGTCCTTCAAGAATCCAACCATCTCTTTGACTGCGACCCGAGTATATTCTGATGCAGAATCGTTCCCTAGTATTTCGTGCTTCAAGACCCGACTAATAAGGATAGGTTACAACAGAATACCCAGCGCCATCGTCCGACGACGACGGTCATCGTTACCCTTGCTATGAGCCACTGAAGCACTCTTGGACTACGGACTGTGGGATCAATCTAGAAACTCTGTACATTCTTCTTGTATGGTTGTAACAGGTTGGCACTGTCAGCTGTGGCTGGAACGCCACACGGACTGTTAGCTATCTAGGCAGTATCGCCAGCGTTCAAGACGAAAAACACTGAAGGTTGAGTGATATTCTAACACTGACAGGGATGTACTATTTCTGTACAGAACAAGACGATAGCGCTTTCTGAAAATAAAAGTTAATGCTCTTAACTCCCACGATGATTCGGGTGGCAATTATTCTAAGATAATGGCGACGAATAAATGTTGAAGAAGGTGTTAATAGGAAACTCTTCCAGTGTGTCAAGGATCCTATGATGAAGATATTTCACGATTTGATAAATATATTACTCTTTGATCAAAGAAAGAACGACGATGGCGGACGATTACTTTGAAATCTCAGAATGTGATATTGACAAACGGCACAAGTGAGACAAATTAATATTTTTTCTCGAGTATTGAAAATAGAAAGCCTTCTTGTTTTATACACAGCGGGTTCTTTCTCGATATTGGATACGCGAAGCTGCTTTTTGTCATTGCCATATGTTTTCAATTGGATATTGTAAGCGACAGAAAAACATAGAAGTGAGATGTGACCTATATTGTAGCTGTTCTGTTTTGTTCGGGATATTGCAAAAATATCAAAATGATGTTTCTTTAGACAAAAGGAAAGATTAAATGTAGGAATCATGTCTTGAGGCAGATGCAGTTGATACATTTAAGTTGAAATCTGTCGATATCCAAAATGGAAGCAATACGTTAGCCCAGAAATCTATATGCAAAATAATTCAGTGTGAAACCAACAAATAGAAAGAAATGTTATAAATTAACAATTGTATTATAAAAGTAACAAGGTTTATAAATCAATACAGGTTACAGCGAAGTAATTACAAAGGAATACACAACAGAGTGGCAGTACAAAATCAATGGCAGTACAATTTCAATGGAACCTTTTAGCGAGGTAATAACAATAAGGCCAGAGGTAATAATAGTCACCAAGCAGCAACAGTGGTCAAGTTTCCAAAATGAGCCCAGGCTGGATATCTAGAGTGGAAATATGATCTTCACACACACAATCACTTAATGCAATGTCAGATGAGAGTGGCATGCTCTGAACACTGATATATTCTAAATACCTTCAAGAACGTTCCATACCATGCTGGAAGAGTCTATAGCTGTGCTATTTTATTAAAGATTACACTTAACTCCAAAAACATAAAAAAAAATATTAGTAACTTGTTCACCACTACTTACATTAGATAGTGATATATTCCTGTCAAAATAATATTGTTAAAACACAATGGTATGAACCTCTACTTAATCTAAACTTAAACAAGGTAATGCAATTACAACATTGTTTAACAATAAATGACACTTCCATATAACGGATTAATCTCATCCCAAACAGTATAGCTACCAACTTCATGTGACAATAGCAACTTGTTGGACAACATGACATTATACATTACTGGCGACCCGTCATGCTGCATGACAGACGACATGCCAGATAAAATGGCAGACCACATGATATACCACATGGCACAGTACATACCAGACTACACGGAAAACGTAATGACAGAAGACACACAAAATAGCGAAATACAACTGAAGGTGTTCCCAAAAAGGTGAGCGTATCCTGCCCCCACCGATCACAATTACATGCAAAGGCAAGTCAATTGTTCATCTGAAAAATAAGCACGGAACATGTGGTGTACAAGTCAACATATTTTTTGTGACTGATGCGTGGAATTTGAAAAAGGCCTCCACAGTCTTCCATAAACCGTTTTGAAATCTTCGCTGTATGTTGTAACCCTGATCCTCTTTAAAACCTTCATAGAAAGAACATGTTCGAGTGTATCGCAAACGGTGTGAACTTTAGACACCGGAACTTAACACTGGACCTGCTGGAATAATACACGGCAAAAAGGGGGAGTTGACTATTGTAAAGTTGAAGCCAACCCTCTTGTCATGTCTTGTGGAGAACGTTTTGTAACTCTGAAACTTTATGCATAGATCAAAATGTGTAACAGATGGGGCAGTTTCACTAGTCTCTTTTATTTCTAGCACAGGCCTTACTGCATGAAAGGAAACACACCAGCATGTTTGTCAAACTACATTGCAGACCACATGCCTTACTGCATGAACGGAAACACACTAGCATGTTTGTCAGACAACATTGCAGACAACATGCCCTACTGCGTGAAACGAAACATACCAGACTACATTGCAGACCAGATGTCTTAATTCATGAGCGGAAACACACTAGCATGTATGTCAGACTACATTGCAGACCACATGCCTCACTACATGAACGGAAACACACCAGCATGTATGTGAGACTACATTGCAGACCACATGCCTCACTACATGATCGGAAACACACCAGCATGTATGTCAGACTACATTGCAGACCACATGCCTCACTACATGATCGGAAACACACTAGCATGTTTGTCAAACTACATTGCAGACCACATGCCTTACTGCATGAACGGAAACACACTAGCATGTATGTCAGACAACATTGCAGACAACATACCTTACTGCGTGAAACGAAACATACCAGACTGCATTGCAGACCAGATGTCTTAATTCATGAGCGGAAACACACTAGCATGTATGTCAGACTACATTGCAGACCACATGCCTCACTACATGATTGGAAACACACCAGCATGTATGTCAGACTACATTGCAGACCACGTGCCTCACTACATGATCGGAAACACACCATCATGTATGTCAGACTACATTGCAGACCACGTGCCTCACTACATGAACGGAAACACACCAGCATGTATGTCAGACTGCATTGCAGACCACGTGCCTCACTACATGAACGGAAACACACCAGCATGTATGTCAGACTACATTGCAGACCACATGCCTCACTACATGATCGGAAACACACCAGCATGTATGTCAGACTACATTGCAGACCACGTGCCTCACTACATGATCGGAAACACACCAGCATGTATGTCAGACTACATTGCAGACCACATGCCTCACTACATGATCGGAAACACACCAGCATGTATGTCAGACTGCATTGCAGACCACGTGCCTCACTACATGAACGGAAACACACCAGCATGTATGTCAGACTACATTGCAGACCACGTGCCTCACTACATGATCGGAAACACACCAGCATGTATGTCAGACTACATTGCAGACCACGTGCCTCACTACATGATCGGAAACACACCAGCATGTATGTCAGACTGCATTGCAGACCACGTGCCTCACTACATGATCGGAAACACACCAGCATGTACGTCAGACTACATTGCAGACCACGTGCCTCACTACATGAACGGAAACACACCAGACCTCACTGCTGACCACATGCCTCACTACATGATTGGAAACACACCAGCATGTATGTCAGACTACATGGTAGGCGCTATGTCTGATTACATACAATGAAAGATACTGGGAAATCTGCTTGACTACATGTCAGATAACGTGACGAAACCCCATCATCGGTGTTTCGAGAAGGGAGCCTACTCTGCTTGACTAATCTAAAGTACATCGAGGGTCCACGCTCAAACTAAGCGTACTTGCTGTAGATTAAGAAATGTGTAAAAGAACTGTATGACGAACTATTACATTGTCAATATAAAGAAGGTTTTCCTACTTTTTCCGTACTGGTTTGAACAAAAACAAATGTGAAGAAACTACTGCAGGACTCACTTCAACGATCATAGCAAACCTAAATGATGGGTTCATGAGTTTACATGAATAGTATTTTAAAAGCTCGGCCAAATGTTTTCAAGTATAGCATTACAATCCAGGATTCAGTCAGGGAGAGCCGAGTTATCACGAAAGCCTTATATCATGAAGTGCACAAGCTGCATTTTACGACTTCTTGGCACGTTGTCAAACAATCATCACGGTCACACACTTTCACACACAGTAACCACTCATTTTAATCATCGACAATCATGAAATTGTGAGTGCCCTTTGATATGTTACATCACTGTTACATCACTGTTTTCATTTTCCATGTATTGTTGATGATTTATCTTACATCTGTTGTGAACGACGTCTCCAAACTCATTGTTAATCACTTGATGAATTGAGGACACGGGGGTGTAAGTCGTGTGAGGAACCGTGACCCCTTACTCATGGTGTAGTGGATAGAGGAAAGTTGGTGGTTCGATCTCCTGGCAGTGTCATACCAAAAGAAGTTAAAAGTATAATGTGTCTGAGTAAGATGTCCATGTTAAACTGCGGCATGGTATCTCAGAGGACTAGCAGCGACAGAAGTCCTGACTAATAATACAAGCAGCCACACACACACATACACTTGTCAGAGGGGTACAAAAAGTACGTGCTCTAGAATACCAGTTGTCGGACTTTCATTTTTGTGGAAGCCTGGCTGACTGAATGGGTTAGATCGCTGACTGTATGCTGGTTTGTGCGATCAGGTGCCTCGCTCTGGCAGTGTGGGTTCGAATCCGGGATGGGACTCAACACCAAAAAAGTACGAGAATCTGTACTTTACTAAGAAAGTACACACGTACATGTACGCCACTATATGAAATAAATAATCTGGTCGGCTCGGGTTCAGAATAATGTGTCTCATTTGGGTAGCCATGTTATGCTGCGACATGGTAGCAGCATCAGTCCGGACGAATACAAGCAGCCACATGCACGCCACTATATGAGTTAAATATGGTCTCCTCCATTCGTTGTATAGAGTTGCGTACGTAGGTGTGTCATGATACTTAGACTGTGGGTTCCCATAGTGATCATTTGCTTATCAGCACCATGCCTGTGCTCGTGGGTTTCACCGAAATGATCATATCTAAGACCTGCATAACTTCAAGCTTTCTTTTCCAATTAAGCTGACACGACCAATCTGTTTAAAGCGGGGTAAAACACAAATCACTGACTCGATCACAAGAGTTACCTTTGAGTCGCTTATACTGATCCTCAAATGACATAAGCAACAAATTCGGTTTTAACCTGGATGTATGCCATAAAATTCGTCGTCATTGGGATCATTAAACCGTTTTTCAAACGCCATTGAACGTGTATATGGCATCAATTTGGCATCAAATTGTATGCACAAATAAAACATAAAGGAGGGCGACTATAAAACAGTCTAATCATTTACTCCTAGGTGAAACAAGGTTTCAGAAGACGGTACTTGTGCTGTTCATGAAATAAATCGTTCTTGACATTAGCCCGCTTCAGTATCATAGCTTAAAAGGTTGCCGTGTAACATATTGAACTAATCAAATATCCTTCTCTTGGACAGTTTACAACCTTTACTTTACCTCCGTTGTTTAGCCTCCAGGAAAGGCTATAAATATATCAATACATGTACATCACTCTTCATGTGATTTGTGAGCTGACCTGTTGGAGGTCAAAATCAAATGAAATAAATCAAATATAAAAAAATAGCTGGTGATGGCTGTGATGGCGCCGTTGTTTTACATGTAGCTGGTTAAAATTCCAAAAATGTTGAAAGGTCGTCAGACATTCATCTTCAGACGTCTTAATTTGAGAAGTTCAGTAAACTGATTTTACCATATATCTGAGCTGCGTTTGTAGAAGTGCCACTTGAGAGTGTTCCAGGTGAGTAACAATATATATTCATTTCTTGCCGCATCTCATTAAATCCTTAAAAACAAAATGTGATTAGCTCATTCGGTGAAAACATTATTTTCACCATTAGAAAATGAATTTTCGCCCAATGGGGCTTTCTCTTTGCGTATAATAATCTGTAAAAAAAACTAACCGAGTGATTATAAACAAAGACGTCTGCAATCGCGAAGTGAACACAAGTTGACGCTGATATTATATTGTGGTTTCCCTTGGAAAGAGCTGATTAACATTTGGCGAGCCTTATCTGTGCCAATTTTCACCCAATAAGATTATTTAAAGGACATTTGTCTGGCTTTGTCTGTGCCATTTATCACCGAATGTGACTAGAAGGACTATCTGTGCCAATTACCACAGAATGGGACTATTTAAATAACTTTATCTGGCCTTATCTGTGCCAATTATAGGACTATTTAAAGGATTCGAATCCTATAACCATCAGTAGAAACAGTTGGTCCAGTCGTATGTGGCGTATGTACTCCTTAGGCGTGCCGGACATTTATGATTTTGGGTTCGAATCTGATTACGTTTCTAGTTTTGTCAGCTTCATACGCGTGCTCGTGGTTATCCCCAATGCCACAAAACGTTTGCATCACAATGGGCTCTTCTGTCTTACTACAAAAAGCTGACACGCCTTGGCGGCGTAAAACCAAACTCAGCCAGTCATCCATTAAATTTTTTTTTGTTTTAAGAAAAGATTTTAAGATTGTTTTACTATAAGAGTCCTGATTAATTGAAAGTTAACAACATAGTTGATAAAGATTAAGTGGCAACGCGGGTCAGTATCATGGCTTAATTATGAAGATTGAATTATGACATTGAAGGTGTTGTTAATAGTATATCAATAGATATACATGTATGAAGAATCCGTAGTGATACAGAAACGATACTCAGAAGTATCAGAAGTTGTAACTGAGCATAACTGCAACTGCAACAAAGTGTTACCCCTAATAATTCACATTTCTTGATTATTTTTCTAATAATAAACAAAAAGTATATTTATCTGAAATAAAGCGATGAGTCACCTACACTTATAAATTCTCTTTTTTTCAAATATCTGGTTGAATTAGTCAGTTGGCCACTCTACTGTTGATGACAATTGCCAGTATCATGTCAATAACTATCGTGATTTGTTTGACTCAGTAGAGATTAAGGTGCAAATCCGTATACCTAAAGTTTCCTTCCGGTTTTGGAAACTTTTCTTAATAACTTAAAGGGATATGCAACTTAAATAATAATCAGCACATCGGTAACAGTTCCAGTGTGTTAAACAGTTAGAATTAAAAAATATATCTAGTGTATGGTTCTTGTACAAACACAATATTTATTTAATAGTTTTCTAGGCGCCTATTTTACATTTCCCATTGACCTTGACCTTCGACTGTCACTATCCTAGACAATCGACACATTTTTGTTTAAATCCTCAAGACTCTAACCACCTCTTTGACTGCGATCCGGGCATATTCCGAAGCAGAATCGTCCCTTTGTATTTTGTGCTTCAATAGTCGACTAATAAGGATATGTTACAACACAATACCCAGCGCCATCGTCCGCCGACGACGGTCATCGTAACCCTTGCCATGAACAACTGACGTACGTTTGGACTATCTACTGTGGGATCCATCTAGAATGTATGAACATTCGTCTTGTATGGTTGGAACGCCATAGGTTGTTAACTATGTCTGGAACGCCATAGACTGTAAGCTGTGTTTGGAAGGCCACCGACTATCAGCTATGAATGGGCGGCTATTTGGGCAGCATCCCAAGCTTTGAAGGCGGTGAAATATTTTAACATTGACTGGGATGTACTATTTCCGTACAAAACAAGACGATAACACTTTCTTCCAAAATCTTATCTCTTTTATTCTAAAAATAAATGTTTATGCTCTAAACTCCCACGACAGTAAGGACGGCAATTAGTCTTAGATAATGGCCACGACTAAATTTAGTAGAGGGTGTTAATAGGAAATCTTCCAGTGTGTCAAGGATCTCATGATGAAGCAATTTCACGATTTGATAGATATATAATTACTCATAGATCAAAGAAACAACGACGATTGGTGGACGCTTACTTTGAAATCTCGGAATGTAGTGTTGATATACACGAGAAGTGAGACAAGTTATTAACTCTGTACCGATTACTTAAAATGGAAAGCCTTCTTGTGTCATATGTCTTCCTGCTAGAGGCGTTACAACATATTTAATAATTGCCATATGTTTTCAGTGTGATACTGTCAGCAGCAGAACAGCCAAAGGATTGAGGTATGACCCACATCGTCATTGTTATCTGTCTGTCTGTCTGTCTGTCTGTCTGTCTCTCTTTGTATCTTCAACCTGTCTTTTGGTATCTCTCTATATACCATCTCTCTCTCTCTCTCTCTCTCTCTCTCTCTCTCTCTCTCTCGCTCTCTCTCTCTCTGTGTGTATCTTCAACCTGTCTGTTGGTATCTCTCTATATTCCAGCTCTCTCCCTTTGTCTTTTTCATACTCTCTCTCCTTCTCTGTCTGTCAAGCATTCAACTGCAACCTTGGACTATCAAAACATGCATTGAGGTCTCCTTGAAATTTTGCTAAAAGGTCATTACACAAAGGTGTAATGAAAAAGGTAGTGGGTTTCAAAGAAAAGGAAAACACATCCACTCTACCTTGAACCCTATTATCACTTTTTTCGTGCCTTCGGATGTGTCTTATTGATATTTTGTCCATCATCGTTGTTAGCCATCTTGCGCAGAGTTCTTGCCTTGCCACCCGCCAAATCCTATTTGTGTATATGGGCCAACTATAGGTGTGGTGTGGATATTAAAATCATGACCGATCTATCACCGTTGTTGTAATGCGACCCCCACTTCACGAGTCTCACATTATAACCGTGGGGAGCTTGGATGTGAGAGAGATACACCTCTTCACAATTATCGAAAGCTGCCCTTTCCTCTGTTGGAAAATACACGAAAAGCAGAGCACGGTATACATTCCATACTACGCGGAACATGGTAGGCCGCCGGCTAACAGAACGTGTCATTTTGCTGCTGTTGTGAGTCAGCCGCCGCGATCTATTTTGTGGCGTGGTTCGATCCATATGTGTAATTACACGAGAATGAACACGATATGTCTAGATAAAACCTTGACAGACAGAAATATGTTTCAGAGAAATTAGAAAACTACATTGCGACAACATTGGATACATACCTTCGCTGAAAATAAAACAAGAAAACGTGCATTTTGAAAACATGCTGAACGAGAACACGATGAACCAAAAGGGACACTGCAATTAGCACTTATATATATATATATATATATATATATATATATATATATATATATATATATATATATATCCAGCTCTGACCAGGTTCTGAAATACAGTGAACCACAGGAACTCGTAGTCGTACATTAAGGATGTTCATAAACCATGCCTCCTTCGAGACAAGGGTTGATATTGAATTGGTTATTTTATGTGCAGCTACTGCATGTGAGTGAACTTTAAGCATGTATTCGAATCCCGGTTCGTCCTGATTATGACATTCTTACATTGTGCTCCTGGGATTCGCCAAAGTGGTAAACGTCTAAAACCTGCATCCCTTCGGATTTTCAAACATCAGCTGGGACGCTGAAACACGTGTCTAAAATACTGTTATAAAAATAACTACGACGTTAAATCCAATTCACACTCTCACGCCATCTGAATCATCGACCTCACACTTTCTGGTTCTGTTTAATGTAATGGTCATTGTCATGCTGAAAGTTAGTGTATATGTGAGTGAAATGTCGAAAGCTGCAAACATTTAATCAAAATTTGATTAACAAATTGCGCACATACGTGAAAAATCCCCTTTAGTCAAAGAGATTGCTTTCATTTCATGGCTGAAATTAACCACGTCTTTAGTTGGTATTTTCGGATAGCCTCATCATTGATGATTATGAGACCTTTTGAGGCGTAGGCTGGTCGTCGATAGTGAAACCAGGGGCAATAAACCTTCAAAGATCAAGGAGAACTAATCAGTACTGAGAGTGCGTTTTCTATTATTCTATTATTCAAACCCACCCGTTAGAGTCCTTTTCCAAAAATGTCATGTTTTCATTGTTTACGTCGCGTTTGGATTTGTCAACACGTACGGAAAGGACCACAAGTTCAACGCAATCATTATCATTGTTAGGCAACAACGTACCCCTAATATATATATACAAATGTTATGGTTATAGTGAGTGAGTGAGTATGGTTTTAACGCCGCTTTTAGCAATATTCCAGCAATATCACGACGGGGGACACCAGAAAAGGGCTTCACACATTGTACCCATGTCGGGAATCGAACCCGGGTCTTCGGCGTGACGAGCGAACGCTTTAACCACAAGGCACTGCGGCTATCCGACCGCCCCGTTATGCCTACACATGAACAGTATTTTAAAAGTTCGGCTAAATGGTATTCAGTGATGTATCACATAACAATCTCAGGTTTCAGTCAGGGAGAGCAGACCTGTCATGAAAGCCTATTACTAATATCATGGAGTGCACACGAAGTATTTTACGACTTCTGAGCACCTTGGCACACAATCAGCACACATCGTCACACACTGTTACACATTGAAACCACTCACTTTTATCGTCTCTTATGACAATCTTGAGAGTTTATGTGCCATGGAGTCCCGACCGAGTGATTACTATAAGAGGCCTAATTACTTATTCGTGGGCAACATAGATGATAATATAAGGAATTAGTGGCAACACGGGTAAGTTTGTTTGTTTGTTTGTTGTTTAACGCCGCACTCGGCAGTATTCCAGCTATATGGCGGTAGTCTGTAAATAATCGGGTCTGGACCAGACAATCCAGTGGTTGACATCATGAAAATCGATCCACGCAATTGGGATACGATGACATGCATCAACCAAGTCAGCGGGCCTGACCACCCGATCCCGATTGGGGCATCTTACGACAAGCATGGGTTGCTGAAGACCTAGTCTACCCCGGATCTTCACGGGTTAACACGGGTAACTATCGTGGATAATGAAGACGAAGGGGGTGAAACTGTTACCATTAACAGTACAAATTTTGCTTTAGGGTTTTTCTTCTGAAATAGAGAGATTGGCCACCTTCAAATTGAAAAATCTACAATTTCTTTCAAAAATTTGATTGAATTAACCCAACCCATACAGGTTTTGGTATTTTCGATTCGATATAATTTATTTTTGGGGTAGGGGTGGGTGTGCACTTTTAGGGGAGTAATATGTTAACACTGACTGGGATGTACTATTTGTGTATAAAACAAAACTATAGCACTTTAAATCTTACGTCTTTTATTCTGAAAATAAATGTTTAGGCTCTAAACGCCCATGATGATCTGGGTGGCTATTATTCTTAGATAATGGCCACGAATTCATTTAGTACAGGATATGGCCTAGTTGTGCCCTGTTTTGTTGGGAATATTGCGAACTGTTCAAAATGATTGTTTTTTAGACAAATGATTAAATATAGGAGTCACCTGATGAGACAGATGCATTTGATACATAACCGTTCAATGTCTATTGGAGAAGCTGCAGCTGGTTCAACAGCGCTGAGATAACAACAGCATGGCGGACAGGATGACAGAATACAAGACAGTCGACACGCAATGCTACATGACAGACGACACGCCGTACTACATGACAGACGACACGCAATGCTACATGACAGACGGCACGCCGTACTACATGACAGACGACACGCCGTACTACATGACAGACGACACGCCGTACTACATGACAGACGACACGCAATGCTACATGACAGACGACACGCCGTACTACATGACAGACGACACGCAATGCTACATGACAGACGACACGCCGTACTACATGACAGACGACACGCAATGCTACATGACAGACGGCACGCCGTACTACATGATGGACGACACGCCGTACTCCATGACAGACGACATGCCGTACTACATGACAGACGATGCGCCGTTCTACATGACAGACGACACGCCGTACTACATGACAGACGACACGCCGTACTACATGACAGGCGACACGCCGTACTACATGACAGACGACACGCAATGCTACATGACAGACAACACGCCGTACTACATGACAGACGACACGCAATGCTACATGACAGACGACACGCCGTACTACATGACAGACGACACGCCGTACTACATGACAGACGACACGCCGTACTACATGACAGACGACACGCAATGCTACATGACAGACGGCACGCCGTACTACATGACAGACGACACGCCGTACTACATGACAGACGACACGCCGTACTACATGACAGACGACACGCAATGCTACATGACAGACAACACGCCGTACTACATGACAGACGACACGCAATGCTACATGACAGACGACATGCCGTACTACATGACAGACGACACGCCGTACTACATGACGGACGACACGCCGTACTACATGAAAGACGACACGCAATGCTAAATGACAGACGACACGCCGTACTACATGACAGACGACACGCAATGCTACATGACAGACGACACGCCGTACTACATGACAGACGACACGCAATGCTACATGACAGACGACACGCCGTACTACATGACAGACGACACGCAATGCTACATGACAGACGACACGCCGTACTACATGACAGACGACACGCAATGCTACATGACAGACGACACGCCGTACTACATGACAAACGACACGCCGTACTACATGACAGACGACACGCCGTACTACAAGACACACGACACGCCGTACTACATGACAGACGACACGCAATGCTACATGACAGACGACACGCCGTACTACATTACAGACGACACGCCGTACTACATGACAGACGACACGCCGTACTACATGATGGACGACACGCCGTACTACATGACAGACGATACGCCGTACGTCATGACGGACGACACGCCGTACTACATGACAGACGACACGCCGTCTACATGACAGACGACACGCCGTACTACATGACAGACAACACGCCGTACTACATGACAGACGACACGCCGTACTACATGACAGACGACACGCAATGCTACATGACAGACGACACGCCGTACTACATGACAGACGACACGCAATGCTACATGACAGACGACACGCCGTACTACATGACAGACGACACGCAATGCTACATGACAGACGAAACGCCGTACTACATGAAAGACGACACGCCGTACTACATGACAGACGACACGCCGTACTACATGACAGACGAAACGCCGTACTACATGACAGACGACACGCCGTACTACATGACAGACGACACGCCGTACTACATGATGGACGACACGCCGTACTACATGACAGACGATACGCCGTACGTCATGACGGACGACACGCCGTACTACATGACAGACGATACGCAATGCTACATGACAGACGACACGCCGTACTACATGACAGACGACACGCAATGCTACATGACAGACGACACGCCGTACTACATGACAGACGACACGCAATGCTACATGACAGACGACACGCAATGCTACATGACAGACGACACGCCGTACTACATGACAGACGACACGCAATGCTACATGACAGACGACACGCAATGCTACATGACAGACGACAGGCCGTACTACATGACAGACGACACGCCATAATACATGATGGACGACACGCCGTACTACATGACAGACGACACGCCGTACTACATGACAGACGATACGCCGTTCTACATGACAGACGACACGCAATGCTACATGATAGACGATACGCCGTACTTCATGACAGACGATACGCCGTACTACATGACAGACGACACGCAATGCTACATGACAGACGACATGCCGTACTACATGACAGACGACACGCCGTACGTCATGACGGACGACACGCCGTACTACATGAAAGACGACACGCAATGCTAAATGACAGACGACACGCCGTACTACATGACAGACGACACGCAATGCTACATGACAGACGACACGCCGTACTACATGACAGACGACACGCAATGCTACATGACAGACGACACGCCGTACTACATGACAGACGACACGCAATGCTACATGACAGACGACACGCCGTACTACATGACAGACGACACGCAATGCTACATGACAGACGACACGCCGTACTACATGACAAACGACACGCCGTACTACATGACAGACGACACGCCGTACTACATGACAAACGACACGCCGTACTACATGACAGACGACACGCAATGCTACATGACAGACGACACGCCGTACTACATTACAGACGACACGCCGTACTACATGACAGACGACACGCCGTACTACATGATGGACGACACGCCGTACTACATGACAGACGATACGCCGTACGTCATGACGGACGACACGCCGTACTACATGACAGACGACACGCCGTCTACATGACAGACGACACGCCGTACTACATGACAGACAACACGCCGTACTACATGACAGACGACACGCCGTACTACATGACAGACGACACGCAATGCTACATGACAGACGACACGCCGTACTACATGACAGACGACACGCAATGCTACATGACAGACGACACGCCGTACTACATGACAGACGACACGCAATGCTACATGACAGACGACACGCCGTACTACATGAAAGACGACACGCCGTACTACATGACAGACGACACGCCGTACTACATGACAGACGAAACGCCGTACTACATGACAGACGACACGCCGTACTACATGACAGACGACACGCCGTACTACATGATGGACGACACGCCGTACTACATGACAGACGATACGCCGTACGTCATGACGGACGACACGCCGTACTACATGACAGACGATACGCAATGCTACATGACAGACGACACGCCGTACTACATGACAGACGACACGCAATGCTACATGACAGACGACACGCCGTACTACATGACAGACGACACGCAATACTACATGACAGACGACACGCAATGCTACATGACAGACGACACGCCGTACTACATGACAAACGACACGCAATGCTACATGACAGACGACACGCAATGCTACATGACAGACGACAGGCCGTACTACATGACAGACGACACGCCATAATACATGATGGACGACACGCCGTACTACATGACAGACGACACGCCCTACTACATGACAGACGATACGCCGTTCTACATGACAGACGACACGCAATGCTACATGATAGACGATACGCCGTACTTCATGACAGACGATATGCCGTTCTACATGACAGACGACACGCAATGCTACATGATAGACGATACGCCGTACTTCATGACAGACGACACGCCGTACTACATGACAGACGACACGCCGTACTATGCTTCATGACAGACGATACGCCGTACTACATGACAGACGACACGCCGTACTACATGACAGACAACAAACCATACCACATGGCAGTACGACATGACAGATAAAATAGCTAAAAACACACGGTAGAACACAGAGCTACATGGCAAACCTAAAGGCAGAAGATGTATAAGACACGCCGAATGACATAATGAAGTTATGGACAAGGAATCTTTCGATCAGCTAAAACTTTGTTTCGAGTGTACGGTTTGGGGTGTCTTGACAGCGTGGATGAATTATTCAAAGTGATAACAGATTATATAAACTTCTGTGAAGACAAAATTTCGTACCGGTAACAAAAAAAACCTTACAAATGAAAAAAAACATATTAAGGACATAAAATCAGTTCTTAATGAGAAGAAAATGCTTTCAGAGAAGGCGACAGAAGTCCATTAAAAAGAACATTGCTTTATATTAAAGTAATTAAAAACAAAACAAAAACAGTCAGGCTTGGAGAAGCGTCAATACTCCATTGGGATCTAATATAATACGAAACAGCAAGAAATAAATGTACATGACAATCTATCTTTCGCAAAGGATCTAAACGTGTTTGAAACACGACTTGATAACGTTTGGAAAGAAGAGAATTTGTTTTTCCAGTCACTTCCAGTAGGTGTTCATATTGACGTAACAGAAATAGATGCTTTCTCATCTTTCAGAAAAATAAACACACGTAAGGTCGGTGATCCTGATAATATTACCGGAATTGTTTTGTGAGAGTATCGGAAAAGGGCTACGTTGGGCATTTCAGAAACTATGTCAAGTGGTTTAGAAAGAATTACAGTGATTTGGAGGATTTCTAATGTTCATGTTCATAAGTAACTGAAAAACAGCTGCACATAATGCTCTTACGTGAATTACCGTGAAATGTTTAAACGTATTGTTATTTTTTCAAATCCTCATTGTATTACTTAATCCAGTGGAATTTGCCTGAAGGGTGAGGAGCGGCGTTGAACATGCCACGATAACCCTTCTAAATACTATCATAAACATAAAGAAACAGCTGGTTCATTTGTTAGAACATTTTGTGTGTGTAGATTTCCTCTCCGTATTTAATACCACTCAACCTGATTTGCTAATGCAGAATCTCATGATATTATAAATATCATAAAATACTTTAAAATCGTTATAATCTTTTCTTGTAAAGAGGTCGACTGTCTCCGTGGGCTTGTGGTGGAGCGTCCGCTCGGAGAGCGGAAGGTCCGGGTTTCCGTCCCAGGCCGCTTCAAACTAAAAGACGTTCAAAGATGGTACTTGTTGTTACCCTGTCTGGCGCTCGGCATTAAGGGGCTAAAACAAGGACTGGTCGGCTCGGAGTCAGTATACTGTGTCTGAGTTGGGTATTCCTGTTCAACTTCGGCATGATATCTCGGTGAGCTCGCACTCTAAACGGCATTAGGCCGGACTAGTACAAGAAGCCACACACACACGTGCATGCTCGTCGCTATATAACTGCAATAATCTTGGACGCGACGTTAAACCCAATTTCACCTCACCTCACCTTGTGAGATCGCAGTTTGTGTCTGTGAACGGTGCTCAATAATCTCTCTTGTACACTTCCACCGTTCCTCGGGGCGGTCGAGTAGCCTAGTGGTTAAAGCGTTCGCTCGTCACGCCGAAGACCCGGGTTCGATTCCCGACATGGGTACAATGTGTGAAGCCCATTCCCGGTGTCCCCCGCCGTGATATTGCTGGAATATTGCAAAAAAACTCACTCACTCACTCCACCGTTCCTCCACTGTCGCTGGTGTGATTCATAATAATTGTTTCACTGTGAAATGTGAAGATGACATGGCGCTTACGGGTCTGAAATGTTTTTATTACTTAACTTAGAATTAATCAAAGAACTGAGATTAGAGATTAAGAAAAGTACTTGTTATTAAATGCAAAGAAAACAGCGGAAGTGATTACAGAGTATCGAACACGTTCACCACCCTTCCATCCAGTTGCAATATATGATGAAGAAATGGTGATAAGGACTATCATTGATAATAAATACAAATCCCAAATGTAACAATTGTTTCATTTGACCTCTTTCTAAATGGCATTGTGTGTTCATTCTCAAGAACTTCGAAACAGATTGACTGTACGTACTACGTCGTTTGAGGCATTGTAATATTGTCACAACATTTTTTTTATATGACCTTTATACGGAGCAGAACTGTCAATTTCCTCTGTGGATATTGGAATCTGACCTTTCAAAACAAAAATTAAATTATGAAAATTGTAACTGTTGCAGATAGAATTACTGACCTTTCGGTTTGTCTCGATACGTTTTATAAAGTACAAGTTTTGATAAACACATAAAGCACTAAAATGTGTTGGTGGCAGTTTAGTGAAGTATTTGGGTCTTAAAATGAATGTTTACCTTCACGATGTCGACTGCATGAGCCGAAAGGAGATCAAAGAGTTTGTGCCAGTCTTTCACGCCGATTTTCGTTAATCTAATCAGCATTTGATGTAAAGCTTAACGAATTAGATACCTGCCAATTAAATATTGTATAAGATGTTATCAAATACTCGGTGATCTATAATTATCTACCATGTATTGTATTAATCATGTTTTTGTTTCTTTTGCTGCTGAGGATTTTATGTTCATCTGATCTTATCTCATGATCATGTGTTATACTGGACAAAACATTGCTATTGTCTCTCGAAATTTAATTTGAAGTAAGTTTCTTGTTTTGAAACTACTGTTGGTTTCGAATGAGAGTGATTTGCTGGTGACATTATTCACGTTCAAACTTCCAATCGTGGACGTTACGTAACATTAAATCTTTTTTAGGATATCTTTTTAAGTGCAATTGTGTTTTTTTTATAAATGTGAGTCCACTAAGCCAACCAAATGAAGCTGCGCGATTTATTAATATGTGTCATCCAGTTTCAATCACTTTAATCAATGAAAAAAGTGGGCCAACGTTTTAGAAAATAATTATAAGCACTACACTAACACAGACGGATGTGCATGTCATATTCAACATAATGTATTGACTTTCTAAAGTGGGGGAACGGTCGGTCCAGTCGTCTAAGACGCGGCGACTCGCTGTGCAGAGTTGCGTCCCTTGGGCACGCCAGAAACCTATGATTGTGGGTTCGAATCCCGGATCGCCCCGATTATGTTTCTAGGTTTGTCAGCACCATACCCGTGCTCGTGGGTTTCACCGAAGTGGTAAACGTCTGAGACCTGCATCACTTCGGGCTTTCCTCTCACATTAAGCTGACACGCCGTGATATAACTGGAATACTGTTAAAAGCGGCGTTCAATGGAACTCACTCACTTTCTAAAATGTGGGCCCACCTGCAGCCATCTCTATTCAGAAAAATATTGAAGGGCCACTTTAGGGGGAAACAAATATTCACGAGTCTTTCATTCATTAGCAAGAGCCGTTCTAGATTTGCTCCAATGCACGAATGGAAAATGAAAATAATATATATTCATGTATGACATTTCATTAAGAATAGTGTTTATCTCATTCAAAACATGGCGTATACATTATTGTGCCCGCAAACACGACAACAGCTACAGATTCTATCTAGAGTGACCTCCCTTTCCCAATATAAATCCTCAGTAATGCGGTTTCGACGATAAAATGACTGACACATGACCACATGGAAGGTGACATGACTATTGATATGACAGATTGCATGGCCAACTTTATGGCATGACAATATGACAAAAACAATAACCGTTTCTCTTTTTAAAAAAATCAATACGAATCATGAAAGGAGAGCTTATTCGGTCATTACAGGTGAAATGCTATATTTCATTTCCTACATGAGATGCTCTGGTTGCATGTGAAAGCAGCGTTTTTCACAGAGCTTACCGGAAGCAGTCTACGCAGGGTGTCATTGTGTTATGATGAATAGGAAATTTTTGAAATATATAACCATCAACAATGAATGATATGAAACTCAGATAAATCTTATGGCACTTTCATTTGACGTCCTTTGTCTTGTTCCGGCCAGTAGTACGATGTGAACTTACTCAGCTCAGCTGATAAAATATAAGCGCCAAATCCATGTCCACATTCATCATAAGAGATCTCTGCAAAAAGCAGTCACCATTCCGACTATGACATAAGCAGGTGTTTATGAATCAAGTTATCAATTAGTTGGTTTGGTTTGGTTGGTGTGTTGTTTTACGCCGCACTCAGCAATATTCCAGCTTTATGACGGCGGTCGGTAAATAATCGAGTCTGGACCAGACAATCCAGTGATTAATCCACACAATTGGGATCGATGACATGCATTAACCAAGTCAGCGAGCCTGACCACCCGATTCCGTTAGTCGCATTTTACGACAAGCATAGTCACCTTTTACGGCAAGCATGGGTTGCTGAAGACCTATTCTATCCCGGAATCTTCACGGGTCAGTTATCAATTAGTGATGATACCAGGTATTCTCAAAAATGTGAGCGTATCCTGCTCCATCTACACACACATGCAAGTGCATGTCAATTCTTCTCCTGAAAAAGACGGGAAGATAATTATGGTACAAGCTAAAATAAGGAATTGCATCGGACATACTTTTTGCCACTAATGCGTCAGACTTGGAAATGTCCCCCACAAGCATGTCTATCAGAAAACTGTTTTACTGAAACCTTGAATGTTGTACTCCGATCAAACAACTTTTGAGCAAGAGTCGTTTGACGCTCTTTAAAATCTTCGTAGAAAGGTGAGATGAGGTGAAATTGGGTTTAACGTCGCGTTCAAGATTATTGCACTTATATAGCGACGTGCATGCACGTGTACTTGTGTGTGTGGTTGTTTGTACTAGTCCGAACTGATGCCGATTTATAGTGCTAGCTCACTGAGATACCATGCCGCAGTTTAACATGAATACCCCACTCAGACACAGTATACTGACTCCGAGCTGACCAGTCCTTGTTTTAGCCCCTTAATGCGTAGCGCCAGACAGGGTAACAACAAGTACAATCTTTTAACGTCTTTTTGTATGACGCGGCTGGGGATCGAACCCCGGACCTTCCGCTCTCCGGGCGGACGCTCTACCACAAGACCACGGAGGCGGTCCCTTCGTAGAAAGAGAAAGCTGGATTATACCTCAAAGTGAATGTGCATCAGACTGTAGTTACTTTGGTCACTGGTGCGTCAAATATATACCATAAAACTGTTTGAAAGCTTTACCGAGGCCTTCAATGGTGTAACCCTGATCAAACAACGTTTGAGAAAGAGTCGTATATGACGCTCTTTGAAGAGCATGCTCGGTTGATCTTTAAAGTTGCGAAATGTAGACACCAAAGGCTGGACCTGCTGGAATATTGCTCGACATAATGGAAAGTTGATCATTGTAAAGTTGAAGTCATCCCTCTTGTCATACAATCTTGAGAAATAGTTTGTAGTTAAAACACATTTATTGAACCGTGCCTTTGTTACTCCCTTGTGAAACTCAGTCGATGTGTGATTCATCATTATGTTTATAAAGAAAACCCTTCAAAAGAAAACTGCAGGCACACATTTAATGATACTGAAAACGGTCGAAGCCTGTGGCATTTTTGAGTAATTAAAAATACTATGACAAATTACGTACATATTACATTGAGATGTCTTTGGATAACTATTCTTTACACAGCATGGCGTGTCACCACCGTTAGTTGTGAGAAGAGAGTCCAAATTCACTTCTGCAACTTTGGTGAAATCCATCAGCACATTATAATCCCGGCAGAACAAGGATCATGATCAGAGCGAATCAGGAATTTGTACCCACTAGAGGATCCTGATACGTCTAAGGGATGCAACTATGTACATTGAATCGCGAAACCATAGACCATCTGGCTACAAGGTGCGTAAGTCATCGGTTCTATCGTAGTCCTATCTGTTAACTGAGATCATGAAAAAAGCAGGTTGACTGGGTATTATCTTGTCCCGATACTTGCTCATACTTTCAAGCACTGGTATGCCCGTGATGCATAATGGCATAATACGGCGCTTAACCTTTTCTCACTTCACTTATGTTTGAAGGATAGATCGTTAGGATTTCTCAATAGTGACAAATTGGGAGGAAAAAATGGTCCCCATCGATCCTCCTTGTTTTTATATGTGAAACTAAACTGACATACTTCCAGTTAAAACGTACCTTTTATGTCATAAGTCAAGTATCCATTATACGGTCATGTTTGCCAAAGGTCAGGCATTCCTTTTTTGCTTACGTTCAAAGTGACATTTCGTTACAACTTCCAATTAAACTCTGACAAGAAAACATCCTTTTCGATTTTTTCTCGCTCCACGCGCCTCTTCTCACGACTCCCTATCGTTAAAGTTAAATTGCTGTAATCCACCAAACGGAAACCAGAAGTTTACACTACAGAAACTCCCCGGTACTATATATAGGTATTGGAAGAAGAACGGTATATTTAGGAAGTAGTAGCGTGTTCAGCACAGGGTAACCAAGGCCGTGACAAGATCATCCAGGCGGTTGTACTGTGACTGAAAGGAACATCACCATTCGCAATTAATTCGAGCCAAAAGTAAAAACCCGGAAATTACACCTTGAAATTGCAATCGACCTCTTGACTTAGCGAGCCCATGAGCACATAACTGCTCACCTTTAGTATGATTTGGTTTGTACACTTTGAAATAACACCAGACAATCCCCTGCTAATGAAGAACATTGCCCTGTATGTGCCCATTATAATACGATCCTGCTCGCAAGGTTGGTAGTTTGTAACCAATTCTGACATTGTGCACATAGAATCGATACGTTTCTCATGCAAATGATTTTTGTCGGCTGAATGATCATTTTGCTTTGTCACAACACAATCGGTATAGATCTTGAGGGAAATAATGGTTCACAAGACAATGGCCCTGGAAGTAATCACCACGTCTGGAGTTAACTATTATTTTTCTTTACATAACCGGTTGGTCCTTTGAAAACCACGGGTCTAGATAGGATTACAATGATGTCGGATGATGGTTTGCTATTTAAACACACGGATTATAGGGTTTATCTTTAATGTCTGGCTGATTGCTCGTGGGGGAGGTCTACGCAAATGTTTATGGTCTGAAAATGCATTCATGCTTAATTTGGATAGTTTACCTGCTCACACGAACGTAACGGGAATACATCCTTCAGAAGATATAATTTCATAACTCATATCCTTCGTAAATCAAACGTTACAGAGCCATACCTATTATTGTCTTGTATCCGAAAAGACAATGCGTTGTAATTGCAATGTGATTTCGTGCTTGACGTTCATATTTTTTGTTGATTTTCATTACAACGGCAGCACTTAAGAAAATTCTCTTAAAATGGAAGCTCAGATTTTCACTGTGAATGCCATTGTTTTCTATGTCCCGAGAAATGAATACTTTTACTCACAAATTATTTCTCATGACCGCAAATATGTGTAATCTAACCAAGGCCGCACTCACCTCATTCATTGATCATGATACTCCCAAAGCTACGAACACTGATACCCTGTCAGGAGGTGCATTACCGTCCAAATCATTTGACAAGTTCCCGATTGTATGAGCGCTAAGCATCTATTATCATGTTTGAGGTACATTATTAGTGGAACACAGGTAACAATGTGAAACGGTTCTAACCTCGCACGGTAAGGGGATGTGATCAGAGTGAGTTGGTTTTAACATCGCTACGAACAGTAGTTCAGTTATATAAGTGTTTGTCAGTTTCACGTCGGGAGGGAAGCCTGAAGTGATGTGTGTCTTAGACGTTTGTCACTTTGATGAAATCCACGAGCAACGGCATGGTGCGGACAAATCTACAAACATCCTCAGGGCGAGTCTGTCATTCGAAACTACCATCATAGATTTCTGGAACACCTAAGGGACGCAACTCTGTACATCGGCATGCGGCTCCTTAAACGACTAGGCCACCTATGCCCTCGCACTGATGGGAGCGTTAGAGGGTCAATCATATTCGTATCTCTGTCAATGACACATATTTACCGATCCCCGTGTGGACACGGGTAAAATGTGTCCCCAGCACCCCACTGCTGTTCGAAAGAAGCGACCGAAGTGGGCAACCTGTTTGCCGTGGGTTGCGCCCGTGAGGTTTTTGAGGGCACTGGTTCCAGGAGTAGTCTTCCTTTGCCCAATACACCCTTAGTTCACCAAATGGGTGGGCCTGGTCAAGTGGCTGGTCATGCCAAGTCCTGAGCACTTAATTTTCTTCCTCTATCATATTTTGGCTCGGAAATCTATACATATGATTTTATTGTTGACTATTCACGTACACTGTTTTCACTATACTTGTTAAATTCGAAATTTGCCTAGATGCCAGTACCAGAGGCGGTGGCTCATGGGCCAATCTGGTTGAAAAATTAATCTTTCAGTTTTCTGCTCGGGTATATCATCCGTGTATCCTTTGGTGCTGCAAGTCAGAGATTTGCTTGTTATTAACATTGTCTTTGTGATACCCTATGGTAGGTTGGGAGCTCGGATGATGAAACTTTAGACACTCAACATGGATTACGAAAGCCCCACAAAGATAAACTAAACCTCCCCTTGACAATGATGATGCAACTCGATGGCCACGTTTTTTAGTTATCGAGACTCTAGACAAGACAAATCGCAACCTGAACCCTTTTGTAATTTCTAAGAGAGTATATAGCATAGCAGGTTAACGCTTGCGTACAGGCTCTCTATTGACTGAATACTCTAGAAAACAGCAGGCAACCAACATGATGTCAACAGGAATGTTTGTTGGAGTCCCGGTTTCGGTCTCTGCACACACAACATAAGTAAAGGCATTATGAGAGACTGAGATCGATTGTTGGCTGATATGACGGAACTTGACATTGTATCTGAAATGAAAGACCAAGGAGTTATCTATGTAAAAAAGATTTACAACCCGCAGCGCAGAAACAATGAAACTACTCAAACAAACACTTACTTACTTTCATTCCCTTCTCCTTATGCCCCGAAATCCATCCAGGCAGGTTACTGCAATATCACAGTTGTCACCAATATGCCAAATCCTCTGAGATGCTGTAATTGCCCAGTGTACGGCCATGTTGTCAATACTTGCACGAAGCCCAGTACATGTGCTCACTGTGGTGAGACCGCTCATGTAATGGAAGACTGTCATAGTAATTTTAAAAGGTGCACCAACTGTTCAGGGAGTCATTCATTTGTCTCAAAAGACTGTCCAATTTGGGAAAAAAAACAAATGAAAATCACTAAAATTAAATTCCCCCTGGAACATTAGCTTTGCTGATGCAAACAAACTTGTTGAAGACATAGTACCAAATGTAACTTTGCATCTATCGCCAGAACACCTACTGAAGCCACCCCTAAAGTAACCACTCCATCTATTAACTGTCAAACAGAATTAACTTTGGTTACAATTGACACACTTCAAATTGTCGCAACTGAACATTCAACTCAGACCCCAAAATCACTTCCTTACACAGGTGTTCAGTTCTATCACAGTTATCATGTCAGCATTCATCGTTATCTCAGGGGCAATCGTCTTAGTCTGCTCAACAAAATCGATCTGAAACAAATTTGAAACAAGTTGTCAAAATCAAAATCAAAAGAAAAACAGAATCTTCTTAAAATTATCAAAGAGGCAAAGCCTGAAAGAAGTCAGATAATCTGATCCAACTTTTTAGTAATTTTGATCCCTTGAGTACATGCATGTGCCTGAAAACATCCATCCTAGGACACAGTTTGTAACCCTCCAAGGAAGTGCGGGGTAGATCCCGCATCAATCCACCAAAGAGATAGTTTCTTCCAATAATAAAATACAGTGGAATTGTTGAGGACAAAGGAATAATTTAATGAATTATGTCTATTAGTCCTGGATTTTAAACCATAAGCATTCTGTCCACAGGAAACTTATGGGAAGCAGACAGATAATTTTAATTTACGTCAGTTTAAAGCATATAATTATTTTCTCCTCCGGGTGATAGGGATACTAGAGGATCTTCAATCATTGTTAAGAATGACGTTATCCACAGCCCGTTTATACTTAACACCAATCTCCAAGTCGTTGCAGTGCGACAAACTTTGAACGTGGCTTTTACTCTGTGCTCACTGTATATTCCGCCTTCGTCAGCTCTACGGCTGTCTGATCTTCAAGCTCTCTATGATTAACTCCCCAAACTCTGTGTAATCATGGGTAATCTAAATGGCCACAACCCACTCTGGGCAGGTACAACCACTGAAACTAGAGGTTAAATACGTGAGGATTTCATTTCCAATAATGACCTATGGATATGTAATGATGCCTCAAGCACTTATCTGCATCCTGCAACTGGAACCTACTCTTCTCTAGATTTGTCTCTAACTGACTCCAACCTACCCAACGAATTTGAATGGTCAGCCCACATTGACCTTTGTTGAAGTGACCATTTCCCATCTATCATTAAGACAATGAATCAATCTGATATTCCACCTTCAACAACATGGTATGTAGAAACAAATCTCATGACTGATATTCAATGTGGATTTAGGACGAAATAGAAGTACCACTGACCATTTGGTGCGATTGGAAACGTTTGTTAAAAATGGCATAACAAATAAACAACACACCATATCTATATGATTTACTTAGAAAAAAGCTTATGATACAACCTGGAAATATGGAATTTTAAAAGTTCTTTATGAGATGGGGTTGAAAGGCCGTTAAACCCATTTTATGTCACAGATTTTAACAGATAGGCATTTCCGGGTATGTGTAGGATCAACCTTGTCTGATTTTTATGATCAAGATCAGGGTGTCCCACACGGTATCATATTATCGATAGCCTTGTTTAGTATCAAATTAAATAGTTCATCTAAGGTTTTAAATGTCTCTGTTGGATGGATCCTTATTTGTTGATGATACTACTGTAACAGTTGCAGCTATGTCTAAATAAAATCAATGATTGGTCTCAACGTAACGGTTTCAAGTTTTCAAAATCAAAAACAAATTGGATTCATTTCGGTTAAAAATGTAAACCACATAGGCACCCAGAATAACGGGAACTGCAATTAAAATTTTAAAGGAAGCTAATTTTTTAGGGATATATTTTTTTATCATCACCTTACTTTCTTGCCACATATGAAATATCTTGAAGCTAAATGTCTGAAGGCACTAGATTTATAGAAGGTTGTTCCTTATACCAAGTGGGGAGGAGATCAGTCGACCCTCCTTCACTAGTACTTGTATAGAACACTTATCCATTCTAAACTCGTTTATGGCTTCATCATCTATGGCGATGCTTGTAACTTTAAATTACTCGATCCAATACATCACCAAGGTCTAAGACTTTGCCTTAGATCTTTCAGAACGTCTCCAATTGACAGTCTATACGTTGAGGGCGATGAGCCATCTCTTAAACAACGATGTATTAAGCTATCTTTACGGTATATTACAAAGTTACATTCTAATGAGTCCAATCCTGCATACAACGTTGTTTTTAAACCCCCTTTATGAGGATCGGTATAGTAAGACGCCATCTCTTGGAATATGAATTAAACCTTTTTATTTCTGCTGCTGATATTAAACTTGAAAATATATCTCCCTTCCTCCTGCTTACTTCTCCTCCTTGGTGACTTGTGAAGCCACAAGTGGATCTTACCTTATCTAAACTAAAGAAATTTGAAACTAATCAACTACAATAACAACAAGAATATAATCAGTTGAGAAGCGAATATGATACTTACCAATCTATTTTTACAGATGGACATAATTGAATTACATAATAATTTTGCTACTGGCCAATACGACATCGTCATTTGTTGGTTGCCTTTCCATGTTTGAATCTTTGGTAACTAAAGCAGCACTCAACAAATCTGTGACGCCACTTATTCCATACGGTGACTATCAACCTGAATCAGAGATCTAAAGCAGCAGAAGCGGGACACCCAAGTGGGTATAAATAAATTACGTGCAACAAAATGAAATATCAGTTATACCCACTATTGGCCATTCACGATATACTCATGTATATCGGTTGAAAGGTGAGGATTCTCCATTCTGTATCCCTTGTGATGACAGAATCACGGTCAAGCATTTGCTGCTTGACTGTGTTGACTTTTCCATCACAAGAGATAACCTTTCCAAAATTTAATCCCTGAAGGATATATTCTAATTAATATCAGCTCTCATATAATTCTTGTTTTTTAAATAAGAAATAGAATTATTAGATAAATAGTGAAACATATGTTTAGTAATTAATACATGATCTTGTTTGGACTTGGTAGAAAGAAATGTGTTAACTGAGATTGTAAGTGGCTGTACCCTTGATGGGGGTTGAAGTAGTGTAAAATGATTGTTCCCCAGAGAGGGTTTGTAAGACACGTCATTCGAAGTACTTTTATTATTTTTTAATAGTAGAATATGTGTTCTTTTAACTTTGCCAATAATCCTCAACATCTGAAGGGATGATGTAACTCCGGCTTGGGTCCATGCAGGTAGCAAAGGTAGCAAAGGTCCCCGTGACCTATGGTATAGTGATCTACCTTCAGTTGCTGGCGATCTATAGTCCATATTTATGTTGTGTTGTTTACTGATATTGAACTATTTCAAATATTCTCAACTAGTCGTAAATCGAATCTGTGATATTCTAGTTATTATACTGCCCATCGATGACAGGTTTCATTAAGGCTAAAACATATGTATTGTTAGTTTCGTCACGATATGGCTTAAAAACTGCCGATGTGACGTAACATTTGTGAATTTTAACTCACTAACTCACTATTTCCCGAATCAGTACGCACCTTTACTTACAAAACAAGTCGGGAGTCGCGGATGGTCGACACGTGTAAACGATGAAATGGTAAATGAAACTGCTGATATATTTTGCATGATACCTACCTACCACAATAGCCTCCTTTTACCCATAAAACTATATCTTATCCATATTATCATCACCAAAATGATGTCCGACGCAAGTCTCCTACGGCAGCTCGTATAATAGAGTGGCCTCCCTTGGTGTTTACACACTAAACTCCGCTACAGCACTTCACACATTCGTTTCCCTATCGATATAGACAGCTCCTCTGTCCGGAGCTTGTAGATTCACTTCCGGGACTGACTGGATTGATCGAGTCGTGTCCGTGAGTGAGAAGTTTCGAGAAGTCTCGATGTACCTATATAAGGGCGAGACGAGGGCCATTTTTGCGTCTTCTGTACCCTGACTCATCGTGTTGTCAAGTACGGGGATGTTGGGGGGGGGGGGGGGGTAGGGGGGCGGCAAGGGGTGTATCGGTTATTGTCTGCTTCCAATCTCGATCAAGAGCGGAGCAGGTGCTTCACTACAATATCAAGCTGAAGCAAATTCTGTACATTCGTGAGTGCACTGACCTGTTTGATAATGCATTATAGGTGTTGCTGCTGCCATATGTTTTGACCCGTTGTAATGCATTTAATGATCTTAAACCTAATCCTGTATGTTCAATATGTTTTGTTTATTATCTATTGATCATGTGTGGTTAATTGCTGCTAATACAATATATATAGTTCCCTGCGTACTGATATCTGGGTTAACCTTCGCGTTTTAACTTGGAAGCAATTTTGAAAACAGTTATACTCAATACAATGAGTTCATATCTGCCAATTGTTTCTCACGCAGCTGATGCATCAATTTATCCGAGGCACGAATGTGTACAGCCATCAAACAAAGCGAGCTGTCCCTTACATCTATTTAAGACCTCCTCCAGACAAGGAGCTCACACTCTACATAATACATTGCATGACTCGCAGAACACTTCACATAAAGCCACTTTGTGCTCGACATCCCAGGCATAATCCTTAAAATGAAAGCCGGCAAATACACATGCTATTTGACATTGGAAGCAGGACTTGACTTTAAATCGGTATTGAGACGATTGAGACGATCCGGCAACAGGAAATCGCGTTTGTCTGTGTCCTTAATAAACACTTCGTAAGATATATTTTTGATGAGTGTATTATCCCTTCTTAAATCAAATAACGAAAGTCGTGATAGGGGTATTAAAGCCAAAGAGTTGTAGAACCATGTTTAAAGTGATTCATACCATGTAGTTGAAAAGAAATAGTGATTGAATTTTGTTTCACGCTGCTTTGAACAATATTTCAGTAAAATCACCAATTTCAAGCTTGATAGTAGAGGACAGCCCGACGTGATGCCGGTCGTAGATGTTTACCACGTTGGTAAAACCCACAAGCACGTGTTTTATGCTTAGAAACCTAGACACATATTCAGGGTAAACCCATGATCGTAGGTTTCTTGACCCATGACGATCCGGGTAGAGAATAGGTCTTCAGCAACCCATGCTTACCGTAAGAGGCGACTATGCTTGTCGCAAGAGGAGACTAACGGAATCGTGTGGTCAGGCTTGCTGACTTGGTTGACATGTCATCGTATCCCAATTGCGTGGATCGATGCTCATGATGTCAATCAGACTCCAGACTCGATTATTTATACAGACCGCTGTCATATAGCTGGAATATTGCTGAGTGCGGCGTTGAACAACAATCAGTCGATCAAACTATCAATTGTAGGTTTCTGGCACGCCAAAGGCACGCATTTCTGCACAGAGAATTGCAGCGAATTAGATGACTGGGCGACCCTTGTCCAACAGAAATACAACACATAGTTATTGGTACGTCATGACATCTCATGCACAGTACTATATAACAACATGGAATATTCTCTCGTTGACTAATACACGTGTTTTAGACCATATGACTGCAAGTTAATATTTGGCTTTCTCCGCAGTTCTCAAAGGCTAGCGACGTTCGTTATAATGACGTCATGCAGTTTCGAAACTGATTTATGAGGCACTGAGAATGTTTTTTCAGTCTTGGATATTCCTCGGTGTGACCTACATATTCGTGAGGCTATCAAAGAAACAGTGAAATCCCGTTATTCCGGAAAGCCCGTCCTTTGGACTATTACTGTTCGTAACATGTATATTTACATACATACTTAATCATTACTCCTTTAATGACCTGTTGATACAGAAATGTGGTAATTCGAACATGTTTCCGGGGGAAAGACATTGTTCAGTTGAACGGAGTTTCACTGCATGTATACATGTGTCAAATGCTTTTTTAAACCATGCTCTTTAGACACAAAATATTGCAAAATATGCATAAATTGACAATTCTGCACTAAAATGCGATAAATGTATAAAATGTAAAGATGTATATGTACAAGGACAGATCAAAAGTAATAAATCCCTCCGTTTTTTATATTCAATACATTTATCTACTGTTTGATTCTCAAAAAACCTAAACTATACGCATTCATAAAAAAGTATTTACCTCGGGGTTTTACAATGTGTTGGATTGGGATGGCTGCAGCCCGCAGCGACATTCTGAAATACAGGTACATTAACGCAGCAGAGCATTTATCTACATTTTTATCGCAAAAATTAGCTCTGTGGCTTTAAGAGCTGTGTTGAGTGCTTCACCCCGAGGGGACTAGTTAACACGGAACACTCTGTACTCCTAGTTACGTTAGCCAAGTACACAGACGGGAATAGGTCAGTGAGACTGGAATCAGCGGCTTCTGCCGCCTTGGACAACTGTGAGCAAGTAAAAGCAACTTTTCCGAAACAGTTGTTTACACAGTGACCAGGACGAAGTGTTGGGTTGAAGAGTTTTGAGATAACGACCGAGAGGTGAGTACATGCACACACTGTGTTTCTGCCGCCATGCTGTCATTTGCGCAGACAGAGATTGTTATATACAGATAATGTGCATCTTAAGAAGATCATGTTGACACAAAGGTAACACTTATGAGACCAAATCACATTAGAATAGTTTTCTATACGTTTACACTTTGGATGTCAGCAGGTACCCTTTTGTGAATTGACCCGTGTACACAGAGGGGAGTGGTGTGTGTATTTGTGGTGGGGTGGGGGGTGGGGGTGGGGGTGGGTAAATTGTATTACAAATATTATGAATGTCGTATTTCGCTGTCGCATGTCCTTATCAAAGTGAGTGACATGTTGTCAGTTTCGTAATTTTTAGGCACTGATCATCAGTTTCCGCTTCCTTAAACGTGGTAGATGATATAGAATTCATTACATCATATGTTGTTGGTTAACATTCCACGTTCCATGTTGATTAACGCGTCAGAGCATGTCGACATTGATACAGCCTTGCACGAACTGACAGATAGCTGCAGCGTTGTAATAACATATCACGCAATGGTTCTGTTTCATAATGTACAGAGATGGCCCAACAGCCTGAGGTAAACAATACACTGTCCCTGCAGCTTGGTTCGCTGGTGGTAGGTTCGAACCTCAGGAGATCCACAATATCCTCCTTTGTGTGTTCGTTGGTTTCGTTTTTGTGCAGGGTCAGGCAACAAATACAAACATGATTATGCAATTTGTGTGAGTGGAGGGTGCTACCGGTAGGGCAGGGGATGCTGACCACCTTGTGTCATCATTGATTTTCAGTGATCCGATAATATGATTTTCACAGCAATTTTGACTTTTGTGGAATCTGTTTCGGCAGAGAATCGAGTATTATTATTCTCCGGCGTTGCCGTTCTATATGTGCCGGGTACAGAATTGCTTCCCTTATGCGTGCCAGGATCCTATGATCTTTAGTCCGAGTCCCTGATTTGCCCTGATTATGATTCTTGGTTGTATCAGCACCATAACCTGTACCAGTTGTTTCCCAAAATTGGAAAATATCTAAAGCTACCTCAATTTGGGTTTTCCTCCAACTGACAAACCGTGATATTACTGAAACGCTATTTATAGCGGTGTTTACCCCACATCGTTCACTCACAGTCTCCTCACCAATTGTCCTCTCTCTGTATGTCTCCTCTCCTCGTCTCCTCATGACAGCCCCTAGGAACCCGGACTACAATTAGTCCAAAGTTCCTTGCTGGTCATACACCTTGTCCTGAGGCAAGGGAGTTAACTGACTATAAAAGACCAGTTTCCACCCTTGCCGAACTAGGCTGGAATTAGGGAGATCTATTTTGGCTGGACTAACGATTTGATGCATTGTCCAATCAAAATCGCGTTACGAAATCGACATCCGGATTCATCGAATTCCTTGCAGATTTCGGTCGATTGCAGGATTTGCAAATCATATGTACCACCGACTCGGCGTCAACAGGTATGTTCCAAATCATGTTTTTAATCAGGGTGCCCACGTGATTTGATGCTCTTTGCGAAGTAAGACCCTTTTTATTTCAAATGCACAGTATTTACAGTATTTACAAGCGTTTTGTGTTATAACAACGGCATTATCTCTGTCGTTATGTGTTGTGCCGACTGCAAAACTAAAACAAAAAAGTGGGAATTAGTATTTTTTCATTTAAATGAAATGGATGATCCAGATTTCTGAATTAGGGAATAGTATTGAAATAATCAACCACGCAAGAGATCCATGAATAATGTTGACCTGAACGTGGAATGATCGAAAAGATGGTCGAAGGGGTCAAATGTTTGCTTTGAGCGTGGGTGGATAGCATAAACAATAATTTCGTAGGGATCTTGAGTTACACCTTTATGACTAAAAAAACGTTTGAGATAGCTTTGTAATAATACAATAATACATCATAAGGTAATTATTTCACTTTCGTAAAATGAATTTTCCAGTAACCTATAGATTATAATTATTTAATAAGGTCCCCGAGGGTTCGTTTGGTGATAAACACGTTTGTAAGAACAGCATTAGGTTAAGGGTGCAACAACAAACTGAAGCTTAATTAATATACGTATATGTGTACTTTGTTGAAGGCTGAAGACACATGTAAATAAACGTCCGGGTCCTTAACCATCACCAGGAAAAACATTTATATAATAAATGTCAATGCCAACATTTACTCAAAAATATAACGGGCAGCAGCCTTTGGCATGACAGGACATTGTTTGCCATTCATGTTAGTGTTTTGATATTATTCTTTTGACGTTTGCAATGAATAATTTAATTTTCAAGTCATAAATCTTTTACGATCAAATATACAAAACGTGGCGTTATGATGATTAAAAGATGAATTGAGATCTTTAAATCAAAGTATTAAAACAATTTACAAAAGAAGAACATTAACGGTTAAAAAAGAATCCCCATGACATTGTCACTGTGAAGGATGTCTGAAGCAGGCGCACGCCAATTCAATCGTATGGCTACCGGACTCCAATTTCGCTTGAATAAAAACAAAATATGAACACGGTTCAGTGAGAGTTTGATTTAAAATGATTGCACACCCCAATACGTACATGTATGTAGCGTCCACAAACAGACTTTCTATATTTCAATGTCGTTCCAAGTTTATAATTGTCTGTTATGCCCATTTATTTTACATTGTATATATGCATATGGTATTAATGCGCCGTTTTACACATCATGTATAAAGATGAGGGGGTACTAGGGTCCACATGTGAAAACATACGTTAACGTGCGACTTTTGACACACCATGACGTATATACTATATATGATTGATGTCCCCCTCCAGGGACATCAACTCCTTGCGTGATGCTAATTTGCTAAAAGCATTCATTTGAGCGATGTCACAAACTCCCGTTATCTTGATGAAATAGGATCCGTTGTGTTCACAGTGACTCTTAGATCGTAACCTGACCTGCGAAAAACATGTTTGCCATGCAACATGTATTGTTGGGACAAATAACATTAAAATCCTGTATCACAAGTAGAGAGTTTGTGTACCCATCCACAGGATTTATAAAAAAAAAACAAATAAAATTTTATTTAAAAAAATGACTCTTGGCATATATACATCACACGAATTAAAGGAACGTCTTTATGTACAATACAAGTAATACCTCTTGTCGAAATAAGAAGTATAGTTCTTTAGATGACTACATTTACCGGTTTAGAGGTTTGTTTGAAGACCAACCTAATGCATTATACCACACACACGTTTCAGCAATTTGCCTTGAGGTAACGAGCACAAGCGATTGTACCTGGATCTTATTAGGTTTTGCAAAGAAAGTGAACTATTTGACTGTAGGCTGATTTAGAGCACATTATATCCTGTGACCTAAATTAAACCTCAATTTATGACGAGGTGCGTATCACGGTACAAGGTTATACAAGCTTGCTCGGCTCGTGAATTCGACACAGAGTTGAACCGCGAGTGCATCTTTCTCTGATATCCCCTAATCGGCTATATAGGGTACCACGCGAGTGTGTTTGGGTGTTTGGGTATGGTAAATAACCTGTATTGAGAATTAACATTGTATTTAGCTAGTCTCGACGAGCTAAAATTATAGTGTTCATTTCTAATACTTTTTTTGGTCAAGTTTTATATTCAATTCTGTTTGTAGAAACTGAAAGTAATACTCACCTGGCCTTTGCTATTTGCATATCTATCCGTAATGGCCCGAACGGATACCGTTTTCATCCGTTATATTTAGCCTGTTGTTATAAATAAGTATATGGTTTCAAATGAGAAACATTTGTAAGCATGGTCAGTTAAGACAAAATGTAGGAATAATTAGATGTAAGTGAGTGAGTGAGTTGGGTTTAACGCCGCTTTTAATAGTATTCCAGTTATATCACGGCGTGTCAGCTGAAGGTGGGAGGAAAGCCAGAAGTGATGCAGGCCTCAGACGTTTACCACTTCAGTGAAACCCACGAGCACGGGTATGGTGCTGACAAACCTAGAAACATAATCCGGGCGAACCCACATTCATAGGTTTCTGGCGCGCCCAAGGGACGAAACTCTGCACAGCTAATTACGACTCGTGCCCCCGAGATGTAAGTGGATACAAAGTCCTATGCATTTCCTGTAGGTTCATAACTTCGTGTAGGGTTGTAATGTTTTGAAACAAAATATAGATCAAAGAATCTCAAAGTTTACAAACTGAAAGAATAAACAACGTGCCATTCGTTGATGTAAAAGGTGTATCGATACGAGTCCATACATCTTTTCGGGTGCATTACATATTTCAGTATGAATTTTGTCAAATGTGAGACAGATGTCAATATGTGCAACATGTCGCCGCGAGTCATCAGGTTCCAGAGTGACAGATAGGACTGTTAATTGCGTGGACCTAAACTAGCAAATAGGCACCTCTCCTCCCAATGGCCTATCAACGCGCTGTAAGGACCAATTTAACACTGTCAACCTGTCTACTGACTTAATGACACGAATATCCGGCTCGCTTGTGTGATAGTAAATCAAGGTCCGGCAAAGCATATTATTTCTGCTTGGGTTATACCAAGCTGGGCTTGACCTATTAGGATCCCATCTTTATTAACTGTGAATGAAATCCAATGGGCATAAAATGTTGCTTTCATGTCCAATTTCGACTTCGGAATAATAGTCACTTGATGATTTCATGTGTTTAATCTACGTAGACGATAGTTTGCGTCGTTAATGATTGTCCATGGTATCTATTACCGTGAATCAGTACACATAGGTGAGGTATCCGTGGTGAAATGTACCGGAAGTGACGTGTCTACATTAACCATTTTATTGTTAAAACGCGGTCGCCAATACTGAACCGTAGGTTGACATGAGCAAAATCAAACAAAAGATGAAAGGTTCAGTTCAGAATTCTTATACAAATAGTTTGCTGGAATAGAATGTCTAGCATTGGCGAGTACCAATCATAGCATAATCTAACAGTAGAATTTATTGCTCAAAACTTGTAAATACAAACAGATCTAAGTAAAAAGTAACTGTCCAAAATTTGCGAATATCAGTAGATAAAAAACTGTCTAAAACAATACTAAAATACACATTCGAATATTAACGACTACAAACAGCAGAATGAACCGCCCCAAATTGACCAATACCAATCGTAGATTAAAGCGTTCAACATTTTCAAAATTAATACAAACAGCTACAGTCGAAAGAAACCCTTTATAATTGTGCGAATACCAATATTAGAAGACAAACTATCTAAAATCTGCGAATACCAATAATAATAGCAACTGTATGCAATTTGCGAATACAAATAGTATTTTAAACTGTATACAATTTGCGAATACCAATTCTCAAGTTATAGTAGAAGAAACTATCGAAAATATTGACTGGTATCAATAATTAAATAGATCGGTATTGGCGAATACCAATAATATACTAAACTGTGCAGACACCTCATACCAACAGTACAACTAACTGGTCAATATCAGAATATTCGCGAAAACCGTTCTAATTTAGTGAATACCAGTAAATACCAGTAGTATAAACTGGTTGCAAAATGTAAACCTCAAAATCAAATAACACCAAAAACCTGCATCAGTTATGATACAGTTTCAGAATTATAGGCAATTGTTATGATGGTAATTTAACAAAATGCGGAGACCGATGGTAATTTCGTTCCATATATGTAGTCTACTTCGTTCCTATTTCACTTCTCAATGGTCCATGATAAAATTGCTACCTATGAAGAGTACCTAAAATATCCCCAAATATGTATCCCACCAGCCGACCGTCCTCCGCATTGAGTCTGTAATTGCCACCAGTTCCTTACGCGACCGTTATACAAAGAAAATGAGTCTGTTCTCTTCATTACTCATCATTCATCCCAGCCGACTACCGACTCAGAGCAAACAGTACCATAGATACAGGCATGAGTTCAAAGCACTGGATCTCCAACCAGATGAACATACCTGTTGTTGCTGCTGCAGCTTTGGGCGGTCTTTTCATTGTCAGATCATGATTTGATTACTTATCGCTCTCTGCCATGTCCAGTTGTACTAAAGTTATGAGAGCAAAGTCACAGCATAATGGCCAGTCCTGACAATTGATGCTAGTGTAGCATTAGTTCGGCTTCTGACAGGTGAATTTAGCTTTAATGGTCCTACTTAATAGTGTTTCAGATGACCATTTACATGTAACACAGTCTGTCAGCTTAATACGAGGAAAGTGACGCAGGTATAACACGTTAAGCTCTTAAGTGAGACCCAGGAGCACTGGTAAGGCAATGGCAGAACAGGATTCGTAGCCAGGAAGAACTTACTAGGAATCGAACTAACAATCAGCGGATAGTGCTAGGTAGGGGTGGGGGGTGGGCAACTAGTTTGGGCACATGTATACAGTATACAGTTCAATAAATGACACAAAACAAATGAAATTCTCTGTATTTTGTGTTGTACCAATATGTTTTCAACAAACGTGACATTATGAATGGTACAATGTACAATGTATTTATTGTATGTTGATAAACTGTTTGAAGCACTTTATGGAATACTCGTGCCATTTATATATTTTTAGGGGGCGGTTGGGCAGCCAAGAGGTTAAAGCGTTCGATCGTCACGCCGATGACCCAGGTTCGATTTCCGAAATGGGAACAATGTATGAAGCCCATTTCATGGTGATTCTGCTGAAATATTGTTATAAGTGGCGTCAAGCCATATTCATTCATTCATTCATTCGTTCATACATTCATTCAGTCATATTCTCTTTCATTGACAATTTATATTTATTTCTAAAGGTTTAATGTAAGCAACTACGGCAGCGATATTTATCCGTATAGTCGTCTTTGACGACAAGCATAGGTTACGGGAGACCTATTTTTACCCTCATTGTATTTTGCAATATTCACCTGCAATAATGCCAAAGCGGCGTTAAACTCGGCGGACTAGTTCTGAAACACGTTTCCTAATTTTAAGATTTATTCAGAATTATTTCATTAGATTGAAGGTATACATCTTGATCTGTACATATTTTATTTGGGCAATAAGACTGGAAACGTTAATACGTGTCATTTCAGTTTCTTCTCAGGTAACAACAAAGATGACCTTCTATTCAGACTGTCTGGCTCGTGGACAGACTGCTTGTATGTAATGTTATCGTTTCCTCGATTAATTGGAAGTCCCTGCAGCTATTCCGGTGAATAGGGGCTTGTCTGTGCTTCCGTGAGTTAAATCGATTTTTATTGGAAGTAATTTGAAATCGATTTTTTTCCTAAAGGAACCTTTTTCTCTAAATCGAATGAAACATATTTCGTCCTTTCAATAACTTAGCGTGTAATCTTGTGTAAAATGGCCTCTCAGCTCTTGATACTATTATATATGGATGCTTAAATCCCATTAAATTGGAATCATGCTTAAGAATAACTTTCGATTTTAAACGTCCACAAAATTCGACTTTTATAAAGGAATATGCATTCATTAATATATTAAAGCCGCTTTAGAAACGTGATTTATAAGTGCCAAAGCAGTTCTTCTTAACCGGCGCCAACTCAATTCTGTATGATTTGATTTGTGGTAATTACATGAAATGGCACAGAAACATTAATTGGAGACTTGGGCTGCAATAATTGCAAGATCAACATCTGACACTGTATACAATGAATGGGCGCAATTCAACATGGGTACTTGTTGGGTCGTCTTCTGGGGGGCAGCCGTTAACCAATGAACTCCTTAATTTGTTTTCTACGTGACACAGATAACACGCAGCAAATCACGATAAAACTTGGAAGAAGATTCCATCACTAACAGAACCTATTATTAGCAGTACTGTCTGAATCAAATAGAAGATGAAAATGAAAGTGTATGGATTTTTCGATATACCTCCGGCTATCTGTTCAGCAATCGATTTTCAGAAAACGATTGGTACTAATTCCACGTTTTGGAATTGGTCTTAATGATAATAATATTGCACATCAGCACCCTAATTCATACTATTTGTTATTTGAGCGCGCATTAATGTTGAATTCTCACCTCCTGGTGAATATGGAGGTTTAAGAAGGGCAAATTTCGAATACAAGTATCTGTTGTGATTTAGTGTCGATCAGGACCGAAGCCCCAGAAGTGAAACTTGTAGCTCGACGTGGCTACTGCCGTAGTTGTTTCTTTATAGGGCATCGCACTTCGCTGTGAGAATTGCGTCCCTCGGTCGTGCCAGGATCCTAACCCCCATGGGTTTGAATTCTGGATTCGCCTTGCTTTTGAGCCTTGGTTTGTCGGAAGCATACTCATACTCCTAGGTTTCACCAATATGATATCGGTTCCTTCTGTTCTCCCTCATTTACCTCACACGCCGTATTATACTAGTAGATAAAAATTATATACATGGCATTTAATCCAACTCGCACTGTATGCAAAACCTGAAAGAAGAATATTGTCGCAGAACATTGTTCGGAGAGTACTAATATAATAGATTGATCCGTAGTTTGTACACAGATCAAATATTATAGAGTTAATGTAATATTTGTGATGGTCTAAGTTGGAACATATTAATGCTGAACCTGAATCATCAATAAATACATCATAAATATAACTATTTTATGTAACCACTAATTACGTACAATTACAAATTGATAATGTTGAATATAATAAAACAGTTGTACTCTAAAGAGTTTATGAATTATATAACAAATATAATGATTCGAACAACTGACTTACAAGGTAATCAACGTTCAGGAAGTAGATATTCCTTATTCATATACATATGCTCAGCAGATACGTGAAGACTTAGTCCAAGATGCAACCACGTTTCGCCTAGAATCTCCAGCCTCCATATCTCAATATCTGTCGTTTCGCTGCACACTTCGCATGCCCGTTTATCTCAAACACGGCTTCAACCAATGGTGGGGTAGCCTTGTAATAAAAACGTTCACTCGACACGGTTGACATTCCCCACGTGGGTACAAAATGTAAAGCCTAATTCAGTGATAACGATAGACTATTAAAGCCACCACACTCACTTACTCAACCAAAAGCATCAACAAACTAGAAATATGATCTTCATACAACTTTATAGAAGTCCGTGACGTTTGAATATTGTCTAAATGATTAGTATTAGATCATCTTACTTAGACAGCATAATATAAAAAAACGGTTTCCTTGAAGATAAACTAGCATACAGCGTACATCAATATTCCATCGATATGTAGATTTGTCATTTAATTTACTCATAATTGTAAATACATGTAGGCAAGGCAATGAGAAAATACAACCTTTTTGAGATAAATAAATAAAGTTGTAGGAAATTTTAAGATTTGACGGATTTCTTAATTATATATGGGACATTGAGTTGCCCACGACACCGTACTCCGTTGTGCAACTTTGGATCCCTCGGGCGTTCCAGAGCGTCACTCAGGCGTCCGATGATCGTGGGTTCGAATCCCAAATTCTCCCTGATTATTATCCTTGTTTTGTCAGTACCATACAAGTGCTCATGAATTTCAGTGAGGTGGTCAGCATCTAAGATTTGGAGCATTCTGGGCATTTTGCCCCCATATCGCTGAAACGCCGTGATATAACTGACATTCACTGGAAGATTTACGTCGTTAGAGCCATGGCGGAGATAATGGTTAAGTTCAATGGGGTTATACAAATTATGTGTGTGTGTGTGTGTGTGTGTGTGTGTGTGTGTGTGTGTGTGTGTGTGTGTGTGTGTGTGTGTTGTTGGCACGTTGTTCGGTTAACTGTGTCTCATGCGTTAGGCAATTGATATAGTATGATTGATAATAAAAGGATATATTAGGGATAGTGCATAATGTTACTTTGGTTATGTCGAGTTACATGTCTGGATGTCTCACACACCATCGTAATATCGAGTCAACTGCATAATATTTGAGAAACGGTGTGTGAAAAATAATGTTCTTGTCTCAATATTACATCTTTATTTCTTATCACCATGTCTCATCACCAGCTTGGCACATATGTCATCGGGACGAAAATGTTCTTGAGCTTAACACGTCTTCTTCCTATGCCTCGTCACCATGTCGTCTTATGACGTTTTCCTTCCCATATCTTCTCTATATCTTCGTGCAATCGTGTTTTCTCTTCATTCTTTATAACTTGTGTTCACACCACAATGTTTCGCCATGTCTCCTGACAATGTTGCATAAAAACAGGTGCCATATTTAGTTGATATTATATGTGTGTGGTCTCACGATCTCATTAACGAACTTCAGTAGACGGGGACGGGTTGGGGCTTACTCCATTATGTCGTTGTATTGTGACGAGTTAAACGTTGTGTTGTCTGCTTCGAGACAAAATTGAAGAGGCCACGACACAAGATGTTTGATTCACCCAGACTACAATTACTGTGACAATCTACTCGTTGCCATATTGGGCATGTGTGTATATCGCTAAACACCACTTAAAACTTTGAATAATGGACATAATTGGTTGGCACTACGAACTAAACGGCTATTTGTTTGGTGTTCCAAAGGAAAATTCGTTCAGTGCTCGAACAGTATGTGTTGTCACTTCGTGGTTGAGCAATACAACACGGTAAACACTTCTGAAGAAATATCTTTGGATATGATTATCTCACAGACAGACAGACAGACAGACAGTCAGGGAATGGTGGGGCAGCTTAGTCATGCCGAAGACCCGGGTTCGATTCCCCACATGGTATTGCTGGAATCTTGCTAAAGCGGCGTAAAACCATAAACTCTCTCTCTCTCTCTCTCTCTCTCTCTCTCTCTCTCTCTCTCTCTCTCTCTCTCTTTATATATATATATATATATATATATATATATATATATATAATTATATGGACATGATTGGTGCGCTACGAACTAAAAGGTTAAATGTTTAGTATCTTAAGGACTGACTGAAACTAGAAAAATATACGTGGTGCGTGCTTGTAACATTCAAATGTAAATATATATTCAAATAGATAGATAGATAGATAGATAGATAGATAGATAGATAGATAGATATGTGATGTGTGGTTTTAACATTATAATGCTAATTTAAATCGCTTTAAAGGCAAGAGCCATGAACATGATTAATTGTACTAACATGTATACAAATTTGCACATTATAGTTTTATGGTTATATTTACGCACTTCTTATCTAAGTTAAATCTCTCTGTTTGAGCATCTAGAATATAATGGAATATAATTGCCATTCGTGTTGGAGTGTATCATGTGAGTGCAGAACCTGCTAATCGTGTTTAATTAAGTTTGGTTTGCACGAATCGACCACTAATATAACGCAAGTGGAACGTATATCCTTTTAGAAACGGGAGCTGTGACATATATAGAATTACAACTTTGTATTTCAATGTATTTCAAATCAGTGAACTCATATGTTATGACAAATGATCTAATTATGATAGAACCATTAAAATGTAGTAATTAACCTAAATAATAAACCACGTCCAAGCGTATGACACACACACAGTCTGACTGAACTACTCTGCACTAGAGTTAATACATTCATAACCTGTGTGTGTTATCAGATCACATCAAAATATGACATGCATCGTCTAGGTGTCCAATCATACGACATGACACACAAGATCCAAGTTACACACATTATCCAAGTTACACTCAACATTGGGCGGATGGGTAGCCTGGTGGTTAAAGCGTTCGCTCGTCACGCCGAAGACCCGGGTTCGATTCCCGACATTGGTACTATGTGTGAAGCCCATTTCTGGTGTCCCCCGCTGTGATATTGCTGGAATATTGCGGCTTAAAACCATACTCAATCACTACACTCAACATTAAATCTAATCAAAAGACAGATAATCAAATACACAGTACATCAAATGCGTTGGTGAAGAATCGAGTCCGGACCAGACAATTCAAGGATTCACATCCTAAGAATCGATCTACGCAATTTGGACACGATGACATAAATCAACCAAGCCTGCTCACCCAATCCCGTTAGTCGCCGGTTAAGATCAGCATGGGATGGTGAAGACCAATTCTTTCTAGGGTCTTTACAGACGAAACACATAACATCATAGTAACACAGAGAATCAAAGTATCACACAGTCATGTTGTTCCGTTAGTGCAGGAATCCACAAGGCGCCAGGTTGTCTGGCAGTCATGTACAATACTTATTAATATGGTTTAATTTGACCTTATCCAACTTTTCAGCTGTCTGTTTTTTTTCTGGGTACATTCTCCCCAGGAATCCCAAAGGAGGTTGCCATGACATAATGTATGAATAAGCTGAGCATAACACCATCAAATCAAACCCAAATCGGTCTTGATGTGTCACCTTTTGAGAAGGTGCCTACTTTGAATAGCTTCATGTAAAAAGAAATGATTCATCTGTGTGATATTCCGCAGAAGAAGACACCAATCGACAGTGAATATCAGTACGTGGTGGGCACATGGCAGTTGGGACGGGGTATTAATAGTCAAACTCTCGTATATTATTTGACTTTCAAATCTCTCTACATAATTGTGAGAGCAAATTGACATCTTGGGTCAATTCGTCCCTCTGACGAGGTTATCGTAACATGTTAACTTCAGGTTTCTGTGAGTCTGGATCAGATTGCCTTTTTCATTCCTATATGATCCAGACGCATTACCTTTATATTGATCCCCAGTAAGTACAACTGTTTACAACAGCAAGTTGATGGAAAGTACGAGTTATGCCAAACTAACTTGATATGAAGAAGTAAAGAGACTAGGGTGCTGATTAATAACTCTCTTTGAGACAAAGACATATGATATTTGATCCGGCAAAAGACAATTATTTTCTACAAATTGTCATGAGCTGTTTTATCATGCACACGGGAGACATGTGTACTAACGCACCAATGTGTACATAATATATTTGACACTGTCAAAGTTCACGTGTGTGGAATTAGTTTTTGATTCCTGAGCAGTATAAGACCCAGTACAAAATGTTGGTCTATAAATGTTTAAATTTCACTGCTATTTTGCCTTTTATGCCCAATGGACTCTGCAGATTCTGCAGATACTCGTGATTGATTATTCTCAAGATTTGCCGTTTTATATTTAGAGTAATTCAAATGGGGATTAATAGGCCACATTGACAACTGAATAGTGCATGTTATATCATGTGCAATCGCAAAATGTGTAATTATGTATAAGTATGCAAAATCTGTGACCTGGCTGATCGAATGTCATCAAGTAACCGTAATAAACTTTTTGTGGTGTTGCTATCTATGGCAAAAGACAACATTCACTCACTCCCTCATCTGTCTACCCGTATACTAGGCTAAGTATGTATCATAATAGAATAACTACACTCGGAAGGAACTCTTCTAGGATCTGTTTGTTTATTGTTTACCGCCGTATTCACCAATATTCTAGCAATAGGACGGCGGCCACTTAATTATCAAATCTTGACCAGACTATCCAGTGATCGATGTTAGAAGTAAAGATCCACGACGTCGGATACGATGACCAAAAAATTCCTGTTTCAGATCTTTCATACATGTCGCCTCTTTTGACCTGCATAGGCTGCAGGAGACCAATTCTAACCCGAACACCAACGGGGCCTCTTAGGAACGTACAGGTCCTGATAATATTGGTTCCGGTATTCATTTTATCTCTAAATCTGTGAAACTATTATTCTAACATCGTAGAAACCCAGTTCCAAAACAAGACATGAAACAAAATAGCTGTTGTTGCCTCTATTCCGAGCATCGTACGCAATTACAATAGTCAACCCTGTTTTGCTGATGTACTCGTATCATCCTTGCAAAGATCCCACTCGCTTTCCTTTTGTGAAAAGGAAATCTTCATGAACTTTCAAGACATCTTAGAAGATGTCATCCATTTGAAATACACTTCACTGTGTGATCTAATTTGGTTCGCTAAACGATACTGAAAAAAACCGAAAGGCGTAACCTGTCATCAGTGGTATTTCTGGAGTGTTCGTGAGTTGTTCTGATGTATCTAATTATAAGGGTAATTTTGGATAAACTTGCAGGTGTCGGTAAACTTCACCGGACACGCGGGCAATTATGAGACTGTAAAACATGATCCAGTGATTGTGGAAGAACTCTGCGGGAAGAGGTCAAGTAGGTACATGCATGAAGAGAATACTCTCCAAAGGAAATATGAATAGCAGTGTAAGGGATCCTACTGTTCGCAGTTACAAATAGGAAAATTTAAACCAAAATTGAAAATTTGTGATTGGCAAGTTATTGGATAAGCGGATATTTCTGGATAGTGCAATATTTTGCTTTGGTTATTTCGCGTTAGATATACTGAGCCACAAAAGGAACAACGTCACCATGGATAGATATATGAGAAACCTTATTTGTCCAAACACTGTAAACATACTTTGAGACATATTAAAAGAAGAAACCTGTCAAAACTGATCATCAAGGTTGAAATTAAAGTGTCAAACGTTCTTAAAGTGAAACACAACACTAGTCAGTGTCTCGTGTGTCCGCCATGTGCATTGATGACTGCCGTGCAACGTCGATACATGGAATGGATGAGGCGGTTGATGAAGGCCATAGGCACTTGAGCCCACACTCTGAGGAACGCCTGACGCAGTTCAGCTGCAGTTGTCGGCCTTGGTCTGACGTCATTCAGCCGCCTTTGAATCTCGTCCCACAAGTGCTCAAGGGGATTTAAATCGGGACTGAGGGCAGGCCACTGCATGGTTCTGATGCCATTCTGCTGGAGGAAGTATCTTGTTGCTGAAACTCGTGGTTTTGGCGACGTGACAAATGAGGTATGGCGTGTGGTCTCAAGACTTGATCAATATACCGAGCTGCTGTGACACCATTGCCTCTCCCTGGACAGATGTCCTGGAAGACCACAGGGCAATTCCACCCCACACCATAATGCTCGGGCCACCCCACGAGTCTCTCTCAACAACACAAGCATCCGAATAACGTTCCCCACGGCGTCGCAAGACTCTCTCTCTCTGCCATCTGCTGTTGAGATACAGTAACGGCTCTCGTCTGAGAAGAAGACTCTTCTCCACTGCTGGTGGCGCCAATGCTAGTGCTGTTACCCGCTGAAGACGGTCCCGGCGATGTGTCAGAATGGGTCCTCGGTGTGGCCTGTGATAGTGGAGGTGTCTGCTCGTCAATCGTCGACGCACGGTGTCCGCACTAATGTGTCGCTGGTGTGTCCCCATGGTCTGTCGAGCAGTTTCCGGAGCAATAACCAAGCGATCTTGAAGATGCTGTCGCACAATCTGACGATCCTGACCCTTGGTCTTCCACTAAGTGGTCGGTCATCTGTAGTGTTGATGGTCTGGTACCGTTGCTGGAGTCTGTATATGGACCTTACGCTACTTGCCGGGCGGTTTGTCCAGCTTGCAATCGTCTTGCTGATTTCTTGTCAATCTTGGCATGTAGCAATTCAATAACGAAACAATGTTATCCGATCTGGGTGGATTTTTATAGGGCAAGAAAGTGGGGAACGCATGTAGGTGCATTTCAATTTGCACGGAACTCACGTGCATCGGGTTACCATGGCCGTTGCGGTGATGCGTTTGGGCGATCGGTTTTATTGTCATTTGCTTTGTTTTTTTATCATCAAATTTTATTTTTACGGACAAGGTAATGTTAAATTTTAGAAACTTTGACAAAAATTGCCCAGATATTTAAATGACAACTTTTCATGCAACGTTACTTGGGGTAACGTTTCTTTTGCGTATCAGTATATATCTGGATCTCATTTATATTGATATCCAGTGTACTGCATAACCTTTGAGAAATGGTGTGTGAATGTAATTGTGAATGCTCTCCATGTCCTCTTTACATGTCTCAATCACCAGCTTGGCACATATGTCATCGGGACGAAAATGTTCTTGAGCTTAACACGTCTTCTTCCTATGCCTCGTCACCATGTCGTCTTATCACGTTTTCCTTCCCATATCTTCTCTCTATATCTTCATGCAATCGTGTTTTCTCTTCATTCTTTATAACTTATGTTTACACCACAATGTTTCGCCACGTCTCCTGACAATGTTACATAAAAACAGGTGCCATATTTAGTTTATTATATGTGTGTGTGGTCCCACGATCTCATTAACGAACTTCAATTGACGGGGACGGGTTGGGGCTTACTCCTTTATGTCGTTGTATTGTGACGAGTTGAACATTGTGTTGTCTGCTTCGAGACAAATTTGAAGAGGCCACGACACAAAATGTTATTTTTCACCCAGGCTACAATTACTGTGACAATCTACTCGTTGCCATATTGGGGATGTGAGTATATAACTAAACACCACTTAAAACTTTGAATAATGGACATAATTGGTTGGCGCTACGAACTAAACCGTTATATTTTTGGTATCGCAAGGAAAGACTCAATCAGTGCTCGAACGTTATGTGTTGTCACCTCGTGTTTGAGTAATACAACACGATAAACATTTACAGGTACAGGATAACATGCTCAATCTAGATAAATGATTAGTGGATTGTGGTTGTTACATTTAAATGCTTATTTAATTTGTTAGAAAGGCAAGAGCCATGAAAATGATTGATTGAACCAACGTGTATAAAAATAGACACATTTTGTTCGCAATTTCTTGCCACGTTTAATCTTTCTGTTTGAGCATGCAGAATATAATTTCCATTCGTGTTGGAGTGTATCATGTGAGCGCAGAGCCTGCTGATCGTGTTTAATTAATTTGATTTGCACGAGTCAACTAAAAACGCCAGAACCTTTCAGAAACAGGGGATATTGCATAAAAAGTTGCCCTAATGTTTGGCAAATCAAAAAGTGTAATTTCTCGAGTACGAGAGAAGTACCGATAAACGGGTGGGGTCGCAATGATGGTGATGGTGATGGTGATGGTGATGGTGGACACATCGGATATTGATCAACACGCCCATAATTAATTTACAGACATTTATCGTCATTACGCCATCACTATCATTTCATTAGTTCCCTTATTTTTTGTCGGTATCAATAAACCACAGACAAGCGTATCAGGCACTCATTTTCTGACTGTACCACAACTCTACACTAGAGTATCCCACACCATTACCTGCGTGTGCTATCAAATAGCAAAGATAAAGTCTAGGTGTCCAATCACGAAACATGACACACAAGATGCAAGTTATCCAGGTTAAACACTACATAAAAGTTACACAGAATATCAAACACTTAGTACCATCGACCGTTGCTCGCTTCTTACGACAAGCATTTGTTTCTGAGGACCCAACTCTAACCAGAATCGACACTGGGAAAATAACCAAGAAAAACCTAACAACTGTCGCATATCAACAAAGTATCACAACGTAATATCAATTTTAATATGTGATACATTTTGCCAGGTTGTCTGGTAGTCATGTACAATACATAATCATATAGGTTTAATTTGACGTTTTACTCTGCAGATGTCTGTTTTTTCTGGGGATATTCTCCCTTGGAATCCAAAAGGAGGTTGTCATGTAAAAAACGTATGAAAAAAGCCATGAAATCAAACTTAGGTAGATCGTTCTTGATATGTCACATTTTGAGTAAGTGACCACCTTCATGTACGAATTTATCATTATGTAGAAATTATTCATCTGTGTAATAGTCCTCAGTAGAAGACACCAGTGTATACAGTGTAGATCAGTACGTGGTGAGCAAATGACAGTTTTGGTCGGGTGTTAACAGTTAAACTATCGTATATTATTTGACTTATCTAGAGTCAATTCCATCTCTCTGGGATCATCGTAACATTTTGACTTCAGACTTCTGTGAATATTGATCAGATTGGATTTTTCATTCAAATATCAGCCAGACGCATTAACGTTCTACCGATCCGCAGTAAGTACAACAACAACAAGTTAATGGAAAGTATGAGTTCTGCTAACCTTTAAATTGATATGAAGAAGTGAAGAGACCAGGGATGCAGTATGGAACTTCTGTCTGAGGCAGACAACTATGATATAGGATCCGGCGAATCACATGGACATGGACTTAGACACAAGACACGTCGGCAATTTTAAGATTCTGTAAGATTCTGTGATTCAGTGATCAAATCGTACACGAAAACGTCAAGTACCATGTAGGTATATGGATAATACTTTTAATAGGAAAAATATACTACCGACAATAAATAAGTGAAACATTTATTTGAATGTGGTTTCGTTAAGGTGTACAATTACAATACCGTGGCGTTGCATCGGAACGCAACATCTAAACACAATGAAATTTTTACATCATGCATGAAAAGCACGTGATGCAGGTGCACACAGAAACCAAAGTGTGTCACCTATTGGAGAACTCACAACCAGGAATGCAGTTGAGCTGAGCACATGGCTAATTGAGGGGGCGATAGATTTGGGAACGACCATATCCCAAGCTGCATGAATGTGCCGAATGGCAAATAAAAAGTGTAATTTCTCGACTGTGGGAGAATTCCCGTCAAAAGGGTTGGGTTAGACGTGGGCGTGGCAGGCCTAAAATGGCGACACCTATAGAAGATCGTTACATAAATTGCACTACGTAATAGATTCAAATCTGCTCCTGTTATCAAAAGAGATTCCCTTGAAATAAATTGAATTAAATTTCAAGCATCTACCTTTGAAAACCTGCTCCGTAGAGCCCTTCTGAAAGCAATAGGGGGCAAAGATTAGGATGGGCTAGGGAACACCAGGTACAGCGCCAATGGCGTTACACCATTTTTACAGACAAATCAAGATTTTCCCTCAGATTTACAGATGGCAGAAAACGCTGTTGGCGATGAAGCAACGAGAAGTATGCCAGGACAGCAGTTCCTGACACGATCGGTGTGGGGGTAGTAGTGTCATGGTGTGGGGCGGTATCTCACATGACAGGCGAATTGATTTGGATATTGTGAATGGAGTTTTGACTGGCCATTGATATGTTGACGAAATTTGTCCCATTCGCTAGAACGAACTATCGACAGACATTTTGAACTGCAAATTGACAATGCCAGACCATATTGTGTCCAGGTCGTCACCGATTGTCTCCGACGAGAAGGCATACGGACATTGGACTGGCTCCCCTGACATGTCCCTAATAGAGCATTTCTGATACCCAGCTCCTGCAAATGTGGCCCAGCTTGCGGTAGCTCTTCAGGTGGAATGACGGGAGTGAGTGAGTGAGTTTGGTTTTACGCCGCTTTAAGCAATATTCCAGCAATATCACGGCGAACGCTTTAACCACTAGAGTACCCGACCGCCCCTTGGAATGACGGGAAACCATACGCGATTAAGTTAACAGTACCCCCCTCAAGGTGTCGTTCACGTATCGGTAAACATGATGGGCGCATCAGATATCGCCAACATGCCCGAAATTAATTTTACAGACATTTATCGTCATTCCTTCACTATCATTTCATCGGTAGTATATATGAAGCGGAGTGTTACGCATCTCAATGCGAGTAGTTTCAAAGTTGTGTATTCAAAACAAAATAGAAAATTTACGATTGACACCTTATTTAGTTAACGGTGCCCTATGCTTCAGATAATTTAACTTGACTCTGGATATATCCTGGATAGTGCATAATTTTACTTTGGTCATTCAGAGTTATATGTCTGGATGTCTCATATACCTTCCTAACATCGAGTCGTCTGTATAACATTTGATGTGTATGTAATGATTTTGTCTCAATATCACATCTCAATTTCTCATCACCATGTCTTCTGAACATGTCTCATCACCATGTCGGCTCATGTCCCATTTCAATGTCCCTTTGCCATATTTTTCCACCACATCTGCTCATCAACTTTCAACATGTCTCATCACCAGCTCATCGCTCATCGCAATGTATTCTTGTCATGTCTTCTCACCACATCTGCTCATCACCTTTCAACATGTCTCATCACCAGCTCGGCACATGTCTCATCGCAATGTATCCTTGTCATGTCTCCTCACCACATCTGCTCATCACCTTTCAACATGTCTCATCACGAGCTCGGCACATGTCTCATCGCAATGTATCCTTGCCATGTCTCCTCACTCCTTCTGCTCATCACCTCTCACCATGTCTTCTCAACATATCCCATCATCAGCGTGGTACATATTACATCACCACGAAATGGTCTTACGCTCAACATGTTTTCTTCCCATGTCTCATAACCATGTCTCCTTATCACATCTTCGTCCCATATCTTCTCGCTCTGTCTTGTGGCAATGTTTTCTCTTCATTCCTCATAACTTGTGTTGACAGCACAATGTCTCGCATGTCTACTCACGATGTTTCAGAAAAGCAGGCGCCATGTTTAGTTTATTAGAGGCATGTGTGGTCTCACGATCTCATTAACATACATCGGAAAGCAACTTGTCAGTTGGAGGGGAGATGGTGGGGCTTACTCTATTGTGTCATTTTCTTGTGACGAGTTAAACATTGTGTCGTCTGCTTCATGACAAAACTGAAGAGGGCACGACACAAGATGTTATGTTTCACCCAGATTACTGTAATAATCTACACGAGGCCATATTGGGCATTTATGCTTGTCACTAAAACCACTTAAACTCTGAATAATGGACATAATTGGTTGGCGCTACGAACTAAAGGTTATGTGTCTTATATCCCAAGGAAAGACTCAATCAGTGCTCGAACATTATGTGTTGTCACCTCGTAAAGAAATTATTTTAGACAGGATGTGACTCATACACACATATAATATATATTTATAATTGAATTGTTTTATACAATTATTGTCCATTATACTGCCACCACGACATATTTCTGTATGTGTCGTACGCCTACCCTATCGCCCTACGCCTGTATTATTTTGACGTCACAAAGTTAGATTGCACTATGACGTTATACTATGTTAGAGCGTACTTTGACGTGGAAACAGCGTAACGGTATAACTGTACTTTTGAAAATCAGAATTGTGAAACCGGTTAAGTAAATTATACAGCTCATCATCATCATATATATACTGAACCGCAAAAGAAACGTCACCCAAAGTAACATTGCATGAAAATAGCCATTTAAATATCTGGGTAATGTTTGTCAAAGTTTCCAAAATTTAACATTACCTTGTCCGGAAAAATGAAATTTGATGATGAAAAACAAAGCAGATGACTATAAAACCGATCGCCGAAACGCATGACGGCAACGGCCATGGTGTCCCGATGCACGTGAGTTTCGTGCAAATTGAAATGGACATGCGTTCCCCCATTTCTTGCCCTATAAAAATCCACCCAGATCGGATAACATTCATTCGTTATTGAATTGCTACCACATGCCAAGATTGACAAGAAATCAGCGACACCAAGCCCTAAGACGATTGCAATTTGGACAAACCGCCCGGCAAGTAGCCAATGCATTCCAAGTCCACGTAAGGACCACATACAGGCTCAAGCGAAGGCACCAGACAACCAACACTACAGATGACCGACCACGAAGTGGAAGACCAAGCGTCACCACCCGACGTCAGGATCGTCAGATTGTGCGACAGCATCTTCAAGATCGCTTTGTTACTGCTGCGGAAACTGCTCAACAGACCATGGGGACACACCAGCGACACATTAGTGCGGACACCGTGCGTCGACGATTGACGAGCAGACACCTCCACTGTCACAGGCCACACCGACGACCCATTCTGACACTACGTCATCGCCGGAACCGTCTTCAGCATTGGCGCCACCATCAGTGGAGAAGAGTCCTCTTCTCAGACGAGAGCCGTTACTGTATCTCAACACGGATGACAAAGAGAGAATCTGGCGACGCCGTGGGAAACGTTATTCGGATGATTGTGTTGTTGAGAGAGACTCGTAGGGTGGCCCGAGCATCATGGCGTGGGGTGAAATTGGTCTTGCACAGAGAGTTGACCCTGTGGTCTTCCAGGACATCTGTCCAGGGAGAGGCAATGGTGTCACAGCAGCTCGGTACATTGATCAAGTTTTGAGACCACACGCCATACCTCATTTGTCACGTCGCCGAAACCACGAGTTTCAGCATGATAACGCCCGTGCCCACACTGCGAGAGCAACACGATACTTCCTCCAGCAGAATGGCATCAGAACCATGCAGTGGCCTGCCCTGAGTCCAGATTTAAATCCCATTGAGCACTTGTGGGACGAGATTCAAAGGCGGCTGAATGACGTCAGACCAAGGCCGACAACTGCAGCTGAACTGCGTCAGGCGTTCCTCAGAGTGTGGGCTCAAGTGCCTATGGCCTTCATCAACCGCCTCATCCATTCCATGTATCGACGTTGCACGGCAGTCATCAATGCACATGGCGGACACACGAGATACTGACTAGTGTTGTGTTCACTTTAAGAACAATTGACACTTTAATTTCAACCTTGATAATCAGTTTCGCCAAGTTTCATCTTTTTAATATGTCTCAAAGTATGTTTACAGTGTTTGGACAAATAAGGTTTCTCATATATCTATCCATGGTGACGTTTCTTTTGCGGTTCAGTACATATACAATGTCGTAATAAACATACGTAATAAGCCACGCACAAACGCATCGCACATGTATTGCCTGACTGTCCACCATTCTGCACGAGAGTATCACACATGCATTGCCAGCGTGTGCTGACAGATCACAAAATAGCAAACATACATAGTCCTAAGTGTCCCATCATACAACATGACACATGTTACACACGTTATTCGGTTAAATTGCGGCGGTGTGTAGATACGAGGGCTGGTCAAAAAGTTCTTAGCCTGACTAACTTTCAACTAGTGGGTTCGTGATAGGGGTTCATATGGACACATAAATGAAAAGAACGAGTACCGAGGAGTTATCAAGTTTCTTACTTTAGAGAAAAGTACTCCCCAAGAAATTCATGACCGCATATCACAAGTGTATGGATATACATGTAAGTTCCCAAGGTTTTCCACTGTTAAACGTTGGGCAGCTTTGTTTAAGGCTGGGAGAACAAGCATTGATGATGACACTAGGTCTCAACCTCTATCAAGGAGATAGACAATTTTATATTGTCAGATCGACGTTTTTCCATAGCCTCACTCGAGGAAGACACAGGTTTTAGCCATGGATCAATTGAAACTATTAGTCATGAACATTTACAGATGAATAAGATATTTGCTCGTTTGGTGCCAAAGTTTCTAAACTCTGATTTCAAGGGAAAAACAACTGACTTGCAATTTAGAGCTAATTGAGGATAAATACGTCAAATTCAAAAAGAGATTAGTAACGGTTGATGAAACATGGATCTACCACTATGATCCCGAGTCAAAACGTCAATCCATGGAATGGCACCATTCCACTTCTCCGGCACCAAAGAAATTCAACTCTTCAAGATCATTGAAGAAAGTTCTGGAATGCAAAGGGTGTGATCCTAGTTCATTACATAGAAAGTCAAAAGACGATTACCGGTGCCTACATTTCTGGTTAGCTTCATAGCCTGATATATTCTATCAAAGAAATGCGGCGAGCAACGCTGACTGCTGGAGTTCTACTACTTCATGACAATGCCATTTCTCACAACGCTCGACTTACAAAGGCTGCTGTACGACAAGGTGGTTTCGAAGAGCTTCCCCACCCTCCATACTAGACAGACGTGGCACCAAGTGATTTGCACCTGCTTCCTGAAATGAAAGAACACTTTCGTGGAAAGCGCTTTGACGACAACGATGAGGTCAAAACTGCCGTGCATGGGTTTTTCAGTTTTGCTTCAGAAAACGTCTTCCTGTCTGGAATTAAAAAGCTTCACTAACGATATGAGAAGTGTATTGAAAAACAGGGAGATTGTGTTGAAAAATAAAATTAAACCACTTTCACAATTGTTGGTTTTGTTTGTTAAGCTTAGAATTTTTTTCAGTCCTCGTATTCAAATCTAGTGTAGACAATCCAGTGATTCACATTATGCGCACCGATCTACGCAGTTGGGATACGATGACATGAATCAACCAAGTCAGCCGGCAGATCACCCGATTTGATCACAAGCATTTGTTTCTGAAGACCAATCACTGGGGAAATAACCAAGAAAAACAATTTGAACATTGTGACACACAATCTTTAATTTATAATCTGATACATACTGCCGTCGGCGCCTGGTTGTCTGGCCGTCATGTACAATACTTATGAATAAGGTTCAATGTGACGTTTTCCAACTTTTCAGCTGTCTGGTTTCTTTCTGGGTACATTCTCCCCAGGAATCACAAAGGAGGTTGACATGACATTATATATTACAAAAAGGAGCAAGAACCCATCAAATCAAACGAAGGTAGATCGCTCTTAATGTGTCACATTTTGAGAAGGTGCCCACCTTGAATGCCTTCATGTAAGAAGAAACATTTCATCTGTGTAATATTCCTCTACAGCGTGTATTAATATGTGGTGGGGACATGGCAGTGTGGATGGGGAAATAATATGCAAACTCTCGTGTACTATTTCACTTACAAATCTCTCTACATAATAGTGAGAGCAAGTTGGCATCTCGAGTCAAATCCATCTCACTGACGATGGTAATCGTAACTTTAGACTTCTGTGAGTCTTGATCAAATTGCATTTTTCATTCACATATCAGCCAGACGCATTAATTTTAAATTGATCCTCAGTAAGTACAACAACACCAAGTTAATGGAAAGTATTAGTTCTGCTAACCTTTAAATTGATATGAAGAAGTAAAGAGACCAGGGATGCAGTATGATAGTTCTGTCTTAGACAGACAACTATGATAGATGATCCAGTTTCTCGACAAATTTTCATGAGTTGTTTTCATCATACACACAGAAAACATGTGTACTAAAGCATGAATATGTGCATCATTTATTCGACACTGTGAAAGTGCAAGTGAGTGGAATTAGACTTAGATTTTTGGTACAAATATTTGCCTTTTAATGTATTATTTGTCACCGCTATTTTGCCTTTTAGCCCTTTTGAATCTGTTTTGGAAGATGATCGAGGCTTATTATTCTCTGGTGTTACCGTTTTATATTTAGAGACATTATAAAGGAGAGCACGTGGTCACAATGACGACTGAATGGTGAATTATGTGTAACCGTCAACAAAGAAAAATCTCATCTGTGACCTGGCTAATCGTATGTCATCTTACCGATGGCGTAGATTGTAGTTGGTGTGACGGTCCAACTGGATTACTTGCAAGTAGCCGTACTAAAGTTGTGTTGCTGGAGTACCAATTCACTTACATGTATCTATCAACCTATGTCTGTATCATAATCAAATAACTACTATGTGACGGATCTCTACTGGGATTTGTTAAGAGCCGTACTGGGCAATATTCTCGCCATATTACCCTGGCCACTAAATAATCAAGTCAGGACCAGACAATCTAATGATCGATATTATGAGCAACGGTGCGCGCCGTCGGGTACGATGACACGCAATCAACCAAATTACCGAGCCAGGCCATTGGATCTATTATATAAGTCCCACTTGTGTCCTGTACAGGTTGCAGTGGACCAATTCTAAACCGGAATCCCCGTAGGGACTACTGGGAACGTAAAACTCCTAATGATGTTGTTTTCAATATTAACTTCATCTCTTAACCTGTTAACCTAATATGCCACCACCGGAGGAATAATAAACGCAGTTGCTAATTGAACATGAAACAAGATATCCGCAGTTGCCGCTGTTCTGAGTATCGCACTTAGTTTCACAAATCCTAACCTTGCCTTGCCCCGGGCTTCATGTTCTCTTATCATCCTTGCAAAGATCCTTCTCCCTTTCCTTTCGCAAATAGTAAAACCTTTATGAACTTTCAAGACTTCATAGAATATGTCATTCACATGAATTACACTTCCCTATGCGATCTAGTTTTGTTCGCTGAAACACACTGAAGAAACAAAATGTGCAGCCTGTAATCAGTGGCATTACTGGAGTGTCCGTGAGTTGTTTGATGTATCCAATTACAATAGCAATTTGGATAAGCCGGCAGGGGTTAATAAAATGCACCTTGATTCAGATACATGGTCACGGGGGCACGTTTATAATTGTGTAAGATTCAATGAATCAGGGATTGTGGAATCTTGAACTCTTACACGAAAAAGTCAAGTAGGTATACTCTTCAAAGGAATTTGAAACGCGGTGTTATGGATCTTATGAACATTCAAAACAAAATTGAAAATTTGCGATTGGCGTGCTTTTAGGTTTACAGTATCTCTGACATTAGATAATTGAGAGTGGATTTCAACATCTTCTAGTGCATCATTTAACTTTGGTCATTTCGTGATTTCTCTCCGGATGTCCGATATAGGCAACCCATGCTTGCCGTAAAAGGCGACGATGCTTATCGTAAGAGGCGACAAACGGGATCGGATAGACAGGCTCGCTGTCTTGGTTGAAGCATGTCAACGTATCCCGATTGCAGGGATCGATGCTCATGATGTCAATCACTGAATTGTCTCGTCCAGACTCGATTATTTACAGACCGCCGTCGTACATCTGGAATAGTGCTCGGTGCTCGGTAAACAACAAACAAACAAACTTCTCACCATGTCTTCGGATTATGTCTCATTACTAGATCTGGTCATGTCTCATCACTAGATCTGGTCATGTCGTCGGAATATGTCGCCTAACCATGTCGGCGCATGTATTATCGGGGTGATAGGGTTAAAACGTGTTCGATTCCCCACTTAGGAACAATGTGTGAAGCCCATTTCTGGTGTACCCGGCGTTATATTGCTGGAATATTCCTATGTAAGAGCATACTCATTCACTCACTTCTTGCCATGTCTCCCCACCACTTCTGCTCATCACCTCTAACCATGTCTTCTGACCATGTGTCATCACCAGCTCGGTACGTCTCATTACTACGAAAATGCTCTTGCGCTCAATATGTATTCCTGCCAGGTCTCGTCAACATGTCGCTCACCATGCCTTCTCACTATATCTTCTGGCTATTTCCTTTTCAGTGTCTTCACGCCATAATGTCTCACAATGTCTCCTCATAGTGCTTAATCTTCGCCATGTCTTCTGATTTAATCCCCTTACTTTCTTACCGCACCAAGTTTACACATCATCCCTTTTCATTCGTCATTGTGTCGTTTAACCATGTTGACTTATAATTACAATGGCTGCAACTATACACCATGCTCTAATACATATATATCTACGTGGAGACGGAGTCCTCTCTTCCTAATAGATTCTTACACAAAGGTTAACTTTTGCTTCAGTCTTTATGGCCTCTGACATATCGGCTAATGGCGTGACGGTCCTTAGAGATACAGTCATGGGTACAGGCCTAACGCGTGTTCTTTCACGTAATTGTTGCATTGACAGCAAGATACCTTCACTGATATGTATTGAGAAATTGATTGGGACGACACACAGAGATAGATAGACGGCAAGATGTGAAAATGATGGAGAATGGTGGAAATGAGCTTGAGGTCATAATAGTCAAATTAGTTATACGATTGGATCATCGCGGCAAAAGTCCGGACGTTGTCTGCCCGGACTTTCGAGTGCCCATGTATAGTTTTGAGCAGTTCGTGAAAATGTCATCCGTCACTGAAGTCATTCTGTTTCTACATTCCTTGTAATTAGACAGTTAAGCAAGAGACTGAGTTCAATATATCAGCCTTTTTAATATAAATGTTCCCAACAATCTATTAAAGGTTATGAAACAGTTTATAATTATTAATTTAAATCTACTGACGTTCAGGATGAAGCGGAATGAAAGACTGCGAAACATATTTAACCATTTATAAAATAGGATATAGAAACGAAACAATTTTGTGATATATATGATACTGTATTGTATTACGATCATTTTATTCATGAAATACAACATTAATATTATGAATTATAGTGGCATCTGATGATAGGAAAATTCATCTTTTCTATCTTTTTCAGGATACTAAATGAGCTGTGTAACAGCGGCTGATTCTGATAACAAATTTAAATGTTATCTTGTGTGTCAGAATCGAATATAACAATGGGTAGAAAGTCCTTTCTTGCCGAGCAATTTTTTTATGCAAATGAACAACGCGTTAGCTGCACGTGCGTTGCAGACACACGTAACGTTGCTGATAATTATTTGCATATTCCTATATGGTTCTCGTTTGGAAGTGACAACATGGAGTCGATGGCTTGCGGTATATACAAGTTTACATTTTACAGTTAGATATGTATATACACAAGAAGCACTGAGTGCCATGTCAGCACATAGTGGTAGTGGTTGTTGTCTTGGTGCCCCGGAGCACCTATTCCTACCCTCGCTAGCTAGGTTGATGGTAAGATCTCTTCTCCCTCATTTTCATCTCAGGACCAAGGCGTATATAACCAAGGTCCCTTGACATGGATTAAGTCATAAATATAAACAACAGTAATTAATCAGTGACATAGTTGCACAGTCCGTCCAGGATGGCAGACAGTCGATGTACAATACAATAGGGATCAACAATTGGGATTAGCATCTTATAAATAACAGCATTGAGTGATTTTAGACTTATACATGTCATTGCCATAGGGTTATTATCCTCTGGAATTGAATGCCCATGCAGGCAACGGTTGTGCCTAACCGGACGCTATAACAACATGAATAGGAATTTCTGTTCGGATTGGTAAATTCAAACCAATTCAATTTAGCCAAGTAGTTAGGTTTCAGGTATATCGATGATTTGGTGACATCCTATAGTGGTCAAATAGCCAATCCTCTCCCACACTGATTATCCCATATGAACTAGAAATATGAGATCATCGAAAGCGCCTCAGCTGTTTCATATTTAGGTCTATGTATAAAGATTCAGAGCAACAAAACAATCTCAAAAAGACCGTATGACAAGAGGGATGACCTCAACTTCAAGTCGTCAACCTTCGATCAATATTTCAGCAGCACCAGCCATGAAAAGTTCCTAGTTGTTCCTACTGACAATTCCTCAAATTGTATAACCATAATGTGTAAGCACCACTACAATAATTGTCTGATCAAAGAACTGTGCACACGTGACATATCAAATAATGCCACATCTTTATATATCTTTGTACAACTTTTAATGGAGCTTGAAATCAAGTACAAAAGAGAAATGTAAATGTCTTCGGGTTTTATAGTCAAGACAAAAGTTGGTAGAGCTGATATACTGTATATATATATTTATATATACAGTTGGATATTGTTGGGTCGAGCAGATGTATCACCAAATCCCTGTCTCAAAGATTAACCATTATCCTTAATACAATCAAGGAAGGACTTTCTTTATATTCATAGAAAATATTTGATACAAATGGAATTAATACCATGTGGATTCTCAAATCATCAAGGGATTTGCTTGACTTTTTACAATCTCAAAAAAGACCCAGGTTCAATTGTGTCAAAACATTTCATTTGCAACTTTGCACCCCACTATCCCATATGAAAAATATCATTCCTTGATCCATAAGGCTGTTACAAAGCGTGGTAACATCAGATATAGTGACATGTCTCTCTTCAGAGGTTCAGGTCAATTTGGCAAACATCAAATCAAAGGCCATCTACTGAGAAAACAACATGTGAAATGTTGGACTTCCTCATTGATAAAATCATTCCCTTCTTGCTGATCTGTTTCTTTATGCATATGAATCAGATTTCTGCTAGGATTGGCAAAGTCAAAACAAGCAAATTTGGCAAGAGGTGTAACTTAAGCTTCAGGTATATCGATGATCTGATATCGTTAAATGACAATCAAATAGCTAGTTCTCTTCGAATGATTTACCCACATGAATTAGAAATAAAGGAGTCCAGTGAGGCCACCTCATCTGTTTCATATTTAGATCAATGCATATAGATTCAGAGTTTCAAAACATTCTCCACAAGACTGTATGACAAGAGAGTATTTCCAATAGTCAACTTTCCCTTTATCTCGGACCCGTGAAGATCCCGGATAGAATAGGTCTTCAGCAACCCATGCTTGCCGTAAGAGGCGACTAACAAGATCGGGGGGTCAGGCTCGCTGACTTGGTAGATGCATGCCATCGATCCCAAATGCGTGGATCAATGCTCATGATATTAATCACTGAATAATCTGGTCCAGACTCGATTATTTACAGACCGCCGTCATGTAGCTGGAATATTGCTGAGTGTGGCGTAAAACATCCAACCATCCAACCAACCAACCTTTATGTCGAGCAGTCCAGTCCTTGGTGTGTACATTTCACAACTTTTGAGGTTCAATCGAGCATACTCTTTCTATCTAGATTTCACAGAGCGACATACAACTATTGCTCAGAGTTGTTTGATCAAGGTAAAAACATTCAGGGCCTCAGTAAAGCTTTCATTTTTTTTATTGTGGATATGTGGATGATAATTCCAAATTTGACGCGTCGGTGACAAAAATGATGTCCGTGCAATTCCCTATTTTGACTTGTACCATATTTTTTTTCAGGGGAAATATTGAATTGCCTTTGCATGTGTTCGTGACGGGGGCCACCGGTCGGGCAGTATACGTTCACTTTTTCTCGAACACTTGGTATTACGCTATTTAATAGTGATTCATAAAACATGGTCCTGATATAGTCGGAATTGTAATTCGACTCTGTTTTCGGCAGAGATTTCTTATGAATATGGAAAGGGCTTTGGCGCTTTTATTTATTGCAATTATAGATTTATTCTGACATAGATACAAAGAGTGACTACGATATTTAAAAAAAAACCTGCGAAGGAAGGCGTCAAATCATACTCACTCACTCACTCACTCGCTTGTCATGTTAGGGAGCAGCGGTGAATGATACAACATTAATTGTGCTTATGCATCCGATGTACACGAACAATCTGAATGGTCATAGATCACCGTGTCCACTGAATACAAATGGTAACATGGGGACCGGGAGGTGAATTACATGAAGCCAGACAGGCGGCGATTCCACCCTACTCCGTCACATACCCGCTGCCACATCTATCTTAGTGTTTGTCCATACATGGCTTGAAATATCCACCGAGCATTCACAAACCACGAATTCATCCGCCGGCAGTCAGGATTGAATCTCTAAACACGGTATGGCGCCATATGTTTGAGCTTCTCAACGCCTTAGCGTCTTCGACGCTCCTTTCTGAACATCCTGTAATCTGCAGTAAGTTTTACACCAGCAAATAGGCGACCAACGAATCTTTCACGTTATGTGCATAAATTCATACATACGTAAGAGACTGGAATTGCGAGTTTATTTATCTTCCAAAGCAACCTTCCTCATTTAAAAGATATTGTGCAAGAGGGCCTCTTTTAAATATATCTGTATCTACCCAGCTGTTACATGTTTTGTATGTATGAAATTACGTAGTATGGTGTACATTAGCTTCTGTTGAAAGGAGCTACTTCACACAACAGATCGTGTCAATATCTTGTCGTGTATACAATGAGTTCTTGATCACTAAGCTCGGGTCAATTACAAAATAGATTCAAGTCATTATCAGTCAATCCCCAGTTCTTGTCTGTTCATAGTTGATGATGTATATTTGGCTAGCATTTGACGAATGTTTTTATTACACACATATACAATGTTTCAGATTGATGCAACTAACTTATTACAACGTCCAGGCCGAAACCGAAAAGAGGTACTAGATCATGTAGCAACGCCCCCTTTAAATAAAAGCGACAAATCCTTGTCATCATCAACAAAAATCTGTGCTAAGAGCAGAGCCCACTATGCGATTCAGACTATCACATAAGCATTTGTTTATGATCAAATCGTGATGATACATGTGTTCGCGAAAAGGTGAGCCTATCCTGCTCCAACCGGGGCATCCGTTACAAGCACCTACACAGTCACTTGTTCACCGGAACACTGGAACAAGTAAAAAAAGGAAATCCCAATTGAATCGTACATGCCACTTTTTATCACTTTTTATCCACATGTCTACCATAAAACATTTTGAAGCGCTGTTGAGACATCATATCTTACAACAATGAAAACTCATATTAATATCTAGACTTGAATGAAAACTTGAACGAAATGTCAGATTGCATCGAATATAATGATGGTTAACGCTTATTTTGTTTTACCGATGGCATAGAAGTTTCACAATTCCCAAAAATAGAACCATATACAATGAGAAACATCAGGACAAAAAGCGACAGAGAGGATCATGATCAGGCTGTATTATGAGACAAAACTCAATTGACATCTGAACGGGACATTTGCCTGTATATTTCATTCAGAAATCTTTCATTCTGATTTAAATAGCCAAATTCCTGACCATATATTGCTCATTCACATCACGTTTATACGTCGATTGAAGAACAAAAACGCTGCATCTTCAAGGCGAAGCTTTTTAAAATTCACTATCGTTTGCTGATTGCAAGGATATGAATATGTTAATTTCAGATGCGTATTAACACAACTATGTCTGGTAGCATACTATTATTACACAAGACCAGATGTCCATTCATCTGTAATAAAGTCATAATTCCAAAGCTGATTCATACAAAAATGATGTTGATAAGCTTACTCGTTTTGTTTAAATGAACCTTCGACACAATTATAAGTTCGATATACACCGCCTTGTAACGACATGTCAATGTCTATTTATCACTGCTGATATACACACATTAATGTGGTGTTTCATTTGATAAGCTCTGAGACGCATGTGTTATATATCCAGCATGTGTCTTGTGAGGGTGATGTTTTCTGTGACAGGAAACCGACAGACAGATTTTCTCCATTATCATGGATAGTCAATCATAAGTCATTTGTAACATCTATGGAGAACCGATAGTCGTTTTCTGAACGACGTTATCTTAGAGATACTACCTCTCGACCTATGCCGACAATGCAATATTATTATATGGACACTTTCCTGTTGACCTGGATATAGGTTCTAGTTCTGTGCCCTTTGCCCTAAGGTGAGGTGAGGTGAAATTGGGTTTAACGTCGCGTCCAAGATTATTGCACTTATATAGCGACGTACTAGTCCGGACTGATGTCGATTTATTTTGCTAGCTCACCGAGATGCCATGCCGCAGTATACCCCACTCAGACACAGTATACTGGCTCCAAGCCGACCAGTCCTTGTTTTAGGCCCTTGATGCCGAGCGCCAGACAGGGTAACAACAAGTACCATCTTTTGGTATGACGCGGCCGGGGATCGAACCTCGAACCTTCCGCTCTATTGTCCCCTTTAAACCTGTACTGCACCTCTTTTGGCCTTTTCATCCCATAATGGCCCTCTTCAAAACCGTACTGTCCCTCTTATCCCATATTGGCCTTCTTCAGACCCGTATTGGCCCGGAAACATCCTGTTGGCCTTTTCAAACCGCATTGGCCCTCTTATCCCGTACTGGCCCTCTTCAAACACGCATTGACCCTCTTCAAACACGTACTGGCCCCCATTCAATTGTATGGACCCTCTTCAAGCTTGTATTTGCCCTGATACCCTCGTACATAACCTCCATGAAACTTTGTATATGTAAGATCTTAGTTACCAAATTGCAGTCATATTGCATTGACATCACAGGCGATCGAATGACTTTGAGTTCAGATTCAAACCGCTCCTTCTAGGAATTACACGTGTGTGCTAAAACGGCAACATTTTAATTATGAATGTAACACGCCAACGCCAGTGATTAATTTGCCTTAACAGATTCCATTGGGCGCAAAAGGCAAAATAGCAGTGAAAATTATATGAAAGCATCCCCACGTCGAACATATATCCCTTCAAGGAACGACAGGTAGTGCAATGATATCTAATTAATGCTATATGAATGGTATATGAGATTAACATATCGTGTCGTTTTCGTTCACTAGTGTGTTCTGTATGATAAATGGTTCCAAAGACAAAGTCACCTTCATAAAATAGTGCTGAGTAGATATTCACGCCTGACACTGACTGATTACATGTATATATAGCCGACTATAGGATCTCATATTTTCACTAATTCCAGGAAAATGAACTGCAGGATGCAATAAGTAAGATTAAACCATAATAAAGACATAAATACTCATACGTTACTCAACAGGCGCTTCAACAGCTTGCTAAGATATTAGCATCAGGTGCTTCTGGCATTTAAGCTGAGTATCTATCATACAAGCTGACATCTTTCTTTCAAGGCATGTGCTAGGCTAAACCGATTCGATGATGCCCCAAAATTAAGACAACATAGAAAGGTTTACCTAAACAGATAATGTGTTCCATTTATTTCTGATTGAATGTTGTCTTTCGAACTGAACCAAGTTCAGAAGGTATGGGCACGCTTGATTGTCCTAACTTCATAGCCGAAGAAAGGTGAGCCATTGTCATGAGTTCAGTGATAACATGTTTCGTTGGTGAAGGCCTGGGACGAAGCGTGCTATAATGTCGACATAGGTTATCAAAAAGAACAAGCAGAGTAAAAAATAAAAACCTAAACGGTTCCATTTATTCCCGACGATGCTGCCACAGGAGTTTGCTACTATAATCGGCTTGCTTGGGTAATGGGAAATTCAGGGTATTGAGATTACTATTTACACATTGCTGGTATGACAAATTCAGCGCGGCTTTACAAAATGTTATGCAGATTTGTGCAATGAACACGATTTGAATTACACGGGTACATCTCGACGAAATGAAATTGACTCCATTTCCCAAATGGAACCATTCATGTTTAACAAATCGGTAAAATATATTTGCTACATGACGTCCTTGTTGGTTCTGAAATCCCGGAATAGATACGCTGTTACAATTAAGCTTTCTCAAATCTGCGTAATCCGTCTTGCAACACGAATGTTCTTGACTCAACATTGCTTTAGCTAATGCCGATCAAGGCGTTATAAACTTTACCGAAACGTCATGCAATAACGACCCATGGGGGGTCTGCCGAAAAAAACACAATTAAAAGTATTAGGGCTGAGCAAGTTCCCAATAGTGCTGACTAACGTTTGCAAGCAATGCATTTGGATAAATTATTGTAATGAATATTCATCATAACTACGAAACTTCTAAGATGTTTAAGTAGGCACGAATGTTTTGAAAAAAAGGTCATGTACATGAAGACCGAATTTGTATTAACTTTCAACTGCTTAAACCATCAGGTTGTTAAAGCATTTGGGTCGTCATATACTCTTCTTTTCCCGATGGCCCACAAAGTGACATACAGCTAAATGTTAGTCCTCTACGCGTCGTGTCTTGATGTCCCCCGTCGTTTCATTCCTGGAATACTACGGGAGAAGTAACCAAATACTGACTCTACAGCTTTTAGTGTCGGTTGATCTGTCTGCACACATGTGTTTGGTTTTCTAATTCGAGGTCTGATGACGTTTTGGTCTCGCACTGCCTCATACATCTACAACATTTAATGGTCTGATGGACACTGATGGACACCCCATCAAGTCATATCTGGTTCCACCATAGAAGAAAGGATTACAAACCTGCAGTAAACACAAAGGGTTGTTGGTCGATCAAGTCTGGCGATGTGTTTGTGTGAAAAAATGGCATAGCATGAATAATGTGTCTGATTCTCTGTGCTTGCAGTAATTGACGTAATGTGGTCCTGCGAAGGTTGTCTCGACATTCTTCTGGCAGCGTTCACATAGAGCGTAACGAACAATATAAAGCGAACACAAGTCCATCAGTACCGAGAGAAAACATGGTCAAGGAAGACCCGAAAAACAACTGAGCTTAAAATTCGAGTTTCGAGGAGAGTATTCTTGTTGAGGTAGCAGGAGATGTGTAATGAGGTGCACACAAGTGTGTGAAGACGGATATCAGTAAATGTTTAATCCACAGTTCGTGATAACATAGTTGTTACATACCAACTATTTAATCCGCAATCCAAAATATCCAGGTGCCCTCCTTGTATAGTCATATGGTAATGTCCTTCGTGCATGTAACAAAACTTCTTCATTCCTCTTCTGGTTTCTTAAAATTCCTGAGATGACCCCCGGAGATAAAGTCATTCGGTATCAAGTATAGCTGGGAATGTCTTCAGTGAATTGGAAGTACCGTATTCGACGTAATAAGCACCCAGGGCGCTCTCAAAATTAGAAATAGGGGGCTCTTATTAGAAAATTATTTTGGTGGAAAAAAAACCAATGTTAAAGAATAAATTTCGAGGTTTATGCTGACAGCCTGAAATGTTTATATACGACAGATATATGTTTCCAGAATTTAATTGCCGATATTTAAGGGTGCATATAACACACTAGTGCGTATTATACGCGAAGCAATAAATCTTGTGTACATTGAACAATCGGAAAGGGTGCTAATTGGGATCGTTCACTAGCCAATATATTAGCAAATATCGCCGTGGGCGCTTATTAGAGCGGGGCGCTTATTACGTCGAATACGGTATTTGTCCGTAAGGCATTGTACTTTTAAAGATATGGAATACAAGTAAACAGAGAGGCAGGTTGACATGGGCGCTCTGTCCTTCAATAATAACTAAATACAGTTGTCTTGATAAGGTCAAAGTGACAAACCGTTGTTAGGAGAAGTATGCAGATACTATTTGAGACTACTGTGTATAAGGACAACGATATTTCTTTATCATTAAACTGGATGAAACTTCGATTACAGGCACAGGTGGCAAGTGAATACATGTAGACAGCAGACAGACCCGGTAACACGATATTGAACAGGTATATACATAGAATCAAAAGGATTAATTAGAAATGTATTGTATTCAAGCCTCTTGGAATTGGAAACGTACAGAATACAAGCATTACGTTGTGCTTCGAAACATGACAGTGTCCTCAGCTGTGTGTAAACGTTCAACCGTAGGGAACACGGAATGTATAATAGAGGCAAATGGGGCTTGGTTTGGCAAGTCGATGAATAGAGGTGCATCCCTGGTACCACACTTCTCGGATCATGTATTTTAATGACCTATTTATCCCAATTTTAATTCTAGGTCTGTTGGCGCCATTCGTGGGCTTCATCAATGATGTAAACGTCTTCGACTTGCGTCACGTTAGGCTTTCATCCCACATGTAACTAGTAAGCAGTGATGTAACTGTATACGGTAGTTCCAAGCGGCATTCACACCAACTCACGCCCACAATGAAGAACAAATCCCTAATAGTACATACAGTATGATCACAATTATATCGACTCTGGGTTGATTTATGACAGATTTTTCCACAGATTTTATAAAATGTATTAACTTGGTGTTTGTTTGTACATGTTGACTGAAAAGTTGTATTGTATGCGCATTTACCTGTCTATATGTTGTGCAATTCTCTCTCTCTCAATCAAACCCGGATCCGTTGGCCTATGCCATTTGGTTACCCAATTTCATTTTGTGATATGTCATTTTATTATTTCATTTTATTTTATAAATAAAATCAATGCATTCTGCATTACAGTGGTGTCGCGTTTATCATTGCTTCATCTCCGTAAACATTGTCCACTTCCGCGTCTGTTTTATCGGATTATGCAGCCGAATTCCCAGAGGTCCATCATGTTCACATTAAAATTTGTGCTTTCCATCAGTCGAGAAAAATATTTTGAGTTCCGTGTCAACGTATTGTCAACACACATTCTGGACGTAATATAATATAAATGCTGAAGGGCAGTCTTCCGCATCGTTGGGTAGAATTACACTCCATTCAAGTAGAACCAATTTCCTCCAACCATGGAAGTGGTGGAATGGAGCTGACGGTCACGTGACACCATCAGCCTTGGGCAAACGCTACTGAGGAAAGTTGCGGTTGGCCTGTCTACATCTGACTATCAAAACATTCATCTCCAACTCACACAAGTGCGCTGAACGTCCAGTCATGTGAGGTAGGTGATACATATACTCCTTGAGGGCAATTATTGTACAGCAAAGCTTTTAGCGTCGATACTTAAATGACAGCCCGCTATGAGGTCCACTGTCAACATTATATGTAGTTTCTCGTAACAACTTATGTTATTTCAGTCTGATCGGAGAAGTGTAACAGCTTCCTTGTGTACATGCGTGTTTATCTGCAATGATTTGTCACCAGTCAGCGATAGACGGTGTTCCAGGTGGTAACCGTGTTATTATTACACATATAATTCATACTGTACTTCTCAACAAGCAGTCTACAGAAAATGATACATTAAACCTGGTCTTAATGTTACAGTAGCCTTGTTAGTGTACGACTTGTTTGTGATGTAAGGCTCGACCTTGTTTGCAGGTGTTCAGATAGTGATCAGATGTGTTATCTCTTATCCTTTAAACTAGGCTTACCCTGTGTGTCCAGCTACGTTGCCTTTGAATGATTACATGTCATGACGATAATGCAGCAGTAACTGCACAAGGTAGTGTGCGCAGTGCATGCACATATATAACCCTGGTGGCTCGGATCTATGTAAAGGTGGCATATGTATTTTATGTACACATGTAACACTGTTAGTTCGGATCTATATACAGGTGGTGTATGAAGCTCATGTTCAATGTATACCTCTTAGTTCGGATCTACATACACCCTGTTAAATGGGATCTTTATAAGTTGTTATATACAGTTCTGATTTGTATACAGGTGGTATATGCAAGTCATGTACAGTGTAACCCTGGTAGTACGGATCTATATACAGGTGGTATATGCAAGTCATGTACAGTGTTACCCTGTTAGTTCTGATCTGTATACAGGTGGTATATGCAAGTCATGTACAGTGTTACCCTGTTAGTTCTGATCTGTATACATGTGGTGTATGCAAGTCATGTACAGTGTAACCCTGTTAGTTCTGATCTGTATACAGGTGGTATATGCAAGTCACGTACAGTGTAACCCTGTTAGTTCTGATCTGTATACAGGTGGTATATGCAAGTCACGTACAGTGTTACCCTGTTAGTTTTCATCTGTATACATGTGGTATATGCAAGTCATGTATAGTGTAACCCTGTTAGTTCTCATCTGTATACAGGTGGTATATGCAAGTCACGTACAGTGTTACCCTGTTAGTTCTCATCTGTATACAGGTGGTATATGCAAGTCACGTACAGTGTAACCCTGTTAGTTCTGATCTGTATACAGGTGGTATATGCAAGTCATGTACAGTGTTACCCTGTTAGTTCTGATCTGTATACAGGTGGTATATGCAAGTCACGTACAGTGTTACCCTGTTAGTTCTCATCTGTATACAGGTGGTATATGCAACTTATGTCTAGTGCAACCCCTGTAGTACGGATCTATATACAGGTGGTATATGCAAGTCATGCCCAGTGTAACCCACGCGTGGCCCAGTCTTCTAAAGCGCCGCGATTCGCTGTGCAGAGTTACGTCCCTTGGGCACGCCAGAAATCTATGATTGTGGGTTCGAATCCCGGTTCGTCCCGATGATGTTTCTAGGTTTGTCTGCACCAAACCCGTGCTCGTGGGTTTCACCAAAGTGCTTTTCTCGTACATTAAGCTGACACGCTTTGATATAACTGGAACACTGTTCAAAGCGGCGTTAAACCAAACTCACTCACTCACTCGGATCTATATGCGGGTTGTATGTGAATCCATGTTTCGTTTTCACCACAATGTAGTTTCATGCATTGAACTGATAACACATATACCAACGTAAAATCATATTCAATGCACATTGTGCCCTGGGGACAAGTTGTAAAATTTAGATTCTGTTCACGTTTATGGTGATGAGAAACATACGATTTTCCCGTTGAATTCCATGTCAATTTATATACATGTTGTAACATTGTGATGCTATTTCGTGGTATCTGCTAAAAATAAACTGTGTCAGATTATCACAAAACATTGTGATCAATACTACCAGCAAGCTCACAGGGAAATATAAACTAGATTGCGGAAACTGTTAGCCTTGGCATACAGAAATGCAGAGACTAGCATATAATGTACATCAGTCCATGAATTATCAGTCATTGTATATAAAAGGCAGAGTTGCGTCACTCGCGTTTCATAAACCTATGAGACCGCCTCCGTGGTCTAGTGGTAGAGCGTCCGCCCGTAGAACGGAAGGTCCGGCGTTCGATCCCCGGCCGCGTCATACCAAAAGACGTTTAAAGATGGTACTTGTTGTTACCCTGTCTGGCGCTCTGCATTAAAGGGCTAAAACAAGGACTGGTCGGCTCGGAGTCAGTATACTGTGTCTGAGTGGGGTATTCATGTTAAACTGCGGCATGGTATCTCAGTGGACTAGCACTATAAAATCGGCATCAGTCGCGACTAGTACAAGCAGCCGTCGCTATATAAGTCCAATAATCTTGGACGGGATGTTTAATCCCACCTGCATTACTTCCTCCCACATCCAGATGGCACGTTGTCTAATGACTGACATACTGTAAGTGGCGGCAAACCACACTCACTCAATCACCCAACGTATTTGACAAATGCCTTTTATCGTCTATGAATATAAACGTGAGCCGTCAATTATTTCGGTTTTGTCAAACACATAAAAAAACTGGAAACAAAATCCAAGATTGATCCCAGACTATATGTGTATTATGGCTATCGGTTAAAATGTCCCTGCGGTTTTCTTGGGTGTAGATTGGTTGGTGTAAGTAGGTCAGATAATCCAGGAAATGAATTGTTTTATGATATCCAAGTTGATGGACCCCTGCTGGAGTTGTTCATTGACCTCGTGAAACATCCTGTTGGACGTGATATTAAGTCGATTATGTGAACACGAAAGAGCACTACGCAATATTAATATGGAGCGTGCAAGAGCGATCAGCTTGCCAAGCTCCGGGACGGTTTAATATTCTGGAGGTAGGGGTGGTGGGATGACTAGGAGTTTTCTTTGAGAACAGAATACGAACATGTATTCATAATCAGCGCTGATGTACAAAGTAGTTTGCAATGATAATGAAAACATCGGGAACTAACATGTTTCTATTTTCCGCACAAGTGACACCGTCTCATTACAGAGTTCTATAGAAGTATGACCTATGTAATTTGAACTTGTAATTATACGAAAGCCGTGATATGATAGCGTCAGATAGGCATTCCATTTTTTAGATATACGTGGAACACCACAGCTGCTACTATCAGGGGACGTATAGCTGGTCAACCATGCCTCCTACTTCGACCTATGTAGTTACAGGAATACTGCTACTTACGTGTTCTGTAGTACCAGGAACGACAGTTATAGGTGTCAATTTTTGTTGCTATAAAACATATCAAGTCATTCATTCCTGTCACATCGGATGGTAATGGTCTTTTGTCGTTAATTCGTTAAGCGGTGTTAGTTTATTGAACGTTTTAAATAATTATATCGGACCTTGTTATTTCTAGAGTGATGGAGTCACATATATTAAAGTTATATAAATGAATCTAGTCATCCATTTCAGACCCATTGTGCGCGCGCTTATACTAGAATGGAATTTGCTCGTAATGTTGTCAAGCTGGTTTAATTTATTGAACATTCGGATGATAATAGTGGTCATAAATTGTAACACATCAAGACTACAGCGACCAGTAGAACTTGTCATGATTTAAAAACACACCGGTGTCATGTAACAATTTGTTCATGCATTTCCTTGTATGAAATAAACGACCATATCGTGAGCCGACATAAATTGATGTTTTTAGTAAATGATTGATAAAAGGGATCCGTGAAATCTCAACATCATTCGTGGAAAAGGAATTGAATTGTTTGCATGTAACCCACCAGTAAGAATTATACACAAGCACATTGGTTAACACGTTTCTATTTTGAAATTAGAACGTATTTATATGGACAGATGACATACATGTATGTTAAGTGCTTCTGTCACAGAGTATATGCTCTTCTAAATATTATAAATATTTAGGAATCGTCATTTTCTGGTCAAAAAAGTAAAATGTCAACGCCAGAGACTAACCAGTCTCGATTATCATCCGAAACAGACTACTATTATATGTGTAAAAGGTAAAATAGTGATGAAAAGTATATGAATGGATCACTGCAAATCTAAGACATAAACATAACATGTGAACCCTACAAGCTAAGAAGGGTGCATTAATTATGTATATTACCCGTAAACCGTTTTCACAATGTCAAAGTATCACATATTCTGTGGGGTTACACATGTCGAGAGTTTATTTTCTATGTGTAGGTAATATGTATCCAGTAATGATGTAAGTAGGCAGACATCTTTAACCAAACACTTGTTATCAAATGCTGAAGTTACGCGATGAAAATGGCAACATGTATTACTGCCACTACAAGCAGGATTCTCATTTGTGTGAAACACCGAAGATTATGGAAATATATGTTATATCTATACAATGTTTTCAAACAAAGTTGTAACGATATATAATTTCAAAACGGGCAAGATAAAATTATGTCTTCAAAGGTTCTTTTGTTATTACATGAAGATCGACACTTGGTCCAGAAAAACAGTCATTGGATTAAACTCCAAACAACGATCTAGTCCGCATATTGTGTAAATTCCAAAGCCTGGACCATAAGTGGAATATTCAACAGCATCGTTATTATGGAAATGTACATTCAGCCATACTCAAGTTCAACATGTGTAATTATGATTTAGTTGAAGATGCATATCACTTTCTCCTAGTACAGGTATGTCCATGTTATTCATGAGGAAGAACACTTCTCATTTCAAGTTATTTTCATACGTTCCCATCCACATCGCTGCAACACAAAATGTAAATTTCATAATGGGTCTTGCAATATATATCTGCCTGTATAAGGATTATTTTTATTTTTATGTTTACCAGTATTTTGCCATTTACGCCCAATTGAATCTGTTTCGGACGATAATCGAGACTGATTATTCTCCGACGTTGTCGTTATATATTTGTAGCAACACTGAAACTCCTCAATTATAATAATATTGTACTGCTTGACCAAGCGCAAATAACGATACATACATTTGTAGTCTTGGCCACGAGGTCTCTGATACCATGTGCACTCCTTGCCTCCTCTAAACAGATTATCAGTCGCTTAGTCAAGAAACACTCATTTGAACATCAGTCACCCTTTAAAGTCAAGTTATTCTTTAAAACAGAGTTCATTGTACTATTCCGACTCCATAATAAGTCACTGTTAATAAATCACCTTCAAAAAGTGATGATACCAGGTTCTCGGGAAGGTTAGCGTATCCTGCCACACCGGTGGCACCTGTCACAAACGCATCAACAGCTAGTCAATTGTTCACTGAAAACAACACGGGAACATACAGTACACATTCACAATAACAGTAATTTTAGGTGCATTTGTAAGACTTTAAACAAACACGAATACAATATCTACATGTTAAATGTCCATACCAGATGGCACAAGAGCAAATGAAATGACCCTGCTCTGACTGGAGGGACAGGTGGGGTGTGATAAACGAGGCCCTTTATTTATTGTTTCGAAGGTTAGGTAAGCATATTTGATGACGCAAACAATTTGTTTTCATGTTTATATAGTGTGCTTCAGTTTAACTACACAGGCGGAACGCCCTCGGCAAAGTGCATGGTTTGATAAAATGATAATGGTTTGATAAAATGATAATAATACATGATGTATTCCTTTGTGTCATGATATAGTCGTATCTTATCACCTTCCCGACTGGGGACAGGGAATGAACGCAATATTATATATTCTAATAGGAACTACATGGAAACTTGTTTTCTATTCGCGCAGATATTAATAAATGGAATAACAATAATTGGTGTGTTGTATTATTATTATAGGTTAGTATCTTAATACAGTGGCATGTGGTTCTGTCCAATGAGCATATGTGATGGATTGAAATTGAAGGCTACTTCCAAGCCCTAACATATTTTGTTCTATACTTTTTGATATATATATTCATATCTAGAGCACCTGCTAAAACACCAAAGAAAACAAAGTATAAAGAACACGTACATAATTGTTTCTATATATTTAGATAATCAGCTGCACATAAATCTACGGAAATGTCAATAGATGCGAAATAAAAACTACGAAAGCAAAGTAAAGTTGGTGTATTGGTGTAAGTGAGGATTGTCGGTGAATCGTCTATATTACAGTCTGAGAAAAGTTTGCCGTTTATGTTTCAGGCTGTAAAATCAGGGCACATTGGCTGCAAAGTAATTTCCAGGAAATTTCGTATCTCATGTGAGCGATAAACTAAATCACACCCCGAACATCATCTGTTAGCTGTTTAATTTTATAACGCAAAACGTTCTGTAAACACCCCATTTTCATCATCTAGAAGATAAAAATACTTATTTATCAAAATAAGTTTTCTCTTTTCGGCAACAATCGCTTATGTAAACATCAGGGGAGAGCGTTCCGCAAGACATGAAAAATAGAAGAAAAAACATCTGCCTCAGAGGCGCATGGTAATCTAACGCTATTTGTTCACACTGGTTGGTCCATTACAAATGGGTTAAAAACAACTGTCGTAAAAACGATGACGTCAGAATCATAAACAACGTCAGAGAAACTGTTGGAAAACTGAAGGACAAAATGAAAATATGTTCAAAATATTTTTCGTTAACATATTTCTGAGTCTCATCTCTTGTCTAGTACCTTTGAGCTTTACATCAATACCCATTATGAAAATTTATTACATACGTGACCTCATAAACACGTGTGGGTTCTAAAAAAAACATACCCAAACGTTCAGCGTAAACAATGAACTGTTGATCATGATCTATGATTGCCGAATACAGCTTCTTTTTTGTATAAACGTTTTAAGGAATTCCATTGTTGATAAATGCGTGTGTCGGTTAGGAGAGAGCAGCCATGCGAAGTCCACAAATCATGGAATTATTGCTTGCAGCAGAATTATCCTGCCAACAAAATGATCTGCATACAAAGTATGGAATTGAGATCAAATGGCACACTGGGATGTTGCGGCTGTTGAGTACATCGTGGGAGTCGATGTCGTGGTGAAGGAAACGCGGATGTGAATGGAAGTAGGAGGCAGATTCAGCTCGACTTGGGCCACGAGCGGCCTTCTCGCACTATGAGAATGTGACTTGCAATGCAATACCTCCTTGCAACCCAACTGCTTCTGGTTTGAAGGGATCACGTAGTTTTTGACGTGTTTGTGTTTTCTACAAGCAAGCTTCGCCGAGTGCGTTCAGTGAGGTCGATTCGGGCATATTTGCTCTCAGAACACTGACATTTGTTTAACATGGCTTTGAACGGTATTTCAATTACATTATATCACTGCGTGTCAGCTTGATGTGGGAGTGATGCAGGTCTTTGGCGTTGACCACTTTGCTGCAACCCATAAGCACGGATGTGTTGCTCACAAAAATACAAACATAATCATGGCGAATCTGGGGTTCGAGCCCACGATAATAATATTTGGGTTCATCTAATGAACTATGTAGACCTTAGACGACAGGGCCACCAAGAGGTACAGAAGACTACAAAGGGACTTTCGTCCAACCAACAACTTTATATTTGTATATGAACAATCAGTATGTCATCTTCAGCCTTTGGGCTTAAGTAGTTTTCAATGGTCCATGGCCAGAATGGTTTTCAAGAATCCGCATGTCGGGACTCGCCGTGATATACTACTCAAAAGAAGTTTAGGACAATGCGATTCTTCCATATTACTACAGTTAAACAGGCATGACATATTAACTATATGGATATGAAAGAATCGGACGGTCCCTAACTCCTTTTGCGTAGTATGTGACTGCCAAATATAACATACAGTTGAACTATACATTTCTCACAGATACATGTCAAGAGTTGACGACATGTAGTTGATGCATGTGTACACCTGAATAGTAATTACAGTCACTGAATGTCGTTTTCCAGGAATTTGAAATCCAAACCGTGCCCATGTCAGTGAACTATCCAGATTAATATATTTCAAGATTAATGAGTGATCCATCTACATGTACATGGTCGTGAAAAACAAGTTTTCCAGATTTACGGAGGTCGGACCAACAAAGCTTAATTGTAGCTTTTAGCTTAGCATTTGATATATACTGAACCAAATTAAAACTTCACAAACGTGACCAGTTATCATTGTGGGCCCTTATTGTGTATTTAAACAGTAATGGCCACGTATTGTCTTCAGATAACACCCGTTTTTGTGCAGGTGAATCGATCAAAATCATGTGCACAGCACTATAGTAGCAAAAGTGGTTTTCACGTGCAACTGGTCACGTGGCCATAATACCGCACGTGTTTTCAGTCATACTTGTTAGCAGTCATTAACAAAAAATGAAAAACACAAGAAAACAAAAGTCTTTACGGCCATTTGTCATGCCACGCCTTTCAAATGTGCAACGTGAACGTGCCATCGGCATGTTGCAGACGGGAACGTCCGTAGCTGAAGTCGCAAGGACGATGGGTTGTAGTCGACGGACTGTTTATGATTTACAGACGCGTCTACAGCAAAGGGGTACCACCGCTGATCGCCCTCGGCTAGGTCGACCACGTGTGACGTCACATGCAGAGGATCGTCAGATTGTCTTACGTCACCTCCGTAACCGATTTTTGACGGCTACATCAACCAGAAATGAACTGTTTAGGGGTAGACTGAGTGAGCAAACTGTTCGAAACCGTCTGAGAACTGCTCACCTTCAAGCACGACGGCCATACTGCGGGCCGATTCTGACTCAATTACACTGACGTCAACGTCAATTGTTGGCACAGCGACACTTACGATGGCATCAGAGGAATTGGAATCAAGTCGTCTTCAGTGATGAATCCCGATTTAAATCTTCGATTTGCTGATTGTAGGGCGGGGGTGTGGAGGCGCCGCCATGAACGTTACGCCAAGTGTTGTGTAAAGGAAGTTGACAGATTTCGAGGCGGAAGTGTCATCGTGTGGGGTGCTTTCTGTGGCAATGCACGTTTCAGGCTTCTTGTCATCCGTGGCAACCTCAACGCTGCTGCTTACCGGAACCAGGTACTGGCACCAGTACTTCTGCCTTTCATGGCAGCACATGGACCCGGTTTGGTCATCCAACACGACAATGCCAGACCCAAAACAGCAATTTTGACAAGGAATTTCCTTCAGAATGCGGGAGTCAACGTCATGGACTGGCTGTCAAGGTCTCCCGACTTCAATCCCATCGAACACGTCTGGGATGCTCTTGGCAGAAGTCTGCGCACTCTCCAGAACCAACCACCGAATTTGCAAGATCTTGGCACCATTTTGCAGCAACAACGGCATCGTCTTCCCAATCATGTGTTCACAAGCATCACAAGGTCCATGCGGAGGTGTTGTGTGGCAGTTGTCAAAACACATGGTGGCCATACACGCTACTGAACTTGTGTGCCATCAGATTCTCGTGCTTGGGACTTATGATTTAAACTGTTGATGTTATTACCGAATACCGTAGGTGCTTGGAACAAATTATGGTTACCACCGTTAATTAAAATCCTTCTTTGGACAATAATGATTAAAAACTACCTTCTCTGATACATTTGTCCGTTGTATATCATATATTGGATTACTTTTAAAAATGTGAAGTTTTTAATTTGACTCAGTATACGATGAAACTATTTTGCGTAGAAGAGATTCAGACCACATGGATCACAAAGATCACATCTTGCATGTATCGCTCGCGTGACCAAGGGGATATAAAATGATATGATGCATCGGAAAGATGCCTCCTTTCATCCCGCTAAAACACGCAGATAACACTTCACAGGTGAGACAAACTCATCGCCCAATAGGTTAGTCAATATTGCCGCAAGGCTGTGCGTTTCTCTGATCGTTCATAACCAATTCCAACACAGTTATCTAATTACATTATCAGGTTTAACTTCAGGTTTCCATTACAATGGCGCATAAAAACTTGACCATCCCATTACTGACACTTGTACCGGATGTACCCTTACAGGTTCAAGTTACAAAGATTCAATTTCAAACATTAGGAAGTCATGATGTCGATATTCGAAGAGGTCACGTCAAGCCGACTTGCATGTTGATTTTGAAGACGGCAACTGCCCAATCTGTTAAAGCAAGCACCTTTAATGAGAAAACACTCTTCAGGTGATGTAAAATACTCGTCCAGTAAGTTGTCAATATTGCCAGAAGGGATTCATTCATGTGATCTTTCAGCGAATTCAAAAACAGATATTCAATTACATTAACACATTTCACTCGGCGCTGCACCTTATTCTTCTAGTGTACAAAAAAGATCCAACCTCTGAAATTCGAATACATTCGTTTTAACTGACGTCATAAGGTTTCCCATATCTACTTTGATAGAAAACATATTCCCAGGGAGAACAGGTGGCTGAAGAAATACATGTGACGCTACGCATAAACAAACATTTGTGCACTAACCACACTTAATTCTTCTCCTGATTACCAGATTCCACATTACTGCTAAGATTCGTAGTTATTTCCCTTGAGAGTGTGACAGAGTAATGAGTATAACATGCCTGTGAGCTGTAAATGGGCGTTTAGGAATCAAGTCGAGACTGGTTGTGGTTCACACGCAGTCCCTTGGCTAGCTTTGTGTGCATGCCAAGTATCGTGTGTACGTGTTTTACTGTTTGCTTTATTAATTAAATCATGTGCATGTATTTAATCATGGTTACAACATTCAAGGCCTCAGTAAAGCTTTTAAACATATTCAATATTCGACGCCTCAGTGAAAAGAATGATGCAATTCACTATTTTGACTTGTATACCATATGTTCCCGTGCTTTTCAGCTGAACAATGACTTGCCATTGCATGTACTTGTGGTGAGTGGGTGGGATAGGATACGCTCACTTTTCACACATTGTACCCAAGTGGAGAATCGAACCCGGGTCTTCGGCGTGACGAGCGAACGCTTTAACCACTAGGCTACCCCACCGCCCTATGACAAAGTAGGAATCGTACAATGGACTCTGTTTTTTGTAGATATTTCTTTTGGGAAATAGCTATTGCTGTTTTTATTGAATTAACCACACATCTACTTTCAGATTGATAGTGAATGCGATTCCATCAGTGAAACGTCAACAGATACACAAAGATGAACATATTTTTGCCGTCAGAGAAACATCGTTAAATAGAAGTCTTGTGGACCATCGACTTTGTGTCGAGGTAGCCGTATTTCGAGATTAGAACATTGTGTTGATAACGATTATGATGGGACGATGGAGGATCATCATCATAAAAGATGTGGCGTGATAATGGAATTCCGGTTGCAAGATTTAATGTAGTTATATTTACGGAGTAATGTGTGATCTCGCAACATAGTGTATATTTGAAAAAGATATTAGACATATTTATTATCTAATACATATCTATTCCATATTATACCGATACTTACAATGTCCATACATATTTACTGTTTTATCTCAACTACATTGAAGGATCTGTCATTTCGAAAACGTTGTTTACCTTCGTATTTGATTTTTAATGTATTTTTCTATTGATTGTGATGCTTTTAGTATGAAGGATGAAATATTTGTTTTGAATTACAATCAATGTTGGCAAATGAAATGTCCACCTTTGTACACAGACCGAAATGGTGTAATGCACCGTGACAAAGTGTTGAACACAGCACACAGTAACCAACTGACATTCTTTATGACTTTACCACCGGCCTCAGTACTAACAACTACTTCAAATGGAGTTTATTCGCTCTTTTCATCAGTGTAACAAAGAACAATTTCTGGTGGCTGAAGTCGTCATTAATCACGCTGTTTCTTCAGATTACTCCCTATTTACATAGTACTGTTGTATTTTAACTTCAAAGATAGTCACAGTGCCAAAACTGATTCGGTGAGTACAGGTAACATAGTAATTAAGGCATTGTCGTACAATATAGCACTGCCGCAATAGGGATCCATTAAGTTAATGCTCGGTACTTTTGTTATTCCTCACGGACAAGTAGAGCCATAGGATTGTGCAGATGGAATAACCTGATGAGTTTTTTCGGGTCATCTAACACGACAGAAGTGATCATATCTTAATTCCAGTATCCGAGTTCACAGCGGGGAGTGGGAGCTATTCTGACATTGATGTCGTCATTGTTATGAGTAGTTTTTTTTCTGAGTGGGTTGCACCTCCCTTGGCATAGAAACAACAACATGGACACAGAGAGAGAGAGAGAGAGAGAGAGAGAGAGAGAGAGAGAGAGAGAGAGAGAGAGAGAGAGATCGAATTGGTTATTGTATTGGAATGCTGGTTAGTTGGTGGTTTGAAGTAATTACAATTTTATTTATAAAAACGTAACAACGTAAAATGCTCAGCGATAGAAATGTGTATAAAATGACCGTTGGAGCAGGATACGCTCTTCTTTTCGAAAACACCAGGAATCATCACTATTTGATAGTGATTCATAAACATATGGTATTGATACAGTCGAAATCGTACAAACGTCTCTGCTTTTAGCAGAGATGTTCTATGATTATCGAAAAGAAGTGGTCGATTTTTGTCCTTTTGCACAATCCGATATGGTATATCCTTGAAACTTTAACGAGTGATTGACATCATGAGCATCGATCCACGTTATTCAACCAGGGTATCGAGCCTGACCACCTGATGAATGTAGTCGTCTCTTGCGTCCCTTTCAGCATAGGGACTTGTTTCATCCCAGAATCCCACAGGGTGAGTTATTATACAGTTTTAATATTCATTCATTTTTCTTTTTAACAGTAAACATGATGCATACACATAGATGTAGATAAGTATACCCAATGATCAACTCCTTGTGGTGAGGTAGATATTCAACAGGATACGCCTACGTGTAGGACACAACAAAGATGAATACAGACGCCAAACACATGTTTACGTTTACTGCGGTCAAGATGTCAACACCGTTTCTCTAGCATAGTGGGAAAACAAGAAACGTAGGGACTTCCAACGAACTACGGGCATGGGAGAATATGTGTCTGATTATATTAATAAGCTGAACTGATCATGATACGATTCATACACATGACAGTGCACATGTCGTGAGATTACAAACAGACGATGTACAAGGGTTAAAATGTATGTCACAATGTACAGGTCCACACTGTAATCTCTTGTTTACACATTATGGTCCTACTTGAAAGGAGAAGGGTTAAAATGTATGTCACAATGTACAGGTTCACACTGTAATCTCTAGTCTACACATTATGGTCCTACTTGAAAGGAGAAGGGTTAAAATGTATGTCACACTGTACAAGTCCACACTCTAATCTCTAGTCTACACATTATGGTCCTACTTGAAAGGAGAAGGGTTAAAATGTATGTCACAATGTACAGGTTCACACTCTAATCTCTGAATCAGATCAATGAATGAGAGAGTTGAGACCCTTAAACAATTCTAGCTATTTGAAGACATTCAACAAGTCTGTTATTTTTACTACATTCCTCAAAGATCCTCATCGAGTTAATCGTGTGGTAAATGCTTGACTTTCGATGAATGTTGTAAAACAGCACCCTTCATCTTGTACTGTATGGCACCTTAGATGTTACATGCTCTTCACCAACGTGATCCTTTGGTTGAGTTAATATCATTTTCATGTAACCTCTTCAGCGCCAATGGGATAGGTAATAACGTACGGACTTCTCAATGAAACTGGCATGTTGGAATGTGGCGAAAACAGCTCCATAAAAAGGAGGAAATTGAAGGAAACATGCAACTGTTGTAGGAGATAATTGAGGCCATCAAAGGATATATATATATGCACTTAAATTTGATAATAACCTGTAACACTAACGTGCGAATATATTCCTTATATTTTCCAAAGGGCAGGCGTTGAATCGTGTTGACTGAAGAATCATTTACGTTGAAACAAGAAAATCGACATGGTAGGCTACTTAGCAGGGCCGTCTTTATGAGCCCTTACCTCAGCATGGGCTGGCGTTTGGCAAGTTGATGTGCAGTAACTGACACTGTGTCTTATCGTCATTGCCTATTCAGCTTCATAAACACAACATCCAGCTGGGAAGGTCTACCTGGCGATAGGGATGTATTCCAACACATTTTTGTACCATCGGTGTGTGTGTGTGTGTGTGTGTGTGTGTGTGTGTGTGTGTGTGTGTGTGTGAGGTGGGTTGGGTACAGGGCTGCAAACCCAAACACCCCATTTGAAATATTTTCTTGTATGTTGTATATATAATCCGGTAAATGCAAATTGTTTTGCGGATCACAAAAAAGCGCAGCTCCTTTTTCGAAAACAAACCCAGAATCCGCGTATGCGTACTATGCTGGGTTGGATTTAGATTCGTTGCCTTTCTAACTCAAAGTCCTCGGGATGTCTAATGTATATCGCTTTATCCGTGTTTCGAGACAGTTTTCGTATGGCTAATGTTGGTCCACTCTGCCGATAAGGAATCGTGGCCGGATTATAAGGTTATTTAAGGAGAAACGACGAGTCGGAGTTGTTTATCGCCCACTTTCGGATGCGATCGTTCGGCCATGGCGTTTTTCTGTGTTGCCCAGCTACATCGATGGAGAAAGACTGACCAGACACTTCCCTCTTTAAAATAACGTCGTCCAATCTACGACGTCATCATGTTGTTAGCGCATGTTCGAATCTCCAGAAATGATAGAACAATGTTTTAATGTGAAAGAGACCATGCTTCGTTCTTCATTGTTCTTTGCGACATATCGCATAGCTATCCGATATACAATCATAATCAATATATCGAGTTCATGGGGCCTGTGTTGAAGAGGTTATGTTGTTGTTCTAGACATATGCCTTATGGATATATGTCTATTTGGACATAATTGGATGTTGAGTAACTATAGTAAACCAATGAAATTAATTACACCATCCGAAATACATGTAAATAAAAGTGACATAACCCACTGCTAAAAGCAGAGTCGATTAAACAGTTCCGACTACATCATAAGCATGTGTTTATGAATCACTACCAAAAAGTGATGATACCAGGTGCTAGCTCAAAGGTGAACGTATCCTGCTCATTACCTTAAAATACGTTAAATATGGCATGTGTTGTTTCCTTGGCTTATGCTCTGCATAAAGTGGATTTAACAAGGACTTATCAGCCCTGACTGTGTCTGGTTAGGATGTCCATGTGAAACGGCAGCATGGCATCTCGTTGTGCTTGTACTAACAAAATAGACATATGTCCGGACGATTACTAGCACACGCACACACATACACGTGCATGCACGATGTATAAGCGCAATAATCTTGAACGCGACGTTAAACCAAATTTCACCTCACTACCTTTTAAAAGGTTGTAGCAGCCTGTGGATAACCCAGTTAAAGCATTTTATTTTGCAAACTGAAGACCATGTTCCGATTCAACCTTAATAATGACAAAACCTATTAAAACTCAACATGTGTCGAAAATTTATGATGTTACACTGGTACATAAAACTGTAACCAAAACTATTATCAAGTTATTAGGGTACGACCCAAGCTGCGTGTCGATTTCAAAGGTGCATGCTGTGCGATAATACGAATAGTTTTAGGAATACATATGCAAGTATACTAACTATGCCCTATATCTAAGAAAGGCAGAACAGTTCTGCATTATGCATATTTACACAGTGCACGTAGCATGTTTTCATAGAGTAATATTCTGTTGACTTCTACACAGCATATACATCCAAAATGACTTTCAGTGTCAGTTTGTATGTTATTTATCGTCGCAATGTTCCAGCTATATGATGGCTGCCTGTAAACACAATCATATTTGGACCAGGCACTCTAGTGATTGTGATTATTATGAGCAACGACCCACGGTGTCGGGGTACTATGACGCGAAATCAACCAAGTGAACACTGAGTCTGACCATCGATCAATTTATTAGCGCTAACGTTCTGACGCTTGGTGGGAACCAATTCTAACCTGTGATCCCGCTGGGTCTCAATGTCGGTTAAAGGAATAAGCAAAACGCTCATGTAAAATATTTTAATATTGTTATATTTTGTCATCTGTGGCATCATCCTTTGAAAATGTTGAACGTTGGTTTAAAGAGAAGAATCAAATGTAATGATAGTGTCCCCAAAGAACGTGCAGTCATCATCGCAGTGTCTTCTTAAAAACAATTGTCAGCAAGTGGTGATTATTACTTACAAAAACATCCACCTAATTCAGTTTTGGTACAAATGAGAGAACGCGTGGATTGTAATTCACAATGGCGCCTGGTAGGCAGATCTTACAGCTGAGACTGTGGAAAAAACAGCAACAGTAGAACGACGTCAATACAACCAGCTCTGGTATCAAAGTGGCGCAACTGATTTTGTAAGGAATGCTGGTCAAACCTGGATGGCGCGACTGAGGCAGTCCAGTAAAGATTAATTCATTATCCACACTTGAGATAATGATCATTTCCTATTAATACATGTATGACATTGAAGTTTCAGTTTTTAGGGAGCTGTACATGTGTTTGTTCGTAAAGTACACTGCCAGTTACATGTAAAATCCAATGCTGTTGCCATGAGAACCAGTCACGCCGATTGGAATTCGGGTTCTAAATCCGCCCCCAGTCCATCATGCCTGGCATGATGATCGGGTGTACAGGCTGTGTGAGGGAGCTGATTGTGTGTTCGCGTACATATACCCCGTAGACGTGGGGTGGAGCATGCTAAAACATGGTCAAAAGTACTTTGTTTCCCAATTACCGGCGTCATTTTCACCCTATACGTCACCCTCTCCCGTATTTGAGTTCAAAGAAAAGGCATACAGCCTCAAAGACACGGCGATGTTGATTTAAATGCCTAGCTATTTGTAATTTTGCTTTTGTATGTCTAATATACTTCAGGAAAACAAGTGAAATTGTGGAAAATGTGGAATGTGCAAATACCAGGGAGAGGGTAATCGAACATTCCCCAGAAAGTGGCTTTTGATGTGTCGCATATATACTTTGTGTGGGCTTATTGAAAAAAAATAATTTCCTCTATACGATAGTTATCCTCTGTGATTTCAGTCAGACTACCGTTTTCTATTATACTAATGGTGTCCAGCTGAAGACAAGAATGATGTCTAACTATCATAAGTAATATATTTTTACACCATTGTGATTTCTTCACCACAGTCTTTGCACATCACCACGTGAAGATAACGTTAATACTTCCAGAGAATTAGAGATTTGCAAGGGACACTGATGTATAGCGTCCAGACACAGTGATTCAATGGATATCGTTAGCGCTCTGGAGACAGTCAGTCAGTTAGTGAATAGAACAAAGGAGACGTCTATTTTGAGTGCATGTCGTGTTATCAACTTCAGATTAATCGTTATAGAAATCAGTAGATAGTTGCTTTAGATCCGCACATGAGATGACTAACGCTTTCGAAAATGTCTTTGAAGAATACTTTCCAGAAAATGTAAAGACTGGAAATGTGGTATAAGAGAAGAGATCCGAATATGTAACGATATTAAGTGAAACGTGAGCTAATTACGTTGAAAAGAAAGTGTCAAGGGTAAAAAATGCCGAATAACACTCAACACTCTACACATAACGGAATGAGGACATTTAAAAGACAGAAACTAGGCCTGTTTTGTACATTCAGTTCAAAACTGACGTCAACTATCAAGTTTAACTGAAAATATACATTTCTACGCGGAGAGAAATGGAGGATTAACATGAAACAAACAAGAAACGCTTATTCGATGGTGATGCAGTTGTTGCGAGTTGTGTTTAGGACCTTACGTTTGCAGGGTTTCTGCGACTTATTTCAGCCTAGTAACGTTTTCATAACGTTTGTAATGTTTTGGTCCAATCCAGTTTTCAAGAGTTTAGGTTCTTTTGCCCTGCACGTTATTTAGGTGTGGCAGACAACCACTATGTGTTTTCAGATTTTTCGTTTATTTCAAATGTTAAATGCCCCAAAGAAAACTAGATCGAAGTTGTTTTCAGGCATGTTGATTAAATAAAAGCAACATGAGACATGTCCATAAGCATAAGAAATCTCCACTAAAAGCAGAGTCCATTGTACGATGGCGACTGTATTGCAAGCATGTGTTTATAAACAATCAAATAGTAACATACAATTTATAAGGAATGCAGTTATCCATGTCGCAAAGCTGAATGAGACATTTTGCAAATTCGGGAAAGAAAAAAATATCCAAAACGTATTCACACGTAGCAATAAGATTTTCAGGTTTCAAATCCAATTTAACAACGTTTACAACCAATCAGATTGCAGTACATACACCCCAATATTTACGTGGAGTTGTTTAGACGGTCGAGGTGTCAACATTGTGTCTGCAGGGCACTCAGTACTTTTGTTGTGCATGTATGGGTGCCCTACCTGATGACCAATTACATCTGCAATGTACCAGGTGATCTGGCTGATGACGCGTATGTCCACATGTTGATCGTTGCTTACACTATTGATAATTGGCATGTTTTCTGTGATACATTGCCTAAAACGACAGCAAACAAAATACACTCTGGAAAAAATATGTATTTTCTTATGAGTATAACTCTCTCGTTATCTTTCAAGACCCCAAACTACATGTTCATTATAATACATCATGGAGTTATACCCCTTGTTATGTCAAGCTGTGTGTTGATGCGTTCTGTCCAAAAATCATCTTAATGTCGTATTATGACCGAAATTGACAGAATTATAGCTGAAATAAGTGATTGCCATAATACCAGAGACCGAAGCAAGACAAGAAATGGTGTCGATCGACGTCTATAGAGCAAGAATTGGACTTTTCACTCAACCAAAAGGCACCCGGCAAGTAACACTTGACAAACATGGCGAGTATTCACATTGAATCCTGTGTGCAAACGACATCAACGACATCGAAATGAATCCCGGACCACTTACCTTAACAGAAGTCAAAGATACCATTTTGAAGGAAATCCAATTCGTGAAATGTGACCTCGTAAGACCGATAACCACACTCTCAAATGAGGTTCGAGATTTGAGTACCAGATATAATAACATTGAAACAAAGATGACCAATCTTCAGAGTGACATGGAAACTGTACAACACAATCAGAGTATAATGTACGAGGACGTTGGTTTGATCCCCGGCAAGATAGAAAACGTGGAAGAGAAACTAGCACAGTTCGACGACGAGATCGACAAGCTAGAGGCATTTAGCAGACGTGACAACGTTATCCTCTATAACGTGACAGAGGAAACAGCGGATTGCAAGGTCAAGGTACTAGGTACTTGAACAGCCATGTTCATACTAAGACATGGGTTAGTGATGACGTCATCCGTGCACATCGAATCGGCGCCCAACGTGAGGATACCTCTAAACCAAGACCGCTCAATGCTAAATTACGACTATCTGATGACAAGATTGAAGTGTTGAAAGCTCGAACAACACTTAAGTGAGTGAGTGAGTGAGTATTCCAGTTATATCGCGGCGTGTCAGCTTAATGTGGGAGGAAAGCCCGAAGTGATGCAGGTCTCAGACGTTTACCACGGTGAAACCCACGAGCATGGGTATGGTGCTGACAAAACTAGAAACATAATCGGGGCGAGCCGGGATTCGAACCTACAATCATAGGTTTCTGGCATGCCCAAGGGACGCACCTCTGCACAGCTAATCGCGGCGCCATAGACGACTTGGCCACCCGTGCCCCCCACAACACTCAGGAATATTGGTTATGGAGTCTCAAGTGACTTAACTGTCCACCGACGTCGTGAACAACATAAAGCCGTGAAAGGTAGAGGACTGACTGGATATTTCAAGAATGGTAAGCTGTTAACTAAACCATGAACATAATCATGACACACAAAAATCAGAGAGCTCCAAACGACAATTGATGAGTACCTCACAGCGTGGTGGCTACCATAGGAAATAACAATCCGGCCAGGGCCAGTATTAGTGATAAAGTGGATGCTTTTATATTGGAGCATTGGTCTGATTTCTCTTCTTCACACGTTCTAGTCTGCGGTGATTTTAATGCCCGCACAGGCAACGAAAATAATCCCATTTCTGAGGACAGTGAGGACTTTGGACATGATGATTTATACGTTGATGTAGACAATGCCCCTGTTGAACAGCGTGTATTTCACGGTGGTACTATCAACAGATTAGGACGCATTTTATTGAATCTATGCTTTGTTGGTATGTCAACACCAAGTAATATGGTACATGGAGAATGCAGGAGATTCCCATTGTACATTACATCTTACAATCGTTGCTTGAAGTATTGGTGTAAAATAATAATTATGCCTGAACACCGTTTACCTGAGAAAGCCTACAACATCCTTTTACACCTCGATAGTCTTGGAAAGAGCACATGGGCTTCATGTATACGTAGATTGCTTTATAATATGTTTTTGGTTTCATTTTGCTGTCCAAGACAATTGGTAACGCAAATGTTTTCATTAAGTACTTTCGCATTCGTGCCATTGATATGTTTCATCAGAAATGGCATTCAGATATTTAGCAAAGTTCAAGATATGATACTTATCGCCAGTTCAAGTCATTGCATGAACCAGAATCTTATTTATCAAACTTACTGTACAGGAATTTTCGTAACATCATTATTCGTTTTAGACTTGGCCTGAATGATCTAAAAATTAACACAGGGACATTTTCATCTGTTGAGAAATCCCTAAGGTTGTGCCAAATCTGACATTGCTGAATACCATTTTATGTTGATTTGCCCTATATACGAGAATCTAAGAAACAACTACTTACCGCAGTGGTCTTTATCTCATTTTAATGCTATAACATTGTCTTCATTACTGTCCTGCAAGGATCTTCAAACACAAAATCAACCGGCTCTGTACATACACCATGCGTTTTTTGTTACGAAGTGAATTGTTACGTTGACTTTGTATCTTTTATGTTATGTAACTCCGTTGTATATGGGCCTGTGGCCGTTCATACAATAAAGAATTGAATTGAATTGAATTGAACATCCCCAACCGTCATTCACAATTCGCTATTAACGTCCACCAGAATGACGTATCATTCTAAGGCGATTTGCGCTTGTGGCAAAGTGATGACGTTTATCGAACGATTAACAGCTTTTCTTTAAGAATGTTCCACAACAAGGGCTTTTTACAAGTCAGCGCTTACCGACCTCCAATGGAATGCACTCAGTGTTCGGCAACCTAAGCTCATTTTATTGGATTTTGACTGTGGCCTTTATTCCAGTTTGTTCTTCTTTTCAAGACTTTAATTCTAACAGATCCTCTTCTATCGGTTTTCAATATTGATCCGTCAAGATGAGTTATACTTTTTTCGCGGGTTACAAGACCATGAACCCTCCACAAAGAGAAATACGAGTTCTACCATTAACTCATGCTCTCGTATACTACTCCCCTGACTACTACCTGTGTCACGCAGGAAGAGGGTTTATTGGATATTACCTTTTCATTTCAATTTAATCATGCATTTACGACCATCTATTGCAGTCAGCGTCACCTATAGTCATGCTGGTCTGATCACGTGTTCATTCAAGTCTTAGTACCCCAATGGTCTAAACAGACCAAGTCATACCCAAACAGCCTCAGAAGCCTGCTAAAAGGGGCCCAAGGGTACATTCAATGTCCGGTACCGCGGAAAGACTCATAAATGGAATGGCAGTTTCCTACGATCATACAGACTAGAAGAACAGTATGCATGTGATTGATCGTGTATTGTGACAATAAAGATGGGGGTGAATGGCCCCGTTGAACCATCCTCTTTATTTCTTTTAATTAAAGTTATAAGCCCCATGTCATTTCTTTACACCCTTTCCGAAGTAGCACACAAACTTTCAAACATTTCCATCGGACATGTTTCCGCAGGGATTCTTATGCCAAACCACTCGACGGGGCATACATTTGTATTGTCTCTCAGGGGATGGAAAAGCGAATAGTTTGGTTACACTGGTTGCTGAGAGTGACCACGGCTGGGAAGATCAATTGCAAATTAAAGCTACAGTCACGATGAATTCTCATACATCGATCACTGCCTGCTTGGGTTTCGTATTATAATTACGGACAATACATTATGTACCTGTAGCATATTTATTTCCTCAATGTAAAACTACTGACTCACACATTCAAGTGGTTATAATGGTGAAGGCCGGTTTGTCTGATTTTTTAAAGAAAGAAATGTCCTTTTATTTGTCAGTGATGAACGTTTCTTAACAAAACAGATGCTGACGACAATCGCGGAAGGCCTGTCGCAATAATAGCATAACAACAAAACTTCATGTATTGTCAAAACTTCTAGACCGGACTTGTGCATAAGACGCATCCCAAGTTGGTTTAAGTGTAGATCATCACATGTGATCTCATCCGTTGTTTAATCCGCAGACAAAAAAGAAAATGCTCACAATTTTATAGCTTAACTCATGTCCTCATGGAGACGTAAATACGTTATTAATTGCTTTTCCGACGAAAATAGTGAAACAAACAGGGCTTTGTTAAGCTGCTTACTTCGAATTAGGATTATTCCGAAAGTGTCTAAAAGAAAATCGGTTAACTTTCTTTAAGATGTGGTTTCATAACATTGCAAAGAAATTAACCCACGGCGTAAGAACATACACACGGGCACGTAGAGAAAAAAGCCTTGCCGACTTAAAAGCGTTTTTAATTCGATAACATACATTACATTTATCAACGTTTCTTTTTCAACGTGAGTAACATATTTTCAATAGGTCGCCACAAGACTAGGATTTCTTCTGATGATAATAATATCTAATACGTGAACATAATAAATTGTTTCATGCCAAATGTTTTCTTTTAAAGAATTGATAACAGAAAATTACTCTATTCCTTCAGGCATGTGAAAACATCAAATGTCTCATTTTGCCGTTCGGTTAGGCCTTTCATCATTGTGGAGTGAAATGCTTCTTTCAGGAGTATAGGCTCCGTGGTGACTGACTGGATGCAAGTGTGATAAGGCATGTCATGAAACAGGACAGGCACACGTTCTGGCGATAGAGTTTTTGAGACAAGTAATTGGTTATCTGGCAAAAGGTGTCATTTGCAGCAAATTTAGAGTTAGGTTTTCAGATCAAAGATCCTCTGTTGGATGTTATCTGTGTCACACAATGATGTACATCACGAACAGGGCGAGCCGTCGTCTGGATAAGGGTTAGGGGCATACCCAAGGGGAGATAAGTCTGACAAGCACGGGGTCCAAGATGATGACAGGCGGACGTTTCTCCTCAAGAAGTGCTTGACTTCTGTCATTTCTCACTTGACTGAGTAAAGCTTCGATGTTGCAACGGTGTTTCTTTCATTTCATTGTTTTAAAATTGTAGATGAAAACTGAAAGATAATGACTATTTGCAACACCTCAATTAGACATGTCGCAAACTGTAGAATTGATCATACTTCCAAAGATCCATTTAGTTTTTAAATAGGAAAAAAGGTAATAGGGCGTTTTTGCAATATTCCAGCAAATTTACCCGGAGGAAAAAAGTAGTATAAACATTGTACAACCATTGAGAATCAAACATTCCAGTCTGAGCAAGGCAAACCAGTGACTGTATGAATGAGCAACGTCCGTTATGTTAAGCCATGTGAATGTAATATACTGAACCGCAAAAGAAACGTCACAATGATATATATCATAGAGAAAGAGAGAGAGAGAGAGAGAGAGAGAGAGAGAGAGAGAGAGAGAGAGAGAGAGAGGGATAGATATAGATATATGAGAAACCTTATTTGTCCAAACACTGTAAACATACTTTGAGACATATTAAAATGATGAAACTTGGCAAAACTGGTCATCAAGGTTGAAATTAAAGTGTCAAATGTTCTTAAAGTGACACACAACACTAGTCCCTGAGAAAATGGCATCACAAGACAGTATCTCGTGTGTCCGCCATGTGCATTGATGACTGCCGTGCAACGTCGATACATGGAATGGATGAGGCGGTTGATGAAGGCCATAGGCACTTGAGCCCACACTCTGAGGAACGCCTGACGCAGTTCAGCTGCAGTTGTCGGCCTTGGTCGGACGTCATTCAGCCGTCTTTGAATGTCGTCCCACAAGTGCTCAATGGGACTGAGGGCAGGCCACTGCATTGTTCTGATGCCATTCTGCTGGAGGAAGTATCTTGTTGCTCTCGCAATGTGGTCACGAGCGTTATCATGCGAAACACGTGGCTGCGGCGATTGGGCTAAATGAGGTATGGCATGTGGTCTCAAGACTTGATCAATGTACCGAGCTGCTGTGACACCATTGTCTCCCTGGACCGATGTTCTGGAAGACCACGGGGCCGACCATCTGTGCAAGGTCAATTCCACCCCACACCATGAAGCTCGGACCACCCCACGAGTCTCTCTCAACAACACAAGCATCCGAATAATGGTACCCACGGCGTCGCCAGACTCTCTGTCTGTCTGTCTCTCTCTCTCTCTCTCTCTCTCTGCTATCTGTTGTTGAGATACAGTAACGGCTCTCGTCTGAGAAGAGAACTCTTCTCCACTGCTGGTGGCGCCAATGCTGGTGCTGTGTTGCCCGCTGAAGACGGTCCTGGCGATGACGTGGTGTCAGAATAGGTCCTCGGTGTGGCCTGTGACAGTGGAGGTGTCTGCTCGTCAATCGTCGACGCACGGTGTCCGCACTAGTGTGTAGCTGGAGTGTCCCCATGGTCTGTCGAGCAGTTTCCGCAACAGTAACAAAGCGATCTTGAAGATGCTGTCGCACAATCTTACGATCCTGACGTCGGGTGGTGACTCTTGGTCTTCAACTACGTGGCCGGTAATCTATAATGTTGGTGGTCTAGTACCGTTGCTTGAGCCTGTATATGGTCCTTGCGTGGACTTGAAATGCATTTTGGCTACTTGCCGGGCGGTTTGTCCAGCTTGCAATCGTCCAAGGGCTTGATGTCGCTGATTTCTTGTCAATCTTGGCATGTGGTAGCAATTCAATAACGAATGAATGTTATCCGATCTGGGTGGATTTTTATAAGGCATCACGTGCATCGGGTTACCATATCCGCTGCCGTGATACATTTGGGCGATCGGTTTTATTGTCATCTGCTTTGATTTTTTTTCATCATCATTCATTTTTCCGGTCAAGGTAATGTTACATTTTAGAAACGTTGACAAAGATTACCCAGATATTTAAATGACAACTTTTCATGCAATGTTACTTGGGGTGACGTTTCTTTTGCGGTTCAGTAAAAAATGAATGTACTATTCAAACATTTTTTTTCAAAATTCGAGTGAATAGAAGCCAGCACTTCAGGTACAGATGTAATATACAAATCAAGATGCTATGGACAATGTATGCTTAATGTTAAATGTGCCATATGTAAAAAGAGCTTACGTCAGAAAGGTTAAAGATTGCCGAGCTGGTTGACGTGTGATGTTTCGAGGTTGCCCAGGACTACCTTCCACGTCAACAATTGTGGCACTTACACAAGAGACGGCTAATAATTCCAAAGTGTCTGAAAGCCTTCAAGAAGTGTTCAATTAGGCAGACTAATTTCATCTATAAGGATGGTGAGAGATAGACGTTTACGAATGGTTCCGGAACTCTTTGAACTTTTCAAATGGTATTTCCTGACTGAACGGGATTGTGAGGTGACCCCAGCAAGTTGGCCTTTATTCAATTATCAATTATGTAGATTCTCCCAGCTTTCGGGTTTTAAAGAGAACCGTGTCATTTCAAGCTGGGAACCGTACAGTAACGCAGAACTGATCATCTCATCGCGATGAGTGTATTTTAGCTCTTTTACAAAATCGCCATCCATTCCATTCCAAGACCAATGTTGGCCGTCCTGCCATTGTGGTTAGAACACTTTAGTACTCGCAGACTTAAGGATGCACTGCCAGTTCTTCAGACATCGTCAACTCACGCTGCCCTTTCCGGAACCCAGAAAGCAGTAAATGAACGTCTGTTCCCAATTTGGAAACGATAGCCGGAACCGATGTACTTGTCTCGGTTACGACATTCTTCGTGTAGAATTGGGTAGATTAACTGTATTCGTTGTTGTATGGTGTAACTGGGCATGTACGAATGGATCTTATCTTCTCACGATAAGCAGTTAAACTCAAAATGCCTTTTTGTCAATGCCATTTTTGTGCATTGCCAACTGTACATGGATCTATCTACTCTGGACATGGGGACTTTTACACTGAATAAATAGTATCTCATTGTGTAATTTAAATGTGTTCGTATGTCATGGATATATACATTATGAATAATATAGTGTATAAAAAGTGTCAGAAATAGAAACATATCACGTTGTTGTCGAGCTGCACAAGGTGTTAGGCTATGTAAATATTCAACTGTGATGAATCTGTCACTCAGCTGTCTTGTATGCCATTTACATGTCGATTACATGTAAATATCGCCATCTTCTGTATGTGTTTATAAAATCGGTGTAATGACATTTGGGTTCATGTTTACCACATTATCTACAGTTCCCAGACGGTAAAGTGATGTCGTTTTGTAACATTTCCTTTTGACAAGGTCTTTGACAGGCAACATGATATTATACTAATTCAATTCACGCCTGGCGCTGTTAGGGAGCTTTCGGGTTTTAACGTGATGTAACTCGGTAACGTATTGCACCGAGCAACTCAGCTCGTAAGGTCGCGCTCCGTACCGTTTGCAGCCCTATCTGAGTCGGTTCCCCGTCAAGCAGTAGCGGGTCAGTGGATTTGATAAGATGCTCGTTGTGGTGACAGACATGTCAGGTTGTTCCCGACTTGTTTCAGATATCGCTGGCTCAAGTCATATATATATAGGTGCACTCTGCTACCTCTGTTTAATATATACAATACCGCAAACACACTTATTATCGACGTGGCACCATGAATATGCTGCATTCGTGATTTCGATGTTGCAAAATCTGAATGAAATTTAGTTTTAAATGAGAGGTATATTATGTATTGGCATCATATATTGGCCTCGGATTTAATAAAATAATGCAATATTTTAGTAAGTGTAATGCCATTTTAAAACTGTTTTTCAGTTATGTCATGGCATATCAGCTTTATGAGAGAGACATCCGAAGTGCTGCAGTTGCACTTGGTGCTTTGGTAAAATTCACAGGTTACAATACTGACAAACTTAGAAACTTAATCAGGGGGAATCTAGGGTTCGAACCGAAGATAGTTTCTAGCAAGGGTAAGCAAATCTGCATAGCCAACTGGATCACCGTGCCCCCTGTTTCTTAAAGAATACATATAATGATTTGTGTATGGAGAAGTACATCTATCAAAATAATAAATTGATGTATACATGTAGTACGTAATAAACCATGGTCGAAGTTAGCACACTCAGTGACTTTACATGTATAAGATCCTATTATGCACTGAAGCGCACCTTCCAAATAAGCATGGAATAAACAATGAAAAGGAGTTAGGGTATTGATATTAATTCATACGATCTTTCTGCCCGTTAACTATAAAGTCGATTGGACTGCATCAAAAGAAGTATTGATGAAATAAATTCTAAAGAAAATAAAAAAATAATTAAGAAATTATTTTATGCAACATTTTTCGTCACTGGTTCAATTCATTTGGAGAATTGGCTTGTCTTCATGAACAGGAATTGATACATGTCCATGTATCATTTCTTTATATACGTGTAACGATTCATTTCGAACACTGCATACACTGCTGGTGTCCCGGCCTGATCTGCTTTACACAAACTCAATGGTAAGATTAGACGTATATGCTTCACTGGTTCCGGATACTGGGTTCATCAAGAAAACACCTTTTTCTCGTTTCCAGTCACACATCTCTGCATTTGTTTAGATCTCCGCATGAATAATTTAATACATAATACCTTTTATCGCCCCCATGTGCATTTACGTATATGCAAACATTATTCATGCACAACAAAGCTAGTAGACCATTTCTTACACAATGATCCATCTCAAGGTGCTGTTGGACTCTTATAACGTTCCTATTACTGTTTGTTGTAGCCGATGCTAATACTGTACGCAGATATACATACCTTCGGGAATATCGCGTCAGTCGGTGCATAATGTATGTTGTGTTTAAATGTTCTCAGCCTGACAGAAAATGCTGACATTGCGGTAATATGTAAGCACCGGTGGATCAATGAGGATGCTCAAGGGCATATATGGAGGCGAGTTAGTTAACTTTAGGTACCTTACTACATACTTATCTGCAGATATATGGTGCTTGGTATTGGTATTGTTAACCGACAGATGTGCAGGACTTTTTACATAGAAATACTCATATTAAGTCGAATACGCAATTTTACGTGACTGTACCGGGAATTGCAGCAGGTGACATTGTTAAATATTTGTTGATGAAAACAAACATATATATATAGACGTTCTCAATCGTATATCGTACGGAAATACAGGGTTTCCAGTTAAACAAGGTTCGGAATATCGGATATCACAACGACATATGCTTTGAAAGGCTGATCATGATGAAAACGGTACATAATTATATTGCTAAGCTGGTTTCACTAGTGTAGGTTCTAGTGTGTTTGTATTTCATGTGTGTACATTGACCGATATCAAATGCACAATTGTTTCTGTGCTGTTTTCACGGTGCTTTACGACGTACGTTACGTGTAAATTTATATATTTCATCAACAGAGTAGTATCCGGAAATGTACAGCTTGAAGGAATCGTTTGAGTTGAGACCGAAGGGGTTGCCAGTGGTTAAAACGTTCTCTCGTCACGCTCAATGCCTGCGTTCGATTCCCCACATGGGTATAATGTGTGAAGCCCATTTCCGGTGTCCTCCGCCGTGATATTGCTGGAATATTGCTAAATGCGGCGTAAAATCCAACTCACCCACACACTCGTTTGAGTCGAATAAAAGCGACAAAATTCTTTCTATAGCAACGAGAAATCTCTGTTGAACGCACAGTTGACTGTACGAAATGGATTAGATTTACTTCAAGCGCTAAATTATTTCTATTTATATAAGACCCGAGAGTTGTGTGTATCGAAGCTCTACGTGTATCAGCTTCTTCATCGTCGTGATAAACCATCACAAATCGCATGATGTTATTTTTATTTACAACGTATACGTTTATCTTCCTACGAATTCTGATTTACACCTTTTTCATATGACATTGAGATCTTGGCTCTCAACTCACAATGTCTCATTTAGCACAGTTACCTATTCATACGTATTCATACCAGATAGGGAAAGCCACAGTGTTATCCTAAAGGGACATGAGTTTTTATCAGTCACCAAACACGCATGATTAACATGCTGATACTCCATGCTAAGGTCACGCGAATTGGCCATTTATCACAGAACTATCGGATTGCTTAGAACTAAACAATATGAAATTCCCCAATTCATGCTATAAAGGCACAATGTGTATTCGAGTTCGAAATTGAAATGATCGATGCGCCAATTAGTATTAGCCAGCTAATATCCAGTTACCGGGCTTTTTTCTATAGCGTTTGGTCGCTGCGTTAACCATCATCTTACATCTGGATGCTTCCTTGTACAGTTTAGTTTCAAGTCACAGAATCTTGAGCTCTGGGGAAGACTCCGCGTTGAAGAACAAATGCCAGAGGGCTTCAGCTGCGACGTATTAGTTTTCAATAGTAATACTCCACTCTTCTTCTTTCGGGAAAGCTCTGTCCTGGTTGTCCGTCATGTATTTTCAGAGCAATAAGAAGACCGATATCTTGTTTGATTACTGGCGCCAAACTTATTCACTGATTCAATGAAAGCAGTGTCTTGGACCAAATCAGATTCGTTCCTCCGCTGATTACCGAAAGTGCCAAATTCAATCGTAAATCAAATAGCATTACAATTTCCAGGCACTAAACGTTGAAACAAAACTGGATTACTTACAGTGTCTGTCACATCGATGAGAAAGTAATTTTACTTATGCACTGGCTTGTTTCAGTGCAACGGGTTGATTGATAGTAGATGCAAATCAAAGCGACGAAACCCGTTTCCATCATCTCTGTTACAAGCAGATCGTTGTACTATTCGGACTCTGTCAATAAGTACGTGTTTATGGTATGTGTTCACCTGATTGCGAGCACCTTCTTTCGTCACTATTTGATAGTGATTCATAAAGAAATGCTTATGCTATTGTCGGAATCGCGATTTCATAAGCTTATGGAAATGGTTTATATTCTTCATGATTCACTATCAAACAGTAATGATACCACGTATTCGCGAGAAGGTAAGTGTTTCCTGTCCCAGTTGTAGCGACGACAAAAACACATGCAAGGGGAAGTCAAGTAAACAAACACGGAACATTTGGTACAAGTCAAACTAGGGAATTGTATTGTACATTGTTTTGGTCTTCCGCGTGTCTACCATAAACGTTTTTTTAAATATTTACTGAGGCCTGAAATGCTGCTCTCTGAGATCAAACAACTTTTGAGCAAGTGTCGGATGATGCCCTTTGAAATAATCGTACAAGGAACATGTTCGATTGTACCTCAAAAGTTGTGAAAGGCTAGTGATGCTGGAATATTACTCGACATATAGGGAAAATTATGCAGTTATGTGGAAATGTTACTGTCGTTGTGCTGAATCTAAACATGCAACATATGATGCGAGTTTATTGACAGTAGTAAACCAGTAGTACGATCTATATGTAAACATACATCTACAAATACATAACGTCACACGACGGAGTTGTGTGCCGTACTTGTACCAGGATCCAGTTGTCGTGGGTTCAAATCATATGTTATTTCTATCAGTGTCGGTCAACACTAGTCAACATTATTGCCCTTTGATATCCCTAGATTACTGTTGAAAGCGGCGTTAAACCAAACTCACTACTCACTCACTTTGATTCAACAAAATGGTAGTCCACTGCGAAATGCTTTGAATTCATGTGTCCGTTCTGTCATCATTTCAAACAATGACCAAATTGCAAACGCTTGAAACGTTTTGTTTTTGCATTTATCATTAATTGATTTTCATCAACCGTTACGTATAAAATGTGCAATGGCTATAGAGCCGTTATGGGCTATATATGTCGTTATTTCCGTTTATGCACTCATTAATGGCAAGCTTGTGAAAATAAAGATTTTGAAAAAAAATATTTGAAAAGCTTCATACTCATTTATTGCTAAAGTACCACAACAAATTCCCTATAACCACGCCGCATATCGCGCATTATCTTCAACAATAATTGTACTTAACCGTATGGCATCGTCCAATAATGTAATGGTGATTTATTCAAATGTCGCTTTCACGACCGGAATGAAAACCAACTTTTCAAAACATCAGTGATGGATCTTTCAAATAAATTTCAAAAATGTGTATTTAATACTGATCAGTAGAATTATTTTCACAATCTATTTTCCAATCGAAGTCAGATTCCCATTCTCAAAATCTTAACGTGATAGAGGGAGATAATTACGGATGTCTATAAATAACATTTTCTCTGTGGATTTAACAGGACGCGCTCAATGTGATGGCATTTGTGTGACATGTATAGAAAATCCATGGATTCCTGTATGGAAGTAAACGTGTAAACATCGCCAAGTGAGTCAACAACTCCCCATGGCTAGTCTCATGGATTTTTTTCGTTCAGACACCATTTTGAGACTCTTTGCTTTGAGTTACATATTCAAGGAAATATTTTAAAAGCATCCATTGATCCTTAGAGCATAGTGATATTTACCACAGGGAGCTTGATGAAATGTGCTTTTTCTATTCACGAATAAACCTTAAACCTCCCTAATCAAATTATTGGCGAACATTACAGCTTTATATTTGATTAGCACATTCTAAACGCATTGATCCTTTTAAGTTGCAATGTCAATTTTTAATCATATACTGATCGATACTGCGGTGGTTTGATGGCACGATTAATCTCAATATTTACTTCAAGAAAACCTTCTGAAAAATATTTTCAATATTGCAAGTCTTTTTATTTTGAATGAACCAGCTTCCTCCTTTGGCAAACACAAGGGAATGTTAAGGGAAAGGTACAAAGAAATGTTTTCAAAGCAAATCATGTGTAGAAAATACGTCATTATTCCTTGTACCAGTGCGATACCACTACGCTTAGAATGCCATCAAGGAAAACCTCGACCTAAGCGGTCCTGGTGTCAGTTTGTTTGATATCAGCTTTGGCAATGTTCTATTGAAGATTACGTTATAGTATCTTAATAAAGGGTCAATATATTGTCCAAGTGTCCATGTCGACATCAAAAACAAAATGAAAATAACAATTAACATATTGTGATAGTAAAATGTCAAGCACCTTAAGCACCTTTGCAGTCTTTAAAATCAGCATTTGTTGAAAATGTATAATTTGACAAAATATGTAACTGATTAGTTTAAAGTTTGAAGGAATACTATCAAAAGATTTAAATTATTAAAAACAAACGAGAAACGATGTCGCTGAACAGTACTAATGGCTTGATGCAATTTCCTATTTGACTTGTACCATGTCATGTTCCCGTATTATTGCAGTTGAACTGATGACTTGCCTTTGCATGTATCTGTGACAGGTGCAACCGGTGGGGCAGGAAACGCTCGCCTTTTCCCGAGGTATCATCACTATTTTATAGTGATTAATGAACACCTCTCGTGATATGGTCGGAATCGTGCAATCAACTTTGCTTTCAGCAGATATTTCTTCTGAATTTGGAAAGGGTTTTGTCACTTGTATTTATATTGATCCACGTTGAAGGTATTATAGCCAGTTTGTTTTTACGCCGCTGTGAACAGTATTTCATTTTTACTTCAGTTATGCCCAATTTGGTGAAACCCACGATCACTGGGAGTGTGAATCTGGGCGAATGTGGGATTCCAATCCGCGATCATCGGATTCAAGCTTCTTGTCAGTGAATGATAGACTGCGAAGTTTTAAAATAGCTGTGGTGATCATGTAGCTTCTTCTATATCATGCATTTACATTTATTACAATACATAATTCATAATCGAACAAAGGCTGTTTTCCGCTGGTTAGTCCAAATCCACATCAGCCACATATGCGTGTAAAGAGCTTGAAAAGAATACGTCAAAAAAAGTTTCAAATTGAATGTAATAAAAATAGGTTTACAAGGTGATATCATTTAAATGATAAAGAAATCATCTTTCAAAAAGAAATCATATATTTAGAATATCATTTGTTTGTCTGTTGTTTACATATTCCTGCTAAATGACGGCCGGTCTGTAAATATTCCAGTGATTGACATCATGAGCATGGATCTACGCAATTGGGATACGATGACATGCCTCAACCAAGTTAGCGAGCATGACCACCGGATCCCGTTAGTCGCCTTTTACGGCAAGCATGTACTGCTGAAGACCAATTCTTATTCTGATGTTAACGGGAGATTTATAATATTCAATTTGAAAAACAAAACAGAACCACTGTAACGTGGAACAGTCATAAATTACAATCGTGCCACCATCGAATCTGTCGAGATGTCAAAACAAAAATATTTATACCAATTAACTGTCGCAGGAATAAAACAACAGTGCCCAAGTTAATTACAGACCTACCCAGACGCGAGGATTATTCAGGAACACATTAAAAAGTGACATTAACAAAACTGGGATACAATCATTTTTGGTGGTAAACGAGAACATGCTGTGAAAACAACGTGGCCATGTTCCCGTCGTTGTTCCTGCATGCTTGCTTGGGTATGATGCAAACGTCATTGTTGATCGGGTTAACATGGGTTTGCAGGAATAGATCGTCGTTGTATCTGTATTACTTCTCCCTGACAGTTTCATGGCCCACAAATATCGACTGGTAAAAGAACGATAAATACATTTTCAGGGATTGCCTTGATGGGCTCCGTTTCGCTACTTAATATTGTCGTCATGCGAGCATGCCACCGTAAACTTAGTGCGATGACAGGATGATCGAATCAGGATTACCGTGTAGTACGGATACGGTATTTAACAAGGAGCAGTAAAAACCATAATCACATATGGTCGTATCAAATATCCATTTTTAATTTTCGAACAATTGCCTTACATCAAATTTCAATTAACTTAATGGTCTTAAAAATCTTGTTAGCTTCAGGCGTATCTGACATAATAGAATTGTTCATTAAAGTACTCTCGTATACTTTTCATTATTTTAAGTATCGTATAACACATTTGGTATATACATGGTCATATACTAAGCACTGAAATAGGGAGCTTAAGATGTGAATGCAATGAATCCTTTTCAAAAGCATATTTACGTTTCAACGCCGTTTTGAAATGAAGCGCTGCATTGTCTCCTTCAGAATAATTGAAACCATTGTCGTCATTTGCATCTAATCTCAAGTTTGCACGAACAATGCACTTGTGTATGGATGTGTCGTGTATGCAGAATGTAGGCTACAGACAAGAGACATATGTGTTGGGGTCGTGTACATCAGTCACTCATAACATTGATTGTGTATCCTATTCAAAACACTTTAGTCACTCACATGCTCCATTACTTGAGAAAACTGGTTTATACCCAACTCATGTCCCCGTATTATCCGCCTCACAGGATGTACTTCTGCAAACCCTGGCTATATATCACACTTATTGATCTCTGACGTGGTTCCACAGATGTGTATCTTTCTCCACGTCCTGCGTGCGAGCTGTGTACATATAGGTTCACACACATGGGTACATCACACCATATACCCCGAGGGACCGGTTGGCTGCAACCTTATCTTAACTTTTGTCCGTTTATCTAAATTGTCTTCATCAGTATTGCCAGAGAACCGTTCACGGACATCTTGACAATGAGTAGGTGGCATAAATACATCCTGAGATATCGCCTTTGCATTTAATTTAGTCGAATATGCTCGGTTAAGTTCGCAATGGAAGAACATAGTGTCTGATTGTCCAATACGGACCAATACGGTGTTTGAGGGATTGACTGGATTGACTGGCATGTGCCGTAAACATAGCTTTCCATATTTCATCTTTCGATAGCATTTCCAGACATTTGAACAGAATTTGCAATGTATGCCTACTGTTTATATCACTTTACTGAACAGCAAAAGTTCCTGTGACATTGAATAAGATTTAATGCAAAGTTATGTTTTTTACCAAATCTGAAACAATTTCGGTTTGCAACAGATAAAAGACTTCTGTAAGTGTTCAAATGGTTTAATTTGCCATACTGACTTCAGAAAATGCGTGATTTCATAAAAAAACAACAACCCATGAACATGCCAAAATGTCAATTTACAAATCAAAAGCGTGTGTGTCCACCCCTGGTTGCGATGCAAGCAACACATCTTCGTCTCATGGAATGGACCAGGCGTCACACAAAGTACTGTGGGATATCTGTCCATATTTGCTGGAGCATGTTTCGAAGTTCCTGGAGTGTCTGTGAAACACGTGGTTGACGTCGATGGCGCCGATCCATCTCATCCCTCATGTGCTCGATTGGTAAGAGATCAGGGGAGCGAGCCGGCCAGGGAATGGCATTCACGTTGTTTTGTTAAAGAGAATCCTGAACAAGTCGAGCAAAATGAGGCCGGGCGTTGTCATGTTGAAATGTAATGCCTGGGCCATGAAGACGCAAAAACGGTAGAACAGGACCGATGATCTCGTCGCGGTAGCGCTGTCTATTGAGATTTCCCTCTACCACTATCAAACGGGTCCTCTGTTTTGCTGTTATTCCACCCCATACCATAACGCTGCCGCCCCCCGAACCGATCTTCTTCCATGACACAATAATTGACGTAACGTTCACCTCGACGTCGGTACACTCGAATCCGTCCATCGCTGTGGCTGAGGTGAAAACGAGACTCGTCAGTGAATAGAACTTGTCCCCACTGCATGGCCGTCCAGCGTAGACGCTGTCTGCACCACTGTAGACGTGCTTGACGGTGGTTTCCTGTCAAAATGGGACGTCGGGTGGGTCTTCTGGCGACAATCCCTGCACATGTGAGACGACGACGTATGGTTTGTGAAGATATTCGTCGAAGGCTGCTTCTTGCAGGCACTGTTGCTGGCTGGAATCGATTTCGTAGGTGTGAATCTAGTTGTCTTGTCGATTATTGGTTACGCGTGGCCTGCCACTCCGAGGATGGTCTCTGACTGCATTCGTCTGTTGCCAACGTTGCCATAAACACCAAATGGTGTTTCTGTGGACGTTAAATTGTCTTGCAACATCACGTTGACTCGATCCTGCTTCAAGCATACCAATGGCTCGCAGACGCTCATTTTCGGACAGGCGTGGCATTTCGTTATGTTGAATAATTACGTAATGTTGTTGTTTTTTCTGAGTGGTTGTTGTCAGCACGATGCTAAACAATGCATATGGAATTCCGTTAACGCACATGTTTTTATACCCATTCTTTGGTAGTGAAATGCATGGGGCTTGCATAAAAGTCATTTTTTGCTTTTCTGTAGCAGTTGCGTTTTTGTGACTTGATTCCATACACGTTCTACAATACTGAAAACCAAACTTTACTTGTTTGAAAAATACACTAAAATATTGGTGTCACAGGAACTTTTGTTGTTGAGTATATCTATGCACATGTTGTTATTTTTAGTTCAATTTGTACACAGTGACCTTACAATAGGTCTGGCTTGACAACATCGTCCATTGTCTCTCCCTTCTTTGTCGCTATGAAGATATATTAAGGCTCCCTGAAAATTGGTGCCACAGATATATAGACGATTCTGTTTATTGCGGTTAACGATACTTAATTCTTGCTACCATGACCTTCTGTGTGTTTCTATGCTTCAGTAGTTGTATGATGCGTACTTCGAAGTTTACAGTGGGCAGCCATGTCAGGCTTCAATAGTCACTACGAGGATATCGTTTTGAATTCAGACACAAAACCATTTACAATATTAGTATTTCCTAAAAAGTCTACCCCAGCTTGAATTCCTGGTAATTTTTAGTAAACAGTACCCAGTGTTTGTGGATCGTAGGTTTTGGTTATTGTACACCAACGGCGTGAATCGCTTCACACCATCAGTCATTTGCTGACACAGGCTCTATTATGCCATGAAGTGTTTGAAATGTTGCTGAATGCAGAGTAAAATAACATTCGTTAACACTATCGGCGTGTTCTTTGTCGGCCTACAACCAATTTCGCCAACAGTCTTAATTAACACAACATGTCAGGGCCAGGAAACAATGTTCATTGAGCTGGAACGGAAGCACATCGGTGGCTATGGCTATGTTGGTCATAAGACGGTAGGCAACATGATACTTCTGGCAACATACACCTGAAGCCACACAGCTTGGGCACACACGGAAAGTACCATTCATACGGGGAGTGTCAAACTCTTCTTTCAGACCAAATATTTTATGTTCCTCCAGTACTGGCGCAGTCAGTGTTCTATATGGGTGTGTGCAACCTAGTGCCATTTCGTCTTCATTTTCAGCGAAGATGAAGTGGTAATTTGGCGAAATTGTGCTACCGAAAGGAGAGGGCATGCTTATCCGAAGATCCGGGGTAGAATAGGTCTTCAACAACCCATGATTGCCGTTAAAGGCGACTACGTTGTTGTAAGAGGCGACTAACAGCATCGGGTGGTCATCGCTGACTTGGTTGATGCATGTCATCGATCCTTTCTCCCTCGATTATTAACAGACCGCCGTTATATATCTGGAATATTGCTGAATGTGGCGTTAAAACAAACCAACCAACCAGCAAACCATGCTTATCCTTTTCGCGAACCCCTGGTGTCCGTATTTACAATAAGCCATTCATATCATTTCACCGCTGATTTGCCTTGTGCACCCACTCGAATCTGTTTCGAGTGATAATCGAGACTGGTGTTGACCATGAGCATTCCAGGACATAATAGATATATCCCCAAGATCCGGTGCTTGTTGTTAGAACAGGATAAAGCGAATCAGGTAGCAATTAACGTGTGACGTGGATCACAATGTGTCGGCGTGGATTGTTGCTCAGCTCATGCAATAAACAATTCCTTTACTGACCAACAGTCGAGTATGTACCTTCATTCAACTTGATCATTGATCAGGTACGGTGCATCATAACATTCAGTCACCCCTCGCAAGCATATACACAAGTGTCAAAAAGACAATGGAGATGAATTGCTCTATCTTATTATCCAGTATTTAATAATAAGAAAATATACAGAAAACGCATTTATATACATGTCCTGACACTTACAAATGTCCAAGTAAGCTTATGATGTGTAACCTATTCAACACAGCAAATGGGAATGTCAGGCAAGCTTTCCAAACTGTGCACTTTAATACTGAGTAATTTCCTTATGGCAACCAATCACCTCTTCCACCGCTCGTATCGTTTCTTTTCAAACTATTCACTGATTCGGATCGAATTCAATGTAATCGTTCTTCCCATGTTCCTGTCTGACTGCTGGAACCCTTAGTGAGATAACAGATCGAAGACATTAGCCAATTCCGATTGATTTTATCGAATTGAGATTTGGTTACACTGTTATTACTTAGTCGGGATGACTGATACGCCAATAACCTATTGCAGGACTACATTTTACAGTCACATTACATGGCTTTATATCCATGCTCTGATATTTGGAGCATGAACGTCAAGGAAATTCAGCGTCAGTAATGGCGAAAGTCTGGAAGGCCACAGTGACAGGAATTGCTTCTGGATGGCTTTGACTTTTCAGCACATCATGGTATATAATCTGCAATAAAAGTTGCATCAATCACGCTGAAATGCATTCAAGGGATCTCCATAGTAAAATGTCAAACTGAACCCAGTGATAAGAAAGTTAATGGTTTAAACCGCTCTTCTGGTAAAAAAAAGCATGTTACCATCGCACATGGCCAAAATAAATTTTGTCTACCGTTTATCACTCCGTTCGGTGTAGAATAGTTATCGTGTATCACATTCCGTGCATATCATACTGACCACTGCCTCCATCCCAATGACCATGCTGCGATACTGACCAGGTATAAGGACTCACAGAGAGGGAATAATCATAGACTTTAAACAATTTCCGAAATGGAAATCCTAAACCCAGTCATCACTGGTCGATAATTGATCGCTTGTACGCGAATTTTATGTACAAAGTCTGGGGTTATTCCGAATTACCTTAATTTGTCCCTAATTCCATCGACGGATGCCCGTCAACTTTTGAACGGTCGCGGAAATTAATTATCCTTGATTTCCCTCAGGCTAGCAATTATGGCAAATCAAAATGATTCTTGGTGTCAGCTGGTTCAGGATATGTACATAAAGTTTGAAATTGTATTTCAGAATCAATGAATATTGCATTGAACATTGGTTTTTCCTGTCACTGGCCATTTGAGAGAGAGAGAGAGAGAGAGAGAGAGAGAGAGAGAGAGAGAGAGAGAGAGAGAGAGAGAGATATATACTATAATATAAGTTTTTATATTGGAAGCTAAGTTTCCGTAATAATCACAAATTCAGCATTGTCTAAATGTGATGAAAACACAAGCAATTCAATTAAAGCACCAGACTTAATTTATATAAAAATCGATACTCAACACTTATTGCTTTTCAGCCATATTCCATACACGTGTACCTCAAAATTATTATAGGAAGTCACATGCTCATTACTACAAGCAAGTTATCTTGTTAACTGGAACTTGTTCGACTAAACCATTCTTAAGCCATGGTAACAGGCAAGGGATTAGTTGCGCATATTCTTTTCGTCTCTAGAAGAAGTGATGTTATATAGAATTGTGGGCAGGATACCTTATAGACACAAACAAGTGAAACCATTAAAACATGATCCAGTGAAGTGACAACATATTGCCTCAGCTTGAGAAATTCCAGCAGTGTTCTCAGCAGAAGACGTTCAACTACATTACGGTTTATTTAAAGTTTCAAATTCATCCAATTGCGGAAAGCGTAGAAATGAAAAACCGATATGCGGAATTCGTAAGACAAGTTGTTATTCCTCAAGGTTTAAATTGGCCGTAAATTGGATCAATACAAAAGAAGTACTCGTTAAGAATTTTATGCTGTTACATTTAATTAGCCTCGATAGATGTTGTTTCAGAAATGTAATTCAAATCCGTCAGTTTTAATTAATTTTGTTCTTGTTTTCAGATTTATTGCATTATGGTAGTGACACCGTTGTCTGCTGGAAATTGAGAATGGATAGTTGGTGAATGGTTGTAAGTGCTCTTTGCAAGCTATTGTGGATCACCTATAACTGGACCCCGGGGGTAAGTGATATTAATTTATATTCTTGAGGGGGCACGGGTGGCCCAGTCGTCTAAGGCGCCGCGATTCGCTGTGCAGAGTTGCGTCCCTTGGGTACGCCAGAAACCTATGATTGTGGGGTCCAATCCCGGTTCGCCCCGATTACGTTTCATACGTGCTCGTGGGTTTCACCGAAGTGGTAAACGTCTGAGACCTGTATCACTTCGGGCTTTCCTCTCACATTAAGCGGACACGCCGTGATATAACTGGAATACTGTTAAAAGCGGCGTTAAAAACGCAATTCACTCACTCACTCATATTCTTGATCATGCGATAGCGCAATGTGGTTTGTTCACGTAAGTGGCATAGTGGTCTGTATTACTATTAACGATGGTATACACTATCGATGTTCGAGAAGGTAACGGTCGTGGCTGATAGTAGTTAATCTACAGTCACAGTGAGAGGCAACACTATGACAGCCAGGTTAAAGTTATCAGTATTAATGTTTACACGACAGATAATCTGGTATTTCATCAAAGGTGTACACAGTAACCAACTCCCCCAACAATCAAGGGAGAATGAGTGATCCATGTATATCTGTATGTTCTGATAACATGACATGCTACGTTTCTGGAGATATTGATGTTTCCACGCCATGCAGGACCACGTCAAATGTATTTCACCCGTTACACGTATTTCGTGTACCATTTATAAATCTACGAGTAGATGTTTTCGTACAATATTAAGGTACCTTTCTAAATTAATGTTTTGTATTGCACGAACGTATATGATGAATATGTATGATTGGACAGTGCTCTGTACAGAAAAGAAAATGAATCTTCAAAAACATACATTGCTCTGACTTTTGACCTGAATGATATGTTTTACTTCGGACTTTCTGATTGGTCAGGTTGACTGGTGTAATGCGTCATGCAAAATAACGTATTAATAACAGTAACAACAAGCCCTACTTTAAACCTATTTGCCTCTTCCGTGTTTTATTCTATATGTTGTCAATCCTAATTTATATTAAAACACATCTGTGACGACGCTCTAGTTTTTAAACGATCCATTTTTCTTCACAGATGGATAATTTGGTTGTGAGTTATTCATGCCGACAATAAACCGACATTTCAATTTCAATCAATGTACACATGGAATTGACGAAAGTTTTTCTATGTCTGAAAGCATGTGTCGCCAGCGGGGATCAAAATCCTCTTTTTACGATTTGTGGACGTGTACTAGTGAATCGGCACAACGGCGACACATGATAGAACGGTGTTAACAATTAAATATTTTCAAATATGTGTATAATCCTTAATCGCAATGAAATTATTAGGTATAGGTTTGTGTTACGTTATGTTACCTATGATGCTGCTCATGTCTTTGAAAGGCATTTAGAGTGAGTGAGTGAGTGAGTGAGTGAGTGAGTGAGTGAGTTGGGTTTAACGCCGCTTTTAAGAATTTATCACGGCGTGTCTGCTTAATGTGGGAGGAAAGCTCCAAGTGATGCAGGTCTCAGACGTGATCCACTTCGGTGAAACCCACGAGCACGGGTATGGCGCTGACAAGCCTAGAAACATAATCGGGGCGAACGGGATTCGAACCCACAATCATAGGTTTCTGGCGTACCCAAGGGTCGCAACTCTGCACAGCGAGTCGCGGCGCCTTAGCCGACTGGGTCACTCGTGCCCCTGAAAGGCATTTATAGACGTGATACACATACGGAAGAGAATTTATGGATGTCAACTTCTTTATTATGAGGAACACACCTTTTCGGAGTATATACTTACTCCTTCATCAAGTGTATAAATGCGATGAGGCAGAGAACATATATATGTACCTGTAAGAACAACAAAAGTAATAAGATAACAAAGGTGGAAACTTAACAAGGTGAGCCAAATTGAAAATTGATAGCAATGGACATGAGGAAGCCAACACTTAATCTTTCGCTGATTGCTAACAGACATTGGACAATGCTCAAACGGAAGGCCGGGGTTAATTGGCACTGATTCGTAATAGAATGGAAATGACAATGGACAAATGGAACACAGGTAGATAATTAGGCCCGACAAAGATCAAAGCAATAACTCCCAAGCACTGGGCAGACAGGTTCTTTGGTCATGCTTCGTGGCTGGCTGGTGTCTCCAGATGCCAATGACTCCTATGTTGTTGCTATATTGTTACTTATGTCACGTACGTATCACTAGTATAAATAAAGCCAAGGACTGATCACATGGGATCAAACATAACTTTTATTGTTTGTAGATCTTTTATTACACGGACACTGCTGGGTGTTATAAGAGTGTGACAACTAATTCAGGTCGACGCTCTGTTAATAAACATGATAATGATTACATCAACAGTGAGTGAGTGAGTTTGGTCTTACGCCGCTTTTAGCAATATTCCAGCAATATCACGGCGGGGGACACCAGAAATGGGCTTCACACATTGTACCCATGTCGGGATTCGAACCCGGGTCTTCGGCGTGACGAGCGAACGCTTTAACCACTAGGCTACCCGACCGCCCCGATTACATCAACAGAGGTACGATAGCCGTTATCTATCGTGAGAACTTAAAGTGCTGCGTTCTCACGTGATAATATATGCAATAAATATTATACACATTCATTTGAATGAACATGAATATATCGACTTTAACTTGGTTGACATTTATGCTTATCTTATCTATAATGAAGCGGAGACTTGCTCTGCATGACAGGTGGCCTGTCGCCTGGGGCGTCAATCAGCCATCCTTAATTACAAATAACGGGCACCGTCATAAAGGACGGACAGACCAAGCTGTGATAATTAAGTATAAACTGTATATAATAGTCTTTTATTATGTGACGTCAGTGCACCAACTGTGCTCGATGATAATGTTTTACTTTAATGATTTAACCTCTAACTTTATATTTCTTTATGCTTATAAGTTATGGAAATCTGTATGCACATTGTGAATATATACACATAAAAGTAGCTGTATGACAACATCATGAGCAGGTATTAATGAATCCCTATCCAATAGTGATGATACCAGGCGAAAAGGTGAGCGTATCCTGTCCCACACATGTAAAAGGCAAGTCAATTGAAAAATACGTGAATATATGGTACAAGTCAAAATAAGGAATTGAATCGGACATCATTCAGTTGTCACGGATGCGTCAAATTTGGTAGTGTCCACCACATGTGTACCATAAGACTTTTGGAAAGCTTTATTGAGTGAGTGTGAGTGAGTTTGGTTTTACGCCGCTTTTAGCAATATTCCAGCAATATCATGGCGGGGGACACCAGAAATGGGCTTCACACATTGTACCCATGTCGGGAATCGAACCCGGGTCTTCGGCGTGACGAGCGAACGCTTTAACCACTAGGCTACCCGACCGTCCTTGATTATTGTAACTCATTGAATAAATGAATGGCCTCATTGTGATATCACAGATAATTTAAGCCATGGAACACATAAAGAATGGTTCAAGTCATGGGTTGTGTTGTTACCATATGTCCATAAGGTAATCCAGTGTAAATACACCGTCAGATCTAACGTAGTAAACGGGCCTGCATCAATATTATTCTTACAGCCGAAATTGGCTATTCACACTTACAATAATGCTAATTATCACGACTAGGATGAGGTCAATGCTCTTACAATTTCAATGCATATATGTCGGGCTTCGGTTCAGTTCGATGTGACTATTTGAAATAGTCGGATATTTGTACCCTTAATGCGAATGTGACGATTTGTGGAGTCCATGTGTCCAACATTTTCTGTGGACACATGGATCTATTTACGCATACTGTGTGAGTGGTGGGTACTACCGGTAGGGGACGACACGCTTACCCTCTTCGCGAACACCTGATGCCATCGCTGAATGTCAGTGATCCATTCATATAATTTTCACCGCTATTTTGCCTTTCACGCCCAATGACTTCGGTTTCGTTGGATAATCGAGATTCTCTGGCGATGACGTTTTATATGTGTGCATTATACATTTGTCAAGGAGGTCTGTGAATTAATACTTAATCCCTCTTTGTTTTATGCACATACGAATGCCAGCTTTGATTCAGGTGGGATGTAATTCAACTTGTGTTAGCAGCTGTGGGGTTCTGGATGTACTTTTCTCTCTCTATCGCTAGTCAAAGTGTCATGAACCTAGTTTTGAAGGAAGGCTAATGCACTTCACCTTTGTGCTTTTAACGCCAGTATCAGACAGGCAGACGCAGGCAGGCAGGCAGGCAGGCAGGCAGGCACGCACGCACGCACGCACGCACGCACGCACGCACACACATACCAAAAGACGTTAGAGGTTGGTACTTGTGCTTACCTGTCTGACGCTCGGCATTAAGGGGCTAAAACAAGGACTGGTCGGCTCGGAGTCAGTAAACTGTGTCTGAGTGGGGGATTCATGTTAAACTGCCGCATGGTATCTCTATAGATAGCACTATAAATCGGCATCGGTCCGGACAAGTACCAGCACACACACACACACACACACACACACACACACACACACACACACACACACACACACACACACACACTCACACTCACACACATGTATGTACGAAAAAGTACTCCGTAATATGAATCCTACGGTAATGCGAATTCATTGAATTGACATTAATGACACCTCTCATCTTCTTATAAAGATGGAACATGCATATCCCACAAACAGCATTGCCATTCATACATCTGCGAATGAACCACAGGCCAGTCTTGCCGTTGACGTTTATTGTTCAACATCAAATCCAATCCCCAAATATGCGTCCGAAAGTCACAAAGGACAAAACAAGCATAATCTCTTGTGAAATATGTGTTCTAAATTCCCGTTCCTGCTATGTTATCAACTCAAAGCACGCACAATCCCCATTCGAGCAACATGTCTACGTGGTTTCATGCTGGTTCCGCGCATATGAGCTGTGTTGTCGCTGCAGGTCAGACAGCGATTTATGTTATTGTCAGCAAAGCTGTTGGTGGCCTCGGTGATATAATAGCAGGAGCAGTCCTTATATTACTGCATAATTATCAATTCGACATCGGACACGTTGAACGGCAACGTGTTGTGTTTCAACAGCCGTCCACGGAAACCCTATGGTTAATATGTAATACAGGGATACATCTGTGCCCTTATGAATGAGCCATATATATGCGGAATGAATAGAATCGGAGGACACGTTTGAGCAGTCTTCAAGGAAGCCATCGAGGGATACCTAAAGTCCGGCAAACCTCAAGTAACACGTGACTCTGCTACGTTACGATGGATGTCCCTCTCTGCACTGGACACAGGTGTATTATTACCACCAAACCTAATACCATAATGTAAATAAAACGTACGATTCCGACTGTAGCAGTAGCATGTGTTAATGAATCATTGTCAAATCGAAACCTTCGTAGAAAGAGGAGGCTCGATTGTTTCTCAAAAGTCGTGACATGTGGACACCAAAGTGCTGGAATATTGCTGGAATGTTGACGTAAGGGAAAAGTTGTCTAATGAAAAAATGTCATACAGTCTTGTGGATAGTTTGTGGAATAAACAGACTTTGGAATGAGCGCTCGATGACCAGCTTCATGTTTACAACAAGTAACCCATTTTCGTGTGTGCGACCGTTATTCATGCCATCAATCAATAGTTTTGTTGTCTGGTTTAGACAACATGAAGAAACTGCAGTAGTATTGCTGCATGTGATGCAGAACGTCATATAGACACTCATCCATTGATGAAGATATAATTCATGTATTGTAAACGGTGTCTGGTATCACCATTCTCACCGCATGACCCTGTTCAATTAAACAAACAGTGCATCACAAATATCGCAAAGAATACGTTACGTTTTGACGTGGAAATAAAATCCTGTTTACTCTCTGCAATAAATTTATGACAAAAAGAATATAACTAAATGTAATAATATTCTAAATGATTTTTGTAATGCCATGTAACTGCATACATGCATACATGTATATGACATATTCATGGTTCGATTGATGCGAGTTTTTAGTCTTTTGTCATGCTTGCATCTGATATTGATCACTACATGATTAATGTTTGCTGCCAGATGCATTGCAAATACAATCTCGAATAAAATACGTTCATGAAAAATACACCCATAGGCGCAGCAATTCGCCGTGCAGAGTTGCTTCCCTTAGGGGTGGCAAAAACTTTTGATCGTGGGTTCGAATAGAAAACGTTTCTTGTTGCGTAAGCACCATTCTCGCTCTGGTTTATAAACTCTGAAACCTGCACCACCTCATGCTTTCTTCCGACATCACGCAACTGTACGCGTGACTGATACAACTGAATTACTGTTCAAACTCACTCACTCCGCATTTACTGGTCACAGCTACATAGATACGAGTCCCCCATCCAGTAAAGTTCATATAATTCATGCTGATTTTGTATCAATCGTCAAAAGCGTCATCAGGCCATCCGAAGTACCCATCCCATTACCTTTTAGAAAACTTAAATAAATATGAAAATAACCAGGTAATGAGTCAATGTTGTTTCGTGCCACAAACAGCAAGATTCCATCGACAACATCTACATGTGTATATCCAGGCGGTATGTATACCATAGATTCTTCACCAGGCATAGGCGTGACCGAAAGCAGGATGTCCGCCCCCACAAAATCGGTGTTCGATGGCACACAATCAGCCATTTGCAAGTCGCAGAGCCTGACAGTCCGATCCTAATTTGATCTCTGAAGACAAGCATAAGTTAGTGGGCCATCTTTACCGTTTTAGTGTGCAAATGAGCCTCGAGTCTCGCCAGCTCGTTTTAGTATAACGTACAATATATAATATATACATACACGTTTAATGTCCAATATCATATAGTGAATATCAAATTGTGTCATATAACCAGTTTCATAAACCAGTGTTTTAAAGCTGTTTTATGAACCAGTTGGATAAACTTTGTATTGCGATCCAATAAATACTAGTATGCAAATTAGGCCACCCTACTTCAAATAAGCTCCATACATCGAAGCGATGTGCTTTTGTCATACACCATTGTCTATCGCTCCAAATTGAACAAGTCCAGTTATGTATGCGTGCGTGCGTGCGTGCGTGCGTGCGTGCGTGCGTGCGTGCGTGCGTGCGTGCGTGCGTGTACTGAAATCCGATCACAATAGGACATCTGCCCATATAGACAGTTATGAACTTTACACCATTTCCGAATCCATCTTTAAACTTTAGAACAACACATAGCAGTTTTTAAGCTTCAGTATATCATTCGTTAAGGTGAATATGCTTTTAGCTGAGATTTATAGCATGGAGTAAATCGTTATATGAATCAGAACAAAATTCCAACAATTTCAGCGAAAGACCCTTTCTGTAATCCTTGTGAATAGCCAACATATTTTCCGTCCCATGTGCCAAAGTTATGATGCTACCGACACCGCACTCACTTGGAACACTATGAATTATGTGACAGGAAAGAACATCATTGAGTAATTAGCACTCCTCATTTCCCAACAAAGTCGCCTCAACTTCTTCACTTGTCACGATAATGTTTAATATTCATATCACACAATCCTTGTTCTTGGCGATCGTATTTTTGCAAATATGAAAAATGACGAGTGTCACCTTCTGCAATACTTCAAATCTATCATGAATATCTTACGGTGAGATGACCACAGCATATTCATAAACATTTCTGGTCATTGTATACATTTAACTATGAAAATGTCCACATTTTTTGTGTCTTGACTGACGCCTTACTCATCGATGCTCAATGTTTTCAGCTGAATGTGTTCCAACATAAATACCGTTCAAATTCGTGAAAGAACTACGCAATATCATTTTAGCAATTTAATAAATACGCTCCGAATCAATATTTCGCCCCCAATCCCCCACTGCGTTCATAAATAATAATTGTTGGCAAGTTTTTTTACATGGCATAAACCGCACTAATATTCATAAATATGTCACGTTTGCATTCTATACGTTCTTATTAAGTTATGTGTTATTGCTTTTTAAAATTAATGCTAATAACATTTAGTTATGGCCATAGATTTGTCGGATACATAAACAGTGTTCCATTGTTCACATAACATTTTTTTTCATAATCAAATACACACATGTACGCTGTATATGCTGTGCGATAACAGCTATTGATCGTGTGTATTTGTATTTTACCCGAGTTATTCCATGAGAATGGTATTCACTGTTCACACAAACTACAGTTATCATCACTAATGGACTGGGGGACTGAGCGAGTGAATCTGGTTTGAGTAAATAAGTGAGTGAGTGAATTGGGTTTAACGCCGCTTTGAACATTATTCCCCTCATATCACCGCGTGTCAGATTGATGTGGCAGGAAAGCCCGAAGTGATGCAGGTCTCAAACGTTTACCACTTTGGTGGAACCCACGAGCGCTGGTATGGTGATGACAAACGTAGAAACATAATCGGGGCGAACCGGGATTCAAATCCACGGTCACAGGTTTCTGGAGTGCCCAAGGGACGCAACTCTGCACAGCGAAATGCAGCGCCTGAGACGACTGGGCCACCGGTGCCTCCGAGTCACGTTTGAAGCCGCTTTTAAACGTCTTGGCGTGGCAGCTTGATGGGAGAGGAACAAAGATGATGGATATATTATACATTTACCAATTTTGTAAATCCACGAGCACCAAGAAACTTAATTATGAATTTTAGAATTTTAACAAACAACAAAAGGTTTCTGGCACACCATAGGGATACAACTCTGCACATTAACGATCTATAATGAAATGTATATTGTAGGTATAATGAAACATGTAGCTAATTCAGTAACATGTCGTATGTTGCATTTTTATTTTACGACAAGCAGTATATGTAGTCTTATATTCACAATACAGAAATGTCACATAACGTCAGTGAGTGTATTGGGGCGGTCGGGTAGCCTAGTGGTTAAAGCGTTAGCTCATCACGCCGAGGACCCGGGTTCGATTTCCGACATGGGTACAATGTGTGAAGCCCATTTCTGGTGTTCCCCGCCGTGATATTGCTGGAATATTGCTAAAAGCGGCGTAAAACCAAACTCATTCATTCAGTGAGTGTATTACAATATATACGCTTAAAGGTTGTAGACACATAACCATTGACATGTTAAGTTACGAACAATATTTGTATTTAACTAAATTCATCAAAGAAACAAATTTATCTAATTTTCGGATGTACAAAATAGTACGATTTAGGTATGTTTTCCCTTAAGTTGACTTTGGTACATGCTAATAAAAAATGATATTCGTCCTCCATTGAATTTTACATTACATTGCGTCCACACTATCCGATTTGTTGGTATATTATTGTGCCTATAGTTCAGAAAATTATTCTGTGTGCACTACGTCTAAATTGTGATAATGATAACTTGTTCAGCCGTATTATATAAGTGACTTATTCCTCACCAGAATCCCCACGGGGCTTGTGACGTTTGACGTCATTTACAGTGCACTGATGTCACACAGGATTTATTCGGTCCATGTGGACAATCTGACAATACGTCAGACATGGATATTTCTGTCGTTGTGGCACAAAGTCCAGCAATCGCTCGACTGACAAAGCCTGATACTATTAGCCCTAGAATACTGAATTCAGAAAACAGTCCCTTCTGAAGTGAAGCATTTAGTCTGTTATATTAATTGGCAGTCGGCCCGGCGCGATAAAGAACAGCAATAACTCTGACAGGATCACAATTTAAACTTTATAAAAGAAAAGAAACACAACTACTTTTTAATTTGATCTTTGTTAAAGGATACTCCGTAACAATAAAACGTATTTGGCCTGACACAAGCCTGAATACTAGTATGTCAATCCAACAAAGCGATTGGCTGATTGGAACAACATCTGGCATTCTCGCCTCTGTCTTGAGTATCTACCGGAGATAAGAACTAATGAGTAGGTATTTGTCATCATTTGTTTGTCTGGCACTGACACTAAGGGGATCCATGTTACCCAATCGTGTGAATTCGGCGACAGCTAGATAAAGCTGACCCACCCTGGAGTGAGATCGACTGAGTACGGGGAGGTTCTTCCCCAGCATTAGGTCTGGTGACGGATGGCCATGACGCATGAAGGACGAGCAGACTTCCCTGAAGACAAGCGCTACTTACTTGAGATAAATTGGGGATTAAATTAGGGTTTCCCATGACACTCTCTTTACAATGTCTTGTTGCTATTTTTAAAAAAAATGTTAGCGCATGTGTATTCGTGGATATAGCATCTTAAGCTCTTATAGTGTTCAAAATGTGAAAATATATCCAGTTAAATTTCAGACTGAGTGTAATTAAGTGCATGGAGTTTTTCGAGCTTTGACCCTAAAAAGTGGTCAGTCGTCTAAGGCGCCGCGGTTGGTCGTGCAGATTTAACTCATTTAGACGCGCTGGAACCATATGGTCTAGTGTTCGATTCTCTTCGATTATGATTCCTGGTTTTGTCAGCACCTTACCCTTGAGTTTTCACCACTATGGTAAACGTTCAGGATGTACATGTTTTGGGCTTTCATCCAACATTAAGTAAACAGAACGTGATATTAGTATATTTACTTTCAAAGTGGCGTTAAACTCAACTGCATCCCTCACTGTTTATATTTACTGTACTACGTATGTATGAGGAATTATTCATATCATTTCATTTTGAATATGTTGCGTTTCGGTGACACCATTCGTCTATTTTGAAAACCGATGATACCAATTTCAGTCCAAAATGTCAAGCTTGTGTCATGCTATCTTGACAATATCCACACAAATCTTCGAGAGGTTTTCTCGTTTCTGAGGCAGTGGTGTCAATCAAATAAATCTGTATAGTTGTGGTGCTCAAATGTAAACAGTTTCATCTGGAAAGGTACGTAATTGGAAACGACAGGAGACTGATCATTTGACCCAAGTGTGCTTCTGTACAGCGACGTAATTTGAAGAATCCTCTTGTGATTGATAATTACACAGTTCAATAAATAGCCTGAGCTATCCAAGATGTTTGAGTAAACACTTTTTAACGACCTCATTCCTTTGATCAGTGTCACTCAAGTTACTCTCCTTCAAATCCTAACCCTCTCAGGTTTGGTGCAAGATCACAGGCTAGCCAGTCCCAATCTTACCAATGTTCATTTTAAAACTGCACCGTGTCACAAGGGACTCAATGGCCGTGTCCACACATACCATCGCCTGTTTATCAGCTGTGACTGCGTGTGCTGGCATTGTCTGCAGATCGATGTCTCCTTGTTCGTTTCTGTCAGACATCAGATGAAGCTCCCCGGAGAATCAACTTGCCAGCATTATTAGTTGCTACTTTGTGCCGCTCATTTTGTACCATTAAACTCTCAAACCCAGGGCTGATCGGAAAGGGGATCACCTTCTGTCAAACGTACAAAGTGTGTCTATTAACCGACCATGAGGACTTGTTGTTTGAACTGACATTTGCTAAACATTCAATGATGTCGATTGCCAAGAATGCGTAATGACGTTTTTTTCCATGTCTATGTAACTTAAGTAGCTGCAAAGGAGAATAATGTAAGATTGGATCATTTCTGTGTAAGGGCTGCAAGAAATGGAATGTCTAATTAGAGAAAACTCGCCATTAGGACAACACCATACGTACATTATAATGAATGATATTTCTTGACTGCAGTTTTTTTAATTTACTTATGCTGCTGAGGTGTTGTTCAAAGGGACGATCTAGTAAGATATTGTTCGAATATTTAAAAGCGATACACCCTTTCCATATTCATAAGAGATCTTTGCTAACATCAGAGGCATTATAAAGCAACGTTAAACGAAATCATGCATGAATAATTTGAAACTCCATATATAAGAAACATTTCTAAGTAACCACCAGTTTACAAAGTTAATACATTAACTGGAGTTCTATGATTAGATTTGTTAGATGGCGACCTCTCTATTAGTTTAATTTGATCTTCTATCTTCTTTCTATAATCTGATCTTGATTCCATGAGAGTGCAATATTTACAAAGGAGTCCATTGTGTATGTGTGTGGACATATCTGGGACGATATTGCAATTGGAAATGAATCCTCTTATTCTTTCAAACAAAATTAAACGACGCCACTGCATCCCTTGATGTACAAATGTTCATGTCGACAAATCATATTTTGGGGTTTGGCTGTAAACTTTCTTGTGATGGTGTCCGATGCAATTCCTATTTTGTCTTGTACCATATGCTCCAGTGTTTTTTTTCAGGTGAACAATTGACTTGCATTTGCGTGTGTTTGTATTTGTTTGTGACTGGTGCCGCCGGTTTGGCAAGATCATACGCCAACCTTTTCGCGAACATTTGGTGTCTTCACTGTGTGAAATTGATTCATAACAAATGTGATTTCTTATGATTGGGGACCGACCATTTGATTTGGGAGGGTGGTGGGGTGGCGGTGCTGGAATATATATATATACACACACACATATATATATATATATATATGTGTGTGTGTATGTGTGTGTCTACAAATTATTACAAATTACTGCACAGCAATTACCATGACAGTAGGCAGTAAAGTTCTAGTACAATATTCTATGGCAATATATTATATGATAGCAGTGGTCAGTATCAAATGCAAACATATAGAGTGGTGGTAGCATTATTGATAATAATATATGCACCCAGCAGGGAGCGTGGCCAAGCGCCCGCTCCCCTTACATACACCTTCCAGAACATTCTCTGACGCTCCACATCGGTCCACGGAGGTTTACACATCTCACTAACATCTAAATATAATAACTTCCTCACAACTGTTAACATTAAATAGTATTACATTGCTGACAATTAATCATAGTCCAAATACTATGCAATGAGCTTCCACTGAATCTGAACAGGAACAACGTAATGCAGTTACAATCAATTACACTGCCCTATTACAATATATTACCCAGAAGGTTTCGCAATAAAGTAGGACATCCACTTACATTTAGCTGAAAAGGTAATGAATATATGGTCAATATGTTTGTTCGTTTGTTGTTTTACGCCGCACTCAGCAATATTCCAGCTAAATGATGTCAGCCTGGAAATAATCGAGTCTGGACCAGACACTCCAGTGATTGACAACATGGGCATCGATCCGGCAATTGAGATACGATGACATGTATCAACCAAGTCAGTGAGCCTGATTACCCGATCCCGTTAGTCGCCTCTTACGACAAGCATAGTCGCCTTTTACGTCAAGCATGGGTTGCTGAAGTCCTATTCTACCCCGGATCTTCACGGGTCGGTCAATAGGTAGTCCAATTAATATACTATACTGTCATGTACTTTAATATCCATATAGGCGTAGCAATCATATGTTCTCCTGCTCAATCACAAACCAATGGCATCGTGGTTGCTACAAACAGGCATTTCCCTTTCAAGAATTTCATTCCTAGGTAAAGTAATATAATTATGATAATACAAAGGAACAGCGCTCAAACTATAGAAACACAGTTTGCAATTCAGGTATATATTGAAACATAGCTGTTTCCGTATAAGTAATGATTGAATACAATTCAATACATTAGGGACATAGAGATTAATGAACATTTCATAGACTTTAGTTCATGTCATACACAAATCTCACACTATTTGTGAAGACTTCCAGCCTGTAGTTAACTGGACGTATTGATTACAGATGACAGTTGTGCCTGCTTGTCCCGATGATGTATGACTTGATCGAAATGTACATTAACATTGAGATGTCATGTCGATTGCATCTGCGACATACAACACGGTTCATTTAATTACGTTTTCAGACGCATTCTAAGAATTCTTACGCGCAGGTCATCAGCGCGCCCCCTGCAAGCTGGCTGCCGGTAACACTTAACAAACAACTTACTTAAAAATAGCGATCGTAAACATGAAATTAGGAAATACTTTGAAACTTCTAGTGTTTGTTTGAACGCAGGTCCTACTTTTGAGTGAGTTCACCAGACTCATCAGTATCATCACTGTGTGACAGTGTTTCGTAAAAACATGCTCATGATGTGGTCGAAATCGTACTTCTTATCATTATAGTATGAATTTTTTCACTTTTATTCCCTGGAGACTTTGTCTTATTTGTTACATGTTCCACGATGTGGTTCATCTGTTTCTGTTCGAAGTTCTATATATGTCGTTAAAATAAGCTCAAAATAAACTCAAATGTCATTTCCGCGAGACCGAGGAAACGTTTCGAAACCATTGACACTATTTAGATGGAGAAAGCAACGACCCGACGTTTTGTGTTCATTTTACACAATAAACAGACGTAGAACGACATCGACATTTTGGATGAATAATGCCATCAAATGCAGTAAATGGTCGTATTAAACTTAATATATATAGAACTGTTTTATTTCATATGAGCCTTTATAGGCCGAACTACAACCATACCTTTATTTGGAGAGTTTTGAAAGACGTGTAAATGATTGTGTAATGGGCCCTTGTTCACTTGCGACAAAACCTAAAGGCAGAATCCTTTGTCCGATTTCGTCTATATAACATTTGTATATTTAATGCTGCTCAGCTTCAATAATTTATATCTGATTGTCCCACTGGAAGCTCTTGTAGTTGTGGATCCAAATCAAACAAGCAAAAGTATTTTTGAAAAATACATCATTTCAGATATACTGTCAAATGGTTTGGAAATTTAATTATGTGAGATAAAATGAGAGCAAATATCCCTGTGTGCATATTCCCTGTCCCATCGTTCATCAATATTGACTTTGTAGAGACATTATTCTCTCGCATACCATCTCTGCGGCCAAATGTCATCTTCGAAATCTTTCCCCTTTCATTACTCAGTCAGCAGCAATTCTTAAAGATATTTACCGATTGACACGTGTCAAGCGAATGAACCTCAATAACTTCACAATCTTAACACATGCATTTTGAGTTAAGTTTAAGAAACTTGCTATCTTTATCCAGTTGTTAGACAACCTTCTCCTTAAAAACAGAGGGCTTGCATTGAAACCCTGAATTCCTCTATCTTGGTGGTTCAATATTGGACCAACTTATCTTGGCGACTCGACAATGGGAAAAATGAATCGTTCGTGCCTAGAATGAGAAATGCTTCGAAAGACGGAAATCTTATACCGTGTATACGCATGTGGAAGAAAAACATGACCTTTCTTATCCCGAAAAACCTCTTAAGTAACGTGATAGCGTTCAATGTGAGAGGATGAGTTAAATAAAGTCTCCTCAACACTCATCACAAGCAATAGACAGATTGATCCAAGATGATTGCGGTGAATGATTTAGCTCTAAAAACCGTTAGTGACTTACTGAGTGTCTATAGCGTCTATATATGGTTATTTCTAGCTCTCAGTCTTGCCAGGGGAATTCTAATCACCATACATTCAATTGTATAAAAACGGATCAGACGTCTCTCAAATAAACTGTAAGGCTTATTGGAACATAAGTTCACACTGTGTATGTTGTTGAGAGAATATAAGAACAATATGTTTACTGAACGGAGCAAATGTAGACATATTTGTACAGGGTTCGCGGAAAATATTTACACAGCAGTTGTGAGATTAATATTTTTGAAATATAAACCAACAAATTATTGGTGGGTTTGAAGTATACACGTAACTGGTCATAACGATTGGTAAGAAATTGATGCATATATCCCCACAATGTCAGATAAATGTATACATGAGGCGTCTATACAAGACTCAAACGTTATGCAAACAATGGTTATCATAAATCAGCATTTTGTGTTTGTAACTAAATAGGTCGCCTTATGAAAAATAACCCAACAGTCGATGCTTTCCCATGAATTTCAAGGAGTTATCATATTTACACTATCTTCAACAATTCATTCCAAATCACATTTAAAGTCCTAAATCAATTTATGACATCCTTCACTCAAGTCTAGTTTAATAACTAAGATCTTACATTTGTTCAATTCAGTAAGTCAACTGGGTTTGTGTGGACATATGACCGCAGCTGGAGGAACAAGTGTTTTGCCTCCGTATTAAAGTTTACTGAGAAGAGATCGGGACATGCCCACGATTGGACAGTAACGAATTGAAAGGGTTTTAGAGGAGGCTCTCGTGAAGCTATAATATTGGAAACAGAAAGATTGATCTGAAGGAGGAAATCTGCCGTAGCGAAATGGCTATTATTGCCAATATTTACATACCTGCAAGAACTAAAGCCAACACATCTTGATCTTCCCATTTCTGATGGTACGTCTTTATCTTGTAGCCATGGTTATCTGACCTTGTAGTTGTGATGGTTACCAACTTTTATGGTCGAGGTGTTTTCAGCATTACTAATACTGTACAATGTACATAAATATGTAATATCTAAAGCTCCATGTGTACATGGTGCTCTGAAAAATCTCTTTATAGTTTTATTATATACGCTTTTGGAAAACTGAATATTTCATGGAAGGTAGTCACTAACCATTTGGGAGTGGAACATCATCCTCAACCGACATGTTTCTATGTAAAACGAATAAACGAGTCATCGCCCTAACATACTGTCTGACTTTGGAAAAGGATAACAAATAATATTTTGTTCCACGTTTTAAGTTGTGTTCGTCATGTATTTATGGTGCAAAAATGCTTTCTCTCATTCCTGGTATATGACGGTGTGATGTGAAAATATAATAATAAAGTATGATAATAAAAGTAAATATAAGAGTCTCTCATATATACAATCATGTATATCTCCATAAGTCATGTCAACAATTATTAGTAGATTAAACTAAACATACTGTTTCTTCAGCGCTAATTTTGTTTTAAACTAAACCGAAACGTTATCAATATTCTACCATAAAATATGAAGACTTATGAAACCGCGTTAAATCTACAGGTAACCAAGCTCTACATTGAAAACACAGTATGTGTATCTTCAAAGAGGAGTCGAGGTGGAGACTAATGTTTTGAGTAGGTTGTCCGTTTGAATTTACGCTTGCTGCGGTACATATTAAACATACACCAATACACTTTACTCGCAGGAATGAGAACAAGTTGTAAAGCAAGTGATATTTTATCCGGAGTGGTATAAAGAGAGGATTAACTTGAAGAGATAAAGGCGTGATAACAGATAACCACAGCTCATAAGAATTTGTAAGCTACTTCAAAGGTTGCTTATTCACAGTGTTGGTATTTGAATACTACGGACCCACATTCATGGTGGAATAAACGATGGCACGATCTTCAAACATAAAATAACGGATAACCTGACTCAAAAGCTGAGAGGATTTTTTATAAACGTGTTTTTCCCTCACTTTGAAAAAGAACACAAGCAACTTTTTACCTACAACATATTTTTTAAAGAAGCAAAATTCCTCTTTTTAACAATTATGTTCACCTAAAAAAATACCAGTTAAAGGATAGAAAAACTTCAAATGTGTAAATTGAGTAGCATATCCCCAAGTGATGAAATGCAACTTTCTTAAAAAAATAAGGAAACGATTCCGATAAAAAGGAAATAATTTTAATGTATCAATGATGAAGCCTAATTATATTTCTTAGAGGCATGTGGTATAGTTATGATTTCCTTAATATCCAAAACTGTTTTTATTATGCTTTTATTTGTAAGTGAATTGTAATAAATAAAAAAAACCACATTTTATCAGAAATGGGTGAAAAACATGGTTCGTTAACATGATATTATACGAAAGGGTGCTCGATTAACTGCCTGTTCCGGCATAAAAATTAGACACCAACGGTTCATTTGCTGATGTACAAATGTGTTGAAATGTCTCTACTATAAAAAAGGGGCCAATTACCTGAAGTGTCTTCACAGTGTTCGTGCTAACAACAGTGTGACTATTGGCATCCGAACAGAGAATATGATCGATGTTTCTTTGTATAAAAATAATTTGGCCTACGATTCATCATAAAAAAAATGTTGAATTACTATTGTATTTTAAAAAGGATCTGAAAGGTTGTCAATTTCCTAAATCCATTACAGATATGTCATCTTGTCGGAAAAATTATCACAGTTTGAAGAGATAAACATTTTAAGATCACATTGGGTTTTTCATATGGAGAGATATTTTCCCATTATATTATTCCCTTATGTCGCCAGGGTTATTGATTTGAATCGCGAATTTCCAGTATTGCCTCAGGGTAATTATTAATCTTATTTCATTGTGACGGCGCGGACATGCACAGTGTTCGGATAATCGTCACTGCAGAAAAAAAGTTATAGCCCTTCAAAATAATCAGACACAGTATACTTAAATTTAATTAACCAGCAAGCTGTAGATATGATTTTTTGTACATCACACTGAGCTATATGATTATCGTTACATTTCAAGGCTATGTATGTTCTTCTTGTTCATTAGCTTTCTTGAAATCCATAAATTGAAGCCATGACGTGTGTAATACTGAACACAACATATCTCATCTAAAGTGAGGGCATGTCTCCGAATCAGGCGTCCAATTACATCAAGCAATGGATGTCTTGTGGTAACCAGAGACCATATGGTCTCTGTGGTAACATACCCCAAAATGCAGATATTATCATCTGACAAGTCTTTGATTTCAGCTTTTTTATTGTGAGAAACACAACGTTTCCGAGTATATTCTAACTCCTTCATCACCATGCTTACACCTGATGAAGGAGTAAGCATATACTCCGAAACAATGTGTTCCTCATAATAAAGAAGTTGACATCCATAAAGTCTCTTCCTTGTCATCTGACTTTCTGGAATCTTATTAACACAGTCGCTCGCATTTTCTGACGTTTCAATAGGCTCTTCATTTGTTTGAAAATGCACGAACATAAGTGGCATTGCCAACTTGACCTTATTTTATGTGATGCTTTGAAGGTGTTAATGGATCATATCACTAGAGGCATGACGCCAAAGGTTTCCATGCCCTGTAGAATCAGATTTACATGTGTATGACCCAGAATATAAGCAATGTAGTTGTTGAGAAGGTAAATCGATAAGTTGTCTCAGTAGCCAGACTGAGACAAAAACGATCATGTGATGTTTTTGATCATCTTTTTGCAAACTGTGTTGAAGTTTGATGATTTTATTCGTTCTCAGAGCAACTGAAGAATGAATTCTGCTTCTTTATTCTATTATCTTGGCATCATCCACTTATATAAGTTTCAACTTGGTAATGTCGGTACCTATGACATTCATTCTGATTTCCTTTACGTGACAATGCAAAATAGTAATAAACCTTTACAATTACATGTACATTTATTTTGTCTTTAACTTGGATACTCCTTAGTAATAACTTCTTTGAGTGGCATTAGTAATATTCGGCACGTTTTGTTCAACGGGCGATACTCAAACCTTAAATACTTCACAATAAAATTGCCTTTCTACACACGACGCCTGTATCAAAACTACCGGTCAGTTCTTTTTACCGAAACACCAGTGACCATAAAAACACGATGATGTTAGTCTCGTCCTGAGAATAAGCAGTACATGGGAAGAGCGCTAAACCACTACTTTTAACCTCATCAACACGAAGCTTTAAGGCGACTGATATCAAAACAGACCCAATGAACACGTCAATGAAACCGTTAAAGACATCATGCACATTATAGTAATAATTATAGATTCCAGTATCTGCAAACAGTAAGGTTTGCATGGAAGTCGTATATACGAGTGCTACTAATCTTGCAGAACATGCTCAACCTTCTGTTGAATTCTTAGCCTCTCTCAAGTTTACGAATGTTTATACTGTTATTCTTCTTCGTTGTATCAAAAGGTGAACAAGGTGAACGACATGGCCGTGCCAGCAATTATGTCTTTAAAGGGCACTTCAAGAAATGTGTCATTTGTTTCCCTAAGTGCACTAGCGGTATTTTTAAATAAAATATTGCCATTGGTGTGATGATGATGTGGCTACCAAGACCTTCCAATGCACCAGAACCACTTCAAGGATCGGTTCAAATGGATACGGAAACTGTACGGAACACGATAGGAACCTATTGCAGGAGAGGTGCACGCTTTGGAGGACCATTTGTTCACCAAGGTGGGGGCATTTTAGAGGCGGAACGGCAGCTCTGCATTGCAAGTTTTGGGGACGAAGGTTTTACCATCTATTGCCAGACATCCAATTATTCAATTTCGTCATGATTATGTTCGACCGATAGGATGACTCAGTCTGTTCTTCATCAACAATGCATCGTCACAATTCCGCGCATTGTCCAGACGTGAACCCCAAATAGTATTTCTTGGATGAAATGTAAAAACGCTTGTATGTTGTTAGTGCCAGTCCTGGAATAGCGACATCGAACTTGCCGTAGCCCAGATAGGTATAGACATATTACTAGGAACACCAAAAACCGTCTTTAACATCCTATTCACCAACGACGTGTCGCAGTTTTGAACTCTCATGGCGGAGTCCGTCGATGTTGACTCCCCTACACTTGCCTCAGGACTGCATAACACCAAACTGTCATAATTATCTTGAACCTTCCTGTTGACTTAATGTCTCACAACATTGTTTTGGGAATTGAAGAAATGTGGATATTTTATGTCAAAACATTTGGAGGTTATCGAAACAAGGTGATTCAAAATACCGTCTCGTTTCTTTTGTCCTTTAGTCAATATTCAGTAGATATTCTGCACGATGGAGTAAGAAAAGTCAAGCTAGTCTTACCGTTTTTAACGTTTAGCATTTAACGGTTATACGTAAACTGTTTAATATTGGAGGGCAGCCTATTGCTTTGAGAAATCAGCACGGCGTCAGGAAGAAAGATTTAATGAAAGCGTTAACTGTGCCAGGTACCAGGTACAGGACCCGTACTGAGACCTTAACACACAAAAACACACACACACACACACACACACACACACACACACACACACACACACACACACACACACACATGACACACGCGCGCGCGCACACACAAAACAAACCAGCATATAAGGAAGTGAGTGGATCCAGTTCAAAGAACTGTGTTGTCGTTATTCATGGGAATACGCCCAATTTACACTTTTCCCTTTTATCAGGGCATGTTTACAGACGACTGTCAAACAGGCAATGGCAAGACTGAGGCCCACGTGATCTACATACATAATTCGGAAGAGCTTAATCTTTATTGGGGTTAGTCACCAGTTCAGTTTACAACGACCAGTGGACATGTAATTTCGGGACTGAATTTATTCATATGGCGTAATTGAAACTCTCAGCCTCATCACATCGTTATTCGGGTCCTGTTTTCAACCGATGAAAAAATCCTCACACGTACTTTACATCAAAATTTCACTTTTCAGCTTTAAACACAAAACAATCCCAAATTCAATCAACTATCGTTGGTAGTGGATGCCAAATGGCGATTGGAAGTATTCCCCAGATAGCACCAACAGTGTTGAGATTAAAGTGATCGCGATGGAAGGGAAGGATTTAACATCCGTCTAACGTACCACAGAGTCTCTTGATGTATAGAACTACAGTTACAGACCAAGCACAACATGTTCCGTTTGATCTCAGTTAGAGTGAGTGAGCGAGTTGGTTTTGACGCCGTTTTGGACAATATTTGAGTTGTATCACGGCGCCTAACCTTGATGCTGTGGAAAAGCCCGAAGTGATGCAAGTCTTAGACGTTTACCACTTTGGTGAAACCCAAGAGCACAACATTAGTTGGAAACCAGCTATGTGCTGTCATAAAATCTTCTAAGAGGATTTGCAAGTTTATTGATGATAGCCATATAATTACATCACTGATAGAGCGAGATGTGTATGCTTCTTAATGGCGAGGCATTGAATTGGTATTGAAATATTGTAATAAATCTGTAAAATCTATGGATCTACTTTTATGGTGAAGCACCGCGTGAACTCACCTCAGTCTCAATGCCTATTGCTGACTGCTCAGCTGCTCTCGTCCACAAGCCTATGTTATTAGATGCCCTATGAGGACGGCAGTCTGTCACCCCAGGCCCCTGTTAGTACATATGTGTTGACGCGACATATACGGACATATTGCTTTTCCTGAAATGGTTTCACTTAAAAAGAGAACTTCATCGAAGATATAGTTGATAGAATATATCGATATTTGATGCAACCATAACATAATTTGACAATAAATGTTTAGTATTGAGACAAAAAATAATATATGCGAGAAATTGATAATTGTGCAATCTTCATGTTGATGACAGCGTATGTGTTTGCACTTAGTCTACTTGTGACGTTCAACATCGGAGAAATATCAATTTATTTATTTGATTTGACTTTCTTTCATTATATCTTAACATTCAATTCCCAATAGAGATTATTCGATAGTGTTATCAAGTTTTATCAATGCAATCACAACTAAGTGTGTTAATATGTGTGAACCTTTCCGATATATGTACATGATGTACGATGCATGTAAATGACACTGATTAAATACCACTTTCAAACATGAAAATGAACAAGTAAAAACATCAGAAGGAACCAATTTATGTTCGTTGTTTTTTTCTGAAACCAAAATACCTTGTACGTTAGAAATGCAATCGAGTTTAGAAAGATAGATCAATATAAACAATCATAGTGCAGCAGGGCGTGGACATGCTTTCAGCTGCTGAGCATTAAACGCATGACTTAATCAGTCAATAAAATAAATATAAGTACTTATAGTCATTACATATACGTAGTGAGTACGAGTAGTGTTGGGTGTACGACGAGTGATTAGCAGCTTGATAACTAGGCAGTCTACTTATACCTGCTGCTGCAACAGAGTATAGCTGACCGAGGAAAAGGAGATCTGCATCGCCCCCAAAATGCGGGTGTATTCAGATCGGGGTCTATCAATATACCAATCGGCCACAAACCTTTACATCTGGTGTACTTATCGACGTGTTATCGATTGATTGCCGACACAATTGTTCCTGATTGTCGCACTGTAATGGTTGCCCTATGCTTGGAGGCTGTGTTCCTGTTAATAGATTTCTGTCCTTCGTGACAGACAGGCAATGAATACAGACACATTAACAGACAGAGACTCATAATAGAAGGATATTTGATTTCTGCTGTTGCCTTTACCTCTACTACGAGAGTACGGATACTATATATTGACATGCTTGATTCCCTTAACGTTTTGGATGGTTTGAAAGGGAAGCTATTTATTAACATTTACATGAATTAACCGGTGCACGTTTTGGTGGGACGTTAGTTCGAATTCCATGGGTAATAAATGTTAATGTTCATTCAGGGCAAACACAATATCCTGTTCCTCTGCGTGTTGTATTGGAGCTAGATAACAGCATATAAGATCTTCCATGTGACGTTTGTATTCCAGAGCACTAGCATGCCAAACTGATTTGTAAACAATGCTGCAAGATACAACAATGTTATAGGGTAATGGTGAAATTGGATCATTATGTATTATGACTTAAATTTAATCTAAAAGACGAACATAATACATTTATTTGGACCTTTGACAATTTAATATAACTGTTGTGCTGCTTTGATGTTATTTATTACATTGTAAGCCATTCTATCGAACAGATTGTGAAATTGGCATATTGATAGAACAATATGTAATATTTCTACTATTGGAATATCAATGTTTCCGAATATCACGAAGACGTGAAAGACGTTCTGGAAACAGTACAACCTGCATTGGACAGGCCCCTCGAAATAACTAACTATAGTGACCAAACCTGTCCTGCATTAGGGAAGGGCGCTCATATCTAAACATCATATGTCATATGTTACGTCTTTCAAAGCCTGGTGTGTAGCAAAATATACTGAACTTGTTACGTTGGTTAGGTTATATCCGGGCAACGCCGGGGGCCCAGTCGTTTCAGGCACCTGTGTTCTGTAGACATGCCTGAAATTAATGACTGAGGGTTCGTATCCGGTTCGCCCTGATAATATTTCTAGGTTTGTCTACATCAGTGTTCGAGGGTTCCACCAAAGGTGTAAACGCCTGAGACCTTTATCACAACAGACCCCCCTCCCACATATGAACTGAAGTAAGGCCTCCATCAGCGTTAAACCAAACCAACCTACTCCTTTTGTCATACTTTATTGAGAAACGATTTGTCGTGGGCGAGATAGTTTGGTTTAACGCCGCTGAAAACGTTATTTCGGTGAATTACGGCGTGTGGGCTGCATGTGGGAGGGAAGTCCGACGTGATGCACTTCCTGGGCGTTATCACTTTGGTAAAGCTGATTGAATAAATATTCAAGAAATTATTCCTTCGCCGTGTAAAATGTGCAGACAAGGGGACATGTATCGTGGTCTTCCCAATGAATATAAATTCCCATTGGAAGGACTGATACAAATAACTATTTTCAATACCGACAGTAGCGGTAAGGCCTTCTTCAACACCGGGATACACTGGCTCGTTGATTGGTTAACTCACTTGGCAAACAAGTGTAATGAGGTACGTAATCTTATTAAACCATGCCTTCCCTGCAACCATCTAGCCCTGGAAGCCATGCTGTGTTTTTAAAGCTGCATTTAAATGAATTTTGTGCTTCCTACAGACCATTTTGTCCTTTTGCTCCTTGAGGATGTTAAATTTACATTTTTTCTTATCGTGACGTCCCCCTTTTTAACTTTTGTTTGTTGTGAAGATACAGCTCCTTTCCGAAATTGGTAATACGTTTGCAATCCTAAACGTTTGCAAGTACTTGAAAATGTTTGTGGAATGTGGTTTTATTGTAGAGGGTAGCACTTCTGTCTGGTGTAATAGTGGTTATTTGATGTTTGAAAAGGATGACAGCTGGGGTTTGACAGGAGACAGTGTATTTCTATTGGCATAGTGTGCAGGAAGACAGTTCAGACGATAGTCTGCCAGATGTGTATTAACGAGACGAGACAGCCGGGCACTGACATTCCCAAAGGTAACGAAGTCAGACTGTGGGTACACCAGACATTAGGAACTATGTCTTTTGTTGTTTAAGAAGGAAGTTTTTGTCGCCAGAATTCGGACAGGTATATTTGTAATGTGAATCAGAATACACATACAGTAAATATATTAATATTCCCACTGTACGTCGTGAGGTTTTATGGAAGACATTTGGAGGTGAGAATGTCGCATCAGTGACCAAAATGATGTAGCTGCAATTCCATATTTTGACTTGTAACTTATATTCCAGTTGCAGTTGACTTGCCTTTGCATGTGTTTGTGATTGTGGGAGATGGTCGGAATCGTACACTCGCCTTTAGTAGAGATTTTTTCTTCTTATTATTGTGGAAATGTTTTTTTTATTGAATCATCCACACATCTGCCTTTAGATTATGATCAGTGAAACTTCAATAGATACACAAAAGACACACTCATGTTTACAGACAGGAAAGTCGTTCACTCCATGTGCTATGGACCATCGACTTTGTATCGAAAGGTTGGCCGCTTATATTTTATGGAAAAAAGTACAATATGATTAGTCTATGCCACTACACATATTGGTTCTCCAGGTTCTCTAGTTGTTTTGAATCAATCACATCGGCCTGCACATTGATGAGAGGCAACTGAGAGGAATCAAGACGACTCATTTACTGCTTGAATCATGCGTTATTCATATAAATCCACTTTTGACAATGCCCTCCGACATTCAGGACTCCCAGGAGACGGGGAGCATGGTGTCTACCACGGAATGTGTCTGCCAACTCTACAGGAGGAGTTCTAATTACTCTCTCGGCGTATGTGATAATTAATCTGTCTTCTATGGTTTGTCCGTGGTTAAACTAAACTAGATTGAGCATACCGTAACGTGTGACATAGTGTTTCCCACATTAGCAATGCATTAAAGGCGGTGAACCTATTTGATTTGGTCGGAAAGATCATTAAGCGATACACCACACATGCATTTTATCATATATTACTTATTAGTAACTCCTATGTTCATTCTGCTGCAGGGGAGCACGGGTGGCCCAGTCGTCTAAGGCGCCGCGATTCGCTGTGCAGAGTTGCGTCCCTTGGGCACGCCAGAAACCTATGATTGGGTTCGAATCCCGGTTCGCCCCGATTATGTTTCTAGGTTTGTCAGCACCATACCCGTGCTCACGGGTTTCACCGAAGTGGTAAACGTCTGAGACCTGCATCACTTCGGGCTTTCCTCCCACATTAAGCTGACACGCCGTGATATAACTGTAATACTGTTAAAAGCGGCGTTAAACCCAACTCACTCACTCACACTCATTCTGCTGCTTTTTATTCAGAATTCAATTGTTTTTACGATGCTGACAGCAAGCACTACACGGGTATATCCATGTATTCACTTTGATAATTGAACAAGTACGAAAGCCTGTAACGCCAAAATGTATTTATAGAGAAAGGAACATACGTCAGCATTGTTGAGATTTCCCAAGGTTCCCCAGCTTTCCTCAGGTATTGCTCATGCCAACAAACCAATGTAGAATTGAAAGTGAAATAGGTCAGTATAAACCAGGCAGCACTAAACAATGAGCTTACAATAGTGTACAGTATTCCTCTGAGGAAGAACACATGATGAAACATAGACTGGAGAAAGGCGCCTTATATTTTTGTAAATTGTATTGCAACGACCTCATTGAAATCAGTTTGGACGAGAATACACCGCAAACCAAATCCCACGGATTATTTATCAGAATAGCCAAGGGAAGATGAATCTCTCTAAGTCCGTTTCTAATGATTAAGGGGTCCCCTGTGATGCATGGCTGGCCAATATCCCGTTTGGAGGACATGCTCCCTAAATCTCTCCCATTAACTCGTAAATGTGTTCGTTAACCAGGAGCTGAATAGTTCTCTTGTGGGAGCAACGCTAACGTTTCTGTAACGTTCACACGCCACAGAAACTTAAGTCTCACACCGAGAGCTCTTCAGGACATGACGTATTGGCTGTATTAAACTGAATGTACCGTACGTGCAGAAGCACTGGGAACTTTGATATTACTAGTATTTGTTTAGGAAATATTGATAAATACTGCTCATGTGAATCTGACTGGCTATTCATCACAGAGCGTTCCTTGGAGGGACGGGGCTGCAGACACGAAGGTCAAAAGCCATTGGGAGCAAGGAAGTCATCGTGTTGTCTCCAGAAACAGAATGATCCTGTCCATTCCGTATGCTGTATTCCACCTTATTGATTCGGGATGACACTCTTACAAGATATAAGTGATATTGCATGTGGCCTTCGTTGAGAACATTCCTTTTCTTGAATAAGAATCAGATTGCCTTTCAAAGGGTCACCATATATCATTTCGAATTGCTTCTTTTGTTGACAGTCTCATTGGGACTGAGAACAGTTTTGTTATTGTAAACCACAAAAAAATGAAAAGTACACACCGAACTCGTATAGAAGAAACGCAAACATTGTCTGATGTCATTTGCTTCTTTGAACGCTTGGACCTTACTGAGACTTTGCGCAAGAAACGCTGACGCTGTAGAGTGAATGTTGTTTATTATGTAGTCAGATCAGTAAGATATCAACTGCATCAGTGACGTCTTCTAGGACAGGTGACTCACAGTGTTAGCATTGACCTACTTGATGAAGTTTCCAAACGGTCACCAATCCAAAACTATCAGTACTCAGATTTCTCAATTTCTGTTCCCATTCCAGGCAACTTAAATAAACTGGGAAATACGTACTTCATCTACCATCACAATGGAAAAGTTCATATTCGGGTCTGAATTGTTGCATGGTTTCTTTTGCAACAAAAAAACAAAGTACTTACTTTTTCGTGGCGGGTCTGCCGGTAGCGCAGGACACACTTACTCTTTTCGCAAACACCTGGCTTTATCATTAATTTCCGGTGATCCATGCATATATTTGACACCACTAATTTGCATTTTACGTCCAAATGGACTCTATCTCCTCGGATTATTTTCTGGCGTTGACGTTGTATATTTAGCCGTCTAAAGTTTGTCCATGCCGAGAATCAATCAACTTCCCCGTTATCACACCTAATTAGCCTGAAGAATCGTTTGCGCTTAATTATCTTCGTCGATTCCAGTGACAACAATGTTGCAATTAAGTGGTACCTGAACAGCAGTTACCCACGGTGATGTATGCGAATCTGGATAAATGAATATGTTTTATTCAAAATCGTCTCGATTTGTGGTAGTGCCATTTCAGATAATTGTTCCCATCTTCAAAGGACAGTGTTCAGTGCAATATAAGCAACAGCCTCGATTGTCTTCATCCACACAATGTGTAAATCAGGTGCCTATACAGACGCCTACACTTCTTATACCATCAGTGTTGATTGCTTAAGGTGGTCTCAGGTGTCATGAATCTTCTTAGGCAAATCTAATCAGTTGCGTCAATGATTACTCAATGAACACCTGTCGGGCTCTCTTTGTTTTAGAAAAAAATGACACACGTTTGGCTTTTAGGGACTGAATTACCACACCTTTCTCACTAAATTAGGCTGGAGCCTATTTTGGTGACAGTAATGAGATGTCACAAAAGAACATACCGTTGGGCAACAACTGGACGAGCGTCATACTATTTTATGTCTGGCGGAAACGGATAGCTGGTCTCCTGTTGTCGAACGATTTTTACAAGAGCGTTGTGAAGCCAGAAGGAGTTAAAATGTCATTGTGGGCAGATGGGAATTGTAGTCAGACAGGCGTTCGGACCCAAAGCATTAATTCATCAAATTATTTTCAATTTAAAGTTACATTATTCTCGATGTTTCTTCTTTGGGAAATATTGTATGTAAGTAGGATGGTGGCATAATATTACCATTTATTGTATTGAAATTCAAGATCATCGCCGGTCTCAATTATTTGCTAAATATAACATCATTTGTAAGACATTTGCGAAATCCATGTGTAAGCTTAGAAAACACTCCTGTAGTAGTTTAATACTTGATAACCATACTTTAAGCAAATTAAAACTACATTTATGGACATTATAGTATCTATGAAAATGAATTACCCCGTCACATTTACTATTATCTTCCCGAGGCAAGAGAGTTAACTGACTTTAAAAGTCCAGTTTCCACCCTTGCCGAACTAGGCTGGAATTACTGAGCTCGATCGTAGCGCCACCAGTGGCTATTACCAGTTATGTCCCTTCTAAGCCTCTCGTATGGACCAATCAGATTCCACCTCTCGTATCACTTGCGTTTGCTTCACACAAAATGGTGGCGCCCAGTCAGGACGATCTGATCGATAATCAAGATCTATATTGTGATAAAACGGGTCTTACATCGCGAAATGCACCAAATCACGTGTGCATCTTGATTAAAAACATGAAAGAATTTGGAAAATATCTGCTGACAACTAGTTGGCGGTGCACATGCTTTGCAAATCCTGCAATCGATCGAAATCTGCACGTCAGTTTACGAACCGGATTTCGATTTCGGTGCGCGATTTTGATTGGACTATGCATAGACTCATTAGTCCAGACAAAATGTAACTCCATAATACCAGCCTAGTTTGGCAAGGGTGGAAACTGGACCTTTATAGTCAGTTAACTCTCTTGCCTCGGGAAGATGATTTACTATCGGCTACGGCATTGGCTTTCCTGTCAATTTCAAAACATTTTAAAAATGAGTTATCTCACCTTTCTGTTATCCCACCTTCTGATACACCCTTAGTTAAAAATCCTAATGTCTTATCAACAGCTCAAACACACAGGATACTTTTATGGCTTTCTCAGACAGTATTTTACGAGCTCAGGTATAGACCAACATGTGAGTAACTATGGATCCACACAGTTACAGTGTCGATCAATCAAGCTTCAGGATGCACAAAGCCTATAGTATAATCACGAGTTACACGTAGTAGAGGGTATCCATGAGATAAACTTGTTTATTACCCACGTGGTGAAGATACAGTTGGTAAGATACTAAAACCCGTATGTTTATTCATAAAAGAATCGCGAGACGTCATTCATTTTGCAACTACAAGGCAGAACTGAAGCAATCTCATGAGAGCGAGAGGTATTTACAAACACTTTATTAAACCAAACAAGATAGTCACACGGATCAAATTCGGTTTGCATTCTATATAAGTTATGCATAGAGTTTCAGACATGATATAATCGAGCTATACCCATATGCAATGTACGACTACCGATAGATCGAAGGTCCCCAGGAGCGTCAAGCACCATACCACTTTCGCAACTTTCAATTTGATTTAACGTAAAATGATAAGCGTGGTGAAATGAAGTCAGTTTAAACTAGCTGGTCAGATATCAAGACTTACTTGGAATGATCCGGTTGCGCCATCAGTGCACCCCTCGAAGCGTATTTTGTGGCACTGTTTCGGGAGTTGTTTGTTCACGAATGTACGACCAGGGCCCACTTTCACAGAACAATCTTAGTTACAATGGATCTTAGGCGGCTACAATCAACTTTACAATCACCATACAATTGTCCTATTCCACTTGCACAAACCGATCTTAGCGCGATTGTCAGACGGCTAAGATTGAAATCTTCAACGATGGAGGTACGAATATTTTATACTCGACTCCTGTCTACAGTTGTCTGCAAACGCGCATAGTTTGCTGCGCATACAATAAGTGGAACCGGTAACGACACGCAACACGTACCTACCTACATCGTAAAATCCTAAATATATCCTTCATGTTTTCGTTTCGTTGCTACAACAAAGGATGTTATGACTACCATTTCAAAAAACAGAAAGACGGGAACTTTCAAAAACGCATAGACGGGAAATAAGAATAATGAATAATGTTTCGAGAAAGCAATTGTTTATATATATTCACTTGGTATTAATTTTTTATTTTTTTTAAAGTGTGAATTTTATTTTTGCTATTTATGGGATATTTGGCAAAAAATGCAAATGTTTTATCATGTATATTTGCTTGTATGATGAATACTTGTATTATTTTTCTTTTAAATTCTAATATTTAACCGCTTGTCCCCGTACGATTTGATTTTAGAATTAAACATGAATGATTTGATCTTCAGCTTGTATTTATTTGTACATTAATTTAATGATAAACTAAAGACAAAATAACTGACACGAATGTGGCCCAAAAGAAATATAGGAGGAGCTCCGCGATTCAACAACACTGATACACTGGGTAAGGTAGATTGTATTCTACGGGCTTATACAAAGGGAAACCACTCCCATCTAGAGTATAAACTAAGATTAGCTGCCCTTGTCGAAAAGGCCACGGACGTTACAAATCGCTTGCGGGACGACTTAGGTTTTTATCCTTCCTTTGTTTAGCGAAAAGGTATGTTGTTTCACATTTCTTTCAGCATTGAGTTGGATGGGAATATTCCTTTTAGCTATCGACTCGACAGTTACATAATGGTAATTAACGATATTTCTGACGTTAAATCTGTGGTGCGTTCTTCATGTTGTTAAAGTGTCGATTCGAATTATAAAGTTTAACAAAATGAAGAGGCAATGTTTGAACGTAAAGCAGATTATTTATGTGAAACAGACCAAGCCTTGCACGCCATTTTGTCCCGTTTTTTTAGGGACTTCAACGATCTTAGCTACTTAAGATTGGTCCGGACCAATTGTAAGTTTCGATTGTAGCTTACAATGATCTTAGCCTACAATCGCTTTGTGCAAATGGATGGCGATTGTAGCCGAAGCCTAAGATCGCGATCTTAAGGATTTACAATAATTGTAGCGCTAAGATTGCTTTGTGCAAGTGGACCATGGGACTACAACATTCTTAGCTACTTAAGATTGGTCCGGACCAATTGTAAGTTTCGATTGTAGCTTACAATGATCTTAGCCTATAATCGCTTTGTGCAAGTGGATGGCGATTGTAGCCGAAGCCTAAGACCGCGATCTTTAGGATTTACAATAATTGTAGCGATAAGATTGCTTTGTGCAAGTGGACCCAGATCACTCAAAGTGAACATTCCGATACAAATCATTCGAAAACTCGGTAGAAGTGTGCCTGATTTCTGATTATGTGGCCCAAAATATCCCAAATGTAAACAATAACATTCCCTATCTCTCGCGTAAAACGCTGTGAGAAAATCACGGTTGTCTTTTCTTATTCCGGAGGTGGCCTTGCCCTTCGTTCGAAGCTGTCACTGACATGCAAGCAGACTTGAGTTTGTTGATCACGACTTCAGTATAGGTGGTACAGTTAGCATGAATATCTTTGGCGAACACTCTGATTCCCTCTTGCAAAATGGCACGGACATGATATAAATTCAACTGATAGACCAAGGAAACCGAATCATTTTGAATGCACAGACGGGACCCCGGCAGTGCGAGTGACGGACTGTTGGTCCGATATTCAAAGCGTGGCGCTAATGTGACTTTTAATATTTTCTTATATGTGTCCTGCGTACTAACAACATGGCGCTTGAATAACCATAAGTTGAAGAAATTCTTCCAAAAGGATCTTGAGCGTCGCTGCTGTTATGTTTGCAAACACAACTGCAGGCGCATATTGTTAATACATATGCATTGAAATTTCAACAATGCCCATATTTGGGCATATATCAATATTCATGTGCAACCAGATTTTGCAACCGGTTCCAGTTTGGTCTGTCAACGCACGAAGGTGTTATGTATTTACACTTAAATATATATTTAACGTGGGTAATAAATAAAACACCTCTTTCGCTCGGTCAGATACCATAGAAAGTTCACGAGTTTCGTAAAAAATGTATCCAACGAGAATAGGTGTAGTATTCTCTATGGGTACTTTTGATCATGACGTTGACATATTATCAAGACCGGATCAAAATCCTCCATTTCATGGCATGAAACATGTACATAGATGTTTGTATAATTATGACACTGCGACAGTTGTCATCAACATGTAGAAATAATGTATATCAGGATAAAGGCTATAGTATTCATTGATAAATTGATTTCTAATATGAACATTTAACGGACAAACAAGTGTCAAGTGCTACTCATCTTCAATATCACACAAATTGAAAATCCTGTTTAGTCGTAATGTTACGACGTGCATACCCTCCTCAATAACGTACATGTAGACGTACTTGAACACAGACCTAAACAGTCATGTAATTTAAGAGAAGGCATTGCGCTTTCATTGTGTCTGGTAAGCCAACCCATTATTGTGTTATAATAGGGACTAATATCACCACTGAACAATACTAGCATTCGTTAGAGTTTGGTGTAAATCAATTTCGATGTTTTATTACATTGCCTGCATGAGCGCATACATTGATGTATATCACGGTTTATCTTCTATATTTTATTTACAATATTCATATACATTACGCTCTCAAAAGATATCAAAAGACACAAGGGTGAGATTCTATTTATCATCCAACGTCGTTCTTCCAACTTTTTCACTTTGTAGACACTAATAAGCAGTGTCGTAAGTGTAAAAAGAGTGAATAGTTGTGGTATCTGACGGGCGAAAGCGAGTCAGAAACCACAACTATTCACGAGTTTCATAAAAATTGTTTTACACGGGAGCGAGTTTAGTATTTTATTTATTACTTGCCATTTATAACGTTTTTAGAATTATACTGTTGAGTGTGAATAGGCTGACACCCACACGACCCACGGCATAATCCAATTGAGTTCAACATAATAATACTTCAAACACGCCAAAACTTGAAACGTATGAATTTAATACCATACAACGGTCTACCTTCAGAATTCAGGCGTCCGTTCCACAAAGCTATCGTAGCGCTAGGGTTATCGCAACTCACAAACTTTAACTTAGACCAACGACTGTCGTTGCGCTACAGTACGATCGCCTTGTGGAACGGGGCCTTGCACCTCAAAGTTTACAATCACGTCAAAGTACCCGATGACGTAATTTGTTTAATGTTGTTGCAAGATCCATCGGCGAAACAATGCCATGTGACGTCAGCCTAGCAACAAGGTTGCTGCGGTCATCGAGTGTGCATAAGCTCCTCTCAGTGATCTATCATCTCCACCCGCAATGTCGCTGAATAAGCCAAGGGATGTCGAGAGCTTTCAATATTTGTTCATGAAACGTGTCCCGAGAGTACATAAGCACGCGTTTTGGTATTACACAATGTGTAACACAGCTGTATGTTTATTAAACGGGTGATCTCTTCACGGCAAGTAATAAATCGCTTGATCTCACCCAAGCGATATCTCCTGTGGTAGCCAGTTTTTGGATGATAATATAGGCTATTCACATTGGACGAACCGTCTTAAGTGTAATTGAAAAGACATCATTGTGAGATATAAATTGTATTTAATAATTAAAACGCTACCTTTTGAAACGCAGATGGTATTCCGAGCTGATTTGTTTGTCAGTCAGTTCGTGTCGCAGCGTAACACCGGCACTATTTGTGTTGACAAAGAGAGCACATGAGTTGAGTATTTGTTTCGAACAGACACTGTTTACATGTTGTGCTGTGACAACACCAACCAATTCAAACACGGTAGTCTTATATTACATGACAACAGAACCCGTGAAGATCTGGGTTAGAATATGTTGTCAGCATCTCATGAGGCGATTTAAGGGATTTAAAAGTCAGGCTCGCTGACTTGGTTGATGAATGGCATCGTATCCCATTGCGTGGATCGATGCTCATGATGTCAATGGGGGCACGGGTGGCCAAGTCGTCTAAGGCGCCGCGATTCGCTGTGCAGGGTTGCATCCCTTGGGCACGCAAGAAACCTATGATTGTGGGTTCGAATCCCGGTTCGCCCCGATTATGTTTCTAGGTTTGTCAGCACCATACCCATGCTCGTGGGTTTCACCGAAGTGGTAAACGTCTGAGAACTGCATCACTTCGGGCTTTCCTCCCACATTAAGCTGTCACGCCTCGATATAACTGGAATACTGTTAAAAGCGGCGTTAAACCTAATTAACTCACTCACTCACATGATGTCAATGGATTGTCTGGTCGATTATTTGCAGACCGTCATATATCTGTAATGTTGCTGAGTGCAAACAAAACATGACAACATACCTTACTGACAGTGTGTGTTTCTGCGTGCTTATATTTGTGTGTGATTTTCGCATGTTGTCTTTCGGGGTTATATTTACATATGTCCACGAACCTTCTGAATATACGAACGCTGACTGCCCTTAATTGTGTTGTGCTGGATATTGACTAAAGCCATACTGACGTGACAAGTTGACTCTATACAGTTGTAGTATTGGTATTTATGTAGTTGTAGTAGTCGTAGTTCTAGATAGGAACTAGTAATAATTTGTGTAGTATCAGCTGTAGTAGTAGTAGTAGTAGTAGTAGTAGTAGTAGTAGTAGTTCGTGTTGCTGTCATGGTCGGTGATTATAAGTTTGTTGTGTAGTAGATGTCGTCGTTGTTGTAGTGGTAATATGTTGTAGCCGCTGTATACGTAGTAAAAGGAGTAGCTCTAGTGGAAGTTGTAATTATTGTAGTACCCGTTGTAATTCAGGAGAAATTTGGAGTCTAGACGGTCTATATGCCCATTTGACACGAATTAATGTGCGTACCCAATACAATTGATTCACTGATGTTTCGTGCGGAGTTTGGTCAACACGTCGACGTCCTGCGAATACCCCATTTGTGTTTGTTGTCCATGGTAAACTGCGATATAGCCGTGACGGTATCTCAGTTGGCTAGCAATATATAACTAGAATTAATGCGGAAACAGACACAGACACAGACACATACGTAGACAGAGACACAGACACACACAAACTGAAATGAGTGAAGTAATAAAAATATCATATCAAATAAAATGTCTCTCTGTACACATACGCTTTGCTTTAAATACACAATGACACACACATTAATGCTTGCCAATAGATCAAAAGGACAGTTTTAGTGCCCACATAACAATAATATATCGATACGGTCTTCTTTTGAGAGTCTTATTTCCTTTAATGCACGTAAAACACACTTATGTATAATCATCGCCTTCATAATTGATTTTAGACGAATGTATACGTGAAATTGACTCAAGTTCTTATGTCACAAATTACCATTAAGGATTTCAAATCAAGGAGTTGCGTGTTGGAAATGATTACGTCTCATCTCTCCTGACGCCTAAAATCTACCAATCTTCTAATGAAGAACAAACAGTTGGCGGCGAAAGGAAAACAACAATCATTAAAACAACAATAGAATATGGTACTATTTCAGAAACGTATTTCTGTTTTATGACAGATGTCTTGGGAATGTTGTGAACATTTCGATCACAGATTTATTACTGCACGGAAAGACCACTTAAGTACCCAGTTCATTACGACCCAGCGGCGACGAAATGGTGTTTTAGTTTTTAATCATTTATGTGTTCGGAAACATCGCATTTTATGTTTTTTAACAAGAGCTACTCCAACATAAAATTGAATTCGTGGAAAAATACATCCTATATTTCGCAAAAAGAGACAGCGAGCTCACGTAAACATCGATACAGTCGTTTCACCCAAGTAAGCTAAACGTGAAGACATGAATCTTTGATGGATAAGGATTTCTTTATTGTTTGTCTCGATGTTTTAGGATTTTCGATGCTCTTTTCATTAAGACTTGCATGCCAACATGTTCTTCCAAATTCTAAATGCCAGCCAAATTCAAGGAAATAACCCGCGTAATATCAGCAGTGCACATTATAATGACTTCAATTTACTTAATTGAACGATTGCATTGATCCAGTTTGTCAGATTGTGACAATATAAGTGAATATAGTTTTACGCCGTTATTAACAAGATTCCAGCCATATCACGGCGGGGAACACCAAAAAATGGGTTTCACACATTGTACCTTGATGGGATCCGGAATCGAACCCGGGCATTCAGCGTGACGAGCGAACGCGTGAACCACTGGGCTACCCCTTCGCCCCCGTGACATTAGAACCAAACGTTCTATATGTTCTGTCCAAACTTTAAACAAAGTAACACTAATGGTATCGTAAAAACAGTTTTGGCATGTCCTACATCAAGACAGGCTACATAAAAAAAGGATATGTTTCTCAAAACAAAAAGTATCATCTAATACAATGTATTGATACAAAAAGAGCTGCCAATCTTCAATCCGAAGTCTTCACAGCATCTTAAGCAAATGTACGCCTCGTAATTGAAACACGTAAATGCTTAGAGATCGTGTTAAGACAACACCCGACCTAGACACCAAGATCAGATGTAATCTGTTTCCACGGCCTAATGTAGCATTAACGTCTTGTCTGCACCGTCATTGTTAACAGTCTAATGATCTGAAATCACCATCCATGCCTCAGCGCTTTCGTAAACAAACTTATGATTAGTTGTGAAACCCAATGCCATAACACTAAAGTCCATATCAAACATCAAACTACCGGTACTGACACTGTAAGTGATACGTACATCATGCAGTTGACATAATAATGAATGTCAGCATCCCCGTCACTCGTCATCTATCAACGCCTGTACCAGCAATAAGCTGCAACTAACGGCCACACATTTCACAGTCCTGTCGGCCCTTTCATACAGCCCTAACACGGTATTGATAGAGGTAGCGATCACGGAGCCTATTCTCATCGTTCGCAATATGTTGCCATATTAGATTCGATCTGAGCTGGGCTTCAATTCACCCATCTCGCATTCATTGGCCTGTTTCAGAGTACGAACGGGCTATGGGACATTGAGATGTTTATTGGAATCCGGGGCGACTACACTGCAGTTGGTTTGAAACAGACATGCAGTTCATCTCTAACTCAGTCAATGATACACAGATGCAGGTGAGTGTATTCATTTGTTAAATTGATTTTTTGACCACAGGTAACCATGTCGGCTTTGGCTTAGGTGCTTATCATTTATTCGTAGTCTACATTGAGAGAAAACAATCATTTTTGTATTTCACTGGAATCAACCTTTAAAATTCAAATAATTATTTTTAACTTCAATATGTACTTTATATACACAGCATAAATGCATAGAGAATTAAATACTAGCCATTTTGTGCATGTGATAAGTGACTTAGGATATACTTTGCTTTTTCTTACAGAAACAGTAGCTGGATATATTGTAGTATCAACCATTCCTTTTGTTAAAAATGAACAGTATATTATGAACAGTATACATGCAAAGAGGATAAAATTGCCATCGTTATTATATTTCTCATGCAATGAGTCAAAGATGTGCGTAAACAAGCGTACATGTTAGTGATTTTAGAGTAACAGCACCTGTAATTGTGTAGGTGGTGTATATTGACAGTCGGTGAGCCATGTCGGACCGATACATTACATATATCTCCCTGCTGACATTTACCGATTTAAAAGCCAACCCCTTTTTTGATAAACCAGATTCTTTTACAAAGTCATTGAACAGGAGTATTGAGGGAGTTCTAAACAAGTAGTAGTTAGACTCATAGACACGGTTATTGTGGAATTTGATATATGGTTATAATGTAACTTCTGCCAGAATAGATTTTATACCAATGAAAAAAATACTGTGTGTTCTACCCTCTTGTTAATGCTTGTGCTGTGCAGAATGAACTCGTTCATAGCAGCGTACCGTTACAGCGTTGAAGTGAATTACATTCATTTATTCATGATAACTGGACATGAGGGCACTGCGAGTAGGCTTTGTCGCTCTGGTTAGTTCTTAAGAAGTCAATGAGTGGGGATTAATACCACATTTAACGGTAGTTCATCTACTTCACAGCGTGTTAGCATATGCATCACGACGTGTTAGCATCTATATCACAACGTGTTAGCATCTATATAGCGGCGTGTTAGCATCTATATCACGATGTGTTAGCATCTATATCACGACGTGATAGCATCCATATAACGACGTGTTAGCATCTTTATCTCGACGTGTCAGCATCGTGGCGTGTTAGCATCTATGTCACGGCGTGTTAACGTCTATATCATGACGTGTCAGCATCTATATCACGACGTGTCAGCATCTATATCACGACGTTTTAGCATCTACATAACGATGTGTTAGTATCTATATCACGACGTGTTGGCATTTATATCACGACGTGTCAGCATCTATATCACGACGTGTTGTCATCTATATCTCGACGTGTTAGCATCTAAATCACGACCTGTTAGTATCTATATCACGACGTGTCGGAATCGTTACGTGTTAGCATCTATATCATGACGTGTTAGCATCTATATCACGACGTGTCAGCATCTATATCACGACGTGTCAGCATCGTGACGTGTGCGCATCTATATCACAACGTGTTAGCATCTGTATCACGACGTGTTAGCATCTATATCACGACAAGTTAGCATCTATATCACGACGTGTTAGCATCTATATCACGACGTGTTGGCATCTGTATTACGACGTGTTAGTATCTATATCACGACGTGTTAGCATCTATATCACGATGTGTTAGCATCTGCATCACGACGTGTTAGCATCTATATCACGATGTGTCAGCATCTATATCACGACGTGTCAGCATCTATATCACGACGTGTTAGCATCTATATCACGACGTTTTGGCATCTACATAACGATGTGTCAGCATCTATATCACGACGTGTCAGCATTTATATCACGACGTGTTGGCATCTATATCACGACGTGTTGGCATCTATATCTCGACGTGTTAGCATCTAAATCACGACGTGTTAGTATCTATATCACGACGTGTCGGAATCGTTACGTGTTAGCATCTATATCACGACGTGTTAACGTCTATATCATGACATGTTAGCATCGATATCACGACGTGTCAGCATCTGTATTACGACGTGTTTTCATCGATATCAAGACGTGTTGGCATCTATATCACAACGTGTTAGCATCTTTATCACGACGTGTCGGAATCGTTACATGTTAGCATCTATATCACGACGTGTTAATGTCTATATCATGACATGTTAGCATCTATATCACGACGTGTTAGCATCTATATTACGACGTGTTAGTATCTATATCACGACGTGTTACCATCTATATCACGACGTGTCAGAATCTGTACTACGACGTGTTAGTATCGATATCACGACGTGTTAGCATCTATATCACGACGTGTGAGCATCTATATCAAGACGTGTCAGCATCGTGACGTGTGCGCTTCAATATCACAACGTGTTAGCACCTATATCACGACGTGTTAGCATCTATATCACGACAAGTTAGCATCTATATCACGACGTGTTGGCATCTGTATTACGACGTGTTAGTATCTATATCACGACGTGTTAGCATCTATATCACGACGTGTCAGCATCGTGACGTGTGAGCATCCATATCACGACGTGTTAGCATCTATATCGCAACGTGTTAGCATCTTTATCACGACGTGTCAGGATCGTTACGTGTTAGGATCTATGTCACGGCGTGTTAACGTCTATATCATGACGTGTTAGCATCTATATCTCGGTGTGTCAGTATCTATACCACGACGTGTTATCATCTATATCAACGACCTGTGAGCATCTATATCACAACGTGTTAGCATCTATATCACAACATGTTAGCATCTATGCATCTATGATCACCCTTGCCATTACTGAATTAGTTTAACGTTTAATGTCATGATAAACAGTTATGTAAAATAAACCTATAATTATGGTATAACGTTTATTTACAGTGTGATGGTGTATCTTTATCACGGTGTGTCAGAATCTATACCACGACGTGTTATCATCTATATCAACGACGAGTCAGCATCTATATCACGACGTGTTGGCATCTATATCACGACGTTTAGGCTTCTACATAACGATGTGTCAGCATCTATATCACGACGTGTTGGCATTTATATCACGACGTGTTGGCATCTATATCACGACGTGTTAGCATCTATATCTCGACGTGTTAGCATCTATATCACGACGTGTCGGAATCGTTACGTGTTAGCATCTATATCACGACGTGTTAACGTCTATATCATGACATGTTAGCATCGATATAACGACGTGTCAGCATCTGTATTACGACGTTATTTCATCGATATCACGACGTGTTGGCATCTATATCACAACGTGTTAGCATCTTTATCACGACGTGTCGGAATCGTTACATGTTAGCATCTATATCACGACGTGTTAATGTCTATATCATGACATGTTAGCATCTATATCACGACGTGTTAGCATCTATATTACGACGTGTTAGTATCTATATCACGACGTGTTACCATCTATATCACGACGTGTCAGAATCTGTACTACGACGTGTTAGTATCTATATCACGACATGTTAGCATCTATATCACGACGTGTGAGCATCTATATCAAGACGTGTCAGCATCGTGACGTGTGCGCATCTATATCACAACGTGTTAGCACCTATATCACGACGTGTTAGCATCTATATCACGACAAGTTAGCATCTATATCACGACGTGTTGGCATCTGTATTACGACGTGTTAGTATCTATATCACGACGTGTTAGCATCTATATCACGACGTGTCAGCATCGTGACGTGTGAGCACCATATCACGACGTGTTAGCATCTATATCGCAACGTGTTAGCATCTTTATCACGACGTGTCAGGATCGTTACGTGTTAGGATCTATGTCACGGCGTGTTAACGTCTATATCATGACGTGTTAGCATCTATATCTCGGTGTGTCAGTATCTATACCACGACGTGTTATCATCTATATCAACGACGTGTGAGCATCTATATCACAACGTTTAGCATCTATATCACAACATGTTAGCATCTATGCATCTATGATCACCCTTGCCATTACTGAATTAGTTTAACGTTTAATGTCATGATAAACAGTTATGTAAAATAAACCTATAATTATGGTATAACGTTTATTTACAGTGTGATAGTGTATCTATTTTAGATTCCATCGCGGCACTGCGTAAGTGCAATGTATCTAAGGGCCTATCCGAGTCATATCAAAGAGCGTTGTATTAAATACTGGGCATATTTTTCATATTAATACATGTCGAGGAATGTGACGTTGACATTAATGGTGGCATTTGCCAATGGTCTCAATGGTCAAACAGCATTAATAAATCAAATTAATGTTTTATAAATTAAAAAATCAATGAATATGAATGATTTGTAAAAAGAATTTTCTCTTGGTAAAATATCTCTTGCATTTTGCTTATGGGAGAAAAACACTTTGCCAATTTAATCAGTCAATTAAGAATATGCACTTTTGCTGAAGGAATAAGATACTTGAATTAACTAATAAGACCAATGAGCTCAATCGAAATGTCTGCATCACGAGCCATCGTGGGACTTGCTGCATATGTTAGTGTATACAAATGCCATACATCAAACTACCTTGTATTGACAGTAGCCCAACTGCTCTCTCGCCGGAGAGAAGTCCCTTGATATCCCAAAGCTTACTGTGTATACACGAAACGCTCAATGTCTTCATAACGACACTAGGGACGGAGGAAAGTTGATTAGCATTGTACACTGAGCTGAAACTAAGATTTACTCGTCTTCACAGTTTTCGGCTGAACTGACATCAAACTGTCAACTGGATAATTTCATAGCTACTGTAATCTAATTTCAAAGGAACCCTTTGGACGAGTACAAATTTAAATTTTAGATTCCTCTGTGACATGCTCCGTTGTAATTTCTTGAGCAAATTACGATCTTAAGGTACGAGGTCGGAATTTCAATCAATCCAATCACGACCCTACGTTCTCTGTGATGCGTTCACAGACAATTCTACTCCAGGAATGTGTTTCTTTGAAATAGCGCTGCCCATCCCGTTCAGATTGGGAAATTGTCATCGAGTGCTGTAGTTTGGGGTTTACTTCTTATTGGGATAGCAGTGTAATTAAATGACATCCGCTGATATAAGACTTGCAATTTGTAAAATTGGATTATAAAACATATTCTGTTTGACTGCAGTGAAAGGGCAAAAGCTATCAGTAAATGCGGAATTAATTCCGAAGATTGAACTGGTTACCTAACGATCACTTATTCACATTTTTCATAACGCATCAAGATCTTCGATCTCCAAGCCGTGATGCAGATAGTTCTTCACGTAAATCAACCCTTTCCTTTAATACAAAATGTTATCGGAGCGGTCAAATTGATTTAGTAGCTTTATGCATGACTTATGATGTCAGATATATCGAACACATTTTTCGATTTCACGAAAATAGATTTTAATCTAGGTGCTGGATTCGACAATGCATATATCATTTGAATAAATCAGCGAATGAATGAATATGAATATTGTGGATTTAAATTTATCTGTTCTTACATTGTCATTGGTATTACCAAATATGTACGGTACCTGTATGAAGTATGTAATAGGCCTTCTCTGATAATGTGGTAACATTTTTTTTGTCTATTGTGATGTTGGGGCACGGGTTGTCCAGTCGTCTAAGGCTACGCAATTCGCTGGTAAAGCATCCATTGGGCAGCCAGAAACCGTTGATCGTGTGTTCGAATCCCGGTTCGCCCCGGATATGTTTCTAGGTTTGTCATCACCATGCCCGTGCTCGTGAATTTCAACAATCTGGTAAACGTCTAATAACTGCATCACTTTGGGCTTTCCTCCCACATCAAGCTGACACGCTTGAAAAGCAGCGTTAAACCCAATTCACTCAATCACTCACTCTCTTATGATGTATAAAATATAATGTTGTCCTACTTACGATTCCAAAAAGCAAAACGCAAAGCTATAAAGACGTAAGCATTTTTTCAGGCCGATATTCTTCTTACTATTTCCACTCAGTTACTATTTCACCCCGCACACATACTCCCAAATAGCACGTCGTAATAACACCACATAACATCACGTAACACGCTTGTAGCACCCATATAACATCATGTAACATTAACGTACCATCCACGAAACACCAGGTAACACTTATGTAAATCCCCTGAAACACCCACTTAACACCACGTAACACTTCCTAAGTTCTTTACACCGATCGAATACCCACCTATCACGATGTAACACTACCACGAAACCAACGTTACACCTGCCCAACACCCGCTTCACCACGTAACACTTTCTATGACCACGTAAAACACACAACACACGCATCAAACACCCATCTAACACCACGTAACACCCACCAAACGCCATCAAAATACCCACTAAACACACATGCCTAACACCCACACGACACCCACACTTCGTAACACCCAGCTGTACCAACCTGACACCTACCCTACAAACTCATTCCACGTCAATGTTTCCGAGCAATATGGTGCTACATTACCATTAGTCACACATGCGTAAACATAACGAACATCTCCAACAGGTCATTGGCGACTCTGTAATTGTCATTCGAGGTGAGGCGAGGTGGAATTGGGTTTAACGTCGCGTTCGAGATTAATGCACGTGTGTGTGTCTGCTTGTACTAGTATGGATTTGTGCGGGTTTTATAGTACTATTCCACTGAGATTCCATGAGTTTAACATGGATATCCCACTCAGACGCAGTATACTGACTCCAAGCTGAGCACTCCTTGTTTTATCCCCTCCCGATCGCCAAGCAGGGTAACACCAAATACCGCCTTTTAACGATATTTGTATGACACTACTGGGGATCGAACCACCGACATTCCGTCCCCGGGCAGGCGCTCCATCCACTAGACCACGGAAGCAATCAACATTGTGTGGAATGGGAAGATCGGTTATACAACAGTAGTTGTGAGCAGTGCCACAGATATAGGGCCAGTCGGTATCTGTTCACGACGTGTCAGCATCGTTACGTGTTAGCATCTATGTCACGGCGTGTTAACGTCTATATCATGACGTGTTAGCATCTATATCACGATGTGTCATTATCTATGCCACGACGTGTTATCATCTATATCACGACAGTAGTTGTGAGCAGTGCCACAGATATAGAGACAGGTGGTATCTGTTTATTTCACAACTGTTATGGAATCATTTGAGTGAGTGAGTGAGTGTGGTTTTACGCCGCTTTTAGCAATATCCCAGCAATATCACGGCGGGGGACACCAGAAATGAAGCCACACATTGTACCCATGTCGGGAATCGAACCCGGCGGAATCGAATCGACGAGCGAACGCTTTAACCACTAGGCTACCCGACCGCCCCGGGAATCAATAGAGACACGCGTACGTTACAAGGTCTCGTTGTCTTTTAAGTTTATTGCATACCACCATACTAGAGCAATTATGGAGAATTATATTTCATAAATCATATAGACCACCTGACAAGAATTCATTTCTCGCACCTTGAGGTTCCTTTGTGCAGGAGGAATTGATGCAGACATGTTAATACCTGTTTATGTTTATTTCATACAGCCAATAATATTCACGTGTGTAGGACACAACAGAAGCGAGCACAGCTGGGAATCTCCTTTAATGTTGAATTCTTGAGCACACAATACCGTGTGATACAAAGTCAATAAATACATAAGCTGATTCTTGGAGTAGGGGGGCACGGGTGACCCAGCCGTCTAAGGCGCCGCGACTCGCTGTGCAGAGTTGCGTCCCTTGGGCACGCCAGAAACCTATGATTGTGGTTTCGAATCCCTGTTCGCACCGATTATATTTAAGGTTGTCAGCACCATACCCGTGCTCGTGGGTTTCACCGAAGTGGTAAACGTCTGAGATCTTCATCACTTCGGGCTTTTCTCCCACATTAAGCTGACACGCCGTGATATAACTGGAATACTGTTAAAAGCGGCGTTAAACCCAACTCACTCACACACTCACTTGGAGTAGGGATTTACTTCAATTCAATTAATACATATTGGATAGCAGGACCATGACCATATATATGTTGTCCCGGGTATCATCTACCAAGGGAGACGGTTTTACGATTGTTATGAAAGCAAATTTGTTTTATATGTTATGTAAATGGTGTTAAGTGTTTTGTTTGTTTGCATGCCGATTAGTTTGAAGTCGATAATAGTGCATGCTTTCGCCAAAGATTCGTTTCCTGCCGCGAGTTATCAGTTATCAGAAAGCCTTATTACTTCACGCATTATAATTTTCTACTCCTATGGATTAAGTTGGTTTCCGTGAAGTTTATTCATGCACACGCACTGATACATCACAAAGCATGCGCGTGTCGATGTGACTGTTGTGTTAGGAATGCAATAACGACAATCGTCCTATGCTTGATTAAACCTCAGACGTACATGATCCAAGTGACAGCGACTAGCAGCTGACAGTTAACAGTGATATTATTGTGTTTGTTCTTTAGCAACGGACTCAGCAATAGTCCAAGCTATATGACGGCGATCTGTAAAATACTCGAGTCTGGACCACACATAGCCACTGACACCATGAGCATCGCTCTACCAATTAGGATACGGTTATACATGTGTATGTATCAAACAAGTCAGTGAGCGAGACCACCCGATCCCAGTAGTCACCTCTTACGACAAGCATGTTTTGCAGAAGATCAATTCTAACAGGGATCTTCACAGGTGTAATGTTAGTGTTTTAACATTTTCAATTACTGATTCACAACACTTTACGATTATCTCCCTTCTGGATAGTGCCCGGAGAAGAATTTGAACAAATATCCTTGTTTGTAACCGTATATACATATTAGTGTGTCTGGCAATTATTATCAACAGTGTATATCAGTTTGCTAAGTGATGACAGTCTGATAAGATGAAGCCACAACAATACGGATGTCTGCCGATATACGAATAATTATTAATAACCTACTTATATCTATATCAAATCTAACTGCTCAAATCTAAATTATTCTGTGTAATCTGCGAGTGTTACCTGTTACAAAACTAGTGATGGCAGATGTAAAACGACTTGATATACTATTATTCATGGTTTTGTGAAATTCAATACATCCAGGCTTCAGAGGAAATATATTTCGCTGTACAACACAGTTGGGTTACTCTGCACATATTCACACATCGATTTGAGCAACAATGTACAGGCTGTTCGTGAGTGTATGTAGACCGTAACAATGCGTTCACTTCACAAGTTGGATAACCATATGTCGTGATTAAAGTTGTCAAGTTACCACTAAATCATACAGAGAACATCGATTGCACTAGCCAGAACATAGATACCAATACATTTTCATGCACATTTAACAGGCAGTTGTTTGCGAAAAGAGAACCAACTAAAGTCAACGGCTACAGTATATTGTAATTGTTGGTTTCATAATGTACTTGTATGCTCATGGATATATTGTTTTGTTGATAATCATTATTTCTCTGGTTAATAATAACGTATACGCTACCGGTGTTACCACCAGGGCAGAGCATTGTTATTCGATTTGCAACACCTGGAATCATGGTTGCGATTGCAATGAATGGTACGGTTCGTACATGCATTTGGATTTGATGAGATTCGATACGATTTTATCCGATGCGATCCGAATCGACTGTCATATATGATTGAATCTGTCCGTTAGGTAATCGAGACTGGTTATTTTCGAACGTTAGGGTTGTATATCTACTGTGTATTCGTGTTTTATGAAATATGTTTCAGTTTACCGATCTTGGGACATGTATCGGGTAAATGTATATCACTGTTCTCTTGACCGGATGTGCATTGTGTTTTAATGGTATTATGACTAACATGTGTCACTGTAGTTGGGTTTTCGGATGCCACGTTCTGAATTGGCTTGTAGCCCACGAGGCGAAGGTGCAAAAACGCTCAGTTCATAAGATCCCGTACACACAGAGAGTGGCATGGATTGCCAGTTCAGAAGTTACAGAGGAATCGGTGTGTGACACGTAGATCCATCTTGTGACCACCTCCTGACTTTCAGTACCGAAACTCACAGCGCTCAGGATCAGTTTTGACGTAACAAATGAGTGACGTTATGACGTCATGATACCTGGACAGTCCGGCCAATCGACTTGTGTGGAATTTTACAAGACGGCTACTGGCCAATCAGATTGATTGAATCTTAACGAGTGATGCCAATATTGTTTCCGAGGAAGCTCTGATGACTTCCATGTACGTAAACCACAACGCCAGCTTGATAACTTCGGAGGCTTACTCAAACATTTACCAAACTAAGTATAAAATAATACAATATGGAATGATTAACATCGATATACAATATGTCTCTAATGGTCAGAGAATGTATTCAGACAGAAAAGTATTCATGACCATTCGCAGTGAGAGCTCCAGAATCCTTTTGGTTGCGGCAGCTGCAGGATTTGTTTGTTTGTTGTTTGTTGTTTAACGCCGCACTCAGCAATATTCCAGCTATATGACGGCGGTCTGTAAATAATCGAGTTTGGACCAGACAATCTCATTGATTGACATAATGAGCATCGATCCACGCAATTGGGATACGATGACATCCATCAACCAAGTCAGCGAGCCTGACCACCCGATCCCGTTAGTCGCCTCTTACGACAAGCACGGGTTGCTGAAGACCTCTTCTATCTTCACAGGTCGGCAGTTGCAGGGAATTAGGGATTATCTGTCCCGAATGAACTGCATGTAACGGGGTAAAAGTATTAATTAGAATTCCAAGTGAAGCTCCGAGATGTATTTACACAATATTGCTGGCTTTGGAGCTAAGTATCTTACCGAATTATTAGAAACTAAGCTTTCGTCATGCAACGTGTCTACATTGAATATATAATGCAGCAGCTGAAGATGTTATGATTTTTGGGATCGTTACTTGGTCAATAAAAAAATAAGGCCAAGTAACTACACAAACTCTAACATTGCCCACCAAAGGTTAATTAACATTTCTTCCACTGCAATTTAGTCATAAATACCACTGCATCAGTAGGAGTGCGAATTGCAACACTAACCAGTATCAGTTCGCCCTCCAGACTTCAGGAGCTGGATCGAATAGCCGAGACGACTAAAGTGTTAGTTCCGCGGACTCAGCACAACACAGATGATCGCTCGCAGAGACTCATTATGAAGCTGTAAGTGCCCTTCTCTGTGTGAAGTCGTAACCCGACGATATTTGTCAATTTGCCTACAGTTTGTCGACGACGCACCAGATCTCGTTGATTCATTGTGGTAACCTACACGTCTTACAGTTGGTGGTGCTGTGACAGCAAACGCTTGTAATGCGCATAGACGCATAGACGTCGACGTGCGTACAAGTGAAAGATTGTGTTTGTAAATGGTGGTCAAACATACTGGCTCACTTTGGGAAATTATATGGTAAGTGAACTTTCCATGACGTGAAATCATAAAACATAAGCCAAGGTGACATCATATATATGTTTTTGTACATGGACATATTACATATTTTTTATTGAGAGTGTTGGTCCAGACAGGGGCACACTTGTACTCTGGCACTGGTACACAGAAGCTGTGATTCAAAATTAAATAAAGGTTGTAGTTTCAACAGAATCAGTACATGCGCTATCGTGTCACTGGACATTCTGATACATCTTTTGATTGTGTGGTTTGTGGACAGATCGCGGTCGCTTGGCAGGAGCACTGCAGTGTGGCGTCATGAAACACACACTTACTTGTCTATGCAAATTGTGTTTGGCAGGTGCAATGGGTAGGGCAGGACAAGCCTTCCCTTTTCGCGAACATCCGATGTCATCACTGGTTTTCAGCGATTAATTCATATCATTTTCACTGCTATTTTGACTTTTACGCCTAATGGAATGATTTATCTGTTTCGGCGGATACTCGAGGCTGGTTATTTATGGCGTTGACTTTTTATAATTCATAAGATGTATTTTTGTTCTTGATTCATCTGGTCCCAACAGAACGTTTGAATATTTTTTATTACTTATTTATTTTTATTATCATTGTTTCTGTTCATTCTGTCCATTAATCAGTGAGGTATTAAGTCGATGTTTACTCAAATTTATCAAAGTTAATTGTATTAATGATTGTATCAGGTAGTAAAAATGTGATCACGATAAACGTCTGAAAAGAATTCTGTCCAAAAGTAAGATCTGACCTTTTGGTCGAAGAAGTATACATGCGGATAATTTACACTCAACTTGAAACATTTGAAATATAAAGCTGTACAGTATTACTAATATCATTGCTACCGCAGACAGACATGACACTCGATATGACAAGGAGAATTCTTCTGTGAAAATTCTCGATTCTGACTGGTCAATCAGAGGTTTCAAATCACAATAACCACCTCTGATTGGAACAGCTGATTTATGACGGAATCACATCGGAAGCAAATACATATAGAAAAGTTCACTTTGAAATATCATGTACAATTTAAGTTACAAATGAAGAATTGCGGTCATTATAATATTCAAAGTATATATGACAATATATAAAAAGGAAAAAAACATGACAGATTGAAGAGAGTTTCAGGGACCACGGGTAGCTTGATATGTGGCATGTATCGATTTACAACTGTGACCTCATCAAAGTGCCGTGCGGTGTAGAACTAAACCTAGCATTTTCTGCTTCATTTTATTTAGGGTTGCCCACTTCTGGTTGGTGAATGAAGTAGCTATGCTACACACTTCTAATACCTGCCATGATCCTTTTTAGCGTGTAAAGTATTAGGATGTGAAAATAGATACTGGAGCATATACAATGCCATAATATATTTGAAGGCAGTTTCATTCATTCAGGTTGACAACCACTCAAAGCATTGGCTCAACCCGTGCCTCTTCACTCAATATCTTCGCGAAGACCAAAGGGTTCGTGGTTAAATTTGCCATGGTAAAATGGAGATATAATTCGACATTTAAAATTTCACCGTGCGCGTTCGGTTCCAAAGTCAATTGGGCATGGTTACATCTACAGGTATAAACTCTATATTGAAAACACAATGCTGTTTTCTAACTAGGCTCTGTTTAAATAGGTCCAAGGGCAATCCTGGCAGTAATTCAAAGTCATTTCTGTTTGTCTGCTGACTCAAACTATCTACTCAGTACTAAACTAGCAACTATATTGCCCTTTTGACACAAAGGCAGTGTCTCAACTTCATGAGGGCAGCAAAGTACAACGCCTACATCTAGACTTGAAATGACACCAGATTAGGCAGCGGATCACCCAACTCAAGAGCATTAAAGCCATGCAGAGAGAAGGGGATGTTATCCTCAAGCACACAGTTGAAGCTTGTATATCTCTGTCCACCACTTCAAATAAATAATGTGGCAAATTCAGAGAGCATCCGCAGACGTTTGTCTCTAACACATCAATCAAGGAGTCGAACACTTGAATATCCATTAGAAGGAAAGCTGACGTCGTATATTTAATTAGCATTTGAATATGATCCCGGGACGGCTAACTGTATGACATTGTCCACCACAACGAGGAAGTTGGTAGACGGATCCCGGTGAGAGTCGAAGACTGATTGCCTCCAGGGATACAATTAATATCGTGTAAATTGAGCTGAAGTGTGTGTACATTCTAACAGATCTGTCTATCCTGTCCAATATTTGTTCTCATAAATGGATTTTTGTGGGGTACGAAACTGCCTGTTTCATTTGCAGAATGACAAAGGTATCCAGTGCATCCTCGACCACGTTTTGGAGGACAGTTCAATGGCACTTACAAAGTGTAGTGCGAATAGAGGTGTTGATAGAACAACGGTCGCCAAAATAACCTTGTGGTTGGCAAGTCAATCGATGTAGGCTGGGGATTTACTGACGTAAAGCTTTTTTGACATTATGAGATTATTCAAAGAAAAACGATATATCGTGAGCGTGAAATAAAATGATTACACCAAGGATGGTGTATCCTGCTGATAGGTATTTTAACAAATTAATATTTTGCTTCGTTAAGGTACGTTACTTTTATCCGTGTACAAGAAGCGCAGCAATTCTCTGTGCAGTGTTGCGTCCGTTTGCTGCGACACGATCCGCGGATCGTGGGATCGAATTCTAAGTTTTTTTGTGACTATGATCCTTTTCTGTCAGCTCCATACCCGTGCTCGTAGTGGCAGACCTCCGTGACCTCCATAACTGGAGTCGTTCTTCCTCATGCTGATCACAATATATAAAATGTCTAAATGCGTTTGTGTTCGGGCATTAGTGTCATTATATGCAGACAAACATGATTGATATTACCCAAACCGTTCACATCAAACGCATAGCACAGTGTAATGCTGCGCAGTAAACAGCATGCCAACCAGTGGTCGATAGTATGATAATTCGAGGGTGCAGACACTTAGAGTGATTACAGCTGAGAATGGCCTTGTAAGTCAGACATGTACATACACAGCAGTAGTAACTGATCACCACTTACAGTGCACGTATCCCATTAGTCAACCCCAGTGGGTATCCGGGTTTGCTTACTTTGTTCATATTTCACAATGTACTCAGCAATATTCCAGCTTTATGACGGCGGCATGTCATTAATCGAGTCTGGACCAGACAACCCAATGAGAGATGTTATGAGCAACGATACACGCCTGACAATCAATCAACCACTCCATTAAATCGCCTGTTTGCTATAGCTGGGCCCTATTCTAACGCGGAATACCAAGTTTTTACTTGGCTCACTAGGTCCAAACACACTATTGCTTGTCGTAAAGGGACTAATTCGGATCTGAAGTAGTCTCACTCGATGACGTAGCTGATTGCGTGTCATCGTACCCGGAAGGCATATGATGTTGCTCATTATGTCAACTACCGGATTGTCTGGCCATAACTTAATTATTTACATGCCGTCGTGGTTCTTGCTGACTTTGGACTAAATCAACAAACAATCAAACGTAGACAAATATGGAGTACTGGAGGTCATTGTCTTATCGAGAACCAGACGCTCCACCGAGGATATGTAACAGATGAAGAGAATTCATCAAAGGTTACCTTCAGTAAGTGAACATATTAAGTTCGCTTTTTCTGCGATGACCACCTACCAGGGAAACATTTCTGCCATAATAAATATTTGCTATGGCTAATCAATGGACGGACATACATAAACAAGAGCTCAAGGGCGCACGTGTCAGTTACAGCACCTCTTACACACACCACTCCTACCTGTGAATAGTGACAATAAGCAGTTACGATATACAATCTGAACTTCAAAGAACATTCTGAATGGAAACAGTTCGCAAGCTGGGATGGTGTTCTTGATCTGGCCTAGTCTTTAATCCCAAGTCTATCACTGGCTTACTGATCGTGTTGATTCCAGCACATCCTGGACGCCTAAGTGTCAATCAGCTTTCCGATCCAGATTTAACCCCACTTATGTTTGTTTTGATGTGCATAATTTACAAATCCCAAATGTGTTTTTGTATATATCAAGCTGAGTAAATGTGAAGCAGCATGTCGTCATGTAGGAGTAAACGAAGTCTACATTTGCTAATATCGGATGAACAAATGTATTGTTTTCTCCATGTGAAACCTTAAAAATCCGTTTGTCAACACGTTATCCAAAGGTATATAAATTTTGAGTGATCTGACAATAAAAATATGTTTTTTATCACACTAAATGACCCGAACCAAGCTGTAACAGAACAATTTTAACTGTATATACATGTACATAACTACCAACATTAATAATAATAATAATAATAATAATAATAATAATAATCCTTAATGAATTGCTGCTAAACTCAACTGAGATGTATTCGCAGGGGCAGATGGTGACTTCATAACCCATTTCTATTAGCAGAAGAATATTTCAGGGTGATTCTTTTAGTCCATTGCTTTTCTGTGTGTCACTAAATCCTTTAAGCTTATCAAGAGGAAGGTTATCATCATGCACCTCCTCAGCAGAGACCCCCCAACACCCCTTACTTACCTACTTTAGAATTTAGAAACTTTGGCACCCAACGAGCAGATCCACAACATGTCTTCCTCAAGTCCAGCAATGGTAATACGTCTACGTAAAATTATTTTTATCTCCTAGATTGGATCTTCATTGATGAAAGGTGAGAGACCTCCAGACCTTGGGTTATCATCAAGGCGTGTTCTCCCAGCCTTAAACATAGCTGCCCAACGTTTAACAGTGGAAAAGCTAGGGGACTTATCCCCATACACTTGTGACATGCGGTCATGAATTTCTTGGGGAGTACTTTTCTCTAAAGTAACAAATACTTGATGATTTCTCGGTACTCGTTTTTTCTCCATTTATGTGTCCATTTAACCCCTATCACGTTCAACTGGCTGTCACTAATATACAAAAGACCTCAACAGACCAAATACACAATGAACTACTCAAACAATGAACTACATTGACTAGTTCACTTTGTTATGGACCATAGTTGAAAGGCTTGAAACGTTTTGACCAGCCCTCGTATACAAGTCAAATACATGTACCTTTTCATAAAACACTATTATTGAATTTTGTTTGCGTACAGAGTTTTACTTGCATGTTATCTTTAATTTCTAAGTTATATTACACGTTGTTTCTCATTTTATTCAGAGCACGGGTTGTGTGTGCTTTTGCAAGGATAAATTTGTTTTCTGTGCAGTTCAATGTAGGCACATATGAGACAGCGGAAATTAATTTCGATCATGCTGTAGAATACATTGTTAACGGTTTCAGTCACTTGCGCAGTCCTGTGTATACACGGTAAATAAGGTGCGTTTACACGTTGGATGTTCAACAATGCGCATTATTCATTTTGTAAATTTTTGTTTTCCAATTCTAGCCTGCTGTTGTAGCGTCCCTGTATGAAGTTCTCGTCAAATACTGGTCACACATCCAACAGGATGTACGTGATGTTTTGTCTTTACCCTGCTGCGGTACTGAAGCTTCGTCGTATGTGGTCGCTGTTGTTTGACAAATGGGTAGACGCATGTTTCATATGTTATGTTATTGCTCAGCAACATCTTCTTTGTAATGTTGATAAAAGCACGACCTTCCTCTTTTTGCGTCATTCTGGATGCTGATCTTTGAGTGAGTGAGTGAGTTGGGTTTAACGCCGCTTTTAACAGTATTCCAGCTATATCGCGGCGTGTCAGCTTTATGTGGGAGGAAAGCCCGAAGTGATGCAGGTGTACATTTACCACTTACCACAGACATTCGTTACAACGACGTGAAAAAATCAAGAATGAGCAGCATGTTTTTTTTAACCTTCAGCAATGCCGACAAAGGTCTTAATTTTGGCTTAAGTAGCTTGAAAGTTCATAAGATTTTATATCAAACGCAATTATCGCCAAGCTATTGATGTACCGTCCAAAATTGGTCTCATCGAATAATGATGTTATCAAGTTATTAAGCAATATTTCTGAAATCAAAGCTGGCCAGACTTGACATATATGAGTGTCCATTAGAACTTTGAAAGCACCTTTGGGATCTTTGAAATACACCTCCTACATTTTTTGGATTGAGACGGGCGATTACAGTCGGTCATTTTAAGCTACAAGCTAAACTGTAAGGCGTTTTATTCAACGAGAACCGTTTAATCTCACATGACGGCATGAAATATACTTTGCATGTACTTTCATGACATAAGTAAGAATATATAAGCCTTTTTAGATGCACTCTTGTGACAAAAAGAAGATTAAGATGACATTTGGTCCATGATTGTAAACGACGAAATGTTATTTTTGTTTGAAGCAATTATACTTACGTCAATCGGAAGTGACAAGATGATAAATTGCTCCCTCTGAACTGAATAATAATTGTGACAGTTGCAAGAAGCGTCATATCCCCTGTCGCACCAATGATTGCTGGAGTAATACCTCAATCTCGTGATGGTGTTGACGAAGTTATTGTCACGCCACGGCTTTTTTGTGAAGATTATGCATCCACGAGAACACTCGTTAGTGTTGGACATTATCATATGAACCGTATATTCGCTAACGAACATTATAGCTAAAATTGATAGAATTATCATTAAACCGACCGCATGTTATCAGAAATGAGCGGGCCACTGTAACTTGATAATGCCCTCATATTGCTTGACGACGGGCCATTATCACGCCCGTTGTTAGGTTACGTCATAGGATAGGGATAGGTGACGTCACGTTGAATAGTGACGTCATCTGGTTTGTTCGATGACGTTTCCATATTTGTAAAAGTAGGTCAGTGACATTCGTGTTGATTGCAGTAAATGTTTCAAAACCGATATTGTTTAGGTTTTTTTATTTGATAACAAATTCCATCCATTTTAGCTATAATAACGGTAACGTTATTTTTCAGGGCATTATCATTTGCAGAAGCCCTCGTTCTTTTCAACTGCCCTCCTTCATCGGGCAGTTGATAGAAGACCTCGGGCTTCTGAAAATGATAATGCCCTGAAAAATAGCGTTACCCTTATATTGTATACTATCCTAATCGCAGTTTCCCTTGTAAATAACATTGTGCAGTCTGAATCGACCCCATCCATGCTTATTAAGGAGGATTGGGTTCTTCGAGATAAATCTAGGTACTTCACATGAGGTGAGACGGATTAGCCTGTCCTGCGATTTGTTTGAGGAGTGACTGAGGTTAGTTTAACGCCATGCCGCTTTGATCATGGCGTGTCACCTTTATGTAGGAGTAAACCCCCGAAATGGTCCGGGCCTAGACTATTACCACTTTGTTGAAACCCGGAACCACGGGTATGGTGCTGACAAGCCTAGAAAATACTTCGTACTGCGAATTCGAAAAACCCTATCTCAAAGAAACAAGAAACGTAAGAAAAAACAAAAACAGAACATGAATTCATCTTTACGTAACAGCGACAAAACCCTTTCCCAATTATTAGAAATCTAGATCGTACGATTCCGACTGTATAATGAACATGCACATGTGTTTATGAATCACTACAAATAGTGATGATACCAGGGCCCACTTGCACAAAGCGACCTTAGCGCTAAGATGATCGTAACTCCCATACTTTAACATAGGCTTACAATAGTCTTAGCGCTAAGATCGCTTTGTGCAAGTGGGCCCAGGTGTTCGCGAAAATGTGAGCGTATCCTGTCCCATCAGTGGAACGCGTTACTAACACATGCAGGGCAAGTAAATTCTTCACAATGGAGACAAAAAACAATGGAAACATCAGTTACTAGTCACAAAAGAAAATCGGACATCATTTATGTCAATGTTGCGTGAAATTTGAAAGATTGAGGCCTTGAATTCTAAAACATTCAAACAACGTTTGAGCTTATTGTACATGGCCTCCATGTCCCCCATACCATGGTGAAGTCATTACTCCAAGACTAGAACTGGTCAGCCCGTACTGGTCATGAGCATTAAGTATGATATCATCTGTGATGCCATAAACTCAGTTCATCTTCTAAACATGACATGGGTGGTGGGGTAGCCTAGTTTGTAAAGCCTTCGCTCGTCACGCCAAAGACCAAGGTTCGATTCCCGACGTTGGTACATTTCTGGTGTCCCCGCCCTGATATTGCGAAAATATTGGTAAAAGCGGCGTAAAACCATATTCACTAACTCTAAACACGACTCAATTTTTGTCAAGAGAACGAACAGCAAACCATGTTCAATTCCATGACGTGTTCTACCATTCTAGTGCGCATACCGTCACCATGGTTATTTCAGCTATGTTTTGTGCAGCTAAAAATATATAGCCACACAGCGACCCTTGAATCTTTTAACACGTATCATTATTTTCTCTTGAAGGAGCACTTCAGAGCGCAAGTAATATGTGGGAAAACGAGAAAAGTATCATCGGTGTCATTGTCTATATGCTTTGCGTCTAACATGTACAAGGCAAGTAGCGAAAGTGCTGAGAGCGAAAGAGGTATTACGTTACCTGGTATTCAAGTGGACGTGAAAGCCTATACGTACAACGTATATGTGTACTTGCGGTTGAGATGTAATCACTGCAGCCGTGTGTGGGCCGAAGAGCTGTTTATGAAGTCGACTCTCGCTTCCCGCCGCAGTGCACATTCAATTGCGTTATTAACGAGTGGCCGTTTGCTCAATACTGATTTCAATTGTCTCACCACTAGAGACAGGGAAAATACTTCAATATAAAGCAGTACTGCAATGGATGTGTTTTGAATTGCTTCGACAAAAGTGTACATGTATGTGTGTTGAATCGCTGATATAATTTGAAGGATTGTCTTTAAATTTGTAGGTTAATCACTCATTATCATGTAAATTCACATTCCGTGAGATACAAAATAAAATAAAACGGCGCAAGACTTTTTTGTTAACTTCTTTCTCTTCAGATTATATATTTTAAAAGAATGTCCCGTATTTCCACTTTCAGGTTTTTCGTTGAGGTTATTATAAGGCTCCACGTGTGTTTTACTTGTGTTCTGGAATGAGTGATTTCACCGAATAACATTTGCATAAAAGCGACAAAACCCTGTCCATATTCATAAGAAAAGGTCGATTTACGATTCCGAGCATGTGTTTATGAATTACTGTCGAATAGTGGTGAAACCAGATCTTCGCAAAAAGGAGAAAGTATCAAGGCCCATCTGTGGCACCCGTCACAAACACACGATGTTTTTTCAATAGAATTATAACACTGTTTACTAAGTATTTTGTATGTAAAGACTACTTCATTATCAATGTTATCAATGCATTTCCTGAATATATATAGTCATTATATGAATTATATATTGTAATTTCACAGTTCGACCAGTTTGTTCCATTTCAGCGCGTTATATGCTACAGGATAAAACATTTAAGGATAAAATAATCTGTGTTAAGACTGAGAGATATATTGTACTCACGTGTGTTTTGTGGGGATTATTGCGGACATAATTATAAAAGACATGTCCGCATGTATAGCCACTACATCAAGGGATATGTCAATTTTACAAAATACCTGGATTCAAAGTTTTAACGCTTATCGCTTGTTTGGCAAGACATGATATCTGATAATGGCCATGTTGACTTTCGAAAATGTCATGATAAACAAAAGAGATATTCGGAAAGCATTGATCACCCCAGTTATCGAGGTGAAAGGAATAATGATCGGCTTCTATATGTGCTTTAATGACAAGCAGGTGTGACATCCGATCGTTTATACAGATAAACGTTCCCACTGACGTATCTCCCCAATGTTTCTGTCGAAGCTCTAACATACAAGGCACATTAATAATCACGAAATTGTCACATTCACCATCTGCTTATTGACATTTGCCTTCTAGTTTGAAAATCCGAAATTAATCGGGTTGACAGATATTAGTTTCATTACGAAATATGGTCACATGAATAATATATCAGAGATATATAATTCAAATAATTTCTAATGAAACTTTCACTTAAATGTCGGGTATTTCCGGAATATTGTCACTGAATGTCATGAAATCACAAATTTGGTTTCAGATAATGTTTCGTCCGTGATGGTTTATTGTAAACTGATTATCTGAAATGCTTTTGCTGTGTACATTTAACTCCCTGTTTCTGATCATAAATGATGTCTTTTGATTAAAATAGGAACGTGCGTGTAATAGGAATTGAGACCGATTAATATAAGTTGCATCGAGAGGGAGCAGTGCATCAGCATTCAAATACGCATGCTGTTAATGAGTGGGGGTTGGTTAAACGCTGCTTTGAACACAATTTATGTCTTATCATAGCGCTTCAAAGCGTAATGTGGGAGGACAAGACATCCGAACACATCATTTTTAGTTTTCGAGAGTACGGGTATGGCTAGACACTACAAATCCCTAATCCAGGGCTACTTTCATTTGCTTCAAGGACGGCTTAGGTTGACAAATCAAATCAAATCTTATACGACATGGTCACTTTGCCATTCGTTAAATATCACTCCGCCAAAGAGTGAGTGAGTGAGTGAGTGAATATGGTTTCAGGCCGTTTTTAGCAATATTTCCAGCAATATATAGGACTTTAGAAATGGGCTTCACACATTGTACCCATGTGAGGAATCGAAACCGTGTCTATGGCGTGACAAGCAAACGCTTTAACCACGAGGTTATCCCACCCCACCATGGCAGTTCAGCGTTGCTGTATCAAGTTTGTATGTACGATTCAAATGAATAACCATAGTTGAATGATCATTGAAAACATACGCTACTGTTTATCACCAAGGAGAACAAAATGCCTACATAGATGGGAGTCCTAACACATGTATGTCCTCGTCTGTCATGGAATGGTCACCCATTGCAAGTGGACTAAGGCGCCGCAAATCTATGAGCAGGGTTCTATTTACCCTTGGACCCATGGCCAGGATTCATCCATCCTGGGTTCGAATCACAAATTGGCCCAAATAAGGACCCATGGGTTGTAAGTGTCATATCCGTATTTGTTGGTTTCACCACAATTTGAGAGGTATAAATAAAAAAAACGACAATACCTTTTCCTTCTTCAAAAGAAATCGATCGAAAAGCAGAGTCGATTGTACGATTCAAACTATATCATGTGTATGTGGCTATGGATTACTATCAAATTCGCGATATGGTGAGTATATCCAGCACCATTGGTGGAACCCGTCACAACACATGCAAAGGCAAGTAAATTGTTCTGCTAAGAACGAGAACATATGGTGCAAGTCCTCATTGGACATCATTTTTGTTCTTGATGCGTTGAATTTCGTACTTCAGTAGTTGTGAAATGTAGACACCAAAGGTTGGAGCGTCTGGAATATTGTTCGTCATAACGGGAAAGTTGACTATCAGAAAATTTAAGTCATATCTGTTGTCATACAGTCTTGTGGATTTTTTTGTCATATAAGTCCTGTATCACTTTAGGCTTTTCTCACTTATTAAGCTTTAATGTCGTGATCTACACGCATTTTTTTTTAGTTGTTTAATGCCGCACTCAGCAATATTTTAGCTTTACGATAGCGGTCAGTAAATATAATCAAAAGTGTTCATGTTGGATGCAGTATATGTCTCGCCTAGGAACGTTTACAAGACCTTCGACCTTTTCCGCTCATTATCATGTAAATGGCATCGACAACCACAGGGGTGTAACGTGGTATTTCAGCGCTAGGAAACATGTAGTACATAATTTGTGAAATGGGGTTTTGTGATATTTTGATGACCCGCGAATGCATACAAGTATGAATGCATAAATGAAACAGAAAGATCATTCCTATATTACCAGGCGACAGTAATTTCAGTTTCGGGATTTATTTCGTATCATGTTCTCTTGAATGGCCCCAACCTCCGTGTATGAACGTGTCCGCAAAGTGATACACGCTCTTATCAGATTTTAGAGTGGTCATATTTCTTCATTTGACAACGGTAATATCGAAGTTGGAAACGGTAAAAAGTCTAAACCTCAAGAAGGTGTAATGAAACGTCTAAAATTAACATCGATTTTGAGAATGGATATTTTTCTTCTTTTAGTTTGGAATGATTGTCTGGGAGATTTAATTACTAATTCTGGTCAATGTCAATGTCAAAGGTACCTCTGAACTAATATCTCCGTCATTCGAAGTGTCACTAAAGTCTGACTCCTGTCTTCTTAACTTAGTTACGGACTGTCAAAGTTCCTAAGCACCTCCCTCACTCCATTTATCGTTGGAACTGTACAGCCTAGGCGCAAGTGTGATCAGCCTTTCATGTACGGCAATATTTTCTATCTAAGCACTTTGCTTGTCTCGAACTATCGATATCTCGATACATTTTCGATGGTCCATCGTTTGGTCGAATTGCATCAGCAATGTCACGTGTATTTAACGCATTTAATATTTTGTATAAACCCAGCTTTATGACTAACGTTATGTTTAGCTTCATGAATAGAGCCAAGTTAACTGTTCTTGAAATGCTTTAATTTCGACGAAGTGACACAGTTATGATGGACAATCGGACTCCCTGTAGTGTTCTTTAATGGTCCCCTTTAATTAATCATTATCAAACTATTTGATACTTTCGCTTATATATCTATATGCATAGTTTGCTTTAAGCAGATATTAATAATAATGATGAAAATGGTTTTTTTCACTTTTATTAAGGACGAATCCATTTGAATGTACATGTCCGCGGGATCCTTAAATATACAGCATGGCTTTTAGCCTTCAGTATGCCACAAGAATGAGGAGATGTGATTAGTTTGAATTCAGTAAGTATGCATTTCAATATTGAAAGTTAGTGGTGGAATTGTAACATTTATTTCGTCAGACCACCCCATCTAACCAGTAAGCTCCTGGTCTCGTGTAACGAAAGGTATGGGTTGGCTGCTAACCCTTCAGTAACTACTTGAGCGCTGTATTGATTCTCCCAGTGAGGTTGGCGGTGGACGTTGGTAAGCTGGACAGTCGGTACCTCTCTCCCATCGCCGGAGGACTCAGATGGTCTCCTGTGATGTATTTATTCCAGTGCCTGGCATTTACTCGCACAACTGATTTAGAATGATCAACTTGCTTTAGTCTGCTATATTGAGAAAGATCTGAAGCAATTGCATTGGTGATGCTCGACACTTGTGATTGGTTGTTTTGACAAGTTGTAAGGTATGTACACTTCACAGATTGCTGTGATAGCCCAACTGCCTATATTATATATTGGCTTTGATGTACGTTTTGAAGTGATAATATATTGACTATTTCGTGGAAATACAAAACTCAATAGTTTTGCTAAAACGCAATTAGACTGACTACATCTTCAAGAGTTCAAAACGCCAAGACGATTCTGATTTGAAACTTTTAAACACCGTTTCCATACCTCCTTGTTGTTTTACAGTACATATCGTACGGGTTCATTCAGATAAGTTTAAAATAAATTTCAAATAGTTTCGACCAAAGCGTTAAGGTAGGTAAACCGATATTTATTTTTCATTTGCTTAAATAAGCAGGATAAATGATTTTATCATAATATAAATTATCCTCTGGTTCTAATTTTATATAGTTGCTTTGAATCCAAAACTTTATATCAACCATCAATATTTACTGAGACACTGTTGAGATATTACGATTATCGTACACATGTCAGAGTAAATTTGAACTCGATCTCAAGCTAGATGGATCTTTTTCCAATATGTCAACTACCTTTAAATATCGTGGATACATTTTTATTCTTGAAAAAACTTTGACAATCCATACATCAAGTTAAATTTAAGATGTTTTAATCTTTAAATACGTTATAATATGCAGGATGAATACATTTGAGAAGGCGTGTGATCTTGCCTTGATTAATTGTATTTTTTCAAATTATTTATTTCCATTTTGACAGAATGATGTCTGTAAAAAACGAAGGATGATTGGTAACGATAAAGACAAAAGATGATAGAAATGATGAATTACGATTAAAAAACAGCACATGATATTCAAGCGCCAAATCAAAATTTGATTCCCATATCAATTAATTCCCTCTCATTCCTCATTATAATTAATACTTTTATTTTTACTGACAAGAAAAAAACATATCACAGATTTCTAGTTGCCCTGTCTGGAAGATGTGAACTTGAGGAAAGTCAATACCTCATCTCAAGCACTAACAAATCTTGGAGCAGTTTCATCAGAGGGTTCAAAAGAAATAAGACAGTACTGTCCTGGCCGATTAAACTCAATTGCCTTACACGACAAGAGGATTCAAATTACTAGAACCCGGCATCAATCAACGGAGCATGTATTTTTTTTATGTAAAACCGCCTAGAACTTCAGATTCACTTCTTTCATCAGGATATTCCACGTGTGAAATTCACAATTCGGGAAGCCCAGTCCTTTGTTCAGCTTTTTACCTCTACACAGTCAACAGGCAGTATAATTATTAGTGTTAGACGTACATGTATAGTGACAGAATTGGTTTAGGGATTTCATGATCAATTTCGTTATTCTTTCGAAGCGATGTTACGGTAGAGACTAGTACCTATGTTTCATTAAGCACGTCATCAATACTCCAGATTCTTTGGATGCCACTTAAAGATGTTGTTAGACATAAAGACTTCTTTTGTTATGGGTAGAAATATTTTTTTAATCCTAAGTTGTACACCTTCCAAAATCAAGGATGTTTCTATGCCAATTTAATGCAGCCTCATACACATCAACGTGGTTAGTTCCAGTGAAAAAATCATTAGACTGTAGATTGTAACAAGAGGGACCATTCTATTCGACGTGGTGTCTATTTCCAGTCTGTGTCTAGACGTTGTAATTAGTGACTTTTGTGAAATTCTGTACATTGTCGATGTTAAACGTCTAGGTTAATCTACATCAAATGATTTGGGTCCTCCCACAATGTAGTCTCAAACGACTTAACTGAAACACTGCCAATTAACACAGAAAAAAAAGTGTAGGTTTCCGTCTTCCGGAAACCTTCCGGAAACCTTCCGCATACCTACCCATTTTGGATCCGGCCCGGATACCTTCCGGAAACCTTCCGAAAACCTACCAGATGCCTTCAGCAACCTTCAAATTTCATGGTATTTTCAAGATAAATTTTTTATGTGTTTCACACTTAAGTGAACAAAATGCATCCCCCAAATTTTGACATTTTTTTTGGAAGGTTTCCGGAAGGTATCCGGGCGGATCCAAAATGGGTAGGTATCCGGAAGGTTTCCGGAAGGTTTCCGGAAGGTTTCCGGAAGACGGAAACCTACACTTTTTTTGCTGTGTGAGTCTTGTCTCTTCAAAATAACATCATGTTGATTACACAATACTGATACGTCAGATGAAGCTATATGTCGTCATATTTCAACACTGTTGAGATCGCTACGATATGACGTCACAAATCAATTGTCATTTGAACAATATGTTTGCGTCTCTGAAGGCGGAAAGGGACAGACAGTTTTTTATATTTGTTTTTTTTTAATCTGAGTTAGACAATTATTATGTCTGTTATACATAATAGTAATCATGGTCCACAACTTGATTGTCTGGTCAATTGTATGGCGGGGTGGCGGGGTAGCCGAGTGGTTAAAGCGTTCGCTCGTCATGCCGAAGACCCAGGTTCGTTTCCCCTCATATGTGTCAAGCCCATTTCTGGTGTCCCCCGCCGTGATATTGCTGGAATATTGCTAAAAGCGGCGTTAAAAAACATACACACTCACTCTCTTAATTGTATGGAATGAAGGAGGTCTGTTTCGTTCAAATATCCACACTACTACTACCACTACTACTACTACTACTACTACTACTACTACTACTACTACTACTACTACTACCACTACTACTACTACTACCACTACCACTACTACTACTATATATTTTCGGGACAGTAATGTGGCTTTATACACACCTTATGTTAGCATCTACTTGGACAGGAGTCCATCTGTCACGGCCTTATTTACTTAGAACACCGCGTTCGTTAATATATTCAACAAATACGAATTAAGGTCACATCAGTTGAGGTGTATTCAGTGAGTTTCATGTTCATTTACCACACGGCACTTGGTGGGAGGTCAACTCTTTCAGCAAACAATTACACATAAGCCTCCAGGTTTTAAAGTACATCTTATCAAGTTAATAATCTTTGAATGAAACGCGAGTTAAGCACCCTACCCTTCCCGTTGTGTATGGCAGCAAACATCAAAATAGGGATCCCCTATGGGGTGAAAGTGGAAGCCATGTTTACCCATCGTGCCCTTCGTCGACTTCCGAATGAATGTCAACAAACGTAATGGGAGTAATAACTATAAACAGGGTTGGCCAAACGATCCCATTATTCAACTATTGGAAGTCCGTATTTTCTGGTCCATTGAAATAACATCTAATTCAAAGTGCTATTATCACAACGTATGTCAGGTAAACATCCTTTAATTATATAAGTATACATACAACGGATAACATTTAAACCAGTGCATTTGTGCAGGCAACCATTAAGCTTGTATTGCACATTTTGAATATATTTAGTTTTCTCGCTTTTAAGTTTAGTCGTGATCTTTCTTTTAGCATCGCCTTTCATAGCACTGAAATCTTGAACTAAACATGCTCTCCTAGACAGGGCAAATACATGATATGATATGTTGTGTTCGCTTATTTGTATTCTACTCATTTGGTTCTTACTGAATTACACATGTAGATGTGGAGGTACACTGTTAATGGTGACGGTATGTGTCTAACACATTTTCAAACCTTATAATGACTTATAATGGCTTAATAGTTCGCTTACTAATAAAGAACTTCATAATTGTCCTCACTTTGCTGTTCATGATATGAATATCTGTTCTGTGAACACCAATAAAACTCGATCACAAGGTAATGCTACATACAGTTAACATTAAAACGGGCAAAAGAATGTATACTCTTGAAAACTGGATTTGACTAAAAAAATATAAACTTTAGGCTTGACGCAGTCGCCTGGTATGATCTACTCACTGACCGAATGCATGTAATATCGCCTGCATCATATACGTCATCGTCGAATACCCATTCCGTGTGCGTTTCATCCATACCCGGCAGTTTATATACACTTTATAAACACAATTTAAGTTGTTATGTATTTATATAAATGTTCTTGTGCAATTTCAAGTTGAATTAGCGCGTAGTGAGCCACTGGGATTTTACACCTTAAGTAAGGCTCTGACATCCTTTGGTGAAGTAGTCTGTTCGTCAAGATTCCGACCAACTCGTACATGTTTCTAATGAGGGCGACGCTAAGACCACGATAGTGTTCGAACATAATTATGTATCTGTATAGTCTCGCCTGAAAGATTCTTTACGTACCATTACTTGTATTGACCCATCTATGAAGATGGTCGATATATCGGATAAGACTATTGTTTTATTGGTTTGGGCGTCAAAATGGCCATCTTGAAAAGGCACAGCTTGATTCGTGAATTCATTGTATTTGGCACACAGAGTTCAATACACATGAACTAGTTTGTGTCGTGTGTTCACTTGTCTGTGGCATAGGTCACATGTGACATTGTGATGCCGCTAGTCTATGAACTGTATATGGCCGAACTACATCAGTTTCCTGTACGACGTGACATGTTATACAACTCAACCAATTGCATGTCCATCCTGTAAACACTTTCAATATCACCACCCTGTTTATCAAAACACGTTTTGTTTTTTGTTTGACGGGGACACATCAATCGTCCAGTTATATCACATAAATAATCGAATCAAAACCAGACTATCCTGTGATTGACACTGTGACCAAGGATCCCCGCAGTCGGAGTACGAAAACACACAATCAACCAGGTCACCGAGCCAGATCACCCGATCCATTACGTCGCCCAGAACAATATGATGGGGCCTATTCAAACCCAGAATGCCCATGATAGTATTACTAATTAACGAGAGTTTATTTTTATGCCTATACAGTATTATGCAGTCAATTGTCGTCTTTCGTATGTTGTCTTTACTTGTGGACATACACTATTTTGAAGAAAAAACAGCGCAAGTGCACTTGACTGAATGTAATCATACATTTGCCGACCTCACATCCACATACTATCGCATTATTTGTTAATGAGGTCAAGTATTCCCGGATCACATCTAGCGACTCGTTGATGTAGATCACTGGTCACACCAGGCGCTGCAGCTGGCAATACAAATATTTGCATGTATGTGAGGTCAGTGCTCTGTGGTGTTTTTACAAATAACACCGTTCAGTGGGTTCATGCATAATATGAACTGACAGTTAGTTACAGTGACCTGTCAGAATATGCAGCAGTGTGACTGCACTGCGGAGATTCTGGAGAGGAATATGTCCGCAGTTTCCATACTTGTCGCGTGAGTCACTGGATTGACTGATCTAATTTCTACTAATGTGATGTACGACTGAAATATTGCTGACTGTATCTGTCAACGACATTCACTGACTCATTCGGAAAATGAAAATTCAAACAAAAATCTTATTTGGGTGGTTCACGCTCATGAACTTAAAGGTATCGGTCGAGTTGTCATTTCTCAAACGGTTTAACAAAAACACAGGACACCGTAAGTACTATTTATGTAATTAATGGTTTGTTTTGTGGGATACGTATTTATGGACATGGTGTGCTGTTCATGTAAATACTGCATTTAGGCCAGGTGTTACTCTAGGTCCTCCAGCCTTTTAGTGTTTGTAAGCTGCACAAAGTCACTCCATCATATAATTGATAATCCTATACCCGGTTACACAAAATGTTATGTTTTATCATTGTTTTCTAGAACCATTACTTGTGTGGAGTAGTAAAACCCCTCGGCTTACTTTTCGTCATACAAATGTTCCGACATCTGAGAATGCTGCGTTAAGCTGTTGGTTTGAAAGGTTAGCCTATGCTCATGGTGTTTGGCCGAAATGGTAAACCTTCCCAATGTTTTGTTTCTTCCGGCAAGGTTTCAACATCCTATCCGCCCCACCGTCAAAGAAGCAAATAATATTTATCTTGCCACGAGCAAGATCCGTTACGAAGCCACACATATCACAATAACAGGACACAAGGAGTCCAAAGGGTATTTTTGTCTATCCGTTTAGGTACTAATTGATAGCTTAAAAGTTTCCTTTTTGGTGTGTGCACTTCCACGATATATTTTTAAATGGTGTATTCATCGGAAAACTTAAATCTACTATGATCGTATTTAATACTTTGATATTCGTAATCATTATCGTCGTAATGTCTAATTACTCTGTGGCTCCTAGCGTTTTTAAACTGTCTTTGATTTTAATTCCCACTTGCTGCTACTTGATCGTTTATGCTAGCCGTTTATATGACGCTTGCGTGGGTGTTAATGGTTCGTACAGTTTCCGGCCATTAGTGCTTTGAAGGGATGTGTCAAAACATGACTCTGGAATTGACAAAATATTTGAAATTTACTGTAGTTGTCACATTCTCATACAGAAAATCACAGAACACAAATAAGATCTAATATTTATTTCCGTACTGTACCTTTGTTATAAACACAACTCCGTTGTGGATACCGGTGTAAACGCGATCTCCAGTACCCGATCTTTGTCGAAAAGGCCGACCAAAGAAGATCGGTTGGTTGCAATATGTGATCTGGTTGATAGTGTGTCATCGTGTTTAAACGGCTTGGATTGTTACTGATTAACAAGCTGGACAATATGCAGATATTCCTTCTCTCACTACAAAAACGCAATTTCATGATTCTGTAATTTGTAAACCTTGTTTTGTAAAGCAGGGCGGTCGGGTAAAGTTGAGTCGCACCCCTTAGCCTTGGCAGGATTCGCTGGTTATGGGTTCGATCCAAGAAACGCCCTCATTGTGATATTTGAATTGCTTGCGGTTTTCAACAAAAGTCGGTATATTTATATATTCAGTATAATTATATATAAAAAGCACAGTAAAGTTCTAACTCTCAGGCACAATATATATATACACACACACACACACACACACACACACACACACACACACACACACACACACACACACACACACACGACCTTTCCTTAAAAATATGCTACCCGTGAAGATTCCGGGGTAGAATAGGTCTTCAGCAACCCGTAAAAGGTGACTATGCTTGTCGTAAAAGGTCTTGGTTGATGCATGTCATCGATCCCAATTGCGTGGATCGATGCTCATGATATTAATCACTGGATTGTCTGGTCCAGACTCGATTATTTACAGACCGCCGTCATATAGCTGGAATATTGCTGAGTGCGGCGTAAAACAACCAACCAACCAACCAACCAACTTTAAAATGTGCAGCATCAGGCGAAGCAAAGCCACGGGCCAATTGTGCCTTGAAGTCAAAGTCGTCCATACGCCTGGCATATCCTTGCTCCAGAATTGTGTAACTTCTTCTGTTAGTCAGTCACCTCTTCCTCTGAATAGTATATCAGCTCCTCAACGGTGTAGATGCATATCGAGGAACTAACTAACCGGACTATGAAGTTGACTATAAACATTTCTCAATTACCAACGAATATAAAGAGCTGATTGTTTGGTGTTAAGATGTGCATATAATATAACTGAACAACATAAATGCATGTTAATATTTATTCAATTTGAAACTGTTACAAAATAATTAAAGCGACAAAACCCTTTCCAAAGTCATAAGAAATCTCGATTGTACGCTTCGGACTGTATAACAAGCATATGTTTATGAATCACTATCAAATGGTGATGACAACACATGTTATCCGTTGTATCCACAATCGTCAAGTGTACTTTTAGACAGTGAATAAATGAACATGGATGTACTTCACAGCTATATAACGCCTATATCAAGGCGAGGTATACATCATTAAGTATGGCCCAGAGAAACCAGTGATTGATATTATGAGCAACGATCCACGTCGTTGGTGGTCAGCGATAAATTTAAGTCGCCTCTGAAGACTACCACACACTTAGGTTACAGGCATAATCGCATAGTGAGGACAAACAAAAGTAGAATTATAATGCAAGCGACAATTACATTTAAACTAACTGTGATGTAGTTTAAAGGGTGTATATCGATCCCTTGCATGTAGCATGCCCATGGTCCAGGATCTGCGTCACGTAGGGCTATCCTCCCACATTACGTAAGCTGACACACTGTAATATAACTGAATATTGTTCAAAGAAGCGTTAAACCCAATTTACATCCTCACCGATTGTGTAATGCAGCACTTTGGACGAGCAAATCTCACTGCTAAGCGTGCACTTAACATAGTTCCATCAATATTCCCTTCTCTAAACAGAAAATGTTGATACTGGAAGTTATAATTAAATGCCGTTTCAGCGACGACATATATACATATCCTTGATTAAATTTATATATCGATAACGCAGGACTGCGACAAAATGCATTTAGACATCCTATCATCATTTATACATCACATCAGTAGATATCGTAAATTTAATGGTTACACATTACCCTTGGGTGAAGGTAAATCCAACTTTATATTCATTTGCAAGAAAAGCAAGATAACCTAGACGCAAAATTACATTTACGCATTGTCCAACATTTTGGATCCATGCAAGCGTTTGATTTCTGTATTATTAGATGAAAGAAAGGACGTCATCATATTCACTGTGGTATTGTGTGAAATTTGACGAAGACGTACCCTAGGGGACAGCGACTTCTAGAATAGACTTCCCGTCACAACTCACGACCCCAGGGTTTTTCATACGACCTTTCCTTTGGCATTAAGTGGGCAGCAGTCCGTCAGGGCCACGCGTCACATGCTCTCTGTCTGAAAGCACTGTCTGTCTGACCACATGAGTTCAATGACACATTATACCCCATTTCTGACGTCTTCGCGATTTGCATGCATAATCCTAAAAGTAGATTTAAACTATACTCACTCACTCACTCACTCACTCACTCGTCATCATCATCATTAACGGTGCGATTAGTAATTGAATATTGTACCCTTGAGCAAGAATGGTAAGGCGCTCTTTGACAACGTTTTAGAAAGAGCATGCTCTGTTGTACCTCAGAAGCTGTGAAATAAACACAAGTTATGAAATGTTGGAGCTGCTGTTATATTGCTGGGAAATGGTTAGTTGACCGTTATTGAAAGACGATATCAGATCATCGATATACCTGAAGCTTAAACCTCTTGGCGAAATCCCCTTGTTTTGGTTTGGGCTAAAACAAATAAAGGATTGCTCTGGAATTGCACAAGACTTTCTAATTCATGCTAAACATCAGGTATCAATTTCCTCCTTAGTCTTCCAGATTATGGAAGTTTACCGCATGTTACCCCTGTGTGTTTTTTTGAGATTGTGTGTTTCAGGGTTAGGGTCCATCAGTTTTTGCGTGTCGCAAGACGCGACCTAACGGATCGGGCCGTTATGCTTGGTGTCTTGGTTGATTGTCTTTCAACGTACCCCGTTGGCGTGGTCGTCGCTCACTGTATCAATCAATAGTTTATTTACAGGCTCCATTATGCACAGGCTACCGTCATTTTGCCGGAATATTGCCTACTGTGGCGTTTAAAAAACAAAGTATAAATACTCCGGTCCCAATATATGATATCTGATATACCATATCCGATTAATCCACCGCATGATGATGGATCGTACACAATATCTCTTGACTGAGATATAATTAACTACTCTTCCGCGTTATTATCAGAAGCAGCTTTTAACATTTCTATACACGACCTTTTAGGAATGAAAGACATTTTACAGCCTTGGGTTATTCTAAAAGCCAATTGTGCATCTAGAACTCGTATATTTATCAAAGCCGTCTAATTAGTTGTCTTGCCAGTATCAGATTTGTTGTCTGGAGTCGTCTTGACTCTGTGTTCAGTCTGTGTGGATACCTTACCCAGACCGGCCCGGTCAGTTTCATCCTATGCTAGTTCCACTTCTCGATCGAACACGTACCTGTTGTACGAGTGAAGTATATATGTATGGGAACAATAAAGATAGTGTTTCAATTTGTAAAGACCAAAATCCTACTTCACAAATATCCCTTTCAAAGGGTGAATTTAATGTATTTCTCAACTTGAAAAAAATGTCTATCATTGCAGAAACTCATCTTTGTTTTTAGAGTGACGTCAAGACTGTCTCACAGACTATTGGGTACACGCAGAAAGTGGGAGCTATGGATAAAAATAAAATTGTGTGTTTTCAATTTAAAGGTTTAGAATGTAAAATCTGGATATTTCTACGTTTTAGCTCTGAAGGACCAAACGGAATGCAGGATTCTAAACCATCGTGATAGAAGTACTGATAACATTGATATTTAGGAATGTGGATTTTCGTTCATGGGTATTGGAGTACTGAAAAACATCCGGAAAAACACCGCCCGTTGTATAATCTCCTGGCATCAGCAATACATGCAAATCTGAAAAAAGGAGTTATTTTCTCATGTTATCTGATGGGTAGACATGTGTGACAAACAGATAAACATGTCGTTTTTCCAGATTACCATAAAACATGGAATACGTATTGATGTGTTGTAACGAATTGTGGGGTGGTTGGGTAGCCTAGTGGTTAAAGCGTTCGCTCGTCACGCCGAAGACCCGGGTTCGATTCCCGATATGGGTATAATGTGTGAAGCACATTTCTGGTGTCCAACGCCGTGATATTGCTGGAATATTGCTAAAAGCGGCGTAAAACCATACTCACTTACTGTAACAAATTGTACTACATTAATTCATAATAATGTATTAATAATTCATTTCAGGAGATGAGTAACAACACGACAGCCTCTCCGGCGGAGTTCGGAAGCATTGTATTCCACAGATACAGCACAGCTGAACTACTGGAAACATTCGCCCCCCTTGGGCCATATTCAGAAAAGTTTATCCCCCCTTTGTGGTACGCTGTTGGCTTTGTGTGTAATCCAGCCTCCGCGGTGATATGGCTCGGACGTCGTATGAGGCGAAACAACTCATCCGCCATCTACCTTGGAGCGCTATCCATCTCCGACCTTATATTTCTGTTCCTGCATCTGTTGTACACCCTTCATGGAGCATGGGGCTATCGGACGTATAACACATCAGCAGCCTCATGCGCGACCTTCATGTTCTTTTATTACACCCCACAGTACCTGAGCACTCTATTGGTTCTTGGATTTACAGTAGAAAGGTATGTGGCCGTGTGTCATCCTTTTCAAAAGGAGAAGTGGTGCACTGTCAGACGTGCCTGTGTCATCGTTTGTGTCCTGCTGTTTTTTTCCGCGGCTGTTGCGTCGGCTCAGATATACTTTTGGACATACACTCCCGAACATGGCGCTTGTCACTACAGACAAGCGGCTACAGAAGGGGATGCCGCCAGTTTTGTCAACATCTGGAGTTGGGTTTCCGATTTGCTGATATTTGGAGCAATTCCACTGATTGTGTTGTGCTTTAACGCCCTTGTTTTAAAAGAAATTTGTAAATTAGCTAAAAATGGTGTCGTTTCTCGTCAAAGTGGAAGTGCAAGCACAACAGCTTCAACAGTGACTCTCCTCTCGGTGTCCTTCTTCTTGATCATTACCCAGCTTACTGCCACCGTGGTGTTCTGCATGGAGACGCTCTTCCCGCACGGCGATATCATGATGACTGACGAAGAAATTCGAGAAGACCCAACATGGAGTAAAATGTTTAGCTATCTGGAAAGTCGGAAAATAATCGAGTGTCTGTGTCTGTCGCATTTCGCCCTGTATTTTGCGATATACTGTCTCACCGGAAAACATTTCAGGAAAGAGGTGTTATACATGTTAACGTGTTGCGGGCGTTTTCGTTCCTTTCAGGATTCATTTTCAAGAAAGCACAATGGCGAGAAATATTCCATGGTATCCAGTAATGGCCACCTCATGTCCGAAACGTGTACGACCACGTTCACAACTAACTTTTGAGCGTCCATGGGTCACTGACAATCCTGAGGACACTTATTTCAAATGTTTTGAGATGGTCAGTTTAGACCCTGAACAAACCTAAACTTGAAGTTTGAAGTAATAACATCCATCAGATGCTTCAAATATTTGTATTCGTTTGTGTAACCTTGATGTTGACGTGGATATAAACTAAAGGTGGATTTGATGACACCACAGTAAAACCTCGTTAACACGGAAGTCTTTTGAATCATCGAAGAAATATATCGAGTTATCCATTATTCGAGACAAGCGGAGTGATGGTGTTCGATAAATCGACGTGTCTGCAAGAACCGAAAGGATGCATGGTCTTCCATGATATTTCGAAATAAAGACGTTCGAGTTGACGAGGTGTTCCTGTATATTCCTGTATTTTTAATGTGATAATCTAAATTGGTATATATTTATGTACTCTTAGTTCAACATTGTTTTGGACTGCCAGACAAAAGAAAAGCATACACCCATGTTCGCCCTACAATTAAAAGACATAGCGTCGGATACAGAGATGTCCAAATACAAGAAAACCAGTGCTTGTTGTTAAATGTAGCAGAGGCTTTGAATCAAGTGTTTGACAGAACAAAACGTAACCCCTCTGTTTCTTGTATAGAGGGTTCAATGATATTGTACAATTATATTTTGAATCTGACGACGTTTGGCGACGCTTGTCATGGATGTACTGAAAAGATACTGGCTATCTTGTATTATGTAGTTTCTGTTTAACTCGCATGATGTCCGTGGCAAATCGTAACACCCATTGAAACTGCATAATCTGCTTGAATTGCCAAAGGGGTACACACGAGAAAAGTATGCGTTATTTCAACAACGAAATTTAAGTAGATACCAATATCCTTGACAGTGTCGATAAGAGGACGTCATATGTACAAACATGTGTACTGAAGAACATATTTTATATTGGAACATGTGTAAACGATATGTAAGTGTTTTACCGCTGGTCGGAGTCCTCATACTGGAATGATGAATGTGTTTTTAAGGTTAATCTGATACTAAATTTTATCGTGATTTCTGATGTCGAAAGAATGAAATAATCAGATTTTGTAACTCTTTGAAAAAAATCTGAAAATCAGATTGCAATTAATCACAGTCGCGTTAACAGTTAGTGTTTAATGTACACGTGTACTCGGTTCATGTATATGTCACAAGTTACGGCAACATTGCCAATGCAATAATCGAAATAAGAATTTTAATAAATTTCAACATTGAAGATAGACTGACTGATAAATAATTGTTTATCTGATGTATGATTTGTCGCTACATATGCTTTACCGAGGACGTGTATTGTTAAGAAACACAATTACGTTCAAGAAGATTGAAACGTATCATGCAATACCATGACTTTTCCATCAAGTGCGTTTGTTTTACGTTAGTCTTCTATTGTTAGATTACTTCACAGGGTTACTGTGATGTTCTATAGTACTGACAATTGTCACTATATACATAAAACACAGCCAGAAATCCCTGACACAAAATTAAATAGAAGGTGGATATGAGGTGAAGGTGATAACTTCGGAAGGATGGTGAATATAACTAAAACCTTTCACAATTTTCATTTGCCACACGATCGGGAAGGGTATTGATTTAAAATCATCTTACGTATTTCTTCAACTCATCAATTCAATATCGTTGATATTTCTGTATGTATATAGTGTATATGTTACCGCGGTGTATGATGGTGATATGGTTGCACACTGCACTATGTTCCATATACAGCAAAGAATGCATCATATTATGTATATACTTCACCATATGACGAAATTGAATATTTCGAAAAATATCCAAAACTGTATAAATAGTTAGTTAATTGAAAGCTACGAGGAATTACTCATTATCTGTCTCGAGTGAATTAAGTTCCAAGCTTTGGTGGCCATGTTCAGCATTAATTCACAACAGACAGTAAATCTGTAATTCCTCTTGGTTCAGTTATTCCTTGTATTATCAATTGTATGTTTCTGTGAAATTGTAGAAACATGTATTTTTCCTGATCTCAAGTGGAGACAGCTATGGGCCTCTCCGCAAACAATGGAACCAATCGAAGAAGTGGAACAAAAATAGCCAGTCATCATGAAGGTCCGTTGAGATTCTACCGTGCAAATTGATCGTCGAACTTGGTTAAAGGGGAGAAAGACTAATCGAAATACAAAATGCTCAGTTATGATGATTAAAAAGTAATCAATAATTTCAACTGTATCAGTGAATCTGTGGGTAATATACTGTAATAGTAAAAAAATGCTATGAGCATACACTTTGCACATGGTTAAAATGTCTTTTCAACACTTCTTTAATTTCTTATGAAATCGCGAAGTCACTGTATTTTCTGTGACAATGTTCTTGCGACCCAAAGTCGGTTTCTTAAATTGTAACTTTACCTCTTATCTAGTATCGTCACGATATGGCTGAAATATTGCCGATGTGAAGTAAAGCATAAACTTGCTCACTCACTCTTACCTAGTACCTAAATCGGAAAGGTCGGTTTAATTAGTAGTATTCATATACGTCATGGCTATTGTCATTCGTTGTCTATTACACGATGAGGAGAAGCTGTTCCTCCATGACTGTACGACAGAGATGACATGTTTTGCAGTTGTCGCTTAATATTCGTCAATATCGACTGCGAATCGTCCAGTTCACTGTGTGATCAAAGTAGTGCGTTCACACAATACCATTAATCCTATGAATAATATGGAATATGAATCCTTGTTGTTTTACACACACCCCTTCCCACAGTACAAAATGACAATGCCCTGACACCTGTGATACATTGTATGTATTGAAGCCATCATCTGATCATGTAACCATCTAACATTGATGTGTATTGATATTTAGACAATTATCGTTGTGTTCCAGATATCATAAAATATACGTATATATTAATGTATGTGTCAACGTGCAGTCGCTCACATGTACATATATTACATTTCTATCATTTTCACAACGGCTTACCAAATGGGTTATTGCATGTCATTAAATATGTATATTTCAGTGTTATACAATGTATAGCTGTGATTATTTTCATACCTGCATGATGTCGTATTGATGAGTAAGACACTATATTTTGCTATGCCCCACGAGACATATCAAAATGTGAACCCGTCATATTGTAATCTGGCATGCTCAACCTGTACATACAAAATCCCATTCTTTTCTGTATGATATTTGAAAATACTATATTATGTAATATAGAGTGTCCTACAAAAGTACAAGGTTATAATGATTCATATATCTCGACCTTTAACCATTATTCATCCATTCACACGTGCTCTCCTATAAGCGTCTTTCCTCATGTCATCTCTTACCAACTCCTCTTTGTCTTGACTTTGTCCCTCAAGCCGTCCTCTGCTTCTTCGTTGGCAAGGGGCATGTGTGGTCGAGTGTGCTGTTACGCGTCCCCAGTCGTGCATGGACTAGATTCGCCTGAACTATAACCCTTGTCTGTTTAATAGCACCACACCCAGGCTTGTGGGTTTCACCAAAGTGGTAAACGTCTACGAGCTGTATCGCATTGTGCTTCCCTTCGGCATTAAGCTGCCAGGCCGTGATGTTACTATGGCATAATGGTAACATCGGAGTCCAATCCAATCACAATCCCCTTCTTCCTCCTGTGTCCCTTAGGCTTCGTATTCCTCCTGGAATCCAACCTGCCATCTCACACAGCTTACCAGATACAAGTATTTCCAAGCGTTTCCCTTTTAATATTGAGGGTGAGGTATACCAGTGCATGTTTGAACGATTTTCCAATTGACATAACCTTGATCGGATTTCTATCATGTCACACTTGCTCATACATAGTTCCATTGCGTAACCGTGATGTAGGCACACGTTGATGTGGACACATACTTGGGCAAGTGTTTTACCCTGAAGGGAACGTGTACAGCTTCACGTCTCCTACTTGTCATACACGTTCTTTGTCAGCTGGCACAAGTAAATCTTGTTACTACAACGATATGATAACATTTAAAGGACTAAATATAAGTCGGTACCACTGATCTGTGTAATTTGCCCTGTACAGTAAGGCAAATACATATCCCCTTACAATAGATTTGTGTTACAAAAGGAAATGAAAACCATATAAAGCAAGCTTCTTCAGTCTTGAGAAGCACATGTATTTTTTCTAAGTATACACCCACCCCTGAAACATCGAGGTTGGCGTCGAGAGGTAAGTTACACCTACATAAGGTAATCTGCAGAAACACTCAAAACTATAATGAAGCAATCAATCGACAATAATAGCAAATACAACATATTAGAGCGTTATTAATTCTACAAATACCTACCGCTCTGGTAATTAAATCACCAGCAACGTAAATACATGACATAGACATTGTCTAAATACATGGACATCAATGTGATAAGATCAGATACACTTTACAAGGTGTATGTTATTAACAAGTATCGATTCGTCTTCTATTATGTTACAATTGTTAGTTTTTTTCAGGTAATAAACGAAATTGTTTTCAAAATGTTATTTGTTTCACTGAAAATGGCATTGATTGATGGATCTGTGAATTGTTTTGTTAATCTTAAGAGTTATTACTTGTTTAACTATCACATTTAAGGTAACTTGAATCGTGTTTTGTTTCTGTTGTCTGTTTTAAGGAAGGAACAATGTTGTCCAATTGGAATAAAAGATGAAGATTGAACCAGGTATTGTTATTGTCTTTCTGACCAACTTGAAGGATGTCAAACCGTGCCTACAAATTCATCAACCTTACTTTCATTACCACGAACAAATCTTAAATCTTATATGAACATTCTTGCCATTTCACTTCTTCATAAACATCTCCTCTGGTCATTTTTCTTAAAATAAGTCTGTGAGGAACTACCCTGCGACATATGACATTTTCACCATGCCTTTATGAAGAGTGTGAACATTTTGGAATGTGTCACATGTATTTGTTGATGCAAAGAAGGAAGCATGTGCATTGTCAGTCTACATTTGGGGATGTGTTGTCCTTGTGGTTAAAGCGTTCGCTCGCCACGCCAAAGATCTCGGTTTGTTTCGCACAGGGGGTGTAATTTGTGAGGTCTGTTTCTGGTATCCCCCGCTGTGATACTGCTGGAGTATTGCTAATAGCGTCGTCAAACTCACTCGCACTCTTTTCATGTGCTCAATCAGTAAATCATTGCTCAAATGATGCTTCAACAATATATACAAAAACACAGAACAACAGACAAATATGACTAAAAGCCTATATGTATGTGCTATGTATAAAAACATATCTATTTCCATTTGACAGAATATGGAAAATCTATTTAGAAAAGTAAAATCGTAGTTTTAGAAACTCGAAACCTCAGAACGCAATCTACATCAGCACCATGACTACAGGCCAAACGAAAGATTAAATGACTTGATAGCATTATTAAGCTCATTCGTACAATCTGTTTATTCAATAGTCTGAAATATCATGGATGTATTCTCATGGTGTCGGGACTAAACGCCAAATCGTGTTCATGATTATGCAACATGAGAAAGATGTCGTTATGCTCAAACATTCGACCCGTTTGAGAGTTGTATATCAATATCAAATTTGCATCTCCTCTTTGGTGTGACAGCGGTTTAATTGCAATGTCCGTTAAGCAATTATTGGCAAAGTCTTTTGATGGAACGCCATGTTACAACTTTGTCTGGGATTAAAAGAGAACTCTTTGACACGGGTTAAAAGTTTGTCCCTATCTTCAGACTGCACTTAATCCGATAACATATTTTAATTATCAACTGCGAGTGGAACATGGCCTTTAATATTTTGCAATTGGAGAGGTATTCCGGTACATATATGACAATATGTAACATCAAAAGTAACGCAAGTTTGATGATACATGACGGATTCTATTGGACATGCTGTGTTCGCTTTAGGCATACCCGTCATATAAACTCCATTACAGAATAGTCGTTATAGCGTTTGGGTGATTAACAGTTTTCTAACTTCAGTTACCCTTTCATGAAACGAAGATCAAATGTTATGTACTCATGGATTCCACACATTTGTGTTGTTTGACATCCATGACGTTTCCTCATTGAAAGGGTACATAAATAATAGATCAACTGTTCTCAACTCTACCTTCGTAATAGCTGCAAACATTATTTATATAAACCTGCTCAGACATGATTTGCAATAATGTCATTTTCCCTTTTTCTATTTTAACTCCAATGCCTAAACCTGTATAAGCAGACGGCCTTAAAGGTCAGTCCCGTTTTAATATTGTATGAATAGAACAAATACAACATATAAACGACAGATATAAAGGTCATTTGGCGCATACATGTAAATGTGAAGATGGGCACGTTTTTACAATAAGTGAGTGAGTGAGGTGGGTTTAACGCCGCTTTTAACAGTATTCCAGTTATATCAAGGCGTGTCAGCTTTATGTGGGAGGAAAGCCCGAAGTGATGGAGGTCTCAGACGTTTCTACGTCGGTGAAACCCACGAGCACGGGTATGGTGCTGACAAACCTAGAAACATAATCGGGGCGAACCGGGATTCGAACCCACTATCCTAGGTTTCTGGCGTGCCCAAGGGACGCAACTCTGCACAACTGGGCCACTCGTGCCCCCCGTTTTACAATAAGACATCATTATTTCGAATAAGATGGGGATATGATTGATATGTTCAAACATACCACTTAACATCCGTGTTATGTTGAAAACCCGTCAAGATACGTTTGGTTTGTGTCCTAACCTTTGCTTCAGTCGGATACCAGATAAAGAATGGATCCACCTGGAGGCCATGAAGCGGAAGGTTTACCCGTCACGAGGGGTTCTGAAAGACTTGCCACCATACATCGATACTATGACCATTTGTCAATATATTGTTGGTGGACAACCCACAAACTTTGTGCAGAAAAGATGTGATGAAGAACTATAGCATCATGGGATGTATTGTGTGATCGAAAACCAGACTATCTACAATGCCAGGATATGGATGTATTTGACATAATAGCACTCACTGGAAATAAATATATCATTCTCATGCCAAAAAGTACAATTAAACCAACAAACATTGCATCTTCATAATACTTTGAACCTATTATTCAACATGCATACTTGCTGAGAAAACATACTTCTATCATAATGACATGATATTTATGAAGGAAGATAATTTATGGTTGTCATCTTGTTTATTATGGACCACAACGTTTCGGAGTATATCCTTACCCCTTCAGTAGGTGAATGGTGAAGGGGTAAGCATAAACGTTGTGTTCCTCATAATAAAGAAGTTGACATCCATAAATTATCTTCCTCATGTGTATGACTTCTAAATGCCTTTAAATGATTTGATTATATTTATTATGAAAATGAATGAATGAAGAAAACATATACGAATCCAACTAAGATATTGGTGTAAATAGAGGCGAACAAAACCATTTCCATATTCATAAGATGTATCTGTTCCATTGCAACATTCCGATAATGCCATAAGTATGTGTTTATGAATCACTATCGTATAGCGATGGAACCACATGTTCGCAAACAGGCGGGCTACAGTGTTTGTGGAAACAAGTAAAGAAGGGAGCAAACGCCACTTGTGTAAGGTAATTCCCTGATACATTTGTCACTTAGTGTCATGTTTATAACAAGAATGACGTGAGCTGAAGAATGATCCCAGTCTTTATTAAAATATGGAGATGTGATTATACCAACGCTTCAAGTCAAATTGATATAAATCTGTACCTGGGATGTGAAGATATAATGTACGAGAAGAACACTGTTACTGTATGCGCCATTCTTTATCTAAATTGTAGTCAAGGAACATGGATGGACCAGTCGTCCTAGGCGGCGAAATTCGCCATGTAGAGCTGCGTCACTTAAGCGTGCCAGGATCCTTATATGAGGGGCTTGAATCCCTGATCAAGCTGATTATGTTTCTTTGTCAACACAATACCCGTACCTGTGGGTTTCACCTAAGTTTCACCAAATCAACACATAAAACATGAACGCCAGAGAATATCCACGATTATCCCACGAAACAGTTTCCATTGGGTGTAAAAGGCAAAAAAAGCATAAATAAAAGCCACAAAACCCTTTCCATATTTATAAGAAGTCTCTGCTAAAAGGAGATTAGACTGTACAATTCCGAATATATTATAAGCTTGTGTTAATGAATCACTACCAAACAGACTGCATCACTTCCGGGTTTCATCCCACAACAAGGTGGCACTGAATTGCTTATCACAGCGACGTTATACCAAACTCACTAACTTACAAGTTTCTTACAGTGAATATTTATTTTCGAATGTGTCTTCTTCATTTTTGTATACATTGCATTTATTTTACATGTAGATATACGTTTCCGTGATTTGATTTGCTATTGATGGGGTTGGACTCGAGTTGTGTGTTGGAGAAACTAGAATGACCAATAATCTTTGACGACATTGGTGCTTTAATAAAGCTAGCTATTTTAATAGTTATGTTTAGTTTCATGTGGAATCTCTGTTCAGACTTTGTATAAACAGAGTGTTAGCCAGTATATGTACATTCTGACAATGGTAGTATCATCTGTTACAACTTCGCTAATGCCCTAGAGATTTGCAGCATGCTTTGCAAAATGAATCTGTTAAGGCCGCGATCAAGAAATCATATCAATCTGGTCAAAACAAATAGCAACCAAAAAACAAAGTGATTATACATCTTGATTCAATTGTGGACGTAATGTAGTGTGACGTGAGCTCGTTGCCATGATATGATTAATTATTAATGGAAAATAAATGTTCCAGTCAAGAAGGAATCGACCGTGTAGACCTAAACGGACTGAACACATTCGTCATGTGTCATTGGTCACATCACTATGCCATCGATCGGCTTGTAAGTCTGACAAAATGCTCCTAATCGGCAGATTAAGGCACCACAGTGATTACGCTTGAAGCTACACCTTAATCAAATAAGCTCAACACGTGTGCCTATTGGAACATCCAAAGAACATTTACAGAGCTGTAACTCGAACAAATTGGCTTGTGGTTTATTTTTACAAATCGTGTAAAACGACCAAAATATCTTTGTGACACAGCGGTAATTTGATTGCAAGTTTAAGCGTTTTCAGTATGATCACATATATAATCTAATAGACATAACATGAGATGATGTTGGTTTCATAATATGGTTATATTTGATTAGGTGACGACTTCAGGACCTGTTATTGAAACAATGATATAATTGTAACATTTGAACATATGAAGGTGAGGTTAGGTTAGGTGGGGTTTAACGTCGCGTCCAAGATTATTGCACTTACGTACATAGCGACGTTCATGCACGTGTTTGTGAGAGAGAGTGTGTGTGTGAGAGTGTTTGTATGTGCGTGCGTGCGTGCGTGCGTGCGTGTGTGTGTGTGTGTGTGTGTGTGTGTGTGTGTGTGTGTGTGTGTGTGTGTGTGTGTGTGTGTGTGTCTGTCTGGTTGTACTAGTCATAGTCACTATAATACTGATATCATAACCACACGCACACACACACATACACACACACACGCACGCACGCACGTACACACACACACACACACACACACACACACACACACACACACACACACACACACACACACACACACACACACACACACACACACACGCTACCGCGCACGAATACATGCCATTATGAGACTGCAAAAATATTAAACGTGACTTTAAACCCAATTTTACCACACCTTACACTTGAGGATAAAAGTGTCACACTCGTTCTATAAAATCAGTATGACGAGATGCATACATATTCATGTATATTTGAAACCCGTGAAGATACGGGTTACACTATGTCTTCAGCAACGCATGCTTGTCGAAAGATGCGACTATGCGTGTCCAAAGGGGCGACAATGGGATCGGGTGGTCAGGCTCGCTGACTTTGTCGATGATCATGATATCAGTCACTGTATTGTCTGGTCCCGAATCGATTATTTACAAACCATCATCATATAGCTGGAATATTATTGACTGCGTCGTGAAACAGACACACATGTTTATCATTAGATGTCTGAATGACGAGATCTGATCGGTGGACGTGATCATGATAAAATACGATGTATCCCGCCTTGGAGACAAATAAACTTCTCAGTGGGCGAATTAATCCCTTATAATCCACAACGAGCAGGTTTGGTTGCACGTGGATTTCTGAGCGGCAAGATATGTCCAGTATATCCAGCTTCAAAGTAAAAGCCCCACGCTTTCTCCGAGTCACGTGACATAGCTTCGGTTAACCTCAGCTTTCTATCAATTTTGAATTTGTTTGAATTATTTTACAATGTCATATTCAAACATGTCGGTAAGATAAATTCGTTGTAGCGGGATCACTCGGCGTACATGGGGTCCATGCGCCCCTCGTTGTAGCCCTAGTGATCCTGCTACAACGTATATAATTTTTCGAATGAAAAAAAACCAAGGAACTAATCGTTTATGTAATGATTATTAACGTAACAATATGTTGACCCAGAAATATGTAGTACTACGTAAAAGAATTTAGTTTGAAACTAATAAACAACCAAGAAGTGGTATACAATCAACAAGTGTATTACAGAATTAACTAGGTTTACAAAGCAATACAAATTACTGCATAACAATTACAATGGCAGTACACAATACAGTGGTAGTACAATATTCAATGGCAGTATAAAATGTGAGAGCAGTGGAAATGAAAATGACAAGAATAATAATCACCTCGCCGCAACAGTGGTTCAAGCTCGGGTTAAACACCAGGGTGAAAAGTGATCTTTACACGAAAGCTAGTCTTCATGTAATGTGGGATGAAATGTGAGATGAGACAGGGACGCATAGTCTAACTCGCTTCAATCACCTTCCACAGAGCGATTGACCAGTTCATAGTCACGAGAACATCACAAAATATTCCACGTTTCTATAACTCTTAACATTCATCCATGCTATTCCGGAAATTTACAGATAATTCGAGCATCTAAGTATACTGACTTCCCCACCACTGCTTACATTAAATAGTACGACATTCCTGACAACTAATCATCGTCCAAATACAATGCAATGAACTTCTACTTCATCTCCACAGAAACAATGTAATACAATTACAATCATTGTTTAACAATAACTTTCACTGCCACAGAACAGTATAAAATATTAGTTTACGATAAGTACCTTATATGATTTCATATAGTTGGCATACATGTAGATATCAAATGGCATGGAACATCATCATTCCATATTCTGTTTTATATAGGGACACATGTGCTACTGAGGTCAAATTTTGTGACGCTTCAGCTGAATCGCCACAAAGTCACACAGAATTTGAGTAAAATTGAACACCCCGCAGTATGTAAATGAATCGTAAATGTTTCAGGTGGACGATAATCTATATCGAATGTCTGCCGAAACAGAACCCACTGGGCGTTAATCCCTACTCGTTAATCCGTAATGTACCGTTCCGGATATACATGCACAAATTTACGGATTAACAAATCCTATCGGAATAACATATTATTTTACTGTAAGGACCGTTGATTAAAACTCATTTTTATGCGAAAAAACAAATGGATTTGGCAAAAGTGACACACTTGTGAGGCCTTCTACTATTTACATTTTAATTACATTTATATAAATAATATTTATGAATAATGACTGTGCAGAAAAGGTTCAGAAAAGTATATAATATTGAATTATAAGCACATTTGTGACGTTACTATATTGTTGAAACGATCAATTATTATTCAGAAATGGACAGCTGGTTATCAGTTATTCATCATGCCTCATTAACCTGACTATCAATCAAAGCATACTGGGGATTAACGAAATGAATTCATCCTGAGAGTGAGCAGCTTTTAAATTTTGTCGAAAAACGTCAACAACGGGACTAGAACCCGCATCATATGATATAATAGTCGATCTCGGCGACGGTGACACATGACAAAGCGGTGTGAAATTAGTCTGTTAAATATTTTCTAATACTTATATAACAATAATGCGTCTAATGTTGTGTTGCATTGTGTAACCTACAACGATGATCATGTACGTACACTATAACGCAAAAGATATGCAAAAATAAGATAAAAGTGAAACAGTATATAATCCTTTTTCCAAGCTCTAACATTTTCTATAATTCCCGTCATCATGTTCGCAGGCGATTGATAAAATAATTATTTTAGACCCCACGATATTGTAAATAGCATTAGTACCGTGTATTGTGCAAATAAACTCGCGACGGAGCTTAGAACGCATGTATCAATAGCAGACAACACATTTCACGTACATCACGCAGGGGCGACTCACACAGTATAAATACGGTCCACAAGTCTGATATTTTTTCAAATATTTGCCACAAAATAATAATTGTCAAACTATAGTAGTAGGGATGTAATTTTTAAGTTTGAGAAAGTTGGAATGTGTTTAAAGTTAGAGGTCATGGTCGTAGTTTCGCTGAAAGGAATCTTCTCTCCTCTACGTGGTTCGGCGAATCTTATGCAGGAATCAGCAGTTACACGTATGCGCTCGTTAACGTGACCAGAATCTTGAATGATAATTGTACGTTCTATATTCCATCCGTTCTGGTCCTTTTAATCTTATTTCTGCTTTTCAAAATATGGGTGTATTTACTTTTGTGCAGGTTTGAGAACACGATGTCAAACGGATAGTTGACAAACAGACCTGGAAACATGTTGATGGCTTTGGAGCATCGGAACGACGACTTAGGTCCGCTGAAAATGATATTCTATGGACGTACTTTCTTAAGAATTACTCAGTGCTCAAACCAGAGCCCAGATTGCGTGGCAATTAAATAAAATCAGCTATCCATAAGAAAAACGGGTAAAATGTGCACCGAGCCACCTTTTTCGTTAATTCGTACTAAGACATCTGAATGATATGCTGATCTTACTACTAGCCGCTACTCCAGGTCGTGTGCATCCCGGGCATTTAAAATATCAAATACACAGCTAAACATTTGCAACCTTGAATTCACAGAGTGTTTTTCTCTCAAATGAAACACATGAGACAGTAAATCACTGTCCAAACTGAAATCTTGGCACTCAATCAAAGAGGTCAGAGAACTGTTTTGTAAAAAATGAATTGTAAAAAGATGTGGACACGAGATGCATGGTAATTGAGATGGCAGTTTGGGCATCTTCAGAGAAGGATTTGATGGCCGCTGTGTCCTGCCCCACGACGAAAATGTGTACAGCTATGCTTGATTACTGAGGAGAGGAAACACTTCACACACAGCGTAATAGGAAGATCAATCAAGACAGTCCTTTTAAAATTGTATCGACTCAATCGCAACCCAGAGTCGTTGCCAGAAGATGTAGGTTTGCACAAGATGATTGCTTGACATTACTGTCAAACCAAAGTTAAAAGCAGGAGGACATGTTCTGTTTTTAACCGTTTTTAATATTTCTACACATTAGTGATTGTCATTCTCATGACAAGTCATTACATTTTTACCCTGATACCTATGCAGATTTTGTGATATATCGGGTATTAGGGCATGAATGATCAAAGGCCAAGACAAGAATTTCAAATCATTCCTAAAATTATGAAATTAAAACTCCAAGAATACCAACAAGAGAGATACAATTTCGAATTGACAGAAAAGATGCCAGAGAACACAATGTCTTCAACAGTCGGAAAGATGACTGGGGTAGTTGTTATCGGCGTTTAACAGTTTCATGTTACATTTATTTAGAAAAACCAGTGACATTGTTCATAATTGTTGCTGGATTTGAGAACCTGTATAATCAGCATGTAATTACCAAGATCTGTCAACGAGAATGTAGTTTTTTAATGTTTCCTAGCCAATTTACTGCCAAATTGATGACACTTCTCCTTAATCGTCGCCTAACCCCCAACCCAAAGTACATTTAAATTCATTCATTTTTCAACATTTTGACAGTGCACCCACATTGCGTACCAGTCACATACGGGTTTCAGTTTAGGACTGCAAAACTTCAAAACCTAACATGATGTGTCTCTATGAACATACACTAAATGGCTGATATAATATCTTAAACTCTTCTCTTTCTGATAATCACCCCATAACATGTGCTCGTTCGAAGCTTCCACCATTTTGTTTAATGCTTCTTGCTGAGCGTAACTTGAATCATTTTATTAAAATCTGATTTGTCTTGGATGCATTAAAATATAATACAAAACCCAAGAAACCACTTGGTCAATTTGTTTGCAATGTCCTGTGGTGTCATCGGATCATAAAACCAGTCTAGTCACAGTCTGGAAACCACGCTGCTTCCCCCTCTCTTATAATTAATTATTCGTCGTCGTCACCGTTTGGCAAGCTCCGACGGTCTCCGAATTCGAACTCAGGTGTCTTCACGTTCATCGTTAGAGAATGAATGACCCATAAATGTATTTCTCTAGCGGTTTAATCGCATACTTTTATCATGTATGTTTTTGATATATATTATCTCATATATGTTTCAACCTTATTCATGTATCGAAAATGTTTTATTTTCTTGTATTAACTTGTATTTGCACGCAGAAGTGTGATTTTCCTGTACTTACAGATATTTCTCAGGTATACACAAAGTCATTTACTTTTGCCACCTCAATAATTGTACATATCTGGGTGTAAATCTGTAGCGAAAGCTTTGGATAGCTTATGTTCAGCTCTTTATTTTAGCATTTCCCTAATGGTTTAGTACTTAGTTATTCTGGTTTTCCTTATGTCAGAAAATCCATTGTCATCCCGTGGCCGACCAGGACATTTTTGTTTCAACGAGGTCTGCGTGTTCGTATAAAACACTTGACGAATCTATGTGTATTTACGGTCAGGCAACGCTAGACCGTTTACGGGTCGTCTTGCTACTTGTTTGGTCAGGTCGAAACTTAGGTTTCTTGAGTAAGTGGTTATGGGTCAATTTACCCTCTGGTACTGATTTCCTCTGGTGGTATTGAGCTAAAACGTATTGGGTTGGCTCTTATATTTCGTGATCATTTTCAGTGTACATTGTTTTTTTATATATATATATTTTATATTGTCGTCTATTGATACAGTTAGCTTATGGTAATAAACCTGTGAACCTATTGCCACGTTTTCAAGATTGCTTTATTCTTGTTTAATGAAACCCTGGTCATTGAAGCACAGCTCCGTGACATATGGCCTAAAAAAAAAGGCTACGGAACCTTGGCATGGCGGAAAAAGAATATGCATATATTTTACATTATTGGAGGAGTTCCCGGTGTTATCTAGACATATTTCTCACTGCATTGTTACCTTAACATGTTCCAACACGAAGTGTTATATGCAAGTTTCGGTTGCTTTCATTATTTTAGGGAATATTTACATCAAATGTATATATAGAAACATCACATGTACCCATACTATATAATTCAGCAATATTTGACGGAACATCTGGAGTGAACAGGTACATGAACAACATCTTCAGTGAACAATTACAACAACAACATCTCGAGTGAAATGTACATCAACAACATATTGAATGAACAGTTACATCAGCAACGTCTTGAGTGAACATATACCTCAGCGACGTCTTAAGTAAACTGGTACATCAACAACATATGGAGTGAACAATTACCTCAACATCATCTGGAGTGAAAGATACATCGACAACATCTAGAGTGTACAGATACGTCAACAACATCTGGAGTGAACAGATACGTCAACAACATCTGGAGTGAACAGATACGTCAACAACATCTGGAGTGAACAGATACGTCAACAACATCTGGAGTGAACAGATACGTCAACAAAATCTGGAGTGAACATATACATCGACAACATCTGGAGTGAACAGATATGTCAACAACGTTTGAAGTGAACAGATACATCGACAACATCTGGAGTGAACAGATACGTCAACAACATCTGGAGTGAACATATACATCGACAACATCTGGAGTGAACAGATACGTCAACAACGTCTGGAGTGAACAGATACATCGACAACATCTGGAGTGAACAGATACGTCAACAACATCTGGAGTGAACAGATACAAGTACGTCAACAACATCTGGAGTGAACAGATACGTCAACAGCATCTGGAGTGAACAGATACAAGTACGTCAATAACATCTGGAGTGAACAGATACAAGTACGTCAACAGCATCTGGAGTGTACAGATACGTCAACAACATCTGGAGTGAACAGATACTAGTACGTCAACAACATCTCGAGTGAACAGATACTAGTACGTCAACAACATCTCGAGTGAACAGATACGTCAAGGAAATCTCGAGTGAAGAGGTACATATATCAACAACATCTGGAGAATACTGAACATCAACTACGTCTGGAGTGAACAGCTACTCAGCAACATCTGAAGTAAACAGGTACATCGTGAATATCTGGAGTTAACATATACATCAGCAACATTTTCGAGTGAACTTGTGCATCATTGATAGCTGGAGTTAACAGGTACATCAACAGCACCTTGTGGGAACAGGTACATCCGCAACATCTCGATTGAACCGGTGCATCCGCAACATCTGGATTGTATAGGTGCATCTGCAACATCTGTATTGTATAGGTGCATCTGCAACATCTGTATTGTATAGGTGCATCATTAAAACCTTCAATGAACAAGAACAGGTACACCAGCAACATCTAGACTTTACAGTTACGGAAGGGAAAGCAATGAAGTTATTAAAAAGCATTATTTCATTTGACCACTTTGAGTGGGTCAAACAGGCCAGTACAACTAACAGTGTAAAGAACATCATATTCCCATTACGTTTTACAATTAAGCTGGCCCATTCAAATCCGCTGATACATAACTGGTATAAACCCTAAGCTGATAATATAAAGCCCACACAGATGCACTAACTGGGGGTGACCAACGGATCTTACTCATTCATTATGTTACGGCGAAACAAAATGAAGACCACCACATTTAGTTGTTGTGGTAAAAAGTCGTTAAGACTGCATTATATCTGTAATTCTATACCACCCTGAGTACATGTAACTTAAAGGCGAACTATAGGCCCTTTGTAATTCGCGTTTACCATTATATGACACTCAAACAAATCCCCTTCTGAGATGATTATTTATTGATAGTTAAAACTCATGTTCTAGAAGAACTCTATCGATCACATAAATAACGGGTAACACACTTAGTCTTCATATTTCTCTAAGTACTTCGATCGGTCTCTAGTGCAAACAAAAACGCGCTTAATCCGTGACCATAAAAGGCACTATCCTGATTAGCGATACAAAATTCTCCTAATCCAATAACCCTTCCTCTAGGGGAACACGTTATGTCCATCGTGGAGACCTTGCCGAGACAGAGCGGTGTTGTGCGGCTGTTTAACGTCATACATTTACGCAAGCATCAAGATCAAAGATACGATTTACTGGAGTTGTTTTGTAAGATTAATGAACCAACACATGAGTCGTAGGAAAACAGATATTCTGCTGTCGATAAATCTGGAAAAAAACGTCCGTTGTAATGTCTAAAGCAACAAATGTTCAGTGTTCCTGCCAGTCAGACATGAAAGGGCTTCGTTCTGCTGAATGGTTCCAAAAGGAGATCTGACAACCTGAGAATAGACACATATCCAAGTCTTGTGTGGGAGGGATCATGCGAACACAAGGCGCAAGACGGTCCAAGCAGGGGGCCGATCAGCAAGGATCGGCATTCATAATGCATTAATGTATCATATCTGAATAGTTAATATAAAGCGGCAATGAATCTCGCGATACATCTGCTTTACTCTCAGATTTCATTATGGTAATCCAGAGCACTAATTGAACACGTTATATGACGCAAGTTATTTGCTGCAGGTGACATTTTCAAGACTACCATAGCATGTGTACATGTACATGTATCGTTACCTCTAGAAGAGAGTGCAAGCGAACGAAGGAGGTCATGTTTGCCGACACCGACACTCGTCCTTCCCAAATCGTTAATCATTGGTGAATCCAAATCGGTAACAAAGAACATAATAAGCAATAAGCAATAAGCAGAATACTAACTAATGTAAACGGAAGAGTGCACATACATGAAAAGCTACTGATAAATAAATGGTAAATAAAAGCGACAATACACTTCTAAGAAATCGCTGCTAAAAGCATAATCCATCAACTGGTGATGATGCCTGGTGTTCGACAAAAGAGAAGCGTATCCTGTCCCATGCAGGATACACACAAACATGCACATTCACATGGGAAGGTAAGTCAAGCATGGAGAAAGGTTCCCTCACCACTTTGGTAATACAGCACACAATTTGGTTAATTAACTGAAGACGATGATAAACTTTATTCATTCAATATATGCAAGGGTTAGACAAAGTGAAAACGCTATGATAAAGGCTGTCTGTGAGATGCTGGAATGTATTGCAACTACTAAACAAAGAAATCTCTGCCAAAATCAAAGTTGATAGTACGATTCCGACAATATCATGAGCATATATTTATATATCGCTATCAAACAGTGATGATACAAAAGGTGAGTGTATCCTGCCCCACCGGTAGTACCAGTCACAAACACATGCAAAGGCAAGTCAAATGCTCACATGAAAAACACGGGAACACATGGTACATCTAAAAAATGGGATTGCATCGGAATTTCTTTCAAGCTATCAACCGCTATCAGTGTATCTTGAATGTCCTATGGTAGTCTGGTTTTGTTGCTACACGCTAGAAAGTAAGATGAACACGTTCTATTATCCATAGGGCAACCAACATTATCTTTATTTGTAATTAGTATACTAGTATCGGTAAAACAAAAGGGACCAAATTGGACCAAAACCTTAGGAAGATAAATGATCTCTACAAGTAAAGCACTAAGGTCTAAAACAGTCCGTATCCCAAGATCAGTCAACATTATGCTGACGTTAAACACGACTTACATCACTTTCATGTAACAAGAGTATGTTTAATCACCAGCTGTCAATAGAAGCGGATGTTCTAATATTAGTCAGTCCATTGCAGAGACTTTCAGCTCGTCACTGACTTGTCAGCTTTAAACGAAAAGCTGTGTTGCAGATTACTCAACTTCGGAAAAGTATAATTAAACTAATTTAGAATACGAGGGTAATGGTGTGGGAAAATATCAATATCAGATCTGTTTCGCTGCTTTTAAGTTTAAGAAATTTGTAACTCGATGACGTTCATGTGTCCAAAGGCCGCCAACTTCTAATGCTGATTACCCTGAGTTAACCACAACTTGGTAATGCTACTTGGGATCTCATAACATTTTGACTGATGATTAAAGGAAGAAAGTTATTTTTAAAATATAGACACTGTCAGTGTGTTTGTAGTTACCATCACTATTATGGTTTATCTCAAGCTGCATGTTTGTAATCGATCATATTTGACACCGTACAATATAATTTGCTTCCAGAACAGAGATAAAAGACACTTTGGAATGAGAGTAATTTAAATACGGATGTTATTTCTGATATTGCAAGAAAGGGGAAGCAAGAGAGAGAGAGAGAGAGCAAGTTATCGAGAGATAAAGAGAAAGAAGCTATAAATTGGAGACATGGAGAGAGAAGACGGCAATGAAGCAAGACATAGAGGAAGAGAAAGAAATTATATACTGAACCGCAAAAGAAACGTCACCCCAAGTAACATTACATGAAAAGTTGTCATTTAAATATCTGGGTAATTTTTGTAAAATGTTCTAAATTCTAACATTACCTTGTCCGGAAAAACAAAGTAGATGACAATAAAACCGATTGCCCAAACGCATTCAAGGCAACGGTCATGGTAACCCGATGCACGTGAGTTCCGTGCAAATTGAAATGCACATGCGTTCCCCCATTTATTGCCCAATAACAATCCACCCGGATCGGATAACATTCATTCGTTGTTGAATGGCTACCACATGCCAAGATTGACAAGAAATCAGTGACACCAAGCCCTTGGACGATGGCAAGCTGGACAAACCACCCGGCAGGTAGCCAATGCATTTCAAGTCCACGTAAAGACAATATACAGGCTCCAGCAACGGTACCAGATCACCAACACTACCGTGATCGACCACGTAGTGGACGACCAAGGGTCACCACCCGACGTCGGGATCGTCTGATTGTTCGACAGCATCTTCAAGACCGCTTGGTTACTGCTGCCGAAACTGCTCGACAGACCATGGGGACACACCAGCTACCCATAAGTGTGGACACCGTACGTCGACGATTGACGAGCAGAAACCTCCACTGTCACAGGCCACACCGAGGACCCATTCTGACACCACGTCATCGCCGGGACCGTCTTCAGTGGGCCACACAGCACCAGCATTGAGTCCTCTTCTCAGACGAGAGCCGTAACTGTATCTCAACAGCAAATGGCTGAGAGAGAGAGAGAGAGAGAGAGAGAGAGAGAGAGAGTCTGGCGACGCCGTGGGGAATGTTATTCGGATGCTTGTGTTGTTGAGAGAGACTCGTGGGGTGGTCCGAGCATCATGGTGTGGGGTGGAATTGGTCTTGCCCAGAGGGTCAGCCCTTCCAGAACATCGGTCCAAGGAGAGGCAATGGTGTCACAGCAGCTCAGTACATTGATCAAGTCTTGAGACCACATGTCATACCTCATTTGGCACGTCGCCGCAACCACGAGTTTCAGCATGATGACGCTCGTGCCCCCACTGCGAGAGCAACATGAGACTTCCTCCAGCCGAATGGCATTAAAACCAAGCAGTGGCCTGCCCTCAGTCCCGATTTAAATCCCATGGAGCACCTGTGGGACGAGATTCAAAGACGGCTGAATGACGTCAGACCAAGGCCGACAACTGCAGCTGAACTGCGACAGGCGTTCCTCAGAGTGTGGGCTCAAGTGCCTATGGCTTTCATCAACCGCTCATCCATTCAATGTATCGACGTTGCACGGCAGCCATTAATGCACATGCCGGACACACAAGATACTGACTTGTGATGCCATTTTCTCAGGGACTAGTGTTGTGTTTCACTTTACGAATATTTGACACTTTAGTTTCAACCTTGATGATCAGTTTTGCCAAGTTTCATTTTTAATATGTCTCAAAGTATGTTTACAGTGTTCGGGCAAATAAGGTAAATTCGTTTCTGATATATCTATCCATGGTAACGTTTCTTTTGCGGTTTAGTATACATATATATGGAGTGGGAGAATGAGACGAAGTTAGACAGAAAGAAGGATGGAAGGGCGAAGAAGTTAGACACTGAGAGAGAGAATGAGAGGGAGCGAGAGAGAGAGAGAGAGAGTGAGAGAGAGAGAGAGACAGAGAGAGAGAGAGTAGGAGATCGAGAGAGCGAGTAAGAGATCAAGATAATGATGGAGTTATACAGTGAGAGACGGGGATAGATCATGGGAAGCATAACACCAGTTCTGACTTAACTTCGTTTCAAGGGCCTCATACCGAATATGTTATGTGTTCAAAAGGAAACTGCTGGTGACCTCAATTTTTTAAAAAAAGATTGTTGGTGAATAACATTCATTAGGCAGCAAAGCAATGTCAGAACACTCATGTGGGTTTTCCATAAAAAAAAACTAACGCGTAAAAGAACATTGGCTGTAGAGTAATTGATAAACCTATAAATACAAACTCTTGAGGTTATTTGTTACCTCCCTTGTTTCTTCTCGCGAAGACGCGGGAGCAGCTATGCTTGATTAGAGTGGGGGAAAACACTTCTTAAATGGTGTGATTAGACATTGAAATGGGCACTGAAGGAGTTCACTCCGTCCTGTACAGCTTGCAAATTGAGGCCTCAGACTCTGCTTACTTTGACTGTTTTGTGTTTCAATTACCAGCTCCAAGAATTACAAATGCTGGTTCGAGTATGGTTCATTATGGAGTTAAAGAACACGGTATGACTTGAAGCTGAGCCACATGAACAGTGCATTGTGGATGTGGTTCGCGCCATGTTTCAGACTCGCACATGACGTTCGTGTTATACAATCTCGAAACAACATCTGAGGTTTTCACCAATCTAAATCTACATGTGCACATAGTGGACAGAAAAGGCAATGGGAAAAGATTTCGCGTGCACTCTCGATACTGGATTCAGCTGTTCAAGACAGTAAATCCTCTCGAAAAGACTGACCTTATTTCTTTCAACTTTGCATTTGTCACGGGTAGGGTGACATAAGGTGGTAAATGCCATTTCGTCCATTTATTAATGTACATGCAAAAGGTTAATTTGAACTTATTGTCATTTGTTTAGGTGTAGGTGTTTCAATTGATTCAGATAATTGACACTTTGTATGAAGTTTAATTGTCATGTCAGATTTGTTAAACATAGGCCGCTGTTGACTAAGGAACACTTTCTAACGACCTCGTGTTTGATTCAATTGAAAAGTTTGGTATAGAACCTGGTCAATTAACTTTTTTAATTAACTTACAAAGAAAAAATCAGTATTGTTCCAGTATTTCAAATTTCAGAAATATGCCGTGGCGTTTCTATTTAAAAGTCGATTCTGACGGTCCATGTTCATGTACATTATTGCTCTGTCACTATTAAAGCAGTCCAGGAACACGCGACTAAAAGTAGGTTGAAATATTAAATTACAAAGGACATCGCACAGTTGCAAGACATTGCACCACAATACGTTTTTAATGTAAAATAGTTGCCATGCCCAGGGCCATTTGCATCCCGAATAAAAATTTCACCCTGTTACGATATGAAACATTTTTTCTCTCCTACTTCAAGAACATTCATCAACCAATGTAACTTCTTCCTCATCATGTCAAACTGGATGATCCTAAATGGACGTATTCAGGTTGAAAGAATCCCGAACCAAAATTAACCACGCGTGAACAGCATCACAATATACATGTATATCAAAGCACTGTTAGATTATTAACTGCATATAACTCTTTTTAGTTAGAATTATATATATCCGTGTTCAGGAATCAGAAGACGGTGTGATTGAAAGATGTTTTTATTTCAAACTCTTGTTGAAAAGAGGCAGTCGTGTGTCGGAGAATGCTGCAGAACCGTTAGCGTAATAGCCTACTGGGTTGTTTCATTGACTTTTTCTGTATTCCTTCAGACGCGAAATGAGCACGTTAAATATCCCAAATAGGTGAGCTGACTGGAAAGACCTTAAGCCGTTTTAATTCGTCCATGATGGAGTAAGAAAACAATAAATTACATTTAAAACATAAAAAATGCTGAAGCATGTTCAAAATAATTTAAAGTGTCAGCACCAACATGGGTCGTGAGGTTTGGTTGATAACAAATGATATTGAAACTGAACGTACTGCTGTGTGGACGTAGGCTATTGCGCAAAACGAAAAGAATATGCAAAGATTCAGTTAGCAATGACGTGTTTAAGTATGACTAAGGCACAAGAGTGATAGAAGTGATGTCATGTGGAATCCACTATTTAAGAAACAAACGACGAGGGAGAGTTGTTCATCTTACAATAGAACACTGCAGGAAGAATAAACCAGAAGAGGCTCAGCTTGGGGTTTATTCTCCCTGCAGTGTTTTATTGTTCGAAACACAACGAACACGAGTCGTTTATTACAACATATACACGCTTTAACAATATTTACCCGTATTTAAATAATGAGGAATCAAAATGTGACAAGCCTCTGAGCAAAGTTTACTGCTGTAATAATAACGACTGACTACAAATACAGGTGTATGTGGTGCAAACAACTATCACAAATACTTCCCCATGCCATTCCCATCTCCCGCTCAGCTCAAGCATTCCATTAACACCGACTTGCCACCCTCTCATCAGCTTAAGGGTTCATTAATACCCAGGGCCATCACCTACTCAGCTTGAGCTTTCAATGGCCAACCCCTTCTCATATCACCTCTAGCGTCCAATTAACATCCAGTTGTCATCCCATTCTCATGTCAACTCTAGCGTCCTATTAACATCCAGTTGCCATCCCCCTTCTCATACCAGCTCTAGCGTTCCATTAACATCCAGTTGCCATCCCCTTCTCATACCAGCTCTAGCGTCCTATTAACATCCTGTTGCCATCCCCTTATCATACCAGCTCTAGCGTTCCATTAACATCCCTTTTCATACCGGCTCCAGCGTCCCATTAACATCCTGTTGCCATCCCCTTCTAATACTAGCTCTAGCGTTCCATTAACATCCAGTTGCTACTCCCTTCTCATACCAGCTCTAGCCTTCCATTAACATCCAGTTGCCATCCCCTTCTCATACCAGCTCTAGCGTCCTATTAACATCCTGTTGCCATCCCCTTCTCATACCAGCTCTAGCGTTCCATTAACATCCCTTTTCATACCGGCTCCAGCGTCCCATTAACATCCTGTTGCCATCCCCTTCTCATACCAGCTCTAGCGTTCCATTAACATCCCTTTTCATACCGGCTCCAGCGTCCCATTAACATCCTGTTGCCATCCCCTTCTAATACTAGCTCTAGCGTTCCATTAACATCCAGTTGCTACTCCCTTCTCATACCAGCTCTAGCGTTCCATTAACATCCAGTTGTCATCCCATTCTCATATCAGCTCTAGCGTTCCATTAACATCCAGTTGTCGTCCCCTTTTCATACCAGCTCCAGCGTTCAATTAACATCCAGTTGTCATCCCCTTCTCATATCAGCTCTAGCGTTCCATTAACATCCCTTTTCATACCAGCTCTAGCGTCCCATTAACATCCTGTTGCCATCCCTTTCTCATATCAGCTCTAGCGTCCTATTAACATCCAGTTGTCATCCCCTTCTCATATCAGCTCTAGCGTCCTATTAACATCCAGTTGTCGTCCCCTTCTCATACCAGGTCTAGCGTTCCATTAACATCCAGTTGCTACTCCCTTTTCATATCAGCTCTAGCGTCCTATTAACATCCAGTCGTCATCCCCTTCTCATATCAGCTCTAGCGTCCCATTAACATCCAGTTGTCATCCCCTTCTCATATCAGCTCTATTCATGTTGCACTGTAGGTGCACATATCACTAGAACCTGCACATTTAAATAGAGTACCACCTGTAGAAAAAAACATGCGAGTAAAGAGACGACTACGAAAGATAAAAGTTAATACTTTCTTTACGATGTTACTTAGTTGTGTATTGGGCTTCGTGCAACTTGTTACAGTTGTGCACTGTCAGTGTTGATTCCTGTGATAAAAAGATACTTCTAGTCAGTGAATAGAAGCGACAAAACCCAAAGCAGAGACCATTTTGCAATTCCGACAAACTCATGAGCCTAAATGTCACTTCTCCACATCTAGACTGAATGTACGCTATGTGATGACAAAAATAATGCAACGCGCCTACGTGTAAGAAACCAATATTGAACACACTGAACTAGCCAAGATTTTTTTTAATTTACCGTGGGTCAAAATGATTCAACAATACGTTTCACTTACACCTACATGAGTACGAATCCACCGCAAAGAGACCAATGTGATAATATTTGCTAAGTGGTCTCTTCATCTTCAAATGCATGCATTTCTATTACTCAAAAGTATCCCAAAATAGCCACTTTGTGCATCAGCACCAATACTTACCGCCACTTAATCCATTGTCAAATTTCGCAAACATATGTCGTTATGTGACTTAAGTTACGAGGACCTTGAAGCAAATAAGTGAAATCAATTTCGATCAATGGTCCTGATTTACACTGATTCTCTGTGTACAGTAGTGAGTACGGAGACGGTCGCCACAGTGTTGACGTTTTGAGTAATCGGAATGTGTGCAAACATTTGTGCTTCCACTGCAATCTAATTGCCTCCTTGTATGACCGGGCAAATAATGAATGGTCCTATAATTGAGCCCTTAGTCGATCGATGAGAGTTACGTCCCCCTTATCAAAGATGAAATGAGTTACTTTAGTCGCAGAGAACGTAGGAGATGTTATGAAGTAATGGTCTATGTCAATGTCTCGTGTCTTGTGACGAGAGATTAGCCAGTGGGTCGAGAATGGGTCCAACGTGTGTACAGAGGGGAGGTTTAAGGTCCTCCAGGCAGCAATCTTTCATCTATATTATTGGATCGTGGGTGAAACGGAGCTAACGTCTTGCTGTTTCGTAAGTTTTATTACAGCTTGTAATTTGTGGAACGCATCTGAATCCGGCGAACCAGTTTTACAAGAAATGAAAAAGAGTATTATCAATGTAGCCGAGCCACAACAGAAAATCAACTTTAATATGTCCTATTTATATCCATCCCTGAATATGATTGTCTTTCTGTTTTCTTTTATCTGTAAATGTATAAATGTCTGTATTATCTCTATGGCTTTACCTGTCATCTTTCTCTATTATCTATATCGCTTCATCTCTCATTTGTCTCTAGTAGATGTATCTCTATCACTTTGTCTACCATCTTTCTGTATCATATCTATTGCTTCATCTCTCATTCGTCTGCATTATCTCTATCGCTTTATCTTTCCTCTGTCTATATACACTGTATCTATCACTTTATCTTTCCTCTGTCTGTTTTATCTATAATATCACTCCATTTCACAACCTATGTCGTTTTTTGTCGCTATGACTCAGCTATCACTATATCTATCCCCTATCTCTATTCAAAGTTGATAAATCGCTACGAATACAACATTGTCCTTGGTAACAGCAGCTATAAAGCAATATATCTACACATAAGACTAATTAGCAGTCTGCTGCAGCATATCTACACATCAGACTAATTAGCAGTCTGCTGCAGCATAATCTACATATCAGACTAATTAGCAGTCTGCTGCAGCATAATCGACACACCAGACTAATTAGCAGTCTTCTGCAGTATAATCGACACACCAGACTAATTAGCGGTCTGCTGCAGTATAATCGACACATCAGACTAATTGACTCAGACTAATTGACTCAGCTATCACTATATCTATCCCCTATCTCTATTCAAAGTTGATAAATCGCTACGAATACAACATTGTCCTTGGTAACAGCAGCTATAAAGCAATATATCTACACATAAGACTAATTAGAAGTCTGCTGCAGCATATCTACACATCAGACTAATTAGCAGCCGCTGCAGCATAATCGACACATCAGACTAATTAGAAGTCTGCTGCAGCATGATCTACTCGTCATACTAATTAGCAGTCTGCTGCAGCATAATCGACACATCATACTTATTGGCAGTCTGGTGCAATATAATCTGCACATCAGACTAATTAGCAGTCTTCTGCAGGATAATCTACACGTCATACTTATTGGCAGTCTTCTGCAGCATAATCTACACATCATACTTATTAGCAGTCTGCTGCAGCATAATCGACACATCAGACTAATTAGCAGTCTGCTGCAGCATAATCTACACATCAGACTTATTAGCAGTCTGCTGCAGCATAATCGACACATCAGACTAATTAGCAGCCGCTGCAGCATAATCGACACATCAGACTAGTTAGAAGTCTGTTGCAGAATGATCTACTCGTCATACTAATCAGCAGTCTGCTTCAGCATAATCGACACATCAGACTTATTAGCAGTCTGCTGCAGCATAATCGACACATCAGACTAAATAGCAGTCTGGTGCAATATAATCTGCACATCATAGTCATCTGCTGCAGCTGAACTGAACTCGCCTTCTCGCCATTGATTCCATGGTCATGACACTGCACCAAACATGTCTCAGGCCAATCCTTTTCATGTGTTCACTCAAGTATACACGTAGTCGTAAGAAGATTTATTTTATACACTTAGTCCGGAATAGGCCTCATTCTGGCAGTTGAGTCAATACGCACACCATCGTACATCACTGCTATCGCTACTTTATTGTTGCCTTTATAGCAAGTTCTTTATTCTGCAGTTAACAAACAAGTTGTTTAGTACACGACAAGGATAAATAAAACGCCCAATTCTATGTTCGTAGTAGTGATGCTCCATTTAATCGATCAAGGCCCCGGGTCGCCTTGCATCGGTCTCTCTAACCAATCTACGCTTCCAATATCCGTAATTTATTTAATTTACACTTCTATTTTGTGTCCTAGTACGAACTGACATTGTGACCGCTGATGCTTGAAATAACACTGACTATCAAAGCCAAAGAAAAACTGTCGTGGACTTTGCCATACATCACAATCACCGGCTACAGAGGCAGACAGAATGATTTGTTAATATCATTGACTGATTAATTATATATTGGGATTTACAGCGTTAGGCTATGATTTGAGAGTATTTTGAAGGATTTATGAGTGAATCATTGTGTTCACCGAAGATCTAGAAGTCTGAGCAGGGAGACGACGCTAGTTGTTCAAACTCAGACAAGATAGGCGAAAACGCGTAGTAGACAGTAATATTCATTGATTACGAAAAAATGAGATACAAGACGCCAAAGGTTTAACGATACGTAACATGATGATATTGGACAGGTTTATCTGCGTCTTCCTTTAGAAAGCAATAAGAATAATTGACTTTTACGTACGTATTTTTTATGTGCTGCTAACTCCTTAGTTTCAAATATCATGGTGGGTGTCAGACCTATTTTCAAGATATGATCAATTCAAAATAGTGTTTGGGTCACATGTCATGTAATATATTTAACTTGACTACACATGAATCATTCGAATATTATGACAGCTGGGGATGCTGTTTCTCTGTTAGGATGTAACATGGAATAACATACGAGGCGACCCGTGAAGATCCAGGGTAGAATAGATCTCCAGCAACCCATACTTACCGTAAAAGGCGACTATGCTTGTCGTAATAGGCGACTAACGGGATCGCGTGGTCAGGCTCGCTGACTTGGTTGATACATGTTATCAATCCCAATTGCGTGGATCGATGCTCATGATGTCAATCACTGGATTGTCTGGCCCAGACTCGATTTTTTTACAGATCGCCGTCATATAGCTTGAATATTGCTGAGTGCGGTGTTAAACAACAAGCAAACAAGCAAACAAAACATTCCAGCCACACATTCGAGGGGTGACTGACAAGTTCTTAGCCTCACTTCGAAGGATGTATACGACACCCACACACATCTTGCACGTGTTAAATACAATTCTTTCCTTTCAATCTGCATTTGGACCATATACTCAGTCTTGCAGCATATTTATGCAGGCATCAAAGCGACTAGGTATCATTCCCTGAAAATGAACAAAAGTGGCTACCTCGCTTTCATCATGTATCTCAAACTGAAAGGGCTAACTCCAACAGCGATCGATGTGGATATAGTGTCCACTTCAAGGGATGATGCGGAGTTCAAGACGGGAAGAGAGAGCCTCGAAAAAATGATCCAATCTCGGAAAGACCCTTAACTGCTACCACCAAGGAAAATGTTGCTAAAATACACCAAATTATATTAAGGATGATCGACCACTCTCCATCATACTGGTGGACTATCTCCCGAAAGGTTAGACCATTAGTGGCCAATATTATGTCAATATGCTTAGAAACTGTGTGAGATTATCAAGGCTGATTGTCTTTGAAAGCTCACTGAAGGTGTGTTGTCGCCATGAGTACAATGCCTGACTGTGGCTTTGGACTCACTGTCCGTCCTCGGTATTCGCCAGGTTTGGTACCGTCATATTTCCCAATCTTGAAGAAACAGTTGCCTTGCAAGCATTAGGCAAATGATAGTGACGTTATTTCAATTGTGGAGGACTGTATACAGCACGTGGAGGAAACGGTCTAAACCAGTGAGATCCAGGCAGGATTCTATAAATGCAAATATACATTATGTATTATTGTGAACTTTATTTCGGATATGATGAGCTGATTCATGTTATCCTGACTGTCTCAGTACACGACTTTATAATATATTGAGATTACCTGTAGTTTCTCAGCGTATATGTCAACGGCGAGCTTTCTTTCCACAGGAAATGAATATTTACACGCCGTGATTTGATTCAAATATTGTTCAAAGCATCGTCAAACCAAACTCACTCACTCATGAATTATTTCTGCAATTTAGGATTTGCTGTAGTCAAAATGGAGTGTCATCGATATTGAGAAGGTGCCATTGTCATAATAAACAATGCTGTGACGTCACTATCAGCTAAGATATTACGCCCAACGTCAAATCTATGTCTGGTGGTGTTTTGCAGCTATATTAATAGTCACTCAGTGACAATGCAAGTCTACGATGAGATCGAGAATGCAACGGTGTAGTCACAATTCGTAGGATAGCATAGACGTTGTAATTCGCTCCGAAGAGCTGTGTCTCAGAAAAACAAAAAACATGACAGAAACAATGATCGTGGATTTGAACCCCAGGTTTGCCCTGCTCATATATCTAGGGTTAATTTTGCACCACCCTTACCTTGCTTGTTGGTTTCACCAAAGTGTTAAACATCTTAAACTTGCATCATATCGGACTTGCCTCCCAAATTATTGTGACTTATCCAGACCCGCATATTTCTAATGGCATCAAGGCATCAAGTGCCTCTACTGATCCCCATATATTGTTCCTTAATGGCATTTATGATCATGAGATTATGTTGCTCATGGAAGCTGTGTGAGCAACCTGTATTCGTATAAAAAGTACGTGGATAGGGATATTTCCCAGCCAACGCATTATTAAGAACATGATAAGTTATGCGTTTGGTTGAAATAGACGCATTATTTAAAAATTGCAACTTGTCCAAAGTCTGAATGTATTTCTCATTTTTGAGATAAACTTTATATTGATGCCATGGTGTGCTAACCCTTCGTGTCATGGAGCTCCGCGAGGAAACCAATAGCGTCAATGTTTCAAGGGAACTAACTTATGTAGCCTTGAGTGCGCCTTGGAACGTTGATCGAGTTGAAGTCTCGTGTGTGTTGTGTGTGATCAATGGTTCAAATTAAGTCGGTGATTAATTCATTGCAATATAGCTTCTAGCAAAAATGTTCAAACAGTATTATCTTTGTACGCTTACATTTATCGATAATACTTTCCTTCAAGTGATGGGACTTATTATTTCACATGCTTTCTAACGACATGAATGCGTACACGTAGTCAGTTGTTTGGAAAATCCGTTCCCACTTTTATGGTGGTTTCAGAGTATTTCAATACCTCAATGTAGAATTTTGAAGACCACATTAAACACAAACCTACAAAACCGTAATAAAATCGGTTTCCAGGACTTCAACGTGGAAAGGAGGGTGATCGATGCGACCGGACAGTCACTCTAGACTGCAGATTGGGATTTGCAATGTGCAACCCCTGTAACTGTGACTTGCTGTTGAGTTGCATTCAATCAGGAGTAATCTCAATAGAATATTCTTCCCGATCAAAGTGGTATTGCTAATAAATATGATTTTCCTAGTTCCCATTGCAGTATCGATCAGATTGTATGTCATATTGACATGCAAAAGTCGATGTTGAACACAAATAACAAGTTTTCTAATCATCAAACTCTCTCTTTGCAAATATGTTTTTTCGATCACAACATGTCGTGAATGTCACACACTGAAGATGATAGCCTAGAAATCGTGTACACCTTATTCACACTGACATAAAATCATATATTCGTATCTGTAAATTGTAAGAGTTTACATGTATTTTTGGCAAATCTTGGTTGTTTTATATCAAAATTATGTTTACAGTTTGACTCATCTCGAGCTCAGTCTTAAGTCTCTCTCGTCTAATGCGAATCTAAATACCATATGATGGTGCCCCAAGGGATACATTGTCGATGCTGGAGGCAAATATATGACGACGCTGGAGGCAAATGTACCATTAAAGGGTCTTGATTGTATTGCTCTGACAAAAAAAACATATTAAAAGAATAGTCGTTTTATGTTGACGAGAGTAAGTCGAACCTTTATTGTACCGTAATGGCTTGCGTGGTGCGTCTTTGCTCTACAAGGGGTCTGGTTAATTCCAGGATGTTTCCGCTCAAACATACATGTCAATGACGTACGCACAGCAGGTTCCAAGAATAATGTCACTGTCTTTGTCGAGCTTCCTCTCTTCTAGATGAAATACCGCATGGTGTCAAGGTTATGAAATGTAGTTGCATAATAGAGAGTCGTGTTCCAGACAACCATAAGACACTGGATTGACCATAAGCTGGCCTGTGGGGAACCGTCATTTTGATTGACCTTAAGCATCAAATGGAGTTTTTTATCGTCAAAATCCGCTTAAAACCTTTACCCCGGGATTCTGCAAGTGCGAAATAGGGCATGTGAGTGACACTGGGAGAGGAGAGTCCAGCCACGCATGCGGTCTTCTGCAACAGACCGAGGTAACCAGGTCGGGGCCAGTAGAATGACATTGGTACCATAATGGTAGTTCCAGTAGGTCACTAAGTACTAGATTTGCTTAACCGCTTTGTCCATTCTTTCTTTAATTTCTCGCTTCGACGCCAAGAATCTGGTCTTAGGAACTAGAGGTTCCCTTGAATTAGCCGTAGGTGCTTAATTTCTGTTGATGAGTGAACATTCTTTTGACGTCATGATGAAATGTATTATTAGGATTGGCATTGCCTGAAGGTTGTACGCCATTTGCCAAAACAGCATTGTGAACGACTGACAGTAAAAAATATGATTTTGATAATCATATTTTTACCGTCAATTTTATAGTTAAATAGGAGCAACTTATACATGAATGATTATTTGATGCATTAATCATTGGATTCTACCTCTGCGCATTTGTGATATAACAATACGCACGCAGTCATGTCCAATACACAAGATTTAGACGTGACCAGTGGATATTTCGGGTTCGAGTGTGTTCCCAGCAACCCATGCTTGTCATCAGAGGATCAGGTGGTGAGTCACGGGGACTTGGTTGATTGCGCGTCATCACACGGCGACGGCGTGGATAGTGATAATAGGATTCACTGGATTTCCTGGTCAAGATTCGATTAATTTCACCCCGTCGTCAAATGCTGTAATATTGCTGTGTGCGCCGTTCAACAACTATCAAAGTAAAATGAACCCAAAGTACCTTCGGGATTTGCTGGGTTTCGAGATGCAGGTAAACAGTACGGAGACGTTAGGACCCCGAGTAACATACTTTGAATAATAGTTCGACATAACGGAGTTCGGGAATATCCGAGTCGGCAGAATTCTGTTAATTCACACCTAAAAATGTCTGATAGATGCTGAATGACATATTTTGTTGTCATAGCTCGGCGTGGCCTTTTCGAATAGATAAATAAAGAAGAAAAAAAACTAAACTGGGAAGGAAACTTTTGGCAAAGTACGATCGCTCTCATTTGTCGTCTCGCGTCCCCAAAACACATAGCGTTAACCTTGGGAAGCATCTTTCCACCAACATACCCGTGCTCGTGGGTTTCACCGAAGTGGTAAACGTTCGAGACCTGCATCACTTGGGGATTTCCTCCCAAATTAAGCTGATACGCCGCGATATAACTGGAATACTGTTAAAAGCGGCGTTAAAACCAACTCACTCGCTCACTCTTTCCACCAACCCATGTGAAGAATGAATATTGTGTCTGTGACAGTAGATATATTGATTGCTGCTTGGTTCCAATTCACGGGAGGAACCTAAGGTTATCAATAATCTTGCTTGGTCATACATTAGGAAACCATTCTAGTACCCTGACAGTATACATCCTTTCATTAAAGGATAACGTTTGAGAATATTTCACATTCTGAGTGTAAGTTGCGTTGCCTCGAGCCTACGAAACCGCTTCTTTATCATGAGCTACATTATCGAAGAATTCGATCGATGGTCTCTAATTTGAGCACTCTCTGGATGACAAGTTTGTCAAACTGTACAAAAGGCTAGGAATGTACAGAACAAAAGGTGTTCACGCAACTGTGAGCTGCAACATGCCAGTCTTTTTTACAATCTTCTAATGTATAACTCTAAGGATCTACGCCAGGTAAATATTTATTGAATATATCGGCAACGGAGTGTTTGTACGTTTTGAATGTCATCCCCGCAGGATATATGGCAAGCAAATACTTATTGAACTGTGATTTGGGTTGTTGTTATGAAAGTTTGGTATCGATCTTTCCCACACCAACAGCCTAAAATGATTGACGATACGTCATAGAAGGCAGCGTCGGTTTACAGAAGGTCAATATGAATATCTAAGGCTATCATTGTAAAGATCGATAAGTTCCCGCTATAAGGGATTGTGCTTAATTTATGTCTGGTGAATTCGAGGACTTATTACTTCCGTTGGCCGCTTGGCGTTTTGATGTATCGGTCCGCATTTCCATAACATATACAATTCTATACATCTGATTTAATATTACGGGGTTGACAACATTACAGTTCTAAACATATACAAGTACAACGTATGGTTGGTAAATATCTAGTCTGATATTTGAATAACACGAGCAGTTGTATCAATCCGAAAAAAAGTAACATATAAACCTTTATATAAAGTGGTGTGAAATTTAATGTTATAATATGTTATGTCATTCGTCTGGTCGCGGTTTTATCATGACAAATACATTCACAAAACCCATACCTGGTAACATGAGACAACTCAATTTCAATATCGGTTATGTCCATCATTTGCGTTGATACAGGCGAGGCAGCGGCGGTGTAATGAAGACACCAGATGATGGAAAAAAGCCTTGGGGATGTTATTTCAAATGTCCAAATATTGGCCCAGCTGAGTTAGCGTGACCGACTGGTTCTGGTCCTCTAGGAGGCGTCGTCGATCTCATCCCAGACTCAGTTCTATAGCGGGGAGGTCTGGTGAAACAGCCGGCGGTGGCAGTACAGCAATGGGATGCTGCCTCAAACATTCCGTCACAAGACATGCTACGTGTTGGCGGGCATTATGCTGCTGCAACGTGACGTTACGTCCCTGCATTTGCACCCAAGGTAGAATATGGTCTCGAACAATGTCGTGCCGGTAGCCTACGTCATTCAAAGTGCCATTAACAATGATGAGTTGTGTTGCCACCCTATATCATTACACTATCACCCCTGAACTGACGACCTTGAGCAACGCAAGCGTCGCTATAACGTCCTCCTGGACCCTTGTATGATCATCAGAGCTGTCCAGATAAAACCTGGACTCATCTGTAAACAGAATACTGTCCCAGTTTTGTCTTCCAGACGTCGGATGCTCTCTACAACGTGAATGGCGTGCCTGACGGTGACTTGGAAGCACAATTGGTATCTCTAGACGTAGGGGCAGGATGTTGTGCTCCCTCAACCGGTGGCGTAGGTTCTGCCGCTAATTGGTCTGAAACCGGGAATTGTCCGAACTGTTAATATGGCAGTTTGGTATCTTTTCAGTAGATGTACATATACCAACCGAATATGTTTGTTTTGTTGACGTGAAGTCAAACGTGGACGACAATATGGATAATATTGTGTTTCGATGAACATTATAAATGCCTGACAGTTTTGTTTTGCGCCATTCCTGTTACCCGTGGCGAGCAGACAATGATTTTAAGCAGGCCGGCGCATTGGATAAGCGTTAATTACGGGTTTAACAAAAGAGTTTTTTTATGAGCACCTGATAGCTGAACATTCACTGTGTGCTGTTCACATTTAGAAACCACGTGTGTGTGTATCATGCTACCAAAATACACGAAAACCTGCAAATTGTACGCCGTCGATTAACACGCCCGTGCAAACTGGTAATCATGACCTTAAAGTTGAAGCGATGTCTTTCTTCATGAATATGTATTGAAAGAATCGAATATGCATCATTCAGCTTCAGAATAAATAAATTAAATTTATTTTTGTTGGACGTTATATGAAGAATAGTTACTCTTTCCGTTAGTATATTGGCAGAGGTCTTCTACCTCTATCGTGACACGAACTAATGCAAATGAAAATCCGACTTCTTCTGAAAAATACCCCCCAAAAGCCTTTAACACACTGACAACCTAATCTACTACATGTGTGAATTTGGGGTGGATGGTCAAATTTGACGCGAGTGTAACCCTATTCATCTATTGTCGGTTGATTTTTATTGTGGAAAGACCCACAGGCAGCGTTATTGCTTGGTGCGTGGTTGGTTCACACAATGGAGCCTTGATGGATGCCAAAATAGTTATACGGACGCGCAGCGATGCGAGACAGTAATTCGGTTTTGTGGCCAGAACACATCTGAATGAGATATCTTGACAAGAAGGTTATTCCGTTCAACCCCTTAACAACCTTTGAACCCCTTCCTGGGGAAAAATAACTATAATTTGATTAAGAAACACTTGCGCGGATACAAGGTGTGATACATTGAGACAAGACTTCAGTTTAGGGATGTAATATGAAACTAACACTGAGTATGTTTTTGTTATTTAAGGTTTCTTGTAGAAGACGCAAGTCAGCGCTGTGTTCCCCGCTGCTTATAATCTGTAATTTCAAAATCCACGCGTATTGACATCCGCTTGTACATTTAGCCCTGTATTCTGCTTGATTGTCGCTTTGGCCATGGAGACGGAGGAAAAGTACCTGAATCCCAAAGACCAGACGTCATCAATTCGGACACTGGTCAACAGGTTGGGAACATTTAATAAAGGACGGGCTATTTGACAGTGTCATATGAAATTTGAAATTTTATGTCGAAATTTCAAATAAACTAGTTTTAGGAACGCGAACATCCGATAACTGCATTGTACAATGTGTTGAGAATGTTAGCCGGCATACAGCTGGAATGTTGTAGTATGCGGCGTCAAAGAACAAACAAGCAAAACATTTGTAGGTCCCTAGAATTGTCGGCAGGATGTTGATCAGACATCGCGGTTGTGATTCCATAAACCTCAACAATTGTATAGCAAACGTATACCATGTTCTAGCAGAAACAAAACGAATCGTTGTGATTTTAGCCCATCTGCAGTCACTTGGTGCTCACACACAATGCGGAAGTCTAGACTATTTGAATTCTTTGGTAGAAATCCACACTAAAACCACACCTAGCTGGAAATCGACAATCTGGTTATTCCTATGGGAGTCGCCGTGATTAAGCTGGTGTAAGGTTGTATTTAAGCAGCTAATTAGTATTTACCATGGGTAAATTCGGACTAGTATTATACTTCACAAACATCGATCTTGTCATCTGATGAAGAGGAAGCAGTCAGCAAGATAATGGCTAGTTGGCGTGCAAACACCCAATCAACACGGATGATAACTACGGTTTGAGCTGTTGGTGAATGCTATGATTATGTTACACGTATTTACAGATAATTTATCTTGATCATGTTCATAACTCACAATGTTTACTAAGGCGTCAATGACGACGGACATTGGTATATATAAATCGCCACTGTATGATGCACGGTATCAGTAAGTCCGGTTCGTACTGTACTTAACACACTAAGCTAGTGATCTACCGCACCAGTCTGTGAAAATGCTACTGGGTTGACTCGGTAGAAACACGAATTCATGTGCTGCACGGGATGGGAAACAGAATATCGACGTTTACAAAACAAACATGAATGAAACCGATTTAAGGCTTTGTCAATCAATTCGGAGCAGGGGTATTTAAGTGAGTGAGTGAGCATGGTTTTACGCCGCATTTAGCAATATTCCAGCAATATCACGGATGAGGACACCAGAAATGGGCTTCACACATTGCACCCATCTGGGGAATCGAACCCGGGTCTTAGGCATGACGAACGAACGCTTTAGAAGGGAAGATATGATAATAGTATACACCAGATATACACTGCACTATCAGATAACAATAACGGGTACTTGTAGTGTGTTGTCAGTGTATAAAACAAACTGTGTGATTGCTGTACACAGTGAATTTATGAATGTTTCTGGTTCACTTTGAGGACTGGGTGTTATCCTAGCTTTAAAAGACGAAACCCGGGTTCGATTCCCCATTGCAAATAACCATAAAGCAATTACCTGCGCTCATTCGGGTAAGGCGTGGATCTAGTGGTATTGTTTGCTGCTCAAGTTCTGTTTTTGTATCTAAATGCCTTGACTGGGTCTACTGGAGACGAAATGTGTGACACAATATAAGATGTATATTTTGTAAGATGTGATGTAGACGAAATGATAAGCCATTTGAAATACTGCCCCTCGTTAATTTCATTCAGTTTTACGTTCAAATGATATCACTCAGTTTTTTAAGCCTGGATTCAGTACTTACGTTGACGTTCTGCCTTTCTTGGGATTTTATTCCCAGTGAAATATCATTACATTCACCATGGGGATTCTCTTAATCACATCATTGACACATTTGGTATTACGAATTTGATAAGTGGGGTGGTGGCTTTCATGAAACAGAAAAAAACATCAATGTATTCTATTCATTTGGTATCTTCAGACTAACATTTCATCATCAATTTTCAATTTGCGTGATTTTTCGTTAAAATTGCTTTGGTAACAATCATATAGAATAGACTAATTTCAGTACTTGATCACACCTATTCATAACAATCAGTTGAAAATAATAAGAGTGGCACCATGTGTTCGCGAAGTCTGAGCATCTCCTGACCTACAAGAGCGTCTGCCATACAGGAAGGTCGAGATAACTATTCAGCTGATCCCTACATGTACATTGTGGGAGAATGAGTGAGTGAGTGAGTGAGTGAGTATGGGTTTACGCCGCTTTTAGCAATATACCAGCAATATGGGACATGTAGACACAAGAAATGGGATTCACACAGTGTACCGTTTTAGGGAATCAAACCTGGGTCTTCGGCGTGACGAGCGAACGCTTTAACCACTAGGCTCTCACACTGCACCTGTGGGAGACTGTATAACATCCTGTCCTTGTACATGTGCACCTTCAACTTCTTATTATTTAAAACCTATTTTCGTTCAGTAATTTTAGAGCATTTTAGAAGAATGGTATCTAATAAGAAGTATTATTACTCATTGTTCCCTTGTTTAACAACAATTAAAATTGCCTCTCATACAATGACGAATGACTAATCTAGTTCGCAACTGTAGTCTATTAGGTTCTGTGATACCAGCATTTAATATGTCAGCATATCCAGTTACTGCAACAGCTGTCATTACAAGCCATGACATTCACTATGTATGCGTATGTGCCCCGTTGGAACCCACAGCAGCCTGACACTATAACACATTAAATCTCTCCCTTTTGCACCTCTTGGTCCGCTAAATTTGCGTATATGGTCAAAAACCGACAAGCATGGCCAAAAATACCCGTATTGCGTTTTTTATTTGAAGAGTATATGTTTCTTATCACATTCAATTTAGGGGTCTGTTACTAAGATTGGGTCAGTGATGTGGCCCAGTCTTCTAATGCCCCGTAATTCACTGTGCAGAGTTGCGTTCCTTAGGTGTTCCAGAATCCTATGATCATGGGTACGAATCCAAGATTCGTTTTGATTATGAGGCTTGGTTTGTCTGCAACGTACCCGTGCTTGTTTATTCACTTTTAGCTCTCCACATTAAGTTGATGCCGTGATGTAACGGGAACACTGTAAGTTCGAAACGGCGTGAAAAGGATTCACACACTCGCTATAACGTTACAATAAAGCTACAAAACTCTTTCCATATTTAATATGAACTGAATCTCGACCATAAATATCCCATGTTTCACGTCAGTTATTTGTACATCAATGGCGCCACTGAATTTCAAAGAAGTTAAATGTCATGCGCTTAGAGACAGATTTGGAAATGTACCAAGGGCGCCATGCTACATGCTGTCACGCACCAGTCGACATGTTATTTCGCAGCATTAAAGAAACTGTCAATGATGATTTGTACATATGTAGCTTACATAAAGTAAGAATGTCCGGCACATGTTGATTGATGGGAGCTGTTGGGTGGCGTCGGATATAATATAATTATTTCAACACCATTCGCATATATAAATACCCAGTGGAGTTTCAATTAATGACGAATATATTGAATTATGTAAACACAATGGCTTTCCGGAATAAGAAAAGGATGTGTTATACCAGTTGAGCTACAAGATACAGGCGAACATATTTAGAAATATTATTTAAAACCTTTTATGACTGGCTGAGAGAATGCTCTGATTATGCATTATTTTATATTTATCAGCATCACACTCGTGATTGGTTTCTCACACAATAAGGTGACACGCCGTGATAAAATTTAATTAGTGTTCTAATCGGTGTTCAGTCTCAATCACTCGCTCGACAAATCTTACCTAAATATGATTGTGAAGGTTTGTATTGGTGCAACGAAGAAATGAATGACAAAATGGAAAACTTGGTTTTGATGGTCATTCGGTAACATACTTCGTATTTAAAAAAGGACTTTTATATAATTCATTAAATATAATTTAGATGACCTCTAACAAAACGCAGAAAACTTGTCAATGTTACTAAAATGCATACAAAAAGTCGTCACATCAAAGGTACCGGCCATCAACAGTTAGCCATTCCAACATGGATTAGAAATATATCCCTATCTTCTGTCCTAAAGTCCTCTATGTCGAAGAAACAAAAGGTTACGGGGCACCTACTTTGTTTTCTTTTCAAATAGAACATCAAAGCCTGCCTAGTATATCTGTCACATAAAAGAAAAGTTTCAATAACCTATCTATACCTTAGGCGTGGCAGAATCCTAAGATCTTGTGTTCGAATTTCAGATCCATTCACAGAAGCCAATGAGTGGGTGGTTGTTCATAGGGGATGTAACAAAACAAGCAAGTGAAAGGAGGAGGTCACAAAGGTTTAGTGCCGAAAAGTTACACTATGTGATGTCTGTTTGGTATCGTAGACAGTCGAAAACAAACACTTTAGCAGCGTAGGGAAAAAGACATACGAGAAGAAAGACATCAAAGGTGGTCTGGAGGGCGTGAACAAAAACCATCCAACGCAATACAAAAACTAAACTACAGTTTAGTCAGAGGCCTTTATTGAAACAACTCTTCAAATTCCATTTTCCAAACACATTTTTGTCCTGATTGGTTCATTTCAATTATTACCCAAATATGACTGTGACAGTTATTGAATATATCCAATGATAATGTGCCCAGTGTAAATCCACCTGTATTCATATCAGCATTTACTTCCGCCCAATAGTTTTTATTGAAAATGAAGTTACACTGTATCCAGACACTAACGATATAGTGTGTCTAATCACACCACACGTTGGGTATTTATACCTGTACCACTGTCAGAAAGAACAATTTCCAGATAACATGAAGCTGACAAATCGAATGTATAATGCACGCTTATTCACCATAACGTTATGTTGTATTACAGGTTTGTTTCAACATATTTAACTTAAATGTTCTTTTCACATGCCATCTAGCGAAAAACTTACCTGTCGTTTCTATGGCATTCTAAGCATTCCCCATTCTTTTGGGATTCGTTTCCATTCAACGTCGTTAACTATCCTCACCTCGTTTACGTATGGTCTGATACTTTCCTATGGACGTGCAATAGGCTTCTCGTGCACCATGTCTGGTCTTAATCTCGATGGGGTGAATAAATTGCATCAGATTCGTAAAGATCTTTGTAGACCGCATCTTAATATATCAAAGGAGGTCGAGCGTCTGTAGCCACCACACGATATACGTCAACTTTCCAGACAAAACGAGTGTGGACACCGTTTCCTCTGAGACATATTTTCCAATACTGGTATCTAGACAGTGATAGTTGTAAAAGATTCACAAGATTACGTCTACCCTTGCAAAGATTAACTGTCAAGTTGATAATATAAGAACTGACATATGAGTTATGATGAATAGCTGCAAGACCTACAACGTTAGAGGGGTTCGCACGTTGAAGAATGGTTGCGATAAACCATGATGATTGATGGAAGGACATATATGTTAATTAGAAAATAGGTTTGTTTGCACTTGAAATCGGAAATGTAATGTCTACTTTATCATGTTATTCGGGATATTGTAATTTCGTATCATGGAAAGTCAGTGGTGCTACTATATGCTGACTATAAATCAACAAGGATGTCAGTGCAAAGCATTGAGATGAAGGTTAAAGTGTGCAGTCAATTATAAACATCAACTCAAGTAACGGCAGTAAAATCGAAATATTAGAGATAATAGGGCACTTCCTGTATTTCTAGATTACGTTGTGATTCTTGCTCCGTTTGTTTAATTTACCGACACTATGGATATGGGCACTCTTGTGCTTGAACAGTGAATTCAATGGCATGATCATGATACCTTTTACGTGATAACTGTCGTCCTCACTCATGTCAACGATGAACGTAAATGTTGAATCTTTCTATCATAGTCTCATTGTAAACGAGGAATGTACTCACGACCTGTTTCATATTCCAAAAAGGGGACCCGTGAAGATTCCGGGGTAGAATAAGTCTTCAGCAACCCATGCTTGCCGAAAAAAACCGACTATGCTTGTCGTAAAAGGCGACTAACGGGATCGGGTGGTCAGGCTCGCTGACTTGATTTGATGCATGCCATCGATTCCAATTGCGTGGATCGAAGCTCATGATATCAGTCACTGGATTGTCTGGTCCAGACTCGATTATTTTAAAGACCGCCGTCATATAGCTGGAATATTGCTGAGTGCGGCGTTAAACAACAAACCAACCAAAATCCAAAAAGGGACATTAGTGAGTCTTCTACATGGGCACAATTCGACATGCAGAGTTTGACCCCTAGGGTATGTCTCCTATGGCTGTGGGTTCGAACCGAGATTCGTCCTGCCGAATGCCGTGAACTTCTGAGACCTGCTGACTTCGAGCTCTCCAGTCGCGTTAGGCTTACACTTCGTTATTTGACTAATTGCTTGGATTTGCTTGGGCACTGCTTGGATTTGTCCTATGGTAATATAACATGATGGCTGGCCTGCTTCATAAGGGTGGACATCAGGCGTTAATTATAACCTGTCTGGTTGAAACCTTCGAGCTCGGGCATAGTGCTAACAAACCAATAGCACGACCCATGACCAATGGATCTTGGGAAGTCTAAGGGTTGTAACTCTAAAACTCTGAAAGGGACGAAACTCTTCACAGTGAATTGCGGCGCCTTAGACGACAGGTCACCCGTGTCTCCTTTGTTTTGTATCAAAAGTTCTGATGATAGAAAGAGTAGAATCTTCATTTTCAGTCGAACTTCATGAGATTCGAAGCAAAATATGTAGTTCGTGAACTCTACCTCACTTTGATTACAGACAAAGCAAGAAACTACGTGTTTCGAATAGATTTGATAATCCCATTAAATGTGTATAGTATAATTAAGTTGGCATGAGTTATTGGTAATGATAAGGGTTTCACTGTCTCGAACATATATATCATTTGTGAACGAATTCTTTCCAGTAAATGGGGTGGTCAGCTAGCTTTCTAGTTAAGCGTTCTTTCGTTTGGCTGAAGGTCCGTGTTCTGTTTCATACATGGATAAAGTGTGTGACATTCTTATCTGAAGTCCCTGATATTGCTGAATTTGTGGTGACAGCGTTGAAAAACAATACCCACACACCTTTTCGAATAATACGCCGGGCCGCCAACGTGAAACTATTTGTCTATTACAGGTATATCACTGTAAATGGCCATACATGAATGACCTTCAGAATTACAATGGAAGCCAATCTGTCTATTGCACTAGAAAGTACTATTACATCGGATGCAACAATCACCGTCAGTAAGTCTACATTATGTAAGCGGCTTGTTTGGCACGAAGTAATTCGTGTCTTGAAAGGTCGAAACGTAAGTAGTACCACTTATCAATAATGAAGTTTCTGTGAATGACTTCCACTCCGCCTGAAAGCATTTGAGTATCTTACGTCTTTTATCCTTGGGGTAATGGAGTCAGGGGTGCTATAGTGTTAGCTCGGCGTGCTCGGAGGGGATGCCACCAGGTCGACGTGGTTGAGATCTCACTTGTAATCGTTGTCGGCCTGCTGTATCACACTTGATCTCAGTTTCAACTGATGTAACCTTTGCAATTGTGTCTCTCTTCCCTCAGCGTGGATGTCATGATGATACAGCTTTAACGTAAATATCATTAATAATTCCACTAAACGGGAGTTATTTAGTGTACTTTAAGTTCCCAAGCATATTATTTGAAATATGTCTTTCCTAAACGAGACGATCACAGGTGAACGAAAACACGTGAAGAACGATGATCATGTTGTTGATATTATTGAATCGACCAGCGCAAAACAGCCCATAAGGAACACATTTTTCTGTGGTGCAAGTTTTAGATGGATTTTGTTGCCTTGGCACATTGCAATTACAACCATGCATTTCTGAAGAGCGGTGCTAGCGTCTTACTGGGAGGATAATACAGGAATAAGTTTACATGAGCATTAAGTTTCTAGAGTGTGTGGGGAGGGCTGAACGCAGTTTTTTACATTATTTCGGTTATATCGAAGCATGTCAGCCGCATGTGGCTGAAATATCTGAGGTTGGTGAGTAATGTTTACTTGGCTCATGCTGCTCTAAACAAGATTTGAGTTGTACCACCTTATGGCAGTGTTTAACGTGTATCACGACTGGATAATGGGGAAACGCCAAAGACATCTAAAGCAGCACCAAACTAAAAACACATTTACCAATTATGTTCAATACCCTCCGACGAGTTTCCTCTATTTAGTGGGTTGTTTTCTCACTTTACCTGGTGACTGACGGTGAGAGATTTACACTGATATCCCCAAGGATATGACAGCCTTTCGGGCAGGTTTCTCCTGACACACAGCTTTGACACTTAACAAACTATTCCGTTTTGAGTGAGTGAGGTTCGGTTAGGCATCGCTTAGAAAAGTTTTTCAGTTATATCACGATGTGTCAGCTTTATGTGGGAGGTAAGCCCGACATGATGCATGGGTTAGGCTTTTACCACTTGGGTGAAATCTACTCGCATGGGTATGATGCTGACAAACCTAGAAACATAATGAAGGCGAATCTCGGATTCGATCCCATGTCTACATGTTTCAGGAACGCTTAAGGGACGAAACTCTTCACAGTAATTTGCGGCGCCTTAGACGACAGGTCGCCCATGTCTCCTTTGTTTTGTATCCAAAAATTATATTATTTGTGAACGAATTCTTTCCAGAAAATGGGGTGGTCAGCTAGCTTTGTGGTTAAGCGTTCGTTCGTATGGCTGAAGGTCCGTGTTCTATTTCATACATGCATATGGATAAAATGTGAGATATTCTTATCTGAAGTCCCTGATATTGCTGAATTTGTTGTGACAGCGGTAAAAAACAATATCCACACACCTTTTCGAATAAAAGAACGTTGTTTTTGACCTCACGGGATCAATGCACGATATTGATACGTTGTACTGTATGTTAACCAACCTTAAAGTAAACAGTATCACAATACCACAGACATATATACCACAAGGCCAGGACAAGAATGTATGTAACTTCCATTACACGCCTGGCGGGCACTTCACCATGCTGTGAGGACGATGTATATTGCCGTTTCTCCTCCCGGTCACTGCAGTTGGTATTGAGTTAACGATGAAAGATGGCCCGAACGCCTTCGGAGCGTTGACGCTACTGCACATTGGTCTCCAATGCTTCAATCACTGGTGCCAGCGACGACGGTTGACGTAATACTGCTGGCCCTAGGGTACGATAGGGACGCACAGTTTGCTTCCAGACGAATGCCCTTTGCAAAATTTCTGTTAACGTGTATCTGAGTTGGACCACTCGCAGTAGGTGTGAAGGAAATATCATATACGACTGTCGCGTTGCTGATAAGACGGAAATGAAGTACTGGTGTTTGGTTATTTACGAATGTTTTGGAATGGTTTCATGGATTTGCCGTAGGCAGTGGATATTGTGAATTAAGTAAATCGTAAGTGGGATTCTGATGTGGTTACATGTCATATAGATAATGGTCTTTGTAAATACCCCATAATAAATTAGTTTAAAAGGCAACAATGTAAACATAACGCGCGGCACGTATATAACTCAATTTGCTTTTCGTGAGAAAGGCTTTCAGATGTTTACAAAAGGAAAATCTATCACAGTCTGTACATGTACCGGTCAGCAGGGTCGCTGCAGACGTCTCAATGCGTTTCGTTATCTCAACCACTACCGGATGAAATTGTGTCGCGCACTGGAATCAAGACCAATTAAAACCATACGATACGTAGAATATATATAGAATGCTTTAGAAAATTTCCCCCCACAATAATAATTCTATGTTGTCGTGGGAATAGCTGGATAGAATTAATGCCAAGCTATCTACGCTCATAGTACGAGGCGATTTAATGGATCGGGTGGTTATGCCTCAACGAACCTCGAAGGCGTGGATCGTTGCTCATGTCATCACTCAAAGGGTGGTATAGTTTGCCTCGATTATATACAGCCTGCAGCCCATATACATTTTTCTAAGTACTTATAAGAGAAGGTGTGTCGGAAAATAAGACTATAAGCAGTAATTATAGCACTGATTAGATGTGCTAATTTTCCATATGTAACGTTACAAGACCGGATATAATTCGTGTAATAATTCTCGACGTACTGGTACTTTATTACTGAGAGTGTTTGCATGCAATAAACGACTGGAGAGCATGCGCGAGGTACATAGTTTACTGGTCAAGGTGGGGATACAAGTAGTGCGGTTGGCACTGTATCCCTACACCAGGAATGGTACTAGGGGGTAGTGATCGTGGTTATTATGGAGTCCATTCGTTACATCGATCCCACTGGTTTGTAAAGAAGTTGGTGATAAAGGTCATAAACAAACTTTAGATCACATATTGACATAATGATGAATAATGGAAGTTGATCAATAAGAGAAGGTTTCTGAGCTATCGAGTGAACTGACATGTACATATCACCCCATGCACAGTATTAAGGGTGAAACAATTTTGCTACTATTTCCAACACCAATATAGTTCAAAATTCTTTTTGCATTTAAATAAATTTATACAAAATCAATTCCCAGTGAGAATAATGAGAAAATAATGAATTCAACGATTAATGTATTTATGTTTGCATATGGCTCCACAAAATAGTTTAACAGAAAGTTCATTTTCGGTACATCGAATTACATAGATTATAAAATATAACTGGTAATGACAATTTATGTACCAGTTACGCACGCGTGCCTCCATTCACATGAATGTGTAAGAATATTGTTGAGCTTATTTATCAATTAATATAACTTTATCAGTATCAAACCCTGCCATGACTGAGACCTTGACTTTCATTGAAAATCTTGGTCCATATAACATGGCATATGTGTGAATTCACGAATCGATGGTCCATATTTGGCACTTCAGTAAACAATTTTGACAACTCGCATAATGAAAGATTAGTGAAAATAAATATCACTAATACCATATAGCCGATGTTCAAATGTGTCAAAGCATTATATGGATTCGATGTGTTTGTTTTACTCTACAAGGTTCGCTCAGGATATTAAAATTTGTGCTGGATCTATAACATTGACACCAGGTCAATAGGTGTGCAAACAACGAAGAAATAACTGAATTCACGAATAGAAATTGCTCTAGGCGTGCTCGAAAAGCCAGGTCAAATAGTGTTAGTCATTGCTGGATTTTGTAAATCGACCAAGATTAGTGTATTATACGCGTAAGTGTATTTCTTTGTAGTGATTGCACGCAGATTAAGGTGTAGGTGTTACAGCTGAAGGGAGTAACATCTCTTCAAGTTACTTACAAGGGTTAACAACTAAGGCATATTGCTGTAGTGTGAGTGACCAGTCTTTGTTCGCGTACTTATAACATGGCAGCTTAGTACCACCGTAATCGTGGCACTGTCAAATAATGAGTTAATGGTTGCCCTTTGTGATTGTGTTTTATTGTAATATGATTATTATGGAAGCCCATCTTAACCAATAAAATCCAACAAAGACAGATTTGACTAACGGATGTCCACTTCTTAAACATACATTTGCTTTAAAGGTGGGAGAACCTGTACCGGAACACCGTAATGACATCTTAAGAAGATATACTCCATAAATCAGCACTGGCGTCGTCGATAATACAGATTCTACGTTGCCATTTGAAGATAATCACTTTCAAATTAAACTAACACATGTGTATAAAGGATATCAGGAATATTCCAATGTTGAGAAGTACATGTACTGTGTATTACTATTTCTCTGCAGATCAAAATACTCAGTTGAATATCATTGTGTCGAACTCAGATTTGTCGAATTCTCGTGTATTTCGATCTGATTGTTCTGTCCCGGATAATGCCTTATTCATTGATCATTACTTCATGTCTGTTAAGTCGAATCAGGTGCGAAGGATTCGGCTGTTTCGAGATTATTTCAAAATTGAGAAACGCATGAACAAATGTACGTGTGCCCGATTAAGTGAACTGAAAAATGTAAACCTTTTGTGCATCTCAATCGATGTAAACGTCTCAAATTCGATGTTTCTTTACTTACCCTTAAAACAAATCGAAACAATATATTTCTCTGTATTGTCGGTGCTTATACCATTATATTGCTGTCGCGAATAGCGCTGAGAACTGCTGAGACGTTTTCGGAATTGCCGAACGCTCAGATAAGTCAAACGATTCCCTTCTAGTTTGACAAACCAGTATTCAATGTATAGCTATGGAAGCCATTCATAACCAATGACGTCCGTATGGACGAACCCAGTGTGTATCAATGATAATAGGAATAGTTAATTGAATATTCCTATACTGAGTAGCATTTATGTTACTATTCCTATATGGAGTAGCATGTCTGTTTCTGTGTTATCATGTCCATGTGTTAAGCATTGCACAAATGACGCGAAACATGGTGCTAATCATGCACTTTCAAGGAATCACTTACTACATTATCTTTTTTATAATAAAGAAATGCTCTCAGCGTTGTCTTATTTAGTAAATGCTATCATAATAGACAGTCTACAGCGCTGCCTCCTCACATCACCGGTATGTTGTTTGGACCACGTAGTCTGTTTTAGTTGATCCGATGATAGGATTCATAATCAGATGAATCTCATTTTACACGAGAATACTGGACGTGGGGCACCATGCACTAAACTATCTTATCCATCTCGTGATTAAAATGGCGATTCAGGATCACTAGGCGATAACCGTCTTGACAGGTATTGTCAAGCTAAAGCCTTGATGTAACACGCTTCAGTGCTGTGGTCACAGTATACCGCCACGCAACAGCTGTACCTTGCGAGAGCAAACATATGATGATTAATGTACAGCAGCCTGTCGCATGAAACACGTTGAATCAGTGAATATATGAGGGATAATTTCTATTTTGTTAAGGACTACATTCTAGATTTTGATGGCCATGTGTTCTGTGTAATATCCTAACGAAAATGTAGATAAAATGTATTTGAAATGTGATTTATTGTATACCATACAATGTTTAATGAAAATTATAATTGTTTTCAGGTTATTAAGCTCTTATGAAATTTGTTACAATGTGATATGTTTGAAACAATAGCACTACGGGTGTCTGATGGATAAATGCTAAATTTAAGTTTACATACAATTGTTGACGTTCTTTTTCATATCGAATGGAACAGCTATGGGAGGACGATGCAATTACGTCACAAATAAGCTTGTTTATAACCTTCAGTGTTTCTATGATCCACGAGTTACTCACGTCGTCGTAAAGCAATCGTTGAATTTCTGTAGGCGACATATCCGCTATCGCACAGGTTGTGACACGTGGCGTGCTGTATGTTCTATCGTTAATATTAACACAATATTAATTACATGTATCCGTATATGGATGGTAGTCATGATGGCACAGTTTGCTCACTGTGAAATTATTGGAGCATGATGTTTCTATTTTGGGAACCAGGGATGTCTGACAATATATGACATTCCAAAACGGCTAAATATAATACTGTGCTATTTCTTCTCCACGTGGACACTCGCCCTGTACCTAGATCAACAACATCAAGGATGTATGATGATAATAAAAATTCTAGGTGGAGAACATGGTTTGCAGTACAGATACATGTATAACAAAATACGACTTCCAATATGAGACCATGAACAGGGAGTGAGTGAGTGAGTATGGTTTTATGCCGCTTTTAGCAATATTCCTGCAATATCACGGCGGGGGACACTAGAACTGGCTTCCCACATTGCAACCATGTGGCATATCGAACCCGGGTTTTCGGCGTGACGCTTTAACCACATGGCTACCCACCGCCCCTATAATTCTTTGGAGACCAAGATTCGAGATAAACATGTCATTGGCATGGAAAGAAAGGTGTCCTATCCATTTTCTTTTTTCTTACATATTCTTACTCTAAAAGCCATAGTGTCATTGAGGCAGACTGAAAGTAGTTCCGATGTAAACTGATACTTCACTTGCGTGAAATATTGATTTTAAACTTAGAGATACATATAGTATTTGATCACTAAATGTATAATGAATAGGTATACCGTATAAGTGCATAGTTCGCTGAAGTATTGTACGGCACATGTACATGGACTAAATACTGCCAAGTGCATATATGTTAATACGCTTAATCGCAGTAGCTTTATCAATGGGATTATGGACGTCAATACTGTATTCATACCTATTGTATAACATGATACACATTTGTAATCACCATATGTCAGGTGACCTTTATGTTAGTGGAATGAAACATGAAAGCGCATATGCTAAATTTCACTCGTAGTTGGGTAAATGAGGAATGGAAGACTAGAAATTACAAAAGTCAGACATCCACCTATCGATTAAAGATACGCCCATGGTATTCCAACTCACATTCACATTATATAACAATTACGATGTATGCTTCTAGAATGATATGAGAGAGACTAATTTCAGCTGGAAAATGCAAGTAATACCACTGACAAAATTAGCTGTCAGGCGGACGTGGAGAGAGCAGGACTGGACACGAAAGTGCAATTACTTGTGTCTGAAACAGACAGACTTGCCAACACTAAGCCCCACAATTCCTCTCTCCCATACTCGAGATGTTGGGAATCAATTTGCAACTGTCTGGGACTCGAAAAGTTCCTCATTGAAGTCAGTAAATTTGATAAAAACGCTCATTGTCCCAAGCTTACAAGTCATCGTCCATTAACGCTCTGATCCAACATTCAAGGCTCAAAGAGAAGGATCACTTCATACAATATTAAATCTGTACGCCCTGTCTGATATATGTCTTGGACTAACCTTGTCCTTAGGAAATTTATGCTTCAACACTTATGTGAAGGATGTTGATACATCGTCCTGTTTCTTTATTAATAATCTCTGCTGGTATTTCTTATTCATGTATTCTGGTGTTAATGTACATGTAGTGATGCAATAAGCCATTGGACCAGATATTGACAGCATTTAAGGTGCTATTCAGGGAGCAAAAATCGCACATGGCATCTAAAGAACATAATACAAAATTGGAAATCTATTAACCGATTACACGCACGTTTCTCTGACATAACATTGATAAATAACATAATATGAAAAGAGTAAAATGTACAAAAAGTAACTTGATATTGTACAAAGGATTATGACGACAGCCTACATAAGATGAATTTAGTTTTGACATGTAACTTGTAGCACCCAATACAAATAAGTGTTCAGTGATGGTTTACCAATTTCAAGCAAATACGGTCTTCAATTGTAGTTCCATGAAGTGATGCATGACGTCACTACTTTGGTCGCACTACACCGTGCTCGTGGGTTTCACAAAACTGGTAAACGTGATGGTCTGCAGCACTTATGCTTACCTTCCACATTAAGATGACATTTAAGTGACACTGTTCAATACAGCATCAGCCCCACTTCTATGAGGAAAACAATAAACAACAGAGTAAGGCACATAGTGATTCCTAACCCAAATCTCGAGAGCCATAGGTAATATGAAATACAAATATAGTTCTAAACCTTTTCCTTGTTTCCTTGGCAACACTGCAGAATTCTGAAAATTCGTTATTTCACACACACACAAATAATGCAAACAATTGTATGCTGATAGTTGCAGCCGACGGTCATACACTGACAAGGCAAACGCTAAATGAGTTAACAATACTTTAATTTCATGAGCTGATCATAATAATTAGCATAAATAAGAATGAACAGGCAGTTTAACAAATATATATATATATATATATGTATATACTATATAACAGTAAATGATGAAAACATGATGTTTTAAACATGCACTTTTCATGCTTAATCTGATTATGCTAAATACAACAAATCAAAATAATGAATAAACGACTTGTATATATGACGGCATATGCACCACAGTGGTTTCACTACTGACCAGATCAGATAACCATTGCAACTGATTGCAACAAAGTGAAACGGAAACGTTCAACCGGACACATAATAATCATTTTATACAATTGCAAGGGATAGATAAGTCATATTCGCAATTCGATCTCAAACAGTACTACGATCTTCAATATGATGGACGAAATCCACAATTAGGGCTGTGCTGTCTCATCTACCAGCCCCCATCGAGAATAACGTTCATCACAAATGTCATGGTCGCCTGTTAGTGTTATTGTTATTGTTTCAAACATCATTAGGATTGCACTGACCTTTTGTCATGCATATATGAGACAAGATATTTTCACCAGTATGTGAATAAAAGTCACAAACTTTTTTCCATAATCATAACTTATTTCCACTGTTACTAAGATTCCGACCATATCTTTATCATGTGTTTATGAATCACTATCAAATAGTGATGATACCAGATGTTAGTGAAAAGATGAGCGTACCCAGCCACAAAGGGAGCACCCGTCACAAACACATGCCAAGGCAAGGCAATCGTTCATCTATAAAACACGGGAACACATGGTACAAGTCAAAAAATAGGGAATCGCATCAGACATTTTTGTAACTGATGCGCCTCATTTTGAAATGCTTTGCACATGTCTACCATAAAACCCTTTACTAAGGCCTTGTATATTAGAACACTGATCAAACAACTTTTGGGCAAGAGTTGTAGAATGCTCTTTGAAATCTTTGTAGAAGTAGTATGCGAGAGGTACCTATCCTTGAATAATATTTTCGGGGAAACCTCCCCTTCATTAAATAGATAGTGTTAATAAACTCTTAGATATGTCTCATCTCATAACATACCATACTTACCACGGATATCTTTAACATAATGCAAAGTGCGAGCACACAGTGGTCTTAAATAACATATACAGATACATGTAGGCAACATATACAAGAATAAGTATATCTCAACAACCAGCTTACATTGTAGGTATTCATACTGAGCGAATTCTATGAAATATACTTCGTATCTTTCACATTAACTGGACAAATCCTGAAATTATGCTAAAGTATTACTATCTACATTTACGTCAATGAACAATATAAGTGCCTGCGGAAAATCTACCAATTTCAATCCACTAACAGGAAGAATTTCATGACTTTCATGTCAATTGCAATTCTGTTTGATGCTTATCAAAATATACAATGGGGTTTCCCATATCAAACTTAGCACCTTACATGGGCATTCATATTTTGTATCTTGTAATACATTGCTTACGGTCTCATATTCACTGTAACACTTGGGAAGACTCATAACTTCAACAGATTGTCTTGGGCAATACACATTGAAACCCTTGCAAAGTGTTTATAAAACAAAGTCTCAGAGCAAACAATTGATAATTAAACAAAAGCGGAACATCGATAATCCAAAAGATCCAAAGTCTTTATATTTTGACACTTCGGATTATTGTTCATGTCAGGGTTCTCTTGTGAATTGTAACGCCGCAGTAGTTTGGTCCGCGCTAACCTGGTTCCACTATTTATTTGAGAGTCGTCGAGATCTAGATGTACAAGTGTTATCGTTATACAATACAAGTATATAATTAGATGACTGAGGCGGGTCTGATATCCTGGCAGAGTCCTGTAATGCCTACAATGTTCAATAGACAACTTAATGCACCATTGATGTCTCGTGTGTGTACCGTCTACTTCTGTAGTACGGGTAGGATTCAACAATCCTACAATTTGTAATAATACAAACACTTGCTCTGGTTCAACCCAGCACTATATCCTAAAGCCTTACTTCAAGACTTACTATTCATCTATATATGGAAAAACACCGTGAAATATCGTCATTCAAACTATACAAAATATTTCCCAATTGAATTATGTTGAAACAGCTATGTTGAATAAATGTTTACTTTCTCAAAATCATGGATTTGGTATATGCAATGACGTTCTGAAGTTACAATGTTCCAGTGCCATTTCCAGTTCTCATGTTTGGTCTGTCAAAGCGTGTGATGATATTGTCTTAACTTTAGTAAATCTGTCGAAAGCGATGTAGGCGACATTTTAGCGATATATCGTGTCTGGCTCACAGTATACGCATATATTTTTTAACACAATATATGATAAAGTAAATATCAGTGAGCTGTACGTCGTTGTACAACAAATTCCTTCTCCGAACAAAATTCTTTACATGAAAACTATGAACAACGCACACCATGAAAGTATGTCTTTAACATCTAGATATCTCGTCATAGTGTTTATACGAATCATTATACATTTAGCTGATAGCATCACATTCATTTGTGTACGTGCATCCTTGAATAAATCGACACCAGTAGCAATTGACATGCAATAACACTTCATGACTCTATACATGGTGTGTGCTCGTATGAATGGTTAATTCATGGTATTCGGGTTGTAATCCCCAACCCATGAGTCCACTCTCAGCACCGTGTGTTAATTATAGAATATATCTATTCACAGCACGTCTGAGATGTAGAATCATCAAGTGATGCTCCCAATGAACGACAGACTAGTTGAACGTACCATATAAAGATCAACACAGCGGGTGATGTACATGCATTATGCAATCACGGGGAGAAGCATCTGCATGTTTCCCTACATTCTGTCTTGGCTACGCAGATCCCAAGGTTGTCAGAAGACGTCATTGACATACCGCCAAGCACTTTATATCAGTACATTGACATCCAATAATGGCTTTCGTATGCCGTGTCACGTTACAATTCCGCTATCGAATGCACAAAACTGAACCCCGACTCAATCCAAAGCTTCAGACACTTGTAATAGACGTGTGGCCATTGGTAACATGGTCTATTTTAGCAACAGCCATGTATTGCTTGTATGCAGGTGGTTGTACTTCCTCGGACCTAACACACTTTTCCAGACCGAATAATGCACAGACTTGATCACGGAAGTGTTTCCCCGTTATGCAGTAAATGAAAAAATAACACGCCGAGTTGGACAGTGTGATTTCTTCAATAGCTTTTCTGATCGTAATATAGATAAAATAACTTCTCCATTCTGGGTCCGCTCGGATCTCTTCAGCGGTCATCCTATCATTAGCCATGAACAGATTCTGCAGGGAGTACACAAGCGTAGCTGGCAACCATGTGCAAATTAGGTAAAAGGAAACGGTTAGAAGGGTAACGGTTGAAGCTGTTGGACTTCCACTTCCGGGTTGCTGGTAGGCAGGACCCCTTTTTGTCAGTGATTTAATCTCATTGATAACAAATATGTTGAACACAAGAGCGGCAAGTGGTACAATGGCAAATATCAACAGTTCAGAAATCCATGTCCACACATTGATAATACTAGTTTGACCTCCAAGTCTAGCTTCAACTCTATGATCACAATCCCCAAGACTTGGATTGTATGTCCAGAAGTATCCCTGAATCACTGAGAGGAGCGTTGAAGATATGTACAGAATCACCACCGCTATTATAGCTCTACGAACTGTGCAGAATTTCTCTTTACTGAAGGGATGGCATACTGCGATATATCTCTCGACAGTGAAACTCAACACCAACAATGGAGCCATGTACTGTGGTACATAGTATATAACGTTAAAGATTTCACACGATATGGGACCATTGTAAGTCTTTATACCCCAGGCATAGTTGAGCTCAACAAAAATATGTAGAATGAGGAACACAAAATGAGAGATGGACAAAGTTCCCAGATAGATTGCTGAAGAGTTGTTTCTTCGTGTCTTCTTGTTGAGCCAAATGTAAGCAGAAAGTGGATTGCAGAAGACGCCGATGATGTAAAAGATAGGGGAAATACTGCGGTCGATCATTACCGAGGCGGGCGCAAACTCCTCATGAAATGTCATCATATTATAAGAGAAGAAGATGCTCTCAGTCATGTTGTTCCCCGCTGACGGGGCATCGGAGCCGTTGGACGTCATTGTTCTGCAAAAATAATAGAAATATTATCTATCACAGTGAAAAAAAGGATTCGATTTACACTGCTCTGTTCTTCGAGTCAACATTGTTTGTTAGACCTCGTTCTTATCGGTATTGTCATAAACTGCTCAAATAGTTATAAATGCTCAAAAGAGCATTTTAAAGAATTTGAAAGTGCTAATAGTCCCGGGACACGTGTTTGCAGATAGCTATTGCTGCGTCATATTCATAGTTGTATAGGTAGCTGCATGAATAAATGCACTCATATATGTTCTGCCATGGCGATAGAGGGACTCTACATGTATGTCAAAACCTCCATCACAGTGTATTAATCAATAAGTGTGACCATTAGTAGAAATCAAGGGATAAAGAATCTTACTGAAACTCTCAAGACGCGAGACAATTGCAATCGATCAGGTGATTATATATGTCCCTCCTGATAATTTAACGTACCACACAATACACTTTGATGTGTTATCTATTTGAAATCGTGCTAGTGTAAGATTCCACCTTATTTCTCTATTTAAATATTAATAAGACACTTTTCTTCTCCATAATTATTTTATGAATAACATTCATCTCCAGACGCATTCACTGCCATCATTTATTCAATTTTGTACAGACACAAAGCCCTCTCGACTTGAATAGAAATGCAAGTACCGTCACAGTGCTATCAAAGAAGCATTGATCGAAGTACAAAGGAAGCCACGAAACAGCTTGTGTAAGAGGAAACAATATCAATATGATATCCTTCAGTCTTGCTGCATTGCACATTAATCTGACATCTATCAACGTTTCGGCCTCTGTGCTTATATTTCCTTCAGCATTTTGTCTTTGTGCTCTGGAACGTGTTGATTCATCGCCGGTGATGAATCTTCTTGTGGCCCATGGCAATGATATTTCAAATACCTTCATGCATCCCCTTGCCACAGTTGTTGTTTGCAATGTCAGCATCTGTCCAGTGACATTGCTTCAAGAGGGTTCGGGATAGTCTCAATGGCTTAACACTTACGATAGATCTGGTTCCAGACGATATTTAACGCAGGCATTGAGTGATAACGGTGTAAATATTATAAATAGCCACATTGCAGACAAGGCCATCTTCAACTTTAAGGACACACTAAATTATTCAGTTTAGAGTACATTATGTATATGTATGAATAGTTTTTTAATTATAATTAATATGATGTTCCCGGTTTACCCGTACTTACGAAAATGATCCGGACAACGATAAATACAACATGTAGAAATGATTTGCAAAAGGTCCATCAGATGACAATTTACTGAAACATATTTCTACCCAGCCCTTTAGAATGAATTATTGTTTCGTTTCCTCAGAAACAAATTGATTAATGAAAGTTACAATAGTTTCGCTTTTCTACGTCACATCATTCAGAACTTTAACGACCGGCTCAGATGTTTGAGAACGATTTCACCGATGCTGTCAAAGGTAATGAACTGAGTCTATATCGACATGTTTTGTTGCATGTCACTGTGAGATTCTGCACCCAAGACGCGTTCCTGACGCTTGAACAACTCCGACGATAGATGATCATTTGACAGAGCTATTTTTTCCCCTTAAATCACTGAGGCATGTACTCTGTCTTGCGTTCTTTGTTCCCAGTCAAAGGGGAGATGATCGATTTTAATGATGTTTCAGTAAATCAAACAAGACAAATCCACTGTAGAGACGATGGGTCTCTTTGAGATCAAGGCGACGCTGAGCTCTGACATGAAGGCATTGTTTCTCATTGACAAACATGGCAGTGCATCAAACATACAGTGACGGGGCAAACTGAACCTGTATCCCTTTTACAAGTAATTTCGAATAGTCGATGATCATTATCAGACAGAATGTTGTGTTTTAGACAGATATGGACGTGTACTTTGAAACTTCAGTTCAAGTAAAACGGTAAATTATTTTCAAGTGATTTCGTCTATTTTACTGACAAGAGATAACTCCACATTTAAGAATTAGAACTGAGGTTGTGAGTAAATGTACACAGAAAGGACATTTCTTTGAATGGTCCTAGAACCAGTCACAAGTATTCCTTTTTTCTTCTTCCATCTTTGTGCCACATAATTCATGTCGGTATCTTACTGAAAGTGTCCATCAGAATGAAAGTGCCTCAGGAGATAGTTATGGCAGAATTAATCAATGTCGCCAGTCACATTCTACAATCTTTCCTGGTGAAGATTTATGTATTATTTAAGATCATTGTTAAGATCTGTGATGTGTATATGCTACAAAATATATCGTCCATTGGGCAATGCTTAGGTATGCAGCCATAACAAGTACATTTCACAGTAATTATCATTAATGAAGTGCCATTGTGTCAGTCCTTTTTTAATATCAGAAGAGTTTGTAACTCACAAAGCAGGTCAACCGAACTGCAGCACATCTGGTATAAAGGACAAACCCTCGGGGTAGTTATCATATTTGCATAAGGCCATAAAGAGAATTGTGGTTTGTACAAAGGATTAAAATGTACGATTTTGCATCAGTGCAACAAGTCGGCCCAATAAACACACTAAATCATTTCCGTGGAATACACCCATAGCTTTAAAATATGAGCAATGTGTGCCATTAAACACACAATAAAAAAGACTTCAAGTATATTATAGTTTTAAAACAATAAACAAACCCATTCCTATAGATGGCAAATAACAGATGTAAATTGTCACTACTAATATGAATTATGTATTTTGTACATAGAACCAATGCCTGTAAGGGACCAAGGTATCGCAATATTTCACTGTTCTCAACAGGGGAAAATAATGCTCTCCTAACTACAGTAACTGCATGCTCATTCATTATCTGCAAAAATGACTCACGAATGATCAAATGTATGGTTTAACATTTGATCTTCAGATGCTTGATGTCATAGGAAACGTGAAGAATCCAACAATCCACATCCTCATCACAAACTGCAGTTTCGGAGCAGGTGAAAAGTACATAAGAATATTACATGGTAAAGGTACAAATGTCAGATTAAGGTCAAACACACAACATATGTGTTCAACATCACTACGTACTACCCAAATATGAAATTGAACTATCTGCTTTCATAAATCATTAATCAGCAAAATGGGTGATCAGGTTCTATAGCATGGCTAATTGCGCGCCATCGTCTCCTAACGGCTTTTTGCGTTGCTCATTTATATGTTTATGTATATATGTATATGTATATATGTGTGTGTGTGTGTATGTGTGTATATATGTATATACTGTATATCATAACATAACTATGGGCGAGCATTATATGTTCAATATGATATATCTTAATGCTTCGATATTTTAATGCCTGTATGGCCGGATATCGCTTACATATTTTATGCTTTTATGCGTGTTTCATCGTGCAAAGCGATATGTGACACTAAATAAACTACTACTTCTTCTTCTCATTCTTCAAACACTGTTTTGTTCGGCCCTTACATGATCTTTAACTGGTAGCCGGGATGTACAATGAATCTTGCTGATTGTGACGTAAAACAACAAACAAACACACTTTAATGGGCAAACAATTGGTCTCTCATGATCAAATAGCTGTGGTGCGGCTGGTAATAAAAATCGGATAAAACCATTTTGCGCACTGATAGGTGTCATGACTGGCAGTATCATATCCGCAGCCGATTCATCGACCCAACCGTTTTAGAGAGGTGGGTATTTACAGACGAAAAGTTCAGACTATTTTACGTGGACCTAAATTGAAGGTGAGCTAGCATGACGCACACGTTTAAATAAAAACAAAACTGATATATGATTGATTGTCGACTACATCTGTTAGATAGAATGAGCAAGTTATGAAAACATTGGCAGAAACATTGCCATGACGAACACTTATGTGAGTATGAATCTGGTGGAAAATAGCTCATTTGAATAATAGGTAAATTCACAAATACAGAATATTATCTTCAGTAATCTCTGATTGTTGCAGGAATAAGCTTCAGTTTCAGTTGTACAACACGTCCTCAACACTTTGCACTTTATCAGAGTTAAAACTACTGAAAACAAAAGATCATTAAGAATACTGAACATTATCCCCATATCAATGTGGAAATAGCAGTAGTCATAAAGGACAAGGATGAATTGGATGGATAGATCATACCAAATGTAACATCGCAAGGAATCGTTATTAATAAGACAGGCGTTGACTGGATGCACGTCACCCTATGGCTGGTACGGGGACATGACCATGCACAACTATGTATTGAGCAGCAAACGAGACTAACAGTCCTCTTGGGAGTATACATAACCAAAGATGTATTCGTATCTGTCAAGAAGCCTAGACTCGGCGACGAAAGTCCCACATGATGAATCGTGTTACTTGTCAGCGTGACGCCAAAGTTGGATTAGCAGTCTCCGGTACACATACCACAACATGATATTTCTCTGAACTGGTTTATTGTGTAAATCGTAAAAAGTGAAATATATCATTTGAATTTCTGTAGCTTGCATGGCGCCTGGAAGTAATATTTAGGTAAACAAACATCACTAGAAGCAATTTCACTTGCAATGTGTTACGATTGCAGATCAGACTTTTCATATAAAAGCGAAATGAATGTTATCATATTCTTTTTTACATTATACTAAAGTCTTTTATTTTTCCGAAGTCAATAAAAAAATCAAATGGCATTGTTTTACTTGTTTTACCATGCAGTCTGGAATTTTCGGCTCTATCTAAGTAATCGAGGCCAGTTGACATTATAAGCAATATCCCTTGCTGTCCGCGATACAATGGTTCGCAATCATTCATGTGATCTCGTACAAAAACAGGCGGTGAGAAGAAATGGGGTTTAACGTCGCGTTAACTATTTTTGCACTAATATAGCGACGCTCGCGCGCGCGCGCGCGCGTGTGTGTGTGTCTCCTTGTACTAATCCGGACTAATACCGGTCATATAGTGTAAGCCCACTGAGATACCATGCCGCAGTTTAACATGAACATCCCACTCAGACACAGTATACTGACTCCGCGCCGACCAGTCATTGTTTTGCCCATTGATGCCGAGCGCCAAGCTGGGTAAAAACAAGTACTTACCGTCTTTCGGTAAGACGCTTTACCAGTAGACCGCAGAGAAGGTCTACAAAAAGAGTTCCACGGATGTATTCAAACTCGTTCCCCAAAGGGAAAGATCACTCAAATCTCCTCTCTACTTCTTTGAAGTGTGAGGGTGTTTCCTTTGGTGAGCTGAGGGCCTAAAAGACTTCCTAAAGATGCATAGTTTTCTTGAAACGCTTCTAGATCTGAGGATGAATAGCGGTATACACATCTATATATAGCGGTATACACATCTATATACATGCAAACCACACAGGTTAAGTACGCGTGTTCACATGTGCATACAGAGGCAAAAGTAATTACAATCGTGTTCCCATTTATCATTGTGACATTGTTTTAGAAACAGTTTACTGAAAACAGTTTCACTTTGAAGATTTTAAGTTTTATTTGGGCTGAAGATAGATCGGGGCTTTCTAAAGATTCTGAAACTAACAAAATTTAAAAATCCATTCCTGTGTTCTGTATACAATTTATGATGAGGGATTAACAGTAGTTTGAACGGAACATAATATTTACGGTGTGACTTCCGTTTGCGCTCATGTGTATTCATTCCGCTGTTTGACATGTACAATGTAAGTGCTTTGTTGTGTGCACATATTGAATAAAAATGATAAAATTGCAAAGTTACATGAACAACTTATTTACTTTGTTCCAGTGAGTGTAAATAACGAGAGGTAACCGATAACAGTTAGAACGAGATGGTGCGAAAATAGTCTTTTACACCACAAATAGAAATATCATAGGTAAGTCACGGAGTTTAAGGCACAACAATTATTAACAAGTAAAGATACGTCCTCGTGGGGACCCGGGTTAGAGCAAGTTCACAGCAAGCTACGCTTGTCGTAAAGGACGACATAATGACTCGGTGGTCAGGCTCTGTGAACTTGGTAGATGGTTTGTCACTCTACCCCGACGCAGTGGAACGTTGCTCACAATATCGATCAATGGTTAGTCAGTCCAGACTCCATTATGTTCAGGCCGCTGTCATATATTTGGTATATTGTGCGACGTTAAAAAACGTATGAAAATACGTTCTGTTTGGCACGGTAACACAGTCAGCCAGTCAAAAATCATTTAGATATCGTGGCCACCCTGCTATATTCAATCGCGTGGTGCATGCTGACTACTATATTCTCGCGATTGAAAGCTTCATTGATCTGCAACAGGTATCGCGTGATGGAGATACGCTCAGCCTTGGAATACATGTATGCATACATGTATTTAATCTCGTCAATTCAAAATAGCGTATTAGGACAAAATAATACTCTTTCACCAGTAGACGCGATGTTGTTATTCGGTACATAGAAAAAAACAAATGGCTGACTTGAAATATCTTTAGAGCCGAGATCTACGTCAGCACTGTTGTATATAAATCAGTTGTGTCTGTCATCTAAGTTTACGAGACACGTGGGAAATCAACCTTACCTTGGAAACACTGAATCTTGGAAATACTGGAGGTCTTATTTGTTCTATTGTTACGCATCCCTTAACACATATGCCTTAAATATGTATGCATACATGCATACTGATATGACATCTATGTCCCTTACTGATATGACATCTATGTCCAGAAGATCATAAAACCGTCACTTTTCACAGTATATTACGTTCGTGTCGGACACAAATGAGGTAGGCTTCAAGAGCAGAGAATTTATCTTTGAATAAACTGGCAGTTATCTACATCAGTCTCTCCGTTATGCGCGTTATCCCCAGCTAGAATACGTCAGAAGGTGAGGTTCAAGTTAATCAACGTTTTAGTACAAACACCTTCTGGTAACATGATATGAGCTTGTTTGATATGAAAAATCTTAATTCAAATTAAGGGAAAGAAAAACGTAACATGACACGTAAACCGAACATGTGACCACTTATAATGAGAAGACATGTGTAAAGTTTAGATCTGTGCGTGAACGAAGTTCCCAAATGATACCAATTGAGCGGATGATAAACCGGTTGATTCTGTACTTGAATGACAAGCTGTGGGATGAACAGAAAGAGGATTCCTTCGACCAGTATCGATGTACTCCTTACAAAGAAAATAAAGCTACTTTAACCCAAACCATTCTGTTCAAACCAACAATAATGATCTGTAAAGTCAAGGACACAATGCAATTACAGTGACAATAACATTTAAGAATACTGTATATATTCCCTTTTTCAAAAAAGCCTGGGATAATGAGTCTTCCTTCGATGTTAAGATTTAAAGCCGATCTGATTGTGGGCAGGGACTGAGAAGCCGGTGTCCGGAAAGGGCTATTGGGGATAAAAGATTTTTAATTTAGATTGTTACGGCTGGGTTTCCAGAAAGTTATTTTTTATTGAGGACATGCAATTGGAGCTCACGAAGAAATCCTCCGATTGTAACTAGGGAAAGGCTACATCGACCAGTACTTTGTAACTCTGATAATAAAGCCAGGAACCTCGATACAAGTTTTTAACAAAGCTGCAGCTAAGTGATACACGTTTGAAATAGTAACTTGTCCTTTAGAAAAAACTGTTAATAACTCAATTGAGGGGAGTATGGTAAATTGGTTGACTTGTTTGACATTTTTAAAACTAATATCATCTTGTAATACCCCCCTATTATGTATCATATCATCTTGTGTATAATATTATCGTTGCTTTTTTGTGTTTTTCATTATTGTGTTACATCATCTTGTGTATATCATCTTTTATTATGTACTTTAGTGTGAAAGACTGAGTTTTCTGAAGTTGAGAATAATGATAATTTCATTGCAGTGAACATGCCACTTGATATTTCACTGCAGTGAGCATAGTACTTCGGCGGAACTATTGTCTAACAAGAGTTAGCTCCCCGCACATTGTCTCCCCTTTATCGCAAGTACCTGGCCCGTACACAAACTGTTGACTTCCTTTAACGTTATTTCCACATTGATAAAGAAAAACAATGACAGATGGTCATTCATTGAGTTAATATAGCTTCAGGCCGTTTGTTAGTTTCTTGAAAATGTTTCGCTGTAAACTGTAAAATTCACATTTAACTCGGCAATCGAGACCGTTCGTTTCGCAAAGCGCCATTTTTGTTACTTGACCAGCGTGTATTTTTTCACTTCCAACAGCGGTCTTGTAGATTTATTGAAGTTGATTTTGTATATCATCATATCAAAATGTATGATAAGGAATTTTATTGACATCAAATATATATTTTTTACTTTTGTTTTACATATTTTAAGGTTTTGCAAACTCGTAACTATTTTTAAGTCGCAATTACAAGCGGTGATGAAACGTTCCCGCGTGTTATTTAGGGAGAATTTAAGTTTCAAGTTTTTACATTTGTAATAGAATAATGTAATGTCCGGTCGACAAATACTCAAAAAGTATATAACGAAAAGGATATTCCATGTATCGTGTGAAATATCATGTTTCATATCATCTTGTGTCAGATGTTTCAATTGAGAACATCATTTCTTTATTAATATTGAACTTACATGTAGATGAGCCAGTTACCTCATTTAAGTCATGTTGCTGTCAAGGGAAGAAATAATCACACCAGTTCTATTGTTTAGGATAGACATGACAATCGTTCTTAGCTGCCTGTCATTGTGATAATTAGAATATGCCACTCTGCGAAATGGGACAGGAGGACTGTTCTCACTACTTATTAACGGTGGCTCATCATACAATTATGCAGAATAACATCCATGGGAATACTCACATGGTTATCTCCGGAAAGCACGACATCGAAAACAGGGAAAGTCGGTAAAAGCTAACGAACGCTTTGAACAATAATCACGTTACATCACGGCGTGGGAGGAACGTGTGGGAGGAACTCCCGCAGTGATCCCGCAGTGATCCAGGGCTCTGACGTGTACCATTTTAGTGTAACACACGAACACGTGGATGGTGCTGACAAACTCAGAAACATAATCACAGCGAACCGGGATTCAAACCCACGATCACAGGTTTCAGGCAAGCCTAAGGGACGCAACCATGTACAGCAAATTGCGTTGCTTTGGACGACTTGGCCACAGAATATTCATTTAACGTAACCAGTAAGTAAAAGTATGGGCTTCGTTAAAACGTAAAAAATGTTGTTTTACCCCGCAGTTAGTAATATTCAAGATTCGATCCTCGGTCGCTTTTCTGCCAAAATTCGTTAGAAGGGTGCTTGTTACCCTGCTTGGCGCCTGACATAGAGGGGCTAAAACAAGGACTGGTACACTTGTCTTAAAGGGGTACCCATGTTAAACTACGACATGGTATCTCAGGGGACTGGCACTATTCAAACGGCATAATCCAGACAGGTACAAGCACACACACACACACACACACACACACACGCACGCACGCACGCACGCACGCACGCACGCACACACACACACACCATACACACACACACACACCATACACACAAACACATATCGCTAGATTACAATATGTTTTAAGAGACGTTAAACCCCATTTTACAACAACACCTCACCTCATATCGACAGCTAAGGCCACGGTTTGGTTTCAGTGATTCGTGAATTAGTAAGTCACGGTTTACTCGTCTCATCGAACACAACCCTACCATTGGAATATAATTAAGATGTGTCCAAAGAGATAGGAACAAAGCTGATACATGAATACAGTCCCCGCACTATTACTATTTGCTGCGTTATTTGACGACCACACACTTGGGAAACCTCGAAAGTGCGTGTCTTCTCATAAAGGACACAACAAGCAGCTCTACTGCGCTAACTGCTGTGTGGCAGCTGTTTGCTCTTCTGGTGTCACATTCGACAAGTAATAACGTACACATTTCTATCTGTGTGGACACATCTTAGTTCTGTTCTTTGGTACACCTGTGACAAGGGATATCTTAGACATGCTATGTTACAATTACGTTCCATAATAAAATGTAGAAGAAATTGAAAACAGTAATACAATTATTAAGATTTATACATCCAGGTTAGACTCTATGCATTCGCTGACTGTCTCTCACGATAGACGGTAAAACAAATTCAAGATAATTCTAAAAGTTTCTGCTGATCTCGAGGAAATAAGAAAGGAGCTGCATCGTTTCGCGCTTCTCTCGCTTATGGCATCACTCACCTGCTGCGCAGAAATCACCTTCGTTTATCCTCTGATAAAACCCCTCCACACACACTCAACTCCACTGCGACTGATTGGGCATGTCAACATGATAGCACTATGCACCGCCTCGGGCTTCTTAAGGAATATACGTAACCTATAGATATATCATTAATATCAGTCAATCACAAACAATCCGAGATCAACGGTGTATGTACGTAGCCCCTCCAACAAAACCAAGCCATGGAGCAAACTAAACACTAAAAAATTCCGATCCGTATATTGCTGACATCGTGTTCACCGGTGTTGGAACTTACCCTGTAACGTGCTTCCATTAAGACACAATGGTTTGAACCACAGCTTTCCCATGTGCAGCTGCAGAAACAATGATGAACCAACCTGATTGGTGGATATGACTTTCGCACCAACTGGGGAACCAAGAACCGCTAACGTCATGTCATAAATAACCACAACTCGTTAACTAATTTGACATCTGCGGGAGAGATATGCCCAAGGTCCTTTCACATAAATGCCTTCTGACGACCTCAAAGGCAGACGGAATTTAGCGGAATACCTCCTGCCCAGTCTCTAAGAGGTTGGGCGAGATGGTGCTAAGCTGTATTGATAATATTTGTGTGGATGGCGTAGATTTTCATGCTTTTTTCTGAATCGCCGTTATAACTGAGCTGGGATGCAACAATGCATATGATGAGGGACAGCTGGAAGCAAGCCCTTAATAATGAATGTCCAATACACAAAAACGTCCCTTTTGAAAAGGTTTCTCTTCCATATAATAGCGTCATTTTGAAAATAGTCTTGCTATGGTAACCTGCACTGCTTGCTATAATTGCTCCCGTTTTACAATATCCTATATTACCAGTAATATTAATTTAAAAAATCATATAAAGAGATGCTGTTGAACATTCTAACTAGGCATGGTTATGTTTTCATTTTTTCAGTAAATATTCTCCAAGGAGTGTCATTACAACTTGTCATCAACCATAATTATTCACCTGTCAACATTAATGTTTTACTATCAGACAGCGTTAATTTGCACAATTTTGATGCTGTAATGTAATATTTCTCTCAGCTAACAAAATGCAACAATGTTCAGTGATGTATCAGTTAGTGCTTAACAAGTGACACCGCCTCCATGGTCTAGTGGATAGATCGTCTGTCCCCGGCCTCGTCACACCAACCGAAGTGAATAACATGAATAAAATAAGTATGTGTTTGTTGCCTGGCACCACACAGCAGTACTCCTGCCAAGCGAAAGCGGTCTATAAACAAACCAGACAATCAAGTGATATGGATCAGAAACGTCACACGATAGCGTATGTTCTCATCTGTTGACACAGAACACGAATGTTCATTTTGAATTGCGTCAGCTGTGTGGAAAATTAACATATTCTGCTGCCTATAAGTAAGGGAAATACGTTTAAGAAATATGTTCATTTTGCAACAAGGTAGGTGACAAATTTAATGTAAAATATGGTTTAGTCCGGACTAGTACAAACAACCACACACACACACACACACACACACACACACGCACACACACATGCATGCACACACACATACATGCACTCCGCTATTTAAGTGCAATCATCTTCAACCCGACGTTAAACTACATGTCGTCTCACCCACCTTAACTAGTTACAATGTTATGCTGTAATCGTCAGAGACTGTTGCATAATTTATTCCACATGTACATATCAGAATAAGGCATTCTGTGTTTGAAGTCATTGCATGTAGGTGGAATAGTATGTATGTAAACGTTACACTTAAAGGCACATTCGCTAATACATTTAACAGAGAAATGGTGGAAATGGATGGAAGTGGACAATGCACTTGAACACATGGCGTCACAATCCACCCTTGCCATGGTTGCAATGCATCAACTCTGAGACGACGCAAAGTAACATTTATTTGCCTTCTCTGTTCAACTAGACAGGAAGACATCCTGGTCATACGATGCATCGAGTCATTATTAACCCAACTACGGTAAGACTCTGTGTTACTATCGTTGCAACATACCGCAATTATGAGATGATAATACCACAACAGGAACATCCACAAGAACTACCTCTTACAGCGACGCTGTTGCAGTAGCAAAGGATGAAAACCTAATGGATGGACTCTTATACCGTATGTAATCATGTGTTTCGTTTATTAAATACGTTTAATATTTTAAACAAAGCATCTGACTGTTTTCTTGTGATAGAGAGAAGATGAGAGGCCAAGTCGGAAGTCGGAAGTTCATCCATTACACCACGCCAACGCCAGAGACTAATCAGCCTGGGCGTACAAGACAAATTTGTGGCGAAAATTACATGAAAGGGTCACTGAAAGCAGTGATGACATCAAGCGTTTGCGGAAAGGGTAAGTATTTGTTTGTTACCTGGCGCTGCACAGCAATTACATCTATCAGATGAGCGATGTTCCCAGATTCACCCTCATTATGTACCTTGGTTTCACAGCACTCGTGGGTTTCACCGAAATGTTAAAGGTATCTGACCTGCATCAGTTTGAGCTTTCCTCTTACATTAAGCTAACAGGCAGGCCTTCTTACAACTGAAATACTGCTAAAAGCGGCGTGAAACCTCCTAACTCACAACAATTAACCGTTGCTGTTTCTGTAACAATGCAGGTAATTCATGTATGAAACTTACTTTATACGCTGTTAAATGAAGCTCTGGGTTCGTATCGCCGAATAAATAAAGCATACATACACAATTAGTTTCATTGTGGTAATGATTGACGTTTCTGGATTTGAAAATGTTCTTTAAGCTCTGTATCGTGACAGTCGAGATGTATAATAATCTTGAGGTATCAAGTTGACACTGCATGAAGACAGAAATAGCTGACTCATCCAGACTGTCTGGCTATAATTGCGAAACAAGACAAGGACATACAACACACAGATACTACTGCATGATGCTATTTGAGTTTTAGACTCTCGTTGGGGTGACTTTACACGGGCTTATGTTTTGTTATCTTATTTGTGGATTCACATATCACAATATGATTGGAATATATTCTCCTGGTCTCTCTCGACGGATATTTTTTTCATGCGGATAGGTAACATGTCATCATGGTGTATCAGTACACCAGTTAATTACCAATACTGACGTATTACTCTAGCGTCACAGGTACTGGGCAAAATATCAGCATGCATGTAAACAGACACGTTGTTCTTCTGCGCGCTACAATAGTAACTCGTCACTGAAGTAGAATGTCGGTAGTGTGGTGGTAATATAAAACTAATTAGAGCGACGAACTGAATGGAAACATTATACAGACCTGATAAGGTTACACTATTCTGGGAAGGCTTGACGTCTTCTTCGAAGGACTATTATATGTATATTGAAATAAATGTTCTGATATAAAACAAAAATAGAATAAAGTTAGTCTTCAATAATTTTAAAAGATCAACAAATCGACATAATGGCGACAATTACATTTACGTGTACTTATCAGTCATATGTCAAGAATGCCTTCTATTTCACACGTTCTAATTCATCGAAGAACAAGGCAAAGGAATAATATTTTTCAAACAGAAAAAATAACTTATAATTTCAAAACAATGAAATTGAAAATGTCGAGATACCTACGTACATGTATGCTGCTACTAGTCTAGTTTCATCGCATGCTATATCCTTGGTGATCATATATAAATTATGTCTTGACTGCAGACTGTTGACTGACAAACGACTCGGGGCTCTAAGTTCTTAATCCTGCCAGAGACGTTACAAGGCGCTAACTTGCGAGGATCACAGTTCTGTAAGTAGGCCCTCAGGCTTCACGTTTTCATGTAAGTAAATAGTAAAACCTCTTGTAAACACAATTATACGTGTTTGTCAGAGACAAGTATTCCACAATCTCACGGCCCTAATTCTTATGACCAACACATATTGTGTTAACTGCCTGTAACATGGTAGAATCTCTGCGGACAGCCCTCAACAACGTCAAGAACATAGCGGATTTATTAGCTTGACTAATTCGCGCAAACCACACAATGAACTGTAACGATTTGAGGGATTTAGGTGGTGTTCAGGTGCGTGAAAACGGCAAAGACAGAGCAGCAGTTTCATTTCTATTGCACATGAAAGTGATGTGTACATATTAGACAACTACACTGATATTTCTCATATACAGTTAATCGTTGACTATTTGACATTCCTTAATGGATGCAACCACAAGGAAATAAGGCCTTGTACGTATTCAACGGGCAAGCTTTGCAACATAACAGCATGAAATGTCTCGGTGTTATATTGTTATTGTGTTTGTACGTTAGAACAAACACATTGTGATGACATATATAGTACATAGGTTATGAGTAATTTGATTTCGCCCACCGTAATAATGTTAATGCGTTGCAAGTTAGTGCTGTTTGGTGATATCGCGATACTGTTTACTTTAACGTTATCTGCAATTCCTGTCACATATGACACAAAGAATCTAAACAAGATATTGTGCAGGAGTACCTATTCTTTGATAACGTATTACTAAGTGACAGACATCAGCACAAGCAGTAGTCTGCAGAGATATTTATTTTTGTATATTGCATTATTGAGTGGCATATTTAATAACCTCGGTGTACAGAAACGTATTTGTCGTAATATCAGAATGTATTGACATTTATCATATATAAAAAAGACCCAATGATGCTAATCAATGCTTATAGAATAATATGTTTTCCAGAAGCATTCAGTTTGGCTAATGTGATATTGATTTATCTGCATGAAACATATAAGTTACTCTGTCAGTCGGTAACAACAAATCACAACGCACCAAATGTCCATGCATAATATGGTAATAAGGTGGTCCTTAACTATAAAAGGCAGTATTTGATAGACCGTGAATGAAACCGAGCAATTTCAATTATGTCAAATTTTTAAGCATATGTTCGTTTGGCGATTACTCCAAGTTTCCAACTAAATGTAAAAGGTAATTTCAGAACATATGTTTCCAGTGTCATAGATTTATACATGATAGATATCATATTACATTTTACGTTCATGTACTACATACCATTTAGCTAAAGCGAGTCGTCTTCACATTCCCTGATAGTACATCCATGGCAGAGTATTGTAATTTCACTGTCGATTCTCCTATGGTGTAGTTTAAAGACGCAGAAACCTCATAAACATAACCGTAGCTCTCTGATGAGGCCAGGCATTATTGTAACAGAGCAACAGCTTGAAGCATAGACATTTATTGTGATTGGCCCAACCAGCTCAGTCCAATGTCGTATGTTGGTCACGAATAACAACAATATTGACTAGCCACATTCACTATGCACAGCAATAACAATGCTGTGTACTCTACTGTAGGCACTTTGGAGTGAGACGTTATTGCGAAGAATATCCTCACGTAATATTGTATAAGTAATTGATAAAGAGTAGAGCCATTAATACAGTACAATTAAATACCTACGGCGCAAATACGAGATAAACGTTCTTTGTAAGAACAAAAGAAAAGTGAAAAAAAATATCATCGACGTGATAAAGTGGTTCACTGTGAATCAAAACATTAAATTATTCACAGTCACATGAAACCTAAATATTGTTTCTGAAATTAATTACATGAGTGAATACACATAATGACTACACGTTTTACGAAAACAAACCAAACATAATATATTAATAAACCATAACGTTCATATACTAAATGCGAAGGGAATATAGTGGTATATCAATCTATAAATACATCAAACCACACAGATATTACATATACCTACATGCTGATTCATCATATTTCGGTGGTCTAAAGCGACGCAATTCGCCCTGCAGAGTTGCGTCCCTTTGGCATGTCAAAACCCTGTGTCACTTCCTTCTCTATCAAGCTGACATGCAGTTATGTAATTGACATACTGTTCAAAGTGGCATTAAACACTCTCATTCGTCTATCATCTAGTGATTTTAAATTCATATAACTGAAGGTCCCTCGTTTTTGCTTTAAAGATTTAAAGTGTAAGGGTGTTGGACCCACGATAGGCCTCTGGGTGTTCTAAATTTATTTATTTATTTATTTCTAAATTTTATTGAATAAAAGTTTGATTAAAACCTTCGCAATTGTCGACGTGTTACCGATGAAGGGATACTAACTTCAGCGTTCAATGATGATTAGGTGCACAACTATCGACGATTGGCAAACGATGAAGGGATACTAACTTCAGCGTTCAGTGATGAGTACGTGCACAACTATCGACGATGGGCTAAACAGATCACACTTGCTTTAAAAGTATCTCTTATTTCATTAAATGTCTATAAGTTCGGTGTAGAGATATATTACACATCACCGTCTCCGTAACAGGATACACGGAATACGAGTCAAACCTGAAAGTAAACCGATGTTTTAATGTTGAGAGTCAATGCTCCCCGATCCATTTGGGTTTGACAATGTAATTAGACAATTATTTATCTTGAGGTATGGTAAATCAAATGACGGTGGACATGTTTGGTTGTAGTTCCGAGCGTTGTATGTTATTAAATGTATCCCGAAGGAGACATAAAGCAGGTAGAGTTAAAGGTACACGCCGGCGTTAATAACAACGATCGATTAATGCTTACATCGGGTTACTTTGTTTTATGGCTGCTACAAACGCAGATGATTGTTTTGCAAGTAACTATAACATCAGAACATATGATAATGGCTCTTATAAGTTTATTATTGTTGTACCATGATTTCACACCAGTTGTAAATTAACATGCGGTTTGCACATTATATCGTCATTAATTAGCTATACGTGTAGCACAAAGCCTGTTCACGCGACCCTTGTTAAGTGTCACAGAACAGCATTGGCGAAAAAGGTAATTACAACTTTTCACATTATACATCCGACGGGTACCGACGAGGAATGATCGCCGCAATCAGCAATATTCCAGCTATATGATGGCGGTGTGTAAATAATGAGTCCAGACAAGGCAATCCAATGATTGACATTATGTCCCATGATTGTTCCAGGAAATATTGGACAAAAAATTAGGCTTCAGACACACATTTTTGTATGATGTTATTTTATAAAAGTTTAGGATCATAGTTAAAATTAAAAAACTTTTTTTTTGGCAGCTGTAGTTGAAGAGATATAAAGTCTTCACTTTTTACTTGTTTGCCGAGTGTATGTTGCTATACATAAAGGCAACAGTTTCTCAAAGCATACACTTTCCTTGATCACCATATTCTTTATTTGAACTCATAAACGACAACTGATAGTGACTGAGTGAGTTGGGTATATTGCAGCTTTCCTCAATAGTTCAGTTGTGTCGCTGCGTGTCAGCTTAATGTGAGAGGAAGCCCGACGTGATGCAGGTCTTAGACGTTTACCACTTTGCTGAAACCCAAGAGCAAGGGTAGGGTGCTGACATACCTAGAAACATAACCGTGACGAACCAAGACTCGAACCCACAATCATAGGTTTCTAGCGTGCCCACGGGGCACAGCGAATTGCAGCGCCTTAAACGACTGGTACGCCCGTGCCCCCACAACTGACAGTAGTGTAATTACACGATATCTATCCATATACATCTTCCATGCCATCAATTTAAGAATATTGATGCAGTCTTGATGTCGTGTCTACCTTGATGAATCCCAGTCATTTACATAAACCTGTATTTTAACAACCGTATCAAATAAAATTTAATTGTCATGTCACACACTAATGAAATACTTTTCTTCCCTCACTAGTGATCATATTATAGGTATATTGCCCCCTCCTGTCATGAATACTTGGAGGCAGATCCATTAGCGTTTTCACAAAGAGACAGGTATACTGATTTCGTTCTCACTTACAATTATATGGCTTTGGCATAAATTAAATAAATTTGCGTGATTCAGTGATCATGGTCATTTTATGATAACACAACATTAGGATTGAAACTTAAAAGAAGACCGCATCCGTGGTCTAGTGGTAGAGCGTCCGTCCGATGAGCGACCCCGTTGCGTCATACCAAAAGACGTTAAAAGATGGTACTTGATGCTACCCTGCCTGGTGCTCGGTAGTAGGGGCTAAAACAAGGACTGGTCAGCTCGGAGTCAATATACTGTGTCTGAATTGGGTATTCATGTTAAACTGAGGAATGGTATCTCAGGTAACACACACACACACACACACACACACACACACACACACACACAGACACACAGACACAGACACACACACACACACACACACACACACACACACACACTTGCTTGCATGAACGTCGCTATATAAGTGCAATAATCTTCGACGAGACGTTACGCCCCATTTCACCTCACCTCGCCTTGAAAACAGTAAAACGTAAAATCGTGTTAAACAGCAATGGTGGAAGAACTATACATTGTGCAAACTGATCTTTACGGATTAATTTAAGTTTAGTTTCGCCCATGGTTTAGCAGGTGGCAGGATTAAGCCAATTAAATCAATATGGTTTGCTGAACATGTTACTCGATAGGAGGGAATACTTAGATATTGAATAAAATATTATCATATGAAGCTTGCGTCGAAAGTCCCTTTGATTGATTCTTTGAACCGCTCATTTTGTCACCAGTGATAATTTTAGTTCCGCATGCATCAGCCTAGTCAAGTCACTCCAACTGTGATAATGTGCATATTACTTGCTAATGTAGTGTGTGAAACGTATACGTCCCCAGGGAGAGTCTGGCCACAGCTAAATCAATATCGTTGACAGTGTTTGTGTAGCGCCGTGGAGGATTAAGAGGGCTACACATTGCTACCTAATATGATTTCAATTCATGTACAGACTGTTGGTTCAACAAGTGAAAATAACAACAAATATTCGTTAACTTCATGCTATTGTCAATTAAATGTTGGCATGGTGTTGTCCTATGATAATGTTACCGGAGAAAAAGAAACAAAACTAAACTTAACTTAATGTGAATCATCGAGATGTGCACTCTGTTTTTATTGATATTTATGTACTGAAGTTGAGAGGCATGCACTGTTATACCAGTTATAATATGTCTAAATGATACAGAGTGGTACACCTGTCACAGGCAATCAAGTGGTTTACAATGTCCATTTTTAATGAAACGAGTCAACGGCGGCCATATAAGTGGCTTAATAGTCTGTAAGTGATCGTGATATTTATGACAATAATTTCTATTACGTCAAAGATCTGTGGTGAAAATCTGGGCTGTTTACGCATTGCCCGAAAGATACTATCACAGAAACTGACATCACTATTGACGACTGTATTTTAATATGACCTAAACTGTTCCGAGAAATGCATGATGTCGTTCCTGTTGCAGGTTCGACGTACGTCGTGCGATGATTTCAACATTCCCCCAAACGCGTATTCCTACCAGGACACCGTGCAGGTGGAAAATCAACATTTTTAGCTGAGACCTCACCTCATCAGTGTGTCGGCTAGCGATAGCAAATGGCCCTTGAGAGCGCTCTGCACCAAAATGATGCAGCTTAGCTATCTCCACACTTTTCAGGAGAGAGTCCACCACACGCGATGCTGATCCTATCATATCACCAGTAATCTCCCATCCACCCCCTGTCACCTGCAGATACTGGGAACATCAGACAATCTTTGGGAAGCTGGTTTAGGAGAACGGAGAGCCAGAGACAGAGTGCATCGCTCACAACCACGGTTGATAAATGAGGACTAACCTTTGCGTCAGACTGGTCCTAATGTGATAAAGTCATATAAAGAGATCAGACGCTAGATAATTCTTTGACGCTCTGGTGCTTTTTTTTCTGAGTGACATTTGTCTTTTTAAGATCATTACATTTAACGGTGACGCTCAGACGATTGTCTTAAACGATTTGTAGACTTGTAAAATGCTGCTTCAGATGGGTTGGTTTTGGTGTGTGTGTGTGTGTGTGTGTGTGTGTGTGTGTGTGTCCTTGGCGGTGTTGGTGGTGTTTGCGTGTATGTTTGAGCATGTGTGTGAATGTGTGTGTATTGTTGGTAGTAGGTGTGTTGTGAGTGTTAATGGCGTGTGTGTGAGGACGTGTGTATGATTGCTTGGTTGGTTTGTTGTTTAACGCCGCACCCAGCAGTATTCCAGCTATATGACGGCGGTCTGTAAATAATCGCGTCTGGACCAGACAATCCAGTGATTAATATCATGAGCATCTATCCAAGCAGTTGGGATCGATGACATGCATTAACCAAGTCAGCGAGCCTGACCACCCGATCCCGTTAGTCGCCGTGTGTATGAGTGTGTGTGAAGGGTGAGTCACAGCTGATTAACGTAAGCCTGCTTTCCTATACCCATTGTACTCACCTTACACCACCTGATCGCTGCTTGGACTGAACTCACCATTACTTCCGGTTGTCAAACATGTATTCCTCATGGGTTACAACTTGAGTTTCTATGAAGTTGAGGTAAATAACTTGATCTCTTACAGTAGGACAACAATGTTGGAAATAGGTGCAGTGTTTCAGCAATCAAGCCCCTTATGGATACTGTTTGAGTGAATCGCTCCATATTTTTCGTATCAGGCAAATGATTTGCAGTCACTCTTCTCTGCAGCAACACTGTTACCTCGGGAATGCCCTGTCTAAACTTATTTTTGGGGAATGTTTGTTTGTCTGTTGTTTAACGCCGCACTCGGCATTATTCCAGCCTCATGACGGCGGTCTGTAAATAATCGAGGCTGGACCAGACAATCCAGTGATTGATATTATGAATATCAATCTACGAAAATGGGAAACGAAGATACGAAGAGCTTGACCACCCGATCCCGTTAATCGCCTTTTACGACAAGCATAGATTTGCACAAATTTGTCCGATCGTGATACCAAGTTTATCGGTTTTTGCTTTTCCATATCACTATCTATTATATGCCAATACAATTTGCACATCATCGTATCCCAATTTCGATGTTGTGACCACATTGAAACTTTTGAACATTTTTTGTGTATTGTAAAAAATACCTGTGGTTCGAAAAGTGGTTAAAACCTAAACCCCAAGTTACAGTTCTACCAGCTGAACAGAGTGTACTCATAGGTCCCACAATAGCAAATTGTTAGCTGTTAGCCTGTCAATATTTTCTTGCAAAAATGTAAATTATATTAAATATATTCAGACACCGAACATTCAGAAATAACGCTTGAAAACGATGCCATACAGAAGGAGCTAGCAAACTACTACTTTACGTACGTACTTTAAGTACACATCAAATATGTGATGGGTATAAGAATCACCTTACTAAGTTTCAAGATGGCATCACCTCTTTATACAGCTGTGAACTTTGCAAGAGATATAAAACAATATCAGATCCTCTTTACTCGAATTGGTAACGAACGCCTACTGCCGACATAACCTTTAATATTCTTTAAATCCATTCTGAACAGACATTGACAACAGTGATATGACCGAATTGTTGAAACGGCGTTCAATAACACATTTTCCCTGTTTGTTAACTTCTTTGCTAAATGGTAATCCATAACCTTCAAATACGTTTTTCGCATGGGTATAGCTTACGCATAAAGCATTGTTATTATTCTTGTATAAAACGTGAAGGTAACGTAGTATTTGGCAATGACTAGGGGAGTATAGAGAGAAATGATTATTACTACATTAAGGTTTAATTTACTATTTTAGGCCATTGAGTTCAAAACATATACATCCGTATACCGATCGTATACGTGCAGCCTTTATGTGACAACTGCGCATACTTTGGAGGAAAACATACAAAGACATAATATAAAGTTTACCTTTGGGTAAAATACACAAATAATTTTTTTACATTACAGTACGATGTCATAACTTGATGTGAAGAGACAACTACATACACTGAAATGGCACGCTCTTATTTCAAACATACACAAGTATATCCATTCTATCAAATACATCCATGTATATGCATAACAATCATTATTTAACACACAATTGTAACCAGATATATACGAGATATTCCAACTTACCTCAAGCGGAAATGAGTAGATGTATGCTTCAATTGGCTACATATCCTACGGACAGGCTTGAATAATCATCAACCATCTGGAAATTAACGGAAAGCAATAAGTTGAAATATATCACACTGTCATCTTGTTTCACAAATCAGATTTGTAATAAAGGCTCTCTATTCAGTCCAGCAACAATAGCAGAAATCACGAGGTCTGACAAAGAACCAGCAACTGTCTTGGCACGTCCGTCGAGCACTTGTTATATTAAGTTCTTGTGGTGTCCTTTGTGGATTTTCGCGAGGTAAACGACCACTTGGCGAAAGTCCAACGAACGTCACGCGCACACAGCATCACCCCAGCGTAAATGATCAGGAATGCTCCCAAATTATACTATCCTATAAGGTGGAGTAGCCACTGGACAAGGAGTATATGATTTCACTGACAAGTTCATTCTAAAACACAGCGGGTAGAGATCTGGACAATGTCCAGCTGTGATCATTGATTGAGACACGTGCAATTGTCTGATCGCCGCCATAATAGACGGGTGAATATGTAGGCTATGGGTTGAATAGCTTCACGGCAAAGTTCACGTTCATAGTTAATGCGTTCATGTGTAGATAAATAAAATAGCATGCCGTGGTTCTCAGTTGTTGCTAATTTCAATCAACAACCACTTGAAGGATGTGATAATAATTCTACGCTCGCCTGACGCTACAGCTACATTATATGCGCTATACATGCCTCAGAATGTTATTGGATATAAATGGAAATAAAGGATTACATATTCCTGTCACTATGATGTAAAAACATTGTATTCTGGGCCATTTGACCAATTACCACCTACCGAGCCTAGACATTTGCTAAATCATATATGACAGGTATATCACGCCCAATAAATTTATTAACTTGCCAGTCATTAAACCCGTTACAAGAAGAAAGAAAGATATATATATATATAGCCTTGAGGTATAACTGAAGATGGTAGAAGTATGACAGGTAACACTTGTATATACACTTGTGTGGGCCGGGATAGGCTAGAGTTTCAGGATAATGAGAATGACCTGTTAAGACCCTCGGGTAGCGATTTAGACCTGCATGAGAGCCCCGATATCATGTTGGTCAGTCAGTTGGACAACACAAGCACAATCCCGGTCAATCTGCGGATGAAGCCGATCATTGTTTCACCGTGCTGAGCATGTCTAACGCACAAGTTTCTAAACCACCACGGCTTATGGAAATGTAGGATATTCACCTCAGGCCCAACGTGTACGAAAGGTTACAATGAATTATGCAAGGGTTCCTCAGATTCGGTAGATATATACCGAAATTGTTGGGCATGATACCGTTAAGTTCCTATATCGGTTCACGATCGGAAGGTTAATATTAATAATATTCATATTAACCTAATCACTTAATCTGGGATCTATATAAGAGTTATATAGACTTCCTGATTAAGGTTTATTACAAGTCCACTCACTTACCTACTTCATGTGCTCGAGTGCAGCTATGCGTTTCAATTTGATTCAATTTTTAAAAAAAAACCAGAGTGTAGTTTGAAGGTTAACGAGGCTGCACGGACACAATTAATCAGACACCCATTGTACGAAAGAAAACCTTCGCAAACCTTTAGTTTATGTAAATATTAATCCTGTGATAAATATAAATGAAGCTTAGTTAATTAAACATGTACATGATTGTATTTCCGAATTTGAAGGCCATTTCTATGTTTTCACTGATGTAGAAATCCCTAAATTGTTGTTCAATAAAATACATATACCCACACAGGTGTACATGCACCCATTGCTTTGATTGTACTACATTGTGACTATTATAGGCCAGGATTCATGACGATACAAGTTTCAAATACGCTCGTTACATGGCAATTGTGTTGCATTACACCAGTATAAGACATTACTTAGCAATGAATAATACAGCCCACTTTCTCTGTACATCTCCCAGATTCCAGATATCTCGTTAGACCACCCGTGAGATTCAGCTAAAAACGCATCTGCGTTCTTGCCGGATAAAACCTTGCCAATGGGATTTCTTATAAATATGTATTAAGATTTCAAGTCGGTAAAGAACGATAAAAGATGAATATGTAATAGAGACCTACTCAAAAGTAATTTATCTGTTTCATGTCACAATATTACACTGTCAAAGATATGCCAATGAAACGGACAGACTGATTGCATAGGAAAACCTTTTAACTTCAAATTGGTTCCGCCGAGGGAGAGAGAGCGAGCGAGCGAGCAAGAGAGAGAGAGTGAGAGAGAGAGAGAGAGGGGGTAGGAAAGGATGAATAAAGAGGAAATAGAGAGTGAAACATAGATGTTAAAAGGTAGACAAGTAGTAAAACTGACAGGTAGAGAGAGAGAGGCAGACAGACACATAGAGGTAGACATACAGGGAGAGAGGGAGATGTTTCATGAGAGACGAAGATGTTTCATGACGCCTGGTAGACATTTATTTCTTCACGTATACATCGTAATTGATTAATGTTGTACCTTTGACTCCATTTATAGATTTAAAACAAATATTTGCTCAGATATAAGCTGTGCATGAATGTTATGAATATGCATGTGTAGAAATATTTCCGAATGAAACATGATTTGTCTGGAAAGAAAATCCCGACCAAACCAATAAAAACGAAATGGTCCGTCCCCTAAACCATTCCCAACGAAAGACCCGAGTGTCGTGCTGTTACTGTCCCAATAAACATTGTAGGAGAGAACAGCCATCCCTGGAAACAATTATACGTTTCAGATGGTCCAGCCAGGGCGTCCACTAGGCCTCCTCAATGACCTGTTCCTGAATGACAGGATCACTCCAGTGACACTATCTCATTACTCTTGCTATTGAGTATATTGCTGCATTTTAGAAGTGGGAGATAGGGTTTCGGGTGGAGGTAGGATCCAGTGGGTTTCAGAAGCATCTCTCTCGATGGGATCATTATGGACAACTGAAGCACAGACAATTTCCTAAATCCCAGCAGCCTTCTCTTGACCTAAAAGCATTTGGTTTCTCTTGGCGTAGCGACAGTTCATTGTGATGTGCCTACCGATTTGTATATCTAGGAAATTGTTTTACCCTAAAGACGGAACCATGGCGATCCACTACACGGAAATGTGCTACATGAATTATAAGCTAAAAGGATTAATCAAAATTTCCAAGGTACCTATAATGGAGTGTGTGCAATTTATTTGTCAGTGTAACAAAATCAACATGGGTAGAAATGATGTTCATGATAATTATTTTGCTTTCCCCTTGATACAATTCAATCTCTTTCGTTTCAGACATCAGGCATCTTTGTGACTTTATTAATTGCTAATACTACAAAACAAGGAGTCATCGTGGTGATGTTACTACTTTAGTCTGTGGCTAAAAAACGGCTAATACCGCCAAACAGTAAGGTATCTTAGTGACGTATAAATGGCTAATATTACCACACATCATCTTTGTAGTATATCAAATGTCCTTCTTTTGTTGAACGTACAGGGGTTACACATAGAGTTGGTTGAGAAGTTTTCGGCAGCAAAACTGTTTAGAACAGAAAGAAGAGACTAGCCATTAATGTGGTTTAAATATAATGTTGATATGTTGAATTATGACCGTTCTGACCCTCCCCAGTTCAAGCTGTAGGTATTGATCGCGTGTTAAATAAACACAATATACTCCTCACAAAAAAATCTTTAGTTCTTTATCAGTATTCAGAAAAATGTGTTTGTTAACATTTGTTATATATAACACATTTACATAAAGCTTCATAGGAACATTTCCCATTTATCATACCTTACCTTAGTCCTAGCGATTTGCATATCTCTTAAAAGAAACTTGAATCTCTACAACAGAAGTGGCACATATATCATTGCCCAGTAGCAAAGTTTTATTAATTACAATTTCGGCCCCGAATAGATGACTGTCCCCAGAATACCTTTGAATAAATGCAAAGAATTCATTTTCAGGAAGAGGATAATTCGCCTTGGGAGTAATTTTCATTTGACAGGTTTGTCAACACCTTTATAGCACGTTGAAAAATGAAAGTCCTAGTTTCCCTAAATTATTGCACATCATTTGCTTCTGCAATCGACAAAATCCATCTCTGCCATTTTAACGAGGAAGAGGGAATATTGTTGAACTGTTTTACTGCTGTCTCCATCACACCCATAATGATTTGTGTTTCTCTCAGCTAGCTTTACGCATGCCCATGAGAACAAATTAAGTCACATTTTCTCTGGTTTGGGAATTAAATCAATACTTTAAAAGTTTACCACATTAGACCCCTGCATTACTTGTGGGAAACACATTCATGATTTGTATCTGCCATAGTTCAGTATAAGTGTTCCAAGAACAGAATTTTATGTGTGCGAGGAGCTGTGATGTCAGATGGCTTTGGATCGTCGTTCCAGTATCCATTCCAGAAGAAAATCAATTCTGGAATAAGAGATACTAAACAAGCGATTGAATGGTCTGTTTGTGAAAATGAAAAGTTAATCTGGATGCGTGACTTTGTAGCACGGACAGCTACTTAGAAATATCATTTTATAAGGGGACAACATTAAACGATAGGTATAGACCAAGGACCATGAGAAAACTTCCAAATATGCACTGATCGTGAAAATGGCAATACCGACTCTGATAAGCATGTTCTACGTATTTGGGGTTTACATGTCAGTCACTTTCTGTTCCACAGGGGCGGTGTGTTAGCCTCGTGGTTAAAGCAATCGCTCGTCCCACACAATGTGTGAAGTCCCCCTCCGTGATATTGCTGTAATATTGCTAAAAGCGGCGTAAAACCATATTCACTCACTATGTCCATATATATTTAGGCCGGTCATAGTGTTTGTGAAATGGGATCCATGAGATGTTGGAAACACCAGGGAGTTTTCCGACATTACATTTCCCACAGAAAAGGACGACAGGAGAGGCTCTAACAAGCTGAGATCTATTGCATCATCCGCCGTAGATTTGTCGTCATGTTCCCACAAGCGGCGTAAAATAATACTCACTCACTCCTTCACGCATAACGAGGAAACACAAAAACAACTGGCCCTGCTTTATTTATTAGCTCAACTCTGTTGAAGAAATGTAAATATTTCGTTTCCCATCAAACAAGATTTACATAACCAAGATACATGAATGACTTAATAGGTTATGTATATTCGACATCCTACACACTGATTTAACAGCGATATGTCAATCCAAAACATTGAAATGCAAATAGATCTTTCACGAACACTGTTTCTTCTTCTGGATGTGACATGAACACCACTTTGACATGACGTGTAGTCAGGGAAATAATTTATCGCACGGCGCCGAGAGTACTATATCATTAAATTGGCCAATACATATGGAAGATTGTGATGGAAAATGAACCACATGGCATTTCTCGTCGCTCCTTGAGAGAAAAAGGCGCTTCAGCGTCGGAAAAGCGCCGCTGAATGTTTGGAGTTAATAAAACTATGGAATGAAAATAGATCACGGTAATTACTTGTCAGACAGTTGAAATAGACAAGACCCAATAACAGACGGCGCGGGAACTGATGGGCAATATTTTCCTTTCATTTTGATATCGGAGATGATGAAGCGTTTCTATCATGTCTAAAAGCAGGATACACAAAACATTTCTCCGCATATCCCACCACATCCGAATTGATAGAACCTGAGCGTATTAATTATTATGTTGTGTTTTCATAGACATGAATGGACCATTTACATGAAATAATTCGCACCTGACACACTTGTTGGATCTCATGGCGATAGAATATCTATACAGAAATATTTGACAATGAACATGTGTTTTGCGTATGATAGTCGTATGACCATGTTGCAAATGTTTGCAGGATAATGTTATTATGAGGGAGTATCAAACTATCTAAGTAATGAAACATCGTTAATATCAGTAAAAAGTGATTGAGTTGAAATAATTTTTCTCCTGGACATTGTCAGCGAAACAGTGACAAATGTTCAATAAGAAATATAGATCATGGAGTGCAGACTTCGATTTTGCTTAATCAGCTGATGTACCGAGTAGACTAATGCTCAATTGAGTCCTGTATTTTCTGGTGTGAACTGAATCCAGCCCTCGTTCCTCTTCCAGTAACTGTCAGCAGCACCACCTCCGATCCGCCAATACTTAAAAATGGAGTAATCCCAGTCACTTAGGCTAGGACTGCCAAATTGATTCGGTTACGCATGCAACCATTTCTAGTTTGGAAATGAAATTTGGTTGACTGTGGCTACAACGGATTACTTTAACTGATAGTCAGATTCGGAGTTCTCGTGTAGAACTAATTAGATCCTTTTGTGTCTTCAAGACCTACCATTGATAAAATCCTTTCTACAAATAAGGGTAACGCCATATCAGTCCCTATATTAGCAAAGTCCGGCTGCTCCTGAAAACACAATTAAACCTGCTAATGAACCGACCACAACTGTTTCATGCTTTCCAAGCTGATACTCTGTAGGGATTCAGTAATGGAAATGATTCCTAGTTCCCCATGTCTTAAAATAACTGACCGTGGATAAGGCCTTGATAGGCGATCATCTGGGACTACGAACCCAAACGCTGTAACCACAGTTGATCCGTCCCCGACCCTATTACGCACATGACTGCATACATACTTGGTGCAGTCAAATCGGTACTGACTGAGACGTAAGGCTGATTCACTCACTCACTCACTCGACCGTTCATACGGAGCAGTCAGTCGTTATGTGCCACACAAATTGCCATATAACAAGCTCGTAATTCGCCACTCTCTCAAACCATTTCTTTTCATTAGTTAATTATCTGATATTCTTTGGAATATGAATTCAATTGAAGACTATATCTCACTCACATCACCGTTCTTGTATTTCATTACAGCCTCAGCAATATGAACGTTTCCGTCTGGAAAGCATCTTACAAGCATTTAATCATAAATGAATTTTATTTTCTTAAGTGAGACGTTGTTCGTGCTTTACTATACAGACGCGACTTGCTACCATAACGGCGAGGACCATCTACTTGATTATACGTTAGTGAAATGATTACTACAAATATCCGGCCATTTGGAACGCGTGTCTGTCTAGCCACCGGTTCAGAAGTCCCTGTCTTGGGGACACGGGTTCAGCTGGGATACGCAGCTGAGTCCTTGTTCCGCTACACATAATGGTGGAGGCTAGGCACTAACGTGATTTTCATGTCGAGAAATAGACGGAAAGTACGAAGTTATGTTCTTGTCAAAACCAGTGCCCACTCCACTCATCATACACAAAATCTCCTTGTTTCCTAAACCATTCATGCATTTGGATACAGACCCGCCACATAAGCGTCAGTACAGTTTTCTATCATCAACAACAGGAATTGTAACATCACGAGGAGAAGATGTAACTTGAAAGAACTATTCTGACTGGTTCTAATTTATTGATATGAAGGTAACTCAACGTAATAAAACGAGTTGCATTAATGACATTTCAATGTATATCTGAACGTCAACATTTACGCAGATTGATATTTCCAGTGCCACTTCCGAGACGCTCAGGGTCGCATTGCACGTCCTTCCACTCTATCCCAGAGTTCCATGCGACCTCTGCCACTGGCCATCGCCATGTGACGATTCATCACATCTTACACAGATATTCAAGACATTGCATAAGTTTTTCATATGTTTTTTTTCACTAGTCTATACATCTAGATAAACATATAACATAGAACGTTCCTAAACCTGCAAAACTATTTCCATTTGCGTTGTTATTCTTTGTTTACATTGGTTGTACGGTTCCACGTGCGGTCATCAAAACCTGACGGAGAGCTAGCGAAATGGTCACTTTGATGTATGAATATATATTGTCATGCACCTCACTGACGCAGTCGCAGTCGCAGTCGCAGTAGCATATCTATATGATTATGCAAAAAATATGGAAATACTTGCATTAGGCTAATCTGTTCTTATTTCAGATTGTTTACAAGCAAGAGAAATGTCTGGTCACGTGATATGCAAATTAGCCTGTAGTAGTTGTGTTATGCTGCGTCACCACAGTGCCGGAGTGTGACGTCGTTCCTGTTCTTGAATATGAAAACGGCAGAGATTGAGTTTCACATTTGTGTCCTCGACAATAATCAAAACACGTCTTCCATGTGATGAACAAAAACATGAACTATTGACTATCTTCCTGCCGTGGTCGTTTTAAGAGTACGACCTGTTGTTGCAACGGCACTTCAATTCATGACTTGGTCAGAAAGTATGAAGCCTGTTCCGGTGTCTCTGAGTAGAAGCCAAGTTCCTGCTCACTTTCTCATTTCCAACATTACTGAGGACGAATTGACACTTAATCTGAACAAAGTTCCATCGATCAACTATTACTGGCTTAAATACTTTAATATTGCCAATCGATGATTATGGACAGCTTTAACGACCTGGAAAGCATATGTAGCAACACATAATACCATGTGGAAGAAAATTTCACCGACTCCTGTCGGGATTAATGCCATTGCAAAGGCCATAAGCTCATAAATGCGGTAGAAGCCATGATGACGTCCTTCCCGCGGCGGCAGTAAGGTACAGCACCTATAAAGCGTTTAAAGAGGCAATAAGCAAACAATAACTCTCCCAAGAAATAACATGACTGCTTACACACTCAAGGAACGGAAACATTCACGTGCTTAGTATGGTCACATGCTGATAACCAATGTTTGTGTATGAGTGAGCTAATGGTCTGTGGGGTTCACACGTGAACGGGGGATTGATTAAGTATTTTCTCACCGTAATTAAGGATGAAGCTGCTGATCTGAAAGCGATGCATAACTTCAGCGTGATGAATTTTCAAGTCAACTACATTTTGTCCTAGACGACAGGGCCTTAATTACGATACTAAAACAGATAACATGCGCGTAAGACGAAAGGCTCATCAAAAGTTTGAGGTTTGTTGTGGAAGCCTTTGCGAACAAGCATGTGTTGTTTTGTGTGTGTGTATATATATATAATGTGCAAATTCTATCAGCATATAATAGATAGTGATATCGAAAAATAAAACCGATAACCTTGGTATCACGATCAGACAAATTTGCAAGTTTATGCTTGTCGTAAGAGGCGACTACCGGCATCGGGTGGACTTGGTTGATGCAAATCTTCGTAGTCTTCGTAGTTTTCCCATTTTCGTAGATTGATATAATTCATGATGTAAATCACTGGATTTTCTGGTCCAGACTCGATTATTTACAGACCGCCGTCATGAGGCTGGAATAATGCCGAGTGCGGCGTTAAACAACAAACAAACGTTCCAAAATAATAAGTTTGGACAGGGGTTTCCTGATGTAACAGTGTTGCTGCAGAGAAGAGTGACTGCAAATCATTTGCCTTATACGAAAAATATGGAGCGATTCACTCAAACAGAGTATCCATAAGCGGCTTCAAAGTTGAGGGAAAGTAAGTCTCAAACATGGATTAGTTTAAGAATGACATTATTTGATGAAGAGCTTATTACCCTCATGTGTTTCCGTATAACAAATATCACCTGTCGGAAATACAAAATATGTATAATGCTCGCCATAGACTTGCATAATATTTTTTTGTCCTTAACATATGATATTTACGATGTGGAAACACAGTCGATTAATAATCTCTATTTCTTTCCTTTAAAGTGATGAGTAAGTTTGTTTCATCCACTTTTACAAAGAGTCAAAAACAGCATAATTCCAGTATTCTGTAATGTTCCTGGTCTGGTATATACTGTTAGACAGGAGTGGTCATTTGCACGAATTATATGAGCAGTCTTAGGTCTAACTATGTCTTAATAATGATACCGTGACAAACTGATATTTAATCAAATTCTTCATTGTCGACAACACCATATATCAGTGATGTATTCGGTATCTGAGACACGCGGATTAACTTACTCCAATTAGATGTCTATTATGTGGGTATCCCCAGTGTATAAACGATCATTTCCCCAGCTTGTCTGGAATCGCGTAGGTCAATATTCACCGCTAGATAACCGCGGTAATGTACTGTGTCCAAATATTGACCACGGGCCGCGAATTAACAATATTGTGTTGAAAGAGTCATCGTACGTCCGTGAGAGCGACGTCATTCATTTGCTGTGTTTGAGAAAGCTCATATTCTGACCTCAGCGTGATTAAGTAAACTTTATTATAATTAACTTAATAATAACTCAATTCATAACATTATCAAAAGACATAGGCTACGTCATAAAGTTCTCTCTCTCTCTCTCTCACCATATATATATATATATATTCCAGCAAAATCACGGCGGGGGACACCAGAAATGGGCTTGTAACATTGTACCCATGTCGGGAATCGAACCCGGATCTTCGGCGTGACGAGCGGCTTGTCGTAAGAGGCGACTATGCTTGTTGTAAGAGGCGACAACGGGATGAGGTGGTCAAGCTCTCAGACTTGGTTGTCTGGTCCAGATTCCAGATTATTTACAGACCGCATTCATATAGCTGGAATATTGCTGAGTGCGGCAAACCAAACAGTGGTGATGACATCTTCTAAAATGATAATAATACAATCTTGCTGTGCGGATAGTCAATGCACTTCACGCATGTACAGAACATACTCCCGTATAAGTAATAATAAATATAACTAATAAACACGATGTTCACTTCATGAGTGTGTATTTAGTTGAGACCAATGTGCAGGAACATGTTCACACATACACGCTATGAATACAATAAAGATCATTATGGGATTCAACGCCAATTAAAGTCATATAAAACCATGAATCCAAACATATTATATTCAGGTCTCCACCATTTAAACCAGAGCTAACACAATCGATTCCACATTTATAATCCGTGAGTCAAAAGAATTTACCCCGATCTTATTTTAGGTACCTTCTATGACAAGAATGGTTGACTTCGGATTGACTCCGACATGGAATTTCCGAACAGGTATCCTTGACACATTGTTCAATTTCCGAACAAGTATTACACAATGTAAAAGAGTTTTCATGCTGGAATGAATACCTACCTTCGTGTACCTACCTTGTGAAGTATTAATACAGCAGATTTTAGTGCCTGGCATAATCCTGTTTGAGAGATATATTGACCAGTCCATCGCACTGTATCAATCCACAGAGAAACCACACCAAGACAAGCAATGGACATTACAGTCCGTACTATGAGATTATGGTCACCATAACACCATTCACACATTTTCCGCCGGGCACAAACGATTTTGCGCTGTCAGGGTCCAAGCGATTAAAAGGCACTCAGTTTGGTTTACTTCTGAGAATCGAATTACATTGCAGGTGCAAAATGTCGTTGCGAAGAGGGGTTTTCCCTGAAAGCTAATATTGACTAGTTATTGAATCACAGAACAAGCAGTACTATGATTGAGGCTTCCGGCTTGTGCATGTCTATGCCTTATCACAGATTTGTGGAACGCATGGACCATTAATCTAGGTAATTTACCCTCCCTCTTCCTATTGCAAAGGATTTATAATTGAAGGAGAAAGGAGGCAATGTGACACAGAATAATCTCGTATTTTCGAAAGTAGTTACTCCAGTTCGTTTTCTTGTGATATCCGTCAGTAATAAGGGGGGAATTTTCTTGTCTTCATCTTTGTCCTAATCTTTGTAAGAAAATACGTAAGTTAATGTTGCAACAAATAAGTAAAAGAACATGATCTTTTATGGGAGGATGTGGATAGATTTTGAAAAAAACCTAACATATTACGGATACGATGTGTTTAAGGAAATTGGAAAAACAACATTGAACATCCTTATACACACATTGGAATAATAATAAAAAAATAATTCAGTAGCTTCAGTCGCTTTATTCTTAGCAGAGACGATAACTGGCATCATACATAATAGTTTCAAATACTGATTTATCCGGACGAACATCAGTGGCAACTTCTGTAAACAGACTGAGGGAAAAGTGATCATTCAGTAAAGTATATCACCAAAACTGTCTGACATTCTCTTTGATCGCACAATGGTATTATTATGAGTACCTATTGACATGATATGTAGGATATATATTTCCAATACCCCACAACCACCTTCCCACTTGTAACACCCGAAGCCAGTAATCACATTAAAGACGTAAGTGTAACATGAAAGGAATTCGCATTTGAAGTCCAACAGTCCTAAGTGTGATTGAGTATCGCCCTTAAAGGCTATTGAGTCCTTGACTAATCTTCACTGCGCCTTATACCATGGCAATTACAGGGCTGCCTGTGTGCATTATGTCATAACACCGTCGGTGAAGACAACTCATCACTGTATGTCCTTAATACTTGCATGTTTTGGTGACGCACGCCTCCTAAAAACACAATATCAGGCACCGCTAACGGCTCTTTGTGGCTGATTCGCGGAGCTATAATGAATTTCAAGCTCACCATGATCCTTCGTGACTATTTGTATTGTTTTTTGGGGCGATATATTTTCTTAACGAGGGAATTAGCTCTCAGGCTGTCGGTGCCACCAAAGCTATTTTCGTCACCTGAAATTAACTTAGAATATATTTATAGTGCTCTATGAATTTGCTGCAGGTGATCTTTCTTTGTATTTGTTATTTGGTGTCCTCTGGGTGTATTGTGAACGCAGTTTGATTCATTAGCTGGTACACTACCCATACAGCGAGCTCCTGTGTAAGCAGGTCCAAATTCCACTTTAAAAAGTGGATAGTGTGCAACGGAAACTAGAATAGATCTGATTTGGTGAAATAACGAATTTGTCTGTTCGACGCAAAAGATAGCCAGACATGACTGTAGACTGAATGAGCTCAGAAATACTCCATCACCTGACAACATGATTAAAGGTTTGAGAAAAGAAAAATCCCAGAATGATTAAACTGTCTTGACGCCTTGACTGTAAGCCTCAAAGACAAGATGAGCCATGTCTGGGAGCCCGTACGTATACACTATATCTTTAAATTGGTGAAAAACTGAATACTTGGCCAAGACATCAGTGTTAACGTTACTGTAAAGAACACATTTTAATCTACAATATTGCAAAGCATGGAAAGGCTGCCTGGTATTTTACGATTTGTACTTTTTTCACACCAGCAGGTACAAGTAAGTTTAATTATTGTTTTCAAAATCTATAAAATTGACTCAACATATAAGCCCAGTCTAACATATGTTTGGAACAACTCAGCTCAGGAATCTTGATCAATTTATTTTAGTTAATCATATTGTTTACAACTGGACAGTGTGGCTGTTTTGCTTTTTCAAGTTTTTCGTCTTTGGACAGACATATTTCGAATCACAACATGTTACTTCCCCCTTTTTTAATATCATCTAACTGGCTTCATGAAACATATGTATTTGAAAGATAATTCAGGTATGTAATGTAGCAAATCAAACACATTCTCCCGTAGAAATCCTTTAACAGTAACAAACAAACCTGTCCCTTAAATGTGAATTCAGTGAACACACTATATACTCAGAACTTCCATGATACACGCTTCACAAAAGATGTGTTAGATTTTTGCATGTGACGTACGAAAAAGCGAATTTCAAATATGACAAGCTAATGACATATGCCATGAAATAGTTTTCCAGTTCATAAATCCAAAAGACCGCCTCCGTCGTCTAGTGTTTGAGCGCCCGCCCTGAGGGCGGAAGGTCCGGGGTTCGATCCCCGGCCGTGTCATACCAAAAGACGTTAAAATATGGTACTTGTTGTTACCCTGTCTGGCGCTTGGCATTAAGGGGCTTAAGCAAGGACTGGTAGGCTCGGAGTCAGAATACTGTGTCTGAGTGGGGTATTCATGTTAAACTGCGGCATGGTATCTCAGTGAGCTAACACTATAAATCGTCATCAGTCCGTACTAATACAAGCAGCCACACAAACACACACACGTACATGCACGTCGCTATATAAGTGCAATTATCTTAAATGCGACGTTAAACCCCATTTCACCTCACCTCACCACCACCTCGTAAATACAAAGAATTCCTGTACAGAAATTTTACACGATTGTACGAGAACGAACCAAGATGTACGAGTACATGTACATGTATTCAAATGCCATACAATATGATTCAAACCCAGGGATCATTTCTGTGATCAAGCCTTATATCAGCCTCTATGTTCTACTGTCAGATTTGAACGAGGCGATGAAGAACATGTTCATCAAGTTTCCTCGCTATTCACCTCTCAAGCATGCCTGCTCCGCTGTTTCTTACAATAAAACTGACATAAAAGTCTCCTGTTAATCTTCTTGCTCCTCGTGATCCTGTTAGCTTAAGACCATCGTGCAGTTTGCTGGCCGTCCGAATTTGAATGGACTGCTGTACATTGTACCTTGGAGAAATCTACTATTGGGGAACCTGTTAATTTGTTAGCAGATACTAATTTGAAATATCTACTTCCAAATGGAAGTCCACCTCAAAGTAATGTAAGTATGAATCAAGGGGAATCAAACCAAGTGATTTGTTTCCTTTAGGACTTGAATCATGTAGATTGAAACCTATGGTTTTGGCTTAAGTTAGCTGATTTAGATAATGTTTTTCCAACTTGAAGGCATAGTGATATAAAGAAAAATACTTTGGATCAGGGAAACTACAGACACTAGCTTCAACGTTGGTAAAGAATTGACAAGTTTTATTACTTTCTAAAATCTGTAAAAAGATCAAAGTCCTTTTCCAAATATGACATCGTTTTTCGTTCCAACACTTGGGGACATGTTACCCATGAAGATATGTTATCTCTGGGAAATGAAGTCGTTTCATCTTTATCCCTAGGACCAGCTTAATGATTATCTTACGTCCACACGACGTATGTTGCCTCACAAAATGTTTATTCAAATAAGTTTGACAATCATAATTTTAACATCGGTGAGATTCAATGGAAGACTAAAATGCTTTCAAAATATTGACACAAGAAGCCATATGATTATCAAAACACCATTAGCAGGGTCCGATTTAAACGCGAAGTTCCCATTGTATCCGTGATTGTACAGTACAGCATTTATAACGAATGTGTTTTCATAGAGTATTAAGTGTCTAGCTATTATTCGACGGCACACACCGTAATAACTATTATGTATAATTACGTCACCAGTCGGAGATTACAAACAACAATACGCGCAATGAGCGTAAATGATTTCGTGGGTTAGGGCTTCTCCCGAGTAGATGTGTCATTGTGACTTTAGGAAGAAAATGTGTTCATCTTAGCTCCAATAATGTTTGCACACATTGTAGTTGTATTGTGATAGAGACGAATATAAATACATATTCGACACGACATGTATAGGTTAGAGCCATCCTCAAGAGTAATATGGAACGTCAACGGTCGAGGCGTCAGTTGACATCGTTGAAATCCATATCACCCGCAGAGGGTGTGGGTGGTGAGAGTGTGGGTGCCTTCAAAATTATACAACGTGGGCCACCAACGCGCTGCGCTTTACGCGACAACGTAAACCCGTGGACCAAGGCTTGCTTCCCTTTCATCTGAAACCAATCGTCCAAACTGGGCACGTTGCACGTGTGGTATCGTTTCGAAGAATAACAACCCGCCGAATCAATGGACATAACTCACTCTTTGGGCATAATAATAGAATAGAAAGAGAGCAACTGGTGCAATACTACGCCGATATATGTTTTCATTTGGTTTGGTACTAATACCAGTGAAGGAAATACTTTGGTATCCAGTGACAATGAATATACTGGCCAGCACAAAAAAAGCCTCGAGATCGTGTTTAAATGTGGGCTTAATGGAAAATACTTGATGAGGAAACACATCCTCTGTGACCATGGTAGTAAATGAAGAAATGTGCCAACCACATATGTTCGTAACCATTATTTCGCAAGGGCTCATTAAATCAATCGTGACAAGTGTTTGAGTATCCCATGGCAACACTGACGGCCTTGTTTATGAGACCCGTGTGGTGTTGGCATGTATTATTAGCAAATGTGAGAATGCCTATAAACCGTTCCTGTCAATAGGCTCTTTTCAAACTGTCTGTCATGGTCATTGAATAAAAGTTAAATAACGGTTAAAGCCTACATTTAGATAATATAACCTCAACGTAGGGTGAGGTTCTTGTTAGAATATACTGACTGTCATGGTCATAGGGATGACACGTTTAACATTATAGAGAGCACTAAGGATGACGCGTTTAACATTATAGAGAGCACTTCGAAAGTAGTGCCCGCACTTTTAAATCACCTGGTTAAATATTCAGCACTACAATACTGCCAGAAGCAGCATCCACGCCAACTCTTGGTTCTTGGATTTGTATTAAAACAGTCATGTGAAAAAAAAAGTTTTCGCAAATGATGTTGGTGATGTTGATTGTTGTTTAACGCTGCACTCGGCAATATTCCAGCTACATGACGGCGGTCTGTACATAATAGAGACTGTACCAGACTTTCAAGTGATTGACATCATGAGTATTAATCTACGCATTTGGGATACGATGACATGCATCAACCAAGTCAGCGAGCCGTTTGAGCCATGTCTATTGGTCCCCACGCTTGACCCATTCTTACAAGTGTTATCATACGTGTATGATGGTAACTTTCCTTCTTTGGTCAACGCCGCATGCAACAGTGTTGCAGTTTTTTTTACGGTGATGGTAACAACCGATATCCAAAGAAGTTCCAGTCTGCCTTATGCGCAAACACGAGGATGTTGTAATATTTTACCCTTTACATACCCTAAAGATGACCATCCTCGTGTGTCCAGTCTGTTAAACTTACATTTTACATTTGATTATTCGAAAACAAAGTGACGTCGCAATGTCTTTGCGTTTTATCGCTAACTTAGCAAAAGACATTACCCTTATTGGACGGCGATTTATAGCGTCATCGGGACATCATTCGAATCGGGCTCACATCAAAGCTATCGGTAAGTTGCGACTGAGTCCATGGTATTTATCATACCTGAGTGGTGACATAATGCACTGAACAGTCGAAGATGCATTGTGGCAAATATGTGAATACTTTTAACTTTAAAGTGTTTAAAACGGTTCTGACGGAAAATGAATACCTGATACTCTAAGCTGTCACTTTCCTTCAAGCAAACTTTATGGTATTGATTCTAAAGAATACACAAAACTGTTTATCAAAAATAATGGTTTCTGTTTTTATCAGAAAGCTTTTAGCTTTTATTATTTCTTTAAAAACACACATTCATTTTGAGCCTAAGAAAGCATAGAACAATACATGTAGTATTTAGAAAAATAGGATAAATGTTGTTTTTTTCATCACCGTTTACAACGACCAAAATTGATATGCCTGTCACATTGGCTGGGAAAAAAACACATATTGCCATTTTCGGTCACGCAACAACTCAACTCCCTGGCCTTTGCGTTTTTTGACAAAAGTTTGTTTGGATGTTTTAATCATTTCTGTTTTGCGACTTATTTGGAAATGTTTACTATTCAACATCGTCTACAATAGCCGAGAAATTGCATACCGATCACAATGCATAAATTTCAACAAACATATCATGCATTAGCTATCAATCTTTTTATATCTCTTGTCGACAAAACCAATTCTATAACCATAAGAGTCCATGATGCGAGTATATCATACTCAAGTGTTTAAAAAATATAATATAATGCTATTTAAATTCAACGGTGCAAACAAGTAGATCAGACCCATTTGACTCACTGGTTGGAACTACAATGCGAAGTTTCTTAATAGGTCCAGGAGTCTGAAATTTGTTTGCAGGTCTCCACAATGGACGAAGAAGAATCGAGCTAGACATAAACAAACCTACTGTAGCTTTTAGCCCAAGGCAGCTTACGTTTATTTATAAAGTAAAACTGTTTAGATTAAACATGACCACTTCCTAGTAGATGCCGTACAAGCAGCCCCGCAAAACATGTTTCATCACGTGTGTGTGTGTGTGTTTGTGTGTGTTTACATTTGCAGTTCTCAAGGGTTCTTTTTTGAGCACGTATTGAGTTACCCGAATATTCTAATTTTACTCATTGTAGATTAGCTGTTAAACACTGAACTCTAATGAATTATTCAAAACCGTTTTCTTCTTGTAGGAATAAAATTGCGACCTGTTCCCAGCAATTCGTACGAAAACTAAATCATTATTTTCACAAATTGTATCCATTAATGTCGTAATGATAATGTTCTTCTTTAACTTAATATCTGTTGCGGCAAAGAGTCACTGTCCACTTAATCTGATGATCAGACATCAGCAACTGCCTTTACATGACCTTAAATTCGTGAAAACGTATTCAGATGGATACAGGGAGGCCACGAGTGAATCTCACATCTGAATTTTCAATTTCCCAGACTTTTCATTACGATGCAATATCTGACAGAAAAACGAAATGAACAATGTTCAAATTGAATTATAGAAACATATTTGCTTACGAAGGTTCATTCATGTTATTTAAAAATCAACATTCAGTGTCAAGGTGGAAGAGTCAGAATAAATACATTTTTAACAGTATAATGTAGTGTGCCATGATGATTTTTTTCAAAGCGGCTGAGCCAATGCTTTTGACCTGTGAAATACGCCGAAATTAAGATAAAATCAAATTCTTAACAACTTGATTGTATTACCTTTATTGGTATATGGGTATCCACCAATCTATCACAGATATATTTCACAACGTTACTAATCGAACCTGACAGAGCATATCAATGGTATCTAACACGCCTACAAGCACACTGAATGATATTATTCAGATCGGGTCACACGTTCGACCACCCAAGTATTATTTTAGTTGGCTATTATAAGTAATACAGAAAACGTAATGAGCACACACACACATTGTTAACATGAGGAAGGCAATGTTGAAAATGTACAGTTGTGTCACACTTTCTGACGTTGGTGTAACAAATAAAGCAACTTCATCACGAGAATGATGTTGTGTATTCTACAAATACTCATTCAATCCGCGCTTGGGATTAGTTTTCAATGCTGCATCACTTGTGTACCACTCACGGATCCTTATTCAATTTATGGGATTGCAATTTACTTAAGACCGCGCATGTTTGTAATTAACACGATTGGATTGTAGAGTGAACGACGTTTTCCATTAAGTCATTCCAATTTCACTCCGTATATTTCCAATAAACGAATGAAGCTCTATTCAACAATACAAGTAAATGCATTGGAATTACCCTCTTTGTATGTGTAATACGTGTATTATTGCCACTCTGCCTTATATATTTGGTACGTTGGCGCTTGGCAATACACGAAATAAAATGATCTATTGAATAAAGCCCTATTCATAATAGTTAAAGGGACAAACAGATGCTTCAGTCGCACAATTTCCTTCTGTGAGTCTACTTCAACAACACACATGTCCCACAATTCAATCATGGACAAAAAAGAAAGAATATTCTACTTAAATGGATCGGAGTTGTTGCATGGTCGATGTAAAACACAATTGTCATTTGTTTGGAATTACCAAAGTGACAATTCCCTATGTGTGTCGATCGTTTAAACAAATATGCCAATGACTGGTACTTGTACCTGACACAGAGTCAGGGGACAGGTAAATACTTGAATGGTTTGCTGAAAAACTAACAATATAATATATGTTGATGTGAAGGTAAAGTGTATTACACATACATGTTGGCCTGGTTAAACACTTTTATCGTGAATTCTAGCAAGCTGTGTCAGAATCACCCACCCCAATAAAACGAAGCCTACGTTTGGAGTTGATTACATCATTGCAAGGAGTGATAATGTAAATGCGGCTGAAAATATGCAAAGTGGCGTATGTCACGCGAATGATGATGCTTTGGCGAAAAAAAATAAGGCATATGTGCGTCTAATTTACAACTATTGGTAACAAAAAATAATCCGAAGATGGGCTTACAACTTTGATGGAATGAAACCAATAAGCACGTTAACAAAATTTGAATCCCGGCCATTTATGTGACGAGTACCTGCATAACCATCGGGGCATTTAAACCATATTTCTGGGAATTCATTCCGCAACTTAACATTTAATCATAATATTAACAGTATTTCATCTATGTTTCCCTCATTAAATTTCGTAATATATTCTGTTTCGTAGAAAACTAGTAGGGAGGGGTTGATTCATTCGCGATGATCTCAGAGTTCTTGGCAAACATCTCACAAATGTATGCATAATATTAAGTGCCCGAAATGCGTATGTTGGGTGGTAGAGTTGATAACATGATACACTATTGGATACTTTCTTATATGATAGCAATTCACGGTGACTTTCTGAACGCACAGACAATAACAACATTTCCTACCACATCATCCGATAGAGAGGCTTCTTCGATGGCAGAGTCAACACACCATCAGTGTGCAATGTAGACGTCACACGATAGTATGAATATCAAGTTCAACACTAAACTATCAGTTTCCAATTAATCCTTGATTCATTGCTTCGCTCGTGCAAAATGTTGTCATCAAATCGCCTATCATTATCGCATCCTAGCCCCACAGACTAAACACCATCAAACCAGGCGGAAGAGTCATGAAAATCTGATGCAGGAATATGAGATCCATGAACGTGAAAGTAATAGGATAATGCACCTGGCGCAGTTTTTCAAAACAGATCAATGTTTACACAACACCGAATTTACTTTGCTGGATCGTTACGTAAAATGCCTTCAGGAACTAGAACTATAGCAACCACAGACGGATATATTTGCCATGCATTGAATAGACGAACCGAACCGGTAATAATAAGGGTTGGAAAAACACGTCACCTGGACACAAATATAGAATAATGTTTTGTCTGTTTTGGTTCTTACTTCCGATTGTGAGTTAATAAACAGCATGAAATAACATTTAATTAGTTACCGTAAACGAGATACTAATAAATATGGAACATATGGGACATGCGCTAATACGCAATACATCCCTGTTATAGGCATGCTTTTGACATGAGGTATAACGTGGAATAATGTTTCCGATGATACTGCCTGGAATACATGCGGAGTAATGCATGTCCTAAACACATTACTGATGAACAGTATATTCGTTGTAATGTAATGTTAACACTGCTCTGTAGTAAACTGTTCATTCCACACCTAGTAAAATCTAACAATCCATACTAACCTTAATCTGGAGCTACGAACCACCGACACAACTGTTGCGCCACGTCTCTGCTGATCGCCACAATCACGGAAGATTTACTCCTATTTGACTGTTAGAGTAAGTCATTTCTATTTAATGGTCCCGCTGACAAGAGAAGTCGAGCAAGCCCTTCTACTCATGGAGGAAACAAATTACTTTCCTATCGTAGTTGCCCTGGCCTTGGTGATCGATCGCGATTCAGTGATCAAACCTCATCGATAAGGCATCGCAGCGTGAAGGAGGGGGGTTGAATGGCGAACACTCTATGGCTTGGATCCATCTAGTGTCAAATTGTATTATTTCAGTGAAATATTGTTCCCATTAACAGCTCACTACGCAGAGCCCGGAGCATGTGCTTGTGGACTCATTGTACGGCAATGATGGGCTGCATCTTTATCCATGCCATCAACATCCATAAAATCTATAGTCAAAAGGAAATCGAGATTGCTCTTCGATGTTTTACCTGACCAGAACACCAATGAGGCCACAAAGAAAGAGGATGCATCTGTAAATTTCGTATGCAGCTGACTATCAGAAGTTATTTTGGTTGGAAATGCACAAAATTTACGAAATTAATTCATCAATAACTTCAACGCCTTTGACATTATTATCAGGTATGTGTGAATCATATTCTTCTGAAGCCACATATATAAGGAATGGCATATGTGGCTTGAGATGAACTCAATGCCCTAGTTCGTCGGCCTGATTAAATGGGCACAAAGCAATCTAGGGTTTCTATTTCAAATCTCAAAGTAGATCAATTGACTGATACTGCTTTTTGATTCATTATCCGTCTGGTGGGAGTGCTGGAACCTCCAATCTGTTCTCAAGGGAACATTTCTTATCATATAAACGATTTTGGGGTTATTGTTTTGTCAGAACTCTCTTCCTATTACCATCGTTGTCCTTTATCCAGTGAAGTCTGTGATCACCTGGGTATATCATAATTCAAAATGATATTACAGTCTGCACTTATTCCACCCGACGTAAGTTTTTAACCGACAGCGTTCATTAATGTAAAATCGTGTGCAGCTTAGCGTTTGAAGTGTGGGGATTTACGTAGTCATGTCCAAAGTATGAGGTATTTGTGATTCCTTGGCTTTCTAGACTTACTGATGTGTGTGATGTTCGTTCAATGACTTGATGTAACGGATCAGATATGACATTCATTCTTCCCTCAGCATTGGACAAGTTCCCATATTGGTATATGTTGTGACATTCTTCGACATTCTTACTCATTATGCTTGTTCGCCGTGGCGTTCAATACATACCATAATTAAGTACAGTCCTGTTGCTTGACATTGTATTACAGGACAAATGCGTCTTGTCGTAGTTGATTTCTTATGATCAGTTGATTCACACTATCTACAATACGGCGCAATATTATGTGAGATAACCCTTAACGAGGGTTGACTGTGCTCAGATAATCGGACAAGCCCAGCTATCTTTGTTGAAAGAGACCCAAAGCTGTGGGGAGTAAATCGATTGTTAATGACAGCATGTAGTAATCTATTTAGTAATGTAAATACCGCTGGTGTACGCCTCGACCGTGATATACCTTGACAGTGTAATCTGATGTTAATGGCATACATGTACATTTAGTGATATGGTTGTGACCGTAGAAATGACTCCATCATTGTGTACCTTTCAGGGCAGTGACATGTACATTTATGAACTGCTCAGGTAATGTAAGGTGTATTGCAGCGACACAGAACTTGATCGTATAAAATCATTGAATCTTTAACTCTGTCAATATAGACACGGTCACATTCTTTCTTAAGAATGTGATATCGTGCTTCCTGCTTGAATTAGTGAATGAAGGTTGCTTTATGCCGCAATCAACAATTGTCATCTCTATCACAGCGGCATATAAATAATCGAGTTAGGTTCGCTTAGCATGAGATGTGATCCACACCATTCCATTAACTTTCGACAGGCAGTGCGACCACATGATCGCCATTTGGGTCTGGAACTAGTAGTAAAAGCGTTCACTCCTCACGCCGAAGGCCCGGGTTCGATTCCCCACATGGGTGCAATGTGTGAAGCCCATTTACGGTGTTCCCCGCTGTGTTCTTGAAAAAAGAGTGCTAACAGCCGAGTAAAACCATACTCATTCACTCTCGTAACAAGCAAGAACTACTATCATGCGCTGACCCGGAATACCAAAATGGGTGACTCACTCTACGAGTTGTCTGAGACATCGCAATTCGCTATGCAGATTTAAGTTACTGAGCTGATCCAGGTTGTGAGGTCGATCGTCTGATTTGCTCTGACTATGATCCTTGCTTTGTCATGGTGTTAGTTTTCCCCGACGTGCTAAACAAATACAACCTCCGTGACTTTCGACTCTCCTCCCATAAAGCAGATTCTTGTATGCTGTGATATCACCTCAAGCATTACAAAGCGGCATTAAACACGATTCACTTTATGGATGTACTACCCTACACAGGTCGGGTGATTTTTTATAATGTAATGACAATGTGTAGTTATTAAATGAAATACGTGTACAGCGGTATCTAAAACTGAGATCAGGTGTCTGCGATCAAAGAAATAAGAATACTTTTTAGCAATCCGTGCCCAAAATATATCTATAAGTGCTATTTACTAGCTTATTAACACGAAATGGCTATTAATCAGACGTCATATTTTATCGATTGTGGACACTATTTGTCTCCAGGAAACAATATGCAGCACGCATCTGACACATGGAGATATCGAATTATGTCGACAAATTCCAATACAACATCGATGCACTCCATGCACCTCGCAACGTGTCTACGTTTTAATGTTAATGTCATGTCACGAATTTTTTGTTTGTGTCGTGCATTCCTAGGTATAGAATAGGAGTGACGCCACGATGAAAAATGAAAGTAAACATAATAGGTATGGTGCAATGCTATTTATGGTGCATTCATTATGTTTTCATTTCAATGATTTCAGTTTCAGATTGTTTTTATTGTGTTGTTTTACTATTCTGTGGCGTTTTACAGTATGATAAACTGCTTGTGGCGAAAATATATTACCCAATTTTTGATAGGGATAATCGGATATGTCAATATTTATATATTTAAATACACACTTGACATAACATGAGCATCAGTTGTGAGTCTTAGTTTAGGAGAATGTCCGAAATCACGCGATTATTTTAGGCCGGGAACAAGTTTCACGTGCGAAAATAATCGCGAGATTTCGGACTTGCCCCTACTTGAAACAAAGTTCGATCAAGTGAATATCTCAAACTAATCTTCAAGTGATATTCACGTGCCAAACAAACGGAGTTGTGTTCTAGCTGTACATAGCCATGATAAAGTATGTCGTTAAAATACACAAATAAACGTGCAAAACTGTGGGAGGGTGGTGTGTGTATCTGCGCCTGCATCATCATATTTTTCGGTGAACGCTGTTGGATTCGGCAGGGCTGTCAGTATGAGTGCGAATGATTCCGACAACGACGTATTTGTCACCAAAAATAGTTTCATGAGCACTTTTTAGGTGGACGTAAATTCAGATTTTGAAACTTTACCAAAATTTGATTTAAATGAACATCCAAACCTTGATGTTGGAAAATGTGAGTTGATTGATCTTGAAGAGTCTTACTCAGGTTCTGACCCTGATCTGCACAAAGCAAGCCAAGCAATTAAATCTGAACTTGACAATTTGCTACATTGTAACCCTCGCTTGTCATTAACGTCATCAGAAATACCCCAATCACGTGACGCTTCTGAACAAAGCATAGATTCAAGTTCAGCAAGGTTTGGACGGACAGCATCTGATATTGACATTAATAAATTGTGTGATTCAGCATACTCATCGAATACTGATCATGGAAACAAGAGTATGTGCGCAGTTCGCTTGTACCAAGAGTGGGTGAAGGAACGGCGTAAGAGGGGCAGAACAGAGGATATTGTACTGAACCCTGACATTGTGTCACTGGCTAAGGAAGAAGGGGCATTAAATAAAACATCGATGTTTTATTATGATTGAGGTCAGAAATCAGAAGGGCGAGGAATATATCGGAAATACTCTTCATGAAATTGTCTCATCCCAACAAAATTACAACTTCGATGAATGAACGCGATCTTAAATTGGTTCTAAAGGACGGCGTTGTTTTGTCTCTAACATTCTGAGAATAAACTTTGGGCCAGCAGTTATATAATCTTGTCATATTTTGCAGAAGTTAGTTAAGATTATAGGACACATTTCCTGTATCATCTCCCGAGAATGTTTCACAAAATATATTTTGCAAAAATCATGCTGTGCCGTGGGAGGGTCACAGCCCTTGTTGTGAGGGTAACCTTTCAAGGAAAACTATGGGACGATTTAGTACCAATACTCAAACTATTGGAGTGTTAGCAAAATGATTGCATCTCTCAAACTGTCATTAACGTTCACGTAACTTTGTTTCAGTGGAAAGATATAAAGCATATATCAATGAAAAGTGGAGTAGTATATGTTGGAAATCCACATGACTACACACAAATCCCTCACATTACGCCTTCGCCGAGTTAATGTTGCTATGTTAGAAATTGATCCGAAGCACTGCAAAATCTCACTCTTCGAGCCGGGATTTTACGGAGTATCAGTGACATTAGTGCTAATCGCTTTGTTAATCACTAAACAGAAGCTGATCCTTCATGAAGAAGAAAAACATTGAGGAGTTGGAGTGATAGGGAGATCCCTCTCCGCGCTGATAATCTGGGGTAGGGGACGATAAACCGCCTTCTGCCACGTTGTGTAGGGCTGGTACACGAGTCACTGATGCATTACTGCTGTAGACCTCAACATGCGTAACATCCTTGTTTTAATGGAGCAATAAAAACATTGGCCTGTCGATGATCTGATATCGTTGAATAATGGTGTAACAGACAATTCCTTTCCACTGATTTGCCCACCTGAGCTAGAAATAGAAGAGTAAAATGAAACCGCATGCTTTATATGATATTATCGGAATCGGACAATGGTATCGTCTTATAATGATGGAAATGTTTTTGTCAGGTTTATTATTATTTATTATTATAAGGTTATTTTTATGAGTTTTAGACACAACTCGGCTTCAGTATTAAAGTTTCTTTGTTGTTTAACGCCGCACTCAACACTTAACCAGCTTTATGACGACGGTCTGTATATAATTGAGTCTGAACCTGACAATCCAGTGATTAACATCATGAGCATCGATCCACGCAATTGGGATACGATGACATGCATCAACCAAGTCAGCGAGCCTGAACACACGATCCCGATAGTCGCTTCTTAGGACAAGCATGGGTGGCTGAAGACCTTTTCTACCCCGGACCTTTACGGGTCCTTCAGTATTTAAGATACAATTGCGATGCTTCATTTTGTAAACTGATAAACACGTTGCTGCGAGTGGTCCTGTGTACAGCACACATGTCACAAATCACGCGACGTTTAGCAATGCTTTAGTGTGGCGCATTATAAATATGTTCATGAAGTTATGTACTGGCAAACGATGATTATGAGGCACATGTACAGCTCTATCATGTTATTATTATTATTATTATTATTATTATTATTATTATTATTATTTACAGATTCAAACAAAAAATGCAGCAAAGAGGGTTTGATCCTGGCACAGTCAGGCTGGTTAGGCTCATCATCAGCTCAGGGCCCTGCCCCCACTACACACAGCCCAGACAGCGAATTGGACTTCTCCCAGAAAAGCTGCCTGGTCAAACCCACCCAGAACTTTTCCCAAACACTGCAACCTTCTGCATTACCAAGGTTGTCAGAAGGAATATAGTCCTAGTATCAAACCCGGATACTCTCCCAATGTCAGTCAGTAGATTAGGAGGTACATGTACCAAACCTTAGGCACTGGGAACAATGGGGAGTCGGACAACTTTGGATGCAAGCGTGACATTTCCAAACCGAGGTCCGCATATTTGCAATGATTTTCCTGAATCTTGTCAATCACAGTACTGTCAAAAGGGACACAAAACTCAATGATGTAAATGATTTCATTGGATTTATCAAAAAGGACAAGATCAGGTTTGTTGGCCTGGATACGTCTGAGGCTGTAAACGGGCCTATTCCAAAGAATTTTGTATTTATCATTTTCCATGAAGCCCTCTACATATTCCGGGTCGTACCACGGATGGACCTCTGCGTCAAAACTACAAGAATGGCAAAGACGGTAATAAAATGATCGCGCTACACCATCATGTCGCTTAAGATACTGTGTTTGTGCCAAAGCTGGGCATCCACTGACAATGTGTTGAACTGTCTTATTAAATTCATTGCATAATTGTACATTGTGATGCAAAATCACACATTGATGGTTTCGAGTGGGAAGTGACTGGTCCTGAGCAGCAAACAGAAAGCCTTCTGTTTCACTTTTCAGGCCAGCCGTCTTCATCCAAGCGAAGGACACTGCAGGGTTGCTGAGTCTGGGCCGATTTGACATGGCACTTCGCTTGGTTGACACTCATTTCTGTACCGTCCAGCAGTACAGAACCATCAACAAAATCAACACTGACATTGAAATTATGCCCCACATCCTTGGCTCGTTTTAGAAAACTGTGGAATGCCTTGTTTCATCATGAGTCTTGACATGCTTCACAAGAGAATCATCAGACAAATAAATGTGTGCAAAAGTGCACAAGAAAATTATTTCATGAAGAGCCTCCTCATTAATCAATCAACACCCTCCCATCATAATTGGTAAATATAAGCGATTGAGGGAAGGGCGAGTGTGGTGGGATCTATTGTTACCATTATTAGTCATAGAATTATTATTACTACCCCAATTGCAGCAATGTTCCAGAAAGTGTAACTAAAGAATGGGCTTCACATAGTGTGTGACGAGCACACGCGTAACCATATGCTACATCACCTCTCCAACTATTCTTCTGTTACCAAACTAATAGTGACGACGGCTAAAGAAATGGTCTATTTTAGAATTAAATGTGTAATTATTCGAGACCAGGCACAATCGGAGCCGACTATGCATATTGACAATGACTTTTAAACATGTATAGGGAGAAGTTGTAACAAACGATTCGCAAGATACATATAGTCGCCGGCGTCTTATCAAACATTACACATGCTCAGCAGCCATTCGGTGCGCCTTTGTGACATATTTGCAGAACCATCGAGTTGCCTTGAATGCAGCGATTCATTGAAAAGATGATACAGCCACTTGATATGAACGAGTACTTACTCTGAATCAATGAGAAGCGTCTAGCTGACATGCCATACATATTATGTATCGAACATGTTTTATGCATCCGGATAAATATCTATAGAAAAATGTGCAGCTATGTTTGTCTGTGACAAACCAACACCTCCAACAATGCACATATATTTGATTAGAGAAGTTTGTAACCTAGGTTACGAAAAATTGTTATCATATAAAGTCGAACCGTGAAGAATAATTAGTTAGATTTACACAGTAGTGAGACCAATAATGTATATGAAATAGCGATTGTGACTTTGGCATCAGTGACCCGACATACCAACTCATTCTGTGTACTCGCCAATTTAAGTCGATTAGAGGCTTCAGGGGGGGGGGCTACATAGGGTCAATAAGATTTCAAGGGTTTGGGCGAATTTGAATGGAAGATGATTAGGAATTTTTATATGGAAACTATATACGTTAATGACTTTGTTAACTGGTATTTGTCGAGCCTCGTGCGAATGCTCTTTACTTTCTCGGAGAAGGGTAGTAAAAAATGTTCAACTAAAACTTTTACTGACAAACTATAAATCTGCACATATACTCCTGTACTCCTTTTGTATGACTTCGTCAGAAGCATTATTCGTAAAGTTCTAAAATATTATTTTGGTTGGTTTGGAGATATTTCATTAGAGGTAAAGTCACCACTGCGTTTGACAGAATAGTAAGCATCAAACAAAAAACAATATGCCACTTTTTATAGTTGACACAATGTGCGACTTGAGATGATGAATTAAATTATTCAGACGTCACGCGCCCAAAATTGCATGCTAAAGATAGGCCAGAAGACACGATGGATCTGATGAATGTCTCTCCGGGTGGATTAGGTCAGTGCGCGATGTTGTCATTGGTAGAATGCACAAACTGCAGAAAAAGAATATTGAATTGGAATATCCCCGTGCTGTCCCAGCCAGCTGTCATTCGAAGTCTGGCTGCATTCAAGAATATACATGAACAGTTTGTAGTTGTTCCCACTGAAAAAGCTGCAATCAACAAGACCATAAGTATAAGCATCATTATTTGAGCAAAGCAATTAACAAATGTGGCATATCAAAATTATGCTGAGGAAGAAATTTGACCAAACCAAGCATCAGTTCTAATAAAATTTGTCATGATTTTAAAACATGAAGAAATAATCCATTTGGCTTTTGTAATGGTTGGTTGGTTGGTTTGTTGTTTAACGCTGCACTCAGCAATATTCCAGCTATATGACGGCGATCTGTAAATAATCGAGTCTGGACCAGACAATCCAGTGATTAATATCATGACCATCGATCCACGCAATTGGGATCGATGACATGCATCAACCAAGTCAGCGAGCCTGACCACCCGATCCCGTTAGTCGCCTTTTACGACAAGCATAGTCACCTTTTACGGCAAGTATGGGTTGCTGAAGACCTATTCTACTCCGGAATCGACACGGGTCGGCTTTTGTAATGGAATCGAATTTACCCAAAACCCGTACATGAAAACCATTGCAGGGTCCAGCAACTGTACCACCAAATACCATTCGCATTGATTGACCATAAAGCTAAAAAGACAAACTTGATATATATTCTGAGTCAAGTGGAATATTGTTTGAGACTAGTGGATACTTCAAACATGAAAAGATTTGCTCAACCAGAAAAGAAAGAAGTTCAGTTCTATCGAAACATTTGATTTTTCAAATTCAACTATCCAACACGACACACTCAAGAATCAGCTGCATTCCTTAATCCATTGGGCATGTGTAACAAAAACGTGGATACCATGGGTATTGTAACATCTCTATCTTCAAAAGTTCAGGAAAAGTTATCAAAAGTGAAAGCAAATGTCATCTCAAGTATAAACATTATGTGAAATGCTGCACTCCCTCATTGATAACCAATATCTTTCCACTGATTTACCCAGTTGAACCAGCAATAAAAGAGACCAGTTAATCAAATCGCCTCATCTGCTTCCCTGAGTGCCACCAGTGAGTCAGGATAAGCTAACCTTTAAGGCGAACACCTGGTACTGGATGATCAGAGCGACCTACTTCTGGTTTAAGAACACCATCATCACTTGTCATTCTTAAGTTATATCCAATTAGGTACAGCTCATAATTATTACATATTAAAAGCAAATGAAAATCCAAAATAAGCTCTACAGAACACGAACCGGCAAATCTACATCTATTTTACAAATCCTCAAGAGAACATGTGTGGTGCTGTTTTTCTATGACCTTGATCTTTATGTTAATTTGGAGATTTTGACCTTGTAGCGATATGTGCCAAACGAATTCCCCAAGGCCATGTGGACGATACCCATGGTAGAATGTCCTATAATGTCAACGATCATTGCGCTCTGAAGAAATATCACTTCGCCAAAGGCCCCGACGACAACGGCAACGGTGAAATTCCGACAAAACCTTAGAGCAGTCCCGTTTCAGTGGACTGCCGAGTGATGAAATGCACGAGTACATCACATACATTCATTCCTGAGTCATCAACAACAAATATATATCACTGTTGTACATGTACATGTAGGTACGAAGATGTATCGAAGTATCATAGGCAAGTAACCCTTTTATGGTGAATATAAAAGTGCAACTGTGACACAGATCGTGACTTGAATGGCAAAAGTTCACTTTCAGAACAACAAATTTTCTGTAATCGCTTTTTCGCCCTTATGAGGTCCATAAAAGTACCAAGGCCTATTTAACAAAACAACACTAATCTTGTGGGAGCGCTAAGTAGTTTGATAGACGTACATTACATTATGATGAACTAGATGTGACGAAACTATGTTGGAAATGAGCAGTGCCTTAGACAAATCCCATCCCATACACGATCTCAGCGTTAATGGGGTTATTATACTGTAAATTGATACAGATCACTGCAAAATTTGTTTCTGCGAGCAAGGATTGTGCGATGTAACAGTGACGTTGGATCTAATACCTTGAGTAATCACTGAACAGAAGCCGGGCCTTTGGGCAGGATGAACAAATACGAATTATGGAGGAGGTGGAGGGATAGTCAGAAATATTCCCTGTCTATGGAGAAACGCAAGAGTGGGGGACCATACATTTTTGTTGAAGTAACTTCTGCATCGTGTCATACCCCGGCGATTTGCAACAGGCGGTCATAATGTAAACTGTACATGTATTGATGGGTCTCGATCTATATGTGTCTTAATGAGAACTGAATTTCCCCAGAGTCCATGTTATTGCGTGACAACGTGGTTGGTATAATGCGATTGTAATCACAAGGAACAGACAACCTAAAGGGTTTCCATGCTATATTCGTAAAAACGACATGGATATCATTACTTGAAAAAATAAGTCTGTTAATATCTGTTTCCACTTAAAATTATAACCCTGAAAAATATGGAAGTGTGACATGTTTCGGAAATTGACGTGAAATTATAAGTGAATACAGCTGCTCCTATCATTATTTTGGGGATAGAAATAACACCAGAGAGCATGTGACTTCCACAATTTCTCGGTTGAACGTGGGTTTGAAAGCTGTCTTCTTTGAGAAGCAGCATCGAAAATGTCAGCCATAAGATGCACCCAGTCCCATCAAACGTGTTCACTGAAGAAATACATGTTCACATTAAAATGGCATTTCAGAAATGAAAGTGAGCTCTGACTAGCTAGTTGTAATATTGGTAAGACTTTTTTCATTCAATAAATTGGTTATTGATTTATTATTCATACCCAGTGAAAAGATTTCCTTGAAATCCAACATCCTTACTGAATTTATCCACGTAAACTGACATAGTCCTACCTGTAACTTGCCACAACGTTAAACCTGTATAAAGCGATTACTATTATATGTTTAAAGCAAAATATATTCTGTAATACTTCAGGAATGAATAGTTACAAATGCCTATTCTCGTTGAAAGGAATGGAATGTGAAGCGCATTTCCACAATGTCTGCTGAGTTATTTATCATGGACCTTTCTCCTGGCACGAATTCGCTGATTACTGACTATGGTTCACACTGAAATGCACAGACCAACTCCCAATTACACGTTGTTTGACATTATGATACCACTATGATTTAACCCAGTACAGCTCTATATATTCCTTCAGGTAAACAGTTGACTTGCCTTAGCATGTGTTTGTGATGGGTGCCACCGGTGGTGAGGGATACGCTCAACTTTTCACGAACACCTGGTATCATCAGTATTTGATAGTGTTTCATAACACATGCACATGATATAGCCGGAATTGTACAATTGACACTGCTTTTAGCAAATTATTATTATGATTATGTAAATATGGGCGTCGCTTGTATTCACTTAAACGATGCTGGAAGTTGCTTCACACGCTCTGCTAAGCTATACGTACGGTAGAACTTGACTACATAATGACTATACATGTGAACATCAGTGTGTCAGAGAAAGATATATATTACAAAGCTTTGAAATATTGGTCCGTAAAAATAAAAACAAGTCATGAGTGAGTGAGTTTGGTTTAACGCCGCTTTTAACAGTATTCCAGTTATATGACTATGAGTAAGAATTGCTTTGTATTCATAAAATGAGCCCGGAGAGCTTTCTAATGAGAGATATAGTCCTACTGTGTCTCAAGGTAGATTTACATACGCACAGTGCATACAACTTCGGTCTGATATTCTTAAAATTCAAAACGAGAACTTCTCCCTTTCAAGCTGTAGTGACAAAACCAATAAGGTTATGGAAATATGAACATGGTATTTGCATATACCAGTAATCAAAAGATTTGCATTTGTAAATGTCTGAAGTAAAATGTCTAATGACGTTTTTCATAATGCACAAGGGCCCATGATAACACCTTGTAGACTACAATGCTTACCACAATGCGCTAATGCGATTTTAGTACGGTGTTTTGTTTCCCGTTGAACATCATGATTCTTTTAAGGACGTTGCCAAGAACATTAGTGTGCTTAGCGATTGAGAATACTTCCTTTAGATGCGAGAAAGAATAGGTAAGTTCAAAACTCGTTAACAGGCACCAGGAGCAACAACCTGAACTGAACTTTTCAAGCAGTTCATATTTTACTCTTCATAGTGTTTGCAGGTAAAAGCTAGACACTGTTGATAGGTAAATTATAGTTACATCTATAATAGCTATTTCTTTCATTTAAATGCCACGAGTTTCATTAAACAACATGAAATATGACACTGCATTTAACAGAGTAGCGACTCCACATCATCCGTGGATCAGTGATAGTTACCTCGCATCAGCTTAATGTGTGCATCTCTTGCGAGGTGAGATAATGTATTGAAATCCGGTAACCGAATCCTTGTTGTGTCTGGCTTGATGTAAAGCCGAGCTCGATGATATTTACGGGGCACTGAAAGTCACTATTTGTTTCAATGTCACTGTGTTTGGTGGTTTGACGTCAATCCTTAATCTCCCAAACGCGATGAAGGCACCGAATGATTTGGTTGTTATGCTTTGTCATGCAGCCATGTATATGCCCGATATAAGGCCTGTTTTCAACATCAATCTCGTAATGGCATAACATGCCAGGCTATTTGTCTTTTGTTGGGAGCCACCTTACTTTTGATGGAATGTATGTAAAGAAACTTAAATACGTTATTATAGATTGAAGAAAGCGATACCCCACTTTCCGCTAAAGGTAATACTGATTACCGAGAAGAAAATGTAACGCTATCTTTCAGTGTAGTTTAAACATCGTACGTTGAATGGCCCTTTGCAGAAATTGCTTGTAGATCCTTTTATGTGCACCATCATATACGCCTAGTGATCACCTACATTTCCTTGCTTTCATTTGGTATCCTCGTACGGTACAACCAAATGGTGAGTGTACCCACATTAATGCCCCAGTGACTTCGTAGATTGATTAACAAGAAGACGTGATGAGCACGATTCCTTTTGTCGTCACGGACAATCCCTATTCTGAAGCTGTTATCGTTCCTACTCATCTTTAGCAATCGATAGATACAAATAAGAACATATCAAATTATATCAGTTTGTGAGAACAATTGCTTGCTTCTGTCAGAAGTAGGGCAGTAAAGCCGTCAGCTGATCCTTACAGTTTTAGAATATGAACAGCCCATACAATCAAAGACACATTCTTTGGTTAAACATCTGATATGTGTAAAGGCTATTGGAAAAATTAATTTGTTCCTCCAAATCCTTGAAAATCATTTGGCCTAAGGTTTTACAAATAATTGTCCACAGCGCGCGCACGCACACACACACACACACACACACACACACACACACACGTCGCTATATAATAGCTATACTCTTCTTGAACGTGACGTAAAACACCATTTCATCATTTAATCTGTGTTAAACTCGTACTTGATAACAAACACGTTCAGAAGCACGTTGCATCACATCTGTACCAAATATCCTACACTACAGTTTGCTTGTTGTTTAAGCCCACAGTCAGCAATATGTCAGCTACATGAAGGTGGCCTGCATATATATAATTGAGTCTGGACCAGGCAATTCAATGATTGGCATCATGAACATCGTCCTACGCAATTGGGATACGATGACGTACATCAACCAAGTCTGTGAGTCTGACCACCTCATCCCTTTAATCGCCTCCTACGACAGGTATGGGGTGTTGAAGACCACACGAACATCACCTGTGATCAACCCCATGTTAAGATTAACCACATACAACTGCTTGACCCCCGGAGTAATGGGGGTGAACAAGTTACCGATGCGGACAAAAAGTTTCCCTTTTCTAATCCAAAGAACACAACCTTGGGAATGTGTTGTGTTTGCTCGCTGTTATCATTTGGTTTGAATCAAGAGTAATAAATCACTTCTGGTAGAGAAAACATACGAACAATTGAACTCAAATGCTACGTACCTTATCTGCAAGAAACCTTTTTCATTTTGAGTAAATATATTTGCCTAGATTGTTCTATCATGATAGCTTCAAATGTATTTGTTGAGAGACTGAGTACACAGTCTTCAGCTGAAGCATTGATCTCTAACAGAATCGCCATAATACTATTATGTGATGTATTACATACTTTAAATATTGTGCCTGAGTCGTTGTGTCGAATACGGTTTGTACCAGAAACAAAATTCCAACATCTTTCTCGGAACTTCGGTAACCTTTAAAATACCTTAGATCTACTTAATGAAATAATGGAACAGTCAGAGAAACGAAACCTTTCCTGTCAATAAAGAAGTATTGATAACTGTTGGTACGCGTGCAGTCTGGACATTAGACAACGGTGTTCCACATTACAGTGACCTGTAGCGTCATGGCTAATGATGATAGTGTATATATACGCGAGTACATGTACAGACATACATGTATCTACACCACCGTTGGTATTGCCGATGGTATAACGCCGTGCCAATGGAGGTGTGGCGCTGCGTAAAGTAGACACGACAAAAGTCAACAATCTCCCGCAATAGAAAATACGTGATTATGTAATTCCCAGAAGGAGTATGTGTTTGTTTGATATTAAAATAGAATCTTTAGTGTAGTCTGTACCATTCTTCAAACCTAATAAATCAAACACTATGTGTGCATGTTTCAGATAATTTGCATTTTGACGCTGACGGTTTCGGTTCGGTTTAACTCTAATTCAGTTCCTGAAATCAATGTATTATTTACGCAAATGTCATGCTTTGATGCGGCGATGAACAGATTGACTAGCAATTACCGTCGTCCTTTCGGGCATACACAAACATTTACAACGCATCTGATCAATTATTTACATTATTCGTCCAGAACCACAAACACCCGACTAATAAGCTAGTCTATTCACACACATCAGATAATAGATATGTTACACATGGCAAGCTCCGCGCTGCATCATCCTCCATGTTTGTTTTGCCTGCTTCGAATTTTTCGCAGTGACGTGCAAGGGAGTGCCCTTTGGGACTTAACTCACAAATCAATGAATTTATCCAGGCGATGATACGTAATTTTAAACCGATGGTCTGTAATTTGATTTGGGAGTCTCAGCTGTATATGGCGTCTGCTGTATTTTATGGACATTTATCAAATTGAACAAATATACTCTAGTGTATATTCATTCAAATAATATTTGTGACAAACATTGTCATGTCATCATTCTACAGAAACAAGTATCGAATGTATATATTCATAATTATTTAAATATACAATAAACTACAAGTTGATGTCAACAATAGTTCCTTTTTAACTGGCGCTTGTAAATTCCTTTTCGTCGTCACAACTCAATTTGTTTTTACATAATATGAATAGACATGGCACACGGCATAATACGTTTGGGAACATTTCTTTCCATTACCATCAAGTGAGGTCCTCACCAGACAATAACAATTGCAAACCGGGAACATTTCTTTCCATTACCATCAAGTGAGGTCCTCACCAGACAATAACAATTGCACCTCCGGGTCATCCATGTGGGAATAACGAAGTAGTGGTCTAAAGTAACCCATATATTTGCCGGACCAGAGCAAAACGGGGATTGGGTGCCAACAATGTGTTACCTGGCTGCTTATATTGCAGTGTACCCCGACGACGATCAGCCTCTGGTTTGTCTAGATCTGGTTCAGGTGATGCGTTGAACTTTGCGTTCAAGATCATTACGCTTATATAGCGACTAGCATACACGTGTACTTGCTGCTTACAACGCGTGTTGCTGCTTGTACTAGTCCGGACTAATGCCGATCTGCCAGTGCTAGCCCACTGAGATATCATGCCGCCTTGTAACATGAATTCTCCATTCAGACACACTATACTGACTCCGAGCCGACCAGTCCTTGTTTGGGGCCCTTAATGCCGAGCGCCAAACTCGCTCAGGATACGCTCACCTTTTTCGCAAACTCCTGGTATCACCACTATTAATTTTTATACTGATTCATAAAAGTCATAAACACCTGTCAAGCTCAATATATAATCGGTATCGTTCAATGGACTCTAGTTTGAGGAGGGATTTCTTACGATTGAGGAAATGGTTTTGCCGCTTTTATTTACCAGATAGTTGAAACTCATAAAATAGTACATGGTGGCCATCAATGATAAATCATTAACATTGGACATTACAGCTGGTTGTTATGTTGTAATAGTTGCATTAAATACCGTATCACATTATACACACGTGATATAACATTAATATAAGTATAAAGAAAATGAAAATACAGAAACATCTTTGGTAGATTCTAATACCACCGTCTATTTAACTTCAGTGCGCAATTCCAACCAATCATTGCAATAATTTATCATATGATACGCAGACACTACATTACTGTCTTGTCTGACCAGATATACAGACATCCAAATTTGATTGCGTTAAAGTTGTTAACTCCTCTGAAATAGATAAGCCAGACACAACCAGATCATTGTGGGAGATAGACCTCTCCGATAAATATTTTCTCATAATGTTTGGTCACATCAGCTCTGGTGCTTTATCCGTTCATTCTTCAGTTAGTCTACGAAATTGAATGGCGAGACTCACTGTTAAACCAGTAAATATCACCTGTAACGTCATTCGCTGTCTTGGGTTTCATTGTAAACTGTTCCTGATTATTTCTATCGTATTTCGAACAATAACGCAGAATGTATAATTTTACAATCGTGGTGTCGGATATATAGTCTGAATTGTAATGGAAAGAGCATTCAAATGCTAAGATAAAGCTTCAGTCATAGACATCAGCTGGTGTGTCTCTATAGGTAAGATAAGTTGGCCAAATCGTCTAAGGCGCCACAATTCGCCCCTTGGGCACGCCAGACTCATGACTGTGGGTTCGAATCCCGGTTCGCCCCGATTATAGTTCTAGGTTTGTCAGCACCAAGGAAATAAACGCCAGATACCTGTATATCTTCGGGACTTCCTCCAACATTAAGCAAACACGAAGTGCAATAGCTGGAATATTGTTCAAAGCGGTGTTAAAGCAAACTCACTCATTCACCAGTGGCCAAATAAATTGTACAATTGACTCTGCTTTCAGCAGATATGTCTTATGATTATGAAAAGGGTTTGATCGTTTATATTTAAAATGAGGTGGTGTGCTAAGTTGAGAGGACCGTATTGTTCAATAACATTGGTATGTTTTAGGAAAGAATAATAGGTATGTGTTTGATCCACGTAAAACGTGATAGGCATATGCCAATACATACCGCATATATCAAACACTACAAGTGTGTGTTTCAATATCTGGTCAATATATTTCACGAAGCAGCACGCCCATGATGAAAGCATCATAGTCTATTCCTGCAAGTAATTTACTCCCTCTGCGAGACACATCTGACCTCGAGGATTAAAAGTCTTTTTTTATCGTGTCATCGATCTCCGTCAAAAGATGATGAAATACGAATTATAACATGTTCCATCCGAAAACGGATTAGATTGAGCCAAATTAAATTCTTTGTACACCATAGGAAATTGGCATTTCTCCTTCGTCAATATCATGCCATTGATCCCATGGTACAAATGCATGTCGTTTGCACGTCGTTTGATTTAAAGTGTTAAATTAGTTAACGAAGCTATTGAAAACACCACCTTTCATCACTTTCATTATTACTGAGAGGTATTGATCCCCATCGTCAGTTGGATCCTGTTACGTGATTGCCACTTAGATTTCTTTCCTCATAGGCAAATCGAGAGTTCATCGTTATTTCGTTCATACATTTGTTTTAAATAGATTAAGGGATTTCTTTTCCAACTACGCTTCCAATAACATAACTAATACTGCATGTAATGGTGAATGATGATATTACATACTTGTAGATCAGTCCAAGTGTCTAAAAGCGAACAGATATATTGGCAATTACTACGACGTATGTTCATATGGTGTAGTGCCATTTCTGTATGTTTTTGTGACTCACGTGTTCACATAAACATGTACATGATTGAGTTGTCTGAGCCACCTACGTAGAAGTAAAAACAAGGATATTCGAAGTAAATCATTTATCAGCATATCTACGCTGTACATAGATAGTATAAATAGTTCCTCCGCAGACTTTACAGGAAACATTATTTGAATTGATATAATTGAATGTGTTCAAATGGACCCCCACCGCAGTGTCGGAATTGATTTTCCAAATGTTTACGTAGATAGATATATTGAAATATTACTATGAAGACTTACCTTACAGATGACTGGAATGGAGATGAAGCTAACAGTCCGTCATCTTTGCGTCATCACGGCTCAATGTTCGGTAAGCTGGCTGATCGACATTCCAGCCTATTTGAAGTCAGTTGTGGCCAACGAAACTCGGTTTAGCCTTTCAGTGTAGTTTGTTCACCATCGCTCAATAACTTCCGCGTGTTGTATTTCATATAGCTGGCTCCAGCCAATCACACGTCTCAGAGGGAGTAGTTGGTTTCAGTATGACAGAACTGTCCGAGCACTGTCAACATTACACTGGTAGATATAGTGCCAGTCTAAGGCACCGACACAAGTTATTACGCTGTTGGCAGGCAACTGTGGCTCTCGTGAAGGCACACAATGTTTTTGTGTGTTCATGGTGTGTTAGAATGACCGGTTGCCTTAAACTGGAACAATGAGATTGAGTAATATATATGATCATGACGTGCTTCTAAGCGGGCAATATCTTGAAATGGACATAAAATAATATATATGAGCACAGTCAGGATATCCTGCGAAATTACATATAGAATATTCAGTGGCATGCTTGATACCTCAGTGTATCGCCTTGTCATATTTATTAACTTTTATCAACGGTTATGACATGTACGTAGAAGCTGTCATACATAATACAAATATAAAAAGAAAAGTTTAACTGCTGTCATCAAGAAAACCTACAACCTTATTGATAGCAACTGCTTGTTTATTACATATAGTGACGTTTCAGTGTAGATTTTTACACCGTTGTAACGGTGTAAGAATCTGCAACGTAACGTCGCAATATGCAATAAACCAGGATTTGTTATCCATAAAGTTGCACCTTTTCTTATTTCCTCCCCAACTTCTGGAATGCCAATCAAACAGTTATTGTGTTGTCAAACAGTTCGACTTTTTACGATCTATATATCATTGCTTTGTTCCTTCCAAATTGAATCACATCATGATCCGAACGGACCTAGTTTATTTTGTTCGCCTCGAGAAACCAATACGTAAATTCATAAAGAGGTTTAAGAAGTAGTTTTCGGAAACACAAACACTTGCTACGCGGGTTCTTTTTGTTAACGCAATACCGTATTTGACATTAACTTGTCTCGTAGATGAGACTTTCGAAGGAAACAATATTGATTGGTCTTGTCCACCACAATATGATCTTAATATCTTCCTCTAGAAAATACCAGACGATATGATTTAAACAACATCGCTCCTTTTCTTTCCAATTTACAAATGGTTTCAAATCACGTCAAACTGTCACTGTGTATTACTTTGGATATCATGTACTCGACACTTATGTTCCAAGGCGCAATTACACATGTTTATTTCTTTCTTACAGGCCATGTTTATGACAAATATGATACTAAAATGGCTCACAGTTGGACAAATGCCCATGTTAAAGCAGTTTGCTTTGAAAGTTGAATGCATGCCAAATTGTTAACTTCCTTTGGCTTATAGTGACGTTTTAGTTCGGCGATATTGGAAATAAATAATATAAGTGTGTACTTTAGCTTTCTGCATTTAGAAAGGTGATATTCAGATAATTAGATACACACATGTGTTGCATTACCACTGCATACATTTACTTGTACTCAGCGATATGTTATTACTGCTATTTATATCAAAGTCCATTAACGGACTTGAGTTGATCAATTTGATCTATTCCATAAAAAGAAATTGCTCGTTCGACCGGAGATATCGCGTGACACTCAGGTTTGAGTTAATTGTAGTGGTAGAATAGATTGCTATCTTAACATCTTCTCATATCAAAACTTTATGGTCATAGTTAAATATTAGCTTTAGCTTCGAATCCCAAATTCCTCTTGGGTTTGTCAGCATAATACCCGAAGTAAAGGCCCAAGACGTCCATCTCTTTAGGCTTTTCTGCCTAATCAAGCTGACGCAACGATCTAACTGAACTACTGTTCAATTCAGAATCACTCACTTACTGGAGAGCATGCATCCAAATACCCAAACATACCAGTAAAGCTTAGGTTACAATCATAACAGGAGGAATCCCAACCACAACTTCTCTTAAATCGCTGTCCTAAAATAGTCATGAACTCAATCAAGACAACAATCCGTCTTGCTGGGATGGCCTTACAAGATTGAGTAAAGCGTTTGCTCGCCGTCGTCGTACCGACCAAATGAGTGGATCAAGCTACTGCTGGAGAATGTTCTGACATTCTACCTTTAAGATTAACAACAATCGTGGACTGAACATGTCTCCCCGAGATGCCAAAGCATGTTCAATTGTCCGGTCCATATGTGTCATTACACTTGCTCGATGTGGTCTGGCGTAGTTATTCGAGGCGAGGAAGACGTGTTAAGCCTGAAAGCCACCCCACATCATCCACCTCCAAAACGATCATGTTGTACAATGGCATGATTTTGGTTTGTATTGTTCCAGATACTTGCCCTGCTATTCTTGAAGTCTAGAAATACCTTGAAGAGCACATGGCACCATTGGTTGATCCTCCAGTTAGAATATTGATTTGCCCAAAGCGTACTTTTGACAGCGAAGGCGTACAGACATGTGGATGCGTTGTACCGCCTTTCGGGACCACCGACCTTCTTCTATTTCGAATTGTCCGTGTAGAATTTGTTACTCTTTGAAGATTATGTTTGGGACATCTTGCCGTGGTGGACCTTTTCTCCAGGCGAGAAGTTTTAATCCTCTTTCGGAGTCTATGTGTCATAACACTTGAAATGACGCTTCGGGAAATTTAGAAATTGCCACGGTCGAAACATGCCCCGAGTCTTGCTGACATCATTGACACTCTATTGTCTGTATTTTAACACGTGATTCATCGTGTTTAGAGTTGTGCCTTGATTACTTCCTCAATATTTTTGTTTCGAGGATTATTCATTTTCAGATGTATACCCCAACGTGCTATCCTTATGTATGCAGTTGTTTATACATCGCCACAGTGTAATCATAAACTTCACCGTTACTATGTATAGTGTGACGTTGTCAAACTTAATGTCTGAGGGGAGAGGTCGTTCGAAGGAATATCCATTCATAACAGGTCGATGTTTTACGTACATAAGAAGTCGTAGATAGAGAAGGGTGCTTCTGAAATCACACTCATATTTGATGTCCGTTTTAAAAGTAATTCATCAAATAATCAATAATCACGTCGATTTGTAACGTATTTACATTCTGATGTTATGTTTTGAAAATAAACTCGCGACCTGCGAGTGACGGTTTGATGGAGCAAATATTTGACATGCATTAGTCATTACCTGACTCAGAATTCTGAATCCGTTAATGATTAAGTCAAATTCATCAATTTATAATCACGACGGAATCTATATTCGCATCTAAAAGGGACTGGACTTTGATTGCATTGTGCCAAGACATGTAAAGTCAGAATAGGTGTACATTGTACATCCACATGAAATTAAATCTGCAATGCAGAAAAATGTAATATACCCTTGCGTGGCTAGCCAAAGATTACGTATTGTCCCCTGATGGGAGACAGCAATCTATCTTTCTGTAATAGTAATCCCCGTCTTTGGAACTATCGCTATAGGCCATGAAGACACCGCACAACACTACTACTTAAAGCCGTTGTGGGATTCACAGACGAATTAATTCCGCAGGATTTTAGTCAGATATGTTTCTGATTTCGACTTGGCTCTGTCTTTTAACTATGGCTAGACGCAGGGACTATCTGTACTCCTTTATTTAATTAATGAGCTGAATTTGATATAGTCCAGAGCGTTTTCAATATGAATAGTCACCAGCGCTAGATGTATGGCAACATGTTTGTATAGATACTGGCCTTTTTATCTCGTAGAAAACCTGCTTAAAGCTATAATGTAATTAGATTTTTTTCCATTCAGCGGCATGTCTTAAGAACAACACAGATCAGTTTACTCCCTCAAGTACACGTTCGTGTATAGGAAATACATGAACAAGTATTCTGAAAAGAAATCCGTGTATACTGGAGGCGACCTTTAAATCACCCGACAACAAGACATTTCAGTGATTGATATTATGAGCCACGCCGTTGGGTATAAAGACACACTATCAACCATGTCACCTCGACCGATAACCCGACCCATTAGTCGCATCTAATGATCAGCATGGGTTGCGGGACCTATATATTCTAACCTGGAATCCCCACGGGGAGTATCTAAGCGCTTTATACCTGCAAATCAGCCTACGCGTATTACAGGGATAAATTACACATACTATTTTCAAAATTTAAATGTGTTTTTTAAATCTACAAGAATCCTTCTCCTATTTGACTCAACCAAATGTCAGTGAGATGTAATGCTTTTTGCTTATTGAATCAACAGAGCAGAAGAATACCGGGATGCTCCATGTTATCTGTCTGATAAGGTAATGTCTCTTGTTGTCAGGCTTCGCTACAACATCGATCATGACCCTCTTGTCCTCGTGGAATAGCCAGGACGCGTGAGAGGAAAAGGGGCAAGGCTCAATATAGCACAATTTCCTTTACTCTACCGCTCAATTGATTCGTTAAGTCGCATGTGATGCCGTGTCCCTCTTAAATCGAACTGTGAAAGGCCTCGGCATGACATGAGAATACCTGACTTCTAGGTTTGAAGAGGCATATTACCCTTACTCATTGGACCAATAATCTTAAATTAGGCCAACTTCTTTCTTAGTATAGCCTTTTTTTGTGGTGTTACTGCTTTCCAAACTACGATGGAATCTTGAGAGCGCATGATAAGTATACACCTTGTGTCTGAATAACGACTCATCGAAACGAATGTTTCCTTTATAAGGGATTTACGTGTATGAAGAGGGTCGTTTTCCGTCATAAATTCAGTTAGCCGTGGGCGTTTTCTGATCGGTGATGATTCAGTATCCACGAATGAGATTTTGTTTGTGCAAGCAAACCCTATTTCAGTAGCTTTCTTCAAATCAAACAAAAAAATGGGTTTAATTTACCTCCTCAGTCCACGACGCCAATAAAAACAATTTCCAATTCGGGGAATTCATACTAAAATACATTTGGGTAATTCGCATTTGTGTTTCCAAGCACAGACCTGAAGATACAGTGACTGGTTGGCAAAAATATTAATTTGAAAGAAAGTAAACATGTTTAACTACGTTAAATGGAATTCCTATCACTATTTTATGTGACCCTTTAGCAAACAGCATTCATAACTTTGATTTGTGGTTTAATCCGAGTAAAGGATGCATCGTGATTATTCACAATGAGATTTGGAAACTCTTTGCTTATTGTACATGGAAATCCATAATGAACGGTGATATCCATGTCGTTTTGGTACGATACATAAGTAACAAATAAATAACAGTTTAGAAAAAGTATAACAAGCGTGATACAAGTTACACTGCACATATACACGGAGCAATTTGTCGTAAAATTATGGTGTTTTGGGTGTTATTGATGGGGTGAACCATATATTCTTCTTCATCACCAGGAACGTTACCTGAATCACAAGCCTACCACCAAAACAAATACGTTTGGGAGCTTGTCGATAGTAAAGTTGTGTGCAAACAGCCTGTCCTCTCACATGGAGGGCTCAAAGGAGTAGGCAATATCCGGTAGATAATGATTTGGGTCTCATAAAAGGAATTGTGCCGTTTGGAGAGACCACTTCATAGGCAGAAGTGTCCGTAGAGGTTAAACATAACAAGTAAGAGTTTACTCATCGTCCTTGTTGGATGCCCCGCTTCGCCCATCGTCGAGGGTTAAATTTACCTATCCTTGTGAGAGCAACCAATGGCACTTTAATGCCTAACATTTATGTCAATACATCCAGACACATATATCCAGACAAAATCGTTGGTCTTACAGTTATGGAAGTTTGAATATGTATTGTGTTTTGTTATCAAATACTTAAAGCGAAGGCATAACGGCAAATGACTGCGAGGATATTGATTAGTTCCGGTGCAAGAAATATATGTAGGTGATAACATCATTTTTCTAAGTATATTATACTTATTAAACCAAGTATTCTTTTTCAAAAATCAAATATATCTTTTTAGTTTCGCTGCAATTACCGCACACAAATTGACATTAACTGATCCTAAGGATATATGCTTTGAAGTTGCAAAGGTACTTCTCATCTAATAGTTCTTTAAAGGAACTATGTATAGATGAAAATGTGTTAATTGGCTGGAGCTTGTTATTATCTCTGCAGTCAATAATGTTAATGACATTACCAGTTGGTAAACATTTACATAAAAGAGACTTTGCACATGTATGTAAGGAAAAAACACACTTCGTTACATGACCAAAACTAATCAATGTGTTGATGTTGAAGAATTTAGGCCGCGAGTATTGCCATAAAACTGAGCTAGATAACGAAGTTTCTTTCATGAGCCGGCATTTGCGTCCGTGGATGAATCATAAGCCTGAATAACTATTGACTTCTACTTTAGGTTCCTAAGATACATCTCGTTGGTATATGGCGGCTTTGCAAAGGCAACACTTATTGCAAAAACTACCAACAAAACTGGCACATATGACTGTGTGTACATGTACAATGTATGTTGAACGTTTCTCTAAATTAAAGTACTTGCATCTTTTTTTAACAAATATTCTATATACCCTTGATTCGTTGGGTCTGAAAACATAAAGATGAAATGAACATTGTTGTTCATATGCCTAAATTTCATTACCGGTGCCCTACTAAGTAAAACGAACAAAACCAATTCCATAATCATCAAAATATATACTTGAAGCATAGTACCTTGTACGTTTCCCTGTAAAACAGAAGTATGTGCTTATGAATCAATATCAAGTAGTGATACAAGGAGGTGTTCGCAAAATGATGAGCGTATTCTGCCCCATCGGGGTCACCTGCCACAAACAGGTGCAAAAGGCAAGTCAATTTTTCACACTGAAAAACACGCTAACTCAATGACACAAAATAGTCAAATAGGGAATTGCATCGGACGCCTTTAATAATATATGTACTGCTGTACAAATGTAACTGCATGGTGTACATGTATTATCATCGGAAAAGCAAGTGAGTGATCACTTTTCGTAAATACGAGGGAGGGTCACAAAGTTCTAAGCCTGACTAACTTTCAACTATGGGCAAAATCAAAGTGAACTTGTCAATGTAGTACATCGTTTGAGCAGTTCATTGCAAGTGTATTTGATCGGTTGAGGCCGTTTGTATAGTAGTGACAACCAGTTGAACGTGATAGGGGTCCAAATGGACACAGAAATTAAAGAACTGGCATTGCCAGAGACAATTTTGAGCTAATTGAGGAGGATTTCGTCAGATTCAAAAAGATATTAGTAAGGGGTGATGAAACATGGGTTTACCACTATGATCCCGAGTCAAAACGACAACCCTTTAAATGGCACCATTCCCCTTCTCGACAGCAAAGAAATCCAAGTCAAAGTCAAAAGAAGTTTATTGTACAAAAGGCATCCAATCCATATACACGAGAGAGATACGCATTTAGATACAATCATAAATGCTACCTTTTGGGATATACACGTTCTTTGATAAATTCATTTCTTTTGGCTAATGCATGCTCAATATATAGAGAAAGATTCAATATGTTAGATTCGTTCTTTGTCGTCAGAATAACTACAAAGGCGTTTATCGGTGACATTGCTATTAAATAATCTTTTGTGTATTTCTTTCGAAGATCATGGTAAAATGGACAGACAAACACAAAACGAATTTGAAGTGAGTAAATATATTTCTTGTTGAAGTAAAGTCTTGACAGTTTTTTAATATTCATAACGTGAACTATCCTCTGAAGTGAAATGCCATTCTTCGTAAAGCATATTTATAGAAGGATTTCGAAATTCGTTTAGAAACGTATTTACATTTCTAACTTACTGACAAAGACATATAAAACCAAAACCATGCGAAAATAAAAGATTTCTTATATGCGATGTCCAAGTATTCTTTAGGGAGACGTTGTCCATGCATATGAAGGATTTTAAATCAGTATTTTAAACATCTAATCTGAGAGTTAATATATAATGGGTATCTACCACATTCACCATTAACCATATAATTTGGTGTAGAAGATCCGACACAAAGAAACTTTTTACATGCTAATAAGTGAACCTTCTCTAAACAGTCATAACGTTGAAATCCCCATACTTCAGAACCATACAATAAATTTGGTTGTATTTGGGTATCCAAAATCTTAAAGAAGATATTAGGAGACATCGTTCCAACTTCTTGAGCAATAGACATTAGACTATTAAAGCTTTCTTTGCACGCAAGGACAAGTCAAGGGCACATTTTTTCCAATTCATTGTGTGTGAGAACCTGATTCCTAAATATGAATGGTGATCGACTATATTGACTGACTGATCATCGAATGACCCTTTTTCTTTCGACGCGATTGGACCACTTTTTATAAAGATCACAATTTAAGGGTTTTTTTCAAATTTACTGATAATTTCCATTCTTTCGTGTATGTAAATAAAATATGTTATTGCCTTTGTAGACCAACACCATCTGACACTAAAATGACATCGTCTGCGAAAAGAAGCGTTGATATTTCTATCAAATCTGCAAACATTAGGACACCATGTTTATAATTGGCAGATATTGTGTAATATAATCCATTAATAAAAAATGAAAATAAGATCGGACTTAAAGTACAGCCTTGTCTTAGGCCCAAAGGACAATCAAAGAAATCTGTTACATCATCCCTACAACAAACACATGATCTCACAATAGAATACATCGATTTTCGAATAGTAAACTTTTTCCTGCGTAAACCAGCCTTACTTAAACATGTCCATAATTTAAAGCGATTAACAGAATCAAAAGCCTTTTTGAAATCTACAAATGCTATATACAATTATGCTTACGCCGTGACAAGGTTTTTTAAATTAGTGCATAAAGAATAAGTATATGATCCGAGGTAGAATAACTTTTTCTGAAGCCAGCTTGAAATTCAGGTATGGGCAACGGTGACATTTTTTTTGTCTAAGTATCTCCTACGTAGGACTTATTATCTCCTACGGAGGACTTAGTATCTTCTACTTAGGACTTCGTATCTCCTACGTAGGACTTATTATCTCCTACGTAGTACTTACTAAGTGCATAAACCAGCTTTTCGATATGACTTACTATCTCCTACGTAGGACTTACTATCTCCTACGTACAAAGCGATTCTAGGCCATACTAAGTCCTACGTAAGAGATAGAAAGTCCAACGTAGGAGATAGTATGGCCTAGAACGGCCTAGAATTACTAAGTCCTACGTAGGTGATACTTTGACAAAAAAAATTCACCGTGGCCCTACTGCGTTTCCGTAGGTATCTTATTACGCATGTTCGCCTATTTAGAAATTCTATTGTTTCATATTGTAGTAAATACTTTTCCTAAATTGCTCATTAATGAAATACCTCTGTAGTTATCTAGGCCACTCTTGTCTCCTTTTTTTATGCAGGGGGATTATTATAGAACATGAATAGTTGCTAGGGAAAACTCCATTTTCAAAAAAACATTTGCAAAGAAAAGGCATAACTACAAATTTAGGACACTTCAAAATTTCGATAACTAAATCATCAAGACCAGCTGCTTTTCCCTATTTGAGGTGATGTATCACATCTATTATTTCGTTTTCAACAATGGGTGAATCTAGCATAACTTCATCAACATCCGTGTAGCATTCACTAAAATAATTTAGCATATCATCAATTGATCATTTGCATCATTTTAAAAAAAAACCTTATTTAAATTATTCAGCCACTGCGATTTTGTTATGTTATCTGTAGCAGAAGATCTCTTCTTGAGAGATCTTGTTTCCAGTACGCAGAAGTCCATTAATATTCCAACTAAGAAAGGCGAATGTTTCGCTTGGACAATCAACGCTTAACGTAACACCGGTGTTGATAGTGTTAGGATCTTGTGAAAACTATCCGGGACTCGGCCAACATCCGAGCTGATAAAAGAGTGTGACACTGTTTTTCCACCCGGTCTTCTATGAAAAGATCGGCTTTCTCGTGTCGTGTCTGCATTGCTAAACGTTCTTGATGTTGTTTCCATGGAGTGGGGGTTTGTCACCAATCAACCATCTTTGAAATATCCCAAAGTGTTGGTTCCCTTAAGTGCCTGAACCTGCTGACGCTGACGTTGACGTGACGTTAGGTCACTAAAAATTCCAAGTCCAGCTTCCTTGAATGTTGGTCTCGCTTTCAAGGTACGAACTTTGTCGTCAGACGAGTGTAGCTTAGCAATCATTGTGCGAGGTCGATTTGAACTTACACGTTTAACGCCAAGTCTGTGCGCACGTATTATGTCCAATGGTTGCCACGTTTTGAATTTAGCATGTTCATTGAGGACAGATAACACTGTAGCTTTACATTGATTTTCAATCGCCTGTATTCCGTGGATGAGGATATTATTACGCCTGTTATAGGACTCAAGTATCTAGTTCGTTATCAATTTTTGACATCTGATCAAAAACAGTATCCACCTTGCCTGAAAGTGCATCAATGTCATCATACATTATATCATGGTTCTTTTTCGTGGTGTTTATATCACAATGTAATTCTGTAACAGAATCCTCCTTGTTCACATCTGAAACAGATAGTGTGGATGTCGTTCTTTAATTCTGAAATTTGTGTGCTTAAATCCGCTTTGGCGTTACGTATCTCAGATTTCATTCTCTCTATTTCTGCAAGTATTTTCTCCTGTATTTCTTGGAGAGTTATTGGGCCTGGGTTTGTCTCTTCGTCGTTAGAGAATAGTAGGAGCTGTGTTATGACTCCCATAGGAATCGCGTCACCCCCAAACAAAACACTTTTCACGTTCAAGTGAGGCAAGATTCGGTGACAAAACTAGGTCACAACTCGGATTGGTGACGCCACATGAGAAACAAAAGAAAGTAGCTTCTTTCGGTGTAAAGTGATCAAATATCAGATTCAAAAGTACATATTGATAACTGAGAAGCGAAAGGTGTACAGTCAGCAGCAAGGTGCATATAATAAAGCGATACGGCATATCTAAGTATGGCGTGTACCTGTCAACGTGGCTGACTTGGCGGGTCCCGGGTTGATGACAAAAGGTTCCGATTCTAGCTCTGTATGCTGCTAGTTCCTCCATGTTTTGTTCATGACGTATCCACAGAGTTTTCACACATTACCAAATGCCCCTTTGAGATTGCCAGGTTTCTTTGATTTTGATATTTAAAGCAAATTCTCGGAGACTACAGGATATTGATGTGTTCTCCGTAGGTACGTAACTCCGGTCTTCAAGTTGAGTAAAAAAGTTGTGACCACTGTATTCTGGTTTGGAAAGGGTGTGATCCTTGTTGATTACTAAGAAAGTCAAAAGACGAATACTGGTGCCTACTATGCTTATTTGCTTCATCGCCTGAGAGATTCTGTCAAATAAAAGCGGCGAGGAATGCTGACTGCTGGAGTACTTCATGACAATGCCTCTTCTCACACCTCTCGACTTGCAAAGGCTGCTGTGTAACAATGTGGGTTCGAAGAGTTTCCTCATCCTCCATACTCGCCAGACCTGGCACCAAGTGATCATGATTTCCACCTGTTTCCTTAACTGAAAGGACACCATCGTGGAAAGCGCTATGACAACAACGAACACCCCAAAGCTGCGGTGAATGGGTTTTTCAGGGTGGCTTCAGAAAACTTCATCCCAGCTGGATTTTTAAAGCTTCACCATCGATATGAGAAGTGTATTGAAAAGCACTGAGATCATGTTGAAAAAAAATTAAAAACACTTTCGCAATTGTTGGTTTTGTTTGATTGGCTTAGAATTTTTAACCAACCCTCGTACAGCTAATAAAACGTAGCTATGTTTTTCACATTCGTCTGTGTTTGGTTAAAGGATTCAATAATCACCAATGGATTCGGCAACAGATGTTTATTTGATTAGATTTCTCAGCAGGATAAAGCCAAGGGATAGCAACGGTATCCGTTGGGCTCATATATGGATACAGATGAAAATATGAAAGGTCATCGGCGATCGAGTCAGAATTAAACATCGGAATATGGTGAAACTGCTGGTAAAACTGTTCCCATTATTAATTGTAAAACAAAAGTCAAAGATACCGAAAATCAGTGTCTAACTTGAACATAGCTGCGACAGTTTACCAGTTTTGGCAACTTTGGAAATATAAATTACGAAGCAATGAGGCGAGGACATCAGTTTCTATGTCTGCGCATGTAGACCTCTGCAGCTTGGGGCCTTTCCCCATAATTCAAAACAGTTGGATTTATCAGAAATATGTCCGAATTGCAACTTCGTTTCATTTTGTTGTTGTGTGTACATCTGACTCACTTTGTAACGTTATGACCATCCGATGACAAACCACGCGGACTAACCAAAGGTGACCTCTCATAGACTAGGGTTAAAGTAACATCGCTTTGATAAAGGACAGTTACTCTCACGGGTGGACCGATGGACCAATATATGTGTGTATATTGTTATTCTGCCTATCTGTAGTAACGCTACTATCTAAGAAACAGGTTTCAGTTGGAACTATATTGACTGTTGTCACTGTCCGACTGACCTTCTGACGTAATATATATTCGTGCGCACATTCTAGGAATGTTTAGGTAATGTTTGAGAGAGATGAGAACAAGTTTTTCGACGAAAGAATTTAAGAATTTAAATAAGATAAATAGGTTATCACGTGAGTGTTTTAAGGAAGGTAAATATCCTTTATTACGAATAAACGCAGTATTTAGCTCACCAAGGGTCGCTTAATACAACGTTTAATCCTAATACGAAATATTAACAAATCAACAATCCATGTTGGGAATCGAACTTGGGTGTTCGGCGTGACGAGACGACGCTTTAACCATTAGGCTACCTCACTGCCCCCACAAAATACAATAACATGTATGCTTGACATTGTGATACATTCATGTGTTAATCTTTCCTGAACAATGTTATTACCAGCAACTAATTAGATATAAATAAGTAGTCATGTCAAAATAACATAGTATATATCTTACTTGAACACGTATCTTGAATGCTTAAGGTCTCTATCAAAGGTATCATCATTGTCATTTAGAATAACGTCCCTTACTTTCGTACTTGTATCCGATATGCTTACACAACACTGCGTTCTCTGGAGGATAACTTGAAACGTAAACAAAAAAATCATATTATTTGAATTCTGATAAACATAATGTGGAAACATTGCACTCTATTGATCATACGATATCTTATTTTAGAAATTATGTTTTACATGGCAAATGTACAAAGGATGGTTAAGACGACAAGATTCTTTGTTGTGAAATTATTGTCACCTAAAATCTTGGTACTCAGTCTTCAAATGTATGTCCTAAATGTGACTTTTCGCTAAGAAGCCTTAAGATAGTTTTCATTAATGTAGCAAATATACATTACAGTGGATACAAAATAAACAAATATTTCCCTTTTTTGAAGACGTTGGTGTAAACAGTCGTCCATGTGAACATGATGTCTACAACCGGATAACATACAATATGTCGACTACATGTAGCCGTGTATCATTTCTGTCCTTAAAACCACCATCAAATGTTCAAAGCGGTATAACACTACCATTTGTATTCTGGGTTGGTACGGATGTTCTTCTTTCCAAATTAATTGGTGTTTAAACCTAACTTGTCACATCTCTCGGATTTCAGAGCCGATATCTTGGAGTCATACCTGCAGGAGTTGTTGGGATTCTCAAATGCATGGGGCCTTGTAACACTGGTACGTATTCAAGGATAATGATGCCTTACTAGGTCAGTGACATCCACATAAAGTGTAATCACTCTGTAGTATCAAAGAGTAATGGGAAAATCTCGACAGATAACCTAACATGATACAATGTAAATGAATCCACGTTTACATTTTTGAATAACTTGCTATATAGCTTAGTGGATAAATGTACATGGATTGTATATGAAGTATGTTAAAAGACTTTAAATGTCTGTTTACAGAAAACTTATCATTGTACAGTGTCAGATAACTTTACACGCACATTGATGGATCAATTTCAAAATGTATTATATTCAGGCACGGGTTGATATTAGGGCATGTCAGTCAGTACCCAGATAAATCTAAATGTTGATGTGGCAGTACAGTGACCTTCACAGAAAACAATCCTTCAGATGCTATTTTCCTTTGACTGACCCTCGTAAAGTAATAATCATAATCATTATCCTGTACCTCCTCAGCACAGATCCCCAACAACCCTTACTCACTCACTTTACACGGATGAACTTGAACTTATTGCCAGGGGAGGATCCACACTAAAAAAATATTTTCATTGTCGAGTCCTTTTCTAATGATATCGGCATGTCCTTTGGACTCGACAAATGCAATAATCTTCATCTGAAACGTGGGAAGGTAGAAGAGGGAGGTTCAGTCAGTTTATTTTGGGGAGGAGTTGACCATCAAGTGTAAGGTAAGGCCTATACGTACTTAGGGATGCAGGTTAGGGACAAACTCCAGAATGCCCATAAAGGAACACTTCGGGCAGAGTTCAAATGTAGACTAAAGAGAGAAGTTCAGAGCAGAACGCTTGCAATAAAGTTAAAGCCACAAAAACTTATATTGTACCCGTCATTTCATATTATTTTGGTGTTGTTGAATGGACGAAACAAGAAATTCAGGGCATTGACACGCTCACACGAAAATAAGTCCGACAATAGATTCCACCATCCTATCTCTTCCCTCAATCGCTTATGTTTACCAATCATAATGGGAGGGTGTGGTTTGATCAACGTGGTGGGGGCGTTTCATGATAGAATTGTTTTGTGCAATTTTGCACACATTTATTTGTCTGATGATCCTCTTGTGAAGCACGTCAAGACCCATGATGAAAACAAGCCTTTCCACAGTTTTCTGAAACGGGCCTAGGGTGTGGGACATAATCTCAATGTCAATGTCGTTTTTGTTGATGGTTCTGTACTGCTGAACGGTACAGAAATAAGTGTCAACCAAGCGAAGTGGTAAATCAAATTGGCCCAAATGACCACTGCATCGAGTTTATGTGCAGTGCGTTGAGAGGATTAGCAACCCAGCAGAGTCCTTGGTTTGGATGACAACACATTGTCAGTGGATGCCCAGCTTTTGCACAAACACATATTTTAAGCGAAATGATGGCGTGGCTTTTATTACCGTCTTCGCCATGATTGTGGTTTTGACACAGAGGTCTATTCATCATACGACCCAGAACATGTAGATGGCGTCATGGAAAATGATAAATACAAAATTCTTTGGAATAGGCCCGTGTACAGCCTCAGACCAATCCAGGCCAAGAAAAACCTGATCTTGTCCTATTTGATAAATACCATATAATAATTTATATCATTGAATTGTCTGTCCCTTTTGACACTGATGTCATTGACAAGATTTTGGAAAAACATGGCACAAATGCGGACCTCGCTTTCAAAATGTCTCGCTTGCATCCCAAGTGCCATGTTGATCGACTCCCCATTGTTCTCGGTGCCTCAGGTGTAGTACCTCTCAATCTGATGTCCAACATTGGGAGAGTACCCGGGATTTGCTGCCAGGAATACATCCCTTCCTACAATCTGGGTAATGCAGAAGGCTGCAGTGGTGGGGAGTCTCCATATTCTCCGAAACGTTCTCGGTGGATTCGACTTAGGAGCGCGTCCTGGGAGAAATCCCATTCGCTGTCAGGGCTGCGTGTAGAGGGGCCATGGGCCCTAAGCTGATGATGAGCCTTACTGTGCAATGATCAGACACCCAAATCCTCTTTGCTGCATTAATTATTTTAATCTGTTTATTAAAATAGTAATGATTTAAAAAGCCCCTTACATCCACCGTGGATAGCCGCTCAGCTAGTAGGTATTGGTGCTGGACAGCACTGCTGATCTTGGATATATTTTTGTTGTTGATGATAATAATAATTCACAGACATTTGCGCTTGGCTGAGTATATCATTGTATAACTGGAAATTACTTACTTCCGTTGAATAAGTTCATCGATTAGTTAATAATCCATCGATAATATCTTAAAATACATTCATTTTTTCGTAGAGTTCTCTCTGGTAGAAGTCTAAAACTTCTAAATTGGACGCAATTGAGCAAAGAACTAATACGTAAGTTATCCGTTCGATTAGATAACACCCTGTGCAGCCAAGACTAGACGAGAACAAGGGTTTGGGTCTTCCCCTTATGACGATACGTGATATGCAGAAAAGGCGAGACGAAAAATTAATGTAGCGCAAGTTCCTTCAATCAATCGCTTGATTAATCCGATACGTCGCATGTTACGCAGATTCTCTGGCAATTAGAACCCTGAATGGTCGAGTGGCGTTAGGTGAGGATAACTGCTCTCCAGAGTGGAAGACACATTTTCATTTCACTGACGGGTCAAACGCCGGTAGTCCGATACAAACTATTAAAAAAAGAACTGCCTTCCTTCAAATTGCGCGCATTAAAAACTAAGTAGTTGTGGAAGATTATTTAAAAAATAGGTGACGTGTAAAAGGATTCTGGATTATATTTTAGATGGAATGCTTCCTTCCATGGCGAGGATGAGATCAGTCCTCTCACAAAATTCAATTAACGGTTTTAAAGTGTCTTATCAGAGGTGTTGCAAACCTGAAAAATCAGATTTAACTTTCATTACGTGCGATCTCTAAAAGCAGGCAGGAAGAAATTGTCATCGAAGTGATGACGACGAATATACGTTTTTCTTATTCTTGAAACAAACTGAACTAGTTAGTTATATTTATTATAGGTCAGCTACATGTACGTGCTTTGTACGTGCCTTTTTATAGTTGGGTATATATTAATACCAATACTAATTTTCTTAATATCAACATTTAATTTTAAAAGATCGATGTAAGTATTTTGGCTGATCATATGCTACGCAATATGTGGTGAGAAAGACGCATCTTAATGAATACCAGCTCATGCCGAGATTTGACAGGTCGAGGTCGCCTTATTTTCTGCTTGAATGGCTAACCATCTGGCACGATGGCTTTCTGTGCAGGCCGACAGTTTCTGATTACTTTATTCCAGTCAGATCTTACTTTTGGAAATTCAGAAGAACTAGTTCAGTCTGAAACATAACAAGACATAGCTTTTCCGGCCGTTCCTTTTATCAGCCATTCCGCCTATCTGATTTACTGAACTTAAGCTTCAGGTATATCAATGATCATACATTGTTCAAAATGATCAATAGACAAATCCCGTCCATTCATTTACCCACCTGAACTAGAAGTTGAAGCATACTCTCATTCTACATTACGCTGACACGTCGTGATGTAACTGAAATATAGTTCAACGTCTATAAAACCAAAATCATGTAAAGTCGACAATAAGGGAAAATTTATTGATCCACAACTGTTTTGAGAATGACAAATGCTAATTGGTTTGACAAAATAACAACATTGACTAGTTTCTCTATTTTCTTCGTGAGATTGACAACGACGGATTCGTCAATAATGCACAATGAAAGCACATTTAGGAAGTTACCTCTAACAACCACGTGTAACATGTTCCGATGACCGGGCTTGGCCAAGGGTATTCACAAAATTGAAAAACGGTTTTTTTAAATTTTATTTTCCAACGTCTTTGTGACATTTAACAAACAATATATCTACATAAGAGTACTTCTTGGAGCGAGTCAGAATGGTTTCATGCCGCTTTTTAGCAATATTTGAGAGGGTTAGCCTAGTGGATATAGAGTTCGCTCGTCACGCTGAAGACTCGGGTTCGATTCCCCACATGGACAAAATGTGTGAAGCCAATTTCTGGTGTCCTCCGCCGCGATATTGCTGGAATATTAAGTGATTAGCCCGTACACAAACTGTTGACTAATCTTCCTTTTACGTTCGTTCCACTTTGACAAGGCAAACTAATGACAGATGGTCATTTATGGAGTTAATATCACTTCTTGCTGTTTGTTATTCTCTCTAAAAGGTTTCCTTCCAAACTGTAAATCTCTCATTTAAGTCGTCAGTCGCGATCGAGACTGTTCGTTTCGCAAAGCGCCATTTTTGTTACTTGACGAGCGTATATTCTTTCTCCAGAAAATAACCAGTCTCGATTATCCGTAGTTTGTCGGAGATGTAAATCTTCTTCTTCCATATACCGTTTTATCTGGAAATGATGGCCAAGTATATTCATGTTAGCTTTGTCTATTATGCATACATGTACATATAGTTATGATATCTTTAAGTTCGAACAATCATTTTGACGTAGCAATACCGTTATTCTGGAAAGCAGAAACATAAGGCTGTGCACCTTTCAAACAACGCTATAAGCTATTTCAGTTGATCCTCTTTGTTGCTAGGTCAAGGCACATGCAGGTAATGTTTAATAATAATAATAATAATAATAATATTAGTTATTTTATGATAACGATAATTAAAAAGGAGTAGCGAGTCTTGCGAGGAAGCACCAATTAGTGAATAAACCCAAGCCCTGTGAACATTTAGCGTCTACACTATCCTTTATAAGGTCATTTCTATCTTGATGATATTGAAGGTATCGTGTTTTTAATACTACCGTATATCATGACTGGCATATATGGTATGCTGAATGATGTCCTCATATAGAGTGAAAATGTGTCGTCTTTACTGATTGTAAATTATCTCAGCCTGCTAACATTAATATACACTCTTAAAGGGGTAAACGTCGACGACCTGCAACACTTAAGCTCACACGTTGTGGTATAAATAATAATAATGTTCCATGCTGAGACATCCAAACTCATTCTTAGCTGGCAACAATTATGCATATGCCAATTTCCATATTCTATGGCATGTTAGAAAGAAAACATTACCAGAGCCTGGGTAGGATTTATTGCATTGTGGACAGTGTTAACGTAAATATTGCATCTCATGTCATACACAGCCTTCATCTGACAGGGGAGTGAGTGAGTGAGTGATGTTTTACGCCGCCTGTAGCAATATTCCAGTAATATCACGACGGGGGACACCAGAAATGGGTTTCACACATTGTACCCATGAGGGGAATCGAACACGGGTCTTCTGCGTGACGAGCGAACGCTTTAACCACTAGGCTACTTCACCGCCGCTCATGTGACAGGGGCAAATGGCAAGCATATGAACATAAGTGTATAAGTATACAAATGCACATGTTCTTACCCATGGACATTTGGTAATACCATTGGTGCTGTCCAAACCCGTGAGGGCATCTGAATGACTGTATGTTTTTTACACTGTTTTTAGCAATATTCCAGCAATATCATATCAACCATGTGCCAAGGATATCTGAACAGAAAAGACGTCTGATTACTTATCAAATACTTCTTTCAATAGAAATGACTGCTACCATGTCAATAAATGTAGCTGCACATGTTGCTCATGTTTGTTTGTGCGAGTCATGTCCTGTACGTGTCACGTGGCAAAAGAAGTACATGTAGGCTGTATATACCATTTTTCGGAACAAAAAGTACACGGATTAAAACAAAATAAATATGCTGCTTGAGGTTTGCCATGACTGAAAACAACTAAGTCACCGATTCAGCTCATGCATTTGCTAGAAACTGGATCATCTAGCTATCATTAAATCTAATAAAGAGGAAAACGATATGTTCGTATAGAAGTGCTCTGGTAAGTTGCGAGGTCATTACAATGCTTTTATAGCAATCGGAATGCGATACTCTGCATGTGAATAATACTGTAAACGCACTGTTAATAAAACTAATAACCATGAAATGAAATTGAAGCTATTTATCTGCCTGCAGACTACTCTGAGGGGAAATTGATCACGGAAACTGTTGCTTCTCACGCTGATGCAACCGAAACTGCAGACATACAACAACTGATTCTGGTTCAATACAGTATGTCAAACATATTGAATACACTGAGGAGGAAATTGTTTTGTCAAACCGAAGTTTCCAGACGGGATACGCAAGGTCAAGTCGTCCAATTAGCCGCTGAGCCAGAATCCTTTGAACGTGGATTCGAATACTATATTAGCCCTGATTATGTTCTTTGTTTGACATATGTGTGCTCTTAACCCGAAGTGGTAGATTTAGAAATAAACTTCTTCTGCTCAATGGTAAATTTTAAACACTCGGCGAACTGATGAAAGAGCAGGATTTTGAAATCGGAATGGTAGAATCTCTAATCGCACATCAGTAGTGAACATAGTTTCATCTGGGACTTCTGATAAAACAATTGTAGCGAGTGAATAAGTGCATGTTGCCGCTGTCAGATTATTCCAGAAGTATCAGGACGGCATGCAAATAATAGAGCCTGGGCCAAAACAATAACAACGGTCCAAGCTACCGGGCAAGATTACACGAAATGAGGAAACAAGCTGTGATGCATTCATTGCATTTTATTACATGTCTATTTGCATGAATACCTGCTAACTGAACAATATACACGCATGATCTGCACCAACAGTACCTCCACAACAACGTGTAGAAATATAACCAAATAAACATTTCAAACATTTATTCAATATCCATTATGGCATTATGACGGGGGTGGGAGATGGGGGAGTATGAACATCCAACTGGAAAATATCAGTGTCAGTGTCCATGTCAGTGTATTGTTTCTGATAACGGTGTCTTTATCCGCAGATGGGCATAAATACGATTTGACGAGCGCCCGCGGGCTAAATAATCGTTAAGTCGGATACAGCGTTGTTTGTTGGACAATGCAATTCTGTACGTTGGGTGCTTTTGCAAGAAATGAATTGCAATCGACAAAGCCAGAATTACTCTAACAACTGGCTAAAAACTACACCGTTGACGACAATGGATTAATCGATTAGAGAGTGGGTGAAAGATTTGGTCTTAACGTTGCTTTGAACAGTATTTCAGGCTTACGATATATAGCTTGATAAGCCCAAAGGGACGTAGGTCATAGCTGTTTTATAATCAAGTGTATGCACTTTCATCTACAATGACAAGTGTAACGAAGTCTCCTCATGTTTATTGAGGATCATTTTTCATTAATAGCTATTATTTTGTATCACTAATATAATTAAATGACAAGACAACACTTTTCTTTACGATACTTTTTGTATCCTCTTATGATATAGTATATGGTACGCTTTATATTTTTATGAACGCCATTTCCTTTTAAACTTGTACAATCATGGAAATAAGTGTTATTAAGCCGATCTGGATGGCTTATATTACAAAACTGCAAACCCAAACGTGAAAAGTCTAAAAAGTATAAAGTGAAAATAATTTGCATCATGTCGGAGGACAGTTGCCTATACTACATTACAGAGTAAGCTTTAGGTTGTGACAATAATATTTGGCATGTTCATTCTCACCTCGTGATACACAGATGGTATATCAATAGTTATTCATAGTATTCGTTAATACTGCAAATATAGAAATGAACTGAAATGTAATTTGAATTATAGACCGCAGTCAGCAATATTACAGCCTATAAAAATTCATTTTTGGACATGATTTAATAGTGGTTGGTGTAGCAAAAGAAACGATCTCTACCGTCAAGGGTAGTTTATACATATGACACTATCAGCAAGGTCACACCTTGTAGTGGGCGTTAACATCAAGCATGTGATGGTTTTTGTTCTGACCTGGAATCCCCAAGTTACCTTGAGCCTCGAACCTAGTTTTTATGCATAATGCATCTAAATATGAAAATAAAAATCCATGTGCCTTATCATTGTGGTGACATATCCGTCAGCGACGGAGTCTCAGGTCCTAATGGCTAAAAAGGCGACAAACAAATTCCATAATTATAAGAAATCGTTGCTAAAAGCAGAGTCCGATGAATCATAAGCATGTGTGTATTAGTCACAATCAATTAGTGCTGATAGCAGGACCAGGCGTTCGCGAAAAGGTGAGCCCCACTGGTGGAAACCGTCATAATTACGACAAGTCAAATGTTCACCTAAACAGTCATGGGAACATATTATGTTTCTTTTATTTCTAGCGACATGACTATTTTTTAAGGATATCCCATCATCATCATCATCATCATCATCATCATCATCCCATACTGTTTCCTCAGTAATCTTCAAATGACATTTGCTATCATTTTTTATATCTGTCTGAACCTTTGCGTGAGTGAGTGAGTACGGTTTTACGCCGCTTTTAGCAATATTCCAGCAATATCACGGCGTCCCGGGTCTTCGGCGTGACGAGCAAACGCTTAAACCACTAGGCTACCCGACCGTCCCTGAACCTTTGAAGAGATGCAACTATATCTATGGTCAGCACGTTTAGTGACAAATGCACCATGAGTCAAGGAATGAAGCTTTCGTTAAGGTTCTCGTGTGGGGTACAATGAGGATAAACATTATTCTTCACTTGACTCATATCACGTGAAATAGAATCCTTACGTGAGCATTATGATTGTAAGAGTAATGATTGTAAGAGTTATGATCTTAATCTAACTAGCATTAACTAGTTATTATGTCACAGACGATGCTTCAATTTTATAGTCCTCTTATTCAAGGTAGACATCAACACTAGATATGGGAAGTTGGCCCAGGTGAAATATCAAACATCATTTCATTAAACACTAAAATATATATGTTTTGACACCGATTTGAATATTAAGTGCGAAACGAAACATTCCAAATAACGATTACAATTACGAAAGGGATTATCCCACTTGGTGTTTCTCCAATTTATGTCTCAATGAATAAACAACATCAACGGGATAAAGCAAAAGGTGTTCTCTTATCTGGGTTAAATGGAACAGAAACAGGGTGGTACAAAATTGTAGCAAGGGGTCAAAATAAACCTAAACACATGATTCAGTGCTACAAATTATGCTCGAAAACATGTCCTCCCACAAAGGTCCTCCCATGCAATAGGCCTTTGTTGAAATGTCGTCGTCTATCCGTTTCAAGAATTGTAATTTGACAAAATGACAATGTTCAATGTGTACAACTGGCCACAAGTTAAATTTTTCAGAGTCTCCTGTCGTTATGGACATCAGATGGAAGCTAAGAGTGAGGGAATTTAGTTTAACGCCACTTTGAACCATTTCAGGCTATATCACGGCGTATGAGCTTGCTTGGAGAAGCCCGAATTGATCTCAGACCTTTACCACTTTGGTGAAACCCACGAGCACTGGTATGGTGCGAACAAACCGAGAACATAATCAGGGCGAACTGGCGTCGGAGGTTCCTGGAGACGAAACTCTGCACAGCGAAAAACTAATAGCTTGACTGTGATGATCACTTCAGCCGCCTGAAGTATCAGATGGTTGCTCATCGAACTCTTGTTTTGTTTTGAGCCACACAATTGATTATACCTCATGATCATTTGAACATCTGCCCTCCGCGGTTGTACATGTTTATCTGTAGGTTTAACAGAAATCTCTTTGTGAAACAGGGCCTTGTTTGGTTTGAACTAACATTTGTTTACCATAGGTTCTTCATTCAGTACGATAATACACATAATTTGAACGCCATATTCTTCACTATCAATATCATTAATTCTTCAGCATATTTAAGCTACCCGATTGAATTTGTCTTCGTCAGACACAGAAATGCACCAGCCGTATGTTTTTCCAATTAAATATTCTCCCAAGGCGGAGCCCAGCGATACATATGGATAGGTCACAGTGAACTACTGCCTATTCAAGCACTGCAGTGTTGTTAAACACCTGAAGCAGTCAATACGGTCATACTAGATTAGCACCAACCTAGAAACGACAGAACTATATTCGATATTCATTCTTTTTGGAATTCAAGTAAATTAATTCGTCTTGAGATTTGTTAACTCCCTTATCGACATTAAATATTAAGCCGCGTAGTACAATGCCTTCATGTAGCGCGTAAAGATTTGTAGATAATCCCTCCAATTCTGGATGAACTGATAAAGGATAGGGCTGCTGCATGTAACAATGTCCAACCGGGACATTGCCACACACGTAAAGATTATTCGTTCGCCAGTGAGGATCCATATATGGAGACAAAAAGGCTCCCTAACCACAAAACAAGTTGTGTACTTTTTGATGTCAGGTAAACATTGGGATCCTTTTGCTCGATCATACATGAATTCCTTTTACAGTCAGATAAACGTTTGGGAGTGATCATGAGGTGGAATTAAACATTTAAACACAATCTTTTCTATCAGCGATACATGCACAATCACTATTAATCTGGTCTCAAACGTAAAATAATTAGCTCAAACATGAACATGATGTTTTTAAAGTTAATAACATTATACAAAGCGATTGGATTTATGACAGTAATTGAACTATAATCTAAACAGTATGGCTTACGTGCACTAAATGGCTACTCGATGGACTCTAAATAGACATAAAACATTAATCGTTAATGCGTTTTCCGTGGTTCAAGACTACAGCCTAGGAAGGAAAATGAAGGCATTTAACAAATAGATTCAATGTTATGAAACGAGATGTGACTTTGATTTTTGTACAAATATACATATGGGGGATTTTGTTTTTGTAGCCCAGAAAAAACCAAAGGAATCTATCTATCTATCTGGCCCTGCACGATGCACAAATCATAACCTTCCTCCTCTTCATCCGCTTGTTGTCGGATAACCTTTAAAAGATTGAGAATATATCTGATATATACTCGACACCGACAGTCAAAGAGACTGGCCTGGAGATGAGCTTAATGTACCAAAATATCAAAGCAATTACTTACATTTCTTTGAAGAAAGATCAATATCGTGTACCTATTAGCAGTTCTCAGAAGACACCATTATATGTACTGGAAGTATACAGGAAGAAGATAATAAATCCCTTGGTAAACCTGAACAATCAAACATCAATCAGTGACATGACTAGCATCCGAAATATATTCTTTTCAAAACAAGAAACGCAAAGCAAGATATGTGTGAGGTAGGAAAATACATTTATACGAGGAACCGTACAGGGTATTGAGTCAAAATGTTGTGGAGAGAACACTTGGTGATTGTAGTCATCTCAGTTATCGGTACATAGGAAAGGTCCAAGGTGAAGTTCAGCTACCATCAATAACGCATACGTCCCCCGTTTGAATCGATAGCGGCCTGACATATCCTGCCCATGGAAGAGACGAGTATGCGAATCACATCCTGGGGAATGGTAGCCCACTCGACCTGCAACGCAAAAACCAACTGCTGCAACGTCTGGGGTTGTGATTGACGTCGGCGTAGCCGTCTACCCGTCGAGCGTTGTCCTGGTTGAATACACAGTTGCCGTTGGCTGCAATTTGGAGGACGTGTGGTAGTAGAGATTCGTTGATGTATTGTTGAGCCGTAAGATTGTCTTGGATATGGACCAAACTTGTCATGATGAGAGATAGCCGCCCACATTATAACGCTACTCCCATCAAACCTGTCCACTTCCTGTACGTAGTTTCCGTCGTAACGTTCTCCCAGACGTCTGTAGACCCGTGCTCTTCCATCCCCTCGACGGAATAGAAATCTTGATTCGTCGCCGAACCAGACATTTCTCCAACGCAGTTGAGGACATACCATGTGTTGACGACACCAATGCAGTCGTTGTTGACGATGTTGTGGACTCAATACTGTCACTGTTCGATTGACGCAGATGCCAGGCAATCAAAAACCCTGCACTTTAATACCGTTCATAGTGCTGCTGCGGGTGCAGTCCGCACAGCTCCATGGCCCTTTTCTTAATGCACTGAGTGCGTTTTTTCCGAATCGTTCGTGCTTCCCGACTAATGGTTTGCTTGTCCTTGTTGTGATCATTTTCATCCGGGAAAATTGTCACTGACACTATAACACATTCTTCATTTTGCACCTCTTGGTCCGCTAATTTTGCTTTTATGGCCAAAAATACTCGTTTTGCGATTCTTATTTGTGAAGAGTATATATTTACAGTATACCACGGCTACTAATGCTTGACATTAGTACAAAATTTAAAGAATAATTTGAAATTGAGACAAAATATAAGCAAACGGAAGAGTCTTTTTATTGTACTATATAGCATATGGTTTGGAAATGTAGATAAATCTACAACATAGAATGTTATCTGACACTTAACAAGCAATTTCTCTTTCAGCAATATTTGACGAAAAAGCCAAATTAAAAAATTAATAGAATTGGTCTCGTTCAATCAGTGTACAACCAGAAAAAAAAATAACACAAGATAATTATTACAGTTAGACAACTGAAGATATTTTTGTTATACACGTGTATGTAAAGACTTCTACACATTGTAAACTGAGTAAAGGTATCGTCTCAGTGACATACATGTATATTTGAGCAACACAATTCTTAAAGAGCAGCGAAAGAGAAGATACAATTATTGCAGCAGCATGTACTATCAAGCTACATGCATGACACCGTGTTTACAAGCTTCCTGTATGGAATAAAAGGAATGTTTACACAACACGTTTTGGAAACAGAGAAAGCACTTTATATAAATCACAAGTTGATCGTAATCGTTATCACATATTCAAACAATTTGTTAACTCATCAATTTATCTTTACAGTATAATCTTTGGTTTACGGCAACCAACATCCAATGATAGCAACAGCGTCGAGAGAAACAAGGTTCTTCAATAGTTTTGTAATCAACGCTTAACGAATCCTAGTTCCAAATGCCATATTCCTATTGAGATGCACCTCGGGTGTGTTTAAACAGTTGATGCTTCTTCCATATCGCTCAGCCCAAGGGATGACGTTATCGGCATGCTATTCTTCACTCAGGATTAATCGGATTGCTGAACTCCAGGAAATACGTTGCACCTAACAATCCAGGCAACCTCTGCGACACACAGAGGACATCAACGATTATTACCATCGCGTCCATGGACATGACATGGGCAGAATTACTCCTGGTAAGGCACGTGAAGCTATTCCAAACATGAGTCTCGAAATGCAGAAAAAGCATTTGCCCGTAATTAAAGCAAGTTATTTCACAGGATCCGGATTGTATATGTAGTTTCGTGTTGGGATGGATTTAATGTTTGCATTCGGTGGTCCCAGATGGGAAGCGATTCTTGAACATATAATGCCAAGAGTATTTAGATGGTGTTAATGAATCAGTCAGTTTTTGAGAGTGGCACTGTTATACTTTTTTACGATGTATTTCTGACCTGAAAGATGTTCTTCCTGTGATGTTCTTGTTGTTGTACGTCACGCCGAAGACCCGGGTTCGAATCCCGACATGGGTACAATGTGTGAAGCCCATTTCTGGTGTCCCCCGCCGTGATTTTGCTGAAATATTGCTTAAAGCGGCGTGAAACCAAACTCACTCACTCACTCACTCGTGTTGTTGTCAACTATTGATAATATTTTTCGAATCAGCGTAACATGTAACATGTCATGTAACAAACATGTAATTTCTAAAACACATGACCGCTATTCCAATAAAAATAAAATTGATTATAAAAATAACTCATCTAACATTTACCTGTAGCGTACATTATCATGAATCAAATGATAAAACAATAAACCACTTAACCATAAATTATAATGAATAAGGAATGAAGGAAAACACTGAGAATTTACAATTTTTTTCAAAATTCACTGACAAGAACAATCAAGAGTTCGGCAATATTAATCAATCGTAGGTATCAGCGGGAACAGGACATAACGTCTATTTTTGTCAAATACGACGACTGTAAATATTTCCGATCGGTAACGCGGTCTTGTTGAACCGAACATTTATACTACTTTTGGTGACAAAAGGGCTTGTCAATAAAAGAAACGAAATTTCACTGCAAGACAGCGAGCGTTTCCACTCTCAGGAAATGGTCAATTTCTGGTTCTCTCCGTTTATAATGATCTCCTTCTCTTTGAAGTGTTCTTGGCTTGGACAGTATACGTCCATCAACATCCGATGTTTGTCTGTGAAACGGAGACAAGTCAGAAGTGCCTGGTAATCTTGTCAAAATAAACTTCCCTGTTCCAAGGATATCTGTCTCAGCAGCGACTGGATGATTTGTTGTTCCAGTGTTGCCAGAAACCGGGGGCACTCCAACTTACGGCCCATAAGTGACTGTAACACTGGACACATTTAGATACTTACATATAGGTTTATGGGGCATGGGTCGCCCAGTCGTCTAAGGCGCCGACAATTCGCTGCCCAGTCCCGGTTCGTCCTGATTATGTTTCTAGTTTTTAGAGCACCATACCCGTACGTGTGCTCTGTATCACTTCGTCCTTCCTCCCACATTAAGCTGACACGCCGTGATATAACAAGAAATACTGTTTCAAAGCGGCGTTAAACCCAACTTACTCACTCACTCATATATTTTTAACTTTATTCTTGGGTGAAATACGTGAACTTTATGCAGAATGAGTTCGATGTATCTCACTAGTAGTGCCACCAGAAAGCCAAGTCATAATTATATTAATTTCACTGGGACACTGTGTACTCATTTTTCGTTCGTTGTTCGGACTTCCAGAAACTTTCGATCTGACGTGTTTAACCAGACATGCGTGATGTATGGATTTTACGAATATGTCACAAACATGTTTTGAAATGCTATCAATTACTGAATGTTCTATATCTGATCCATCCCAAAATAACGTACCGCATCCGTGATATATATGTAGGTGGAGTATTATTGCTGATTGCTTAGTATATCAATCAACACTCATCGTTTGGAATATAAGAGACGCTGCTTTGTGAAGGACGCTCCTTCTGGTTTAAGTGAGGGCGCATCGTCTGCAGAAAAAGTAACTGCTTTTGTAGTGAATATCCTCCTATGCTACTGTTTTTAACTTGACGGTCGTTCATATCGATTTTCAAATGAGGGCCGCCTCTATTTGTTTTAATATAAGGGATGGTCCTACTGGCTTAAAAGTGAGAGTAGTTTTAAAAGGAATTTGCTCGTACGTGTATTGAAGTGATTGATGCCCCTAATGGGTTAAAATGAAAGATGATCCAACTGGCTGAAAAATAAAGGACGCTTCTACTGGACAACTATACTTCCGACAAGAATAAGGCAACTGATGAATTGAAAGTGAAGGTGTCTTGACGATAAATGTCTATAAATTAATTTCGGGCGTGTAGACAAATGTCTGGTGTATTTCCCATGTTGGGCAATACATGCACGACACCTTCATGGCATACTGTTGATTAATTTGCTTATGGTTGCCATTGGTACTGCCCGACATTCCGCCCTAAGAACTATCCTGAGCTGGGCCACGTTGGCGGGTGTTGGGTTTCTGGTGTACTCTTTCCGGCCGGGAACATCCCACAGGTGTTGGGGACATGTCAGGAAACGTAGCCTTCCTATTATTCGACGGAAGTCTCTATTAATAACAGGAGCAGATGGGAATCTATTGATTAGTACAAGTAATGTTATAAGACCATCTTTTCCGGGTGTCGTCTTTTAGGCCTGCCATGGTCTTATTGCAACCCCACCTTGTCCCACAATCGAGAACAGTTAAATCATAAGTTCCCATATATTTTGTCGCTGGTATATTTGGTATTCCCGTATTGCAATTCAAGTGTGAGACGCCGCTGCTGGTTTTCATGTGAGGGACGCTTCTACAGGGCCTATAAGTTGAGGATTAATCACCCCTCCTTGGTTTTGGTTGCAAATGTAAAACCGCGAGCGAGGGAAAAGCCCGAGGTCTTTACATATTCAACCAAAGCCTAGAGGAGTCTTTTATCAAACTTGTGAACCATCTAAATACAACAAAATCCCCCCCCCCCCCCCCCCCTTCCCCATTGTTATATCGTATAGTGAAACAATACAGTGTGTCGCAGTATAAAATGAATTCGACCAAAGCGTGAGAGAACACGTACAGCATAACAGGTATCATTGAACAACCTTTCATCTCCTGCCCTTGGCTCAGTGGGAAACCAGTAACACGATATGTGAGGTTGGAGGTTCGATTCCTATGTGCTCATAATGAAAAAGTTTCATTCTTCGATAACACTGGACGTTTGAAGTCCATATTTCATCTGCTACCCAGCTCATCAGGTCTTACTTCTAAAAAGTAAGACCCCAGTCCAGCGATGAGGTCTTACTGGGAAAAAGTAAACCCTAAGCTTCGTGAAGCGAGATAGGGGGATACCTACGATGCAATAGGCAAAGGTGGCAGTTGGTTCAAAATGGAGGATTGTTAAACTTCTACTTGTTTGAATACAGGCGAGGACCTCCCTTACTGGTTTTAAAGTGAGTGATAGTCCTTCTGGTATAAAAGAGAGAATTATTTCCTCTCCTGAAAAGGCGTAATTAACACTGGTATTAAGATATAACGCGGGCTGCAATAATGTTGCACTGTTAAATATTCCTCGTACGCGTGCACATTCAAATACTATGACCCTAGCTACCTGTAGGCAACGCACTCCCCTACTCAAAGTTGGAGATCCGGGTTAACATTAAACCTTCAGTAGCGAATGCCTGTCGTAAGAGGCCACTAACGGGATCGGGTGAGCAGGTAAGGTGACTTGGTTGATGCATGCGTAAATCGTCCAGGTCACGGCTCGATTAGTGACATACCGCGGCGCTTAACAACAAGCACAACACAAATTTGGCACATGGCCTCTGCCCGTAGATCTGCAGGTCCGTGGTTCGATCCCATTGCCGCGTCAGAGCACAAGAGTGTAACAGATGTTACTTGTTGTTTCCCTGTCTGGTGCACGGCATTAAGGAATTTCAACAAAGGTTGATTGGCTCGGAGTATCCATGTTGAAATGTGGCATGGTATATGTATGTCAGTGGTATAGCAATATATTTGTTTAAACCTTCATCAATCCGGGCAAGTACAAGCAGCAACATACATGTACACCCTGACATGCACGCCACGATATAATTGCAATACTCATTAACGCGACGCGTTAAACCCTATTTCACCTCACAGCACCACAAACTTGGATGATTGTGATGTCAAAGCATATCATGGAAGGTCAAGAGATATAAAGCACACGCGATTTGAATATAACATCAGTTTCTTAATGACAGTGATAAACAGTGCTAGCAGGACGTTCCCAGGAGCACAGTTCTGATAGGCAGGGGTCAATTCAGAAAATCGAGCAAGTTGTGGTATGAATATCTTCGTGTACATATATGTGGAGCATGAGCTGCTACGAGATATCCATTGTCAATGTGTTTGTGACAGTCTCTCGTAGCCTGACAAAAAAAGAAAAAAGAAACATTGACCAGATATTTTTAAAAATAAAAGAACTGTTTCCAGAACTGCCCTCTTTCTAACCCCCGGGATAACATTGTCGATAGTCAGGTAGCATAGGCGTTATTTAATATTATGACGGTCAATTATTATGTATTTCCACCGACGTATCTCTAAATATGTAATTTATACCAGGGGCAAATTTACAATTAAGTTTGTATTCTTGATTCTTTTTACTATCATAGTTTGCGCGCCCGTATTGTTGACGAGTGTGTGTGTGTGCGTGCGTGCGTGCGTGCGTGCGCGCGCGGGTGCCTACGTCCGTGAGTATGTGTGGCTGCTTGCACTAGTCAGGACTAATGTCAGTTTTAAAGTGCCTACATTTTGAGATGCCATGCCACAGTTTAACATGGATACATGGATAACATGGACACAGTATTCTGCCTCCATGCCGACCAGTCCTTATTTTTTGTATTCTCTTAATAGTGAGCGCCAGGCTAGGTAGCAACAAACACCATCTTTTAACGTCTTTTTGTATGACGCTGTCGTCTCAGGGCGAAAGCGTTATCCACAAGACCACGGATGCAGTCTTTTACAAGAGGAATTATTGCCGACAGGAAAATGTTTTTACTGTCATGGGAGCAAAATAAGTTAACATAATTTAGTCAATTTAGTCAAATTGACGCTAGTTATAGTGTTGATTTTTGTGAGCTGGGCTGATATATTTGATATTTAATGATCTTACTGTGATCAATGTCAGGATATGTATGTAATTGACAGTAGTTATTAATTGCCCTGGAATAAAAATAATATTACTGAGGCATGACTGGTGCACAAGTATGCATTATTTTGCAATTTATTTAGTTAAATATTAAGACAAGTCTGGGTAAACTGTCTGCGAATTGTTTTAATTCACAAAGTAGCTCAAAGAAAGTAATTCTGTACATTTTATGTCATTCCAAATACTTTGGAGATTTTATTCTCCCGAAAGCAGTAGTTCATGAAACTCCACACCACGTCTATATGCTATTAAATATGGATGCCTTCTGTCTAAAGTGTTCGAATCTTTTGTAAAAGACCCATTTTCCTCATTGAATGGTTTGTGTCAATTTCGAAAAACAGGAACTTGTGGCTTTATCAAGTTGTTAGTAAATGAAACTCGATTGCGGGTGTTCAACCCTCTATATAAAAAATACAAGATCAATACGAGTATGTAAATAATAGTACGTACCTTTCAGATATCCTTCAGCCAGGAAAGTTGAAATTGGTACAATTTTTCTGTAATTTCAAGTTACGGCAATGTTCTTGGCTGTTGTATAAGAAACAAAAGGAAATTGTAGTTTGGGTTGATTGTCCACTGAAGAGTTTCTTGAGTGTTCGTGTGTGTTCAAATCCATCCAGGTTATAGTTTGGTTTCCATGGTAATTGTATTGACAAATGCAATATTTGATTCCTACTCTGTAACTAGACTAGAATTAAGCCTAACATGGACTACACACTATATGGACTGTGTGTTCTGGATATTACTTACCGCATTACAATCGTTTGAATAATGACACATACAGACGAATGTGTTTCTACATGATCCCGTTTGAGATTAATCAAAGCGGCTTCATCATACGTAGTGTGCTGTTGCATTCAAGTAACAATAGTCTATGAACTTAACTCTGCCATTGACCTATCATTAATGAACATGAATTACGTTGTTACGAATCAAAAGTAAAGGAGAATTCTTGACTTGTTGAATTTGCTAAAGGCGTTGAGGGTCGATTAATTAATGCCTTGTAAAATCATTTCTAATGATTTCTATTATCGCAAGAAACAATGACATAAGCTGTCGGATTTAAGCTCTGTAGGTTCGTATAAGAAAAATAGTAACACAATATATATTTTTACTCTGGCCTACACGTGGAAGTGTGTTTAACAGTACACCCTGAACCTAGACTGTATCCTTATTCTATTTTTATAAACCAAATTAAGGTATCGGATGTAACACTCCAAAACTTATGATTTTTTTTCACACAAAAAAGACGTCATTCGTTAACATGTCCATAAAAAAATAAAATCAAACTTATTGTGAATCTTTCTTGTTATCCGACTTTCTTTGGACTGGAGGTCGTTCAGATATCCGCCATTTCATGTTCATAAACGTACGAACGATGTCCTTTGCATGAATAAATACAGAACCGTGTGTACCCTTTTTCGCAAAAGCTTGGTGTCATCGCTGGTTTTCAGCGATCCATTCATGTAGTTGTCACCACCTTTTTGTCTGTTAAGCCCAATGAAATCACTTTTGGCTGTCGTTGACGTTTTATATTTACTAGTACTGGTGTTTCTGTTGGTGGACTGTAGTCCCGGATTTTCAGCATAAGCTCAGTAGCCACTACAGAAATATCTGGGCCGATACATAAACACTACCCCCTACCCCACCACTGTGTTGCAAAACGAAAGTTTGTCTAAGTGTCTCTTTTTACTTGCAAGCAGCAAAATCTCTACACTTGTCCGCAACAGAAGTAGTTTTTTCAGTTAACATATCGTTTTTGTTTCAACAAACCCTGTAAACGCGCTGTCATGCCCGTGGCATTCACAACAACTATCCACTCCGTTCATATGGTGAAAGTGACGGTCAACAGAGCCATCTGTGGCCTTATTTCAGTAACTGTCCGGCACATCTGTATTATCAGTTTTACAGGATCGGCCAATCCAGCTAAGATGAAAAATATGCCATGCATCTCCTCCTGTAATAATACTTCATTTTCAAACGTACTTAATGAATGGTGAAGAAATCCATAGGACGCAAATTATACTGGAAAACTTTAAACGAATTGAATTATCACAGTGTGCACATCGGTATTTACGTCAATAAACGTTTCAATAGTTACATGAACCGTTATTGAGTGACGAGTAACTGTATGAACGTCGGAACTTGCCGTCACACAATATATTCACACAAAGTCAGATGAAACGACAAATTGAGTTTCATGTTATCTTGAGTCACCGCACTGATATAATGAGATCTCAGTAACGATGGCAGCCAAAGGAAAATAACAATTGGGCAATATAATTCTATTGTATATTGTCTAACATCGGGAATAGCTTTGTAATTGCATTTGGTTGCTGATGTTTGTGCTATGTCTGAACGGTGCTATGTTTACTATTGGTTCCAGGATTTAACTACATATACATAGCTTATACATACTTAGCTGCTTCATACCTTGCAAAGGGGCGGTCGAGTAGCCTAGTGGTTAAAGCGTTTGATCGTAACGCCGAAGACTCGGGTTCGACTCCCGACATGGGTACAATGTGTGAAGCCCATTTCTTGTGTCCCCCGCCGTGATATTAGTGGAATATTGCTAAAAGCGACGTAAAACCGTACTTACTCACTCACTCACTCATACCTTGCAAAAGCCTCGGCAGCAAACTGTCTTAAATGTCACATCTCTAGCACGTACATATATCATTTGGAAATATCTAGATGGCATTGGTGGTATTGTTATAGTTCCTACCAGCAACAAATTTAATCTGAAAAATGACACAAGAACAATGTATGTTTACCTTGATGGTCATGTGATGTGAGACTGCACAGAATCAAAACATGTCATTAGATATTATATTAAGACATCCCTATTTTAAATATCCGCGTATCACTTTGTTAACAAAATGAAATGATTTTCATCTGAAAAGTAATACAGAATACGATTTAATGAAAAAAGGTTACTTATAGAAATATTTCTTTTTCCCAGAGTAAAATAATAGAGACGTCTAGCCGTTCAAAACAGACAATCTTCCTCTCAGTAAACTTGCTTTTAGAAGGTTTCTTTCGATTAAGGAAACGTTTTTGGCGCTTTTTTCAGCATTCAAAACACAATTAGATGAACAAACATACTAAGCTCCGAAAGTGAACCGCCATGAACATGTCGAGGTAAATTGATCAGCGTGTTTAAAACTCCTGGAATGGCGACAGGTCTGAACTAACGTGAACTATATATATACATGTAGTGTCACTACAAACTCTTACCTTTATAAATGAACTATTCGTAATGGTATTGTAACAAAATGTAATCTTTGAATCCTTAAAAAACATAGCACAACATCATATGGTATCAGACCATTTTATGCAATCATAAACATATGTGTTTGTTTGGTGTAAACTGTAGCAGCAGACTAACCACTAACGGATTTAAGGTGTCATTAGTACAAGGGCACAGAAATCTCAGCGGTTGGAAGGCATTTATGATGACAATAATGTTAATTATCTTGATCATGATCAAGATTAGGGTATTATTGATAGAAATGCAAGTGCCTTTCACATCAGTCAATACTTTTCTCATTCATGGAAAGAACAGAAAGCTGATTTGTATTTCTGCTTGAAATTGATTTTTTTTCTGTGGCAATATTGAAAGAAAATAAAGAAAAATGCCCTAAACCTTCAGCATCTGTGACTTGAACATTTACGGTATTATGCAAACATGTCATCTGATTTTGGATGGAAATAGTGCTGAATTACAACAATTTCCTACACAAAATAACTTCATGTGCAGTCGTATGACATTCACTGGGGAATTTGTATGCTGAAATCGTATTTGCTAGGATCGTGTTCTATCGTAATTCAAGTTAACACTGAAAAACATTAATGTTATGCACATCACAAGTTCCACAGAAGGATGTCCAAAGTGTGAAGCTTTTAACACAATTTGCTCTTCTTCTAACATCGCTATCCATATGTGCTTGCAAAACTGTGGCTGATAAATTGATTTTTTTTATGACGGAAACTAGCTGGATGGAAACTAGCTGACTTCATTATTCTTTTGCGGAATCAAAATGTCCATTGTTGTAATTATTGCAGGCTATTGCTCAACAGTTTGCATCCGTCATAATGCTGTACATGAAAGCTAGAGAGATTTAATAACAGTAATCTAAGTTTAAATAAGATCGCCTTTCGTGACAAAAAGATAGAAATGTGTATTATTCGACGATGTTTCTATCACTGTTCATAAATATCCCGTGTGTAGTTAATCAGTTGGAGACTTCACTTACGACTCTATTATGTGTCCCTAGTGAAGTAAAGGATTAAACTTATCACAAAATGATTTACAGTAATTCTTATTTTTTTTATGCTTCCCAGAAACCGGGTCCTTTTTTTATTGGTGTGTTTGACACGGGTTTTTTTAGAGGTCTGTGATTGAAAGATGACTATTTTCCAGCGTCGATGCAAGCATTCATTCGAGTGTTATCCATCTTCCCGAGGCAATGGACGTCAATTTAACTGACTAAAAAAATTAAGTTTCCAACCTTGCTGAACCAGGATGGATTTGGATCGTAGCCCCACCATTGGCTATCACGAAATATGACTCATATAATTCGCTTCAAACAAAATGGCGGCGCCCAGTCAAGAGAATCTGATCGATAATCAAGATCTATGTTGTAATTAATCAGGCCTTACACCTAGGCGTTTGATTACAAGCATGATATGATTTTGCAAATTCTGCAGTCAACCGAAATCTCCACGTTTAAATCCATGTTCTTTGCGAACCGGATAACTAGTTCGTTACGCGATTTTGATTGGACTATGCATAAACTCGTTAGTCCAGCCAAATTGTATCTCCGGAATTCTAGCCTAGTTCTGCAAGTGTGCAAACTGGACTTTTATTCGTCAATTAACGCTCTTACCACGGGAAGATGAGTGTCATCGGAATACAAATTAGTCTAAACTCTTCGAAATCTTTATTCTAACATGATTCCTAGTGAGCGTAAAGTGTATTTGAGTACAGACGTTTCTTTTATTCATTTGCTTGCTCGGCGTGTAATAGAGTCGACCCAGACCAAGGGCCTCGTCGTTTTATTTTGACATCTTACGTTTTTCTTATCAATCACGAACACATATTAGACTGAAGAAAAAGCTTACTATAAGCATGACGAAGCTTGAGTGTGGTTTATACAGTGTCATTCTATCTTCTGAGTTTGCTACCTTGCACAACCTTTGTGACAAATGATCAATTCCATTGTCGATTCATATTTGTTTGGTGATTTTCAGAGAAACATTTCAAGATTTTTTCCATTAATGGCTTGCTAATTCTATGACAACTCACGACTGTACATTGCGCATTACGTTGATATTTTGCAGCCTGACACCGAGTGAAACGAATAAAATAAATCTCTCTTAAACACAGTGTCACAATATGGAAGTTCAATATCTAAACAAAAGCGTCAAAACCATTTCCATAATTAAACTCTACTAATAAAACAGAGGCTCATGATGTATAAGTGTTATCATTGGTCGTCAGAAGAAAGATCAGCTTCGAGAAAAGGAATACCACAGATAGGACGGCATCGGAAGTGAAACCTGACAACCCGAAACACCCGAAGCATTGCGCCTGGACCATGCCGTTCCTCAGTGCACATGGGTAAGGTGGGCCTTGATTTGACACTTCAATGAAAGGTCGTCAAATTGCTTTCATCCATTGTAGTATTGTTGATTTAACAACAGTAACACGTAAGCTCTCTTATCCTGCTTTAATGCAGTATTTGTGATCAGATAATGAATGCGTCATCAAAATCGTGATGAACGCCTAAGGTCTATTGGCATATTTAAAACTGGTGGAACTCAGCGAGAGGTACTCACTATGTTCATTGTGTCTTAATCTGTGATATGCAGACTTTGGAACAGGTTTCTGCAGACACAGAATGTTAATGATAGGCCCGCACAGGACGTCCAAGGACAAGATCACAGATCCAGGGTCGATTAATTCGAAACCAGGTTTTAAGAAATCGAGCCGAAACAGCCAAACAAATCGCTGTTCACTTCAGCAAGGCCTCCGCAGGTCAATGACTGATCCGATGATTAGAAACCGTCTGCATGCAGCTAATCTGCATTCTCAGCAACCATGTGTTGTTCAACCGATAGGAAATTGGCACATTCCAGCCAGACGCTAATGATGTTTAGAACGTAGAAACTTGGGGAATAACCGATGGTCTTCAGTTGTCTCCAGATTCACTCTGGACTACTTGGATAGGCGTGAACGTGTCTGGAGGCGTGCTTACGAACGTCATGCGAAAGTCAACGGGAAGTAACAGTGCATTTTGGAGGTGGGTCTTTATTGATGTGATTGGTCACTGTGATTGCTATAACGCCACTCCCTATTGTCCATGGGAAGGTTACTACAAAGTACTACCGACACAGCAGACCAATAGCTGTGCCGTTTGCGCGCTTTGTCTTTCAAGATGATAACGTTTCTGAACTACCCCATGCTGACTACCTCATGCAGCACCACAGTAATTACCAGAATGCAATGACCAGCTATAAGTCCTGACCTTTCCCCATCTACTTGTAGCACATCAAAGGCCACCCGCTATTTTAGCCGAACTGGGACAGGCATCAAAACCGCAAGAGGAGTGGATAAGCGTTGTCAGTGAAAACAACGACAAAAGTTTCATATTGGGTAGCGAGACGTTTCCGGTTATTTCAACACATGCCTATTGTTAAAGAAATTGCAAACGCGTTACAAATTAATGTTATCCTACTCGATACACGTGTTGTCTGAAGAATGTTTGCAAAGTCTATTGAGCATCGACCAACATATTCACTGGCGGATTGATTGAGTGTGGACGTCCTGCTTTCCTCACAAGCGAATAAGGAAACCACATCGCCTACAATTGATGAACCATCTATCCGAAGAAACTAGAAATTACACGAGACATTTACTCCCAGACCAATACCTACATTCTTCACAGTGCGTTGTGTCCTATCCGCTTGCTTTGTGATCTCTTAGTTCTCTGTGATTATTTGCTTCAGTTGAAACTTGCTCCCGGCAACACATTGTCATTACGTTTATACTGCAGTATTACCTTTTCCTTCATTTCAGTCAACATTTGTTCTCTCTTTAGATGCAAGCCATCAGTTATGGACCTTTGACAGACACAAATCTCTTTAGGCGGTTACGGTATCTGTAACAGTACTAAGCGCCACTTTAACACTGAATGCGATTTTAGTGTTATTTTCTTATATATGCGTGTCTCTGGTATTCAGGTATCAGGTAGACGGGCATGTTTGCTGCAAGGGTGAAAACTAGTGTAACCACATGGTAAAGTAGTGCGGAGAAAAAGTGTCGATTCGATATTTGGATTGATGTTGGCATTTGGATATTTGAATAAATGTCGGCATTATTATCAGACATTCCAAGCATTTATGTACCTCAAAATGTTGTTGCCACCTAATTATGAACATAATAATAAGGCACAGATACCAGCATACCGATTATGTTATCCACTTGGCAATCGAACAAAATATGGAAAGATGTACGTTCTCTGCTCATCTTATTCTCATCTATTGAGTAAATAATTTATTTATTTTTATCTGGAAACCAAAAGTTTTAATATAATGTCCACAACTATATACAATCATCCAGAGTTGCATCTTATTAATTTAGAGTATATATTTGCGCATTATACATGAGCTACTATTGCGTTAGGTAGTGCTAACGTGGTACCATCTACACCAATAGGTATGGAACATATTGAAGCTGTTCAAAGAGAGTTTGGTTTAACGCAACCTTTTTCAGTTACATCTTGACGTTCAAACAGTCCACAGTATAATAGCTCATACTCAGGTCAGAACAAACCCTCATTTTTCACATTGTATATGATACTACAGAGTACAATATCAGAGACCCATATGAATCTATTTGTTATAGTTGCCAAATAAGTGTGATCTTGGTTACCCACGTAACAATAGTTCAGGCATATCATGACAGTTTGATGTGGGGGGAAGGCCAGAGTGGTGCAGGTCTTAGACGTTTATCACTTTGGTGAAACCCAAGAGCACGGGAATGGCGCTGACAAACCTAAAGCCGTGCTGATGAGCTAACCCAGGCTGATTCTGTCAGGATCACCCAAACCCTCTTTTCTGCATTTTATATCTTAATATGTACATACTAATATTAACAGAACATTGTCAGGTAGATCATGATGGTCAGTATTACTAACAATGACTGGACTTTCAATGATTAAAAGAATGATAGCATAGATCTACATGTATACTGGGCCTCCCTCAGATGTCAGATGTTCATAGTATGTTCTGTGTATTAAATAAAAAAATATTTACGGAAGAAATCACTCACAGCAAGCAACTGGTCAAAATGACCCCATTGCCTTTCCTAATTTCGAACACTAACAAAAAACCTATTTCAACTTGAATTTGAAGATGTAATTCCAATTTCCTTTTTTGACAAATCCATCGGGCGGGTAGAGTTAACGTTTCGCACACAAGTAGTACAGGGACTTTCGTGGCACACTTGATATTCTGTCGGGTAAAAAAGTGAAACGAAAGTCAATTCACGTGATGGCAGCATTCAGACAAAACTGCCAAGCTAAGCAGCGGGTAAAAATCCTTTAAACGTGAGAGGCTAGTTATTCAATCAGTTGGGATCGAAACAGGAGATGGTAACATAGGTTCCTCATTGCGCGGTAACGAACCTACTTCGGTATTTGACAGCGAAAAGATGAATGAGGTTTTGAAAAGGATATTTAGCATGTGCATCACATTAACACGCAGAGCTGATGTTGTAGCATTTTATATTTGCAGATCAACTCCATCATCAAACTGTAATGCATGTCAAGATTACCATGATGGTTGTGTTTCACAACAGGATTGATGTGGTATATATGGCTAGAACTGATCGATAAGAGTAACATACAATATTTTCTAAATCTCATAAAACAAACATTTACTTCATTAGGCAACAGGTCCTCGTGCTCTAACCTCTAAGTAGTTGGGTGTCTGTACCGTTCGCATTTTCTACTGCTCGGTGAAATGTCTATAAGTTCGTCTTAAATAGACAAAATACTCATTATGTAAAATGTACATGTCATAGAAATACTCTTTCTTACATGAACATACATTTCCTATTTTGCTCACTAAGGACAACATGCAAGTTACCGAAAAAGGTACGGTGGCATGGAAGCAATAGGTTTTTCTTAACGTTGCTAATTTCAACTAGCTCTAATTCACGAACCTCTCACATGTCAGTGTTGTGTGTAGTAATGTCAATTATTATGCATTTACACATGCATAGAATTAGAGGATTGCCCTTTTCGAAATTATCGCATGCCAGTTATGACCGGGAATACAACTGTAAACACCCCACCTGCTTACTGTCCTGTGAGCACAATATTCGTTTCACCAGAGTGGTAAACATCTGCGTCACTCTTGGTTTCTCAGCGTTCCTCCAACAGTAAGCTAAAGGGTCATGAAATAGACAGTGCAATTTCTACGTTACCGTCACCGTAATATCTGTGATGTATTTAAAAAATATACGACTCGTGGTCGTTGTTTATCGTCCCAAACCGCTGCAGTTGAATAAACCAAGAGGGGCGCTGCAATTTTCACGTTGATTATCTGCACATTTTCTCCCAATACCGATTGTCATATCTCTGCCAGCTGTGGATGCGATCGTTAGGCCATTGCGTTCATCTGCGATGTCCAGCTACATCCGTTGGGAACAACTCACTAGACACTTCCCTCTAAAAAATAACGTCGTCTAATTTACGACGTTATCACGTTGCGAGCGCATGTTTAAATCTCCAGACATGACGTCAAGATAGAACATTATTTAATCGTGAAATAAACCACTCTTCGTTCTTCATTGTTCTTAGCGGTTTATCGAATAGCTATCTTTTATATATCTTTAATATGTGCGTCGCGATATGAATAAGCTCTGCACCAAAGAATTTGGTTTTCTTGTCATATAAGGTGTATGAACAGTGCTGGTGTGATCTCTTTGATCATATACATGTATATCTGAATAAGTATGTAATAAGAAACATGTGGCAAACTAAGGGCTTTTATTTGCTTTTTACCCCACATGTACTCTGTTCAGGTTGTCTTTACTGGAACATCGCCAAACCATCACACAAATACTCAAAACATGCTCTCTCCATGATTGCAGCTTGATATAAACATATTCTCAAACGATTAGGTTTACAATATTCAAGGCCTTGGTAAAGCTTTTAAAGGTTTTATGGTAGACACGTGAAGATGTCATTTTCGCATGAACAATTGACTTGCCTCTGCATGCTTTTGTGCCGGGTGACATGAGTGAGGTGGGATACGTTCACCTATCTATTTGGAACGAGTTTGGTCGCCTTACTTTTGAATGAACAAGTAACACCACAAGAAACGCCCGAATAGAAATCATCAGAAAAACGTGTCTGATATATAACGTGTCCAAGACAACCAATCTCACTTTGAGTCCCTTAGATGCCGGGAATTACTGCGTCTGGTTTTGCCACGAGTATGAGCCTTTGCTTGGCTTGATTGTGCATTTGCCAACGTGAATAACGTCAACGGACAGCGGTTTGGGGGCCTTCTAGCCACATTAAACTGACATGCTGTGATACTGTTCAATGTGGAATCAATGTGGTTTTGGTTGCGCTTCTAATCCGTGTATCTAAATTATAACTATGTGAGTGAGTGAGCGAGTGAGTGGGTGGGTGAACTATGTATGACACCATACATTCTAATAGAGTAATGCACACATGAGATTAGATCCAGCTTGTACTGTAAGGGGTTCTTAAATAGAACAGAACAAGAAATCAATGTTGGTCTTGCCTCGAATGATGATACTGATTGTGCAGTAAAGGAGACGCAGATAAATGTCACACGCCGCTAGTCCGATACACATACCTTTCAGAATACCAGATATTCTATATTATACTGCAATAACAACAAAGTACATGTATATGTAGTTGCAGAAGAATATATAGCAAATGGTCTTTGCTTTCTATTTTGATGAAATCCATCATTCCAAGGTGAGGAAAATATCGATCGCTTTATGTAAATTAAGTTAATACCTCAATGGATATTATGAGATGTTTTGAGAAATAGGAAACCGCTTTGCATGTTTCTATTGCCAAATACATGTTGGGATCTGAACATGAGTGGGTGAATGTTGTTGATCACGACGCAATCAGCACTTCTACAGATACATCTAAATGAGGATTGCCGGTAAATAACCACGACGTGGAGGAAGGAAGACACACAGTGGACCAAATGTGGACACACAATCCATTTAGTCATCTCTTATGAAAATCATATGCTACACATGATCAGGGCTACAGTGGAACCTCCATGTATAATATGACCATGAATCTGGACGTGAATTGGAGCATCATGTCGCCAGCGATAACTGACTCCATTGTCGCGGATAACGAGAGCTACTGTTTCTCCTGCTCGATTCTACAGTGGAATCCCCATGCGGAACATGGACATGAAACTGGACGTGTATTGGAGCATCATGCCGCCAGCGATAACTGTCTCCATTGTCGCGGATAACGAGAGCGTCACCATAGTCACGCAGTTTGACGATATGTTGGGAAACCTTGTGCCACCTTGGTCAAGCAGTTAAAGTACTGTCGGAAATGCTAGAAAAATGCGTTTTGCCCGTTAAAAAAAGACTGTTGCTATTGAAATATCGAATAACTACCGATCGACCTACCTGTGGTTTGAAGTATTTCGGACAAGACCCGAGACGATCCGGGGTAGAATAGGTCTTCAGCAACCCATGCTTGCCGTAAAAGGCGACTATGATTGTAGTAAAAGGCGACTAACGGTATCGGTTGGTCAGGCTCGCTGACAGACCGCCGTCATATAGCTGGGATATTGCTGAGTGCGGCGTTAAACAACAAACCAACCAACCAATTTCGGACAAGGAAAAGGTGTCCTGTCGACAATTTTACAGGAGAAAAAATCGAACGAAAACAGTAAGTTCGGATTTAAGTCCAATAATGGCAGTCTAAAACGGACTATAGAAATATGCGCACGTGACTCCGTTAAATGATAATAATGTAGTCTTCCGAAAACATCTCATCAACACAAAAACAATCACATGGAGAAATTATAAATGTGCATCTTCTAAAATAACAAAATGACGCTGCGTTTGTTTTATCAACACTGCTCCTGTTACTGTGATATATGCTATTTTCATAGCCCTGTGACGTGTATTTATTAAATGAAGCCGGAAAAGCATTTTTCTAGCATTTCCGACAGTACTTTAGATGATTCGTGAGATCCTTGTGTCATCATGCTCACGTGGTGGACTGACATGTGAGATACCTTGTGAGGATACAGTGGTGTCATCACTGAATTTCAGAGATCCAGGTTTTACTTTTCATCACTATTTTGCTTTTTAAGCCCCGTGGAATTTGTTTCGGCAGATATTCAAGACTCTGGCACGGACATTTCTGAAATGCTTCACCATGGCACGCGCAAGGGGATGATTTGCAGGGGTAGTCCGAGTCACTCAAAGAGGATGATTTGCGTGTGATGTTATCTGTATTTTGATTGCACTAAAACTATTGTTTGACAGATACACGTACCAGGAATTAGGGTCGTATTCCTTTATACTACTATATTTTGTGAGGTGAACTGTCCTCCAGTGCTGATGAACAATTTCCAAATCGCTCGGTTAATTATCAGGCAGATCCTCAAGAGTAGTGCAAGTATTATTCGATAGAAATGGTCAAGAGTTTGTATCTATCGGTTATGTTTGTACAGTTACATAATTGCATTCACTCACATTACCATATGCGTGTAAATGGTGACATTTTGCATCGGCATAAGGAGTCCGGTATAGAATGTCCCCGGAAACCGACGCTGCTCATGGGATGCAACTAAGCATAAATTAATTTCAGACTTGAAGACTGGGTTGTGTCCATGTCATCGTACCCCTAGCGTGTTGATCATAGTTTATGATTTCAATCTGACTAATCCAGATTCGATTATATACAGGCTGCCGTCATATAAGTGGAATATAGTTGATTGCGGCGTTAAACAACAAACGAACAAACGTCATCCTGCAAGTAAGGGCATACCAACAGGTATAGGATGAAGGTCAATAGAATATTCATTGTTCGGAAGGTATTAGTGTCATTAGGATTTCTGTCTGAGCTTTCACATGGCACATCTCGCAAATGAATATTTTTATACAAACCATGCTACATCTAAGGCCACCACGTTCAGTGATGCAATGTAACTATTCAAACGTTAATAATTCATGACGTTGATTCTGCAAGCATAGCCCTTTCAAGACAGGTGTTGTGTTTCTATCCCTTTCATGTCAGATAAACTGGCATTAGTGACAAGACGAATGTACAACCTTCATGCGGACTTAGATGCTGTAATCTGTTAGCCATTCACATTCACATCCATGTTTGTTATCACACGTTACTCTTTGTAAGTGTCCTTTGGCGTGAAAAAGGCCATATGTTACGTTTCCTTGAGGAAACATGCTGCTCAGTAGGAAATGTCACGGACACAATAAACATGCTGTTTGACTTTGGAGTTATCGGTAATTGCTGCAACTGGTGCCCGTGCTCCGGTAGTGTCAAAACTGTACTCGAAAATAGACCATGGCTAGGTCGGTGGTCCATATTTCCTTCGTCAAAACTAAGTTAAACACGATTAAGGAAAAGTAAACCGTTACGTTACCATGGAGGCAAAGTCTTTTCGCCGGTAGCATGGTCGTTAGAAGTCTCATCCAGAAGTGATCTTGAACCTTATACAAACCACACACATTGCATCAACTGAATGTTGTTCGCATGAGATTAATGCTTCTTGAAACAATTATAGGCTGCCATAAGAGAGATAAACTTTTAAAAAATGGAAGCTACATGTGCAATGTATACATTACATCATTTAAAAGTGCCCTGTAAAATGTAAATAACTGCGGTGAATTGCGAAAACACTGCAGTAAAGTGTACTATTACCTATACGGGCTACATATGCAGTGTAATATTTTTTTTGTATATTTGCACAGTGTGCAATTAGTGAGTCTCGAAGCTGATTGGTCAGTTTAACAAAGATCAATTTCATTGGAACGACGGGACTGTTTTTTTAGTTCATTTACAAATCCATTGCATTAATTCATTTACGTGCTACAATCAGATTTTTAAGACAAGAAACATAGTTGCATATCAACGACATGATTTCACGTTATAATCAACAGAGCATTTATTTCCTATGATTTTTAGATTACAATAAACAAAATTTAAAAACAACAACTACGTGTGCATTGTTTGTGAACAAACATGGCTGACAATTTGAAACCTGTCAAAGTAAATTACCTCGGTAAAGGTCTGCCAGGAAGAGCTATAATTCAACGTCTGAAAACATTTAATGTCTTTGTTGTCAAAACGGTTTATGGCCAGAATGAAGTTCCAAGAATCATATTGCGAGTGTTGCCAGAAAATGTCTCTAGTGCGCCAAAATCGACACCACCAAGCCCGGGTTTGCCAGCGTCTGTGCTAGAGGACTTGCTGTTTGACGATTTTTCGACACCCCGAATCCAAACACCCGACTAATTGAAGACAGGCTTGCCTTTGTGAACGATGACGACATCGATAAGTTTTTAACTGCCACTGAAAACGAAAACACAATAAAAAAGACTAAACTTGACATTAATGTAGTTCACAAATTTGTACAAGATAGCTAAAAAGACACAACAAGAAAGGTGGAAGAAATTGGCCCCAGTTAATGTTCTCCGGTGGCCGTTTATATATTGTATCGGAATGTTCACCAGCTAGATTTTTCTAATGATGACAGTCCATTTCATCTTGCACCCAACTCACAGTTCGGGGTAAAATCTGTCAACGCGTGGTTTTAAACGCAAACATGTTGGCAGAAATAAGCTCGGCTTTCCTATAAAGACCATGGCTTCCAGTGCTGGACTATCTACGGACAAAAGGTCGACGAACCATAGCGCTGGAAAAAGGAATGATCGATCCTTTATCCGACAATGGTGTCCCAGAGCATCAGATTATGCAAGTTTCGGGTCATAAGAACTTCCAGTCTATCAACAGCCATTCGTCATTCATTCCAACACTCTGACTGCAATTGTAACTTTCAAAGTTTACCTAATTTTCGTTACTTTTCTCGAACAAACATGACATCTGTACACCCCCTCTTTGTTGTGACAAGTTTTGGCATTGTTTTCGAATGACACCTAGAAAAAGAACAGGTTTTCCGTGTTGTCTCTTCTTTATGTGATATGCACGTCTATGCTCGACGGCAGGTGTCTGTCACCAGATAGTGTACGCCGTGTAAGTCAGACAGAAATACAACAGTAATAACGTGATCTTTGAAGATTATTAACAGAACAATATTTTCAGGAGGAACAACAAACATGTTCACCGAGTAATCCGGTTTGAGTGAGTAGACGGTGTTTTCCCCCACGCGGATTGATACAAAACAGCTGATCCTTGATTGACAACAGTATCTTTTCTTGAAGCATGTCCTTAAGATGAAATGGGTTATAAATAGAATAACCCTCTCGGTACGAGTGATTATTATAGCTCATTAGATATCAATACCATGACATCTAAAACATATGCAAATACATGTTAGATCGATATTAAGTTTAATCACTATTATGTTACGTTACCCATAACGTGCAATGAGTCATAACATACAAATCTGTCTATGCAACAAGTCCATTTGAAATACTCATTCAGCAATGACAGGCCCAATTATACAAGTTAAAGACTATTTAAATTGGATCAGTGTTGTTTTCTTTATTAAAACATATGTTCTCTCTTACATTTCTATCTGGACCTTGATATTTTTGCCAGTTGATAGTTTCGAAGTTCCTCTTTTGCTCATTCACACGAAGATTGGGTGCGGTAAATAGTACTAACTTCTCATGCAAATTCTTTTATCCGTTCATGCTCCAATGAACATTTTCAGTTTTTGTAATAATTAAACACACCGGGACTTAAAACATTGCATGCTAATTTCGCCCCCCATAATGTAAATATAAACGACAAAACCCTTTCTATATTCATAAGAAATCACTGCCAAAAACAGAGTCGATTAAACGATTCCGACTATTTCATGGGCACGTGTGTATGAATCACTAACAAATAGTGATGATACCAGGGGTTCGCGAAAGAGTGAGCGTATCCTGCCCCATCGGTGGTACGCCACAAACACATGCAAAGGCAAGGCAAACACAAATTGTTCACCTAAAATATTCACGGGAATATATCTTCCAAGTACAAACAGGGAATTACCTCGAACATCATGCGAAAAGTACTTTTCTTGTACTTTACGTATATAGAAAAGAATACATCGAAAGGTGTTTATTTTCCATTACATCAGGGACTACGATGGGTTGACATGTGGCTTTTGTAAAACACAGCTTACGATATTGCGTGGACCTTCTCGGATACATCGAGTGCGATATATTGTTTATTGATCATACGAAGTACATATTTTAATGTAAATATAGAACAATTGTTATTCGTTGAACAGATCAAAACGGTTGTGTATGTATATTAAAATGCATACACCTTAGTACGATGTGTGCGCAAACAAGAGAGCAACAATCAACATGAATTAATATGTTTGAATGCAGAATATATAACTCCACGAACAACTGTCCAACAGCGCCAATCTTTGAATATCTAGTGGGTAACTCACATCGCCAATTACCACGTTGATCAATCAACATTGATTGCTGGATGCATCAGCTGAGTTCACATCCTGGTTTTACCGTTTCGGCAAAAAATATAACGCTGTGTTACCATCAAGGAAGTTAGTGTTTATTGCACCTCCTTATTTTGAAGAAGGGAGGATTAACAAAATCGAGTTTGCTTAGAAAATGTGTGTGATGGCTTCCAAAAAAGGTCAAGGTAATCTTCAGAATAAGAACAGGTAATCTACCTGAACACACGGAATATTAGATAGATCAAACCAAAAAATTATCATTCATATTTTGGACATCAGATACGTTGTTCGGATGATTTGTTTCCGGCCGTGTTTGTGGTGTTATTTGTTCGTGTAATCATGTTCAATCGTCAAATTTGGAAATGTCTACCGTAAAACATTTTCAAAGCCTTACTGAGGCCTTGGATAACCTTGATCAAACAACTCCTGAGCATGAGTTGTGTGACGCTTTTTGAATATTGCTTTGAATATTGCTCGACATAAAGGGAAAGTTGAAGTCATCGCTCTTGTCATGCAGTCCTGTTGAGAGTGTTTTGTTACTCTGAATCTTTATGCATAGATCTAAATATGAAACAGATGAGGCGGTCTCACTGGCCTCGTTCATTTCTAGTTCAGGTGGGTAAGTCAGTGGAAGGGAATTGGCTTTTACTGAACGATATCAAATCATCCATATACCTGAGGCTTTAGTTAAACTTCTTGGCCAAATTAACTTGCTTTGACATTGCAAATCCGAGCAGAAATTTTGATTCATGTGCATAAAGAAACAGATCAGCAAGAAGGGGAACTTAATTTATGCCTACTTCTTGCCTAAATGTCTTACCCAAAAAATTGACATACATGTAGGTGTTACCCATGAGGAAATCCAGCATTTCAAATGCTGTTTTCTCAGTAAACCTCAGATGGCATTTGCTTTCATTTTTTACAAATTGAACTGAACCTCTGCAGATGGATACGTAACAATATCTATGGTCACCACGGGATAGCGGTGTATGAAGTTGAAAAATCAAATGTTTTGAACTGAACCTGATTCTTCTCTGAGATTGCAAAAAGTAAAGCAAATCCTTTGCGTCTCCTTTGGGAATCCACATGGTATTAATTCGACTTGTCTCAAATACTTCATGTAAATGTAAAGATGTGATGCCCTTCCATGATTGTATTAGAGATTATGGTTAATCTTTGAGACAGGGATTTGGTTGTACATGTGCTGGACCAAGCAATATATCTCTTTTCAGGTTTTAGAGTCAAGTCAAAAGTTGATAGTACTGGTACATGGTTTTGAGCAGATTTCTTCCTCATTTAACATACTGGCCTAAAATGTGGCATTTTTTATATGTCATGAATACCAAGTTCTTCGATCAAGCAATGTCTGTAGTGATTTTTACATATAACATTTACGTTGTTTGAGGTCTTGTCAGTGGGAACAACTATAATCATTTCTTGTGGGACAGCCAGACTAAGGTTGGGTTTGTTCCATTTCTGTGTCCTCTTTTTCACTTTGTGCATTCTACCAATGACGCCATCACGCACTGACGTACCCACTATGGAAGACATTGAATAGGTTCATCTTCTCTTTTGGTCCATCGACAACATCCATAGTGATTTTAATTTATGAATGACCGAAACTGAGTCATTTCCTCCTTTGCTCTTATTCATACTGAGAGCAGGTGCGGTAGATTATACAACATAACTTTGACGTAAATTCTAAACTGCAGTGACATGTAAAAACGTCTGACCTGAAGTATATATTAAGTTCATTTACTTTTTTCCAAAGAGTAATAGCAGGTGTGTTAATACAAAGTATAATGAATTGTAATTGCATTACGGTGAATTGTAAAACAAATTCCGGTAAACTCATGTAAACTGTACTAACCTCTGACATACATTGTATTTTGTAATAAAAAGTTAATTTTGATTTGACGGTATACAAAGATATCTGCATGTGATTAGACAGTATGCTAATTGGAAATGAAAATCCAGATATCTAAAACATTTAAAAATGAAGCCGTTGATTACATATTGTCACTTTTAATCATCATTTTATTACTTCATCCATGTGGGGCATGGGTGGCCCAGTCGTCTAAGGCGCCGCGATTCGCGGTGCAGAATTGCGTCCCTTGAGCACGCCAGAAACTTGTGGGTTCGTATCCCGGTTCGCCCCGATTATGTTTCCAGGTTCGTCAGCACCATGCCCGTGCACGTAGGTTTCACCGAAGTGGTAAACGGCTGAGACCTGTATCACTTCGGGCTTTCCTCCCACATTAAGCTAACACGCCGCGATATAACTGGAATACTGTTTAAAGCAGCGTTACACCCAACTCACTCACTTATCCATGTACTAGCCTCTGACATACATTGTACTTTGTAATAAAATTCTAATTTACATTTGACGGTATACACGGATACCTATATGGGCTTAGGAAGTAAACTAATTAGAAATAGAAATCCAGAAATCTAAAAAAATTAAAATGCAAGTCGTGGATTACTTTTTGTCCCATTTAATCATCATTATGTTACGTTAGCTGAGACATCTTCTAGAAAGACAATCTCATTTATCAAACATAAGCCTAATTATACTTCTCAAAGAAAATGTTAATTGAATCCGTTGAAATAAATGAGTTCTTACTGAAAAATAGGTAATAAAAGTACTTTCATATCTTCTCTCTGAATATGGTCCGGCTTTGAAAACAGGGTCATTTCCTCCATTGTCTCATCCATAGTTACTGAGCACAGGTACGATGGTAACTTGTAATAGCTTTTCATGTACTAACTTCTATTATTCGCTCAGACTCAAACGAACTTCGACTGTGTTTTCAACTTAAACATGGCCCATTTAGTCTACCGTTGTGTTAAAAGATCGACTGAATCATTTCCTCCATTCATATTAATATCGGGTGCCGTACATTGTTGTAAACTGCTGCTCACGTGACTTGTAATAACTTCGACCTCCCCTAAAACCGGTTCTCTCCATGATTGCCGCTTGATATATACATATTCTACAATCATTTCAAAGAGTCAACAACGACTCTTGCTCTTATTTCGATTTATACAGAAAAACACTCCTACAGTGAAGTGTATATAACTCTTGGCATAATATGGAACCGTTTTAACACTTAAATACTGTTCCAAGCGACGTTGAAAGCTAGAGTAGCATTCGTTCAGTCGTCTAAGTTGCTCCAATTCTTTGTGCAGAGTTGCGGCTCGAAGCAGTTCCAGGATCCGACGGTCATTGGTTCAAATAAAGTGCTCGTGGGTTTGGCCAAAGGGGTAAACGTCCCCGATAGGACGCCTTTGAGGACCCTGCTGACACATTACGCTTTCACGCTATGGACTAACTGAAATACTAATTTTGATTCCTATTCTTAATCGGTACTTCTTTCTAGATTCGGGTTTACAGTATCACTGTCAATAAGTCGAAGGCGACTGTGTTGTGATGGCGAAATTTATCTTAAAGACTGGGATGGGGAAAGACTTGAACTTACATATTTCTTATCAAAAGACAATACATTCTGAACTCATTGGCATTGTTTGCTATTTGCATTCTTCAGGCCCAGATCTACGACGTCTCGTAGTATGCATTGTATTACAATAACTGGCGAGCGAGCGATGTCTTGGTTAGACGTGTTAGAAGTTGTTTTCTTTATGGGCAGAATATACATTTCACAACTTAGTGTCTACAATTTTCGAAAACCATAGTCAAAATTGTATTTAAACACTTGTATACTTATTTTCATACGAACAACTTAGAGGTGTCAATTAGAGGTGTCAATCCAGCTTCCAAGGGGGCCATTCCACTGTCCATCAACTGTCTGAAATACCATCAATTATGTACATCATTAGACATCATACAGAGTATCGTATTTTGGCGACGTACATAAATAAATGTATATAAAACTTTTGACTGCGTGTGGCACGAAGGGCTCATTTACAAGCTGGAAAGGTATGTTAAATATAAAAAGACAATCGTTAGAATGGCTTTTAAGTTACATAAATAATCGTAATCAGAGTGTTTGTCAATGGAGCCCAATCACAGCCAATCTATACTCAACAACAACAGTTCATGTGACACCAATATTTTAGTGTATTTTTCAAACAAGGAAAGTTTTTGTTTTCAATATTGTAGTACATATATGGAATCAAGTCACAAAAACGCAACTGCTACAGAAAAGCATGCATTCCATGCAAAAGTTGACTTTTATGCAAACCCCATGCATTTCACTACCCAAGAATGGGTATAAATACATGTGCGTTAACGGGATTCCATATACATTGTTTAGCATCGTGCTGACAACAACCACTCAGAAAAACAACAAAATTACGCAATTATTCAACATTACGAAATGCAACGCCTGTCCGAAAATGAGCGTCTGCGAGCCATTGGTATGCTTGAAGCAGGTTCGAGTCAACGTGATGTTGCAAGACAATTTAACGTCAACAGAAACACCATTTAGTGTTTATGGCAACGTTGGCAACAGACGAATGCAATCAGAGACCATCCTCATAGTGGCGGGCCACGCGTAACCAATAATCGACAAGACAACTGGATATGCTGGACGGCCATGCAGTGGGGTTAGGTTCTATTCACTGACGAGTCTCGTTTTCACCTCAGCCACAGCGATGGACGGATTCGAGTGTACCGACGTCGAGGTGAACGTTACGTCAATCATTGTGTCATGGAAGAAGCGTTATGGTATGTGGTTGGATTAAAACAAGACAGAGCACCCGTTTGATAGTGGTAGAGGGAAATCCAAATTGACAGCGCTACGGCGACGAGATCATCGGCCCTGTTGTTCTACCGTTTTTGCGTCGTCGTGGCCCAGGCATTACCTTTCAACTTCGTGTTCCACAGGCACTCCAGGAACTTCGAAACATGCTCCAGCAGATATGGACAGATATCCCACAGGACTTTGTGCGACGCCTGGTCGATTCCATGAGACGAAGATGTGTTGCTTGCATCGCAACCAGACTTTACTTGTTTGAAATATACACTAACATATTGGTGTCACAGGAACTTTTGTTGTCGAGTATATATTATTTAGCAGCAGATTTACCTTCAGTGAAAACATCGCCGAATTAATTGGGACGTATATACATTACAGCATATTTTTAAACATTTCCTAACTGTTTTTATAAAGGATTAAATTTAACGGATTTATATGCTTATTATGAGTCGTTCACTTTGAATAAAAATTAGCTCTCGAAACTTATCCAACTCTAATTTATGCATAACCACAAATCTGCAGCTACATGTATCATGACAAGGAATGGGCATACACGTTGCGTTCGTCTTTATCGACTGCGTACATTAGGATTTTTAGTGTATATTTTCATGTTATAAATACATGGTAAATTGGATATATATCCACAGGAAAGGATATTCGTCTATGGCTTATGACAATTGTACATTGATAAATATTTTCCACAACAGCAACAAATCTTAATGACAAAACATCAACCCCTCATATTTTGACATGAGTCACTGATGACATATGTTTTGTCCCCACCTCCACAAAGCATTGTCTTCCCCACTTGATATAGCGTTGGCATTGCTGCGCAATCCCTGTGGATTATAAGAAACTCCATTTTGGCCAAAGTCATGTTCAGTAATTAATGAGAGAAGTCTTACGGATGAAGAATATACGTCAGACGTTATACCATTTCACCGGAATATAAATGAATGAGAGCAATTCCGGAAGAAACGCCTCGTTTGTTTCTTTCAACTCAATGGTGATGGAAATGGGTTGTTTTAGTTCTGTGTTGTCTGAACAAATGGGAGATGTTGTTACAATTTTAGTTAGAAGTTGTTCTCTGCAGTTCATTAGGATTTACCGCACCTGCTATCAATATAAATGAGATCAATAGGGGAAATGAGTCAGTTTCATTCATATTTCATAAAGATCGAGGCAGAAAATGAACCATGTTTAAGTCGAGGTCTGAACGAATGATAAACATAATTACACCCTGATCTCAGTATGATTGAGGGTACTGGAGGAAGTGACTCTGTCTTCCCCGTGTTCCATGCCGAGCCACATCGTGTCCAGGTTTTTGTGTACATATAACCTATATTTCTCAAATAAACGACAACAAATATTCACATTAATCTGTCGGAAAATTGGGCTTATGTTTGATAAGTGAGATTTTCTTTCTAGACGCAGCTTTTATTACAATTCATCCCAGGGCAGATATTTCAATTGACCGCAGTATTACATTTTGTCACAGTGTGGTGACAATTCGCCATCGAATTGTACCGCAGTATTATTTCATTTCACCGTAGTATTATATTGTACCACAGTGGTTTTACAATCCACCGCAGTTTATTAGAACTTATTTCGTAAAATGCCCGCTGGTTTGCGCTGTGTACATGGTCTTTAACTTTTATAAGTATTCTAAAACCTTTATCAGGAATATGAAAGTGATCACAAAACCATTCCAGAGACATTTAAGCAAAATTACTTAACCTTACCACTGAAATCGGCAGTCCAAAGCGTCCTACAGACATACTTCTATTGTATCAATATTATATTAGTGTCTGTGTCTTCGATTTCGATTAATGTATAGTCTACCTTAAATGCCATATATGTATCTACAGAAAAATGGAGAGAACAGATATGTCTAAGAAGACATGGCTCAATATCAGTCTATGTCAACATTCAGCCCTTTATACATTATACATGCATGGTGGTTCATCCTTACCTAGACCGCCTCCGTGGTCTTGTGGTAGAGCGTCCGCCCGGAGAGCGGAAGGTCCAGGGTTCGATCCCGGGCCGCGTCATACAAAAAGACGTTAAAAGAATGGAATTGTTGTTACCCTGTCTGGCGCTCGGCATTAAGGGTCTAAAACAAGGACTGGTCGGCTCGGAGTCAGTATACTGTGTCTGAGTGGGGTATTCATGTTAAACTGCAGCATGGTATCTCAGTGAGCTAGCACTATAAATCGGCATCAGTCCGGACTAGTACAAGCAGCCACACACACACATACACGTGCATGCACGTCGCTATATAAGTGCAATAATCTTGGACGCGACGTTAAACCCAATTTCACCTCACCTCACCTCATCCTTACCTGCATCCGATTCGGTTTTTAAGTCAGTCACACTGCTACACAGGAGAGTTTAGCGTCCTTTAGCATTTCCTGTGACCGATCCCCTCAATTCGTACTATACAAACGACTTCCTTTCCTTTTTTTATGTCTTTAGGTAATTGACTGTGTTCATATCTGAGAATTTCAATCTGTGTGTTACTGCCAAATCTATTCCGCCTTTGATGTTATCGGTGTTCCAAAACAGGGGCAGTTTCACATATTGTTTTATTGTATTTAAAACCAAAATTATTTGTGTTCCTCTAGGAAATGTTGCAATTACGTTTCAGCTGAGCTTGTTTATCTTCGTTTCCCTGCTAGACAAATGTTTATATTGATTTTTTTCTGACTGTAACTTTTACCAATTTCCGGTTCGTGTGAAAAGTAATTTTCTTATGGATTACGTATATAGAAAAGAAGACGTCGAGATGTTTTTATTTTACACTACATCAGTGACCACGATGGATTGATATATGGATTTTGTAAAATACAGCTAACGATATAGCCTGGACTTTCTCGGATGCGATGTGTTATATTATTTATCACACGAAGTATGTATTAAAATTTAAATATAGGACAATTGCCATTTGTTGCACAGATGAATTCGGGTGTGTGTGGGTATTAAAATGCACACAAAAACGATGTGTGGGCAAACATGACAGCAACAATCAACATGAATTATGTGTTTCAATGCAGAATATATCATTCCACGAACAGCTGTCCAACAGCGCCAATCTTTGAATATCTAGTCGGTAACTCCCACCGCCAATTACGACGTTGATCAATCAACATTGTTTGCTGGATGCATCAGCTGAGTTTACATCCTGGTTTTACCGTTTCGGCAAACATATAACGCTGTGTTACCACCAAGGAAGTTGATGTTTATTGAACCTCCTTATTTTGAAGAAGGGAGAATGAACAAAATCGAGTTTGCTTAGAAAGTGTGTGTGATGGCTTCGAAAGGAGGCTAAGGTCACCATCAGAATAAGAACAGGTAATCTTGCTAAACACACACGGAGTTTTAGAAAGGAGATCATACCAAAAAACTGTCGTTCCTATTTCTGATACATCAGACACGTTTTTCGGATGATTTATATCCGGACAATTCTTGTGGTATTACTTGTTCGAGCAATCATGTTCATTCATAAATGAAGCGACAAAACCCTTTCCAAATAAAAATCTCTGCTTTAAGCAGAGTACATTGTACGATTCCGACTACATCAATAGCATGTGTTTATGAATCATTATCAAATAGTGATGATACCAGGTGTTCGCGAAAATGTGAGCGTATCCTGCCCAACCGGCGGCACCCGTCATAAACACATGCAAAGACAAGTCAATTGTTCACCTGATAAAACACGGGAATATATGGTCCAAGTCATCGGTATACTTATTTTAGGCCCTTAATGCCGATCGCCAAGCAGGGTAATAACAATACCATCTTTTAATGTATGTATGACGCTGTCGGTAATCGAATCTCCGAACTTCGTAGTGCTTATTGCAAGATAATTTTTATGCATGCCTTGGGCACTCAAGAAACCTATGATCGTGGGTTCGAATCCTGGTTCGCCGATAATGTTTCAAGGTGTGTCAAGCATACCCGTGGTTAAGATCTAAGACCTGCATCACTTCGGACTTTCCTCCCACATCAAGCTGACACGCCGTGATATCACTGGAATACTGTTCCAAGCGGCGTTAGGCCCAACTCACTCATTCTCTCTCATATGCTGTGCAATGTCGTGTTCTGTAAAACGAATTTGAGATGAGAGAACCTTTGATACATGGTGAATTCAAGCTGAATCATATTTCTATTTCTTTGTGATTTTCAGAGTGAATAAACAGATTAAGATTTGTTTTCATAAATGGCTTTTTGATTTATCAAAACGCACAACAGACATTTAGTCATCATTTTGCAATGTTGCGCTGAAATACACTGACATGCAATCTGTGTTAAACACACAATATGGAAATTCAATTTTGTCATGATCAATTCAACACACGCCTGTAAATTTCAATTATGTTTCATATTTATGTTATGAAAGTGGTCAGAAGTGTGCGTTATTTTCAATGGTTACCCAGTCCACAATCCCATCGACCGCCGCTCTCGATTGTCCTGAATATACCAAAAAAACCTAATCATATATGGCGGCAGGAAATCGTACTGCAGCTCTTCATAATTTTCAAAATTGATTGAGGAGTGTAGACGTCCTGCTTTCTATGCATCCGAAGGGGGAAACTACTCTCGTGGGCAAATGGAGGAACTCTCGATCTGTAAACGCCAGAAAAGACAGGAGACTTTTACCTCCGGACCAATTCCTGTATCTTCACACTATGTTTGGTGTCAGTGTCAGTGGCAGCCACAGTTTTGTCTGCTTGCTTTGTGATCCCTAAGTTCTCTGTGATTATTTGCTTCAGTTGAAACTTGCTTCTGGCAACACAAGGTCATTACGTCTATACTGCAGTTTTCCTTTTCTTCAATGTCGTCAACGTTTGTTCTTCCTTTAGAAGCAAGCCAGCAGTTATGGACCTTTGACAGACACAAATCTCTTGAGGCGGTTACAGTATCTTGGTAAAATTATTTGACGCCGCTTAAGCCTTGAATACAAGGTTAAGGGGATTTTCTTACATCTACATGGATTAAGCATCATGTGGACCGACATGTTAAGTGTAAAAGTAAACACTGGTGCTGTGTGTGAGCAAACTACAATCGATTATGCCTCAGGTTGTTAAAAGATATACATTTTTGCAAGCTTTTAACAAGAAAGTTCATTGTTTCAATTTAAAAGAGATCTGGTTTTGCAGCTGTATAGTACTTTGTAGCTGAACAAATATCCAGTCTTCATACATGAGATCAAGCTAAACGTGGCACATCTACGTAGGCTTGGTGGAACCGATTGAGACCTCTCAAAGGCACGTATGGTTTATCGTATGGTTGTATGTTCAAACAGTATAATAACTCCTACTGAGGCATAGCAACGCTTCATTGTTCACACCCATTGGGGCAGGATACGCTCATCTTTTCGCAAACACGATTATGATTACGGGATAGTGATTCATACACATGCTAATGATAAGACGAATTCGTACAATCGACTCTGAATTTAGTTGAGTTTTCTTATGAATATGGAAAGGGCTTTGTCGCTTTTATAATGATATTGCAATGTGCAACACCACAGCCTCAGATGCATCTATTTGTATCGTATTTGTATTTCTCATACTAACGTAAAACCTATTTTGATTCGTGCAAGTTGTACATGAACCTTCGAGTGGGACACTTCATATTCTGTCCAGTAAAAAAAGAAAGCCAATTCACGAAACGATAGCGCCAAGAAAAACTTGTTGAGCTAAGAGGCGTGTAGACATCCAACAAATCTTTTCAATTAGGTGATATCGAAGTGGTGTCATAGGTTCCTCGTTGGTATCTGACAGCGTAAAAATGAAACAGGTTTATGAAAAAGACATTGGCATGTGCTTCAAATAACACACGGAGCTAATGCTTTGGCATTTTAAATTCGCAGATCAACTCAACCATGATACTTATTTTTAAATTATCATTATAATTGTGTTACACAAAATGATTCATGCGGTATGTATTGTTAGATATACCGAATTACAGTAACTGCTAATGTTTCTGAAATATTGTAATCAAAAACAATAAAATGTAATGAGGAAGATGCGGTTCACATGGTTTTATTGTTAGAGTGGGTGAGTATGATTTTACGCCGCTTTTAGCAATTTTCCAGCAATATCACGGCGGAGGACACGAGAAATGGGCTTCACACATTGTTCCCATTTGGGGAATCGAACCCGGGCCTTCGACGGGTGAACGCTTTTAACCATTAGGCTACCCCACCGCCCGTTTATTGTTAGAACAATAATGACTTCTTATAATGTTATTCTTATAACTTCAAAAATATTATACATATACATGTGAAATGACCAGCACACATGCATGTCCCATTTAGTTCACTGATGACAACAATGCAAGTACAGGTCACGTTACTGTTTGAAGTAAGGGCACATCTACTTCTGTGATATGTTTTTGTTGATGTCATGCACATGGTTGGCAATTGACATGCCATTGATATGTCATTGCCATTAGCCTTAAGGCTATTGACACCGACAACTAGCACTAATTCAGAAACCTCTCGAGCGACAATGTTGTGTCTTCTTGTGTCATAATAAAGACGTCGACATCCACAGATTTTCTAGTAATGTGAATTATTTACGACTGACATGTTCAACCATTCACGGCTCCACTAGGCGTAGGTTCGTACTACTTGCAGTGTGTTGTCCTTGTCCTGCAAGAATTTCATCTGTGTCACCAAAGTTTAACGTCTGCGTCACTTAAGGCTTTATGACTTTCTGCCAGTGTAATTCTTACAGGCCATGACAATGGACAGTGTAATTTCTAATACTTCACAAATAAATATGCACTGTTCGAGGATATTTCTTCTTTGTATCACAATCGTGGGGTTTGTGATGTACATGTATGTGGTGTGCATATTGGTAAGAATAGCTCTGTACCGAAGAATTTGTTTTTCAAGTCATATAAGTTGTGTGAAAAGCGCTTGCGTGATCTCTTTGGAAGCATGCCCCCGGAAGAGTTTGCAATAACAAGCCCGGGGCGAACTGAGGGCTTTTTACCTTTTTACACTGTTGAAGTTGATGGATTATCGTCAGATCATTGCAAGGACAAGTAAGACATGTACCCCGCCTTGCTTGCAACTGGATACATCTCATACAACAACGTTGCACCATAACATGAGTGTCGTCTGAGTGGTCTACGGCAACGAATCTAAGTGTGCAAATCGAGTGTTAGATGTCTGTAACCACTGCTCCTGATTTCGCCACGGGTATGCTCCTTTGCTCCTCAACTTAGAGTTGATTGTGGGTTTTACCAAAGTGTTGAACGTCTACGGACGTTTTCGCGATATGCAGTCCACACAACGCTGTCATGATGTGATATACGGAAATATTGGACTCCAAGTGTTTTTCTTTGCGATCCTAATCAGAGCATTTAAAATGCATCAATGTATCTCAGCATACCTTGTAATAGAGGCTTCTCCTCTATAATGGTATGCAATTCAGAAAATGAGATTACATGCAGCAAGAATAGAACAGAACAAGGACCACATGTTGACTTGCAACGATAAGGACTATATGCAGTAAAAGAGACGCAGATTAATAAAGCACAAGTCCTTAAATCGCGTGTGACGCAGACTTTCAGCACTTAGAAATCTGAATTGTCGAGTGCCGTGACGATAACTTCTTTCGGGCCGGAGTGCTAGGAACATTTTCATCTGATTGACGGGTCAAACGCCACAAGTACGAAACTGAGATATATTAATATAACTGCTATAATACTAATAATAATCATAATCATTGATGGTTCAGAAATGAGTGTCAACCAAGCGAAGTGCCCTATCAAATCGGCCCAAGGAGAGGCTATCTGAACGACCGCTGCATCGAGTTTATGTGCAGTGTGTTGAGAGGTTCAGCAACCCTGAGGTGGCCTTCGCTTGGATGTAGTCGATTGGCCTTTAAAGTGAAACAGAAGGCTTTCTGTTTGCTGCTCAAGACCAGTCACTTCCCTTTCGAAACGATCAGTGTGTGATTTTGCATTAAAATGTAAATATGAAATGTAGATTATGCAATGAATTTAATGAGCCTGTCCAACATATTGTGTAAGTGGATGCCCAGCTTTGGCACACACACAGTATCTTAAGTGACAAGATGGAGTGGCTCGATCATTTTATTACCGCCTTTTCCGAGCTTGTGGTTTTGATACAGAGGTCCTTCCATTGTACGACCCATACTATGTAGAGGGCGTCATGGAAAATGAGAAATACAAAATTCTTTGGAATACGCCCATATACAGTCTCATACCTATCCAGGCCAACAAACCTGATCTTGTCCTTTTTAGTAAATCCAATTTAATTACTTTTATCATTGAATTTTCTGTCCTTTTGTACACTACTGTGATTGACAAGATTCAGGAAAGACATGACAAATATGCTGACATCGCTTTCGAAATTTCACGTTTGCATCCAAAGTACCAAGTTGTCCGACTCCCCATTGTTCTCGGTGCCTTAGGTTTCGTACCTCCCAATCTGTTGACTGACATTGGGAGAGTCCCTGGGTTTGCTGCCAGGAATACAGTCCTTCTTACAATCTGGGTAATGCAGACGGTTGTTGTGTTGGGGAGTCTCCGAAAAGTGTTGGGTGGGTTCGACTAGGCTGCGTATCCACGGAGAAGTCCCATTCGCTGTCTGGGCTGGCAAGTGCCCTGAGCTGATAATGAGCCTAACCATCTTGACTGTGCCAGGATCACCCAAACTCTCCTTGCTGTATTTTGTATTGTAATCTGTAAATAATAATATTGATAATGCTTGTATTTATTTTGTGCATAAAGGACACACAGCTTTGTGTTCCGTGCGCTTTGCAGTGATAGCGTTTGTTAAAAAGGTGGGTTTTAAGGTGGGCTATGGTATACATTACCCTGCAATTGCAACAGAATACACGTAGTTGCTAAAGAATAAACAAAATGTGACAAGGAAAGGGGTTTTGATGAAATCCATCCACCCATGGTGAATATCATATCGATCGGTTTCAGTAAAATCTCAATGTATCAATGATATCAGATGTGTTGCAAAATTGAGATTCTTTTTATTATTAGGATGGGTTTGTTTATTGAACAATTGAAAGGAAGGACTAGCGATTACCACAGATAAACTACTCACCGATTACGACTTTCCGGAAACCAAAGTGGTATGTTTCGATTGCCAAACACATTGCGATACTTGAATTGAGTGAGTGAGATAGTGAATGTTATTTAACGCTGCAGTCACAGGTTTAAAACTACCTGTAAATAATCGAGTCTGAACCATAGAAACCACTGATAAATATTCTGAGCAATGCCTCTCGTAGTCGAAGTATCTACCTGGACACGTGAGCCATTATGTCACCTCTTACGACAATCATTGGTTACTGGGGACCAATTCTACTTCTGAATCTCCATGCATATTGGAACAAAAGAAATCAAAAGAAGGGTAATACAATACGGCGAGTATTGGAAGATCAGATTCCCAACGGTAAGTGTTATTTGTGGCGAGGACATGTTGCGTCATCATGGTCGAGCACGGGGATGACATGTTGGGAAACCGGGACTTTGTTACTTTGGCTAATAATGATGGATATTGTACATTGAATTCGTTCTGATTACCGGTGAACAGGTTCCAGATATGTCGACAAGGTATTTTAGTCAAAGTCGTTGGGTTAAGTATCAATCAAATCCTCAACGTTAGTGCTAGCACATTCCATAGAAACAGTCGCGGTTTTATGTCTGTCAGTTTCACTGGATGTACGTGTTCGCAAATCCTAATAACAGCCATCCAAGTTGCTACATACATATAAATGGTGCCTTTCTGCTCCTCCATCCACAGAATCCTCCGCTGGTGTAAAAAGCGACTGTATGGATCAGCTGGTCAGGTTTGGTGACTTCGTTAATTGCACGTCAACGTACCATGGTGGCATAGGTCGTTGTTCACAAAATCGATCACTCAATTATCTGTCCCAGACTTGATTATTTACAGGCCGCTATCGTGTAGTTGGAATATTGTTGAATGCAGCGATAAAAAAACAAACGAACTAACGTCATTCTTCAAGTTACAAAAACCAATGACATCCAAAAAAGCAAGATGTCAGTAGGATATTAATTGTCCGGAAGGTAAAAGTGTTATAAGAATTTCTCAAATTTCACACCTCGCACAAGACTTTTTTTATAAGCCGTTTTTGCACACATTCCTACTTGTTAGTCCATGTTCCATCAGCCGATGTCAATGCTCAAACATGAATACGCAATAAAGTACTGGCTGCAAACCTAACCCTTTGAAGAAAGGTGATGTGCATCAATCCCTTTCATGTCAGATAAACTGGCATTACTGCCAAGACGAAAGTCATGTACAACGAAAGTGTACACGCTGTAATATGTTGGCCATTCACATACGTCCATGTTTGTTATCACACGTCACTTTCTGTAAGTGTTATGTGGCGTGAAAATAGGCCACATGTTACGTTTCCTTGAGGAAACAAACTGCACAGTAGGAAATGTCACAGACACAATAAACATGCTGTTTGACTTTGGGGTTATCAGTAATTGCTGGAATTGTTGCCTGGGCTCCTGTAATATTTAAACTGTACTCGAAAATAGACCATACCAGATCGGTGGTCCGTATTATCTCCGTCAAAACTAAGTTAAACACCATTAAGGAAGAGTAAACCTCACAATCCTTTCGAACGTAGCGTGGTCGTTTGAAGTACCATGTGGAAGTGATCTCGGACCTAACACAAACCACACACATCGCAAATTCCAAAGAGTGTATCTATTGTGTGTAATATATGTGTCTATGGCTACCCTTCACAGTATTAACTGCAGACCTGCCACAAATGTCATATAGTAACATGGAAAAATGGAAATAATATACATCTGCGGATATCATCTACGAGCACGTGTATACGTATGACTATGTGACTTTTAGGATGGGTACCAACATGTTTTTAGCCAGGCAAAAAGCGAAATATTGTCGTATATTTTAACATAGCCCCCTTGCAGTTCAATACACTTGTTTCATATTTTCTCCGGGTCAGTTATCCCTGTTTTGTAGGAGGCTAAATCAAATCTGTCAACCAGCCATCCGTCGTTAAATCTCTATCGTGGCTCGATATAAGTGTCTGTATTCAGTCATTTACAAACTATACATACATGGAAAGTTATACAACTTCAGCGTGTTTCATCTGCACACGGTCCCTGTTATGTCATTCTCATTCGAACACAATGCTACACAAAGAGTTTGCCTTTAGATGCTTGATGGTAGTTTACATTCTGTCTCACATACGAAGATAAATTACATGTAGACTGATAATGATTACTAACGATGTTGTACGAAACAATTAATTTAACGAAGTCGATTAGACACTGTTTACTATATACCGTCAGACTTGTTCATTTCCCTTGACATAACGGATCACATACAGTTCATGAGCCATTAAAACGCCGTTTACAGACTCCTTCCTTGCATTTAAGGGGGCATGAAAGTACTGATAGTGTTCATATCTCTTATCTTCATTTCAATCTATGTGATACGGCCTCGAACGGTTTTTAATTTATATACAGCAGTGAAAACGTTGGGTGTGTGTGTGTGTTTCTTGAAATACAACCTACATATACAATGTATCTTGGGCTTTCTGTGGTAGAACATTCACGGAGACGGTACGTTATTTACTTCCCACGTTGAGTACGTACAAGATAGAGAACAGATTTCAATATATTTTTCATTATGGACGAGTTAATGTAAAATCCGGTGCACACTCTGCGTAAATCTACGTAGCACACCGTGTACACACCTTTGACACACAAGTCAACAACAATTACTTCACAGACTGCTGATTTAATCATTAACACAATAAACTGAAGACAACATGCGATATTATTAACATTGTTCAACGCAATATTGCGACACAAAGCTCGCCATTCTACCAGTCCGGTATATATGTGTAACATTTATGGAAACATTAACGCAAAAAATGTGCTTGATTAGCAAAACAAATGCTCTAATATATATGTGTGTGTGTGTGTGTGTGTGTGTGTGTGTGTGTGTGTGTGTGTGTGTGTGTGTGTGTGTGTGTGTGTGTGTGTGTGTGTGTGAACAGGATACTTTTAATTCGTTAAACCGATAAGAGAAAACCTGTTGTAAATCCTATTTGCGCGATTATTAACATGCCCACAAATTTAACATTAATCTGCATCCATATTAATACGATGCTCCTGCTATTGTGTGTGCAAACATAACAGAAGCAACGGTTGATATAATATATTTATTGAAGAATTGCTTCAACTGAATGGAAAAGCAAGTATATGGAAAATATTCAACAATTGTCAAACATTCCCTTTCCTTGAATGTGCAGTTTGAAACTCACACTGCCAATGTCCCCGCTGTGGAAATGCAAAATGACCGCAACTATCCACATGAATTAATATACTAGTATGTATTTATGAATTGCTTTAACTTTTAAACAATTCAAGCACATGGTTGTTTGCACTTCACGGACACCGCAAACCTTTAAATCTATAGTCGGAAACTCATACCGATCAATCAACATAGTTTGCTGGATGCATCCGCTGAACTTACATCTCGTTCTTACCTTTTTTGAAAAGAGATCGCTTTGTGATCACCAAAGAGGTTAATATTGAGTGCACCTCCCTAATCTAAAAAAGAGAGAAGCAACATAATCGAGTTTGCTCAGAATGTGTTTGTAATGGCCAAGTAAAACAAGGTCAAGGTCACCTTCAGAATAAAAACAGATGATCTTGCTGAACACACGGAGTTTGTCAGGTACATTATTGCCAAGATTTTCCCGATGATTTACAGCCTGGGGTTTCTGGGTTACTTGTTCCTGCATTGCTATTCATTCATAAATACTTGTCAGAAAACGGCGCCAGAACATTGCTTCAAAGGGAGGGCTGATAACAAAAGTATCTGTAACAAAAGTATCTTCAACTGATTTCATTTCACAACTCAGATTTGTTTGTTTGTTCGTTTCTTTGACGCCAGAATCAGCAATATTCCATCTATATGACGTCGATCCGTACATAATCGAGTCTGGACCAGATATGACATTGATTGACATCATCAGCATCGATTTTACGCATTTGGGATGCGATGGTATGTATCAACCAAGTCAGCAAGGATCACCCGATCCCACAAACGTCTCTTATGACAGGCGTGGGTTATTGAAGACCAGTTCTCACCCGGATCTTCACGGGTCGCACCATTGAGAATTGTTACATTGAGTCACATTGAAAGTTAAAAAGCCGCAAGACTTATATGTAGATCATGATCTTTATGAAGTCTTATAGCTAATGTTCTACGTTCAGAGATTAATGTAGAATTAATAGCAACCCTAATCCACAAGTCCTTTGAGATTGTGACGTACTGTTTGGTCTAATAAATTCGAAGTTTATATGGGGCTCGGATTTTATATGTATGAAAATAAGGTTTTGAAGGTTAGCAGTCACATTACCATCTCATACTAACGAAAACTAATTTACTCCTGGCGGAACAGGGGCATAATTCGAACAAAGGCAATTGCCTAAGGGACACCACATGCGCTCAACGTTCTTCAGTGTGTGGAAGGAACGAAGCTTTATATACGCTCAGGTGTTACGCTGTCGAACACGATCACCCATCCATCTACTCTCCATGACCAACGTTGTTTAACTTTACCTGATTTATTAACTGTGATCTATCCACAGACCCACGTGCCAACACCTAGCGAGGTCCCTGATTTATTAACTGTGATCTATCCACAGACCCACGTGCCAACACCTAGCGAGGTCCCTGATTTATTAACTGTGATCTATCCACAGACCCACGTGCCAACACCTAGCGAGGTCCCAGATTTATTAACTGTGATCTATCCACAGACCCACGTGCCAACACCTAGCGAGGTTCTGATTTATTAACTGTGATCTATCCACAGACCCACGTGCCAACACCTAGCGAGATCCCTGATTTATTAACTGTGATCTATCCACAGACCCACGTGCCAACACCTAGCGAGGTCCCTGATTTATTAACTGTGATCTATCCACAGAACCAGGTGCCATCACATAGCGACGTCCCTGATTTATTAACTGTGATCTATCAACAAAACCACGTGCCAACACCTAACGATGTCCTTGGTGTGTGAACTGTGATCTATTCACTGAACCACGTACCGCAATCTAGCGAGGTCCTTGATGTGCGAACTGTGATCTATCCACAGAACCACGTGCCAACACCTAACGAGGCCCTTGATTTATAAACTGTGATCTATCAACTAAACCACGTGCCACCACCTAGCGAGGTCCCTGATTTATTAACTGTGATCAATCCACAGAACCACGTGCCAACACCTAGCGAGTTCCCGGTTATGCAGTCAAGGTTTTTGAAGACCTTGATAAGGTAAAACTTTGTGATGTCATTGTAGTATAGACGTCACGTCCTATCATTGTTGGGTACTTTTAGATTCACAACATTTTCCGTCTATACAGCTGTTTATTGATTATGGAATGAGGAGATTGTTATATCCTCGCTCTGAAAATACATAAACTCAGTCATTCCTTCGCAAAATCAGTATGACAAACACACTCATGTAAGAAATATCTAGGTATATTTGTATACACTTACATATGCACGCAAGGGCGACAAATTCCTATTCCAGGTACATATATAAAGTGCATATAAGTAGGATATATGACTTGTTCATGAGACTTCGTTAAGGGTGTAGAAGCACAGAGTTTAAAGGTTGAGGTCCTCTGGAACTTTTGACCCACTAAAATAGCAAAATTTAAGGACGAAATTTTAAATTTTGATGATTTAAAATGACGTACGCACAGACATTTGTTTTAACAAATGCGAGCACGTGTATTACTATGTGAGTTTTAGGATGTCAGAAAATTCTTTTCATAATATTCTGTGAGCGGTACCAACATGTTTTAAGCCAAGAATACAGCGAACTGAAAATTTATCGTAAGCTTTAACTATTTTGAACGTAGCCCCGTTGCAATTCAATACACTTGTTCCATATTTTCTCCAGGTCAGTTATCCGTGTTTTGTAGGAGGCCAAATCCAAGTCTGTCAACCAGCCATCCGTTGTTATATCTCTGAACACGTAAATCTGAAACATGTGGTCGTCACTAGAGGGCAGATCTGGTGAATAAGGTGGGCTGGAAGCTCGTATACACATTCCCGTACATCAACCACTGCAACATGACGTGTGTTCACTGGAGCCTTTTCTGATGGAGGAGAACACCACGTCGGAGTTTGTCGCGACGCTTTTCTCTGATAGACTCATGCATTTTTTTCAATATGTTGGCATAATACTCACCAAGCATATCCGGTCCTCGTGGTAAATGATCGATGTGTGTCTGCTGATCCAAAAGAAGGTGGTCATAATTTTCTTAGTTGACCTGGGAGCTTTTCTTTGGGGATATTCGACATATTTCCACTCTCTAGATTCTTTGTTTGCTCCCGGGATCATAGTTATGGATCCAGGTCTCATCACCTGTCACAAGCTTAAAACTAACATCTTCAGGGTTGAGATAATATCTGGGTAACAGTGATTTAGAGGTGGTGACCAGCGTAGTCTTCATTTCATCCTACAACATTCTAGAAACCCATCAAATGTTTCTTTTGGGGTGCAGGAGGTGGATCAACCGGAGGACCTGAAATACAATCAGTGAGTGAGGTTGGTTTTACCGCCGTTTGGATAGTGTCCAGTTATACCACAGCGTGTTACCTTGATGAGGTTGAAAAGCCCATTTTATACCATGACGTAGTGAGTGAGTGATCGAGTGAGTATGGTTTTACGCCGTTTTAGCAATATTCCAGCAATATCACGGCGGGGGACACCAGAAATGGGCTTCACACATTGTACCCATGTCGGGAATCGAACCAGGGTCTTCGGCGTGACGACCATGACGTAGACGTGTATCAATTCGAACCTACAAACATGGGTTTCTGGGACACCGAGGACACGCAAATGTGCACAGAGGAATGTCAAAATTGCGAACGACAACACTTGTGGTTGCATTGTCGTTCTCGTCCGTTAGTAACTAACTACACTACATATGTGTCGAGGCTTTCCTGAGCACGTTAGTTTAGCTCGTCTGTTTTCTTTTCTCGTGATTTTTTCACTTCATTCATTTATCATCGATATGAAAAGAATATACAGTCACGCTTAATTATTTTCAATAAACGTGTTTGGCCGCATACCCATAACTCAGGCCTACAATAACCTTTTTGTTATAAGCCCCTGGATACCCTACTGTGGCTTAACTTACAAGATAGTTTAGTAGAAGAGTGAGTGGGTGAGTATGGTTTTACGCCTTTTGTAGCAATATTTCTGTAATATGACGGCAGGGGACACCAGAAATGGGCTTCACACATTGTCACCATGTGTGGAATCTAACTCAGGTCTTCGGCGTGACGAGCAAACATTTAAGGCACGAGGCCACACCACCGCCCCGTTTTGTAGTAGATATATATATTATGTTCTTCATATGCATTAAATGCGTGTTAGAAGGCTTAACTGTGCTTCAGTTAAATGATTTGTCGAAATCGCAAAATTGTATTCTTGGAAAGGATTCATCAAGTACTACTTTACCGTTTTGACTAGGTCAACCAAAAGCAATTATGATATATGTACATCCCAAGTTGTTGTCAGGAAGTATGACGTGGACGAAATCTACTCGGTGACAAATGTTTCAAAGATACCACTGATGCCACAACATAATGTATCCTTTATTTGACCAAAATTATTTGTTATGCACAAAAGGTTTCCTTCATTTGACCAAAATTATTTGTTATGCACAAAAGGTTTCCAAGAATTTTGTCATAGAGATTAAACACGTGTGTAGAAATACCCTCAAAGTAACGTAAACAGGTAAATGTTTGCGCACTTCTGTTTATGACATTGGGATTGGTAAACACAGCAGATTCTTCGATTGCCATCGTTAAGTGATCTATTCTTATGGATCTATGACATTAATCCTATGCAATTCCTGAGATTATCAACATATGACCTAAACTATAGGCCAGCGTATTACTGTGTTATTAATATCCAATAATGTCTCACTATGATACGATCTCATTATGTATACACATGTACTCACAAGGCTATTTATCATATTTGACGAGACACGTGGGGACGAAAAATCCTCATTATATTCATTGATACTCTCTATTTGTCTTTCACTGATATTGCAATTATATCAAAATGTGTCGTCAACGCATGATTAACAGACTGCTTTACTTGTACTCCCCCGGATCGCTTCATTCAAGCAATGATACATGATGTGTTTGTCATTGTAAGGATATCATTGCATCATTATTGTCTTCTTCTAGAATATAGTGTATCCATCAAAAACCTTATAACGTGAACAATGATCCTCTAATTATCCGAGGTTCCAGATATTACGAGATACAATCCCTCTCTCTTCTCAAGCAGCCTTCACAAAACTACAGTAGCTGCTACCCGCTGCCTCATTATCGATCAATACACACCTGAAAAAGGACCTGAGCAGCAAACATTTGTTTTGTGGAGAGCACACAGTTACACTGTGTAATCAAAGTCTTGCAACAAGATGCGTGCATCAAACCTGGACCTACAATAATACAGACATATTTGATACATTACAAGCTAAAACTGAAATGAAATCAATGAGTTAGTTTGGTTGGCGACCGCTTTGTGTAGTATTTTAGTCGTTTATGCAAATTTTGGTGAAACACACGATTGTAGGTTTCTGGTACGTGTGAGAGTCTCAACTCTGAACAGAGACTTGCAGCCTAATATAAATGTCACCATTGACTTTAACGCCCTATGGAATCTGTTGCCGCAGATATTTGAGTCTGATATTCTCTGGCGTTGACGTGTTGAATCTAGACGAATGAATCCTCGTTTGTGGAGAAGCTATTTTGTTATATGATTGTACTTGTGATATATGTATCAAGTACATGGAAATAAGGGATTCCCCAGTCGATCGTTGTATGAGATGTGATGTGCGATACCGCTATATCATTTGCAGAAGCTAATCTAAATCATAATTAAATATATATCTGAATCTAACATCCGTATCCCACACATTAAACATGACAACACATCAAATTTTCATGACATTTTCCTGACGAACCAATGATATATATTTGTCATCGGACATGTCCTACTCTTTTGCCTACATTAATATTTTAGCTATAAAAACACATGATCTAGATACTCATGTTTATGTTTATGTTTTCATATATATATATGAAATCACACCTCTGTATTACAATTACAATATGCAATGCAGTTTCAAATCCCGTTGCGCTCAGATTGCTGTATCATACCTCCTCGAGAAACCTCACAGCATTGATGATGATTTCCTTGTCAGGAAATAAAAGCGATCACAAGGCTTACCGACCGACAAATTACACAGATTTGTACAGGGACAAATCTGAAAGGAATAGAAGCAAGTGAATTCGTCTTGGGATTTCCCATTCCGGAATGGCTGTGTGGGATACTTCCCCAATTCACGGTTTGGACAGCCAGCTTCTCATGTACTCATATCATAATTATTCTGCGAGTACATCTTGTTTTACGACATAGGCAGACATATTCCTCATCAGCAACCTCACAAAGTCTCACGGCCCGATCCCGAATTTGGCTGATGTGGGAAGCTTGGGGTATACGGGACCCCTCCTTGTACGGAATCTCCATAGGGTACTGTTACTGCAATAAAAGCGACAACACCATTTCCAACATAATAAGATTATACGCGTCCGATGTTTAATCATAGACATTTTATCATAAATATTGATTTTAACCTGTCATGTCAATGAAGACATATCTCTTAAACTGTATTATGCTCATGAACAGATTAAAATTAGTTCAAGGTAAGTTATAATAAACCTGTAGAAACCAGTGCCTGATTCCTATTTATTGGTGCGAAGCCAGTTCCATACAGCCAGTTACCAATGATTGCTGTCATTGCATTCCTACTTTGAAAGTGATTACCAGTGACTGCTGAGAAGTAGATGGCCATTGATTGGTGAAAAGCCAATTCCATGCGACCAGTTACCAAAGCAAAATACATTGCCGTGCTTAATTAGATAGTTTGGATTAACATTTTTGCTGAGAGTTGGACCTTAATATGTAATGCCTTAGCCGGTTCAATCAGATATGGTTCTCAGTATGGCTGGACCTCGGAAATAGAATTTGTCACGTTGCAAAAGGGAAGGCAAGGTCTTCTTGATGGTTATTGTTATGTAGTGAGAGGAGAACCTGTGCACTGGAAATGTGTAATTGAACAATGCAGAGGTGAGTACCACAGTGGGTGAATATGTAAGAAACACCTCATATCACTAGTAAGGAAATAAAATTATGTATCCTTTCTTTCAATCAGTATGTATTTAAATATTTAGAAGTTAAATATTAATTCGCAACTTCATTTTATTTCGGGTGACCTGACCAATTCTGTTAAATCTGTGGTGACATTTTGGACCTTGGCACCTCACGACCAGGTGCCTTTGGCAAAGGGGTCTCGTCAACCTGGCTGGTTGGGGGGGGGGGGGGGGGGGGGGGGCTGTGTTGTATGGGCGTCAAGGCGTCAAGCTGCACAGGCCACAGTGACGGCACCACCGGAAGGAAGGAGTCTACCAGTGATAAGCCTTGCTTAATTGCCATAGAATATAGCACCCAAGGCTGCTTCCGTTTGTAGACTGTATCGTTCCATTGTGTTCTGACAAGCCTGTAAACTTTACACCAGATTAGACAACAAAGAAGGAAGAAAGGAACTCACGAAACCAGCTCTTAGGTTGGGATTCTTGAAGTTTGGCACCATGACGACCGGATTGTCAGTGGACAGAGTTGTATATAAACAGTTGTGTTAAGTAGACACATCAAGAGGTGGAGCTGGAATTTATCTCGACACATAGGGAAAGTTGACCATCGAAAGTTGAAGTCAAACCATCTTGTCACCCAACCTTCTAGACAGTTTTTTGTCACCCTGAATCTGTCTGCATACATGAATTTCTACATATAAAACAGATGAGGACGACATTGATACTATAAAACTATTCAGTACCAAAAGAAAACATGTCTTCTATACAACTTATTGAAAGCATTAGTAAGGCCTTGATCACCCTGATCAAACAACAAATTGCTTGAAAAAATATTGCAAGATCATATGCATTTTCTAAATGTAAGTCATCTAAGGCGCCGCGATTCGCTGTGCAGAGTTGCGTCCCTTGGGCATGCCAGAAATCTATGATTGTGGGTTCGAATCCCGGTTCGCCCCGATAACGTTTCTAGGTTTGTCAGCACCAAACTGTGCTCGTGGGTTTCATCGAAGTGGTAAACATCTGAGACCTGCATCACTTCGGGCTTTCCTCTCACATTAACCTGACACGCCGTGATATAACTGGAATAGTGTTAAAAGCGGCGCTAAACCCAACTTACTCACATACTCACTCCTTTTAAACGGTACTATATCATTGCGTCAATATCAATAAGCTTCTGTACTTTAAAATGACTCTTTAACACATAACGGTCTCCTTCCTGTCTGCTCACCCATTAAATAGTCCATTCCCTCATATGGTAAAAAGAGATTCTACCAAGTGAGGATAATTAATAATTTGACTGAAGAGGCGATTTAATGGGCTACGTTTCTACATTACAATCAATAAGGATCAGTTCAAACATTACATGACGAGTATAAACAGATACACATTACTTACAGAATAAAATTATTCATCCCGATTTGAGCTTGAACAAAAATAATGGTTACTCTCTCAGGTGTTTATTGATGAACATGTTTGTATAAGAGATTGTTTTGTAAAGTGTCACACGTACAAATACATATATACAAAATATACATGCAAAATAAGGCTTATAAGAGACTAATATCCAATTTGCACTTGCTACGATGCATAGAATAGTGTGATTTAAATTAAAATTTTACAACTTTATAACAAGAACAAAACAACAAATAAAAACACATATGTAATTCATTACGGCACTATTTGCCCTTTTCTAAACATATTAAAAATAGTTGAAGCTGAACTTTTTTGAAATTTACTATCAATCATACGAAATAGAAACTTTTCTTTATATATAGCAGTATGATATCTAAGGAGCTGTGCTTCCTTTTTCTCATTCGAAGATGTTATTATATTACGCTTGTCGTTTGAAATGCAAACTTCAAACTTTGACGACATTACTTGCTCTGACACAAAAACATGTCAAACAGACAAATAATATCATACCTATAGCTATCTACCAATTTCCCAAGGATGGGTCGTTTTGTAACCGCTCGAACAATATAATTTATGAGGTCCAACCTGACACATAAATTTTGTGAATATTGACTGTCACGGCATGTAGCTGATAAACGTCTACAAATTATCAGGGCGAACCAAGATTCGAGCCCTAGATTATAGATTCCTCGCACGCCCAACGGGCGCAGTTTTGCGGCGTCTAAGACAAAAAGGTCAACGCCGACATGATGGCGGTGTGGCTCTTAGTGGTCACTCGCTCGTCACGCCGAAGGTCCTGGCTCGAATCCCCTCAAACGTACAATGGATGAAGCCCATTTTGGTGTACTGTGTCCCTTGATATTGCTGGAATATTGCTATAAGCGACGTAAAAATATACACACTCACTCGCATGTTTTCTATTTCTATGACATCTTTGCAATTAACATAAAACTACGGAAATGCACAAAGTTCTTTTTTGTACAAAAACGTATTTTAGTTCATACTTTATTATCACTGACAGGCAATCTGATTTTAAGACAAAATAGTTCAATTATCAGCAATAACTTTCCGCGTTTAACAAATTAACGGCTAGCTAAAGTCTTGGGTTGTTTTTTAAACGTTGTGCGAACGCAAAGCATGATCACGATATATTCATGCCGAGGAGGATTTTGATTGTTCACACTATTGCACTTCATCACAACCATAAGACTAGATTCGTTACGTCATGTAAGACGTCGCGTTGTATCCTTTACTTGTGTGACACCGTGAATGAGTATAGTTGTGTTCAATTCGATCGAAATTAATGCACATTAGGTAAAATTAGTTATTTCTAAAAAATGCCAAGATAACCACATCAAGCTAAATTAACGTGGAAGATGATTGTCACTGTGCCATTCAGTTCATAGATCATATGAAGCGGCACCCTTTCTGTCGGACGTCACGATGAAAGTCATGACGTGACACCGCTTCCTGGCACTTACGCCAAAGCTCACGTACAATCGTATTTCTGATCCGCTGGTCGAAGCTAATGGGCATTAGACGAAGTTGTTAATCATGTGCATTGACCCAAATACAAACAAGTGCAAGCAGGGCTTTTTGGAAGAAGAGTGATGTATTTTGGGATTTGGAAATTAAGTATTCTTGTTATCTGGTTGAAAATATATCACCAAATTACCAACTCAAAGAGTGGTTATCATTCACTTTGACTGTACAAGATCATCTTCCCAAAATGAACGTTGTGTGTGGAATGAGATATTTTTAAGGGGCGAGGAGGGACTGCTTCATATTACTTCAAGCATTCTTACACTCTATAGAAAATCTTAACGACTGCTTCTTCGCTGTACGTGTTTCATATTTATGTAGTTTGTTACACAAAGATTTACCTTTATTCAAATAATGATTGTTGCTCAGTTTTATGCATTTTATTTCAAATGTCCCGATAAGTTCTGTATGCCTTAATCGAACATAGAAATGAAGATGCGCCTAATCCGGGGATGCCTTGAATCATTACATTGTGATTGACTCTCGTCAAATGGAATTTCTTTTGCGTACAGTGGTACATGTACGCCACACATTTAACATCCAGTTACAATTTCACAATTTAACACATCGGGCACCTTTAAATTCTTCCCTTTATTTGTTTTGCAAAATGTATAAACCGCCCTGAGATGGGATTACCGTTTAAACTGAACCGCATCGGCTGAGCTAAATATAAGAAAGAGCTGTTTTTTAAAAGCATTAGGGACGCGAGGGATATGGTTTGCTGCAAACTTGTCAGAACTCATGTGCTTTGAAGAAAGATTGATTTCTGGCGTTTAAAGAGTCATGTCAATTCATAGAATGAGACGATTGTAAAAATGCTATGCCCAGTCACGATTTTCTATTGTTTGTCATCTCATACAAGCCTTTGAAAGCTGTAGAAAGTACTGGTGACATACGGTTTTGTCAATAAAAGATATGAATTTATCCCGCCCGCTACTGGATATGCGTCTCTCGCAGAAATAGCCAGTTTCCGGTAGGTGATGATTTGATTCTCTTGGAAGGAAAGTTCTGGCTTTGAACAGTCTAAGTACATCAATACCTGATGTCTGGCCGAGAGACGGAGACGAGTCAGAGGTGCCTGGTCGACCTGCCATAATAAACTTACCAGTTCTAAAGTTGAATATGCGGCTGAATGATTTATTGTTTCAGTAAATGCAGGGGAACTTGGTTTATGTCTCCAGGAAGCATATGTAACGGTGACATTGGAAATCTTACTTTGCTATTTACAAACAGTTTCAAAGATGTTCTAAAAGCTTGAGTGGGATGTGTTTGTTTATTTGATATATATATATATATATATATATATATATATATATATATATATATGTGTGTGTGTGTGTGTGTGTGTGTGTGTGTGTGTGTGTGTGTGTGTGTGTGTGTGTGTACGACACGTTTTATCCTTCTCCCATTAACCCTTTGTCGATACGTACCTCGTTATATATCTGCCTGCAATATGAATATGCTTGCTGTGGACATATGACTTGCCTTTGCATGTGTTTGTGATACCTTTTCGTAAACACCTGGTATCATTAATATAGCTATTTGATAGTGATTCATAAACTTTGCTCATGATACAGTCTGAATCGTACAATCGACTGCTCTTAGCGTAGATTTCGTGCGGCTATGGGGAAAGGGTTTCGTCTCTTTTATTTACTTTGTTTTCTGTGTACCAGTATTTATCGCGCTATATTTAGTTGGTGCCGTCAAATCAAAACACAACATGTCCCTAGATTGTACTTTGAAGTGCGGCCATGACTAAGTTATATGCGAATATCATTTAGTAACAGGCGAGAGCATTATATGCATGCGAGCTTGTAAGAAATACATAAATCGATCATGTAAGAGAAAGGTCAAAACGGCATACCCCACTTATGAGCGTTAGCGGTGTACTTGGAATAAGTATTACGTCACAGTCTGTGATATGCAGAAGTACAAAAAGTCAAGCCTTCCGGTTTTCATGACATTTAAAAAATCTCGATAAATGAATTGTCACGCAAACCTTGACTATTCGAAAGTTTTGAACCTACTTTTTCGATTACATCGTTATTTGAAATCGCCTTCCGGAAAGAAGTTCTTTCCAACAAATATAAGATTCAGCTAACGTTGTCTTATATTTAACGTGCGTTTAATTGTTACCATACGAGTATATACTTCGTAGATCAAAGTTTTGGATGAACTAGCACCTCAACATTATCACCTTTCAATTCACGTAATGAATTTGACATTATACGGGTTATGGGCAGTGTATTATGCGGGCCATGTACTGGGTTTGGACCAGTTCAATACGCTCTTAACATACACAGTATAAGTGTACTTCCATTGAGATGTTAACAGAGACGAGTGAGTGAATGAGTTACACTTTTAAGTCACATCGACAATATTTCAGCCACATCGTGACAAGAACGTTTATAATATGTATATTTAAATTGAATAAAAACCTTTCAGTGATGGACAGTATAATAACTAGAGTATCACAGTTTTAATTTAAAACAAGTTAAGAACATTTAAAAGAAGAAATTATTATGCAACAACACAATATATATAAACATGGGCTATAGATCACCAGCAACCTACATGAGGCCACCATACTAGGGACCATGGGCACTTACGGTACTTCTGCTATCTACATGGTACACCAGCATGATTTACACTATCCCTCTTGCAACTTGCGATTGTCAGATAGTTGGTAAATCAGTTTAAATCAACAAAAATACCACGATTTTAAAAATACTTATGGGTGATATGGGACTTACGTAGCCCCTCCTCCCCCCCCCCCCCCCCCCCCCACCCCCCCCACCCCAACCATTGAAGATACAGTCACTAACAATCTTATGAATTCATTCTGCCATATTAAAAACTACTTAATACAATACATATTATAATCGAAATTTATCCCATAATTCAATCTCTTTTAAAAATCCAAGAATAAGATGATGATGATAAACATTAAAAAGATCCTTTATAGCATGGAATTCGGACGTAAAAATGGAATTGTTATTTGGAAGTCTTAACAGAGACGATCAGAGACACCACTGCATAATATGACGTGGGTCAAGGTCAGCTACAATGGCTTGTGATCGTAACTATTTATAAAAAGGCGTCAACACGTATCAAGGGAAATAATCAAGACGTGGTTTGAATAAAGGATCAGATACTGAATGACAGTAATAGATAATGTCAGCATGGCGTTCCCAAGAGCACAATTCCAACAGAGGCCTACTAAACCAGGGAAAGGTTGCGCTATTGATATCATGGTGTACATTATATATTTCAATGGAGTGAATACATAATTCAAAACTTGTCTGATTCAAGGTCAAGGCATGACGTATTCATTTATATCATTTCGGACCGTGGTTCCTTCTAATGACCACTAAAGTGTTATTTCATCCTTTAGGTATTATTCTCAGAACAGGGATACAAGGAGTGTTCTATTTATTGTACACGTGTCACGTTTTTGTTTGTTGTATGGACGCGGACGCGCAAGTGGTGCTAACAGAGAAGCAAAATCGGAGGGAATCGGGGATTCGATCACATAATCAAAAGATGTACACAGTAAAAGTATAAAACATCAAAGAAAAGGCAAAGTGCACAACGAAACGATTTCATGTAATAGTCTCGCTCATTCAAAGAATGTATGATCCTTGTCATACTAAATATATTTATTTAAATCTGTTACGGCTTATCGACTCATGCCAAAACACGAACGCTGTACAGTGTATCCATATTATCGAACACGTTTTGGTCTTTTACGTTCAGCTACACTAACATCGACTTCCAAAAAATACGTAATATAGTTGCATCTCATCACGTACATCTAGATGCTTACAGAATCTATATTAACGGTTATTGTAAAACATATATTAAATCATGCGGGGAACCTTGGGGCCCATAATTGCAACGTAGACATAGATAACGTATGTCGTGGCCATTAAGTGACACTGAAGCAGTGTGTTGGTCACATCACATGACATGAAGTAACATTAAGTACTAAGCGTGTGCCTCACTGAAGCCAACTCGTGTTGGACGGACAAACACGATAAGCTCCTAAAGTGATCACGAACCTACTTTTGTCGAGCTAATTTGATCGGTGACTTAAAGTGTGTGTTTAGCCACTGTACGAATTGTTAGAAACCTTTTACAAAAACGTCTTGGCGACGACAAAGAATAATTTCTTTTTGAGTTTGTGATACGCATTACTAATAAAATGTTGAAGACATGCACACTCACTGACATTTCCTTGACCATACTGAGACTACATGTGCTACTACAGCCCCAGTGAGTCATAAATAGAGTAGCTCGAAGGTAACTGCAATTTATATTATAAGATAATATGACAAAGATTATTTCCCCTCCAAGAACTGTTCTATGTTTATAATGCTGCTAGAATTAAAAAACACTATTCATTTACGTGGATATAGGAACCCAAATTAGAAATATCTGTACATTCCATACCACCTCTCTAATTCGTGTCGAGAAAGAATCAATATACACATTCAAGTTGAACAGTGACAACAAGTAAGGGCCCTTGTCGTAATGTCGAGAATGTGACTATATCGAGAAACAACTATATATTTTCTCTTTTGATGCTGTTTCAACCCGGTTTTTCAAAGAACATTTGAAAGTAACGATTGAAACGTTCCTTTTAATACTGAAGCTTGTGTCCTCGATCATTGACTTTAGTATGCATCCACGTCATCTAATTTGGGATAGAAAACCTTTTTGTTGAGAAATTTCCGATGCAAAATGACTTGATGTTCCTCTCATCCAGCAATGATTGGAATGATTAAATAAGTTGTTCCATCATATTTCCAGTTTACACTATAAGAACTGATGGCATACACAAAAGACATTACGTTGCATCTGAGAGAACTGTACATTTGTGACCATCAACATCAGTGCGTGGGGGGAGGGTACGTAATGTAAACTGCTCTTCCACCTGAAACATATTTCAGCAATGTCTCAGCAAGAATACAGAGGAATGTTAATGGAACACAAATCCATCTGAACACGTAGTCATTTCGATGTAAACGGTAGACTTGTCACTTTATTTCATTTGTATCATAAGCATGTGGCTTACACTTCAATTGACTGAAATAACGTCGACTTGATTTAACAAAAATTGATTCCTTGTTCAGAGTTTTTGACCAGTGCGTGTAACACACACCATATAAGAGATCAAATTTGCTGTTGTGTACGAGTTTCTTTCTTACCAATCACGACTGAAATATCATATCAGATTCTGGAGCGCATTATGAGTAGCTATACATTCTTCAGATATTCTGATACTGATCTATGAATTTGGAGAAAAAAACTAAAAAAAAGAACCAAGTTCAGTTATATCAAAACATTTTATTTGTCAACCCTGTACACCACTATCCGACATGACTAACTTCAGGAAAAACTTCATTTCTTGATCCATGAGGCATTTGATACAAAACGTGGTGACCATAGATAAAGTTCAGAAGTTGTGAAAAGACTTCTTCATTGATGAAATGATGCAGGTCTCAGGCGTTTACCATTTCGGAGAAACCCACGAGCACGGGTATGGTGCTGACAAAGCTAGAAACATAATCGGGGCGAACCGGTATTCGAACCCACAATCATAGGTTTCTGGCGTGCCGAAGGGACGCAACTCTGCACAGTGAATCGCGGCGCCTTAGACGACTGGGCCACCCGTGCCCCCCTGAACTAGAAATTAGGGCGACCAGATGAGACCGCCTCGACTGTTTCGTATTAAGATCTACGCTTAACTATTCAGAGCGACAAAAACCTCTCCACAGGACTGTATGACAAGGGGGATGATTTTCCAATAGTAAACGTGCCCTTTTTTGTCCAGCAATATGCCAACAGCTCCAGCCTTTGATGTTTTTATTTCACAACGTCTGAGGTACAATCGAGCATGATCTTTCTACGAAGACTTCATAGAGCGCCATACAAGTCTTGCTCAAAAGTTTGATCACCTTTGAAGTTTTCCTTTGCTGATGAGAGTGGTCAGTCGGGGGCAGAATAGCCAAACTCAACATTCAAGGGTTCAGTAAAGCTTTCAAGTTGTTTTATGGAAGACACGTGGGGGACATTTCCAAATTTGACGTATCAGTGACAAGAATGATGTTCCCATGTTTTTTTCAGGTGATCAATTGATTTGCTTTTGCATGTGCTTGTAACGGATGCCATCGGTGGGGCGGAACAAGCTGGCCTTTTCGCGAACATCTGGCATCATTACTTTTTGATAATAGTGATGATATAGTCGGAATAATGTTCCATTCGACTCTCGCCACTGTTTGTATAGTAGTGACAGCCAGTTGAATGTGATAGGGGTCAAAATTGACAGAAAAAGGAAAAAGACCGAGCAGTCATCAAGTTTTAGACTTTTGAGAAAAATACTCACTAAGAAATTCATGACCGCATGTTACAAGTGTATGGGGATAAGTATCCAAGCAATTCCACTGTTAAACGTTTGGCAGCTATGTTTAAGGCTGGGAGAACAAGCCTTGATGATGACCCTATGTCTGGACGTCCCTCAACTTCCATCAATGAATAAAAACTTATATTGCAATTAAAGAACTTGAGGAAGAAACTATTATTCATGAACATATACAAATGAATAAAACATCTGCTCTTTGGGTACCAAAGTTTTTAAATTTTGATCTTTAGGGAAAATGAACTGACACTGCCAGAGAAAATTCAGAGCTAATTGAGGAGAATTTCGTCAAAATTCAAAAAGAGATTAGTAACGGGTGATGAAACACTGGTCTACCACTATAACCCCGAGTCAAAACGTCAATCAATGGAATGGCAGCATTCCACTTCTCCGGCTCCAGAGAAATTCAAGTCTTCATATCAGTGAAGAAAGCTATGCCCACTGTATTCTGAGATGCAAAGGGTGTGATCCTTGTTGATTACATAGAAAGTCAAACGACAATTACCGGTGCCTACTATGCTGCTTCATCACCTGAGAGATTCCACCAAAGAAAAGAGGAGAGGAGTTTTACTACTTCATGACAATGCCTCTTCTCACACCTAAGGCTGCTGTGCGACAATGTCGGTTCGATGAGCTTCCTCACCCTCCATACTCGCCAGACCTGGCACCAAGTGATTTCCACCTGTAAACTGAAAGAACACCTTCGTGGAAAGCGCTATGACGACAACGATGACCTCAAAGCTGTCGTGAATGGGTTTTTCAGGGTGGCTTCAGAAAGCATTTTCCTAACTGGAATTGAAAAACTTATCTATCGATATGAGAAGTGTATTGAAAAGCAGGGCGATTATGTTGAAAATAAAATTAAAAGCAATTTTACAATTGTTAGTATTGTAAGTTAGGCTAGGAACTTTTGGACCAGTCATCGTACCAGTCCGGACTGATGGCAGTATTATCGTGCTAATGAGATACGAACTTGTGTATGTCGAATTCCCGGTTGTGTCGGACTCATTTGGGGGTCCAAAGTATCCAAATCAAGCATAAACATCCCCTGATGTCTCGAACCCCGTATTTTTCCAGGTACCCACGAGTTCGACACAACGAGGTTCGACTATATTTTTCAATAACGCGGCCGGGGATCAATCCACCGACCTTCCGCTCATCAGGCCAACGAAAGCAGTCGGGGGAGACACTGTGTGCACTGGCTAGTCAATAAATAATGAAACATAGGAATGTTTAGAATAATTAAATGGGAACCTGCTAGGGGGTTACACTGATGTGTTCAAAGCGGCGTTAAACATAAGACAAGCACCCACTCACTCTCTTTAAAGAATATAGATATGCGATTGCACGGATTAATGGCGTAATTATGCATAATGGCACAAAATGTGTTTGTGACGCCACAATTGACGCCGATCGAACTTCGAGTAATCATACTCAGATTCCCATGCGCGAGGGTAAACTAGATCTACATGTAGTTGCCACACACAGATATTTCTTCGAAAAGTATTATAGCCAAACCTAATGATTTAGGAATGGAGTAGCCTCATTGAAAACACCTGTTATGAGCAATTGAATTAACTGAGCCACACCTTGAGTGCGTGTATGGACACCATGCAGTTCATCATGCTTGATTTCTGCCCAACGCCAGAGGGAAATTAAACTAGCCCTAATGAACAATCAATGTACACTCGGTCTGCAAACGCTGGAAAAGGCCAGATGTGTTTATGCCTGGAGAAACTCTAGTGTCTTCACGGTGTAGTTGATGTCAGTTTCGTGTCTGCCTGCTTTGTGATCTCCTAGTTCTCTTTAATTAGTGCTTCTGTGGGAACTAGCTCGGGGCAAAATGTGATCATTACACACCTTGGCTAAAGTAATACAACAGTATTGTTCATGACTTGCTTCATTTACGTCAATATCTGCCAACCTTTCAAAAGACATCGGAATTAGGTTTTACCATTAATTTGAAAACGCCTCAATAGAATTTGTTTATGACGAAAAGATCATTTCCCTCGTTCAATGTATACATTTGGTGTAAAAGAAATATGTATAAATAGGTTATTTCTGAACATTATTGCTTGGTATATGTGTATACCAAGGTCATAATTATGCTGGTACTTGGAGACGACATTGGTAGATCGATTTGTTTGGTTTTTTGGGGGTGGTTCATAGTACTTCTTAGTAATATACATTTTACGTAGATAATTACACACACCAGAACAACATTATATTCATTTGTTTATACTTGAAGATTTATAAAGAAGACATGTTTCCTCATTTCTATGAAAATGGTATATGTAAAGGCTGCATCGGGTGAATCATGTGCGAACTAATGAAGGATGCATTGGTTCTTAAGCCAATCAGAAATTCATCTTTCTATAACGATTCGGCTTCATTTCTTTATCACCTCGATACGTAAATTTCGACCTGTACATTTGAAATCATGCACAGAACACAAATATTCATTAGATGGTACAGCTGTACTATCTTTTCGGTATATAAGATAACATGCAGCAGAGGTGAGGTGAAATGGGGTTTAACGTCACTTGTACGTGTTTATCATGAGGAGTTTAACATGAATTCCACACTCAGACACAGTATACTGACTTCGTGCCGACGAGTCCTCGTTTTAGCCCCTTCATGCCGAGCGCCAGACAGCTAAGAACAAGTACCATCTTTTAACGTCTTTCGGTATGACGCGTGCGCGTACGCCTGACGCTCTATCACTAGACCACGAAGACTGTCCATGATGCAGAGAGGTATCGTATCGGAGTAAAATGTCGGATTTCGATTACACTGACGTTAAATGAGAGCTAAATGTGGTCTAGATGACTACGTTAATGCCCCATGTGAAACAGAGACATTGTCACTAACTACTTCAGGTAAACATGGAATTCAAGAAGATTCATTTACATTATAAAGTTTAAGTTGGTAAATGACTGGAATCAAACGTACCAGAACTGCCAGTTTAAGCCTAGTTCCTGAGACGCATGGATTTGATGGTGACTACAGCTGCCATGCACGATGCCATGTGATGTGACGATACATCAATTTGATATTTTCGCAGATTAAACCAACATCTAGTCACTATAGCAACCAGTAAACAAATTATCGCCTCACATACAAAGGGTTATGTTACCAATAAAGAAACAGCAAACAGATCGATATATTATTATTCGGGAAAAAAATCAATTTCGTTTTGACTAGTCTCCAGGGATGAAGTTAGGTTCTTTTCGATGTGAAGTATCAGTTTCAATTCTTTACTTGACGAAAAATGTGAGACCAAAACTGTACGTAGTGACACTAACTTGGCATACCGCGATAACCAACAGCAAACGCATTTTATTGTGGAAGGTGGAGTAGAAATCCAGCAGAGTTTGAAGAAGGGGTTACGACATTGGCGTCCTCTTTTACTATGATTAACCTGCGTCTGTAAAGAAAATGTAAACTGTGTTTTATTGATGATATTGGAGATGTGAGTTTCACTATATTTTTAAATGTCCATATTTCACTAAAGAAAGAATTTTGTATATCCCACCTACATATTCTAAAAGACCTAATATGATAAAATATCAAAGAATTTTCACTTGTAAAGAGATATCTGTATTAAAAAAACCTTAGTAAATTCTGTAAATATGTAATGCAAATTGTAAAATCTTCCGGCTAACCACATATCCGCTATTATAATGTGTATTTTGCTGTCATTTTGTACCTCATATGCCGAGCATCTCGGCCTGAGCGTAATGAAGTTCTGTTCTGTTCTGTTCTGTATCTGGCAACGATGGAGAGGAAGCAGATGTTGATTTATCAGTAGTAAACACAGCAAGCCAAGCCATTAGTATCACTGTCGCGATATATGTGATTGATAAGCCTCATGCATGACCGAGTTTCATTTGACATAGACATGTTGTTAGGTCAGGCCGCCTTGGAGAATATTTCAATGATCACTTGGATCTTATGAATATGGAAAGGGTTTTGACGCTTTTATTTATTGGTATGTCACTTGGAGAGAGAAGCGGAATTTACGTAAACCACTTCGGTGAAACCCATTTGAATCCTGGTATATGAACGTTAAAACAATGAAACAAAGACAGATGAGAGACAAGATGTAAAAGAAATAAAATGATTATTTACAATAGTCTTGATGAACTGAAATCTTGCGATATGAGCCACTGGACGTATATTCTTTCATACTGTTTCCAACGCCGTGTCGTAATCGATCCCACCAGTCCATAAACCAGCAATTCAGGGATTTTCTTGTTCAGATTCGTTCCATCATAATATGTCAATGTATACTGAACCGCAAAATAAACGTCACCCCAAGTAACATTGCATGAAAAGTTATCATTTAAATATCCGGGTAATTTTTGTCAAAGTTTCTAAAGTTTAACATTATAATACCTTGTCCGGAAGAATGCAGGTGACAATAGCAGAACGTGAGTTCCGTGCAAATTGAAATGCAGATGCGTTCCCCATTTCTTGCCCTATAAAAATCCACCCAGGTCGGATAACATTCATTCGTTATTGAATTGCTACCACATGCCAAGATTGACAAGAAATCAGCGACACCCAGCCCTTGCAAGCTGGACAAACCGCCCAGCAAGTAGCCATTATATTTCAAGTCCATGTAAGGACCATACACAGGCTCCAGCATTGTTACCAGACCGCCAACACTACAGATGACCGACCACGTAGTTGAAGACCAAGGATCACCACCCGACGTCAGGATCGTCAGATTGTACGACAGCATCTTCAAGATCGCTTTGTAACTGCTGCGGAAACTGCTCGACAGACCATGGGGACACACCAGCGACACCTTAGTGCGGACACCATGCGTCGATGATTGACGAGCAGACACCTCCACTGTCACAGGCCACACCGAGGACCCATTCTGACACCACGTCATCGCCGGGACCGTCTTCATTGGGCAACACAGCACCAGCACTGGCGCCACCAGCAGTAGAGAAGTCCTCTTCTCAGACGAAAGCCGTTACTGTATCTCAACAGCAAATGGCAGAGAGAGAGAGAGAGAGTCGTAGGGATTGGTTGGTTGGTTGGTTTGTTGTTTAACGCCGCACTCAGCAATGTTCCAGCTATATGACGGCGGTCTGTAAATAATCTAGTCTGGATCAGACACTCCAGTGATTGACATCATGAGCATCGATCCACGCAATTGGGATCGGTGACATGTATCAACCAAGTCAGCGAGCCTGACCACCCGATCCCATTAGTCGCCTTTTACGGCAAGTATGGGTTGCTGAAGACCTATTCTACCCCGGAGAGTCGTTGGGAACGTTATGCGGATGTTTGTGTTGTTGAGAGAGACTCGTGGGGTGGTCCGAGCATCATAGTGTGGGGTCATGTCTTGAGACCACACACCATACCTCATTTGGCACGTCGTCGCAACCACGAGTTTCAGAATGATAACGCCCGTGCCCACACTGCGAGAGCAACACGAGACTTCCTCCACCAGAATGGCATCAGAACCATGCAGTGGCCTGCCCTCAGTCCCGATTTAAATCCCATTGAGCACCTGTGGGACGAGATTCAAAGACGGCTGAATGACGTCAGACCAAGGCCGACAACTGCAGCTGAACTGCGTCAGCGTTCCTCAGTGTGTGGGCTCAAGTGCCACATGTATCGACGTTGCACGGCAGTCATCAATGCACATGGCGGACACACGAGATACTGACTTGTGAGAATAGTGTTGTGTTTCACTTTAAGAACATTTGTCACTTTTCAACCTTGATGATCAGTTTTGCCAAGTTTCATCTTTTTAATATGTCTCAAAGTATGTTTACAGTGTTTGGACAAATAAGGTTTCTCGTATATCTATCCATGGTGACGTTTCTTTTGCGGTTCAGTATATATATGTGTCGTTTGGTTCTTATTTCGTATGCTGGTTCCAAGTAAACATACATGGTGCTACCTGTTCTGGCTTCCATGTCATCATACACGTACACATGAGTTGAACAGTGGATTCCGTTTCAAAGAATTTCTACTAATAATTGATAACTATTCGACTCCTTTCTATCAACCACGTCTAATATTTGTTTTTACAAATAATGATTTTTTTTCATTATCGTGCGAGCAAGCATTCACCGAACCATTCTAAATGCGTATTATTTGCAGTTAAAAATAATTATTGAATCCATATGGGAATTCTACGATGAAGCTTCCAGGGGTTCTAACAACCGACCTTCCTCTATCCACTAGACAACGTAGGTGGTATTGAGCGACATGTACAAATCCACATCCGTACATGTATTTTATATGAACCACATTTGTCTTGCTGCGATCAGCAGTCATGGAGCGTGTGTCGACAATAGGTCACCTTCACTGGCACGCCTGTTATAAAATGTGGACAACAGGTCACCTTCTCCAATCCTGCAAGGGCCATCTTGTCACGTAATTGGATAAGGAATCTATTAAAGCTCAATTTTGTAAAATAAATTCAAGCATGCAGGGAAGCTACGGACCCATAATTACATAAACAACGTCATTAAGTCACACTGAAGCAAATTGTTGGTCACATCACATTGAGCCAATTAACATTGTTCAAGTACTGCTCTTCTCGCAAAATGTGTGTGCCTCAATATTAAAAGCAGCTTGTGTTGGGCGGGCAAACACATGTTAAGCTCCCAAAGTGAACGACTTTTGTGGAGCTAATTTGATTGGTGTGTTAAAGATTGTGTGTGCTGAGTCAGGCTGGAGCCGATGTGAGAATGTTTAGAAAGGTTTTGCAAAAGCTTTTGACAGCGACCATGAGTAATTTCTTCTTGAATCTGTTATACGTGTTACTCACCTAATGATCTACACATGGACATGTCTGCTCAACAAAATTAATTCATTTTGTATACTGACATTACGTGTAACAGTATGACGTATGCAACTCCAATTTGTTTTAACCAATTTTGCATGATGATGCCATCATTTAAATTGTTACCGAGACAGACCAGAAACATCTTTTTAGGGAACGAGTGGAAACAAGAAAGATTCAGGATGCATCTATGAAAACACAGCTGTTAATGTTTTTCTCAGTTTCTATTTGCGTTGAATTACATAAGAACATACTGAATGAAACAATTTCCAAACCACATTCAGTCCTTTCTCTCACTACAAAGGCATGTGCCCCTCGATCACTGATTGTATTATACACATCATCATGTAATGTTGGGTTGAAGGCGTTGATGTTGGGCAATTTCCATTCAAATTGACTTGATGTGCAGCTCATCCGGCTTTCATTGAAAACATGTCTTTTTAACTTCTGCAATGTCTAAACAAGAATTAATGGAGTGTTAATGGAATAGAAATCCGTATGAACACTTCGATGAAAACGAAAGACCTGTCACTTTATTTCATTTTTATCGTACGAATGCCTTTTTGCCTTTTAATTATAGCGGAAATAAAGCTGACTTAACATAATTAGATTTCTTGTTTTAATGTTTTTCCTATTCCGAAGTGTAACGCAAACCAAACGAGAGCTGTCGTTCACGATTGGGTTTCACACAAATCAGAAAGACAAAAAATATCCACAATACTATATGACAAGAGGGCTGAGTTCAACTTACCAATTGTCAAATTTCCCCTTTATGTCGAGCAATATTTCAGGAGCCCGAGCCTTTGGTGTCAACATTTCAGAAATTGTGGTTTTGTTTGTTGTTTAACACCGCAGGGTACAATGACACGCCAACAACCAAGTCACCGATCCAGACCACCCAATCCATAAAGTATCCCCCCACGGCCAGTATAGGTTTTATGGGAACACAGAGCCCACGAGACCCTGTTTTGACTTGTATACATCTTTTTGCTTTTGCGAACAACTGGTATCATCACTATTGGACAGTGATTCAAAAACATGCTCATAATATATATATATATATATATATATATATATATATATATATATATATATACACACACACATACGAATTTCGGGTTAACTAATATATATATATAGAGATATATATATATATATATATATATATAAAAAACCGAATTCGTTGATGATTTCAAATACCATACCTTACATTATAATTACGATGTGTCATTTCAGCTGAAGCTGTACTAGTAAACAGTGAAACGTAGCGAAATGGTGTACAGTAGACTCTGTTTTCAGTATAATTATGGAAGAAGTGCAGTCGCGTGGGTTTTGTTACAAATTCATGTCTCTGGGCTATCTAAAGTTTACTGAGAAAACAATATGTGTACAGAGGGACTTCCTAATTGATCACATCTATGTAAAATAAGGGGTAAGACATTTAGGCAAGAAGTAGGCATCTCCATGAGCACCAACTGCGCTCCCCGTCTTTCTGATCTGTTTCTTTATGCATATATATAAGACGTTTTGCTTCAGGTATGTCGATGATCTGATAACCATCAAATAACCAATTCCCTTCAACTGATTCACATACCCTAACCAGACATAACGGAGACCAGTGAGACCGCCTCATCTGTTTCAAATTAAGATCTATGCACAAAGATTCAGAGTGACACAACACTCTCCACAAGACTAAATGACAAGAGGGATGACTTCAGCTTTCCAATAGAGCACTTCCCCTTTCTGTCGACCAATTTTCGCAACTTTTGAGATACAATCGGGCATGCTCTTTCTACGTTTTTTAAGGTGATTAATGGCATTGCCTTTGCATAAGTTTGTGACGAATGTCACCTTGTCGCGAACACCTTGTATCATCACTATCCGATAGTGGTTCATAAACACATGCTCATGATATAGTCGAAATCATACAATGAACCCTGCTTTTGGCAGACATTTGTTATGAATGTGGATAGGGCTTTGTCGCTTTTATTGCATATTTATGTTACACATGTTTTAACATATATATGTTTTTTGTCGCCTTTGATAAGGCACTGTATTTAATAGGTAAAGTCTTTTCAACTGGCGTTATTATTGTTCAGGGTGAAACACATGGGGGTAGGGCAAACTTTATTACCTTTCTAAGATGTCGAAATTAAGACTAACGTTGTGTTTTATTGGCGTTGGGTTTATAATCAAATCTGTATAATATGTCACGTAAATTGAAAATCCTTCGTAAGGGCTGACGGGGTCTTCCACCTAATTGCCTGCACCTTTACGTTAAGACATATTTACGTATTAAGCGTTATACAACACACTACCAAAATGGGTAGTGTATTAGTTGAATAGGTCTTTGACCGTTCATTGTGCGATTCTCTATAATCACAAGCAGCGATTAGTAGGATTTTAATTTTGGGGGGATAATATGAATTTGCTTCAATTTAATCACGTGATTCTGAATATTTCATAAGTGTGGGACCAATCTTAATATAGACAGAGGTTCGGTGTCGCTGGTCATTGTGAGTTGAGAGTCTTTCTGTCGTACACGTCTTAACCTGTTTACACCACTAATTCAGCTTCTGCAAGCCATGAAATAGTGTGCTTAGCTAGTTGGTTGCGCCACATGATACTGTAACCGACGTCCTGGGGCATGGCATGGCGTTGCAGTTGACGAACATGGCTTAGGAAGAGCAACAGCGGCAGTTTTTGCTCCTGTATATTGCTAAATGCCGTACGCTAGGCTGGAATTTCTAAGTTATATTTTGGTGTTACAAAATTCGACATCCGGTTCATAAAAAACATGGCGAGCACCTTGCCGATTTCGGTCGAATGCTGTATTTGCAAAGCATGTCAACTGGTCGTCGACAGATATTTTCCAAATCTTTTCATGTTTTTAATCAAATGGCTCAAGTAATTTGATGCTCTTAGCGAATATTTATTACCAAATAGATCTTTATTATCGATCAGATCGTTTTCGTTTGACGCGAATGCAAGTAATAAGACGTGGAATCAGATTGATCAATGGGAGGGACAAGGTTGCGCTACGATCGAGCTACGAAATTCAAGCCCAGATCGGGATGAGTGGAAACTTAAAACTATAGTCATCTAACTCCCTTGCTTCGGATTTAAAAATCCGAAAGATGCTAGAGGACACAACCACGTCAAAATAACTCCAACAGAGACACAGCGTTATGACCACCTTGCATATATAGTGTCATTAAACTCACGAGGGCGCATGTTTTATAAAATACAAACACAGGAAAAACACACAACTAATTATTAGGTGATTTTTATTTTCACATCCCCCTCAAACCACCCAACCACACCTGCACACACACGCCTTTTAACAAAACTATGTAGAAGTAAATATGATAGATTTTGTAAAGTTGTAACAACAATTTACATCATGATAATCCTTATGCGTGTCGCAAGAGGCGACTACAGGTATCGGATGGTCAGGCTCGCTAAATTGGTTGATGTATGTCATCGTTTCCCAATTGCGTGGGTCGATGTTCATGATGTCAATCACTGGATTGTCTGGTCAAGACCCGATTATTTACAAACCACCATCATAAAGCTGGAATAATGCTGAGTGGGGCGGCATTAAACAACAAACAAACATTAATGCAATCGCATTTACTCGTGTATGTTAGCTAGATCTATATCTTTACGTAGCAGTTTGTTGCATGTCATCTGTCTTTTCAAGACAGTAACACAGATTACCAGTATTTTCATCCAAAATTTAGTTTTCGTCTTCTTTGTTATTTTGGGCTGACAGTTTGTGTAACGCCTCTCGATTTTCGGTTATGCTAAGAACAAGCCCATCCTGCTTGTAAAACCCCATACACCTACGTACCGACTTAGTATACGATCCTCGACCAGGGCACCCAACCAATTTATATTACCGTTGATGGTCCATAACTCACCAGACAAACCGAATCATTAATAAATGGTTGAAGCCTTACCGAAAACACCTGTAGTGAGTCCCTGAAATACCACAGCTTTAGCTGGTGGAATGTATGTATAGACATCCTGTAGCTCGACCTGCTTGCTTTATGCCCAACCTGAGAGGAAAACCATTCTTGTGTACAATCGATGAACCCTCGATCTGCAAGCGCTGGAAAAGGCAAAAGACTGTTACCCTCCGGACAAACCCAAGTATTTTCATGGTGTATTTGATGTCGATTTCCTGTCTGCTTGCTTTGTGATCTCCGAGATCTGTTCGACAATTTCTTTCAATCGGAACTTTGCTCATGGCGACTTGTGGTCATTAGGATCCTTGGCTGAGTAATACAACAGTATTGTTCATGATTTGTATGGTTATCGTCCTGTGATATGTAGACAATATTTACGTTAGAATTTACTTTGTAAATAGCTCGCGGGGCCTAATTGCATATGTGACGGAATTCATTATTTTTAATTATCATGAGTAGGTGTTATTGATAAATTTTCAAACACCATGTTAGAGCATTGACTATGCATGGAAGGCTAATACGTATGTCTTCTTACATTAATGTGTTTCATGCTTTGAGCTTCCATTTTAAAAATGTGGGTTTCATTGTGTGTCAGCAACGGATGCCGAGTTATGTTATCGTTAATCGCACGAAGTTTAATTTAATGTGAATGCAAAATCGGATGTTTAATCGTAAGTTAAAGCTTTTTTCAGTTTGCACGAAATGGCGATATCTTTGTCATCGAGGTTATATTCAGTTGTCCAGACATATTGCTTTTTTCCTGTCTTGGTGTATCTGTTAGTGTCATGTGTGAATCAATTGCTTTGTCCCCGTGTAACTTTAATTAGGGTAGGCATTGAATTCAAGTAGGATATACATAATCAATTTTGAGTTGGTAGACACAAAATTACAAAGTGAGTTGTTAGTTACTTTAACAGTTTTGCATGGACTAAGATTGTCTAGTTTGATGAAAAAAAATTATCTGACATACGACACTACTAAACAAAACGCATAATAGAACCTCTGTCATCCACTAGTTTGATTTGAAACGGTGTGTGTGTGTGTGTGTGTGCATGTGGATGTGCATGTGCTGACTGACGTCCTAAACTGTTTGATTCAATTCTCACGATTCACGTCGTGCTGTGTAATGTTTGACGTATTAATGGTAGTGTTGATGTGTGGAATTTGAATAAAAGTAGTAGTTCTAAGATCAGGACCGTAATTCAAATGGGACGGGATGGGGCAGGTGAATCCATTGGTTTGACTTTTTTTTCAGATTGACCAACATTTCATAATATATCGTCATGAAAGTGCTGTGAGGGATATATGTCCCCCTGTGACAATTCAGGGTCGAACCTCGGAACATCTTCGAGCAATGAGTTTAAAAGTGAAAAACGCAACTGTGAACACTGTACAGCCGTCGATACAGCCAGGATGACTGTTGGTACCCGTCAACGCCACATCGGTCCCCAAACCGTTAGAAGACGCCTGGCTGCGTTTGGCATACGGTGCCGTCGACCTTATCAAGGCCAGATCCTACTACACCGACACAGACTTGTCAGACAGCGATGGGCAGCTAATATGGGCTGTCATAATACACCATGGGAAAATGTCATAGGGGAAAACTGTGTTTTGGAAAGGGATCACTTTGGAGGAGGCGGTACAATGGTATGGGGTGCCATCAATGCTCGTTTCCGGTCACAGACGCTGGTTATCCAAAGCAACCTCAATGCTCGAGGTTATGTGAACAGTATCCTTCCCAAGCACTATTGCTATTACTTACTCAACATGGCGCCCAACAACAGCTTGTCTGCAAGCATGACAATGCACGTCCACAAGGTTCACTGGAGACCTTGTGAGCAGGAACAACATCTGAAATGAATCAAATTGAACACTTGTGGGACGGGCTTGTACGGAGGGTTCAAACTCAACAGCAGCCACCGCAGAGTTGACAGTCACTACAACATCACTGGCAGAACATCCCACAACGTTTCCTGAGGCGCCTGTATCGGTTCATGCCCCGGCGACTACAGGTATGCACCAGAGCACAAGGTGGACAAACCCGCTACTGATCCTTGGTGATCCCTGCTTCGTTCTGAGCCTATGTGACGTCATTCACGGGCGTGTTTCTTACGGACGTTATTCATGTGATGGTTATGTTTGTCAATATTGTTGGTTCCATTTGGTTTTCTTTCACTGTAATAAGATACACACCATCTGAACATTGAATTGCGTTTTCATTGGCATACATAACATATCGTAATAATGTATTGCACTTTACTTTACGAAAACAGTTAACTGGTAAACGCTATATTATCACATTGATTCGGTATACCAACCGTGATAACCAGCATCAGAATTCATGAGGAAGGTGGACTAGTAATCAACATTGGTTTCATCTTTCACTATGATAATTTACCCCCGTCGGTAGCTTGCAGCGTGGTATTTTTCAGGTGGATTCGTGAGCAAGCTGAGCTGTGCAGATACACATGCAACATTTTCGTGACCGTACGTTACGAGCATGTACTGAAATGTTGCCTGTGGTCGTCGGCTGTTCGGTTTCTGTATATATCTAATGCCTAGAAAACACTGCAGCCATTTTGAAAGCCCCATTATTGGTCATTATTCTTCCATCTTTCTTCAAATCGTATTGAGGTTGTGTATAAGCATAGTAAGTAGTAGTAGTAACCCCGTTGTTTGCGATGGCATGAATTTTTACCTTTAATAATTTCATACTTTGAAGTTTACACTGTTTCTTTCATGCTGATTGGCTGAAGGGGTCGTCACGTGATCTGATTTTTGGAGTTCACACACCTGTGGACGGACAAAAAAAGTTCACACGATATGAACAATGTTTTGTGAAATTGATTGTGTGAACTTTTGCCGGAACTACCTTCCGGAGTTTCCCCGAATTCTCGATCGGTGTTTACAATCAACTCGTTTTTTTCTATTTTCTTTTTGATTCCTGCATTTTGTTGAAATCCTTCCGCTTTGTTTGCAGTATATATTTTGACGAATGTTTTAATCATTGTGAGAGCATTTTTCATGAAATTTTAGATTCAAAACAAACCTGTAACTTACATTAATTTTGGAACACATTGACCAATCGATGATGGTAATTAATTATGACAGAAAAGGAATAAATAGAAATGTCAGGGTAGCCAAATCCAATCTTGACCAGCTAAACCAAACTTACGAGTTCACAGTTCAAATTCAAATAACACGCACCTCATCCGTTATTTGACTTTTAAAGTTATAGGAACGGGACAGATTTCAGAATTTATGCAAACTGACATCATGTATTCACTTAGCCATTTCAAGCATTGTGAGGAATCAATTCATGGGAAAGACACATTCGCTGAACTGTTATAAGGGTTCTCCAAATGGACCCTTTTCAACTTTCCACATGAAAATAAAACGCCGATAAAGCTTTCGTGAGCTACCTGCCATAATAGCTTCAAATCAGGGGTTGCTTTCAAAGCTTACAGGGGGCCACGGGTTGCCCAGTTGTCTAAGGCGCCGCGATTCGCTGTGCAAAGTTGCGTCCCTTGGGCACGCCAGAAACCTATGATTGTGGGTTCGAATCCCGGTTCGCCCCGATTATATTTCTAGGTTTGTTGGCACCATACGCGTGCTCATGGGTTTCACCGAAGTAGTAAACGTCTAAGACCTGCATCATTTCGGGCTTTCCTCCTTCATTAAGCTGACACGCCGCGATATACATGTAACTGGAATACTGTTACAAGCGGCGTTAATTCCAACTCACTCACTCACTCACTCAAAGCTTACAAGAACAATTATATTGTTTTTCCGACTCAGAGTTATGTCATTTCGCGCATTTCACATTTCCAACTTTGGAGTGTGACCTGTCCTTACTCAGATTCATGGGAATAAACTGGACGTGACCATATTGTGGCAGTAAATTAAATTGAATAAATCAGGAAAGATGTTTTATATAAGTCTCTAATTTAACATATAAGTGTATGTTATACACTTGTACGTTTAATTTGATTATTCCCAAATGTACTCCAGCTGCTGACCTTTCATGTCCAATATAATTCAATACAACTTTATTTTTAAGGAATTACGGTGATAGTTCGGGACGATACAATGGTGTATATAAAGTGTATTGTTGTCACTACGATTAGGTGAGGTGAAATTGGGTTTAACATCGCGTCCAAGATTATTGCATTTATATAGCGACGTGTGTGTGTGTGTGTGTGTGTGTGTGTGTGTGTGTGTGTGTGTTTGTGTGTGTTTGTGTGTGTGTGTGTTTTATCATGTTTATCATGAATACCCCACTCAGACACAGAATACTGACTCCGTGTCGACCAGTCCTTGTTTGAGCCCCTAATGCACTACGATAAATGACTTTTATGAATCCATGCTCTGTCTAAGTATATTCACAATTCCGTACAAATACGCATCGTGCGATTTAAAGAACATCCCGACTGAAGGACTATTTGATGTTGGTGCTTGGAAATACACTGTAAAAATACTTTTGCCCCTGGTTGCATACCACAAGAAGGAGGTCTTGTCGTGCCCCTGGTGTTGTTTGGCTTCTACTCACACAGGAACGAAGTGTATGCCTTAAAGCAGTGACAACAAAAGTAGCTCGAATCTCTACCAAAACAGATTTTTTAGATCATGAACGGCAAAATAGAGTTGACAATTGTGTAAATGGATCACTGAAAATCAGTATTCATGTTCTCTCAGATCTAACTCTCAATCAAACGGAATGTTCCCGAAAACAAAATAAAGACATTCGGATCTCCAACATTTGCCCATGTCTGTGCCGACCTGTGGAATATCATAACCAATGGGTCAGAAGTGTGCTACCTCACTACTTCATTTGACATCATTTTCCATCCACTGTAAAATCCATGCAAGCTAATACATATCAGCTGGATGCATGACAATTTTCTATGGGTAGATGTTACAGTTACATTTATGACGTGTGCTTGAAGAAGTCTACGCTTGCATCTTATAGTCACGCATATTACGTCTGTTTGAAGGAGTCTACGCTTGCATGCTATAGTCACGTATGTGACTTTTCCTTTTGAAGTAGTATACGCTTGCATGTCACAGGCACAGGGACGTTTGAGTGAACTAGTGTACGTATAACGTTTTCAGGGGACAATAATTTCATATTGGTTCTTGTTGATATTTCTCTATGTAATGTAGTCATGTAAAATCTTTTTTCAAAACACAGAAATGTTATGATCAGTGACGTGTTGTCATACTATAACTATAAATCAATGCGACAAAACCCTTTCCGTAGTCATAAGAAATGTCTGCCAAAAGCAGAGATTTGAAATAATGTGAGCAGAGATACTTTTCACTACTCTTCAAACCGCCCTCTCGAGAAATCGATGTCGTGTCAACACATCGTGTTCGACAATGACGACAGTAAGCGATGTTATTCTAATGACATTCAGCAATAACGATACGTGTTAAGGTCTAATATATATACAGGCTCAGTTTGATAAGACTCCTTTGCTTATGTAAAAAGTCAAGTTACAACACTTCTGAGAACACAAAGCCAACATTGTAGCATGGGTGTGTCATAATGTCAAATTTACTAAGTTTACATGTACATGATGCACTTTGTTATTTTCAGCATACTTTATTAACTATAAAAGGATACAAGTAAAATGTCAAGCTGTTTGTTTTTACAACATTACGTGTTTTATACTTTGATATATTCTTGTCAAATTTGTCAAACTAAAAAAAACAGTCTAACTTTCGATTCCAAATAAAAGCGACACAACCCTTTCCGTATTCATAAGAAATCTCTGCCGAAAGCAGGTTTGATTAAACGATTCCGACTATATAATGAGAATGTGTTTATAAATTAGTGATGTAACCAGATGTTCGCGAAAACGTGAGCGTATCTTACCTTACCGGTGGCACCCATTACAAACACATACAAAGGCAAGTCATTTGTCATTTGTTCACCTGAAAAATACAAAGAAACATAATTATAGTCAAAATATAGAATAGTATCGAGCATAATGTTTTCACTTATATGTCATATTTGAAAATGCCCTCCACATGTCTAAATGTTTCGAAAGTTTTTTTCTGAGGCCTTGAATGATTTCACCATGATCAAACAACTTCTGAGCAAGAGTTGTATGCTTGATTAAAGAGAGGTCAAGTTGTGTTGTCCATCATCTAACACACCGCCAGTTTACATGAACATACAGCTATGTTTGTCCTTTTTGTAATTTTAAATGTAGCGCTGTTAAACCGGTCTGATTTCAGATATATAACATCCGGAACGCAGGATTGCAAAGAATCCAAAGGCTATATTGCTGGCTGGTGACCCCTAAACAATTGTTTAGTGGACTGAATGGTCTAAACTATCTGTCCTGAGTAAAACGAAATATTTTGATTAATACGAAAACTTGAAAAAAAAGACATTTTTAATAAATTCTTACAATCCTATTAAAATAGGAAAAGAATATTTTGGTAAAGGTTTAGGTTTATTTCATACTGATCAATACATTTCAATCTATTCACATTTATTGCGAAAAAAGTGAAATTTATGGAATATGAAGTGATTTTCTATCGATGATTTACACTCTAACGTGCATGGGTACCCAACATTTCAATTTTGGTCATACAACTTCAAGATTCTCATTATTTTCATTTCTCCACAGAATCTGGACTTTCATGTGAAAACATCGATTGAAAAGCTTAGTTGTAAGCAAAGTGTGTCTCTTCACGTATTTGAATATAATGTACTCTTCACGTATTTGAATATAATGTACCTATTAAAGCAACAGAGAAACGTAGACGTCATAATCTTTACCTTATGGTATATTACTTGACATGAAAGGGACTCTCACTATCTAAAAATCGTAATCATACTTCAGGTTGTCATCCTTTTGAATGTCTGTGCAGACACAGATTAGGACACAGTGACGACTGAGTATGATTTCTTCGTCGTGTCTTTGATTTCGTACTGTTGAAGACAGACATCTGGTACTTGGGATATTTCATAGAATTTTTAACTTCTAATTAATATACCATGACTTGGTATGAATATATGTGAAATAATCTAATGTAACATGCATGTCGGCTATGAAACATTCATAAGACGTTTGCTGGGTATCTAGGTAACTCTTTATATCTCAAAGAATAGGTCAAAGAAACAAGTAGTATCTTTAAAGGCAGTCGAAGGCCATTTTGTTAAAATGGTAAGCTCTGTATGAACTCCTGTACACCTTTATATTATAATAGTAATTGTGAAATTACTTATCTAATTACAGCTCATCTAGCTCTGTGCAAATCTCACGGACTTTGTTTCCAGGTTTAGTTTTTAACAGGTGAGCTGAAGTGCCAATACACATCCATACGTGTATTATTTGTTAACCACGTGTCCTTTTATGTTATCAGCAGCCATGACATGAATGTTGATAAAATTCACGTTCTCCATTCATGAAACTATCTAATAAGTTTTATCTAGTTTGCAGTAAAACTACGCGCCCATAATTACATAACAACGTCTGTGATGGCCATTGGGTCATATTGAAGCGATGCGTCACATGACATTACAAGAACTAACATTGTTCAAGAACTACTCTTCTCGCAAAAAAAGTGTGTATTTCATTATTAAAAGAAAACACTAATCTGAGCTCCCACAAGTGAAGTTTTGTCGAGATAATTCGTTCGAGGTGGCTGAAACCACTGTGAGCGTTTTTGGAGCTTCACAAACTTTCATGAAAGGACAAAAAAATAATTTCTTATTGAGCCTGTAATACATTTGACTGAGAGTGCAACCGCAATGAATCACAAAAAAGGATTAATTTGTAGTTAGTATACGTCAATATGAAAAATATGCTTAATTTGATTTCCAATTTCCAGAATTGTTTCATGCTGATTATGTAGCAAAGAAACATAATTACTTTTTCACGTCAACTGAATAATATCGGCTCTGATGCATTTTGCATTAAGACATTTCCACCTATAATCTTACCGAGAGAAATTCTGAACCCCACATGAAAAGAAATGCGTAATAGTGAAATCTTTTGTCATGGAATTAGATATTGTCATAAAAGTCTGTCCACAAAACGTCATTTGAGAAAATTGTTTTGTTGTGACAATTCAGTGAAAAGGCGCCCGTAAAGTCTTGAAAATGGAAAAACTTGACGAGTGAGTGATTAAGCTTGGTTTAACGCCTCTTTAAACTGTATTCCAGTTGTATCACAGCGTGTCAGGATATGGGAGGAAATTCCAAAGTCATTTAGATCTTAGACGTTTACCACTTTGGTGAAACCCACGAGCACGGGTATGGTGCTGACAAACCAAGAAACATAATCGGGGGAAGCGGGATTCAAATTCATATGTTTCTGGTGTGCCCAATGGACGCAACTCCAATTTGTCCAAGATTGAGTGACTGAGTTAGGTTCAACCCCGCTTTGGACAGTATTCGAGTTATGTCACGGGATGACAGTATAATGTGGGAGTAATGTTGCCAAGCAATTTAACTTAATCGTCAGGTATATTCACTTCCACTGATTTACCGACCTGAACTTGTAATAAAGGAGGCCATGAGCCAGTGAGACTGCCTAATCTGTTTCATATTTAGATGAATGCATAACAATTTAGTGCCAAAAACGATTCTCAAGTCTGTGACAAGAGTAATGATGTCAACTTTCCAATTGTCAAACTTTTTCCTTTTCGAGCAATATTCCAGCAGCTCCAGCCTTTGTGTCTACATTTCCCAAAGAGCGTCATATTTACGACTCTTTCTCAAAAGTTGTTTGATGGGGGTTTCAACTTTCAAGGCCTAAACAAGGCTTTCCAAAAGTTGTGTGGTGGACATACGAAGGAATTCTCCAGATGTGTCGCAGGCGACTGTGCTTGTCGTAAAAGGCGACTAACGGGATCGGGTGGTCAGGCTCGCTGACTTGGTTGATGCATGTCATTGATCCAAATTGTGTGGATCGATGCTCATGATATTAATCACTGGATTGTCTGGTCCAGACTCGATTATTTACAGACCGCCGTCATATAGCTGGAATATTGCTGAGTGCGGCGTAAAACAACAAACCAATAAACAAACAAACAAATGTGTCGCATCAGTGATTAAAATGATCATTTTGACATGAACTTCCCGTTTTTCCCGTTTTTTAAAGGGAAAATTGTCTTGCCTTTGCATTTGGAAACAGACACAATGAGGACTTCCAATGTCTTTCTTTTTGTCATTACATCTATTTGGCAATTTTGTACACAACAGTAGTATCCAATACTTGTCTCTATAAGGTTGACTCAGTTTAAGGCTATTTGATAAATGGTATGTGTTCCCTATTATCCTGACGTTTATGTAAAGGATGCATAAATGAAAAGTTTGGTAGACACACTTGAAAACCTGTCTGTTGATGTCCGATTTATGTTTGCTGATTCGCGTCAATATTTTATGTTATGTCTCTCCAACATTAATCGATGCTCAAATCAAATTTAAAGCAATAGACGACGTTTTTAGTTGACATGAAAGACCTTCTAAAGGTTTTGTGCAGTATGTTTGAGCTTCATTAACTTCCATTTGAATTCATGCTAAATTTTCAAATCCTACAATGTTAACCATTTGTTGCATTTGTTTGTGTGTGTGTGTGTGTGTGTGTGTGTGTGTGTGTGTGTGTGTGTGTGTGTGTGTGTGTGTGTGTGTTTGGGGCCCAAACCGTTTCTGTTTTGTTCGTTCAACAGTATAAGTAAAATGTTACCAAGTTAGTTATATGTATCGGAGACAGAATGACCACCAGCTGTCAAATCCGTGAGGCTCAGCGTAAATATTAACAAATCACCCCTCGTACATTTAGGGAAAACACTGGCAACAAATAAGGACCCTTGTTTTTGTTTTGTTTTCGAGAATAATTTACTGTGTTTCCATGGTGACACAGCTGTCTAAGTTCTCGTTTTATGTTTGCAATAAAGTTGTTTCTAAAGACACATAATTGTATCGAATGAAATGTTTCCGATCCCCAATTTGAGGTTCCCGTCACGACAAAAGTATGTGATCCTCGATCATTGATTTCATTATGCAAATACATCATCTATTTGTGGATAGAAAGCGTTGATTTTGAGCAATTTCCACTGCAAATTGACTTGATGTGCTTCTCGTCCGGCTTTCATTGGAATATAGCACTGCTTGAAATCTTATTTTCTTCCAATTCTGTCCCATCATATTTCCAGTTAACACTGAAAGAATTGATAAAACAAGTCCCACAAAACAGAAATGTACATTTTTGCCCATAACCTAGCTATGAGCATCGGCATAATTTAAGTTGCTACTCCATATTCGATGAAAACCGGAGAACTCTCACTTATGGACATTGCGAACTTTGACGTATCAGTGACAAAAAATATAACTTATATCATCTGTTCAGATGAACATTTGAATTGCCTTTGCATGTGTTTGTGACGGGATCCCCTTGCGAAGGATATGATCACCTTTTCGCAGACACCTGATATTATCACCATTTGAAAGTGATTCATAAACACATGTTTATGATGATGGAATGACTTTTATTAACTGTGAAATCCATGATAATCAAAACATAAGAGCATAGGGTATACCCAAAAATTATGTTGATTCATTTAGAAAGTGTTGGACAAAAGAATGGTCTTCAATCCGATAACATACATTTCGTAATGTAATTCATAGAAGCTTTCATCCACAATGATACACATAGACAGCAACAAGTGGTCAAATTCTGTTGAAACATCTTCGTAAGTTAAGGATCTAAAGACGTCTAGTATTTGCACTGAGCAAAAGTTTGAACGTCCCGTGGGAACAGACAGTATTTTAACATAGATGTGTGCATGCTCTCCCAAACTGGAAAACGACATGGGCTGTCACTGTAAAACAAGTAATCCAATACCCACTAATGAATTATAGTCTTCGAGAAACATTTTATCTCGCAATGTCCGCATATTCGCATGTTAAATATTTCCTTGATTTCTTAATATCTAAATGTTTCAGATTCCGATTCATTACAAATAGTATTCAACACTTCTATATATAGCCGGCAAAAACGTGTTTGTAATGTATTCATCTCATCGATTTGACATATTCAAGTCATCTATTCTATTTAATACCTATATCTTACTCCTGTCTATTGTCAATAAAGTTAAGATACGATACACGAGATTCTCGTTTGCACTGCGGGTATAGCAGACTCAACTAAATCCCGTACAAATTCACGCTAGAGTGCTTTCAGCACAGAGTCAGGTCACTAGGCCCTAAACACTCACTCAAGACTCAGATACATAGACACTCTAGAGTGATCTCAGCCGGGGCCCAAGTCACTCTGGAGTGATTTGAGCCAGAGACTGATTTGAGCCTCCTACACCGGGGCAATAGGCTCGACACAGTTGAAACATCAGTTATTTTAATTTTCTCTTCTGTGACTGGATTTGATTACAGTTGGCTTAAATAGTATATCCAGTTATATATATTAGTGAGACTCATGCTCCAACATTGTGAACCTTATGCAAATCAGATCTAATATCCCGATACAATATTTCTCTGAGGACACTTCCAAGGAGGTTGCACATTATGTCTCCATATTATGTCATATGACTGCAGATTTACGCCATGTCTATTTCACAACTGTATGAGGTCGCATGAACAGACAGTACTACTGATAAAAACGAACGCCCCTTTTTTACCTGAATTGTCAATTACTCCCGAAACCTAATCATCAATCAATGAGGAAAGCATCACTGTCGTTATCTGAAATGGCTGAGCAATATCTGGCGACCTGTGTGTATGGACAGTCTGCAACTCATCATGTTTTATTTGTGCCCAAATAAAAAGGACAACCATCCTGGATCACAGATGAAAGATGAACCGCGATCTTCAAGCGCCGGCAAATGCAAGCTACTTTTGCCTCCGGACAAATCCTGGTATCTTCACGGTGTAGTTGATGTCAGTTTCCTGTCTGTTTGTGATTTCCCCATTCTCAATGATGATTTGTTTCTATCGGAACTTGCTACTGGCAACGTGTGGCCATTACGATCCTTGGCTTCAGTAATACAGCAGTGTTGTTCACGATTGGCGTCAACATCTGTCAACCTTTCAAACCTCACCATAAATATGTTTACCACCAAGTGTGTTAATGCCTAACTGGACTTGATTATGGAAGAAATGTGCATATGCATTGTATATATATGGCTAAAACAAAAAGTGAATTGCTTTCCAGATAAAGTACAACATTGCATTTATATTACATGTGTTACACTGCCATTGGGCGAAGATATCAGTAGATTGAATGTGTTTTCGGAACATACGTTTGACGTGGGGCTGATATACGTATATTTATCCTAAATACACACTAAGTATTCCACAGCTCTTACAATTTGAAATTGAATGATGCATGTACGTCATATAATCGCCACTAACTGCATTTGATTTCTATGTCAATTATTTATTGGGGTGGTACTATTACACGTAATCTCAGTATGCAAAATGAATACATTTTGGTGAGTCGCTTACAAAAAATTTAAAATGCTTTCTGAGAATAAAATGATAATATTATAGTGAAATAAAATACTAAATGCAATTGAGTTCGAAAAATTCTTAGCTTATCATCTCTGAATCCAAAATGAATTAGTGTTTGTGAGATGGAACGTTTATATAGACATGTTGAACATTAAATGAGCAACGACAAACTCAAGAAATTAATACTCTTGGCACCTTACACCTTACACCTTTCCAACTGATCGGAGAGCAGGCGAATATACATGACATTTTAGTTACATATATCTCGATAAATGTAACGGTATATATGAGAGAGTGAGTATGGTTTTACGCCGCATTTTAGCAATATTCCAGCAATATCACGGCGGGGGACACCAGAAATGGGCTTCACACATTGTACCCTTGTCGGGAATAGAGCCCGGGTCTTCAGCGAGACGAGCGAACGCTTTAACCACTACGCTACCCGACCGCCCCAAAAGTATATATAAAAAGTTTATGTAATTTATGATACATTTAAGTATGTATGTAAATACAGCATGTACACAGTTTTATTTTAATGAATACTGATACATGTTAGCTACTTACTTCAAGTTCAAATTCGAACGCTCTACGCCGCCTTCTTCCCGGAGATCGGAAGGTAGGTGGTTCGATCCCCGGCGCACCATACCGAACAATGTTAAAAGGTGGTAGTTGTTGTTACCCTGCCTGGCGCTCGGCGTTAACAAGATAAGACAAGGCCTGGTCAGTTCGGAGTCGGTATATTGTCTCTGAGTGGGGTATCCATGTGATCCATGAGATACGTGCATGCACAGCGCTATTTAAGTGCAATAACACTGTATGCGACGTAAAAAATCGCCTCCGCTCCGTCATATTGTAAGTTAAGCCATTTGAATGGCAATGTTGATGTTTGTAGTCAGAACAACAGTCGTAGTAACAAGAAGATGAAAAATAAAATGTAATACAGGTCAAAACATCAGTTCTATATTTTCTCATATATACCCGTCATTTAGTAAACGAAATAATAATAAATAAATTATCGCGCCACATTCAAATGTTATGTTATCAATAAAGAAACAACACAACAAATATGAATTTGTTTAGGCTCTATACTAGTAACCCAATTTCCTGTTGGCAGAATCTTTAGGGCGCAGTTAAGGTTTTGCATGGCTAGTAATATCAGATGCGATTTCTAAAAACAGTGTCACATGCACTTGGGAAAAATATTTAACCGCAAAACCGTAGCCAATGGCAGTGAGAGGGCATATCTACCGCGATAACAGCAGAACTCATTTAGATGTGAAGCCGGCAATGGAGTAGCAAACAAGCCGAGTCGGAAGAAGGGGTTACGACACTGGCTATGATTAGCCTGTATCGGCATCTGCCAGCAAAGGTGATGTAGTAGGTTTATCAGTGGGATGTCGGCAGGCCGCGCTGTGTGAAAAACGTAAATGACCACTGATGTGCAATATGTGCGTTGCGGTATTTCAATGTATACACTGTATATAGGATGCTATGAAGGTTTTATGTATAACTGCTGCATTATTTTCATATGATATTTGATATACGTCTGTATCTCTGCAGTAAAAAATCGCCATGTACATGTGTTCTAATGAATTGAGAAGTTTGTATGACAAAGGTTTAGACCAGTTCCATACCTCATTTGCATTCACTGTCACACACGTACACCTATATACACTAATGACAGAGTTGTTAACAAACCCGGTTGATAAAAAAACCGAATAAAATGTCATATAGGTATATGGCTTCAAACGGCAACGTCATTGTGACTATATTGCAAAGGCGTCAACACTTGGGTGTGTGTGTGGGGGGGGGGGGGGGGGGGGGGGGGTGGGGGGTGTATATTTTTGACAACGGTAGATCCGTTTCTAAATGACTGTGATAAACAACGCTTACATGACGTTCCCCAAAGCATCGGTCAAACAGAAGCACAACCTAAGGAACGACTATTCTATGATTATAATGGTGCCCTACTTTTATTATGTAATGTGCAAAAATATTAAGTGTACATGTATAGAAACATGTAGAGAGTATGCAATATTTCATTTAAGATCTGTCATATTCAAGACGCAACCATGAAACATTCATTTCTTACAATGCTGCCATGTTAATGTGTGAGTTTAATTTAATGATAAATGCGACAAACTCTTTCCCATTATCATAACAAATCTTTGCTGAAAGCTGAGTCCATTATACGATGCCGACTATATCATGAATGTGTGTTTATGAAACACTATCAAATACCGATGAGACCAGGTGTTCGCGAAAAGGTGGGCGTATCCTGCCCCACCGGTGGCACCCGTCACAAACACATGCAAAAGCAAGTGCTTGATATCAAACCTGCATTGAACATTATTACAAACTTGTCAAATGTTTGTTTGAAAGAGAAAGGCGGAAGTGACGCATGTCGAAGAATTTTACTACTGTCATAGCGACTGATTTACGACAACCATTGTCTGAGTTAACATTTAATTCCAAAGGCTAATTACCCTGGAGTCATGCCATTTATATGCATTATAACACTTAATTGCCGTTATTTATAAGATGCTAATCCCAATTGTTTATCCCCATTGTATTGTACATCGACTGTCTGCCATCATGTACGAGATGTGCAAGTGCGTCACTGATGAATTACTGATGTTTATATTTATAACTTACTAAATGTCAGGTGTCCAGAGATGAAAATGAAGGAGAAAGAGAGAAGGAAACATAGAGAGCGGGAGAAGGAGAGCGAAGAAAGGTCTTACCCTTAGCCTAGCTAGGGTTAGGCTGGGTGCTCCGGGGCACCAAGACAACAACCACTACCACTATGTGCTGACCTGGCACATAGTGTGTTTTGTATGTATGTACCTGTGTAAAGTAAAATTGGATATTCCGCAAGCCATCGTCTCCAAGTTGTCACTTCCTACCGAGAACCACACGTCGACCCCTTGCACATATGAGTATGCAAATTATTCATTAGAAACGTCACGTGTGTCTGCAACGCACGTGCACCAGCGCGTTGTTTCTACTTTTGTAAAACTCATTCAGTATTGTGCTTGCAAACAACGGATCAGATCAGTTCAGATCGGGGATCATGCGATAAAAGGATCCTGGTACATTTACTTCAAAACATAATAAAAAAATAGAGAGGAACCAAGGTTACAAAACCTTGTACAATAATCCAGATCGTTCACATCGTGTGATCTTAGCCATGTGAGATACAATCTGACAGGTTTGCACGGCACGCTGTAATCAATCTTGTCAGCCCATGCAGCATAAACCTACACTAACAGTACATTCACGTTTTCGTTTCAATTTAAGTTATGGTAATTGTTTTTACATTGATCTACATAACCAAAAAATACCGCAATATATTCATATATCGGTCACTCGCTGTAATAGAAATCTGATAGAGTTCGCAATAGGTTATTTTAACCTTGGAAAATACACGCATACAATTACATAACGACGTGTATGATAGCCATTATGTCACAGTGAAGCAATTTATTGGTCACATCACATTACACCAATTACGCCAATTAGCATTGTTCAAGAACATCATTTCTCATAAAATGGGTCATTATTGAACGAAAAAACTACGCTCAGCTCCCACAAATGAATGTTTTCTTTTCATAACACTCGTGTGCTTCAATAGTGAAAGCAAATTGTGTCGGTGGAGCAAACACATTTTGGGCTAAAGTGAACCTACTTTTGTGGTGAAAATTTGATCGGTGTGTTTAAGCGCCTGAAGTGGAGTCGGGCTGGAGCCAGTGTGAGTATTTGTAGAAACGTTTTACATTTATTTAAAGCTCTTGGAGGTTGTTTCCTGTTGAGTATGTTATACATGTTACTCATTTCATGTTGCAAACATCTGCATAACAAAATAAATTCATTTTTCATACTGAGATTACATGTAACCCATGATTGGCAGAGAAGTTCGCATCTTATCCCAATTAGTGTATTATTTTTGACATTTAATGTTCTATTATTGTTAAGGTTTGCTGATTATGAATTTAACAATTACCATTTTACGTCAATACCTTTACTCACATTAAAATATCTGCCGTGATGCACTCTGCAATTGCATGGAAAGCAACCCCATACTTCTTACATCTTACCGAGGAAGAACCCTAGCTGTATTTTAGGTTCGTATGATGGCATCAGACCCTTTCAGTTTCCCTATCCACATTTAGAGCTCTGGATCACTGATTGTATTATGCAAACACGTCATCTAATGTTGGATAGAAAGCGTTGATTCTGAGCAATCTCCATTGCAAAGTGACTTGATGTGCTACTCATCCCGCTTTCATTGGGAGATAATCTTTCTTGAAATCGTATTTATATCCGAATCTCTTTCGTTATATTTCCATGTATGGGCGTAATGTAAACTACTACTGCACCTGAATGACGTTTTTCGCTTCTGCAACGTTTAAGCAGGATTTTATAAATTCGTCACACCTCGCAATTTCGATGTAAACAGAGACTTTATTTACATTCATCAGAAGAAAGTCTTCGTCAAAATTAAAGCTAAAATCTTCGTCGACTTAAATTAACATATTAATCAGATTTTCTTGTTTCTTTGTTTGTTGTCTATTCAACAAATTAGCCAATGAGGCTAATAGCGTCAGCTGTCATGCACCATTTGGTTTCACTATAAAATAAATAAAAGTGACAAAAACCCTAAAACATAAAAAAAATCTACTAAAAGCAGAGTCCATTGTACGCGAAATATACTAAAAGGCAACAGTTTATAGGACATGTGCTTTCTTCAGTCACAAACTTTTATAAGAAACTAAGAAATACAACCAACCGAAATATCGCTGGCATTGCATGTCTTGTTTGCTGGAAATATATTTTCTCTATAAAAGGACAGATATCCAATCCCGTATCATTACCACGCGAAGCTATCTTCGGAAGTGCAGAGTTCAGCAAAACACCACTTTCGATCGTTTTGATGCGATTTCACCATGTCAAACCTTAGTGAAAATGACAGATGGCGAGCGATTACAATACTTGAACACGGTACCTCACAGCATGACGTCGCACGTTATTTAACAGCCACAACATTACATGATGTTATGAGCAGACCAACCACGTAAGAGACCGTGCCTGTAGTGGCAGCCAACCCGTTCGAACCACGCATCTTAGACACAGGTTCCAGACAGCAACACTCCCACCCCTAATCTCTCTGGCAACAGAGGAGTGTCAGCGAGGACAGTCTTACGACGTCTACGTATCTACGTATCTACGGCATTCGTGCGAGGTGCCCAACCAAACGGCCAATCCAGATGTCAGAACATCAATGTTGTGGAGCATCAATGTCTCCAGTGGTGCAGACAACACTTATGGTGGACAACATGTTGCTAGATTTGTGCAGCAGTATCTGACCCAGAACAACGTTACTGTGTTACAATAATGTCGTGTACCCTGGCTTGCAAGATTTCCTGGTTTGTTACCAATCTAACATGTCCGGGATGTAATGGAACGACGTTCGCGATCGACGTACTTTCAAATCCTCCTACAACGTAGGAGGAAATGTCAATCACAGGCCTTTATTCAATGTTTAGTGTCCTCCATGAGACGAATGGGTCAACTTTGCATCAATGCACAGGGTGAACACACATGCTGCAGCCCCCTCGTGCGACATGATCAGTCATTTGCATGTGGCAGGTGCGCTCTTCATATGGACTGTCGCTTGTTATAGTACTTCAGACTTCGTTCTGTCCATGTGAATTCCATCGGTGGAAGTAAGATAACAATTTCGAATAACAATTTTGGTATGTCACTATAACATCTGCCTTTGAGTATAGCTGTTGTCATCTATCATGATGTGGTGCACTTGCGAGGTTAATTCCATGCGAAAGACAAAGATAATCTAGGTATCTGGGATTCCAATACCCCGAAACTACATCTATATATAGTTTGGTTATTGAATATCTTTTCGTTCAAGTAGAGCCATTGGTTGCTTCAAAGAATGTCCATGCCAATTCATAAAAGCAACAATAATCAAGCTTCAAGACTCCTATAATTCGACAACGTATTTGCCCTTATGATAAAGACAAACATGGCTTCATGTCGCGACATAACTAGCACATGTGAAACACTGGTTTGAGGGCATACTTGTATGTTCATGATTTCAACCTGGATGAAAGACATACGCGGTCCAACTTGAACTAGAAAGGCGTTGTGACATCATCCAATAAACACGTCATTGTCCAAGGAGAATATTCGAACCACTGTCACCTGACATTTACCCTATTCAAAATCACAAAATCACGATCCTTTTAAAGTTCACTGGGTGTCAATGTCAAGGAAGTATGGGGATGGCGTCTACTTCAAAGTGTTTCCTTGCAGATGCATACTTAGACTGTCAATGAAAGCTAAACGTGTCAGGATGGGCACATTTTCCTTCAGTCGTCCTTGGTTTCGGACATGCCGATAATGAGGAATGAAGAGTTTATTGTCTGCAGAGTACGTCGGACTACTCACTTCGCGAGAGGGTATAAGTGATGTTACTGCTGCGACTGTAAGTGTTCAAAAGAAGGGTTAAACAGTCTTTCAAAACATTGACACCGAGAGTCGTGTGACAACTATACTCAACAACAAAAGTTCCTGTGACACAAATATTTTAGTGTATTTTTCAAACAAGTAAAGTTTGGTTTGCAATAGTGTAGTACATGTATGGAATCAAGTCACAAAAACGCAACTACTACAGAAAAGCATGCATTCCATGCAAAAGTTGACTTTTATGCAAGCCCCATGCATTTCACTACCAAAGAATGGGTATAAAAACATATGCGTTAATGGGATTCCATATGCATTGTTTAGCGTCGTGCTGACAACAACCACTCAGAAAAACAACAAAATTACGAAATTTTTCAACATTACGAGATGCCACGCCTGTCCGAATATGAGCGTCTGTGAGCCATTGGTATGCTTGAAGCAGGATCGAGTCAACGTGATGTTGCAAGACAATTGAAAGTCCACAGAAACACAATTTGGTGTTTATGGCAACGATGGCAACAGACGAATGCAGTCAGAGGCCATCCTCGGAGTGGCAGGCCACGCGTAACCAATAATCAACAAGACAAGTGGATTCAACACACCTAGGAAATCAATTCCAGCCAGCAACAGTGACTGCCAGAAGCATCCCTGGCCTTCGACGATTATCTTCACAAACCGTACGTCGTCGCCTCAGATGTGCAGGGATTGTCGCCAGAAGACCCGCCAGACGTCCCATTTGGACAGGAAACCACCGTCAAGCACCAAAATTACGCAATTATTCAACATTACGAAATGCCACGTCTGTTCGAAAATGAGCGTCTGTGAGCCATTTGTATGCTTGAAGCAGGATCGAGTCAAAGACAGGAAACCACCGTCAAGTACGTCTATAGTGGGGCAGACAGCTTCAACGCTGGACGGCCATGCAAACGGGACAAGTTTTATTCACTGACGAGTCTCGTTTTCACCTCAGCCACAGCGATGGACGGATTCGAGTGTACCGACGTCGAGGTGAACGTTACGTCAATCATTGTGTCATGGAAGAAGATCGGTTCGGGGGCGGCAGCGTTATGGTATGGGGTGGGATGACAGAAAGACAGAGGACCCGTTTGATAGTGGTAGAGGGAAATCTCAATGGACAGCGCTACCGCGAAGAGATCATCGGCCCTGTTGTTCTACCGTTTTTTGCGTCGTCATGGCCCAGGCATTACCTTTCAACATGACAACGCCCGGCCAAATATTGCTCGACTTGTTCAGAAAACTCTTCAACAACAACGTAAATGTCATCCCCTGGCCGGCTCGCTCCCCTGAATTTTCACCAATCGAGCACATGAGGGATAAGATGGATCGACGTCAACCACGTGTTCCACAGACACTCCAGGAACTTCGAAACATGCTCCAGCAGATATGGACAGATATCCCACAGGGCCTATTGCGACGCCTGGTCAATTCCATGAGACGAAGATGTGTTGCTTGCATCGCAACCAGAGGTGGACACACACGCTATTGATTTGTAAATTGACATTTTGGCATGTTCATGTTTTTTTTTGGATGAAATTACGCATTTTCTGAAGTCGGCATGGCACATTTAACCATTTGAACACTTTCAGGAGTCTTTTATCTGTTGCAAACCGAAATAGTTTCAGATTTGGTAAAAAACATAACTTTGCATTAAATCTTATTCAATGTCCCAGGAACTTTTGTTGTTCAGTATATATTGGAATTTTCTGGTAAATACACTAAATGTACAAAAAAACACGCATATGTTTATAAGGACGCCGTGCACGAATGCGGTACATGATAGGAGGTTACAGTAATGGGTTGTAAAACCTCAAGCATGCTGACTGAAAGATTATACATTGTATGTAACACTACCCTTTTCTATTATGTTTATCATACTTGTTTTGTGGTCGTTCTTCTCAGTTACATTGCTTCTGTTGTCACATTATTCAAGTTGGCCTAGTTTGATGTAAGGTGATATATTCCCTGTGTGTTAACAAGCCTCAAATGGGTGCCTTTTTGGACTCTTAGCGACAAGTATTCTTGTTGTGAAAATGTAGGTTACTTCTCTTCTTTTATATAAAGAAAATAATATACTTTATATAACGGTTCTTCATCTCAGTAATATTACCTTTGTTACCATATAACTATTACTTGTGTTGAGGGGCGGTGGGGTAACCTTGTGGTAAAAGCGTTCGCTCGGCAAGCTGAAGACCAGGGTTTGATTCCCCACATTGGCACGATGTATGGAGCCAATTTGTGGTGCCCCCCATGCAACTGGTCAGTCGACATCTCGTAAACACGAACAGCTTGCCAACGTTTCGACGACCCGACCTGTCACGTAACAACTGACCAAGCGTGCACGCTGAAAATCCGATCGCGGTAACAAGATAGATCTAATTGTCGCAAGTATATATTTCCCCAAAATAAAAGTGTTCGTATTCACCGTGACTGTAATAAGGTACAACTTTATAGATAACATTGATAACTTCTGGTTTGTTGCATTTAGCGACGTTTCGATGTTGATTCTTACACCTTTATCAAGCTGGATCCATAAAGTTACGTTTTCTTACTTACTCGCCAACTTCAGGAAAGCCAATCAAACAGTGAGACGATATCCTCCCAAAACGTCTACATGCCAAAGCTTCTACAGACTAAAACATCACGGATTGCTGTCTGCATATTACCCATTAGTTGAGTTGAACAGCCCAGCAGAAATAACAATAAGAATGTATAATTCGTTTATAGTCTTTTGTTACATGTATAACAAGTCTGTTGTCAGCTTTTCCATAAACTCGTTTCCTGTTGGGTAGGGCCGCTCCAAAATCTGTGCCACTTTTGCCTTGTTTGGTGCTTCAATCCTCGCGATGACCTTAACAAATCTGAATATGTTTGGTTGACTATGAGGCAGGGTCTTGTTGAGACGGTTGTAGAACCCCTCTAAGTGATTGGTTGTACGAGGTCCATCAGTCAGGTTGTGGTTCCACAGCGGCAGGGGAAAGGTGGCATCGTCATCCACCCAGTGAATTCAATAACTCTCTGAATTTCTGGGCCGGAGTCCATGACCTCTCTCCATGTGTCCTGGACGACAGCCTGCTCGTCTTATCCACTGGTGTACAGCTGGATCTAATTTATACTGGACAGCAAGCCTGGGGATCTTGGGTTTTCATTCAAAGTGGAAGAAGCAGCCCTTCGTTTCGACACCTGGAAATTATCTTCAGTGGCACGGATTGTAGCAAGTTCAAAATCTGTCTGGACTCTGGATGGAGCAAAGGGCCTAATGAGTCTCTGTTGCCTTTCTATCTTGATAAGGCTGAAAAGTATGTTGTACGTTTCTTTCTGGCGACCTTGCAAAAGGGCATAGAGGAGTGGGTATGACACGGGCGAAGTTCTAGCATAAATGATATAGACTTGGTTCCACAGGTCAAGGCAGGCAGTGAACGTACCATCAATGTAGATAGTTTCAGCAGGCTGTAGAGCGTCAAGTTGTTGCTGGGTTGAAGAGGCCAGGATCTTGTCATCTACATCACTGAAGAGAAGAAAGGGCTGAACTTCAGCTCTTGTCTGTGACATTATGTGTATGGTACTTCCTTCAGTGTCTGTGTCTGTACATAGCCCTGCACAAAGATGGAAAAGATAGTAGGAATGGAATCAGATTTGGGTCCTGTCTAGTTACTTCATCGTTGTACAGGGTATGCATCTGAGTGGTTCCATCGCGGGCTCTCTTCCTGATGGTGCTTAGAAACCGGAGTTTTTCGCTGTCCTCTGGAGGGTGGAATGGTCTGTGACATTTCTGAGAAAAATCGCGTGCAGTGGTAGATATTCCTTTACATGTAGACTTGACACACTTCCAGTGAATGCAAGTTTCCCTAGCAAGATGCTTGTTGTAAAGGTAACCATTTAGTAGCACTTGAGAGGTCCCCTTCTGTGACATGACAAACTCTACCTTCCTTAAACCAGTCATTGTGATTAGCCATCCTGAATTTGTTGTAGATTATATACCTGTACTTGTAATCCTATTCTATCTCCATATTATATTCTTTCTACCCTTCTCCACCTTAGTTTGTATCTATACCCTTCTCACATTTATTTTACATAGGTTCCCTTCTCCAACTTATTTTCTCTATACATACTTCTCATGCATATACAACTTACATGCATATATAATCCCTAAGTGTGATCTTAATTCAAGTTTATTCATGTCCCGGCTTGTGCTAATACTAATTAATCATCTTGGGTTGTTATATCATGACAACAGGTATATCCTTTGGGAGGTGACCAGTGAGACACTCCAAATCATTTATGAATCGCAGAAGCCTTACTAACAACACCTGTTTTGAGCAGTTGAATTACCGAGCAATAGCTGGAGGAGTGTGTGTAAAGATATCCTGCAGTTCATCGTGTTTGCCTTGTGCCCAACTCCAGAGGAAAATCACGATTGTGTACAATCGATGAACCCGCGATCTCCAAGCGCTGGAAAAGGCAAAAGACTGTTACCTCCGGGCAAATCCTGGTATTTCCACGGTATATTTGATGTCGGTATCCCATCTGCTTGCTTTCGATCTCCAAGTTCTCTGTTATAATTTGTTTCAATCGGAATTTGCTCTTGGCAACATGTGGTCATTTGGATGCTTGGCTGGAGTTATATGGCAGCATTGTTCATGATCTGGTCAATATTTGGCTTTCTTTTAAATAACCATCAGAATGTGTTTGTTTACCTTAGCTTCCGGTGTGTGTGCGGGGGGGGGGGGGGGGGGGGGGAAGGGGGGGGAGGGGGGGGGAAGGTGTGTGTGTGTGGGGGGGGGGGGTCTGTATTTCTGTAGGAGATGACAGTAGGTTCACTAGGGGTTACTATTTATTGCAGCCTTGATCAGTATACCAAGAGACAATTGTAGTTAAAAGTCTCTCTCTCTCTCTCTCTCTCTCTCTCTCTCTCTCTCTCTCTCTCTCTCTCTCTCTCTCGTAGTAGTAGTAGTAGTAGTAGTAGTAGTAGTAGTAGTAGTAGTAGTTTGTTTGTTTGTTGTTTAACGCCGTTTGTTTGTTTTTTAAGTAGTTGTAGTAGTAGTTTGTTTGTTGTTTAACGCTGTTTGTTTTTTAAGTAGTAGTAATAGTTGTTGTAGTAGTAGTGGTAGAGGTAGCAGTAGTAGTATCATACGTAGCTTTATACTTCGCTAGATTCCATTCACTACGTTAAGTCTCAAGACAATATTAAGTGTTGGTTAGTTGTGATGAAGACCGCATGTGCTTGAATATTCAAATTTGGAAACAAGGGACATTCTCAGACAAAAAGCCAGTTTCACAAAATGTCCCGAAATATTTCAAATTTCATTTCATCCAGGTCGTTCCATTGAGGGAACGTGTTGCAGAACGTGGAGCTCATGGTGTAAGACTCCTCATACTGCTTCCAACCTGAAGGCCCTTTACATAAAGGTGTCTTCTCTATTGTTGACAATAACAGCATTCGTTATACTTCAAACTATCGTGAGCGGCCTCCTCCCAATTGTGATCTTTAAAATCATTCGGGATGCTGTCGCAACATATGTTAGTAATGGACCAAAGAGAAGATGAACCTGTAGAACGTCTTTCAGAGTAGGCTACGTCAGTGCGCAATGTTGTCATTGTTTGAATGCACAAATTGAAAAAGAGGAAATAGAAATGGAATAAACCCATTATGTCCCAGCCAGTTGTCATTCATCGTCTGGCTGCCCAACATGAAACGTTTCTAGTTGTGCCCACTGACAAGGCCTTAAATGATATATTAACCATGATACTTAAGCTTCTCTACATTAATTGTTTGACTAAAGAACTTGGTACGAGTGATATATCAAGTAATGCCACAAATAAGGCCTGCATATTAACAGAGGAAGAAATCTGCCTAAACATCAGTATTATCAACTTTTGGCTCGAAACTAAAACCTAATGCCAACAGTTGCCTTGGGATCAGCAATGCGATGTGATGCAAGTCGATACATCAATTTGATATTTTCTTAGAATATAACAACATCTCGTCCCCATAGCAACCAAGAAATTACCGCGTAATTTGTAAGTGCACCACGTTCTTAAAGAAACAGCAAGACAGATCTGCAGATTTTAATTAAGGATATAAAACTCACTTCTTTTTTTTCGCATAATCCTCAGGGTCGATTTAAAGTTTTTCACGATGCGAAATATCAGTTGCGGTGTTACAACTATCCCATGTTATATTTGTCAATTTATCCCGCTGAAAAATGTTGGAGCGAAACTGTACGTAGTGACACCAACTTAGCAAACCTACCGCGATAAGCATGAGCAGAACGCATTTAAATGTGCAAGGTGGAGTAATAAATTAGCAGAGTTTGAAGAAGTGGGGTTACGACATTGGTCTCCCTTGCGCTGTACTTTAATCTGTGTCGGTATATGGCAGGGAGGATGGGAAGTGGGTTTATCAGGGGGGTAAGTAAATAGGACCAGCTATTAGTGTCATTGTCGTGAAACGCACTGGAATAGATAAACTCTCAACTTGCACTGGAGTACAACATGTCATGACCGTTATTCACTGTTGAGTGAGTGTATATTTTCCTCTAACGTGATTTTATAATAATTACTTAGTTATAAATTGTAATCAATGTTAACATTCGATATGTTTCCCCTTCTCCTTCTTGATAGTAAAGTATTCACATAGTACAATGTATGTGTGTACCGAAACCTTTATGACACATGAAAACCAAAACGTCTATACATCTTAAACGGTAGGAGCTATTCCATTGCACATTCTTTTCATACACCTGTACATGTTTGTGTGTCATTTGAGAAGTTCGTATGACAAATCTAAATTTTTAAAAACAATATGTTATACGAATTTTGAAGTGATTCCGTCGAGGAGAATATTTTGTTCAGAATATAATGTATTATATCTACCAAAAAAATGACACTACATAGTTTTCCTTCATGCAACAGTCGTGAAGACTAGACCCGCTTTAGAATAGGTCTTCAGCAACCTATGCTTGCCGTAAAAGGCGACTATGCTAGTCATAAGAGGCGGCCAACGGGATCGGGCGGTCAGGTTCGCTTACTTGAAAGGTGCATGTCATCGTATCCCAATTGCGTGGATCGATCCTCATGATATCAGTCACTGGTTTGACAGGTCCAGACTCCATTATGTTCAGACCGCCGTCATATAGCTGGAATATTGGTGAGTGCGGCGTTAAGCAACAAACAAGCAAACAAAATCACTTCATGCAACTTGAGTCAAACCCAATGTCTGGTCCAGGCTCATTTATTTACAGGCCGCCTTCACATTTGCTGGAATAATGCTGAGTGCGACTGTTAAAAACAAACAGACAAACGAAACTTCAACCAAATTGTTCACGTTCCCCATTACAGTATCACGGCTTGCTGTGATACAACTAGATGTAGAGTGATTACACCTTTTTAACACATGACATCCGTTGATCACATAAATGAAGCAAAGCCTATTTACCATCAACCGTTACTAATTAAACTTGATTAATTAGACGTGTGGGGCATCTCTTCTGATACACAGATGATTAAAACACGTTTAAACAGCCAAGATGCTAAAGGTGAATGGCAGACCAGATGATTACAGTAATTTTATCCGAGCCACTGCGTCTTCAGGATGAGCAGTATATGTATTGAGCACACGATATGAGACGACAGGGTTCAAGGCGCTTTCGCCTGTGCTAAAGATCGGGATCCTCAGACATACTTTGCCACTAATGCTTGGTCCTGACAAATGTGGAAATTATTGACTGCCGTTGATATTAATGTGTGTATGAGGGTGTACATAAATGAAAAGTTAGTCAGCAAATGGCGGGTTTCTAATCATACCGGGAGCATAAACTTATCAAGATACAATTTATCCTCGTCTAGACAAATACTCGTACACGTGTGTATCACGGACAGCATAGTCTTCTGAGGTTCATAGTGTCTCTATCTGTTTTTAACTATATAATCTTTGCACTGATACTGGAACTATGTGTGTAGGAGTGTTTTGTGGGACTGTCTGTTTTATGTTCCGTATTTGACGTAATAAGCGCCCCGCTCTAATAAGTACCAACGGCGATATTTGCTAATATATTGGCTAGTGAACTATCCCAATTAGCACCCCTTCTGACTGATCAATGTACAATAGACTTAATATTTATTCGTGTATAATACGTGTGTTATATGCATCTTTAATTATGGGAAATTAAATTCTGGCAAGTCAGCATCAACCAGGAAATTTACGATCTTTCAACTCTGTTGTTTTTCACCTAAATAATATTCTAATAAGAGCCCCCTATTTCCCTGGGCGCTTATAATGTCAGATCAACAAATCAGATCAACAAATACATATACATACTCCCTCTCTCTCTCTCTCTCTCTCTCTCTCTCTCTCTCTCTCTCTCTCTCTCTCTTTCTCTCGCTCTCTCACACACACACTCAACATTGGTGGGACATTCCTATCTCTTGTAGATAATGTTGCGAGGATTGCAGAGTATTACTGTTTCGTATATTAGTATGCAATCCATGTGTACACCGAATTTAGTGAAAATGAGCAGTTAGAATGTTCATGTAAGTCTCTCTCAGACTCTTTCTCTTTCTCTCTCCCTATCTCTCTTTCTCTCTCTCTCTCTCTCTCAGATACAGACACATACACACGTGTACCGATACTCACACACACACACAAGCATGCACGCACGCGCGCGTGTGCCTGCACGTGAATTTGCTAAAGAAGTACAATAATCTTAAACACGGCATTAAACCCAAATTCATCTCACCTCACCAAGATCGAAATACATCACAACTTCTTAGTTTAGTTTTTTTATTTTTGTCTCAACAGCCCGACCTCTTTGAACCTACGGATGGAGATGGACAACACATAAAATAATACGGATGCTGTTCAGATGCGTTAACCACTGACAACAAACGCAAAATGTATGAATTCCCATGGAAAAATAGAAACAATAATGCTAATATATCGCTTGTAAGGGACGAGTCATATATGTAGCTGCCAGACAGGATACCTCTGACAAGTGACGCCATATATATACACAAGCTTTATCAGGAGACCCAGAATTGAAAGAGTACAATTTACTGTGTTGAAACCCGATGAAGCCAGTACTTTTTTCCCAGAGTCGACTTATGTACTGTACCGCCTCGTGCTCCGTGCCGATACATTGTTGGTATTTGCTTAAAACGGCGTCACGTAATTTGATTTCTTGCCACCATGCATACACAATGTTCACGTATATATATATACCTGACAAAGTACAAATGAAATATAATCGGGTAGGTGCCTCTTCTTGTGGCAAAAACGGTTGTCACGGCAAATATTTTATGGGAGCTTTAGGCACTACTAGAGATACTCACGTAAAATCATGTTATTGAAACGTTATGTCAAGACAATCGATTGTTAAAAGCGTTGTTCGACAAGAGAAGATTCTACAGCAGGTCACCGGGCCCGTGTCGGACACGCGACCGGATGATGATTGTAAAGAGGTTCCGCTATAGACGTCTTAATGAGAGATGTGCTCTTTTGACTTGCTGGTGATTTATGGAAGCAGCTCCCCTGTGGATAATCGATCTTGCATGCAATACGAAGTTGACAGAAAGCCTACAAATCCCGCGCACTATCGAGGCACAACTAGTCTCTAATTTTGGTCTTAAAGCGCCATGCACATACTTATCTTATAGTGTTCCATCTATACTATTTTACAGTGTTCCATCTTGCAGCTATATTGGGAGGCAGTAGTTAATGTCTGCTGTAAGCAAGCTGGCTGCTACATGTATCACGTGTCAACTGTAGTCTGCCTTGCAGCTACATGTATAGCGTCACGTGTCAACTGTATCCTGCCTGGCAGCTACATGTATAGTGTCACGTGTCAACTGTAGCCCACCTGACAGCTACATGTATAGTGTCACGTGTCAACTGTTTCCTGACTGGCAGCTACATGTATAGTGTAACGTGTCAACTGTTTCCTGGCCGGCAGGTACATGTATAGAACTGTTTCCTGGCTGGCAGCTACATGTACATCTATAGTGTAACGTAACAACTGTTTCCTGGCTGGCAGCTCCATGCATATTGTCACGTGTCAACTGTTTCCTGCCTGGCAGCTACATGCATAGTGCCACGTGTCAACTGTTTCCTCGCTGGCTGCTTCATGTATAGTGTCACGTGTCAACTGTTTACTGGCCGGCAGCTACATGTATAGTGTAACGTAACAACTGTTTCCTGGCCGGCAGGTACATGTATAGATTTGTTTCCTGGCTGGCAGCTACATGTACATGTACAGTGTAACGTAACAACTGTTTCCTGGCCGACAGCTACATGTATAGTGTCACGTGTCAACTGTTTCCTGGCTGGCAGCTACATGTATAGAACTGTTTCCTGGCTGGCAGCTTCATGTACATGTACAGTGTAACGTAACAACTGTTTCCTGGCCGGCAGCTACATGTATAGAACTGTTTCCTGGCTGGCAGCTACATGTACATGTATAGTGTCACGTGTCAACTGTTTCCTGACTGGCAGCTATATGTATAGTGTCATGTGTATACTGTTTCCTGGCTGGCAGCTACTTGTATAGTGTTACGTAACAACTGTTTCCTAGCTGGCAGGTACATGTATAGTGGCACGTGTCAACTGATTCCTGGCTGGCAGCTACATGTATAGTGTCACGTGTCAACTGTTTCTTGGCTGGCTGCTACATGTATAGAACTGTATCCTGGCTGGCAGCTTCATGTACATGTATAGTGTCACGTGTCAACTGTTTCTTGGCTGGCTGCTACATGTATAGAACTGTATCCTGGCTGGCAGCTTCATGTACATGTATAGTGTAACGTAACAACTGTTTCCTGGCTGGCAGCTACATGTACATGTATAGTGTCACGTGCCAACTGTTTCCTGGATGGCAGCTACATGTATAGAACTGTTTCCTGACTGGCAGCTACATGTATAGTGTTACGTAACAACTGTTTCCTGGCCGGCAGCTACATGTATAGAACTGTTTCCTGGCTGGCAGCTTCATGTATAGTGGAACGTGTCAACTGATTCCTGGCCGGCAGCTACATGCATGGTGTCACGTGTCAACTGTTTCCTGACTGGCAGCTACATGTATAGTGTCACGGGTCAACTGTTTCCTGGCCGGCAGGTACATGTATAGTGTCACGTGTCAACTGTTTCTTGGCTGGCAGCTACATGTATAGAACTGTATCCTGGCTGGCAGCTTCATGTACATCTATAGTGTAACGTAACAACTGTTTCCTGGCTCGCAGCTACATGTACATGTATAGTGTCACGTGCCAACTGTTTCCTGGATGGCAGCTACATGTATAGAACTGTTTCCTGACTGGCAGCTACATGTATAGTGTTACGTAACAACTGTTTCCTGGCCGGCAGCTACATGTATAGAACTGTTTCCTGGCTGGCAGCTTCATGTATAGTGGAACGTGTCAACTGATTCCTGGCCGGCAGCTACATGTATGGTGTCACGTGTCAACTGTTTCCTGACTGGCAGCTACATGTATAGTGTCACGGGTCAACTGTTTCCTGGCCGGCAGGTACATGTATAGTGTCACGTGTCAACTGTTTCCTGGCTGGCAGCTAAATGGGTAGTGTTACGTAACAACTGTTTCCTGGCTGGCAGCTACATGTATAGTGTCACGTGTCAACTGTTTCCTGGCTGGCTGCTACATGTATAGAACTGTTTCCTGGCTGGCAGCTTCATGTACTTGTAAAGTGTAACGTAACAACTGTTTCCTGGCCAGCAGCTACATGTATAGTGTCACGTGTCAACTGTTTCCTGGCTGGCTGCTACATGTATAGAACTGTTTCCTGGCTGGCAGCTTCATGTACATGTATAGTGTAGCGTAACAACTGTTTCCTGGCTGGCTGCTACATGTATAGCGTTACGTGTCAACTGTTTCCTGGCTGGCTGCTACATGTATAGAACTGTTTCCTGGCTGGCAGCTTCATGTACATCTATAGTGTAGCGTAACAACTGTTTCCTGGCCGGCAGCTACATGTATAGAACTGTTTCCTGGCTGGCAGCTACATGTATAGTGTCACGTAACAACTGTTTCCTGGCTGGCTGCTACATGTATAGAACTGTTTCCTGGCTGGCAGCTTCATGTACATGTATGGACTGGAGCCGGACTGGCATATACATGTATAGTGCCTTATCGACTGGAGCCGGACTGACAGATGGCATGTATAGTACCTTATCGACTGGAGCTGGACTGACATATGCATGTATAGTGCCTCATGGAGTGGAGCCGGACTGGCATATACATGTATAGTGCCTCATCGACTGGAGCCGGACTGACATATGCAAGTATAGTGCCTTATCGCCTTGAGCAGGACCGGCAGATGGCATGTATGGTGCCTCATGGAGTGGAGCCGGACTGGCATATACATGTATAGTGCCTCATCGACTGGGGCCGGACTGAAATATGCATGTATAGAGCCTTATCGACTTGAGCAGGACCGGCAGATGGCATGTATAGTGCCTCATGGACTGGGGCCGGACTGGCATATAGATGTATAGTGCCTCAATGTGACTGCAGTCCGGAGCTGGTTTCATGAACAGTGTCTACCATCGTCACCTCTTTAGCGGAAACCGTATAATGGTATCATATGTTTAGGATTCATTCTTCAATAAATATAAATAATAATTCATTTGGACTAAACGACTTAACAACTCCAAGTGAGTGGTTTCCCGTGATGTGATATGATAGAGCGAAACCGAAATTGAATGCAATAATTATTAATGTACATTGCATGAAACACTTATACGCACATAGTTAACACTGCGAGGGGCTTTTAACGTAAAGGAGGATCTATAACTATGACGTAAAATATCTTCTTAGAAAAGACTTAAATATAATTCAAAGATGAATTATTGAAAGATTTTCTGTAAGTTATGAGTAGACCCAGCATGACAACACTACACTCTCATTCCTTTAATGTTTTTTTTCTTCTGAGGATAACTCTTCTGAGGATATATCTATACGGGTCTTTCGAAAGCAAAATTACGTAATTCAAACGTGGGGCCTTTCAGTCAACCGCTTTACGTATAGGACTGTAGTGTCGACATATACTTGAAGCTGGCGCAATACATCTGATGAGCAGCATTTTAGTCAATAATAGTATAAGGCAGTGGTGGACTTGCAGTGTACGTTATGTCAAGTAATGCAGTAGACATATTACTAAGCATTGGCTTACTCGTAAGGGGAATTAAATAAGGACATATCTCGTCCCTACAGTCTCCATACAATATATTTCTTTTTCTCATTTTCTCCGACGCGACATGATCTGTCTGAACGTAATAGGATCAGAATCAGACATAAGGAACCGACCAGTTTATGTCAGTTGGGTGGCTGGAAATGGATGCCTAAAAAACATAATTATGCTTCAGACTACTGAAAACAATTCTCCGCCACAAAATATACATTCTTGCAAGGTGCTTTATGTTTAGATATTTAGGGTCATGGTGTTGATTAAAATTATATATGGTTTTGCAACTGTTGCTGAAAACAATGTCTACTCGCCAAACAGAATCGTACCCCTCCTTCCATATCAAAGTAATTCTCCTCCCCTTTTTTACGATGTCAATCTTTTTTCAAAAGAGTGCTCAATTGATCATGTAGATGAATTGCCAGGGTGATTTTTCCAAACATTTCTCTTTTTAAAAAAATCAACATCACAGCAGCATCAAAGAGAGGACCTACAACAAGGACAGTCCAAGATATTTTCAAGAATATCACAGGAACATCAAGAAAGAAGGCCCACAACAAGGCCAATCATGCATACGGTAATAGGTTCAGATCAGTAATATGTCAATGTCGATGGTTTCCGTTAAAGCCTACGGACAGGGCAATATTTTTTGTAAATTGAGTCAAGCTATTTCATTTCACTTTGCGTATTTTATTGACGTTTACCTTTGAACAACAAGCGCCGGCATGATAAAACCCGGCATCCATCCTATAAAAGCGTCATTTGACTTTAAAAAAGCTTTATTATCAGTTCAGCATCATGCACATGTGCATGACCCCACTGTCCACTTGTGATATTTACAGTGTTTGGGAAAAGTGTTTCGCAATAATAGTTTGGGACATTCCGTGACAGCTGGTATCTATGACGTGGACGTTTGTAATGCTTGTCCAAATCCTATGACATAATTATCCAACATAACCATTACGCCCTTGTGAGTGGTTTATATCCATATTTAGAAGGACTTTAATCATCCTACGGTTTTTCTTTCGTGAGATAACTAATTATATTGCAGGCCAAATTAGATCAAAGCTTATTAAACATACACAGCAAATGATGTGCGAATATCCATTAGGGAAATGATTCAGCAGCAAAAATATTCCTGTGAGGCTAAAGAACGCTTTGGAATTTGAAAAAAGAAATACCTTCCCGGCAGTTCCCCATTTAGGCTATCTACACTTAATGAGCCCCTTTAGCAGCATCTATCTGGTTTCGCGTTGGTTGTGTTTCACCTCCAAGAATCGTCAATGTGTCTCCCGAGACTTTATCCGTTTTCCGTGATTAGATTTATTTGCAGTTAAGCGCAGACGAGGCATTCGATCCTCGTTTGTTCCCGCAACGCTGATTGAGGCGTCGCTGAGTTCGTTCCTTCCAATCATGCCTGTTCGACATTCCATGACGCCGCTTCATGCACGTAAACTATGTTTTACTATCTTTTAGTGCTAGTCTCTGGAACACGCATGGAAAGTACTGACATGTTTGTTTCCAAATATATGTTACTTTATCAAACTTTTTTTTTTAATGTTATCTTCTAGGTATAAGTAAAACAATTGTTAAAACACGTCCTTTAGTTGTAGGAATAGTCGGCATCTTGCAATGGTTTTAGCAAAGACATCTTACGATTATAGAAAGGATTTGTCGCTTTGATTTATGAGGGAAAATGTAACTATTGACAAATGGAATATTCATTCTCATATTTATAACGTCTAACTGGGATGTAGAGCCACACTAAGACAACGCTTTCTTTTTCACTGCAGTTGGAATACGTCTGTGCCTGTTCGAATTCACAGAAATAGGTATTGGGATAAGCTAATTGTACAAGTTGAGACAGAACCCATTCTATAATTACATGACTTACAAGGATTGAGAGCCAATTACATTATGCCAGGCCACACACTAATGTACTTTTCAATGTTTAAATGCTTGTTCCATCGATTGTCGATGTGATCAGGAATACACTTCATTAATTAACCATGACTCTCGTCTAGGCTTTGTGGGTAAATGATTGTCAGTCGTGTCTATAAATGGCCTAAAATTACAGACAGTGGGATCAGAAAGCGCTACATATAGTAACACATAATGTGTTATATTCTTATTCAGGAAGTGGGTTTTGAGTACATGTAGATGCTTTTTGTATCGATCAAAGACGCGGATGATACTAATCATACGAAGTGAATTTTCATATTATATTATTTTGCAACCTTGTCAATGTCCACCAAGACACATAATGTATACTGTGATGTTATTAATTATTTGCTTTGTAACTTGTAAAGAAGGACTATGATTTGGAAGCAATTTTTGGTCTAGATCTAGAGCGACTTGTGTGAAACTGAGACCCCATGCTATGGACCTCCTAACTGTAACGTAATGTTTTCATGTTGCAATTACATGTCAGAATCAAACCATTGGTGGGACATTCCTACTTCTTGTGAATAAAAGTATTGCGAGGATTGCAGAGTATTGCTGTTTCGTATGTTAGTATATGCAATCCATGTGGACACCGAATAAAGTGAAAATGAGCAGTTAGAATGTTCATGTAGGTCTCTCTGTCTCTCTCTCTCTCTCTCTCTCTCTCTCTCTCTCTCTCTCTCTCTCAGACTCTCTCTCTCTCAGACTCTCTCTCTAAAGTATTTGTACGTCTGGAAAGAATCATCTACAGATCGTAACTGACCGATCGATCAATCCAACTGTTCCCGCGGGCAAAATATGTCATATCTTGCCACCTCGTCAAGCTTTTTCTGTCGGTTGACGTCACGCTGCTTTTGATAGTATCGGAATTAGGAAACACGTTATGATGTATGCTTAAGATGTGTTGATATTCTATCCCGTAAAACATATCGATTTTATAATTACAAGAGCAAACATATTTCCACTGAATATCTCATTACAAATGTTTGGTGCGAATTAAAGAAGTCATTTCAATGATAAGGCCTAACGGCACCGAGAACCATTTATCGATTCTTTCAAAAGCTTTCAAGGAACTTCAATACATTACTGCAGAATAGTTCAGTGTACGATGCTGGTTGCGATGAAAATATATGATCCAACATGGGTACTTTGTTTAGGCTTAGGCCTTTCAATGTGTACAATTGCTTGTGTACAGGCCTACAAAGCACCTCTGGGTTTTTATAGCAAAAATACCATCACAGGTCGTTTATAGGAGATGGCTTCCATATGAGCATCGCCCGTGTTCCGTACGGCGGAAGTACTTTTGCAAGACGTTTTATCATAAATACACAAACAAATACATAATGGAGACATATTTTTATCAACTTGTTGATATTCAGGAATTCAGGATCGTCTACCATTGGACTACCACATCGGAATTTCGGGCTCCCAGCAACAAAACCTGGTCGTACAAGACCACTAAAAGGAGGCCACAATGTGTGTCCCACACTGTGGGATGTTGGTCATATTATCAAACACTGGTTTGTCTGGTCCAATGTGTGTTTGTTGTTTAACGCCGCACTCAGCAATATTCCAGCTATATGACGGCGGTCTGTAAATAATCGAGTCTCGACAATCCAGGGATTTACATCATGAGCATCGATCCATGCAATTGGGATACGATGACATGCATCAACCAAGTCAGCGAGCTTGACCAGCCTATCCCGTTAGTCGCCTCTTCCGACAAGCATAGTCGCCTTTTACGGCAAGCATGGGTTGCAGAAGACCTATTCTACCCAGGATATTCACGGGTACAGAGTCCAATGTGTAGTATGTATCTTTAAACGCCGCGACGAGGGAGGAAAGCCCAAAGTGGTGAGAGTTTTAAACGTATTCCACTTTGTTAAAACCCACGAGCGCGGGTATGGAACAGATAAATCTAGAAATATATTCACATGGAATCTGGGATGTGAACCCACAATCATAGGTTTCTGGCACACCGATCGAACGCAACTCTGCACAGATATTTGTGGCGCCTTTAACGCCCACGTTACAGGCCCAACAAAATGGCAATCTGACACAAAACATTCTTCTTGAAGCGAGGACAGCTATGGTGACCATCGAATGACGTGAGTGGTCGTGTTTAATGTGTGATCCGCACAGTTGTGACAAAGTAGCGGTAATAAAATCCTCTCTTGCGATAGTTGAATGACTAATTTCCCCTATTATCTCCCCCGTGACTCGTAATCACGGTCTGACTAATCAGTAACAAACAACCAAACAACGTTTGGCAACTGTCTCTGCAAGCACTCCAGACCCTTTTTCTGGTAATTTGATCAGCCTTAACCTCTTTTAGAATGATGACATAATGATGTTAGGGATGTGCCTGTAATGGCTTTGTTCCACTGAGACATCTGACTTCTCAAATGTAACTCATCATTGCATACTGTCAAAGAATACAGCATAGACCAACAAGAGGTAAACGAATTTCACCCAAAACACATATCTTTCTGTGAGTTTCCCATATTTCACTTTCGCTATTACCTTTCAATTGGAATGAAAATTAATTTTAGGATCGGACAATGTATACTCAACAACAAAAGTTCCTGTGACACCAATATTTTAGTGTATTTTTCAAACAAGTAAAGTTTGGTTTTCAATATTGTAATACATGTACGGAATCAAGTCACAAAAACGCAACTGCTTCAGAAAAGCATGCATTCCATGCAAAAGTTGACTTTAATGCAAGCCCCGTGCATTTCACTACCCAAGAATGGGTATAAAAACATGTGCGTTAACGGGATTCCATATGCATTGTTTAGCATCGTGCTGACAACAACCACTCAGAAAAACAAAATTACGCAACTATTCAACATTACGAAATGCCACGTCTATTCGAAAATGAGCGTCTGCGAGCCATTGGTATGCTTGAAGCAGGATCGAGTCAACGTGATGTTGCAAGACAATTTGATGTCCACAGAAACACCATTTGGTGTTTATGGCAACGTTGGCAACAGACGAATGCAGTCAGAGACCATCCTCGGAGTGACAGGCCACGCGTAACCAATAATCGACAAGACAACTGGATTCGAACAACACACCTACGGAATCGATTCCAGCCAGCAACAGTGACTGCAAGAAGCATCCCGTGGACGAATATCTTCACAAACCGTACGTCGTCGCCTCAGATGTGCAGGGATTGTCGCCAGAAGACAGGAAACCACCGTCAAGCACGTCTACAGTGGGGCAGACAGCGTCTACGCTGGACGGCCATGCAGTGGGGACAAGTTCTATTCACTCGTTTTCACCTCAGCCACAGCGATGGACGGATTCGAGTGCACCGACGTCGAGGTGAACGTTACGTCAATCATTGTGTCATGGAAGAAGATCGGTTCGGGGGCGGCAGCGTTATTGTATGGGGTGGGATTACAGCAAGACAGAGGACCCGTTTGATAGTGGTAGAGCGAAATCTCAATGGACAGCGCTACGGTAGCGATAGGGAGAGATCATCGGCCCTGTTGTTCTACCGTTTTTTTGCGTCGTGATGGCCCAGGCATTACCTTTCAACACGACAACGCCCGGCCAAATGTTGCTCGACTTGTTCAGAATACTCTTCAACAAAAACGTGAATGTCATCCCCTGGCCGGCTCGCTCCCCTGATCTCTCACCAATCGAGCACATGTGGGATAAGATGGATTGGCGCCTTCGACGTCAACCACGTGTTCAACAGATACTTCAGGAACTTCGAAACATGCTCCAGCTGATAGGAACAGATATCCCACAGGACTTTCCAACAACGCCTGGTGTTGCTTGCATCGCATACACACGCTATTGATTTGTAAATTGACATTTTGGCATGTTCATGCTTTCTTTATGAAATCACGCATTGTCTGAAGTCAGTATGGCAAATTAAACCATTTGAACACTTACAGAGTCTAACTTTGCATTAAATCTTATTTAATGTCACAGGAACTTTTGTTGTTCAGTATATTATGTAACTACTTAAGGTATCTCAAAGCCTCTTTCACTTGCCACTTTTCATCCTGGAAAATGCACAATTCTTGAAATCCCATACTGCACTAGATTCATGATTTTGCTAAGTAAACCTTTCTGGGGATAAAGATACGACTGCCAAAATCAATAAACTTAATTTGATAAAAGCGACAAAACCCTTTCCATATTCATAAGAAATTTCGTGTTACGCGTTTTATATCTTGATATATTCTTGTCAAATTTGTGATACTTGAAAATTCTGACTTTCATTCCCAAAAAAAGCGACAAAACCCTTTCCATATTCATAAGATTTACGATTCCAACTATATCATGATCATGTCCTTATTAATCACTTTCAAATGGTGACGATACCAAGTGTTCGCGAAAAATTGAGCGTTTTATAAAGTGTATGTGTACGAAATTGCCAAATTTGACGCATCAGTCAGTGTGACAAACATAACATGTGATGCAATCCCCTCTTTTGATTTGTATTCAGTTAAATAGTGACTTGCCTTTGAATGTGTTTGTGGTGCCAGATGTTTGGCAAGATATGCTCACCTTCTCGCGAGCACATGGTACTATCATCATTGATTGAGAAGGCTTCCTTAACACATGCCTATGATATGGTCGGTATCGTACTGACTTTACTTTTGACAGACATGATGGATGATTATGTCACGGGTTTGTAGCTTTTCTTTACAACGAACACAAGAAAAAGTGTTCCTCTGTACTTGTTCAATGGTTCCTAAAAAAATACTGAGTCAAATTAAAAACTTCACATTTTTAAAAGTAATCCCATATATGATATACAACGGACAAATGTATCAGAGAAGGTAATTTTTAATCATTAATGTCCAAGAAGGATTTTAATTAACGGTGGTAACCATAATTTGTTCCAAGCACCTACGGTATTCGGTAATAATATCAACAGTTTAAATCATAAGTCCCAAGCACGAGAATCTGATGGCACACAAGTTCAGTAGCGTGTATGGCCATCATGTGCGTTGACAACTGCCACACAACGCCTCCGCATGAACCTTGTGATGCTTGTGAACACATGATTGTGAAGACGACGCCATTGTTTGCTCAAAATGGTGCCAAGATCTTGCAAATTCTGTGGTTGGTTCTGGAGAGTGCGCAGACTTCTGCCAAGAGCATCCCAGACGTGTTCGATGGGATTGAGGTCGGGAGACCTTGACGGCCAGTCCATGACGTTGACTCCCGCATTCTGAAGGAAATTCCTTGTCAAAATTGCTGTTTTTGGGTCTGGCATTGTCGTGTTGGAAGATCAAACCGGGTCTATGTGCTGCCATAAAAGGCAGAATTGAAGATCTGGTGCCAGTACCTGGTCGCGGTAAGCAGCAGCGTTTAGGTTGCCACGGATGACAAGAAGCCTGGAACGTGCATTGCCACAGAAAGCACCCCACACCATGACACTTCCGCCTCGAAATCTGTCAACTTCCTGTACACAATACTGGGCGTAACGTTCATGACGGCGCCTCCACAACCTCGCCCTACCATTAGCAAATCAAAGATTAAATCGGGATTCATCACTGAAGACGACTTGATTCCAATTCCTCTGAGTCCATCGTAAGTGTCGCTGTACCCACAATTGACGTTGACGTCTGTGTAATTGAGTCAGAATCGGCCCGCAGTATGGCCGTCGTGCTTGAAGGTGAGCAGTTCTCAGACGGTTTCGAACAGTTTGCGCACTCAGTCTACCCCTAAACAGTTCATTTCTGGTTGATGTAGCCGTCAAAAATCGGTTACGGAGGCGACGTAAGACAATCTGACGATCCTCTGCATGTGACGTCACACGTGGTCGACCTGGCCGAGGGCGATCAGCGGTGGTACCCGTTTGCTGTAGACGCGTCTGTAAATCATAAACAGTCCGTCGACTACAACCCATCGTCCTTGCTACTTCAGCTACGGACGTTCCCGTCTGCAACATGCCGATGGCACGTTCACGTTGCACATTTGGCCGTAAAGACTTTTGTTTTCTTGTGTTTTCTTTTTTTGTAAATGACTGCTAACAAGTATGGTTGAAAACACGTGCGGTATTATGGCCACGTGACCAGTTGCACGTGAAAAAATTCTTTTGCCACTATAGTGCTGTGCACATGATTTTGATCGATTCACCTGCACAAAAACGGGTGTTATCTGAAGACAATACGTGACCATTAATGTTTAAATACACAATTAGGGCCTATAATGATAACTGGTCAAAATGTTAAAATTTTAGGATTGTGAAGTTTTTAATTTGGTTCAGTTTATTTCATTACAGTGAAGCTATTCTTGTGACATTCTCAAAGTTAATGATTCATACAGGCTATATGACGCTGTCAGTGAATGTGTGAATGTTGTTTTACGCCACATTCAGCACTTCTTTATCAAGGTAAACACTAAAGGCACAAGTAGCGACGATGCCATATGGAGACGAACGATTTCGCAAAACACAGACCACCCTGATGATTTTCTGTGTATCCGGAAGCAGAGATCAATAAGCGGTATATGGTCTCTACAGGAAAGTGAAAACCAAATCCAGAAAATGTAGAACAGTAAATCAGCACGTGAAACGGCACATGTTACATTACATATAGTGAAGGACTTGAAACAATTCTGTTCTCAATTTTGTACACAGAACTGGCACCATACAGCTGACTATGAAGACACATAATTACCAAGCTCTCATAGCTAACCTGTTGTTTTACATGTGTTATATACTTAACAAAATCATACTTAATAGAAGCCTGGTATTCTCTGGACAGTGTTGCGCTCTTGGGCACACCAAAAACCTACGATCGTGGGTTCGAAACTGGGTTCGCCCTGATTATGTTTCTTTGTTTGTCAGCGCCCTAACCGGGCTTTCTCATGGGTTTCATGAAAGTGGTAAACATCCAAGAGCTGCGTAACTAGGGACTTCGGACTCCAGTAGTAAGCTCAAACGCAGTGACATGATGTCCATACTGTTCAAAGCTGTGTAAACCCAACCCAACCGTCACTCACTGTTGTAATAGCAGTGTGAAGGGAGAGAAGGATTGCGCATAACAGGCTTAACCTGAATCCCTCCCCGGCATTTTACCGGCTGGTTTCCTGAATAACATACGATGTATTGCAAAGAGAATGCGCAATAGAGCTATTTGGGTAAGGGTATTACATTAATCACTCGCTCACCATTCCCTCGGCAGCTCACTGCTTCAAAAAGGCACAGCATTGCAAGGGCAGTGTGTGATAGGGCATTGTGTGATAAAGCAAAATAAAACGCACATAGCTAAAGAAGATAATCACCCTATTCCCAATAGTTTATTCTTACGAAATATATACCAGGTCCTAGTAATTTTATATATTTTCTTTTAGATATTGAAAAAAACGTTCGAATCGAAAAGGGTTCTGGCGAGAGGTTTTTTCATGCTTCAGCCCAGGAGAATAAGGTGGATGCTGAAGGAGTTCAAAGCCACACTCCTGGATTGTAACCATGGCAATGCGCTGATGGAGAGTCCATCTTTCCTTAGCTTCCCAGGTCTCTCAGGGTTAATTCCATCCCGTAATTGCCTCAAACGGACACTCAGCATGATATGTTCGGTTTCTGGCCTTTTGGAGGATATTCCACCATTCAACAGGTCTAGATTATCACGACACATGTGCTTAGTGCTTTTGTAATCAGATATTGGAAACTTTGGAAGCCGACGAGCTGATAAGTTCCAATGATAATGGAATGTACTCTCTCGTTGCAGGGAACTCATTCATTCTTCGGTCACAACAGTATCGTTGATTCTCTGTATCATGTCTGGTGACAAAAGACCTTCCAGGACATGGTTTACGTTGAAGGCTTTCCCTGCCACCCTTAAACCTCATTGCGGAGACATAGGAAGGGTCATACTTCCCTTGTGTTGCAGTCATGTCTTCGGGGAGGGCTTTTGGATTTCAGCCCTTTTTCAGCAAGAACTAGTACTTGGTCATTGCACATCCCTGTCTATTCTTATGAACATAATATACAAACAGTAATACGTGCAAACCCCTGCGGCTACTTCGAAAAATAAATTATTCATGTACGCTGCATAACCCTATCAGTAATTTGATTATTCACATGACTTACAACGAGTGTGATTTTACGTTGATTTTAGCAATATTCCAGCAATGTCACGGCGGCAGACACCAGAACCGTGCTTCATAGATATTACACATCCGTGGAATCGGACCCTGGCCTTCTGTATGACTTGCGAGCGTTATGATCTGTTGTTATGTCATACACTTAATTGTGCTGTAAATGCCTGGTCGTAGATACCGTTACATCGTAGCTGACCAAGTGATATGAAGACTTCCATCTAGATGTAAATAATATAGGTTACTTATAAATTTGGCAAGGGTTTAAACAGCCACGGGGACACAGACGCTGATGAAGGTAATTGGCATTATGAAGGGGTGGCCAAAATTATTCGTTCAAGCATTGCTCTTAGTCCTTAGTTCAACAGCTTAATTGGTGCCAACGGGTGAATACTTAAACGCCAATCCTGTCCATACATGTTATCACAGTACTTATAAATAATTTTCGAGAATTCATGTAATCACATAGATAAAAATATAGATACAGCTACTATTTAAATTAGACTCAGTTATGTCATGGCACGAGTAGCCTGTCGTTCAAGGCGCCGAATGTCTGCGTCCTTTTGACTCGACCGTATACACCCAAATTTATTTTTGTAAGTTAGTCAGCTTTATAAACTGCTCATCGGTTTCACCAACAAGGTTACCGTCTAAAACCTCCATCAAGTCCAGCTTTCACCTAATATAAAACGTCAATGCCAGAGAATAACCAGTGTCGATTATCCGCCGAAACAGAATCTAGCTACTGGCGGTGAAAGCGGTGAAAATGATGTGGATGAATCAGTGAAATCAGTGAATCCCCACAGCAGTACTTTCCATATCCATAAGAGTCGCTTATATGATTCCGACAATTTCATGAGCAATTGTATATGAATCACTATAAAAAATCGTGACACTGGGACATGTGGTTTAAGTGAAAAATAGGGATTTGCAGGTTATATAATAGGGTTTATCGATTCCAGTTATTATATCACGGCGCGTCTGTGTCAGCTTACTCTTGGACTCCGAAGCCCCAAGTGACGCAGGTCTTGGACGTTTACCACTTTCGTGAAACCCATGAGCATGCCCGGGTATGGTGCTGGCAAACGAAGAAACATAATCCGGGCGAACCCAGATTCGAACTCACAATCATAGGTTTCTGGTGTGCCACAGGGAGGCAACAGAGAATTGCGGCGCCTGAGATGACTGGGCCGCCCATGTTCGAAAGACACATCGAGTTACGTTTTGTGTTTCGATTGAATCAAGACCACACAGTACTGATCGGACAAAACCCCTTGCGTTGATGTGTAAAAACCTACAGAACGTAGAATATGTAATGACACACTATGTATCAACACACGGAGATGGGACCACTATACAGAGAAAATACGACATGCACGTGCATTGTATTAATGTACCTAGGCGTTTAGTTATTACCAAGTGACCATACATTCATTGGCATTATTGTTGGAGTCAAGAAAATTGAACATCAGATTCGACTTCCCACACGTTTCAGCAGTTAATTACCAACCTGTTTATACCAAATGATTTCACACTGAAACAATATCGACACCGATGAGGCCCTTGGCTTTTAATGTCCTTGTCCTGTAAGGTAAATATATAAATTGTATCAAGTTAGGTTACGCTTGTAAATGTATCGTTTATCTCCCGCTCACGACTATACGATTAGATTGTAGTTAAAATTCAATGGATATAAAATACTTAGGCTGAGTGGTTTTTTTAAAATGTAAAACTTAGTTACTGGTTTATTCTACAACACAACTTTTAACGTAAAAGCACTGGCAGGCGTTAGATTAAAAACGTCGATATTGAGCCTTTAAGTGTACTCAATCTGGAAACCATGATCTACATTAGTATAAAACTCCCTAGTGTATTTATCTCCCGAAAGTTATTTCGAAAGAAATGTTGACAGAATGACATACAGACTTGATACACTATCAATACATCCTTTGGCTGAGTCCCTGAACTATTCGAGAGTATTTTCAAAAGTCACATCCTACATATCATACATATTTGTTCCAGAACACTTCGTCATTTATTTACAATTTTGACAGAAATAATTGAAAATGTACTACAAATGCCAAGTAGTCTTCAGGAAGTGTCGCACTTCGAAAATGTCATAATTATCAAAACTACTCGAGAGTGAACCATTTGCTTGGCATGATCCAGACGGACACAGATTGACTATCAACTGCCTCATCACACGTAGTATTGGGGCAACGGAAATATTCTGTTCCGTAGGAATGTTTCCCATTTCACGTGTCTCGCTGGCTATAGTGGATGGTGTTTTGACCTTTTCCGGTGTGTAAGTGACAGTTTCAGATGTCGATATTGCTTATCGTAAGTCAACTATTTTGTACCTCTCATACATTTACATTTCCTGTCAACGGGTTAGGCTTGTGAAGCTGACACTTTACATGGATGTCCTCCAAATGCATCAAATCTGTAAAAATGCCAAAAAAATGCTTTCCAACTTAACCATGCGTGTGCTGAAATTATTAAACACGAATTCTTGCCACACAAACTTGTAAGGTGAAATGGGGTTTAACGTCGCGCACGTGTGTGTGTGTGTGTGTGTGTGTGTGTGTGTGGCTGCTTGTATTTATCCGGAATGCCAGCCCAGTGAGATACACATAACAACACGTACCGTCCTTTAACGTCTTTTGGTACGTTGTTTGTCTGGTTGTTGTTCATCGCCGCACTCAGCAATATTGCAGTTTATGACGGGGGTCTGAAAGACAATCCAGTGATTGACATCATGAACATCGATCCACGCAATTGGGATCGATAACATGCATCAACCAAATCAGCGAGTCTGACCACCAGATCCTGTTAGTCGCCTCTTACGGCAAGCATGGGTTGCTGAAGACTGAAGAGCTTCACGTGTTCTTTGGGCATGAAGCGGCCGGGGATCAAACCCCGGACCTTCAGCTCTCAGGGCGGACGATCTACCACTCTACCACTAGACCGCGGAGGCGGATATAATATTTTTTTCAGCATGGTTGACATAACTTTAGAGAAGAAGGACAGATAGAAACACTTTGAACAGCGTCACGAATGCAACCATGTTGTGTTGTGTGAAGAGAACTTTCAGATTCACAGAATTACGGTCCTACCAGGAAGAGAATTTATGGATGTCAACTTCTTTATTTTGAGGAACCCAACCTTTTTTTTATAGTTTTCACCCTTCATCCGGTGAATTCCTATATACTGTGTGGGATTTATACAATAGGAACTAAAATGCTTTTTTATCATTTCAGTCATTTCTTATACGTTCACCTAGGTAAGAACCTACATTTTTGCCTTTCACGACGCTGACTAGCATGTTGTATTGACTGACCAATGGTACCTACAAAACCTCCGTCCAGGGGGGATCCCGGGATAGAAGAGTGTGCGAAGACTACGGATGGTGAGGCACGGTGACGTGGTTGACTGCGTGTCACGGGGGGAACGTTGCTCATAATAACAATCATGACTGGTTTGTCTGCTCCTGACCTGTTTGTTTGATCCATTCATATAATTGTCACTGCTATTTTGCCTTTTATGCCCACTGGACAGATAATCATTACTGATTATTTTCTGGTGTTGATGTAATATATTTACAGGAGGTTGTCACAAAGTTGGATTATTGCTGACAAACAGACATAATAAACAAATACAAACGTTCCTATCCAGGACAATGTCGGGTTCGTTATAAAACCATCTACATTGATAATTCATCTTGCAAAGTTTCAGAAAGTGCTGATTGGTGTCTTTTTGTTCCGAAGTCTTTGCAAAACGTCGAAAATGAGACTGGAGCCATAAAACGCCGTACGAGCAATTGATCATGTTGGTTTTGCATTATTTAAGACGAGTGACGAGAAATTCAGGCTTACGTAATAATAATCATCATTCTTGAGAAACATGCACATGGTTCTGAAAAATGCATAAAACACAAACACATACATGACCTTATCTATCTGTCTATCTCTTATTTAAGTAGAGGTCCAACGCAATCTTTAAATTATAAAACCACAGTTATTAATAACCATGCGTTAGAGATAAATGTAAATATCCTTTTCCCGATAGATTTGTCGCATGCCCTAAAAATATATTTCCTTTATTTCCGAAGGTGTGCGTCAGGTGTATTTCTGGGATAACACATATAACTCACAGCGACAGCAGGAATTCAAAGCAACGTTTTCCGCCAATAATGGCATACTTGAGAAAAGAAAGATTCATCATCGAATCGATTTGGCCAAAACCAAAAACAATAAGAAATTTCGGCGTTGCTAATTTGTCAAACAGTTTTTAATACCCAAGAATATGGTGGCTGCTTCGGATATTAAATTTTGCCATTCAGTTGTTTAGCCCTGGGATGTGGGAAAGGCAAGTATTGTGGCACGTTCGCATCACTTCGTAGACAGTGTTATCAAGAAGTATAAAAGATATTGAAGAGATACTTTAGTGTCCATGAAAGTGTGTCGCGATAACCATACGCACTAATTTTGTGGGTATTTTTTACTCTGTCACACACAAAAGCTTTAACTCATGTATAAATGGTAATTACTGTTTTATTTAATTAAATAGAACCAAGGGAACGTCAATCAAACATCAAAAATTTATTTTTATTATATTATGAATTTATATTATGATGTTTCTCATGTACCACCGTTGGTGGGTCTTTCTGAGAAATAAACTGAACTGAACTGTTAGAAGTGATTAGCGTTGATCAACTCATAACGACTGTGGCACACGCGGGCAAATTTCACCCGGAACAAAGCACTTCGATTCATGGTAAATGTGAGCCAGAGACATTTATTCATCAGCCGAAGAATGTCAAACAGAACACGTGCACTCCTTGTATTGCCAATTCATAATTGACTCGAACACTACCTAGTTATATCGAAGAAGAAATGCAGAAGAACATGCAGAGTTGACTGAGTAGTCACTGCCTGTTAACTGGACCTGATGAGAATCTCTTTGAACTCTGAAGACATGATTATTGATTTGAGTTCGTGAAAGTTATTGTTAACAAATATTTTCCGGATAATTCCAATATACTGAACCGCAAAAGTCACCCATATCATAGAGCGGATATGTTTCCTGCTGCTTTTAGCAATATTCCAGAAATAACAAAACGGGGGACACCAGATATGGACTAAGGGCCATATCAGGAATCAAACACGAGGGAATGCTTCAATCATTAGGCTATCTCACCAACCACCACCTGATCTCACTAATATCTATACATCTTCTATGACTCATGCAGTTTATGTGGTGCAATATGGTATGACGTTTGTTATTTGATTGGGTTACAACCATTTGACTATGTGAGTAGAGTGTTACATTGAAACAAAAAAACAACGAAGAAATAGTATTCGCTTAACAATTGTGTTATACAATTAACTACGTTTACAAATCAATAAACATTATTGCACAGTTGTAGAACACACGAAAGTGACAGTACACAATTCAATGGCAGTACAATTACAATGGCAGTTTAAAATACATTAGTTGTTGCGATAGCAAAATTCAGTGATAATAATATTCACCTAGCAGCAACAGTGGTCAAGCTCCCAAAATAAGCCTTGGTGGATAGTCTGAATGAAAACGTGATCTTCACACACCCGCTGGTCTTGGTGTAATATGAGATCAGAGAGTCTCGCACCTGTTCCCTTAAATAGTTAAGAAACCTTGTAGAGGGTTGTATACAGTGCTGGATTGGACTAGCTGTTCTGGATAATTCCAGGTTACACTTGACTCCAAAAGCATCTAAATATAGTAACTTCCGCACCACTACTTACATTAGATAGTAATGCATTCCTGACAACTAACCACTGTCAAATCACAATGCTATGAACTTGAACAATGTAATACCATTACAACATTGTTAAACAATACATGACACTGCAACATAACACTGTTCATATTGCAAACTATGCAAAGAGATAACCCTGACGTCTAAAGTTCTTACATCCACGTTATCCACACCGATTAATATTAATCGGAATATTGACCCTTTGAAATTGAGGTAATAAGGTGAAAGTTGTCTTCATCAATATCCATAATACACTGAAAGTATCATCATGAAGATTTAAACATATTAATGTGAAGAAGAATTAAATGCAACAGACATGCAGCCAATTATATGAACATTAGCCTCATTTGTATGATAATATGTACATTAAATAAACTAAGCCAGATCCTATGGGCATGAGAGATACATGTCATGAATGTCAGAGTGCCTGAACCGAAATAGCATTCTGATACATCTTTGTAAGTACGCGCCATTTGTTGCAAAGTATTTCAGCTTGAAACCTTGAAAGTTCTTTGCCTCGTCTGCGTGAAAACCCAAAGACAGCATCGTGCCTTGAAATAAAAAAGGTCGCTGTCGTCCGCACAAGGACAATGATGTCTGGCGATGATATTGTGAAACTGCAAACAGAATCAATAGAAGTGACAAAATGATCATTTGAGACAGGAATATCGTCTAGCTACTTACAGATCAAAACTACTACAAAGTGCAACAGAAATGATTTCAACAGACTACACTCAGAAACTATCCCTTGATATATGAAAAACATAAAATGTCAAGCATAATCGGAGTTGTGTCAAATTCGACACCAAGAGTCACGGTGGGTGGGTGAGTTCGGTTCAGTATTCCAGTTATATCACGGCGTGTCAGCTTAATGTGGGAGGAAAGCCCCAAATGATGCAGGTCTTAGACTTTTACCACTTCGGTGAAACCCACGAGCACGGGTATGGTGCTGACTAACCTAGAAACATAATCGTGGCGAACCGGGATTCGAACCCACAATCATAGGTTTCTGGCGTGACCCCCCCCCCCCCCCCCCCCCCCCCCCCCCGAAGAGTCATGGGGTGACGGCACCTCTGAAGTACTTATATGAGATTATGTTTTTGTTTATTTATCTCATTTAGTTTAAATTGTATCCTGATGCATATGAAATGGAAACTCGGTTCACACACAATTTGCCAATGTCATTAATATGCACATTTGGAGAAAACAAAAAACAACCCCACAATTAGTAGCTACTACAATTAACATGAATTCTACGTATTTACACAGTAATGGCCACGTATTGTCTTCAGATAATACCCGTTTTTGTGCAGGTGAATCGATCAAAATCATGTGCACAGCACTATAGTGGCAAAAGCGGTTTTTCACGTGCAACTGGTCACGTGGCCATAATACCGAACGCGTTTTCAGCCATACTTGTTAGCAGTCATTAACAAAAAAAGAAAAACACAAGAAAACAAAAGTCTTTACAGCAATAAATTATTTGTCATGCCACGCCTTTCAAATGTGCAACGTGAACGTGCCATCGGCATGTTGCAGACGGGAACGTCCGTAGCTGAAGTCGCAGGGACGATGGGTTGTAGTCGACGGACTGTTTATGATTTACAGTTGCGTCTACAGCAAACGGGTACCACCACTGATCGCCCTCGGCCAGGTCGACCACGTGGGACGTCACATGCAGAGGATAGTCAGATTGTCTTACGTCACCTCCGTAACCGATTTTTGACGGCTACATCAACCAGAAATGAACTGTTCAGGGGTAGACTGAGTGCGCAAACTGTTCGAAACCGTCTGAGAACTGCTCACCTTCAAGCACGACGGCCATACTGCGGGCCGATTCTGACTCAATTACACAGACGTCAACGTCAATTGTGGGCACAGCGACACTTACGATGGACTCAGAGGAATTGGAATCAGGTCGTCTTCAGTGATGAATCCTGATTTAATCTTCGATTTGCTAATGGTAGGGCGAGGGTGTGGAGGCGCCGTCATGAACGTTACGCCCAGTGTTGTGTACAGGAAGTTGACAGATTTCGAGGCAGAAGTGTCATGGTGTTGGGTGCTTTCTGTGGCAATTCACGTTCCAGGCTTCTTGTCATCCGTGGCAACCTCAACGCTGCTGCTTACCGCGACCAGGTACTGGCACCAGAACTTCTGCCTTTTATGGCAGCACATGGACCCGATTTGATCTTCCAACACGACAATGTCAGACCCCACACAGCAATTTTGACAAGGAATTTCCTTCAGAATGCGGGAGTCAACGTCATGGACTGGCCGTCAAGGTCTCCCGACCTCAATCCCATCAAACACGTCTGGGATGCTCTTGGCAGAAGTCTGCGCACTCTCCAGAACCAACCACAGAATTTGCAAGATCTTGGCACCATTTTGAGCAAAGTTAACAATGGCGTCGTCTTCCCAATCATGTGTTCACAAGCATCACAAGTTCCATGCGGAGGCGTTGTGTGGCAGTTGTCAACGCACATGATGGCCATACACGCTACTGAACTATCGTGTCATCACATTCTCGTGCTTGGGACTTATGATTTAAACTGTTGATGTTATTACCGAATACTGTAGGTGCTTGGAACAAATTATGGTTACCACCGTTAATTAAAATCCTTCTTTGGACATTAATGATTAAAAATTACCTTTTCTGATACATTTGTCCGTTGCATATCATACAGGATATGGGATTACTTTTAAAAATGTGAAGTTTTTAATTTGACTCAGTATATATTTTTTATGACAAAAATGTTAACTAATTGTATTTTTTATCGAAAGGTTATCTTCTATTATGGGCGACTCCCTGTCTTCTCACCATAGTATGTAGTAACATGGTCGTGCATACAAGTATGCGACATGCCACTAAGAGGGTTTTAAGGATCTCTCGAAGGCAACGCACACCTCCACAGACGAATTTACACCTGTGATTTGCCACGTGCAGTTTTTTTTCCAGAAAGATATTATGTTAATTTATGCTGATAACGATAATAGGTAGGTAAGTTATAGAGCGTTACAACCCCGGTCAACGCACTATTTTGAACTCAAATGGCATCTTCTGGTCCCCAGAGAATATTGCGCTGCCTGCATTCACACACCATCTCATTCTACTGGCATACACATTTGCCTTTGGCGGGATCCTTGATACATGGAGCACTGGTAGTGATGTTGATTTCTCACAGCGCATCGGCAATATTGCAACCATAAATCTTGAAGCACGTGTAACAAACTGGCCTAGCCGTTTTGGTCAATGCTCATATTAGTAGAAGTTTTTGGTGTTTAATTTTACATGGCGGGTGTATGCCGAGTGCCACCGGTGGGGAAGGATACTCTCACCTTTTCGCGATCACTTGGCATGACAGTGGTCCATAAACAGATGATCATTATATAGTCCGAATAGGGTAAACGATCCTGCTTTCAAAAAAGTTGTTTAATCAAGGTTACATCATTTAAGGCCTCAGGAAAGCTTTCAAAACGTTTTAAAGTAGACATATGGAGGATATTTCCAAATCTGATTCCGGAGTCTACAAGTTGCCATGCTTTACGATTTCTTTCATTGAATGTAACATTTAAGTCAACCATGGTAATAATGACTTCATGAAATTTAAATGCTCTCAGTGCGTTTCAATTGAAAAGTATTACTGGCCATATCATCAACACGGCCTCATGTGTATACACGTACATATAAGTTTAGACAATTCAAATTTGTTCTTCATTAAATTTAAACTGTTCATGAACTCAATCTGGCATGCTGCCTTCGCTGGTCATCAAAGTGTGCCCGAGAACTGTTTACCTTACGTGTTTGATCGATCCTGTTTTTGTTGACAAAACGTTATAGTGACCTCGACGTTGACTCGATCGATGCTTGTCACTTTTGGCGTGATCAGTGTAAATAAGCAATGCTTCTTGTGAGCAGGCCTCTTCCATTTTGTCTGGTGGTTATATCAAGACTTAAGAGTTAGCCAGTCTGCATTGATTACAAACGCAGTGCCTTTCAAAATTATTTTGGCAGTGAGGTAGCATAGTGGTTAAAGTTTTACGCCAAAGCCCGTGTCGTAAGCCCCATAACTTCGACGCCACTGGTTTGCAAACTGATATTCTGACAATGGTTAGCATTCCCATAAAGAAGAATCATGGTAAATATAAAACGTCAACGCCAGAGAACAATCAATCTCGACCATTTACTGAAACAGGCCCCGTTGGGCGCAAATAAGCAAAATAGCAATGAAAGTAACATGAATCGATTACCGAATATTAAAGCAGGGACGATAACAGACATAAAGCTTATGCGCACCAAGGTTTTGAGGGGTGTGGTGCTTGTATTACTTATCATAGACACGAAAAGTAATATATACACGTATACAATTACTTGAAAAGTGGATCTTTCATTTCAATGAGGCTATAAAATTGAACATGTACGTCCTTTGGTGGAAACACCTTCTCATCTTTTCGTGTTCTGTGCTGTACTTTTAAATCCTATCAAGTAATTGTTCCATCGATGGAAACGTCCACTCACATTACGTTCTTGACACAAGTAGCATTGCTTTATGTCAGCACAAAATGTCCTGAGCAGGTGCGTTCCTGTTCCGAAATATAAAATGGCAAACATTATGCTTGTGAACATATGTACATGTTCCTTTTAATATATATTTACTATATATAAGTAAGTGACCCTGTGCAACATTCCTACATAATCGTTCTCTGAATCATGATATCAATCACTGGATTGTCTGATCCAGACTCGATGATTTACAGACCGCCCTCATGGAGCTGGAATTTTGCTGAGTGTGGCGTAAAACAACAAACCAACCAATCAACCATTATGACTACTAATCATTGAGATCGTGCGTTTGCTTATGGCAAGTGAATTGAACACAGTCAGTACTAGTACAGCCACATATATCTCAGGAAATGAGTGTAGTCTCAAAGGTTGATACATGTAATATTTGCAACACGTTTAGCATTTACAATGTTTGTAGTTGGTCCCACTGACAAGGTCTCAAATAGCAACCATCATATTGTTACATGGCAGTGCATTATATTTTTGAACAATGATTGTAACCGTGCTGCATTGTTTCTGTTCAGATACGGTGGACACTTCTTGTATTGTGTTTGGTCAGTACTATTGGAGCACTATTTAATGTAAGCAGTCGCCAGGACAGGAAGTTACTATATTTAGACGCTAATGTGGCGTGTAAACTTCCAGTAGGCCGTGGACTCAAGCAGAATATTCTGTCAAGTTCTGGCTGGACTGGTGAGGGCACTGTGTAGAAATTTCCAGCAGCCAGTTAGACAGTATATATAGTGGGACAAGAGCGTGTTTTCGCATCGCTCACGCATTTCATTACATTAAGACCATCATTCGTGTGAGGATCGCTCATCACGCCTGAATCCCCTGAAGCTAATTTGTATTGATTTGCAAGCTCAGTGAATTCTTTTAAATACATTCGTTTATTGTATGCCACTCGTTGATTGTTTGTTAGTTTTAAGTACAAATTTTTACGTACACATTTCTTGGTTAATATATTTTTACAGTTTGGGTATCGACACGTAACAATATGTAAGTATCACGACATTTATTTTTTGATTGTTTACGTGACATAGCAAATAATGCCAGTATGTTAATCGAGTAAGCAATCTGCAAAAAACACGCATTAGTACTATCAACTCTTGATTTGACCCTAAAAACATGAAGACATGTCCATTCCTCTTCCGTACTGGATTGACGAGCTCAAAACAAAGAGTGAAACCCACGAGCACGGGTATGGTGCTGACAAACCTAGAAACATAATCGGGGTGAACCTGGATTCGAACCCACAATCATAGGCTTCTGGCGTGTCCAGGGGACGCAACTCTGCACAGCGAATCGCGGCGCCTTAGACGACTGGGCCATTCGTGCCCCCAATGATTAAGGAAGGAAAGGTATTTGAGACAAGTCGAATTAATGCCATGGGGATTTTCAAAACCTCAAATGATTTTGTTTAATTTTCGCAATCCATGTTTATCATATATATATCTCATATATACCAATGTGACGTCAAAACAGCGTAACGGTATTACTGTACCGGTTGAGAAAATTATACAGCTCATCTTTGGACTTTTGTATTATGTATATATATATATATATATATATATATATATATATATATATATATACCGACGAAAAAGGGAACTAATCATCTTTATACAGCTATAGTTGAGGTGTACATTTGCAATAATGTGACGTTGAATCTGAACTCAAATCATAAGGAAATTTTTCATCATGCACACAGAAGCCAAAGAGTGTGCGCCTATAGGGGAACTCACAAACACTGATGCAGTTGAGCTCAGCATACGCTTAAACGTACCTCCAAGAAAGTATCTCAATGAACAGAGAATATGGCGAATTGTGGGTACGGTAATTGGGGAGGGGGACGTCAATATCTCAAGTTGCCGGAATGTATGGCAAAAAGTTGAATTTCTCAACTTTGGGACAGGTACCGTCAAAAGGGTTGGGTTGAAGTGAAACCTGGGCGTGACAGGCCTGAAAAACGACACCACGACAAAACCGTCTCATAACATTAATTGCCCTACGCAATACTTTCAAATCTGCTCCTGTTCTCAAAAGAGAATCCCGTACAATAAGAGGAAGGCGCATTTCACCATTTATGCAGCCAGCCTGAAAGCAAGGCGTCGTGTTAAAGAGTGTGACTTTAACAATTTACCATAGGCGCAAAGACTGGGATTGGCTAGGTAAACCCAGGGACGGGCTGTGCGTCAATGGCGGTACACCATGCCTACAAACGAATCAAGGTTTGCCTCCGATTTACAGATGGCAGTAAACGAGTTTGGCGACGTAGCGGCCAGCGGTATGTCTAGGCAATAATTTTTTAGAATGATCGGTATTGGGGAGGTCGTGTCATGATGTGGTGCCGTTTTCACATATGACAGGCAAACAAAGTTTGGTTAGGCGGGATGCACACTACGTCCGAATTTCAATGCGTTGCGTCGTGCGATGCGATCGAAAAAACGCAAGCAGTGGTTTTGGCATTAAGGTCACACACTACGTGCGAAAATTGATTGATTCGATTCGATGCGATGCGATGCGATGCGATGCTATGCGATGCGATGCTATGCGATGCGATTTGGATAGGAGATTCTCCTATTTTAAACGCTACGCATTCCAAATAAATTGGCACTTTAGAAAGGGGTTTTCCAACCACGTGTTGTATCAAAAAACAGGTGATTTGCTCCGTTATTTTTATACTTTTCTCTACGAAAAAACGCCTATGATGCAAGGTAAACTACAAAATCACACGCTTTTGCATGTTTATCTTAAACATTTATTGTATTTTACTGTATTTTATTGTGTTTTTGTGCATCACACACACAGGATGGCGGGCAAAAAGCAAGCTAAACTCTGTATGACAAGAGGTCCAAAGATTATAGAGATATTGATGTCATCAATAATATTTGGACGTCAATTGCAAATTCTCTGAATGTCAGCACTTCTGAAGGTAAGTAATAAAGAAATATAGCATAATAAACTTCAATTGCAATATATTATCTAAAAATTACAATGGTGTTTATTAAATTTGTTTCAGCTAAAACGTACAAGCGCAAAAAAAAAGAGAATTAAAGGAAAGCAGAAAAAGTGGTGCTGGCACTGCAGACATAAAGAAACCAAAATGGTCCCGGTTTAAGTCCCTTGTCTTCTTGGATGATTTTATGAAGGATGAAGGATGATTGTCAAGCTATTTACTATTTTACTAGTAATAAAAACATGTCAAACAAAGCTATAATTGTTTCAAATTAGTTAAGTATTGTAAACAATCCCTACTTCTGCAGCACTGACACCAACATGCCAAGTGACAAAGAAGACGCTGACGTTCAGGAACAAGATGATCTCCATAGAGACGACGAACAAACATCCCCACTGCAAGAACAAGTCGAACTTATGTAAGTTCATTAATCTTTCGTTGGAAACAAGCCTTTCCTTACAAGTTCGGTCGGCCAGGATAGTTGTCCTTGATTGTTAAAGTAATGCTTGTAGGTGTCTCTGATTTGTTCAGCAACCTTGCTGTTTCGTCTGGTGTAGTTGGACAGCCCTGCTAGCGTTAAACACTCATCTCGTGCATGGTCTGGGGTGAGTGTTTCGTTGCCTTTACAATCCCCTTGCTGTGCTCGGTTCCGTCATTATTTTGGTGTGAAACACTCTCCATCTTGAAGCCAGAATCCCAAAAGCGCTCTCGACTATCCTCCTGGCTCGGCTGAGGCGATAGTTAAAAATACGCTCCTCTTTTGTTCTTCCTCGACCTCCATATGGTCTCATAAGATTCTTCGGCAAGGGCAAACCTTCATCAGCAATAAATACGCAGGGGAGTTCTCCAAGTTCCTCAGTCCTGGGAGTGCTCTGTCTTGTGGCAACGAGAGAGATTCATTTTTTAGTGCCTTTCCAAATTTTAATGAGCGAAATACACCAGAATCATTGTTCATACCATATGCTCCTACATCAATTGTGATGAACCTGTACTTGGCATCAACTGCAGCCAGGAGGATGATGGAGATTGTGCCTTTGTAATTGTAAAATACTGATCCCGAGTTGGCTGGGGCTTTCATCACTACATGTTTACCATCGACAGCGATTTGGGAACCGCCAAGATTCCTCAAACCCATTGGCTACTTCTCTCCAATCATCAGATGTTGATGGCACCTTCATAAACTCTGGCTGCATTGTCTTCCAGATAGCAGCACAGACGTCCTTCACGATGAGACCAATAGTTGTTGCTCCGATTCTATAGTTGTAGGAAAGAGACGTGAAAGATTCCCCTGTGGCCAGATATCTGAAAATAAAAAGCACATTTTTCATTTGATATTTAAAAACATTAACTATCATTTCTATCTATTTCAGGCGGAAGAAACGTAGCATGTCTGTGTCGCCTTCACCCGCACCACCCAAAAAGAAACAAGTGAAACAAAAATCCAACAACGAAGAGTCATCTCAAATAGTGTCGATGTTAAAGGAGAGTCGTGAGAGAAACCCTGCAGGAGAGGCAAGAACAACGGGATAAAATATTTGCCAGTGTCCTAAAAAAGATCACGACAGTGACCAGCTATTTATGATGTCATATGTTGCTCAAGTGAGTCAACTTTCAGAACCCAGCAAGTGCATGGTCAAAATCAAAATTGCTCAGGTGTTCCACGAAGCTACTTTTGGTTCAAGTGTCCACAATCAAAGTTACTACCCACAGCAAGAGGGTACTTTTGAATACCAACCACAAATGTGGAATATGTAACAATATTTGACAATCAGAATGGCTCACAATAATTGACAAAGAGTATAGCTCACAATATTTGACAAAGAGTATAGCTCACAATATTTGACAAATAGTATTTTATTTAGATTTTATAAAATCTTATTTTGTACCATACACCGAAGAGTGGGTGATATTAAGAATTAAAGGTCATATTCAATGATTTTGAATTTTGTTCTTTTTTAAACCAACGCTAAATGAAGGTAAGTGACCCTTATGAAACTGCCAATCTCTCCCTAGGTGAAATGGACTTGCGGAGCCGTGTGTCTTGTCTTTTGATGACATCTTCAATTTTCGCCAAAACGTAATCGAACATATCTTCCGACATTCTGAAATATCCATGGAATTTATCACAATCCCCTTCTAGTTCCTTCACCAAACGATGGTGGGATCCCTCATCCAGACGATTGTTGGTGAAAGGATGGATCCACCATTTTCTCTTTCCCCCTTTCTCTTTCTCAAACATTGCCAGACATGCACAAAGTTCCTCCTCCTTCATTTCTTCTTCCTCAGCCTCCTCCAAAAGGACAAGGCAAGCTATTTTAGAGGCCATTATTCTAATAATGAAATAAAAAGACAATTAGACAACGCATGCGTAAACAATAACGGTCGTAGTGTGCATCCCGCCTTATTGTGAATGGACATTTGGCTGGCCAGCGATATGTTGACGATAATTCACGTCCTGTTGTTCCATTCCCCAAAAGATGTTGGCAGAAATTGTGAACACTTTAAAGGCAATGCCAGACCAAATCGTTCCCAGATCTTCACCGATTATCTCCGACGAGAAGGCACACGGACATTGAAATGATCCCCCTGAAATGTCCCCAATAGAGCATCTGTTGGATGTTCTCAGGCGGAGCGTTTACGTCAGAGACCGATTACCCGCCAACGTGGTGGGTAGCTCATTAAATTAGGAGTTATGGCGGGCATTACCAAGGGCAACCATACATAAGTTAATCAACAGTAGCCATGACAGTCTCTCTGTAAGCACAACACAAATAGTCCAATGAATGACAGTCATAGATACATAGGCCCGCCCAAACATCCAAGAGTTGAGTGTTGATTGGCTAAGAGCAACTGCTCACCTGGTGAGAAGAGGTGATCTGCACTGGTAAGTTGAGACACAATAGGTCAAAGGGGGACAACTCCATCACTCTGAAAAAAAGTTAATGAAAAAAGGGAGTGAAAAGCAAAATAGCACATTTGAAAATGGAAAAGTAGATGTAGGAACATAAAATATAAGTAATGCATAATGCAGACTGAAATTTACAGAAAATTTGTGAAATAGGCAACTATTTTCTTTTAGGCCTAAATGTGAAGTAATGTACAATTGTGAAGTTATGGCACCAATAACACAATTTAGGAAATTTACTTAACACATGTACATGATAAAAGTGTAAGAAAATCACAGTACATAAATGAAAATAAGCAAAAGGAGAGGCAAGTACATTTAATTGTTAATTGTGCAAGTAATTTACCCTAACAAAACACATTATTTCTAATATTTTTTGGGTCCCCCGCCGTGGTATTGCGGGAATATTGCTAAAAGCGGCGTTAAACCGTAGTCACTCACTAATATTTTTTGAAAATCTTATCACAGATGTTGTGGAATAGAAATGAAATGCAATGTACACATACAAAGTACCGGATTGTGAAGGGAAGTGATTGAAAATGGCAACTGGTGATCATAACAACCATACACTCAATAATCAATGCATGAAGTATAGCTTGTGTGGAATTAAACTAACGACCCGAAATTGTAATAAATAAATAAAACATAATATGTGCATATGTTAAATATGACATTGTATTGTTCAGAAACAATATGCACACAAAATAGGCAAGATTGTGAAAGTCTGTGATGTGTGATAATGAGGTCGTCTGCATCAGAAAGTAGTATTTACCATCAGATGAACCAAAATGCTAAGTGCAAACCTAACACAAACAAGAACGAAAATGTAAAGTGATATGAAATAATGTAAGTTAGGGAGATAGAAAAAAATTGTCATCTGTGGGAATTACTTCAAGGGAAGATGGAAACAGTTGTCATACACCCTAAAAGCACCGTCACCATATGGTGACCAAAAATGTTAGTAATTGTGAATCCATAATTTCCGTAAACCTCATCATCATACTTGATGGCAAAAAGGACGAAGTTGGCCAGATGTGTGGAATCGTCATCATCTGAGAAGGAAGGCTTGGTGCCAGCTGCACTTGTGCCTAATACTCTGCCACTGTACCAAATATGGGTGTTGCTGTTAGGCTGCTTCCAACGGTGGCGGATTTTCTGTCCTGAAAAGTCCGGCATTGGTCCCTTTCGCCTTACACCTCTTCTTGCAACACCTGGCAGAGTGTAAGAACAAAAGATCTTCTTCTTTGCATCTTTTAACTTTCCACTCCTCGAAGCTTTAGAGGCAACTTCCGTGGTGGATTTAGGGCTCTGAATTGCCTGTAGTGAATCTCTGCATTTGATAATAACTGTTCTCAGGTGATAAGCGAGTTCCATGTTGTTGAAAATATGCTTATTGCAGCTGGCTTGGTACAATACTCGGTTCACTCCAGGTGGCTTTATTACTTGCTTATAGTAATTCAAGTTAGTTTTTAGTGTTCCTGTTAAAGACTTGTTCTGCATGTCACCCTCAAAACCTTGCAAGAGGAATCCAGCTCCTCCACACTACGCATGTGTCCCCCTGCAGCTACAACTTTGTCTACTGCTTTTTCCCTCGTCTCTGATTCTTTCAGCTCCTGTGTGGCTTTCGTAGCTGCTTATTGGCGGAGACGTTCTTGCCTGAGGTTGATGCGACGCTCCTTGAACAGTTTATGAAACACAACAGATTTTTGCGAGCAATATCAAATGCCTTTTTCTTGTCCTCAGGTGCCAAGTTATCCAACCATTTAGTGGTTTTATCGTAATGTTAGCTTTTTCCCTTACCATGGGAATCTTGTTAGATTCAGTGAGTATACACTCATATTCTTTCAAGCCTTTATCTACGGCTTCTGAAATTTCAAGAAGTTCATGAAGTAAGCAGAAAAACTGATTGACCTTAACAGCCTGTTCACGTCGATCATCAGATATTGTCTCCCACATTCCGGGACACTTGTCAATCAGTTGACGACGCAGATATTTGAACTTTTTATTGACCACATGTCGATCGCTAATCAGTTCCGAATAGACATGATCAGCTTGGTGCAAATGGAGTCCTGGTCCTCTCCTGTCACTGACAATAAGGTGGCATAATCTTTGCAAACTAATTGAAAAGTTGACATCTGTGTTTTCGTGTCGCCTTTCAAAGTTTTATTTAAACACATAATCATTGATGGATATTCTGTACCGGTTACTTGAAACCCCAACCCCCCCCCCCCCCCCCCCCCCCCAAAAATGTCTTTGGTGGTCTGTTGTCCCATCAAAATGCAAAGTATTGTTTTGCGTGGACACCATCGGTTCACCAACCTGAATTTTCCCAAGTATGTTGGCTTCCATCAAAAAGTTATTTACAGTGCTTGTCTTGGGTAACTGTCCAATTGCAACGTGAAACAATTTGTTGGTAACTGTCTGAATGCAACTGGCGATATTGTTCACACCTACCCCCAAGGTATGAAGAGACATTACTGTTTCCCGGACGTCCTGTGTGTATGCCCCATCTGTTATGGTTTCTATCTGCAGTGTGTCACCTTTCATTTCTTCAATATCCTACAACAATGACTGTATTTGTCTATCCTTATTTCTGCACTGAAACTTCATCTCTTGCATTTCAATGTCTGGCTTTGGCACCTCAACCCACAGTGTGTCACATTTTTCTTTAAAATAGGATATGGACTTCTGAAGCTGTTTACATTGGTCTTTCTTTGCTTTGACTGTTCTCTCCATTACTGAAAACTAATTATGTGCATTATCCTTGGCAGCTAAATGTTCCTAATGTAGCTGTATATTTTGGGACTCCAAGGTTTGGATTTTCTTACCAAGGGCTCCTATTTTCTCTACGCTACTTTCGTCCTAGCAACAGCCAATTTCTCTCGTAAGTCTTCTGTCTCTTTACACAATAAATCATAGTCTTTCTGAAGATTCATTTTCACTTCAATTTCCTATTCATAATTCTTTAGTAAATTGCGCAACTCTCCTCCTAATTCCTTCAAAGACTGGAGGCTTCTTCATCCTCTCTTCATCCTTTGCTACATCTTGAATGTGATCAACTTTACCCTTGTCTGTTACATGTAGAACATCTTTATGTGCACTGTTACAAGTCACACGTGTATCATTCCTGGTTTGAGATGTCACCCTTTTGCATGGAAATGAATAAATAGTACAATTAAACTGTTGCACATTATCCATCACTTTCTTCACTATTAAGTTTCCTCGTACTTTCTGGATTGATGATACTCTCTGAGTTAGTGATTGCACCGTAAAAGTGGAAGTATTTACTCCAAGGTTTTCAAGCCTAATCATGAAATTCTTCCATGTCACTTTCCGGGAATTCATGAAATTTTTCAATTCTAAAATTATTCCATTACTGAGAGGTACTGGTCTGCATATGGGATACCTTCCTTCTATAACTGCAGTTATTCCAGTCTCATGGCAGTAGTCGTCCTGTTTGGCTGTGTTCTTCTCCAACCTTTCTACAGTTCTTGACATATTACCTTTATTTTGGATTTGCCGATTATTAATTCTAATGCATGGAATTTTGGACTCATCAACATTAGGTTTCAGTGAACTAAGTATAGTGGGTAACGTGCGACATAACACTTTACCTCTTTTGTGAATGCTTTCTACAATCAACTTCAGGTAGTTGATGTAATTTTCTGGTGTCCAGTGATCTAATGATAATGATTGCAATGTGAGGGCTTTGATATATAATGTTGTAACATTATGTGATTTGATATAAAGCCTTTTTCTAAGAAAATGAAAAAAACAAACTATTTTGCTTACCAGGAATAGTTCCTGTATCCAAAAATGTGTCAATGTCATCTTCTGTGAAACTTGACATTGTGGTATGTAATGAGTCCTTTATGACAGCAAAATATAAACAATCACAAAATATTAAAGTTTCAACAAACCCCTTTGTACACAAAATAAAAGTTGGAGTAGAAGGCAATATGAACACGTTGGAGAAACGATTAAAGTAATGGTACTTTTTTTAATTCATGACAACCACACACTTGTATACATTACAATGACAATATACATTGTACAGTTTTAACATTCGTAGAATTAAATGTATTGTGCATATTCACATTACTTGTAGACATACTTATACTGAATTGATTATTGCAGTATTAAATGTGATGTGTGCTGGATATACACACGTCACCATGCAGTTGTGAGCTTTCCCTCATCCATAAGAAAGAGTGTTACACACACACCAAATCTGAAAACAAACAATACATTAGCCTCATATTTTTTCCACAGAAAGGGCACATAATTATACGCAGTTATCTCCCTTTACAAAAAACACTAACTGCCTTGAAATTAGATGTTTTTCTTATTTTAGGTGTAAATAGTTCTGATGCAGTATGTGGTAATGCATATTTTTAAGTATGGTATTGCTTGCACTAATATTGTTAAATTGGTTACAATATAATTTAGAAATGTAAATGTTTTTTAAATGAATATAGACAACCATGTTCTTGAAACGGTGAACCATGTCCCTCTTTTTAAAAACATTAGTGTACATTAAACCTTTTATACAATTAGTAAACATAAAGTTGTTAATAATATAACTTAAACCATATATCCCTCTAACAATAAAGTTCAAGACATTTGCCACTTATTCCAAAACATTTTCAACATCAATTACATCAACATCGTTGCAAATAGTGCTACCTGAGTCAGATGATATACTGATTATATCAGGAACTGTTTCATCTGAGTCAGTTGTTGGCATTGAACGTGGGGATTGTGTAGTAGTAGAATGTGTTTGTAATGCAATGCAAGGGGTTGGAACTTTGTTAAAAGTTCTGTTTATTTCACTTGCCTCTTCAGATGTCCGAGTGAAAGTGAGAGAGTTGGATTCATACTGTGTCTGGGATTCCAGTTTGAAATTCATTGTGTTAGGTGTGAGGCGAGGATTATTGCTGATCGGAATATGAGTTTTTGTTATTAAACGAAACATAAGTCCTTGTTGTGCATCCTGAAACAACAGTGACCCATTTTTATTAACAGAGTATGAATGAAACAAATGAAGTGGATGATGGGACAGTGGAGGCGTGACCATCCATGTTCTTGCCAATTTCTGCGAATAAAACCAAATACCCTATATTGTTTACGATTTCAGGAATAATGTCTTATCTGGACCTTGGGTAATGTTTCTTCATTTAAAAATGTTGTATGACAAATACATTGTAAAACTTCATATTTTATGCATATATTGTGTTGTGTATATCTTTAATATTTGTATATATCTTATAATGGATATTAATGATATACTCACATCAGCTGGACGTATGTTGTCTTTTCTGAGAGGCAGGTTCACTTTGTAGCAAATTTTGTGCGTTCAGTACCTATTTGGGGAGAAAACACACTTAAATGAACACTCTTCACTAACTAAGCATGTTTATTCTTAATTACATTTAGTATTTATTAGTATTTGTTCATGACAATATTTATCATGTGACAACCATCATATTCGACAGTGCTATTATATTATATTTCATTCTATTCATGGCAAAGTGTGAAGATAAATTGGCTGTTTTACCTGAAGTGATTTGCAGTTTTACCAGGAAAATGTGCTGGCTATGGTTGGAGTAGGAACGTATTTAAGCTGTAATTATATAAGGAAACATGACGTACTTTGTTCATATGCATAATGTAACAGTCAACCATACATCATGTTTATATTAAATATTTGACGGTGTATACATACGGCATTCAACGTAATAATCGCCCGGCTCCAATAAGCGCCCCCTGGAAGATTTTACCAGCATTTTCGAGGTAAAATTCAATAAAGGGCCCGCTGTGGTACATTTTTCCATCGATTATACAAAGAAAATAACCACTTTTTCATACATATCAGACATAATTTTCACTGATCTATTTTCATTTTAGACCGCCTCCGTGGTCTTATGGTAGAGCGTCCGCCCGGAGAGCGGAAGGTCCGGGGTTCGATCCCCAGCCGCGTCATACCAAAAGACGTTAAAAGATGGGACTTGTTGTTACCCTGTCTGGCGCTCGGCATTAAGGGGCTAAAACAAGGACTGGTTGGCTCGGAGTCAGTATACTGTGTCTGAGTGGGGTATTCATGTTAAACTGCGGCATGATATCTCAGTGTGCTAGCACTATGAATCGGCATCAGTCCGGACTAGTACACACACACACAAACACACACACACACACACACACACACACACACACACATACACGTGCATGCACGTTGCTATATAAGTGCAATAATCTTGGACGCGACTTTAAACCCCATTTCACCTCTCCTCACCTCACTTTCATTTTAGACATTTTCTTATAAGCCCCCTGGGCGCTTATTACGTCGAATAGGGTAAATCATTTCCTCGATACTTCATGCATATTCCTGCTTAATATTATTGGGAGCCATTTTTAGGATTTTGTTAATCCATTATATTTATTTCATTTATTGAACAGTACACTCATTATATTTTTTTTTAAATGTATTCATTGCAAACAAAATGCTTTCCAAGTGGAATTTCTTCCAAACAAATACAGAATATGCCAAGTATTAGTAACGATCTGCGTGATGGTACTAAGTCATGTAATCTGAAAACAATAACAAATGTTACGTTTTATTTTTTTAATAATTACTACTAAATCCAAACACGTATTCGACCATCAACAGTTCGTAGCAGCATTCTACACTCGTCAGACCAATGGATCCTTCTCCAGTTGGCCAAGTTCAATCGACTACGGGCACGGGCACGACACCATATCAGACGATTCCGCATGTGCCTCTCAGTCAGTTGAGGACGTTTTACTGGTCTTCTGGTGTTATAACCAGCCGCTTTGAGGCGACGCCTTACGGTCATCGTCGAGAGTTTCTGATGGGTAATCCACTGAAGTCTTAAATCTGTTGAAATGGCAAATGGACTATCCTGAAAAGACGTCTATCCTCTCTGTTAGAGGTCTTTCTTGGCCTACCAGACCTATGCCTGTCATTGACATCATTGGTTTGACCATGTTTGACAATCAAACGAGTGTTAACACTGTGATGACGACCAATTTGTCTTGCACTGGCCCTACATGACATGCCAGCATTTTTCATGCCTATCATTTGCCATCTTTCAGCGTTCGTTAACTTTCTCCTCACGATGGCTGATTTTCAACCTCTATTGGAAGGGGAATCTCACACAGGAGCAAAATGCAACCACGTGTCTGAAACTTGAATTTCACTATTTATAGGGTAGGGGAACTGCAGCAACACGTAAAGCACGCTTTCCTTGTGGTATCTGGACAAATTTGGGTTCATGAAACTGTGGAAGCCTAATTCAGTCATACATCATCATATTTCGTATTTCTGATTCCCACACTTGAAATCAAGAGACTATGAATATGGTGGCGCTTAACTTTTGTGCATGTGTATATTTGTTGATAATCAAGTACATACCCTTAGTACATTCAAAACATCTATAACCATGTACCAGGCAGGCACCTTGTTCATGTGTTACACCAGGTCAGTTAACCTGTAATAATGTAATAAAATATAATGTAATTTTTATAAAATAAAATAAAATACACGTCTGTCAACAAACTACATGTATTTTCAGTGTATGTTTATGTCCAGGTACAATCTAATTATATCTGTATTTTTATGTTAATCTATATTTGTATTTCTATGTCATACATACTTACATATATATTTAGTGCATATTTCTTTACCTCAATTTTTATATCATGTAGATCTATATTTCAGAGCTTATTTCCACTTTTCACTAATCTACCGTTAATAGCGAAATCATTATGTGCGTTTCTTTTTCCATTTAATTGTGTTACATTTTCCGTCAATATTATTGTTTTCAGTTCGTAGATGGTTCATATAAGCGTTTATTCTTTTTTTGCAATGTGATTGTTTCTATCTAATCCGTTGTCAAGCTGTCGATTTGCAAACGGATTAGATAATAGGCTACTCCCCATCATTTTCTGATGTCAATTTCAAAATGTCTATTTGCAAATCCTTATATCTCATAACATTTTTTGCAAAAAGTAACACCCACCGATGTTATAAAAAGTTATTTTCAATCAGGTTCACCTATTGCAAACTGCGTTTCTGTCGATCCAGCACGATTTCTTCACGAGTGTTCGAGTCGTGATCCTCACCCGATGAGTGCCGGTATATTTTTTCTACCGTATTTTCTGACTGAGATTTTTTTACATTAATATATTAGACCAACAATCCCTATTAAAGTTATGATGTGGTATTCAACGAAAATAAAGGCATAAATCGCGCATGATCTCTTATTTTTGAAACAAGAGGTACAACGCTGGTTTTTACAAATCGGTCACGTGATCTCTCACAGTTTCTATTTACTGCGTGGCCATTTTTGCCCCGGAGTTGCAAGATTGACAGATGCAGGGAGGTTGCTATGCTCGAGTGGGCATGAAAACTTTGCTTTTAGCAGTATTTTCTTATGGAGTTTGCTTACATGACTTGTGATTATATTATTTATTGGCTGTTTATTTCGATTTATTCCTTTCCCTTTCCCTTTCCATTATCTTTCAACAAACGTCTTACAAATGCGTATCATCAGTGTAGTTCCACATATTCTGTGACGTCATCCAACATCGCTATCAACTGTATGCCATCAAGGTGTATCGCCAAACACGGTGGACGCACCAGATTGATCTACAATGTACATGTACACCTACATAATTGATTTTAAAGACATTTATCGTCACTACACCTTAACTATCTTGTCTACTGTCTGTAGTAAAAATGTAGTTATTTCTAGAGAATCAAGATCATTTGTCAAAATGAAAGCATTTGTCATCTGAAGTTTACTAAAGCAAATTACGTGATATCCTGGACTTCCTCATAGATAAAATATATGTAAAAATTGGAGATAGGTCATTTGGCAATACGTACGCATCAATGTCTCTTTATTTATAAGAACCGGAATTTCTGCTCGGATTGGAAAAATCAAGACATGTGAATTTGACTAAGAAGTGCAACTTAGCTTAGCTATATCAAGGATCTGACATCGGCCAAAAATGATCAAATAGCCAATCCCTTACACAGATTTACCCACCCGAAATAGAAATAAAAGAGATCAGTGAAACAGCCTCATGAATTTCGTATCTATGCGTAAATATTCTGAGTAATAATATAGTATTCGCAATACTCTTTTTTGACTTGTACCATATGTTCCCGTGTGTTAACAAGTGAAGAATTGATTTGCCTTCGCATGTGTTTGTGATGGTGCCACCAGTGGATAGAATACACTCACTTCTTCGCGAACACCTGGTATAAACATTATGTGATAGAGATTCATATACGCATGCTTATCAAACAATCGGAATCGTATAAGGCTGCTTTGAGTACAAATTTGTAGTGGATATGATTATGGCAAACGAATAACTCCTCCAGAGGCATACAAAAGTAACATTTCCATTGCCATATCAACAACGGTACGATTTATGGTATCGTTTCCATTGTCTTCACTGAGTATCCACGTGCAGCTCATATAGCTGAAAAGTAAAGACAACTATTTCATCTTGATTTGCTAAAAAGCTTATTTCGACTTACAAAACTCCACGTACACTTACATCTTGTAATGAGAATAGAACAACTATAGTGTCAAATCCAACACAGATTGCATGACACCCCGACATCCCGGACGGAACATATTTCGCCAGTTCACGTAAGATAATATTCATGAATTTACCATTTTCAAGAAGCAGCATGCCAACCTTACATCTGTTCCTACATGTACTTGTTTATTGTACAATGTAAGTATATTTATGTTAATTGCGAATGATACAAATATTGAATGCAGTATTCACAGGAGGTAAGCGCTGTCTATGCCAAGCCAGAAGTTGATACTACAATTTTCTCGCTGGACAGTAAACAATGTGATTTGACAAAGGTTGTAACTTGATACAAATCCTAAAATAGCATTATAAAGCTAAAATGAAACAAACGTACACCAGTATGAATTGATAGTATCGTTTTCACGCTGAAAGCAGCTAGTTTTCGATTCGTCGCGATCGCGCCAGATGACATCAAAAGTAAAGTTACAAATATCGATCTTTATATTAAATGTTGTCTGTAAGTATTATAACGATTATGGTAGGGAAGGCCTTTGGTGAGTGATATGAGTTCGATTTAGTTCAAGATATGAATTACAAGACTACAACTTGCCTAAACCATGCTTCATGTGCTAGCTGAAATCACATTGTTTAGTGTCCAGTGAGAAAATGGTAGTTGCTACCTACCAACTTCCGGTTGGGCATGGACAGCACTACCCCCAGTGGTATATATCAAACATAATTTCAATACCTAGTGAAAAGGGAAACCCCCTTTTGTCTTGTCTCCTGTTCTAAGGAGAAGTAATGATAACAAATGATAACAAACATTACCGTCACTTCAAACACTTGAAGGACAAATTCCGTATCAGAAATGTTGACATCAGCTACGAAGTCAATGAAGATGGAGTTACCACGACTAAGGACAGAAATGTGAATGTATTTGCAGCTTTTGGACAAAATTACAGACGAATTGTTCGGTCCTGAATACATTATACAATGGATCACAATTTACAAGTCATTAATTCTCCGTGGATATGATCAAAACACGGAAATACTTGAGAAATACTTTAACACCGACATAAAATATCGTGATCATACAGCTCATATGCTGAATTGCGATATCGAATTAGTGCATTATATCTTTTCATGACTTCCTTGGCTCATTTGAATAAATCATTTTGGTTAAGGAGCAAGTTTTAGTTACGAAAATGAATTAAATGAACAGAGCTATTTATGTCATTGACATTCATTTCAAATAGGTTATGGCGGCAGTTATTACATGTTGATCCGTTCAATAATGACAACTATGAACCTCGCCATGGCATAAAACATTCAAATGCAGTTATTCACAAATAAACCTTGAAAGGATTTACAGGCAATTTAATTTCATATGTGTCCTATTAGATGTGCCATTTGGAGACGTCAATTTAATCATATAAAAAATATTTTTGAAACAGAATTGATATTTAATGTTAATATTTTGAGCAAACCTCCTCTGTGGAAGAGCACACTTGACTTGCCAATTAAATCTTCAAACTGTTGGAGACGATTACATGGATCTTTATACGGACCCATGAAACGATAATTAGCGCAAAGTGACATTCTCACACACGATCTCCTGCTTTGTGTGCCATCAAGTACAGCACGAGTGGATTTTCTCGGATCTAAGATACATGATTTTTACAATGTCCTACATTTGCCATATCTGTATCAAATATAACTTTTTAAGACGACAACACTTGATAGGAAGTGAGTTCTTCAAGTGTTAAATTTTGACTCCTACACGACTTTCGTTTGAAGAAGCGTCGATCTTACTTTGGCAGTGGTTAAAGCTGAAAGAATAAATAATCCAAGCATATTGGAATACGTTTTTTTTTTTTTTTAATAAACATGTTTCAGAAACATTGTGAATATTGTCTCAAATACTGAAAATTAGTGTCTAACTGGTACGTAGCTGGGGCATTTTACATGTTTGGGCAACTTTGGAGATATAATTTGGCGAGGACACTTCAATTTAGCGAGGACACAAGCCTAGCGGGATCAGTTTCCATATGTTCTTCTAGAACTCTGCGGCTTGCAATTTGGGGTCTTTTCCCCAATTTAAAACAGTTGGATTCTTACCTTGTTTCATTTTGTCGATGACTACACATCTGACTCTGCACTTCGTAACGTTATGACAGGATAAGCAGACTCCAAACAAACGTGACGTATCAAAGACGGGTTTGACAAAGGGCAATTACTCTAGCGGGCGGACCGATAGTGTACCACGAATGGCAAAGTAGAAACGATATGTGTAGGCAGTTTACTTAGGTATTTTGCCTATGATTAGTTTGGCCGCTCTCTAAGAAACAGGTTTCAGCTGGAACTTTCTTGGCTATCGTCACTATCCGACCTTCTGACGTAAAATAATGTTCAGGTAATGTTTGTGAGAGATGAGAACAATGACGTCAAATTTATTAATTACAAAGGTTATCACGCTTGTGTGTTTTGGGATGGTAAATATCCTGTATTAGAAATAAACATTGTCTTTAGCGACCCTACACCCTATGACGCCGATCTAATACTGTAACTGAACGTCAATACAGATGTTGACAAAATGACACCATTACTTGTTAACAACACAATGACATGTGTGTTTGTTGTTTATCCCCCACTCAGCAATATTCCAGCTAGCGGCGGTCTGTCTAGGCCAGACAACCCAGTGATTGATATCATGAGTAACGATCTGTGCCATTGGGATACGATGACATGCATCAACCAAGTCACAGAACCTGACCACCCAATCCCCTTGGTCGCCTCTTACGACAAGCATAATCGTCTCCTACGTTGTATTCCTTTTTTTATAAAACTATTTCAGATCGCTTGAGCACGTGTATCAATAGCTGACAATATACCTCTTCCCATATGACAAATACTTTTGGGAAGCTGCGACCAAACATTATCAGGTAGTTTATTATTATTTTCTTTGTTCCGTTTGTGCAACTATGTGCAGACACCTTGTTTTATTTAATACTGTTTATTGTTGTCTTGGAAGCAGGTATCTTTTGTCAGCCTCTTATATATTTGTGCATGTATATGTATATTCATATAACACTACGTCCGTCTATTGATATTGATAGTACATGTAGGTACATGTATTTGATGACACGTCTGACGAACATTTAGTTAAATATAGACGAACAATACAACTAATTCACGAACAGGCTCAACCTTTGTTTACCGTCACATTTCACTCGAAATTAATAAATAGACTGCCGATATGCTTGAGCTGTGATGCTGGTCAACAGGTTTGTCTTCCCTTTAGGGCCATTTTGTAGCATACGGTTAAACAGTTTCTATAATGATTTCAAGTTGTGATTACAATTGGTAGCAGGCTGTTCGCGATATGTTGGGGCATATCTGACGAAGGTTGTTATTGTTAATAACAGAGAACTCACCTTTGAGTCTTTGCAGCCAGAAGTAGTGGAGATAACATGATGGGCTGCCAAGGCCACGTTCTGCTACATGTTCCTCTATTTGAATTGCTTGAGTGAAATAGTGTTCGAATTGGAAATGTTGCCGTTGGTGGTTCCTGTAATTTGCAATAGTGTTTAAACGAAATTTATCTGACAGAGAGTATAGTCTCGTTTTTTCTTTCTGCAATGGATGTTGAAGGAGTGGCAACAAATCTTCCAAATAAATGGCATCATTTAATTATTTGACCGTCGTCGTTTCTTGTGACCATTGCTGTGGTGGCGTATATGCAATATGCATTGACGTTGCATGGTTAGAAAGTATGCCGACGTCTTTTATTTTGCCATTACATCCATATGACATTGCTGTTCAGTCAAATCCAATGATTTTCTCTGGACATCCTACATGTATGAGATCGACTGCATTTCAGGCTATTAGATGGATGGATTATATTCCCTAATACCCTACCTTTCACTTAAGGATGGAGTGATTTTCAGAATTGAAACTGTTTTGAGACACAATTGTAAATATTTCTGTTGATGCATGGTTCTTGCCTTTCGTTTAAATCGTGTCGATAATTTCTGCTATGTCTCGTCAACATGAATCAATCAACAAAGGGTACATTAAATGCCATAGATTTCGTTTTAGTTTGACATGACCTGTCGTCAAAATGTTTGTGCAGTTTTGTGCTGAGCAAACATGATTAGGATGAATGCCCATTCCCTTTGAAACTGTTTCGAAATGCGTTGCTGAATTTAAACAAGGCAGAAGAAGCAAAACCCATGACATTATGTCACGTGCCACGTCTGAAACGTGGAGGACGTTCACCAAATGTACATGGCTGACCGACGTGTTACTATTCAATATATCGTTGACAATAGATGGGTCATATTGAAGTCAGCGCAGCCGATCTTAAATGACGTTATCCACATGATAAAGCTGTCTGCAAGATGGGTAGCCAGAATCTTCACATCAGATCAGAAGCTAGCCCGGCTGAACACATCCAGAGACCTTAGGCCATGTGAAAAGAATCCGGATAATCTTTGGATGTGAATTGTAACCCAGGCCTGCGTTCATCACTTTGATACAGAGCCAATAGTGGGAACATCAAATGTTGGTCTTACTTACCCCATAAAACTACACACTTATGATCAGTTAGTAATGTTTGTTTGCACGTTTATTGTTTAACTCAATATTCATCTATATGACTTTGGTCTGCAGTTGCCTCCTACAAGCATGAGTTCTAAACCCGGATCTTCACAGGTCAGTTGGTAAAGTCGTAGCTTCACTTTTAGTGGATAGTGAGGGGACAATCCTGATTGACTGCAACGGCTGTCAGCAAGGAACACTAGGGTATGGAACTAAATTTGAAAGAAGCTATCATGGATAGACGTCGAGGAAAGCAGTTCTGGTATTCCACTGCTTTAGAACAATTTACCTCCGGAAGTGGCTGACAGCTGCAGATTGTGGCTTTGAATTTATTCCCATGACGCTTACTCTTCTGACATAGCATATCTCCTTCCTCAACCCAATATCACACATGAAGTCCTTTTTTCGATTAACGACGAGATGGTCACTGCGGTTGAGGGGTTTTGGAAGCAAGAAGATGAAGCTTAAACATGCTGGAGCGTGAAGCATCACCTGACCACGAACTTTTCGGACCCGTGAAGATATCCGGGGTAGAATAGGTCTGCAGCAACCCATGGTTCCTGTAAAAGGCGACTCTGCTTTTCGTAAGAGGCGACTAACGGTATCGGGTGGTCAGGCTCGCTGACTTAGTTGATGCATGTCATCGTATCCCAATTGCTTGGATCGATGTGAATGACGTCAATCACAGGATCTTCTGGTCCAGAATCGGTTGTTTACAGACCGACGTCATATAACAGGAATATTGCTGAACTCGGCGTTAAACAACAAATGAACAAACAAACAAACATAAAACGAACCTTTCGATTTACCGTCATAGTAAATATTTGTGGGATTTCTGCATCGGTTATGATGATGTTGCTTTTTTCCAGCCCTGTGATAGAGATGATGTTGGATCTGAATTCAACCATGGTGCTTCTACTGGGTGAGTGTGAGCATGGATATGGCTTTTTAAAATGGAGGGGTGCATTTGTGATTTTGGAATTTGCCTGTAATGTGTAATCATGTAAGTATGCTAGAAGTTAACGAAAACGCGATTTGTTCATATGACTAAAGTTTACATGCCATGCCTGGTGGGTGTTGCAACACACAACCTTGCAATTTCTTTGAAATGTTTTGAATAGTAAATATTCACCAAGTGCTGTTATACGTTTACTTGCGGGGCGTCTTCCGCATCCAGAGACGTGTGGAAGCTGTCAGGATTCTGTTAGTTCAAATTCCAACAAAGCTCAAACCCTAGTAGGAAAAGACGCAGGTCACTCACTGTGTCAACCCACAGCAGCTACAAGAGCACATATCTGCACATGGCAGGATTCCCAAGACATTACAATAGGCTTTGTAACTTCTCCGGTCTTCTTGATACCAGCGTCCCTTTATTAATGACTTCAGGCATGAGTGTAGTGAATTGTCAATTTGCGCGCCGTCCCAACCACAAGCATCGACTTCCTTTATTCGTTGCGTCGCATTGTGCCAATGTTTGATTAAACTTGTGAAATGCTGCATGGGTATCAACCTACGGTATGAAGCGTTATGAACATTTTATATCAGCTTGGTATGGTACTGTGATTCAAAGAATAAATAATATTTAAATGTACATCCCATTCGTGTGTCGGGACAACTGTAGATATGAACTGGTAATTTTACAGTCTACTCTAATAACTGTTTATTTACAACCGATCACTTTGGAGAATTAAATGCATTCGATATCGACCGTCTTTACCCAACACACATACAGCCGTCTCAGCACTGAAGGGTAGCTACTGGCGGCTAGGTGATAGTTATCAACCTAGAGTGTAATTACATACATGAGGAGCTCGAGTGTACTAACTATTTAATGGTGCTATGAAACAAACAAATAACAACTCACTTTCGAAAGTATTACGAAGACAAGTTCTTTGTTGAATGTATTCTAGTACAAATGTCGTATATGTTCTCCTTTAAAACTAACAAAGCCCTAGTGTTCATGGATAATGCATACTTGCCTACTGCAAGGAATTAGGGCAACATTTTTTTCCGGAGCGCGAGGATTCTTTTCACATTGTCATTCAGCCTATTTCAGAACCCTGGCTCTGTAAACGATTATGGATTGCCTTTTGAGTCTGTGTTTGAACGTTAATTTCCTGATGAGATGTTTTCAACGTGTGTATGAATTCTCTTCATTTCTGCGTCTATATATAGGGGCATGTAGACGAGCGCATACTTCAGTGATTTCGCATAAGACTACTATGGCGTAGAGAAGTGGTCGTTTTTGTAACACATTTCTTAAATATGCTCCTCCACAGTCTATACTGGCTCTTATCTCGTCACTGATTCATCCCCCAGAAAACCCTTATCGTATTTTGATAGAAACCATGGAAAATGAGAGCCAGGGTACGGGTTTGACAAACGTCAAGAAGTTGTATAAATGTGTATGAATTAGTGACACTGGAACAAAAAAAACTCGCTTTCCAAGCTGTAAATAGCTCTTATTCCACACTTTCTATGTTGAGAGACCACTAATATCAAAATTATCGAAGAGTCGAAGTCGAAGAGCTTCCTTCATTTAAGAAAGTGTTGTGTGCTGGAATGCATTTGATTGTTTTGTTCATGATTATGTACCCTGGGATAATGTCAATGTTCTATGTCTTGACATATACGTACAGACAAAAGGTGAGGTACGGTGACATGAGGCGTTTACGTTGCGTTCAGGATTTTAGCAAGTTTATATAGCAACGTGCATGTATGCACGTACAGGGTAACAAGTACCCAGTTTTAACGTGTTTTGGTTTGACGCAACAGGGTATTGGACAACCATCCGCTACCGGGTAGACGCTGTATCCTCAAGACCCCACGGAGACTGTCTTTTACACATTAAAAAGAAAATGGAAATATGGTATGTTTGGTTGGCTATAATTTAATTGAATTTCTAAGTTTGGAAGCCTTGCAACGACTTTTGAATAAGGCATTTTTTGTCAATTGTGATTACAAGAAACCCCATCCCACTGTTAAATATATCGTTCTGTTCAAAATATTTTTTAAAAGAGCCTTCTTTCGTTCCTGACAGTAATGTGGCAATACTATTTTTGTAAAATCAGATGTCGCTCAATCACATTAGATTAGCTAATATTCTATATTCGCAATATTGCGGTCAATTGCATTCTCAGTGTATGTTAAAACTTTACTGGGAACAGTCTGACCCGTCACGATTGTCGGTTGACAGCAAAATGTGTACTTAACATACATTGACCTAAAATCGCATGGCATTTTGAAAAGAAAAATGGTAGAAGTAAGTATGCAATTACGAAATGCGACTGACAACATAATACTTACACAGATTACGATGTTCATATTAAAGAGAATATTCCGTCTCCAAACATCCTCTTCACCCCGCTTTCAAGATCCAATTATATGTTGTTTTCATTAAAGCTACATTACACTAAGGGTTTGTGTTTTCGCTTTTGAGAAACAATATGAATTCAAATTATGTTTTAAGTGTTATATAGTGAGTGAGTGAGGTTATAACTCCGTTTTTCAACAGTATTCAAGTAATATCACGGCATGTCAGGAAAGCCAGAAGTGACGCAGGTCTTAGACGTTTTCCACTTTGGTGAAACCAACGAGCACGGGTGGTGCTGAACAACCTAGAAACATGATCGGGAGAACCAGGATTCGAACCCACAGTTCTTCGAAGTCTATGTCCACTGGACCCTGGGGTCACATTTGGCTTTCGGATCTACATGTAAGTTACAATGTCCAGGGACTGTTAATCCTCAGGATTCAGTGTCCGTGGCTCATAACTGATGTCCTCAAAGTGTCTCTTTGTCCATTATGTTCCCGTGTACACAATGGTCCCTTCAAACAACGAACGCTTCAAAATGTATCATATGCATTTATATGTGCGGCAATGTTTCTCAGTAATTTCCATCGATGCTTCAAACCATACAATTTGCAAGGTCATCCAACACGAGAAGCAAACATCATAGTTTTAACGCACTCGGCACTCATCTCCCTCCCCCATGGTCTTTTAAATAACTTGTCATAGCGGTCTGCGACTATCCTAAGAACATGCAGTCATGAATACAGTCAAATACCTTTATGGAGATCGTTTCCTTGTTTGAGAAAATAGCAGTTTGAATGTAGCGTGACATGATAGGCGGAGGGAAAGACCGCAAGGAGCGTTGTTATATTGCACTTCAACAGCGCGTCGGATCTTGTTTCGCCTTCACTCTTTTCCCCAAATCCATTGTAGACTTTCGTTGTCGCATATCTAATTTGTCTTTCCTAGTCTACCCTATGTAACATATCATCTGTCTATGTTCAGTCCCAACCTATCTTTGTTTATGAGAAATATTCTATCTTAAGGGACTGTAGAAATTGGTCTCGAATACAACTCCACATCCTTATCTTCATGGCAAATATACATGATGGAATAGATGTATTTATTTTACCTATCCGCTGTGTCAAAGAGCGTTCAACAGCTACTGAGCATTGCATAAAGAGTCCTCATCAGCAGGCGAGGCAATAAATATGGAACACATGGCTCTTTGGTTGGTATTTAAGGTTATTAAGAGGATCTCTATATCTGGGCAATGTCATGGTTATCTCTGCTATCATCGATCACACATGAACTAGACGTTTTCATTTAGGCGTCGGGAAGTTTTAGACAGCATGGTGGTTACTGGCCAGACAGCATTCGTGTCGATTCAAACATATCACTCAATATCCGAAAATGAAAAGAGGTTTCCCTTGACATTAACAACGTTCAGGGAAGATGCGTCACGGGCAGCATGGTCAGAGTCTACTTTGTTGTTGCTCACCAGTGCTGCATTAGACTTGGATGTAAATATGCAACGTCAACACCAGAGAATAATCTTTCTCAATTATCGGCGAAACCAGATTGCTTTGGGCACAAAAGGCGATAAAGTGGAAAATATTATATAAATGTGTCACTAAAAATCAGTGATGGCACGAGGTGTTCGTGAAAAGGGTTAGCTTGTCTTTCGGGTAGCATGGTCAGCCGTTATGTTATCCTTCAGACTGTAAACTCTTTACACGCTATCAGAAATTCTTAAAAATACGATGTTGAAGGGCACGTCTGACAATGATAATACTCTCGAACAGACTGTATTGTGGCACGACTATAACTAGTAGTTTCATTGGTACATAAATAGTGTTATCAATTACTCAAATAATGAATTTGTAGAAATGTAAACAAACACCAAACGAACACACCAAGATTACTACAGCTGAATTCTGCATGGTCGGTCAGTGAAAATGTTGTACGGAGAGTGAGTGAGTGAGTATGGTTTTACGCCGCGTTTAGCAATATTCCAGCAATATCACGGCGGGGGACACCAGAAATGGGCTTCACACATTGTACCCATGTCGGGAATCGAACCAGGGTCTTCGGAGTGACGCGCGAACCCTTTTAACCACTAGGCTACCCGATCGCCCCTGTGCGGAGAGACACTTGAGTTAAACAGACAGTAATATAAAGGAAAGCGCAAAAATTTCATTAAGTTTACGTATTAAATACTCGTCATAATATTATTATTTATTATTATTTCATTATACATTTATATACCGCACTTATCCAGTTACAAATATCTGCTCAAAAACAGTTTAATTGTTCCCCGACCTATGGATCCGTCTGAATGTTAGTTACCATATGCATTCTCAATATTCCTAAAGCTAGATTAAGTTGGGTCATGTAAGAAACGATTTTTGACATAATATATATTGTCACTTTGTTCGATCTTCGGCCGCGTCATGCCAAAATAGGTTACAAGATGGTACTTGTTGTTACTCTGCCTGGCGGTCGGCATGAAGGGGCTTAAACAAGGACTGGTCGGCTCGGAGTGGGCCACACATATACGTGCCGGCTGTATAAGAACATTTCATCCCACCTCACCTTCAATTAACATACATATTTCAAGGATATCGAATGTTGTTCTTATTAGTAGGTGAATCAGATCACCAATAAATTTGTTTGTTGCCAATTATATCATCGAAACAAACAGATCAACCTTATAAACCGAAATGCACAATGAAGCTAAATATGCAGTGTATTATATACTGGGTCAAATTAAAAACTTCACATTTTTAAAAGTAATCCCATATATAATATACAACGGACAAATGTATCAGAGAAGGTAATTTTTAATCATTAATGTCCAAAGAAGTATTTTAATTAACGGTGGTAACCATAATTTGTACCAAGCACCTACGGTATTAGGTAATAACATCAACAGTATAAAAGCATAGGTCCCAAGCACGAGAATCTGATGGCACACAAGTTAAGTAGCCTGTATGGCCATCATGTGCGTTGACAACTGCCACACAACGCCTCCGCATGGAACTTGTGATGCTTGTGAACACGTGATTGGGAAGACGACGCCATTGTTGCTGCAAAATGGTGCCAAGATCTTGCAAATTCTGTGGTTGGTTCTGGAGAGTGCGCAGACTTCTGCCAAGAGCATCCCAGACGTGTTCGATTGGATTGAGGTCGGGAGACCTTGACGGCCAGTCCATGACGTTGACTTCCGCATTCTGAAGGAAATTCCTTGTCAAAATTGCTGTGTGGGGTCTGGCATTGTCGTGTTGGAAGATCAAACCGGGTCCATGTGCTGCCATAAAAGGCAGAAGTTCTGGTGCCAGTACCTGGTCGCGGTAAGCAGCAGCGTTGAGGTTGCCACGGATGACAAGAAGCCTGGAACGTGAATTGCGACAGAAAGCACCCAACACCATGACACTTCTGCCTCGAAATCTGTCAACTTCCTGTACACAACATTGGGCGTAACGTTCATGACGGCGCCTCCACACCCTCGCCCTACCATCAGCAAATCGAAGATTAAATCGGGATTCATCACTGAAGACGACCTGATTCCAATTCCTCTGAGTCCATCGTAAGTGTCGCTGTGCCCACAATTGACGTTGACGTCTGTGTAATTGAGTCAGAATCGGCCCGCAGTATGGCCGTCGTGCTTGAAGGTGAGCAGTTCTCAGACGGTTTCGAACAGTTTGCGCATTCAGTCTACCCCTAAACAGTTCATTTCTGGTTGATGTAGCCGTCAAAAACGTCAGACAATCTGACGATCCGCTGCATGTGACGTCACACGTGGTCGACCTGGCCGAGGGCGATCAGCGGTGGTACCCCTTTGCTGTAGACGCGTCTGTAAATCATAAACAGTCCGTCGACTACAACCCATCGTCTTTGCGACTTCAGCAACGGACGTTCCCGTCTGCAACATGCCGATGGCACGTTTACGTTGCACATTTGAAAGGCGTGGCATGACAAATGGCCGTTAAGACTTTTGTTTTATTGTGTTTTTGTTTTTTAATGACTGCTAACAAGTATGGCTGAAAACACGTGCGGTATTATGGCCACGTGACCAGTTGCACGTGAAAAAACACTTTTGCTACTATAGTGCTGTGCACATGATTTTGATCGATTCACCTGCACAAAAACAGGTGTTATCTGAAGACAATACGTGGCCATTACTGTTAAAATACATAATAATGGCCAACAATGATAACTGCTCAAAATGTTAAAATTTTAGGATTGCGAAGTTTTTAATTTGGTTCAGTATATATCTTTTGAAGGTGACTTTTGACAAGAGGAGTGAGTTATACCAGTATAGCTAACCTGTTGGTCATGACGCATTAAGATAAAGCAACCATATAAAACACCTAAATCATCCTCTGTTAAATACTCAGAAAACTGTAGTTTGTTACTTAAAAAATCTTAAGTTAATTACCATGCAATGTAATGGATGGTCTGAATATAAGCCAGAGTATTGGCCTTCGTCATTTCCGAACGTTAGATGTGGTGCATGTGGATAGCTTCTAACTTAAGTCCCATGAACACACTGGATAATTCATGTCAAGCAACTTTCCTGCAGCTCAAGCCATTGGTGTCCACAACTTTAAAGGTACAATCGAGCATACTATTTCGACCGTCATACGACTCTAGCTCATAAGTTGTTTGACCAAGGTTGCAACATTCAATGTCTCGTTAAAGGTTTCAGAATGTTTTATGGTAGACATGTGGAGGACATTTCCAAGTTTGACGCATCAGTGACAAGAATAATATCCGAAGCTATTCCTTTCTTGACATGTACCATATGCTATGTTTTTTTCGGGAGAACAATTGACTGGCCTTTGTATGTGTTTGTGACGGGTACAATCGGTGGGACAGGAAACGCTCACCTTTTCCCGAACACCTGGTATCACCAGTATTTAATAGTGATTCATAAGCACTTGCTCATGATATAGTCGGAATCGTACAATCGACCCCGCTTTCGGCAGAGATTTCTCATGAATATGAAAAGGGTTTTGTCACTTTTATTTACTGTTACTACATGTATATTTGTATAACCACTACGTGTTCGATAGACATTCGCATTTGTCTAACAATCCACGAATCAGTACACATATCAGTTTAAGAGCTAGGGCAAGGCAACAGAAACTACAAAACTATGTCTATTATACACGAAAATAATAATAATTTGACGATAAATATGCCTAAAAGTATATCGAATCTTCCAACAAATATCATGCGAAAACACAAACCTTTACTGTTATTTCCATATTAGAACAAACTTAATTTGGTCTTGGAAATGATCAATATATATGATATCGTACGCATCGACAAAGCATGAGAGTTAGTCTCACTTTATTACACTGAGCAAAAACATCTGTCATCCCTAAACGTTCCAAACTATCTAAATTAGGATGACATTGTATCCAAGCATAATTATCTTATATCAAATTTTGGTTAAATGGTATACACACAACATATTGATTAATTGAATGTCGAGTTCACAATCCACTGAAATCTAAAACAACCCATTGTATTCCAAACGGTATCCAAAGCAATACACTTTCGAATACCTTCTTGAAATAGGTCTTTTGATTCTTAAATAATATTGGATTAGCGGTCACTCCACACAAGAAAAATTTGGAATAAGCACCCCTACATGATATGTTCAAGCAAGAAAGAACCTTTTAGTGCTGGTGTCACTTATTTATATATCACTCCTTGACGTTTTTCAAGCTTTTAATCCGAGCACTGTTTCTCTCCTTCCATGTTTTCTCTCAAATTCAGAGAAGTGCTTACGGGAAAATGTATAAGTTAAAAAAAGTTTGTCTGGGATGTTGAGGGGCATATTATAGAACTGTCGACAACAGCGGCCACTTCTCAACTTACATTAACCTTATAGGAAAGGAATCAACTGTGCATACAATGGGACACAAATGGGTTTAAATGCTAATATTTTTTCTCAGCCCCTGTGTCCTAACAAGGAGCGGATATGAAATGCGTACAACCACTCAGACGGCTGGTTGAAGCCAAGACAGCCTTGTAGAGGTTTAACCAAACATTGACAAAACGTGACGCAAAGAATGAAAGAAGTCGATGGTAACGTGCAGCATGGCGTTTACGTTCGTAACAGATGTGGCGTGGTAATTGACGTTTCACTACACACTGAACCAAAGTCATTAATAAAGGCAAACTATCTAGTATCAATAAGACAGAAGAGGTGACAGAGCCTAGTGCTGTATCTGGTTGTAATCTTTACTTCCTTGTGGAGATGAAACGCAAATGCAGTCGTATAGGCAGAGCCACCAGGGTGACTTCGTGAATGTTAACTTTGATACTGCATTTATTCAGGAAATATTGACCACACGATACAGGAATTATTCCTTTTATCAATTATTTTCTCAATTATCGGCGAAACCAGATTGCTTTGGGCACAAAAGGCGATAAAGTGGAAAATATTATATAAATGTGTCACTAAAAATCAGTGATGGCACGAGGTGTTCGTGAAAAGGGTTAGCTTGTCTTTCGGGTAGCATGGTCAGCCGTTATGTTATCCTTCAGACTGTAAACTCTTTACACGCTATCAGAAATTCTTAAAAATACGATGTTGAAGGGCACGTCTGACAATGATAATACTCTCGAACAGACTGTATTGTGGCACGACTATAACTAGTAGTTTCATTGGTACATAAATAGTGTTATCAATTACTCAAATAATGAATTTGTAGAAATGTAAACAAACACCAAACGAACACACCAAGATTACTACAGCTGAATTCTGCATGGTCGGTCAGTGAAAATGTTGTACGGAGAGTGAGTGAGTGAGTATGGTTTTACGCCGCGTTTAGCAATATTCCAGCAATATCACGGCGGGGGACACCAGAAATGGGCTTCACACATTGTACCCATGTCGGGAATCGAACCAGGGTCTTCGGAGTGACGCGCGAACCCTTTTAACCACTAGGCTACCCGATCGCCCCTGTGCGGAGAGACACTTGAGTTAAACAGACAGTAATATAAAGGAAAGCGCAAAAATTTCATTAAGTTTACGTATTAAATACTCGTCATAATATTATTATTTATTATTATTTCATTATACATTTATATACCGCACTTATCCAGTTACAAATATCTGCTCAAAAACAGTTTAATTGTTCCCCGACCTATGGATCCGTCTGAATGTTAGTTACCATATGCATTCTCAATATTCCTAAAGCTAGATTAAGTTGGGTCATGTAAGAAACGATTTTTGACATAATATATATTGTCACTTTGTTCGATCTTCGGCCGCGTCATGCCAAAATAGGTTACAAGATGGTACTTGTTGTTACTCTGCCTGGCGGTCGGCATGAAGGGGCTTAAACAAGGACTGGTCGGCTCGGAGTGGGCCACACATATACGTGCCGGCTGTATAAGAACATTTCATCCCACCTCACCTTCAATTAACATACATATTTCAAGGATATCGAATGTTGTTCTTATTAGTAGGTGAATCAGATCACCAATAAATTTGTTTGTTGCCAATTATATCATCGAAACAAACAGATCAACCTTATAAACCGAAATGCACAATGAAGCTAAATATGCAGTGTATTATATACTGGGTCAAATTAAAAACTTCACATTTTTAAAAGTAATCCCATATATAATATACAACGGACAAATGTATCAGAGAAGGTAATTTTTAATCATTAATGTCCAAAGAAGTATTTTAATTAACGGTGGTAACCATAATTTGTACCAAGCACCTACGGTATTAGGTAATAACATCAACAGTATAAAAGCATAGGTCCCAAGCACGAGAATCTGATGGCACACAAGTTAAGTAGCCTGTATGGCCATCATGTGCGTTGACAACTGCCACACAACGCCTCCGCATGGAACTTGTGATGCTTGTGAACACGTGATTGGGAAGACGACGCCATTGTTGCTGCAAAATGGTGCCAAGATCTTGCAAATTCTGTGGTTGGTTCTGGAGAGTGCGCAGACTTCTGCCAAGAGCATCCCAGACGTGTTCGATTGGATTGAGGTCGGGAGACCTTGACGGCCAGTCCATGACGTTGACTTCCGCATTCTGAAGGAAATTCCTTGTCAAAATTGCTGTGTGGGGTCTGGCATTGTCGTGTTGGAAGATCAAACCGGGTCCATGTGCTGCCATAAAAGGCAGAAGTTCTGGTGCCAGTACCTGGTCGCGGTAAGCAGCAGCGTTGAGGTTGCCACGGATGACAAGAAGCCTGGAACGTGAATTGCGACAGAAAGCACCCAACACCATGACACTTCTGCCTCGAAATCTGTCAACTTCCTGTACACAACATTGGGCGTAACGTTCATGACGGCGCCTCCACACCCTCGCCCTACCATCAGCAAATCGAAGATTAAATCGGGATTCATCACTGAAGACGACCTGATTCCAATTCCTCTGAGTCCATCGTAAGTGTCGCTGTGCCCACAATTGACGTTGACGTCTGTGTAATTGAGTCAGAATCGGCCCGCAGTATGGCCGTCGTGCTTGAAGGTGAGCAGTTCTCAGACGGTTTCGAACAGTTTGCGCATTCAGTCTACCCCTAAACAGTTCATTTCTGGTTGATGTAGCCGTCAAAAACGTCAGACAATCTGACGATCCGCTGCATGTGACGTCACACGTGGTCGACCTGGCCGAGGGCGATCAGCGGTGGTACCCCTTTGCTGTAGACGCGTCTGTAAATCATAAACAGTCCGTCGACTACAACCCATCGTCTTTGCGACTTCAGCAACGGACGTTCCCGTCTGCAACATGCCGATGGCACGTTTACGTTGCACATTTGAAAGGCGTGGCATGACAAATGGCCGTTAAGACTTTTGTTTTATTGTGTTTTTGTTTTTTAATGACTGCTAACAAGTATGGCTGAAAACACGTGCGGTATTATGGCCACGTGACCAGTTGCACGTGAAAAAACACTTTTGCTACTATAGTGCTGTGCACATGATTTTGATCGATTCACCTGCACAAAAACAGGTGTTATCTGAAGACAATACGTGGCCATTACTGTTAAAATACATAATAATGGCCAACAATGATAACTGCTCAAAATGTTAAAATTTTAGGATTGCGAAGTTTTTAATTTGGTTCAGTATATATCTTTTGAAGGTGACTTTTGACAAGAGGAGTGAGTTATACCAGTATAGCTAACCTGTTGGTCATGACGCATTAAGATAAAGCAACCATATAAAACACCTAAATCATCCTCTGTTAAATACTCAGAAAACTGTAGTTTGTTACTTAAAAAATCTTAAGTTAATTACCATGCAATGTAATGGATGGTCTGAATATAAGCCAGAGTATTGGCCTTCGTCATTTCCGAACGTTAGATGTGGTGCATGTGGATAGCTTCTAACTTAAGTCCCATGAACACACTGGATAATTCATGTCAAGCAACTTTCCTGCAGCTCAAGCCATTGGTGTCCACAACTTTAAAGGTACAATCGAGCATACTATTTCGACCGTCATACGACTCTAGCTCATAAGTTGTTTGACCAAGGTTGCAACATTCAATGTCTCGTTAAAGGTTTCAGAATGTTTTATGGTAGACATGTGGAGGACATTTCCAAGTTTGACGCATCAGTGACAAGAATAATATCCGAAGCTATTCCTTTCTTGACATGTACCATATGCTATGTTTTTTTCGGGAGAACAATTGACTGGCCTTTGTATGTGTTTGTGACGGGTACAATCGGTGGGACAGGAAACGCTCACCTTTTCCCGAACACCTGGTATCACCAGTATTTAATAGTGATTCATAAGCACTTGCTCATGATATAGTCGGAATCGTACAATCGACCCCGCTTTCGGCAGAGATTTCTCATGAATATGAAAAGGGTTTTGTCACTTTTATTTACTGTTACTACATGTATATTTGTATAACCACTACGTGTTCGATAGACATTCGCATTTGTCTAACAATCCACGAATCAGTACACATATCAGTTTAAGAGCTAGGGCAAGGCAACAGAAACTACAAAACTATGTCTATTATACACGAAAATAATAATAATTTGACGATAAATATGCCTAAAAGTATATCGAATCTTCCAACAAATATCATGCGAAAACACAAACCTTTACTGTTATTTCCATATTAGAACAAACTTAATTTGGTCTTGGAAATGATCAATATATATGATATCGTACGCATCGACAAAGCATGAGAGTTAGTCTCACTTTATTACACTGAGCAAAAACATCTGTCATCCCTAAACGTTCCAAACTATCTAAATTAGGATGACATTGTATCCAAGCATAATTATCTTATATCAAATTTTGGTTAAACGGTATACACACAACATATTGATTAATTGAATGTCGAGTTCACAATCCACTGAAATCTAAAACAACCCATTGTATTCCAAACGGTATCCAAAGCAATACACTTTCGAATACCTTCTTGAAATAGGTCTTTTGATTCTTAAATAATATTGGATTAGCGGTCACTCCATACAAGAAAAATTTGGAATAAGCACCCCTACATGATATGTTCAAGCAAGAAAGAACCTTTTAGTGCTGGTGTCACTTATTTATATATCACTCCTTGACGTTTTTCAAGCTTTTAATCCGAGCACTGTTTCTCTCCTTCCATGTTTTCTCTCAAATTCAGAGAAGTGCTTACGGGAAAATGTATAAGTTAAAAAAAGTTTGTCTGGGATGTTGAGGGGCATATTATAGAACTGTCGACAACAGCGGCCACTTCTCAACTTACATTAACCTTATAGGAAAGGAATCAACTGTGCATACAATGGGACACAAATGGGTTTAAATGCTAATATTTTTTCTCAGCCCCTGTGTCCTAACAAGGAGCGGATATGAAATTCGTACAACCACTCAGACGGCTGGTTGAAGCCAAGACAGCCTTGTAGAGGTTTAACCAAACATTGACAAAACGTGACGCAAAGAATGAAAGAAGTCGATGGTAACGTGCAGCATGGCGTTTACGTTCGTAACAGATGTGGCGTGGTAATTGACGTTTCACTACACACTGAACCAAAGTCATTAATAAAGGCAAACTATCTAGTATCAATAAGACAGAAGAGGTGACAGAGCCTAGTGCTGTATCTGGTTGTAATCTTTTCTTCCTTGTGGAGATGAAACGCAAATGCAGTCGTATAGGCAGAGTCACCAGGGTGACTTCGTGAATGTTAACTTTGATACTGCATTTATTCAGGAAATATTGACCACACGATACAGGAATTATTCCTTCGCAAAGGTTTGAAGTTGTTAAGAAATTAATGAAGTCTTCAGAAAGAGGGGGTCTTTTTGTTTTGACAAAAAGAGTAGATGAAATAAGAGAAGATGGCCATTACCTAAACCTTATCTTTCAATTAATGCCCACATAGTTTACATAGTACTCAGAGCATAGTATTATAGTAGATGTGGCTATTCAACATCATCTTCATTGCGATATGGCAGGCCTTAGGGTGCCCCACAAGTACTAAGTTAAGGGAGAAATGTTTACTGGAGATGTGTTGAAAGGTTCTGTAGCAGCAAGTATACCAGTCAGAGACTATGCCGGAAACACGTCTGAGCACCACCTTCCTCCTGGTGATGACAGCATAATTGGCCATATACAAGAACATACCTCAAAACTCCGCACGCCGCACTCAGCAATATTCCAGCAATATGACGGCGGTCTGTAAATAATCGAGTCTGGACCTGACATTCCAGTGATTGACATCATGAGTAGACCTTTTCTACCCCGGATCTTCACGGGTCTCAAAACTCAGAGATGAGGTGTGGGGAAATGGTGTTTTTAACGTCGTGTGTGTGTGTGTGTGCTAGCCTACTGAGACTGAGATACCATGTCGCAGTTTAACATGAATACCCCGATCAGACACAGTATACTGAGCCGACCAGTCCTTGTTTAAGCACCTTAATGCCGAGCGCCAGGTAGGGTAACAACAAGTGCCATCTTTTAGCGTCTTTAGGTATGGTGCGGCCGGGGATCAAATCACCGACCTTGGGCTCTCTCTTTAACAAACAGGATCTTGCCAACCCAATATACTGGTGCGGTCTAAAATCCTTCTCAGAACGACAGTAATCCCAAAATCCCAATATCTCTTAGTTCTCTTAGTTCAACGAGGGAAACGTTAAGCACGGTATTGTAACTTCTACATGAGCACTTGCTCATACTGATTGTAACAATCTTAACTGTGAGCATAATAAATGTATGGCAAAGAGTGGTCAAGTCTGAAGTTACACTGGCTTCACCAAGCAGCCTTATCTCGATCACAACACGAACATTAATGGTAAGGTAGTGATCATAAATACGAGAGACAAAACCTTTGCCATTATCATAAGATAGCCCTAATAAAAGTATAGTGCATCGTGCGATTGCGACTACATCATAAGCCTGTGTTCGTAAGGCTATATTACATCGTCTGCTGAAACCACTGCTCGAGGTACCGAAAAAAAACAAGCTAGTTCAGGATTTCTTTGCCTATTTATAACACAGGTGGTGAGTGCCGATTTTGAAGAGCGATTTGCTTTCTCGTCAAATGTTATTTCAAAACTGAACTAGTTTAAATTCCACCTAACTCTGCCCTACCTTTTATAACGCTCCTGTGGGTGAGCACACTGTGAGGGATTCTTGGTATCCATCATAATTTTGTAGGATACTGTTATGCATCACTCCGTTTCGCGACTCAATGACGAAGACTTCTCGACAGACAACGGTTTCATTTATACGTGAACAAAGAATTGCCTTATTGGTTTCATTGTGCTACTTCTTTTTAGCGTACTTAGTAACCTACGAAAGTCATTTAAACAATGTCATTAATCATAATTTATATCATATACATTCCCAAAATATATTGAATCCTTACCATAAATATTAAATTGATTATTAATGGCTACTGGAACTGTCGAGTGAATGATGATTTGAAGATTGACGGTAGAGATGGAGGCAGAATTACATCTATTGTCCAACCTCTAGATACCTACAAGATGTACAACGTCAGGATATGGCCACACATGAAGTGAGGTGCAAAACGACATTTTTGATTAGAAGAATCAAGGGGATGTTTCCATATATATATGATCATTAATCCAGTGATAAATAATTGTTAGCCCAAGACAACAGAAACAGGAAAAGGGTTAGAAAAAACAGATTACGATGTGAAACATCTTCAATCATTCATTCACACCAACAGCACCCGTCTATTAGAATCTATGTAGGAACGTTAACTGTACATGTGACATTGTGTGTACTTTCGTGATATTTGCAACTACGAGCTATCCACTTTGAGAGGCATGCTATCAAGATATCTAAAATCATATCACTTTGGGGTACCGTTGTTTGGTCATTGCGCTTTTTCAGACTGAATGAAGTCATCAAAGCTAAACAAAAGATGCTGAAAAGCGAAGGTATGCGTAACTTACACTCACGAGCAGAATCTGTCTGGGATGACAATATCAATCAACAGTGGCAATGTGGTCAGCTTTCCACTGGTAATCCTGAGTCCACCCTCGATACTTCATGGTTGCAATAACACTACCAATACATGGCACTTTTTGTTGACAACAACTTCTTATATTCATTGTAACGACGTTTCTCAAATACTTCATGCCCCTTCATCATGTGAATTTCATCATCATCATGTTTGTTTAGCGTCCACTTCTGGGTGCACCACTTTCGTGGACGGGAACAGATAGGGTTTAGTACCGATAAATATTTAAAGTAGAAAACAGTTGTAAACACCTTTCCCTAAAAATGTAACTGAGTGGATTAAGAATGCAATTAATATATAAGGAATTAGGAAAGAGCAAAAATGTTTTGAAATGTAAGTACAATCTAATAAAAAAATAAGTAAGAAATATCTAAACGGTTTGGCTTATACATTAATGTATCAGTTAAGCTGGTATTGTATTACGTGGACCTAAAAATAGAAAAAAAAGGTTGTAAGGCGAAGTGAGGCGGTTATGATGTGATGGCAGTGTTCGGGATCTTGGTGGCCGTGACACTGGTTAACAAAACGAGATGATATTGTAATGACAACTTAGTGTGTTTTAGCACATTTGAATTTGGTTAGTGGTACCAAATGGTTGATAATCAATCATCCAAACACAACCCAAACCGTTTTGCTGAGTAATGCACGTGCTACAGTTCCCCGATCAGTGGAACTTGAGCATGCCAACCTTCAATGATATGGACCGATGTAATGTTCATTCACACCCAAACCTTTGGACAGTGACAAATAACATGCTAAGGTTAATGGTACTGAAAGCAAGCCATTGGTATGAGACATCAAGAAGTGCATGACCACGTTTCAAGGAGTTTCTGCAGTATTAAAATTCACTTTAATTTAATCAGACATATAGCATTATATGACACGATATGTATCTTCTTATATAGTTACATGGTTTATAGGCCCGTGGAGATTCCGGGGTAGAATAGGTCTTCAGCAACCCATGCTTGCCGTAAAAGGTGACCATGCTCGTCGTAAAAAGCGACAAACGGGATCGGGTGGTCAGGCTCGCTGACTTGGTTGATACATGCCATCGATCCCAATTGCGTGGATCGATGCTCATGATATCAATCACTGGATTGTCTGGTCCAGACTCGATTATTTACAGACCGCCGTCATATAGCTTGAATATTGCTGAGTGCGGCGTTAAACAACAAACCAACAACGACCGAATCGTACAATGCATTTCTTATGACATTGGAAAGGAGTTTTGTTGCTTTTATTTGCATTAACGTTTTAATTGAAGAGTTATAATCATAATCGGTTGAATTCTGTGTTAAAACTGTTATATGTGTTAAGAAATACATGCTTCACGAACCGCTAAACTTAGTTTATAGAATAAACCCCTATACTTAAATAGCTACATTGAATATATACATATAGTAGCAGCCTTTGTGAGCTCAGTTGAGTCGGAGCAACCTTTGGTTTTGATCTTAATTGAATGTCAACCTTACTTAAGCTTGTTTCGTGTAAGAGGACGGCAGGTCTCAGGAAACGATATTGCGACTCACGATTCCCTTAGTGGTAAGGTTGTTATGTGAAGCCGTATCCAGGGCTACAGAGAGTACGTTTTGTTTTACGCCGCTTTTAGCAAGAGTCAAGCCATAAAACGGCTGGGGAAATTGCCTTCATACACTGAACCCATTTGGGTAATTGAACCCGAGTCGCTCAACAACCTACAGCTACAATTATATAGGAACCAATTTGTTTCAATAGAATCAGAGTAACAAGATATATACGGTTCTATATGGTTCATCCACCTGAGAAGTTGAAATCTTGAAAGAACCGACAGAATCAAATGCTAAAGTTCCATTTCTAACCTGGACATATACCAGCCAATTTCGGATTGCTGGTCTTTCAAAACAAGGAAGGGATGATAAAAGTGATGACTTTAACAAAGGTTAGGTAGTGAAAGTTACAAAATTATTTCGTGCAGAAGCTCTGCTGTCCTGGTCATCCTAAGGAACTGCACCAAAGGCTCCGTCATTAATCTTAAATTTTCTAATGCTCTGACTTGTACTGTCGTAGTGAGTTCTGCATGGTGTCATCGTTTGTCTTGCCAAAGTTACGTGATTTGCTGTGGTGTTGCCTTGCGCACAAACATGTATGTATTACACATTATACATTTATCTATGTAATGGTTGATTAGTACATATCAACTGCCTCACGTAGTATTCCACAGGTATTGTAATAACTTTTTATATCGGTATGCAAAGCAATGAATATGATTTGTTTGTTTGTTTGTTTGTTGTTTAACGCCGCACTCAGCAATATTCCAGCAAAATGACGGCAGTCTGTAAATAATCGAGTCTGGACCAGACAATCCAGTGATTGACATCATGAGCATCGAAACACGCAATTGGGATACGATGACATGCATCAACCAAATCAGTGAGCCTGACCACCCGATCCCGTTAGTCGCCTCTTACGACAAGCATAGTCGCCTTTGACGGCAAGCATGGGTTGCTGAATACCTATTCCACCCCGGATCTTCACAGGTCACAAGTGCATGATTTTTCAGTTGGTAAAGGCTATTAGGAGGATATTTGGACTTCGCCGTGATTATCTCTGCCATCATCGATTTAGACTGACGTCTTCAATTAGGCGTCTGGAACTTTTAGACAGCATGGTGGTTACTGGCCAGACAACATTCGTGTCGTTTAAGACATATCACTCAATATCCGAAACGAAAAGAGCTTTACCATGACATTAACAACGTTGAGGGGAAGAAGCGCCACGGGGAACAAGGCCATTAGGTTCAAAGTTGACTTTGTTGTTAACGTCACTTCATTTACTCTCAAAGACCACCAAGGGTGTTACACGAGCGAAATACAATTTACACCATATGGATGTAAACAATTCATCAAGATTCACATAGTTTCACTAATCACCTTTTATAGACGGACAATAAATCGCGATAGGTCTTTCAGATTTCTTATATTAATATGTGTCAGCATGTTTCTCAATTTAAATAAATTCGGACATTTTCTTATATTGTATGAGGGTCAATTTGAGTTGTAACAGTGCTTCACATTCCAAAGTAGTGGAATGCGTCACCAACTGCAAGTGAGTTACATAAATTGCATTGTTTTCCCATGGTACATTTTTCTACCGGCCAGTCTCAACAGGTTGATAATATTTTATGTCTCTAAAAGTAAGTAATGACAAAGATAGCTTACGAGGAAGGAGTGAATACTTTTTTAATTCTGGTAGGTGTTTAAAATATCTATTTAAAAAATCCCTTTTAACTCGAGCGAATATTACTGTGACGGTTTTTGTATAAGCTGAAGTTTCAAAATCTCATCAACCTTTAAGACCTGCCACGGTGTTGTGCATTTCTGAAACATGTGGTAGGCCAACAATACTTAAAATAGGTTTAATCAAGTTCAGCCGTGGATAAGTAGACGGGTTTCTTATAGGGACTTTCTTAGTATGATTGAGTGGTATATGTGCTAAATTTGTCAAATCAACCTAATAAGTACGAGTATGTCAAACGAGATAACACGTTTACATATTTGAATATTAAGAAGTTTTCCGCCTAATTACCCATACACCATAAAATTCTGTTTGGATTTTCGTACGCCAGATGCAATTCTCGAAAACAAGATGAACTCTTTCTACAATATTTACATTCTCAAAACCCCATAGTTCAGAACAATATAACAATATTGGTACAACCACAGATTTCGGGATTACTTCAAGAGGCAGTACGTGGCATTAATCGCATTTTCAGTTAATGATTATATTCCGTTTACACATCTCCTACTCCTGTGTAAACTAATTCCTTGGTACATGTAGATACATGCAAGCCCACCCCCAAAATCGGATTTTTGTTTTGGAGACATCTCATGAGTAAGTGTATTTATAAAATGCATTTAAAAAACGTTTTGTAAACCAAATACAGAACGCCAATGCAAAATAACAAGTTTCGAATATCCGACAAAACAGATTTCATTTGGTGTAAAAGGCAAAATAGCGGTGAAAATAGTAGAAGTGGATCACCGATAATGAGTGGTGACACCCGGTGTTCGCGAAAAGAGTAAGTATTTTCTGCCCTACCGGTAGCACCCAGCACTCACACAGTGAGTGAGTGAGTGAGGTTTTACGCCGCCTTTAGCAATATTCCAGCAATATCACGGCGGGGGACACCAGAAATGGGCTTCACACATTGTACCCATGTCGGGAATCGAACCCGGGTCTTCGGCGTGACGAGCTAACGCTTTAACCACTAGGCTACCCGACCGCCCCGCACTCACACAGACTGCAGAAAGAACATATGTGTTTAAGCCTTTATGACTTTACTCAAGGATACATATTATGCAAACAGAAAACAGGACTTTCTTAATATGTGCAACAGCCTTAGACAACACAATCAACAATCGCTTCACACGGACAATGAGTAAAATCAAATTATTCGTATGCATTGTGCACCATAAGACTGCAACAATTACGATGTATTTCTCTAAAAAAACGGGAAACGTTTCGGTGAATATGATAAATATAAGTCTCAGTTAATCGGTTTTGCCGAGTCTCAGGCGTGATGGATTTTATATTTATCAAACTTAGTATTACCTTACCTCGGAAACAAATTACATTCAGATTGGTTTGAGAAGAAGTTACAACAGCTGCCCTTGATGTGTCTGCAATCACAAACACAGACTCCTTCTTTGATGCAATTATCATCAGCTTGAAAAAACAATTCTACAATGACTAAACACTACTTTCGACGCAATTTAACATACGTTAACAGAAATATAAACTAGATTGACTGGCTAGATTTGGATTGACCTGAGAGGGTTAATAAGCTGTAGGTGAGCTTCCTAAAAGTACGACGTTTCACTTCTAGAGTCACTGTTGTTGCTGCGTCTACAATTGAACACTTTGGACATAACTTGAAATAGAGACTCTCTACATGACGTATTGATCCATGATCCTATAGAAGACTACTTTCGCTGCAACCATAATTTAACACGTGCTTCCAATAATTTAGCTAATAGGTGAATATTTCCAACAAATGACTAGATTTGACCCAAATCTCAATATTGACTTTACACTATGGGAGGAGTGAGCTAATTCGAATAATTATTGATTCCATATTATGTTGCATGCACCTGCTTCAACTACATACACAATATTAATATGATGCCAAACAGTTCAAAGCTATTGTCTGAATGGTTTGTTTGTTTGCTGTTTAAGGCAACACACAATATTCCATCTGCATGTACATGTGCAATGGATAAAATTTTATGTTTGCGGCTTCTAAATAATCTAGTCGGGGCAGACAATCCAGTAATTGATCTTGTTACAAGCGATAAACGCCGTCGGGTTACGATGATATGCTTTCAACCAAGTCCCCGAGTCTGATCAGCATGTCGCTATGGATCTCTTCTAACCCGGAATTCCCACGGCGATTATCGGAATATAAACTGACGTCCAAAAGAAACTTTACCAGAGTTTGAAATCACTCTTGCTCAAAAACAACAAAAAATACATGCATGAAGTAAAGTGTTTTGAGAAGATCAATATATCAACATAATCAACACTGAAAATGACAATCATACCGCGACCGAGAATGACGTCAGAGCCCCCCCAAAGTTGGGTGTGGTACAAAACTCGAGCTTTCAGAATCATGGACAATAGGGAGAGTACATAAACAATCGCTCACGTTCAATAACAAGTCATTAGTAGCTTGTGTGAAAACCAAATTCCTCAATACACGCAAAAACTCTTCGACGCACAGAAAAAGTCAGTCGTCTGATGAGGTCACGTGGGATTTGACGCCAATCTTCTTGGAGGGCCAAGATCAGTTCTTGCCGGTTGGCTGGAGAGTGTGGTTGTTGTCGAACACGACGATCAATCAAGTCCCAGAGGTGTTCTATGGGGGACATGTCGGGTAAGCGTGCAGGCCACGGCAGGTCGTTGACGTTGTTGGCTGCGAGGAAGTAAGTGACAATTCTGGTTGTATGGGCTCTAGCGTTGTCATGCTGATAAATGACACCACGTGGCTGCTGTTGGAGAAATGGTAGGACAACTGGACGAAGAATATTATCCATGTAACGCTGAGCTGCCAAGTTTCCGTCAACGATGACCAGCGGTGTCCTCTCCTGCCCACAGATCCCTCCCCACACCATAACACTCCCTCAACCATATGGTACGACCTCCTGCACGCAACACGCAGCCGTTCGTTCACCCCTTCGGCGGTAAACACGTTGTCTTCCATCAGCCCTAAACGTACAGAATCGACTTTCGTCAGTGAAGACAACCCTCTACCAGTCACGTCGTTGCCAACGTCGTACAGTCCGGGCCCATCTCAATCGCCGACGACGATGTTGCGCTGTCAATAGCTGTCCTCTGTATGGTCTAAAAGCCCTGATTCCATGAGCCCTGAGTCTCCTGGCCAGTGTCTGTCGACTAACCCTGTGACCTGAGGCATTTGTTGCCGATGACGTCACTGTCAGGAAGCGATTTCGGAGGTGCAAGGTACGCAAGTACCGGTCATCATGGGGCGTGGTCACCCTGGGTCTGCCTGTTCTTGTCCTGTCAGCGGTCCGCCCTATCTGTCCGTAACGTTGCATCAAGTTGGTAACGGCAACACGGGAGCAACCGAAGTTTCGTGCAATATGGGCGTGGGTGGCTCCCATCTGTACCATACTCAAGGCTCGTTCACGTTGTTCGACTGTAAGTTGTGGCATTTCTTTTGTGTTTTTTTATCACTGTGGATGTCTGACTTGCCGTTGCAATCGTTTTATACCCTTACCCGCACATGCATTTGCAGTTGTCCGTGGTGCACGTGTTTTTCACTTTTTCGCGTGTTATCTCGCAAACATGTAACAGACGATTAACATTTTCTGCATACACTATTGTTGTATTTAGGTTATGTGTTTTAGATAGACTTCATCGAAAACAATTTAATACTTTGTCTGAAATTTAAATTTTCAGTTTCTTTTGGACGTCAGTTTATATATATAGGTTCACTATACGGAGGCATCAATACTTTAACATCGAATGGAACAATTCATTCCTGAACTACACATATTAAATGGACGTTGAAATTCTCTTACATTTCTGGCCTGATATGCTTTCATTCAGACAACTGTACGTAATACATGCATAATAACTACATCTATCCATGTTATGGTTTTAATTATGACTAAACAATGTGTAAACAGTATGAATGATCAAAAACATTGTAAATAGTTCCGTGTAATTTTCACTGCATTAAAATATCACGGTAATGCTATCCCAGGATGTTAGAAGTGAAAGTATCACTTCTTTTATGCAATGTACATGTTATTCATTAACCTGTTAAGTATGAAGCATATCTATTTCAAACCGGATACTGCCATCAATTCAGGGACTATCGGGCTGAAGAGGACGATGCAAAACGCCCTGTTGTACCACTGTGTCCTGAGACGAGACAGGAGAATATTGATGTGTATGATCATGTAGTCCTATGTGAAGAGCTTCATCATCTCCTATGGCTCGAAGTGGGATTGAACTGTTCAGGATCATGATACGTATGCAGGTACTTCTGTTATGTCTATAAAAATAACTGTAATCAATGCACTAAATGCGTATCTAGATTATAACCGTTCCATATTCCACCAATCAAGGCTCCAAAGGATCTTATCACATACATCTTATGCGAAAACACATGTAAAAAGGTTACGATTTTCCCATTTGTTTTTTTTAACTTTCAGAAAATGTCAAAGGGAGAATAATTTGTGTGCAGAAGTCTCTGTGGCTTCGGAAAACGAATAACGAATAACATTAAAGTGAGCAATTATAGGCCCTTCTCAAAACTGAAGTAAGTACATTTCTCTTTCGAGAAAATTACCATGGCTGCAATTATGGTATATAAAAACGCGAAACCCACATGTCACACTGATTGTCAACAACGTTTCTGGAGTGGACACAACATACAACATATACATACGTATACATACCTTACAGTATCGACAGCCTGACATTTGCAAATGCGCCCTGATGTTCTCGTTTATTCGCATGATATAACAGGACCGAAATGGACCAGACCTCAACGCAGGTGGCCTCAGTATACCTGCTTACTTATGCTCCTCATCATTTGTTACTTAGGTTCTCACTCATATCGTTGTGTGCACCTGCTACCTTGACTCACGTGTCTGGTATTTGGGATGTGGTCAAAGAAACCGGTTCCATTCACTTTGATTGCAGTAGGACACGTCATGATTTGCTTAGCGGGATTAGTTCGTCGACTGACAATTGTGAAAATTGCAGCCGACTTCAACAAAATTTCAGCTCTACGAGGCGGGTTGTACGTACTGGAGTCTGCACCAGCCAATCCAGTACGTCGTGTGGGTATTTTGATATTCAGTAGACCAAGTCATCGAGTCTGTCCACCCGATACACAAGTATCCTTTTACCCCCTGACAGTGGCACGTGAGTCCATCTAAATTGAATTGTACAATATGTTTGGATATAGTAACCATGTTATGAACATTTTAGCCACATCTGCCACTCATTCATTATATGTCTAGGTTTGTCAGCACCATGCCCGTGCTCGTGGGTTTCGACGAAGTGGTAAACGCCCGATACCTGCATCACTGTGGGCTTTCTCCCCACATTAAGCTGACAGGCCGTGATATAACTGGAATAATGTTAAAAGCAGCGTTGAACCCAACTCAACCCAACCGTCTGGTTACGTCCGCTCTTCACACAAGCAGTCCGTACACCTGTGTTTGTCGGTAACACGATCCAATAATAACGTCTCAGATATCAGTATATAGTGGTTGACCTATGTTGTATCAAAGGGATAATTGGATATGAGTAGGGTGGACTATTGCAGAGTGCGGTGTTAAACAACAATCTAACAAAATAAAACTATGTTATTTCTAATTAATCCAGAATAAGAAACTGTCACAGACCCCCATAGAATACTTACTATCAGAACCTACGAAAACGATCGATATCAGAAATATACTTGTGCCAAAGTTATATGATTAAGATGTATCCAGTTTCTCACACGAATGTATGAATGGATTCTTGTCTGAGGCGCCGCAAGTGGCTGTGCAGTCGAAGTGCACTTCTTACCGGATCCTTGGTTCGAATCCCTAATTGTTACCGAGTAAACACATTAGCCCCCCCTGTCTTCCCTTTCAAACCTACGTGTCGATATATTACCTAAACATATTCACTCTCAAATAACATAACTAATTGGACTATATCGAATTAATAAAGTAGCCTGCATGTGTACACGATTCAATTTGATTGGTTTTCGAACGATAATATCGAAAAGGTTTCGTGAATGAGAAGCAAATTCCAGATATGCGAGCACCGATCAGGCTACGATTAAACGGACAGACTTGAAGGTCAGTGTTCAAGTGACCAATGTTATATTGAATCGGACTTTTTCCCAGATGACGTATACAATATATAATGTCGTAGACAGTACATATAAGACAGATCGAGTCTGACAGTTATTCGAGTTGGCCTACAATTGATAGCGTGGAGATAACATAAACAAGGTTGATACGACTGACACTGGCTCCCTGGTTTCCGAACAGTAGCAATGACACATATTGATGACTTTCGATTACATCTGAATCGGAAACAGATTATTTGCAAAGATTACCTCAGTGAATTAGCCAGTGTCAAAACATATCACAGAGTTATTGATTAAAGGTTTAATTTGAAGAATATACAAAGTGTGGGCCAAACGCGAAATGACTAGTAATGACAAATACCAACAATGACTAAGATGTTGGCTTTGGATCATGTCTGAAAATCTTAATTGGAGCAGGATCCACTGTTAGTCAAAGGCAAATGGGAATTGGATATAATTCACGGATGTAGAAAGGTTGAGAGTGCCTCTTGGATTCCAGACGACATGGCTCGTTGCCAATTGTACCAAACATTGGTTTGTCTCGTCAAACTAAATTTACCTATGGTCGAGGGAGAAAGGTGGATGGTTGTTGTTTGGGGGATGGCTGCGTATAACCTAAGTGAGTGAGTGAGTGAGTATGGTTTTACGCCGCTTTTAGCAATATTCCAGCAATATCACGGCGGGACACCAGAAAATGGGCTTCACACATTGTACCCATGTCGGGAATCGAACCCGGGTCTTCGGCGTGACGAGCGAAAGTGTATAACCTGAGGCAAAATGACTGTGTAATTGGGAACAAATCATTTGGTTCAAGAAAACAGTAGCCCATATAATACGAATAATAACACTTTACATTGTACACTTAGACTGGGGAATGAACGCCATGGAACCGAGTTTCCCTTAAGGACTAATTCAGTCCGTGTGTTGACATTTACAATAAATCTTCATAGTATTGGGTGTTAAACACATATACTGAACCGCAAAAGAAACGTCACCCCAAGTAACATTGCATTTAAGTTGTCATTTTAAATATTTGGGTTAATTTTGTCAAAGTTTCTAAAATTTAACATTACAAATGACAATAAAACCGATCGCCCAAACGCATCACGGCAACGGCCATGGTAACCCGATGCACGTGAGTTCCGTGCAGATTGAAATGCTAATGCGTTCCCCCATTTCTTGCCCTATAAAAATCCACCCAGATCGGATAACATTCACTCGTTATGGAATTGCTACCACATACCAAGATTGACAAGAAATCAGCGACACCAAGCCCTTGGACGATTGCAAGCTGGACAAACCGCCCGGCAAGTAGCCAATGCGTTTCAAGTCCACGTAAATACCATATACAGGCTCCAGCAACTGTACCAGACCACCAACACTACAGATGACCGACTACGTAGTGGAAGACCAAGGGTCACCTGCCGACGTCAGGATCGTCAGATTGTACGACAGCATCTTCAAGATCGCTTTGTTACTGCTGCGGAAACTGCTCGACAGACCATAGGGACACACCAGCGACACATTAGCGCGGACACCGTGCGTCGACGATTGACGAGTAGACACCTCCACTGTCACAGGCCACACCGAGGACCCATTCTGACACCACGTCATCGCCGTGACCGTCTTTAGTGGGCAACACATCACCATCATTGGCGCCACCAGCAGTAGAGAAGAGCCCTCTTCACAGACGAGAGCCGTTACTGTAGCTCAACAGCAGATGGCAGCGAGAGAGAGTCTGGCGACGCCGTGGGTAACGTTATTCGGATGGTTGTGATGTTGAGAGAGACTCGTAGGGTGGTCCGAACATCATGGTGTGGGGTGGATTTGGTCTTGCACCGAGGGTCGGCCCTGTGGTCTTCAAGAACATCGGCCCAGGGACAGGCAATGGTGTCACAGCAGCTCGGTACATTGATCAAGTCTTGAGACCACACGCCATAACTCATTCGGCACGTCGCCGCAAGCACGAGTTTCAGCATGATAACGCCCGTGCCCACACTGCGAGAGCAACAAGAGACTTCCTCCAGCAGAATGGCATTAGAACAGTCCCGTTATAAATCCCATTGAGCACCTGTTGGACGGCTGAATGACGTCCGACCAAGGCCGACAACTGAAGCTGAACTGCGTCAGGCGTTCCTCAGAGTGTGGGCTCAATTGCCTATGGCCTTCATCAACCGCCTCATCCATTCCATGTATCGGCGTTGCACGGCAGTCACCAATGCACTTGACACAGAGACTAGTGTTTCACTTCAAGGACATTTGACACTTTAATTTCAATCTTGATGATCAGTTCTGCCAAGTTTCATCTTTTTAAAGTATGTTTACAGTGTTTGGACAAATACGGTTTTTCATATGTCTATCCATGGTGAAGTTTCTTTTGCGGTTCAGTATATATACTTCGTGATCACGAAAGCATAATTATTCTGGATTAATACTTGGCTTGTCATCCGGGGGGTCAAGTCAGTATACACTTCTGTACGCATGTCCATGCTCATTCAAAGTCAAGCCCTTACTCTGTAGGGTTAACAATTACCTATTTAGCTGAAGACACATTGCTTATCTCATAATGGATATGATTTAATCACTACAAAAACATTGACCCTGGTATTAAGAAGCAATATGTCCCTTTCTTATTTCCAAGCACGCAGCTTACATGTATTAACAAAACGACTTACATATATATTTCAAATCATCCTTCGTGATAATTTCCAGATTGTATAGCCATAGAAAGACTACAGAATGTATTCTCAAAGTGCATAAAATATCTATATGTAATTTGTAATGGCAGGGTTAATTTTGGTACTTACAAATATACATTAAGGATGCCATGCCAGGAGCACTGAGAGGGTGACCGACAATAAAACCAATAGTTCTTTTGACATAAATGTCAGAGTGAAATACTAACACCAGTACATTCCCTGATGACCACTGAAGACTGACATACGCGCTTCCAGAAGGTTCAAAACGTCTGGCAAATGCAATGCTCGGAACCAAGTTTGCAATGGATGCCACGGAGCCACGTTAAGTCAGGAATATCGATATTTATTTTGCCAAGCCTGTACATTATCGGATGTTTAAGGCACTATTAGGGTTATTAACTACTAACTTAATTTGATCAGAGACGTTTATGGCTTTTACTTCTGATTAGGATGTCACAATTCAGATCACAATATTGACTGTTCATATTAAACCTTTGAAGTAACATAAAGAACCCATTTATACCGTTTCTGTTCGGATTTTCTTCGCAAGTGAGGACCTCAGCCTACAGTTGAAAGAATGATTCATGGTGAACGCGAACTGAATAATGACAGACATTTCAAGAACATTGATGAGGTGAGGTGAAATGGGATTTAACTTCGCGTTCAAGATAAGACGTATATAGGGATGCGCATGTACAAATGTACGCTCGTGCGCGTATGTGGAGGAGAAGGGGAGGTGCTTGCTTGTGCTAGTCCGGACTAATGCCGGTTTTATAGTCCTGGCCCGCAGAGATACCGCACCGTTGTTTAACATGGGTGCCCCACTCAGACATTAAGCCGATCAATTCCTGTCTTTTCCTCTAAATGGGTCAGGCAGGGTAACAACAAGTGTCAACTTCTAAGGTCTTTTGATATGGTGACGCGACCAGGGGATCGAACCACCGACCTTCCGTCTACTCCACAAACGCTCTCTTCAGAAACGTCTCTTAAGGAAAAGGTTACATTACTTAATTATTATTGTGTCGAAACCTTTTGAAAGATAGAGCTGGTCTGTTGTCAAAAGGTACTCGTATATATCGTTAGTCACCCCTGATTTGATTAACTGCTTGAGATGTTTCCTTCCTTACTTGGTGTCAACATCAGTTTAGTGAGTACAGTGCATATGCAGCGTGACCCGACAGCTGGGTTAAATATTATTTCTGTCATTTCACTCTTCAACTTCGACCCATTAAGCTTAGTGTTTTGGCAAAGGATAAGGGCGATCGATTTACGTAACACAAACCTGTTGTTCGATCGTCGATTACATCAGGTTGACATATCACAATTGAATCTATCTACGTGAAATACATCAAGTAATTCTTGCATTGACGGCTTTTAGCTGCAGCATAAAATAGCCGACGTGTCTCTATACCGCTTAAGTACAATATCGGTAAATCCTCAAGGCAAACGAAACTTGAGGTTCTACCACACGAACAAAAACATTTGTCTTGTTATCAAGCCTGTTGCGAAGGATCTAACGATGACACAGCCTTATAAAATCAACTTAAAGAGACACTTTTGTCCTTGGCAATGATTGGCCGAGAGTCATAATCCATGCAGGCCATAGATTAGTCCTTATTAATCACCGATGCCACCAGTCAGCGCCGTGTGACTGTTTCCCAGCAGATAAGGCGACGGGTTGGACAAACACAACAGCATTTAAACCACGGACAAGAATAACAAACAGTGAGGGTTGAGGGAGGATCTCTTACAGAGGACCTTGGTGACGCAGTCTCATGTTTGTTGGAGTCCCTGGCTAATGCCACGGACAAAGTAAGACGATATCGTGATCAATAGCAGGAGAAGTGGTGGGACGTATTGACAAACGGCGTGCTGTTCACGGGCTTCCATACTAAAGTTTATTACCGGAATGAAATCAAACAGATTCTTTAAGTGACTTTCATTACACGAGGTAGGTTGCTGTTATACCTTCGTAGGATGCTACGTCTACTTAGATGTGTCAGATTGTAACGTTTGGACATGTATGTGTGTTTAGCTCACAATATGTATGTTTAATATTACGTTAACTCATGTCAGTTGAATTGAGAAGAGCGTGAAGTTTCGTTTAGTTAGGACTAGATTAAGTAACCATTCATCCATGATTCCAACCTCATGTAATGTAGGTATAATTCGCACAGAATGTTACAGCTCGTCATCTTACTGTTCTGTAAAGTTCTGTATTTTTCTAACCATACCTTTTCCGAGTTATCGGAAAAGTAACTTACTGTGAACATTACATGCATGTACACTTAAGTTGCTGAATTTGAAGTATATAAAAGCGACAATTCCCTTTTCATAGCCAAGAAATGTCTGCAAAAAGCAGAGTCGAATCCGATTGTATCAGGAACACGCGTACATGCAACACCATGAAATAGTGATGACACCAGGTGATCGCGAAAAGATGAGCGTATCCTGCCCCATAGGTGGCGACCGTCATGCAAAAGCAAGTAAATTGTTCGCATCATGAGGAGATACTATAGTAAAGTTTTCGGTTAATCTTTACGCACATACAATGATATCAGTGGGACATACACAAGGAAAACCAATTAATTCAGATAGGGTTATCGACCACATCTTTACGTATGAATAATATCTTTTCTCAACTTTTGGTAATGATATTTCTATTATAACACGAAACTGCGTAACCATGAGGGGTAATTCCATTTCATCGCGACCAGGTGGCCTCAGTTCATGTAATGCATTTTGTTGCTTCTTTTACAGGTCATAGCTTATTCAAAGAGTACTATGTGTACAACGTAATGTCTCTCAACTCCTCACAGTATCAGAGTATAAGCACCATTCATTTTTTGGATGGGGCAATACTTCAATCTCCAACGCGAATTCTCGGATTTCCTATTATTTCCTGACATAGTGCTGTCCATTATGTTTTGAAGGACAGTATTCTTTTTTATTATTGTACGTAGAAATTGTGTATATATATATATATATATATATATATATATATATATATATATATACCTTATAATATATAACCGCCTAGACAAATGTGACTGAATACTCTCCAAAAATTTATATATCTCTTTATGAACAGTTTCAGATGTTAAAACAATATACAGGAGTACTCTCTCAGCTGAATCAAAACAAATTCTCATATTGAAAGAAGCTTAAGCCTATATTTTGCAAGGCAGCTAACCTCAAAGCTTTTTATCCCCACGGAACTTAATGCAGGGGACCGCCTCCGTGGTCTAGTGGTAGAGCGTCCGCCCGGAGGGCGGAAGGTCCGGGGTTCGATCCCCGGCCGCGTCATACCAAAATACGTTAAAAGGTGGTACTTGTTCTTACCCTGTCTGGCGCTCGGCATTAAGGGGCTAAAACAGGGACTAGTCGGCTCGGAGTCAGTATACTGTGTCTGAGTTGGGTACTCATGTTAAACTGCGGCATGGTATTTCAGTGAGCTAGCACTATAAATCGGCATCAGTCCGGACTAGTACAAGCGGCCACACAAACACATACACGTACACGTACATGCACGTCGCTATATAAGTGCAATAATCTTGGACGCGACGTTAAACCCAATTTCACCTCACCTCACTTAATGCAGGGGGATATAGTCGTCGTCTCGTCCGTCCGTAATCATTTTCTTTCCGGAACCGTTTCATATATTTCAACTAAATTTGGCAAATTTATCAAACAGATCCTAAAGTGGTGCATTTTCGATTTGCGGATGATTTTCTCATTTTCATTTTTTCTCAATTTCCATGGAAACAATTTTGACTTTAAAATTGGTGGTGGATTTCGTTTCCGAGAACAACTTCAAATTAAACCCGGAAAGTCTTTTCATCCAAACTTGGTACATGTATTAACAAATGGCTGAAGTAGTGCCTTTTAATCTGATTTTCCCCTATTTCCATGGAAATAGCAGAACTAAACAAACCATTCAACATTGTTCATCCAAACTTGACACGTGTAATATTCAGTGGTTAAAGTGGAATAGGTATTCTTTCATGACACTTTGCACACACAATTACCAGGTTGTCAAATGATGTCTTTTGCTACAGTAACTTAAGAGTGTTTAGGATTTATATTTTTTGCCGTTTCTATGGCAACAAGTTTGACTTTAACTCGGTCCATACCTGGTAAGTACCTGTCAAAGAAATACAAAGTTCCAAATCCCAATTCCATGGTATTTTTTGTTTTGATAGCTCAATAAATACTGACAGACAGATTAGACAGAACTTCTCCTCTCATCAAGTTGGAATTAAAGAATAGTAAGTTCATTAATTGTTCTTTCGAATTTGGCGGTATTTGTCATTTGCTGATGGCTCGTCTTTATGTTGTGTTAATATACAGTTTAATGTATGACATTTCTTTCCTAAACATATTGAAAGGGAAAGTGTTTTCATTATTGAGTAGTTTACGTTCGACGTGCTGTACTGTAATGGTAAAATTCAAAACTGGCATATTTCTATATCTGAATGTTATGAATGTTTTTACTCAAGAAAAACTGTATCAGTGTCTTAGTTCAGATTCGTAAAGCTGCAACTGGACTCTCAGTCTTAACAGTGTCTGGGAAAGGCAGCGTAGTATCGACCGAACGCACCCTGCTTCGCGGAAAGAATAACCTCAGGAACCCTTTCAAGGCTGTGAGTTGTCATGCATGTGTTAACCAGTTAATAGCAAATCAGCAAGAAAGAATGCCAGGGTTGGTGGAACAGTTCTGAGACAGTGATTGACGGCGTTGATGGAGTTTTCAACATTCACCCCTCCGAGGTCCACACACTTCTGCCAACGATGTAGAGTGCCTGGATCCAACTGATGTCCTCCACAGCCGAAATGACGTCGTCACTATTTGCATAATAGTTGCCAGACAGTTCTTTCTTCAAGTTTGGGAAGAGGTGGAAATCTGACTGACAATTCTGATGAAGGGAGGATCTTAAATAAGTTCAAAGCCACAATCATACATTGAAGCCATCGCGACGACATACGTGCGACGAGGTACATTGTCCTCGTGGAATTACACACCTTTGTGAGTTTTCCACCACGTTTAGCTTTGATCTTCACACGCAGATGCGAAATCGAATAGTATAATATTGGTCATTAGTGATCTGAACTTTAGGGAGCCGTGAAGATCCGGCGTAGAATAGGTCTTCAGTAACCATGCTTGCAATAAAGGGCGACTATATTTGTCGTAAGAGGCGACAAACGGGTTCGGGTGGTCAGGCTCGCTGACTTGGTTGATGCATGTCATCGTATCCCAAATGTGTGGATCTATGATGTCACTTACTGGATTGTGTGTGGTCCAGATTCGATTATTTTTCAGACCGCTGAGTGCGGCGTTAGACAACAAACAATCATTCAATCAATCTGAACTTTAGGGAGGTAGTCCACAGAAGGATTCATTTACAATTCAAGAAAGCCATCACATTGCACATACTTTACCTTCTTAATCGGAGGAGATATTATATCTTTCTACTCCTTTGCCTATTGTCTCTGGGTAATAGTGGTGAACCCAAGACTCCCCCATGGTTACAAATCGTTCAACACAAGTTCTGTGTCTTGATTCAAAACGACATTTTCACATGAGGCCATAAACCTGGAGGAATCGGAAACCAACGTGCTGAAAGTTCATTCCTCAGAATGTTCTTACCTCTCTCATGGGAGTTGCCAACTGTTTTGACTATGTGAACAATACACATAGCGATACAGGATATTAATGCAATATGGTGGTCAAAACACATCACCATTGCTCGTCGCCAAAATGCAAATGTGCAAATCACAAATGTGCGCGATCTACACGAGAAACATAAACAAAAGGCCTATGAAAGTGCAGGGTTTTATGTTCTTGTTTGTTTGTTTTTATACGGGAGTTGGAACATGCCGCGACGAAGTGAAGCAGCAAGAAGCAACGCCATCAGTTACAAGGAAACGGATGAATCCAGGTCGGCCTTAGCCAGGACGTTTCATGTATCCCTACGTACCATTACGAGTCGCTGGAAACATGAAGGGACTTCACGTGACTTTCCCAGATCGGTAATCCACTTGTGACCGCCATAGCCCCAGACCGTTACGCCCAGGCTGGATACCTACGGCAAATGACCACCATGGCAACTTCTACATCATCCGCCAAACCATATTTGCGTAGGATATCAGCCCAGGTGGAGAGGAACCGCCACGTGATGCAAGTTTTCCATCAAGACAGTCTGAAGGAGATACCATGTTGATGGACCAACATAGTCGACTACGACGTCAGAGGTAGCTACAGTGTAGGTGGTGCAATGTCCACACTGTACGACCTCCCTAGGATGAACAAAAGTGTGGTTTAGCAATGATTAATGCTTTTTTAGCTTAGTCCAGGCGATGTGGTGGGAGTATCGACGTGCGCAAAACTGCATGCAGAAAGTGAATGTATTCGGCGGAGGAAGTGCGATGGTGTGGGCAGCAATCCCACACAATGGCAGGACCAACCTGGTTCGAGTTCTGGGCAACTTGATATTTCGTCGAATGACTTTGCTCTCAAAACCGTAATTATTAACGCAGATGCCTTCACAAGCATTTAATTCATCAACTTGTGTACTCATGAAATCATCACAACCAACAGAATCAGCATCGATAGTTTAAATTAAAATGAGCCTTTTTTAAAGGCACGTCTGTTATGACTTATAAGTCAATTATATTAATGCTTCGAGTTCTAATTAGACCGTAGTTTAGTCAAATATTATAAAACTATTAACATTTTGTCTGCATCTTAACATGTTGAATAACACTTAGCGGAGTGCTCCACTCTTCTAACACTTTATTTCTTTAATAGGCTAACCTTATTTATTACCTAACTGACGGATATATCTGATCTCACCTTAATAGTGTTATCGTTATAATTGTAGCATGTTTTGTTTCAAGTAATCATATGAACAGTTCGTCTGCAGCGTTTAGGTCACTGTATGCTTCATGTGCACAGGCTGTGAACAGTATGAATGTTTGTCACAAGGAATAGTGCTTGTTTGTTTTGCATCATTAATAATTCATTATTCTTAATTTTAAAACGTCTTGTTTTGATGCCTATTTAGATGGTTCTCCTTTACAAACTTAGTATCAACAGAAACTATACCTCTTAGTTGATTTTATCTTACGTTTGATTTTTAACTATTTTAAGTTAGCGATATTATATAAATAAAACATAACTGTACTGGCGCTTAGTCAGCACTCAAAGTATACTTCTACATGGTTTTACTTTCTGAAATTTAATTTGAGTTAAAACTTTTACAATGTCTCCCAATACGCTGCTGCTGGGTATCTTCGACATCTGATCGTTACAAATAAATACATTTACCTTTTTCGGCACAAATGTACAGCGTTTCAAACATGGTACGGTCATGTGGATGCAAGTTCATTTGTTTCCCCAATATTCATTGCACCTATTTTTTTCGTAATTACCCAGCCATAGATTACCTTTGAGAAATTGTTGCAGACATAATGATTCGTGATGGTTGATGGTTAAATAGACATAATCAAATTTAACAACATTTTTTTCTATTTTCAACTACATGAACAACTAAACCGGTAACGTTTGTCCCTTAGTGTACAAGGAAATGATCTCATATGATATAAAATTGTATAATGACTCGGTACTGTAATATATTTAGAATTCTTAGAATTCGAAAGTCCTAATGAATCCACCGTTATTTCAACTTATACACAAGATTATAAAAAAAGAATTCCACTATTACCTTGGCGTGAGATAGTTCTGACTGAAATCGAAATAACATGTAATTAAACTCACTGATAACGCATAATCAACTTTGAAATGAATCACAAGGAAACGATTTTGGCAGTGCATCTCGAAACGCATCGAATGAGATTCGAATCGTACGACGACGTTGTTGTGTTTGATAATCTCACGCCTAAATACCCAGAACAACTTAATTTCATTTTTGTGACCAAGTTGCCCTTTTTACAAAAATATGCGTTTTCTAAGTGTCCGTATTTGTGCAGTAAGAACGCAAGTTTATTGTGTCTTGTAGTTTATGAGGAATTATGCATTTGATCCAAAAAGATAAGCAACCCTTCCTTGGCCATATATAGGGTAACCAAGCACCTTCAAAACTTTTGTGAAGAAGAGATATCCAACAGGAGTATCTAAGTCTATAAGAGCTGTGTCCATGTGGAAGGGTTTGACCAAGATATCATCTTTGCAGTTGCAAAGTAGTGGGTAGTAGTTTCCATTCCATACATATTTTATGTTTGTCTGAATTGCCGCACATATCACACCCATAGAATAAAATTGGTTTGATCATGGCTTCAAATAATTCATACAGCCTCTTCAAAGACATGATATGGAAACGAGATTTGATAATACACGGTACATATCAGCGCATGTGAATTCTACAGAAATAAAAATATACAACGTTAATGCCAGAAAACAACCAGTCTGCCGAAATAGACAAACTGGGAGCAAAAAGCAAAGTAGAAACGAAATCCACATGGAAAAAACTGATTCCAAGGGAAATATTTACACACTCAACGGAGTTCCATGAATCAAGCTGAATCTTATCAAATGGACATCACTGAGTGGGTTATCGATGAGTGAGTTAACTTTAGCAGGATCTCAGTTCTATCACGGCGCGTCAGCTAAATGTGTTAGGGAAAGCCCTAGATGATGAAGGTCATTAGCTTTAAAAACAGCACTGGTATGGTGCGGATAAGCCAAGGATCACAATCAGGGCATTTCGGAGATTCAATCATACGATCCTGGCACACATAGGATCATACTCCCATATTTCCGGACAACAAGGTCCAAACGGCTTATCCATATTAAAACTTTGGGACCTATTCTGTGTAACATATTCTGTATAACAATGTCCAGTGAATCATCCTTTCACTTTCTTCAAAGATACATTATCAGATATGTATGACAGAAATGTGAAGCTATTTTGAATTATGTTGATATGTATTTTTCAAGAGACACCATTCGTGCATGCAAACGTGTTTTAAATCATCATCACCATTATTAAGTGAGTAAGTGATTGGGTTTGGTTTAACATCGCTGCGAACAGTTTCAGCTCGATGTGGAAGGAAATCCCGAAGTGATACCCATCTTAGACATTTATCGCTTTGGTGAAACCAACTAGCACAGGTATGTATGGACCTGCAAGCCTAGAAACATACACAGGGCTAAACGAAATCATCTATCATAAACTTTCTGACGTGCCTGAGACTAAGACGACTAGCCCTCACGTGCCCCTACGGTCATTAACTTCTATGTGAGTGACAGGGGGTGGTCCTTTGAACACCATGTAGAAGAAAAGGCCATACATGGTAATCAATATCCTTTTAGCACAAATCGTATATTTAGACACATCGTAAGACATTTTCCTTTGAATATTGTGTTTCATGACATGTCTTGCTCATTAGCAACAATATGAATATGGAGAGATAATCATGCTTACTTTTCAACACTACTGTTTGTCATTTCGGCATGCTAAGTGAACACAACAGTGTCAGCATCATTAAAACATTCTTAATAACCACCTATTCATGGAGAATATGAATCGTTAGTTACATGTACATCTGACTTTACGCTTATTATTTGCTTTAACACCAAATACGTGGCTAGTTCCATGACGTCAACCATCTGCGATGTGCTGCAGCGTAAGGTGTGATATGAAACCTTGGTAACAGTCGTAACTGCCCCAAGCCAAGTTATTTCCTTCATGAAATGATGCTTTATCATCTGTTGATGTCGAAAGAGTGAGGGAGAATGTTATAACAGTACAACGTAATTTTAGGATAGGACAATGTAATCTATTTACTCTTTCCATTCTTTTTAAGTGTACACAATGAGGTCGGCTTAATTGTCTCTTTTCAGTGTTTTCCTCTCCGTGTTTGTAAAGCTGCATATTTTAGATGCATACCGTCTTAAAAACTTTGTAAACTATTTGATTTGTACAATTGCTGTAGAGGTGGAGATAACATGAACAGATTTGCGTGGGAAGAAGGTGCTCAGGAACGGTGACTTTCCTGATAACGTGGAGTCGTTTAAGGGCGGCCGTCATATGGCTGGAATATTGATGGGTGCGGAACGCGGCAACACACAAACAATCAATGCCAACCCTTATCGTGAACGACCCGTGACGATCCGGGGTAGAATAGATATTCAGCAACCTATGCTTGCCGTAAAAGGCGACTATGCTTGTCGTTAAAGGTGACTAACGTGATCGGGTGGTCAGGCTCGCTGACTTGGTTGATGCATGTCATCGATCCAATGTGCGTCGATCGATGCTCATGATATTAATCACTGGATTGTCTGTTCCAGATTCGATTATATACAGACCGCGGTCATATAGCCGGAATAACAACAAATGTTGTCATCACTGACTTTCAATGGTCCATTAATATTATTTCTAAACTATTTTCCAGTTAACTTTACATTAAAGAAGTGCCTTTCATCATTAAGGACTGAAAAACATGGCATCATTGTTTTTAAGCGAGAATCGCTTTTTCTGTCACAGGGTTCTTTTTAAGGCCAAGGTCGTCTATGGCGGACGGGGCACGACAAAGGGCTTATTGAGACGAATAAATGTACGTAAATTCAATATACCATCAAGTTTATGTGTAGCGGAAGGAATGACGATGGGCGGAAGGACAGGTGCCAACGATTCAACGTGTTTTGGCGCGTGGAATTTGCGTACACGATCCAATACATTATGTGTAAATCCCATTTCTGGTGTCCCCCACCGTGATATTGCTGGAATATTGCTAAAAGCGGCGTAAAACCATACTCACTCACTCACTCACTCATTCAATACATCCTACTCAACGTTTGATAGGGGTGATCAGATGTGTCATTCTATTCTAATATACACTTGACATATACAGTATATTATGATAATCAGTTTTATATATCATAGTAAGAAAAGAAAATATCCCCATCAAAGGTGGAGTGATATGTTTATGAAATATTTCCAGATCAAAATGAGACACCACAGAAAAAGCTAAAATTCACAGTTTCACTCAAGTGTGTCTATTCTATTTACCTCCATGTATTCTGGTTTGTATGTTCAATAATGCCATAGTCGAGGATATAACGTCACATGGTCCATTCCCGGTGTACCGTTCCTCCGCATTGTATTGATTCATTGATTTCCCGTTGTTTGTGTTTGTGACAGGTGCCACCGGTGGGACAGGATACGCTCCCCTTTTCGCGAATAGCTGGAGTCATCACTAACTGGTAGTGATTATGAACGCTTACTTCTGATATTGTCGGAATCGTGCAATGGACATTCTTATGATTATGGTAATCTTTTTTTTGGTCACTTCGTTTTAACTGATGTGACGTTCACGACGTTCGGTGGTTCTCTAACATTTGTTCACACGCTTTATGTTTGTTTGTTTGTTGTGTAACGCCACAGTCAGCAATATTCCAGCTATATGACGGCGGTCTGTAAATAATCGAGTCTCGACCAGACGATCCTGTGATTGACAACATAAGCATCGTTCCACGCAATTGGGATCGATGACAGGCATCAACCAAGTCAAAGAGCCTGACCACCCGATCCCGTTAGTCGCCTCTTATGACAAGGCATAGTCGCCTTTTAAGGCAAGCGTGAGTTGCTGAATACCTATTCTACCCCGGATCTTCACGGGCCCACACGCTTTATGACGTTACACGTAACGCGGTAAAGTATTCAGTAATGAACCAAACATGTTCCATTGTGCGACCAAATTGTCTTTTTGTTAACTGCTCTGACAGCGTCTTACTCGGTAGACTCTACCCGTAACTGAATACTATTGTATATGCTTGCAATCTCAAACTGTTATACTACGAATATAACTGACATCTTCGTGACTGATCCTGAATAACCCCTGAGCAGAACAGATCATAGTATATCGACATTCACACTTCATGCTTTTGCTTAAAACGAAACTAATATGAAAGTAATCATGAATCAACCACGTGATAATGAACCATGTACATTGATTAAGTGTTGAACGCGGTTCAGCTGTCAAAGAGGTCAAGGGCCAATTTCTCATCCAATCAATACGTTTGGAACCATTAACTGATCCTTGCTAGTAGTTTGCTCCATAGATTCCTAGATCTTGGAAACAGCGAACGACTTGGCACTGCTGGGAAACACTCAATAGATCAAATCTTGTTGGGGTCCTAATCACAGTGAGTATTCTCAACACGATTCAACGACACAGACGTGATTCAGACGCCATTTATTTCACTTGTCTGGAGCCGGAAGTGCAGACTGTCCAGGGATTTAACTTCCTGATTTCTACGTCGCACGCGTCAATTATTGGGGTTGAGTTGACCATTGCGTTTCTCAGAGCTCTCAGCACGCACGTTTGAGAAATATTAATACAGTGATATTGTAACAAGTTTCCATCCCATACCACAGTTACAGTTAAGGTATGTGATTTTACTTGATATTGATACATACAAAGTAATGTGCTACAGGTGTAATTTCTGTAGAAATCATTGTCCTGACTATTATTGTTCTCATTTTAAATTGGCTATGGATATTGTTGATACTGAAACCTAAATTTATTGGACAGTTATACATGTTGATAAGTTCCGATCACAAATTTTACATCACGGATGCTTCGTAACTCTCTCCAGCATATGTGTTCCATCAAACGAATCATCTTTTATTAACAGTGCCATTACCTTATGAGCCCACAGTAGGATCATGATTGCGACACATTTCTCCGTTCGAAAACAGTGTTGTAACTCGTCTTTCCATTGCTCCTGTTCTTTCGATCCATAACTATTGGCGGCTGCTAACAAGATGAACCTGCCTATCCTACCATGGTGTTTCATATCTCACGGCACAACACTTCCATTCAAGTCATTTCTTGCTCATGGTCATTCAAGTGTCAACGTTGATGATGATCAGTGCACGGAAGGCAGTATTCAGGACCACAACGTGTATGCATGAATATGCACGTGTAACAGAATACTCGATATTCACTGTACACGTTTAATTGCTGTTTTTGATGACAGTGTTATTCCAGTATTCAACCAGATGCCCCCTTCAATTGATATTGTTTCAAACGAGTCCCAGACACATTAAAGTTTGAAAGCTCTACTTTGGACAATTAAAAATAATATTACCCCATAACATAACGGGACATAGTTTTCGTAGATTTATGCATGATACAGATGTATAATAACACAAATATTGATTAACACATATATACCCACATTTTGTTCTTTTTGAAAATCGATAGTAAAAGACGAGTGTTAATTTTTGGAAAAAGATGCCATGAAGCAAACTTAATTGAATAATGGATTTGTTGTTTTCATCTTCAAAGTATGAATCAAACAATTTCCTCTTGTGACTTTCAGTGATATGAAATAACGATTTCTTCAAGAGCACCATGTTCCTTTTAAAGGAACTCACCACAATATGGCGACTTCCTTTAACCTACGAAGTGGTACGAGTTCGTAAACGACCCTTTGTCAGTAATACTGATGTACGGTAATGATAGTTGTGTTTGTCAGAACGTTCGGCATCAAACTTTCAAGTGCATGATGTGAACACTGTATTCAAACGATGGGATGAAGAAATGCGACCATTCGTAAATCATATCCTAACGTCGACTGTATCTCAATCTATTTTAGGGGCAAAGGTGGCCCTGTCTTCAAAGGCCCCACCATTCCCTGTACAATGTTGTGTCCCTTAGGCACGCCAGGAACCAATGAAACCTTGGTTCGAATCCAACTTATATTTCTGGGTTTGTCAGCACCATACCCGTGCTCGTGGGTTTCACCAAATGGTCAGAGACATGCATCACTGCAGGCATTCATCCAATATTAAGCGGACACGCCGTGATATAACTGGAATACTATTCAAAGTGGCGTTACATCCAAACCACTCACTCAATTTATTATAGCCAATTCTTTTGTTTGCTGTAAAAGGTTATTGATAAACGATTTTATACGTGTTATCGACATATCGAATATTTCAAAATACCGATACTGCCACATGGTCTATTACAACGAAAAGGCTTCATTGGTCAGAAAATGGGATAATCGTTTCGGAAACTGTTCGTGCTGAAAAACGTATTTCGATGACATTTTCATCCCATTTTTCCTTTGTAGAATTTTACAGTGAATCATCAATCAGAAGTTATTGACCCCTACCATGTAAAAGAGATTCCAACCCAACGTCGTTTTTCCTCTCCAAGTTAATTCGCTTCTTGGCGTGAAATATGGCAGTTTAGAGTTCTCTGCCTTGAGCTTAATTTACTTTTGCTGACGTTATCACCAGTTCCATTTGGGTCTATAACACATGGCCCATCGCCCCAGTGGAGATTCTACTTCAGGAAACTCTTCAGGCAGTTGATAATTAGCATTACGACAGTGCAACATGGGAATGGACACCGTAGCAATGTATTAAGGACGTGTTAGGAGCGATATCTGAATTTACCTGTTTGTGCATAAGAGCTGTCGAGTTGATGTAGTGATTGGTTTAACACGGACAAGGATTGCAGAGTAGATACGATGAAGTATCATGTGGTAATTTGAATTTATGTGGGTTTGGTTGACTACCGTTTAGGAGTGCAGTGGATCAATGGAATATCGGTGTGCGAGGATACGTTAATTCGAGATACGTTAGTTGAAGTATATAAACATTAAGTGAATAATACATTTTTAGGAAAGTGTTGACCCTCTTATGATACCAAATTTTAAACCGTCTGATACCACACTCTACATGTTTTACTTAAAGGGAGTCTAGGCTCGTCCTAACCGGCAGTCTCAGCATATTTGATCCAAACTTCAAACAAACATTATATTATTGTATCAGTTAATAATACCCTAAACATTCATGACCACAGATACTGTCTCAGTTTGGCACAAAGTCTCGATTTCAACGTCTTGACATAAAGGGAAAATGGACACAAGATCCTGGAACGCAGTCCGCCTTTAGAAAGATTTTAGCCGAAAATGTCGCAAGGGCTATTCTCACACATCACTGTAATATCAGAAGTATAACCTTTGTCACGATATGCACAATCATATCTTGTATCGTTTCATAAACATGTGATTATTGGCCACTGTCATTGGATCCCGGACAAGATCATCATGATTACATGGTAACTCTTTACGGCAGAGTCAAAGGCCATATTAACACGAGAGTATGTTAATAAACAATCAAAACATTAACTAATTATTATACCCCCGTTTACGAAGTAAATCGGGGGTATATAGCGTTCCGTCTGTCCGTCCTTCCGTCCGAGCTTTTGTACGGCCCATAACTTTTTAACCATGCATCCTAGCTTCACCAAACTTGCTACACACATTTACCACAATGAGTATTTGTGCCTTTTGCTAGTTTGAAGATTCTGATATTTTAAATTTTTGCCGTTTCCATGGAAACATTAGAAACTTAAACTTTTAGGGTGGGTGTTTTGTACGGCCAATTTCTTTTTAACCATGCACCCTAGCTTCACCAAACGTGCTACACCCATTTACCATAATGAGTACTTGTGCCTTTTGCTAGTTTGAAGATTCTGATTTTTTTTAATTTTTGCCGTTTCCATGGAAACATTAGAAACTTAAACTTTTAGGGTGGGTGTTTTGTACGGCCAATTTCTTTTTAACCATGCACCCTAGCTTCATCAAGCTTGCTACACATATTTACCACAATGAGTACTTGAGCCTTTTGCTCGTTTGAAGATTCTGAATTGTTTTATTTTTGCCGTTTCCATGGAATCATGGTGAAACATAAATTTTGGGTAGAGTTTTTGTACGATCCATGTTTACAATATTATGTATCCTAGCTTCAGCAAACTTGCTGTGATTGTTTTTTATCTTTTATAAGATTCTGAAAGTTTTCTCTTTTGCTGTTTTCATGGAAACATGATGGAATTTAGAAATTTTGATGACTGGTTTTGTATAGCTAATATATTTTCCAAAATTGTTTCCACATCTGTAGATCATCATAAGTATCTGTGCTTTGCGTTAGTTTCAATTTATGAATTCTGTACCATATCTGTTAAGGCTAGATGGAAATTATTAATTTATTGATTTTCTAATATGATATTGTTCCATTTTTAAGTCATAAATCGCCAATTATGTGTTTTTATATCAACAATTTTTGGTCCTTTTGATAATTCTTATGTAACTCCTCAATGAAATTTTTATTCAAAGGTGTTCATGGTGATCTACTTCCCCGTAGTGAACACTGGTAACATCTGAGATTTTGAGGAGGGGGTGGGGGTGGGGGGGGTCAATTGTCACTGGAACTCAATCTGAGTTTTTAAAACGTCCCAGTCTACTACTCTGACCATAGTGCAGTACAAGTCAAGTTCAATATAAGAAACTGGCAGTCTTAACAAATCAGGTAGTTCGTTTTGGGAGTCATTTTACAAATACTGTATTTCCTCATATGCCCGGCTTTCACTAATTATGGCAGACGTTGATACAGCAGTAGAGATCAGAATGAAATGGGGGATTGAGATTTTCATTGAAACTCTGTAATCACCCAACATTTATTGGAGACACATTTTTGATAGAGGAACTACGGTAATTCTCTTTTGCTCTTTTTCATTTAATGTATAATAAGTATGCGTCATGCTTTGTGGTTAATTTCCAGTATCAAAGGATTCCAAGAATGTATGTTGTGCTAAGCATTGATTTTCCCACACTAGATTGAAATATATTTGCAAAAACTTGTGTTCATTTCAAACATAATGCATCCTCATTGGGTTACAAAGGAAAGGGCAGTTCCTCTGACTTAAAACAACAGGTATATTTCATTAATTAACAAAGTATTTACTATTCGTTGTTGACCAGCGGGGATAACGGGGGTATGTGAGCTTCACTCACTTCTTTCTTGTTTCCTTTCTGACTCTCTTCCTTGTCGTCGGGCTATCAACAATAATTCATGCTGACATCCACTCTCAATAGAAAGTGTTGAATTATATAATTATTTTTAGCAATGGCCAATACGACATCGTCTTTTGTTTATTGCCTAGCCATGTTGGAATCATTTTTAACACAATGCCTCTCTCTGCAGCAAAAGCAGAACAAATATGTGACACCGATTCTGATCCCATACAGTGATATCAAACCTGATATTAGATGTTGCATCAGAGATATGAAGTGGAATACCCACGTAGATGTTCACAATTACAAGTAATTAAATTACTTGGGTTATTTGAGATCATTATGCGACATTGTCGTATTGGCCACATCAGATATACACAAGACTATGAAAGGTTGGAATCCTCAGAGAGAATCACAGTCAAGCATATTCTGCTTGATTTCGGGGATTTCTCCACCACAAGGGAAAAACTGTTCCACGCATATCGGCCTCAATCCATATGTTCATTCGTTTGATTAAATGTGGTTCAGTTTTATAACCTCCTGAGCTAAACACCAACAAAGTCAGTTTGTGTACAAGAGCTTGTTACGACACAAAATATATATTTCAGTGAAGCTACATGTAACATATTCAAAGGGTCATATTTGAAATACTCCTAACCGGATGGTACCTGATTACCTATGTTCCCAACAAACAAGTCATAACAATATGTTCCAAGTCTCCTTGTGTATCGGTATTACGTGAAGGTACTCGTATATTTGCTGTATCACATTCAAAATCAAGTTGCAAACACATCTATCACCAAAATATATATCCGTAGATTGTATATGTGATGTAATAGCCAAAACATATCACCTGTCCCCTACAATGCGCATATGATAACGACAAGACCGCCTCCGTGGTCTAGAGGTAGAGCGTCCACCCGGAGAATTGAATGTCAGGGGTTCGATCCCCGGCCGCCTCATATGAAAAGACGTTAAAAGATGGTACTTGTTGTTACCCTGTCTGGCGCTCGACATTGAGGAGCTAAAACAAGGACTGGTCGGCTCGGAGTCAGTATACTGTGTCCGGGTGGGGTATTCATGTTTAACTGCGGCATGGTATCTCAGTGAGCTAGCACTACAAATCGGCATCAGTCCAGACAAGTACAAGCAGCCACATACACACACGTTCATGCAGGTCGCTATATAAGTGCAATAATCTTGGACGCGACGTTAAACCTGAAGAAACTAATTAATGTTATTACATACAAAGCAAGATCATTCATACCATTAGAATATAAGTGACAAATCCCTTTTCATAATCAAAAGAAATTTCTGCTAAAAACTGAGTCGATTGTGTGATTCCAATTTTATCATGTAAGCATGTATTTAATAACCACTATTTAATAGTGATAGCATGTGTTCGCATAAAGGTATCTTACGCAAAAGCGTATCTTACCCCACCGGTGACACCCATCACAAACACGTGATAAGGCAAGTTAGTTATTCTCCTGAAATGAACATGTGATTAAAGTCGAAATAGGGAATAGTGTCAGACATCACGTCAAATTTGGAAAAAAATGTCCTCCACATGTTTACCCTACAACTTTTTGAAAGTTTTTCTAAGGCCCTGTTACCCTGTTCAAACAACGTTTGAGCAACAGTCGTAGGACGCTCTTTGACATCTTCGTTGAAAAAGCAGGCTCGATTGCACATCTGTCACTTTGAATCTTTATGCAGAGATCTAAATAGAGGAGACGGCGTCATCGGTCTCTTTTATTTATGGTTCAGTCAGGTAAGTCAGTGGAAGGGAATTAACTATTTGACTATGATTGAACGATATCAAATACCGATACACCTGGACCTGAAGTTAACACCCAAATGCCCTTGTTATCAGTCCGGGCAGAAGTTCTGAGGCGAAAGTCTAAAGGATAACTTCAGCAGCGGAGCACAATTTGTGCTCATGGGGATGCCTATTTCTTTGCAATATGTCCTAGTCTTGCCTTACGTTATCAAACGCAGCATGGAAACGAGACATAGAACTGACTGAACGATCGAATCACCCTTAAATATATGCTCCTTACTGGCATGACGTTCTGTGATTATCAAAGGTAAATCCAATTAATTGGACTGTGCCTTATATGCAGTTGGAAAGGTTGCTTTTGCTTTGAAACTGTCGTATTCTTGTTATAAGAAATCACAAACTCGGTTTAGATATTTTTCAAAATATCAGCGATGTTTATTGTACAGATATATTTCCAACTGATATAGGATTTGCGGTAGTATCTTAAAAGCTGTGAAAATAACCCTACTGCATTGTTTGTGTTTTCGTAATGCGAAATAATGTGTGCAAACGAAATTACACCTTTCTTTTCGCAATAAAATTACATTCAAAGATCCTTCGTAATAGCTATCCTACGTGACTAATTAATCACGTTTTATGTGAGATAGTTACACATCAGAAGGAAGACGTCAATCGAGTTTGATTTAGAATGGTGACTCATTTACGTACAAAGCCGGATTATTCTTAAATGTTTATTTCAGGAATCATCTGAAGCCTTTTGTGTCTGCTACCTCCCGATACAGCTGTGCGCAGCGTTTTCACCCACCGTGTTAACATTCACATTCAGAAGGCTATCGGCTGACATTTGAACTGGAGCTTTTTGCAATCTAATATGCCTAAATTATTTTTGATGTAAGATCCAGGCCGACAAAAACATCAAAACACAACATTTAATACAAATAAATGTAGGAATCAAATGGGAATGGTATTATTGCAGTGTTGATTGGACGTCTATAGTATTCGAGATTGAAATGGAGTCGCTGGTGAGTCGTTTTAGGCACAGACATTCGGTGAAGAGTCGCGTTCCCATTGCTTGAAACCATGCACATCTAACGAAAGTTATAACGTCATTGTAGCTTAAACTATGTATTAAAACCTGAAATGGTGGCACTTTCCATTTAATATTATAGTATTATTTTAGAGTCAAAACAAGTAAAGACTACTGTTGTGATAAAATTAGTTTTCGGTTTGTCTGCCAGCCACAGTACTATGGCAATAATCATAATCACAATCATAATGGGAGGGCGTAGTTTGATTAATGAAAATATCAAATGTAGATTATGCAATGAGTTTAACAAGAGTGTCCAACACATTGCAAGTGTATTCCCAGCTTTGGCACAAACACAGTATCTTAAGCGACATGATGGCGTAGTTCGATCATTTTATTACCGTCTTCGCCATGCTTTTGGTTTTGACACAGAGGTCCATCCATGGTACGACCCAGAATAGGCAGAGGGCGTCATGGAAAATGATAAATACAAAATTCTTTGGAATAGGCCCTTTTACAGCCTTAGACGTATCTAGGCCAACAAACCTGATCTTGTCCTTTTTGATAAATCAAATGAAATCATTTATATCATTGCCTTTCTGTCCCTTTTGACACAAATGTGATTGGCAAGATTCAGGAAAAACGTGGCAAACATGCGGACCTCGCTTTCGAAATGTCACGCTTGCATCCCAAGTACCAAGTTGTCCGATTCGCCATTGTTCTCGGTGCCTTAGGTTTGACATCTCCCAATCTGTTGACAGACATTGGGAGAGTACCCGGATTTGCTGCCTGGAATACAGCCCTTCTGGCAATCTGGGTAATGCAGAAGGCTTGCAGTGTTGGGGACCCTTGACATTCTCCGACAAGGTCTCGGTGGGTTTGACTAGGCAGCTCTTCCTGGGAGAAATCCCATTCACTGTCTGGGCTGCGTGTAGAGGGGGCAAGGGCCCTGAGCTGATGGATGAGCCTAACCAGCCTGACTGTGCCAGGATCACCCAAACCCTCTTTGCTGCATTTCCTATTTTAATCTGTTAATAATAATAATAATAATAATAATAATAATAATAATAATCATAGTTTGCATTTATTTATTTTTAACTGTAATAATGATAATGATAATGATGTCAATAATTTAGAGGGCAGTGCAAACATAGAACTACTGTTTCATTCGCTCTCACCTGGTGTTGTGATATTGTGTATATGTGTTACTTTGTTACGTTTTTGCTTTATTTTAGCCCTTCTCGTTTTAGACTGGGGTCATGGGTTGCCAAGTTGTCCCTTATGAAACTTATGACCGTAGGTTCGAATTACGGATGGCCCTGATTATGTTTCTTTGTCAGCAACACACACCCATGCCTTTCAGCAAAGTGGTAAACGTTGAATATGTGCACCTTCCTGGCACATCAAGCTGACACGCCGTGATATAACTGAAATATTGTTCAAAGCGGCGTTAGACCAAACTCACTTCTTCACTCATATAGGTTGTCGAAATATATATTTTTTAAAAACCAGCCTTATGTTACCTGTGTCAAATATCAAATATAAAGATGTAGAACCACTTTTTTACGACTTTGTGTCAATATACATAATTTTCACTAAAACACATTGACACAAATCCCTGGCAACCCCCAAGATAATAATGGTTAATGCCCTAGTTAAACTCTGATTTTATTGTTTGTCAACGTTCACTTGTTTCACAATAAGTATTAACTGTAGATGTATCATCTAGCTGCTGCAAGAACCAACAACATTGATCATAGATTTCCAATGCCTCTGAAATATAGCATGCGCACAGCTAGCAATTAGACGCAATGATTGATTTCCAGTCAGTTTGATGGAAAAGCGGAACATGCAAAGAATATTTACATCTTGTACAAGCCAGGTCTAATTATGGTAAGACAGGATAGAAGCGCGTACTTTATGGCTTGAGGCTTGCGGCAATATCACAACCTAACGTTTCCTATCTACATATACTTCAGACGAATGGAAACTGCATTATGGATTCCTGAAAAAAGGCCTTAAGACTGCCCATGGATTTGCAGAGAGTGGTTGCTTTTTCGAGAATCTGTGTTTCATGTTGCTTGATGTGCAGTGGAAACATACAGGCGACCCTCTCATTAACACAGATAAAATGATTTTGTTTACTGCCACTAGAATTAGCAAAATATACTCCTCAAGGTAACCCGAAAACGAGAATTCCTGGTGGATCAAGAACCTGTCAGGGTTGTGCAAGCTGAATTAGTCTCGACTGGCGTTGCTAATGCATAACCTCTTGATGTCAATCTGCGTGGTTAAGGGTGTCTCATTTCTTTGAGAACCACGTTCATCTTTTTACTGTTTGAGGCAGCTTACGGCAGTATGCTCAGCATACATGTTCATGTAAATTTAGGTCGATCGTGTTCGAAGATACGAGGAGAACATTGCCAACAGCGTCAACTGGATTAACCAAATCAATTATATATATAACTGTGGGCGTTCTTTTTCTTACAAATGCAAGTGATATGTTCAATCTTTTTCCAAAAGCAGACACAGATGTCCCTTTTGTGTATTGCTTTGCAACACAATGTGCAGACCGCCTCCGTGGTCTACTGGTAGAGCGTCTGCCCGGAGAGCGGAAGGTCGTGGGTTCGACCCCCGCCCGCGTCATACCAAAAGACGCTATACAACGCAAAATACGTTAAAAGATTGGGTATTGGTGTTAAACTGCGGCATGGTATCTCAGTGAGCTAGCACAATTAAATCGGCATTAGTCCGGACTACTACACACGCGCGCATGCCCATCGCTATATAAGTGCAACAATCTTGAACGCGACGTTAAACCCCATTTCACTAAGTTCTGTCACGTAATTGCCAAAAGCTATTCACATGTTCAAATTCAATATACATTTGAATTATTCTAAGATGTGTAAACTGCATAACCCATGCACCTGGTCGTCAAATGTCCACATGGGTATATTGCTAAAACGGCGTAAAACCATACTCACTCACTCACTCCAATGTCTACGATCGTTGTCATTTTCAGTGAACATTAAATATATAAGCCTAGGCATCCTGGAATGCGGATATTCAATACATATAACTATTTATCCCGGACAGACAGCACCATTTTCAAGTTTCTTAATAGATCGCTGGTTTCCTTAGCGTCAGAGACGCAATGCCAGGATGATCACGGATTCAAAAAACAGATTCGCCCCGAATATGATCAATGCGCTGTGACGTGAAACACCATACCACACAGGTTTATCGAAAATTGTAATCGTCTTCCGGCTTTCCTTCCGCATACCGTTCACAGGCCTCATATAACTGAACTACTGTTACAAACGGTGTTAACCCCAACTCACTCAAAGTCATTGGAGTATTCAGGCCACTCCCACGTGACTAATTAACGTGTGTTCATCAAAAGTGAAGTCACATTAATTGTTTTCAAGTATAGCGAGATAATGCAATGGTTTCCTGCCAAACGTTAAAACAACAGCACTTTGGATATCACTCTTTATCACATTATTGAGTTAAGATGTTTATGTTTTTATAACCTTTGCACAGACTGTTTATTGAATCGACAAATTCTTCGAAAGAATCAGATGAGGTGGACATTTAAGTAGCAAAATATCGCTATACATGAAGCGTTCCGGCAACCAAATGATCGAGTGATTTTGGCCTAAAAGAGTTTGATTGCACACTGGGTGAGTTGGGTTTAACATCGCTTTGAAGAGTATGTCAGTTGTATCACGTCGGGTCAGCTATGTGTGAAAGGAAAGCCTAAACCGAAACGGGTATGGTGTTGACATATCTTGAAAAATAACCGGGGTTTCAGAGACACACCTGAGGAATTCAACTCATGCTAGCGGCTTATGGCATAATTGCCCCTGCACTCAAGTTTGTTGTGTGACACCGTGCGTTAGCTATATGCCGGTAATTTGTAAATGATATCTGGACCAGGCAATTCGGCCATAGAGATCATAAACATCGATCTACGGAACTGGGATACGATGACATGTATCAACCATGTCCGCTAGCCTGACATCCCGATCCAGTTAGTCGCCTCAAACGGCAACTTGAGTTGCTGAAGATCTTCATGGGGGTCACGCTGAAGAACGGTGTATAATATATAAATTCAATTTTAAAGAAGAACAACTAGTAACTTTCGTCTGTGATTAAACCTATTCTATTTATTTTGTTTCTTGTGTCATTTCAAGTATGGTGTCGTGAATATGTTAAACACTGACCGTACCATAGCCACAAGAAATCTCTGCTTAAAACACTAATAAATAGTGATGATTCGAGGTGCTCGCGAAAATGTAAGCTTATCCTGCCCCAGCGGTGGACCTGTGTCTTGAATATGTGTTCCATATTTCATATTGCTGTACAATAACTCTATAGAAACATATGAGTGAAGAAGAAAACAAATGTTTGCACAATGAACTTGCTCCAGAGATTGATAATTACCAATTTGAAATACATTGCAATGCTGTATTTCGATTTTGAGCCAATAATCGTTTGATAATCCGGGCACAGAGTCTATGATAAACGCTTTAACGAACCACCTGGAGAGATAATATTTATTTTTTAGCAGCAGAAAGATATCTTATCGTTGTGTGTTTGATTATAAGGTATTATTTTTCATGCAAATCAACACCAGAGCCGGTGAAATTGTAGTTCAGAACACCACTAGATAAATATTTAGAGATGCTTGTGAAAACTGTCGAGGCGGTGTTGTTATCACCTTTACCTTGATCGTGGAGCAAATTCACACGTCTTTTACCAGTTCAATATCTCGTTTTAAAACAGTTCACCTGCCAAAATACGTTAAGTCAATTGCGTAGGATTATTTTCATGATAAATACCTAAAGAACAAAAAAAATATGAAACTCATTTCGTTTGTCGATATTCTGAAATTATCATATACTCTTTATTCCAAAAAACTTTCAATATTAGGTAGGTATATGCTTTAGTGTACACGACCAGGCTAATTTTGTCGAACATTTGTTTACGGATTTTAATGTCGATAGACGTCCGTAGCTTTTGTTAAGATCAAGTTTGTTGTAAAGATTGTGTTTTGTTTGTTTGTTTTTAACGCCGCACTCGGCAATATCCCAGCTATATGACGGTGGTCTGTAAATAATCGAGTCTGGACCAAACAGTTTACTTTTATTATTTCACAATGTTTATGGTAGACATGTGGAGGACATTTCCAAATATGCAATTCCCTATTTTGACTTGTATCGTAAGTTCCAACCTTGTATAATCACTTTTTCATGGTAGGAGGCGACTAACGGGATCGGGTGGTCAGGCTCCCTGACTTGGTTGATGCATTTCATCGTATCCCAATTGCGTGGATCGAGGCTCATGATATCAATCACTGGATTGTCTGGTGCAGACTCGCTTATTTACAGACCGCGTTCATAAAGCTGGAATATTGCTGAGTGTGGCGTTAAACAACAAACGAACATTTTTTTATGATGATTCATAAACACATGCTCACGATATATATGAAGTCGGAATCGTTCAATCGACTCTGCTTTTGGCAAAGCTTTCTTTTGAATATGGAAAGGGTTTTATTTTGAAACACTGTGTATTTTGTAACATTTATTTTGAACAAGTCATGAATATACGTTTGTCACTGTGACCCCTTTTCGACACGTTCTAAGATAGCTGGCGTTCCAAGAAAGACATTTTCAAAGCCTTTTTGTCGTCGTGGTTGCTCGGTTCCAAATTAGAAATAAGAGGTGTCTAATTATGTACAGTTAGACAACCTTATGTTTCACTGTTGGTTTTTCTCCCAACTAGCTAATTCTTTGCTCAGTTATTAAGCATTCGGGCAGCGATTTATTTATTTCATTTTCTGTCATATTCTAGTACATACCAGTACTTGTGTCATGTGAGTAAATGTGTGCGTGATTGAGTGAGTATTCCGACTTCATTACGGCGGGTTGTAAATAATCAACTCTTGGCTAGGGAAATCACTGACTGAAAGCAAAAAGAAGACTCAATTGCATTTATACCCAATCTGTACAATCACTGAGCCTGATCGTGATCACCAACTGATCGTCATTTGTTGGCAAGCATAAGATATATTGGATCAATTCTGAAACAGATTTCCTAAAAGGAGTGTGATAAAAATATAACCACACTGTTCTATACTCCCTCCATTGACCACCATCTGATCCTTCTTATGACTGGAAATGAAAATATTAACTCTTCTATGTTAAATCTCACTGTCATATGTTTAATGGAGTTATGGATTCGGTTGCCAGGGTTATCGGTCAATATGAAAGTGGTCATGGTCTTGACTGTAACTGCCCTTCTAGTGGAATCTTAATGGCAATTGGAGCACATGGAGATGGCGTGTTTGTGTTTATACTTGTGTGTGTGTGTGTATATATTTGGTGTATATATACACCAAATCGTTATACCAAATATATGTATATTATCGTTGCGAAGGAGGTCGATCTCCGGCAATTCGAGTGATTTCTGTATGATGACCATTACAAATATGGATTGATTTATCGCAATTCAAATGCATTATATTATACTTAATGAAACATGTTGGTCAATCTTGTGATACAACATATACACACAGTTGAGTGAAAGTGAAACGTGATGCATTATTTGTTATGGTTGCACTAGTCTTATGTCATTGAAACTTGGCACAGAACGGAATCATACACAAAGGTACATGAACATGTTCAAAACGATACACTTTCAGAGCGGACGACGTTAGTTTAACAGACGCAATTTCTCGACTTTTGATTAATGTACATGATTATATTAGGATACATAAGTGTTAGATAGATACAGGTTGAATTAACATTGAAATTATTAGTGATAAAGAGGCTGTTTATCAATTTTAGTAAGTGTATAAATAATAAGTTGTTTCTAATTGCATACAATACACAAAGTGAATGAATTGACAATCACTTCGTTACTAACAATGAGTTGTATTCTTTCAGATAATGGCCACTATTGTGTACAACATATCAAACCACAGCACCGAGTCGTCACCTACAGCAGTGGAAATCAACCGATGGGATGATCTCTCCTCAGTACTGCGTGCTTACGTTCCATTTGCCCTTGATATTGACAAATATGTTACCCCTGTGTGGTGTGCCATAGGAATAATTGGAAACATTGTTTCAGCTAAGGTGTGGCTTCTCCGTCGAATGCGTAAATGCAACACCTCAGCATCATACCTGACAGCCCTGGCCATTGCAGACATAACATTTCTTATTTTACACATATTTTACGAACTTCAATATCCATGGCAACGTGGCGCTCTAGATTTACAAGGATGGTGCCAAGTTTGGAACGTTATGTACATAGCAACACAATACATATGTATGCTTCTTGTGTTAGCTTTCACAGTTGAAAGGTTTCTCTCGGTATGCCATCCATTTGAGTGTGAAAGATTTTCTCGATCATCGCGATCGCCAAAGGTTATTGTTTTGGTTTTGGCCTCATCATTTGCGATATCGCTGCCACAGGGATACTTCTGGCACATCGGACAGAACACAGAGGAATGTCAAGTCCGGGAAAATGACGACTATCAGCACAGTAGTAAGTTCTACATAGTATGGAACTGGACAACGGAGATGGTAATGTTCGCTTTGGTACCGATAATTGTCCTCATTCTCAATATCTGTGTATTGAGACAGATTAAGAGTGTGGGGAAACTCTACATTAGTGAGTCCGACTACCGAACGGCTAACGTTCGATGTACTGCAACCACAGTCACACTTCTCTGGATTTCCTTCTATCTCATCTTCACCAAACTCCCAGTCACCATTGTGTACGCTCTCCAAACCAGTGTCAAACTTGGCAAATCCATGCCGCTTGATGATATGGGCAATGACTGTACTTGGCAGAGCTATTTCTCCTACTTTGCTAGTAGGAAGATCGTGGAAGAGATTGCTCTATCCCATCATGCGTGTAACGTATTCATCTACTGTGCCACAAGTCGACAGTTTCGCCGTCACTTTAAGGCCTATTATGGAAGTCTTGCCTGTTCAACCACGCATACAGATTGTGAACTCGATGCCCCACAACCGCTCCAAGTGAAGAAGTGAAAATAATAGTGTGTTTTTTCTGGACCTTTTTTTATGGAAATATCTCTGGTTCAAGCAACTACACGATATGAAGCGTCCAGTGAAGATAACATGATTCTTAATATATGGTGAAAGCCATACAGCAGTCGAATATCTTGCACAAAGAATACTTCTTGTGACTATAAGAATTGTAAGGACAGAATCGATTTTGGAAAATTTCGTTTTTAACTCAAAGGAATTCAACCTGATGTATTCGAGTGAAGATGGCGTTAAAGCCATCAACAACATGTCACTAAACGACCATCATTCAGCGTGACAAGAGTATTGATTTGTACATGACGTTGGTTTTCTATTTACGCATGAAATGAGAACAATATTATTCAAGGAGAACTGAAAAAAGAAATAGAGTTAATTTCGAAATACACTTAATCGGTTATTGACATTATGTTGAAGCAAAAACATGGCCTTGCTCATCAGTTCAGACAGAAATATATGAAACATAAAAATTGGCATATTTAACAGATATGAAGAGTAGATGAATTATAACAGTATAACAGTTGATATATGGCAGCGAAATGGTAATGTATTTGAAAAGAAACAGCATTTAAACAATTTGAACTTAATACTGTATGCGAGCGAGTTGGGATAGACGCCGAATTGAACAGTTAATGACGAAAGAATGGCCAAAGTGACGCCAGTCATTGACCGGCACAAGCGCCGGCACATGTATGACGCTGTCAAACAAATACTCTTTATGGTGTATAAGGTCCTCACTAAGAGCCCACACTCCCTTAAATTCACTGTAATTGTACATGTACAAATTTTATCAACCATATTTATTTTTATCCATTTACGTTGAACCATTTTATTCAGAAGATACAATATATTTTTTTGTTCTATTTGGATTCATATGGATCAGAATAAACATACTTGGAGATATCTGACCTCGAGCTTAAGCATGTGACCTGGATCTTAAGAATGTATGAGGAGAAAGTCGCAAGACATGAAAATCATTAATAAAAAAGAACGCAGTCTGCCGTCTATATTCATGTTTGCGCTTAAGCTATGGCAGGGGATGCTTTCACAACGTTTGTAATGCACATTTGTCTTCTGTGAATAAAAACACTTTCGCTTCAACTAGTATGCTATAAATGTGATTGAGTACCTATCGTCATTCAGGCTCATTTCGATTCTATCGATTGCAAGTCTGCAATGATGGCAAATCGATCAAAAAGAAAAAGATTATTCCTCTAAATTAGTTCTTAAGCAAACAACTTTGTTTTCGTCTTGGTGGATTTGTACCTACTTGATTCAAGGATTAGACTTTGGGATCTCTTGACATAGTCCGAATAGCTCCACATAATTGCTTTCCACAGAATGCATGGCTCTAATGCCGAGCCGGTTTAATTTAATGTCTGCGGGTCTTCATGCCAGAACACGTGGCATCAAGAGCCGACATAACACACTCAGTGCAAATTACTACACGATTTGAGCATAGTTTTGATGCCACAGCAGAAAAGATCAGGGATTTTCAAGCTGAAATACTCTCTTGGTCTCATTAAATTTTAAATAGCGAACCTTTCAGAAAACACACAAATCGCTGCTATGATTTATAGTTAGACTGTATTATTCCAAACACTGAACAATGCACTAGAAGCACCAAGGCTCTGGTATTTCATTAGAAATCCTTTTCATTTTTTATCCATGATTCGAAACAGTGATAATTACGTCTTCAGCTTTTGTAGGAAAATACGGATCACGAGCTAGTGATTACGCCATTCTGAAAGAATGCTTCTATATTATGGGTAGACAATGAGTTCTTTGATGGCGTCAGTGAATTTTTGGCGGATGTTAACATGTTTCTGTTGGAATCAACTACCCCGGAAATGGAAAAAAAACTTGTTCCTATCTCTCGCCTAGAAACAGGTAAATCTGCTTGGGTTGGTTGTGTCAAAATACGTAAATACTCATTTCCTTATATTATGCATTTCCTGCTTTAAAGTTTCAATCTTGTTTTCGTCAACGGTGTTTTACCTCTGTTTTGTCGAAATTATTATTCCAATATTTAAGAATGTAAACGTAAACAATCCAGACAAGTATTTGTTGTAAATAAAGCTACAAAACCCTTACCATATTAATAAGAAACATCTGATTCCGTATAATATTCAATATACATGAGGCATATTTATTGTTCAATTAGTATTATTTTGTCATGTCTGTTGCATTGCCCTAGTTCTGTGCTCTAATGCTGTGTGTACTGATTCGTGGATTTTTATACCAATACACATAGCTATGGCACACATAATGGTTATACAAATATAATGTAGTAACTGTAAATAGAAGTGACAAAACCCTTTCCATGTTCATAAGAAAAATCGACCCGTGAAGATCCGGGGTAGAATAGGTCTTCAGCAACCCATGCTTGCCGTAAAAGGCGACTATGCTTGTCGTAAAAGGCGACTAACGGGATCGGGTGGTCAGGCTCGCTGACTTGGTTGATGCATGTCATCGATCCCAATTGCGTGTATCGATGCTCATGATACTAATCACTGGATTGTCTGGTCCAGACTCGATTGTTTACAGACCGCCGTCATATAGCTGGAATATTGCTGAGTGCGGCGTAAAACAACAAACCAACCAAAACCAAATCATAAGAAAAATTGATTGAACTAATCTAGACTCTTATCATGAGCATGAGCTTACATGTATGAATCACTATCAAATAGTGGTGATATCAGGTGTTCACTACCGGTGGCATCCGTCACAAACACATGCAAAAGCAAGTCAATCGTTCACCTGAAACATCTCATCTACGTGTTTACCATAACACCGTTTTGAAAACTTTACTGAAGCCTTGTATGGTGTAACCTTGATCAAACAACCTCTCAGCAATTGTCTTATGACGATCTTTGAAATCGTGGTAGAAAGAGTATGATCGATTGTCCCTCAAAAACTGTGAAATGTAAACACCAAAGGCTTGAGCCGCTGAAGTATTGCTCGACATAAAGGGAAAGTTAACTATTGGAAAGTGGAAGTCATCTCTCTTGACATACAGTCTTGTGGAGAGTGTTTTGTCACTCTGAATCTTAATGCAGAGATCTGAATATGAAACAGATGAGGCGGTGACACTGGTCTCCTCTATTTCTAGCTCAGGTGGGCATATCAGTGGAAGGGAACTTGATAGTTAATGAACGATATAAGATCATCGATATACATTTAGCTAATCTTTAAATTCTTGGTTAAAATTACCTTTGTTTTGACTTTGCCATTCCGAGCAGAAATTCCGACTGTTGCATACCGGAACAAGCAAGAAAGGGAGCACAATTTGTGCCCTTGGGGATGCCTACTTCTTATCTAAATGTCTTTCCACGAAATTATACATAGATGTAATCAATCAGGAAGAACAGCATTTCACACATTGTTTTCTCAGTAAACAGTTAACAGATGACATTTGTTCTCATATCTGACAAATTGTCCTGAATCTCGGAGGATAGATTTGTAACTGTATCTACGGTCGACAGGTTGTCCAACTAATTCCCCATGGATCAAGGACCCCCTTAATGTTTGTAATGTTGGATAGAGGTGTACAAAGTTGAAAATTCAAATGTTTTGAAATACTTTAACTTGGATCTTTTCTGAGACTGTTAAAAGTCAAGCAAATCCTTTGAGTTTGATAAAGTCCACATGGTAATGTCTGAAATACTTTCTGTGAATATATAGAAAGTCCTTCTTTGAATGTTTAAGGATTATTTTCATCATTGAACCAGGGATTTGGTGGTGCTGGACCCAACAATATCTCTCTCTTTGTAGTTTTTTTTAATGAAGATTTGGAATCAAGTGTAAAGTTTTCGTTGATAGTACTGATGCATGGTCTTGGTAGATTTCTTCATCAGTTAACATACTGGCCTCATATGTGGCGTTGTTTGTGATATCACTTATACCAAGTTCTTTGATCAAACAATTGATGTAGTTCAATCTTACATACAATGATTACTAGTATGTTATTATATATAGTCTTGTTAGTGGGAACAACTATACACCTTTCATGTAGGGCTGCCCCGTAATTTGGATGACAGCTGACGGGAAGAACCGGTTCATTCCAATTCTATTTCCTCTTTTTCAGTTTGTGTATTCTACCAATGACAACACCACACACTGTCTTAACCCATTCTGAAAGACATTCAACAGGTTCCTCTTCCTTTTTGGTAGAAGGCTGCTCACAATATTTTCGTCCATATTTGAATAACTAGCAAAGGTTGTTATTGTCAACAATTGAGGTGTCACCCGTGATTACATGCCTTTCAGGTTCATAGCAGTACAGCGAGTCTTTGCAGCCACACGTAGTGGGATTTGCACTATGAGCCGCCAATTCTGCAACACATTCTTTATCACTGAACAACCTTGATAAAGTGGTGTTCGTAAAGCAGTAAAATGGTTTCTTCTAGCATCAATATTACATTAACACAGTTGTCAAAAATGAGTGATTTGGTTCCTTAAACACAGAACTTTAGAAAGGGCTACTCGATTTTCACCACATATTCACCTGGTATGCAGCCATTGTAAGATACTTATCCTACCGGAAACGCATATTGCATGTGGACTTTGTCGACTTTATAGGTATTTGATATTGTAAACAGAGCTAAATTGTGGAGTTGTTTGAAAAATAAAGGTTTGTTACAGCAGAGGCAAAATGTTTCCTATGTTAAATGAATGTATGCAATGGAAAATCAAGTGTTGGCTGCGGTGATACTAGAAGTGTATTTTGTGATTGTCTGATTTAGCTAACGTGTCCTTTTCTAATTTTTCATAAATGAGTCTTATGTTGACATCATACCGTCTGGTAGACAAACCATCCAACTCTTCCCTGATATAATAGAACTGTTCACGCTACGTTTTGCAGATGATGTGATTTCGATGTCTATAATGGGTCTAAGGAAGCAGCTGGATATACTTCCTGAATACTCAGATGAATGGAAACTTATTGTGAATCTTGATAAACGAAACAGTTTTGCTCTACTCGGTGGTGGTCCTGTGGCCGCAAGCGAAAACCAATACCTTGGCACATAGTTGACCCACACACGGATTCTGAATAAGTCTGTATCTGTAATTAATCTTACTACCAGAGCACAGAATGACCTGTTACTAATCCACTCTTTTATTCCTAAGCTTAGAGTTATTTCTCAAATACACCCTATTTTACTATATGGATCTAAGATATGGGGTTAATACAATTGAAAAGGTTAATATCCTCGCTTGTAAAAGGTTCTGGACGCTGCATGGATTTTCATAACATCATTATTTATTTTAGCCTTGGACTGAATGATCTAACAATTAATATAGGAACAATCTCATCAACTGAGAAATCCCTAAGGTCTTGCCCATTTTGTAAAATTGTTTCGATTTATTGCTTGTTTGCCCTGTATATAAAAATCGAAGAAACAAGTACACAACGCAGTGGCTTTTATCTCATTGTAATGCTACAGGATTGTCCCTTTATACAACATTAACAAGCTAAGTACATACATTGTGCGTTGCCGTTACGAAATGAATGGTTACCTTGTCTTTGTATTTCATAAAAAAAGAGAGTTGTATATGGGCCTGTGGCCTTTCATACAATAACGAATAGAATTGAATAGACTGTCAGTCACTAAAGCAAAGTGTTACAGCTAACATTGCAGCTTTACTGTACATTCAGGACAAAGTCATTAGAACAAAGCCAAGGCAGTTTGCAATCAGGTTCATGTAGACAAAATATAAATATGCAGCATAATAATTGGGTTGATAGCAAATGATACCATATTGCTCAGGGGATTAAATAAGAGAGTGGCAGATGACCTACCGGCGTGTAAAAAAATACTACTTCAAGACATGTTGCAAACACAAAAGCAAAACTCTTCCGAAATTGATAATGGTTGTTTAGCCCAAACTACAGTTGTGCAGTTTTGGTCAGATCACTGCTAATGTTATCATGTGCTAACAATTTGATATCTAGTAAAGATATCGAAGAATTCGTTTAGCACTTAAACACAAACTTTAAATAAATATAAACTCTTCATTTTAACAGTTCTTGAAAATGATTTGAGACTATGGAATGCAACCTTTTCTGCCAGTAGAGTTCTATTTGACTGTTAAGTATACCCTAAAGATGATATGCTTTCAAATCATGTAATTAAAAATGGAAAAAAGTATTAGAGAATGACCTGAAAGGCGTGAATCAGACTGCATCCGGTTCGAAAGCACACACGCTACAGCAATTTGCGAATAGGTTGACAATATTAACAACGATGACTCTTGTCACAAGAAAGCGGCTTTAACTTCCAAGTACCATGATCCAGTGACATTTTAGGGACACCACACAGTATGTGTCCAGCGTGTTTTATGTACACAAATGATACTGCATCAACACAGGGAATACAGATATACCAGACAACGCTGATTGTCGCGAATTTCAGGAAAGCAATTTTAGTTTAATTTTCCCGGTCACCAATCCACTCGGCAGGATATACAGGATTAGTCATTTCACCATGTCGCAACACTGACATACATGTAGATTAACACGATTAACTTTAGCACACCCACCAAGAAATTTAATCAGTGCCATGTCTCTCTGGAGCATCGCAAATACACGTTTCCGACATTATTGTACGTCTTGGGGATCAGGTACGCGTTATTTGTTGTTAATTACAAACACCGAGAGTAAATAGCGGAAAAAGTCAGTTACATATACAGAGATAGAGACAACAGTAAAAGACATCAACTTTGTTTTGAATAGTTTCTAATAAGAGTGAGTAAGTGTGTAAGTCGCTGTTTTAGCTACAATCCAGCCACATGACGTCAGGAACACGAAAAATGGACTTCCGGCTCTGTTTACATCGCTCGTCTGTTTTCGATTTGACGAACCAACCTTTAGCCAATCACAGCAAAAAAAAGTGTAGGTTTCCGTTTTCCAGAAACCTTCCGGAAACCTTCAGCAACCTTCAATTTTCTAGTTAATTTTCAGATACATTTTATGTGTTTCACGCTTAATTGAACACAATGCACCCCCAAAGTTTTGACATTTTTTAAAAACATTTCCGGAAGGTATCGCGGCCGGATTCAAAGTGGGAAGATTTCCGGAAAACGGAAACCTCACTTCTTTTGCTGTGCCTTACAGTGAGGCTATCCCACAATCCCAAGGAACAAATCTTCAAATATATTTACAGAATGTATGTAGTCAAATATATTTACAGCCTCTGGTGGATGGTCCAGCATTTTATGCAATGCAACACATGTAATGTTATTGGCTTTCAAAAATGAAATATTCACCAGTTGTAAAACATTTTCATGTCATGGTCTGCATTAATAAAAATTAAGGTCATAGTCGTATAAACATTTATGTCACAATACAAAACGGGGACTAAGTTCACGACTATCTGTACTGTTAAAAAGGGTTAAAAAAAATAAGGTCATAGTCGTATAAACATTTATGTCACAATACAAAACGGGGACTAAGTTTACGACTATCTGTACTGTTAAGGTGATGACACTAGGTGTTAGCGAAACGGTTGATTCCGACTTCATCATAAGCAAACTGACCCATATGACTTTATATGTACACATTAATACATCTGTACGTCACAACTTTACCAAAATAGACTATCGAATCCAGACCAGAAAGAAAGAACATATATTGTAATAATGTGGTATTTAGTCTTACATTTACTAACAGACTATCGTTATATACTTGTACAGCTTTGGCATTGCGACTTATAACAACATTACCTCATTCATTCCAACACTCAGGCTGTCAGGAAATATTTGCTCTTTTCCAAACTAATATGTATTAATGTTTATAACGTTGACTGCAATGGTTTCTTTACTATTCCCTAAGCATGACCTCGAATGAAACAAATTGGAAGGGTTTACAAAGTTTCTCACGACCTTACGGCGATTAAATAGAACTTCATTACAGCAAGGTTATGAAATACAGGCAAAACCATTCAGATAACGATGATATTGCGGAAAATGAACGATGATTAATGAGTAATAAACAGGACGCTGGCGATATGATGGATTAAGTCTAGGCTTAGCACATGCATGATGGTATTTTAACATAAAACCTGTTGCCCTTAAAGTTTTAGTTTTAAACATGGCTATTATTTACGTAACAAAAACAACCAAAAATTACCTTTGCCTTACTTTTCAACTGAGTATTGGGAATAATCAACTGTTATGTTTTCACCTTTCTGAGCATTAATCCCGTTTTAACCATTATGATGCCGTCACGCTATTGGTCTTGGCCATGGTGTTGGTTCTGAGCCAAGACTTCACTGGCCGCTCTAAAGTCTATTTCAAACAAGTAAAATTGATGCAGTTATGGATCATTATGCAAAGTTGTAGAGAAAATATACATCAACCATTACATGGTTTAAGAAATCTCTCGATACTGTTGATTCCGGCAGTAGAATCAAGTAGAATACTTTTGCGTTGTAGTGTAGGATACGGGGAACGCAGTCTGCCTTGGAATAACCTCTGGCAATGATGTAAGTAGTGTACACGTGTGCGTATGGAAAATTGATGATCACCTTCACAATGCCAAGATCACCTACATCTAATTACGTTCCTAACAATTGCTGCAGCTAATTGCTGTTGACAAGTTTCATGTGGCTCAATGCTCCGGACACCTGCTTCATGTCGTATTATCACACCATTGCGGGGATCGCTAATTATAGTGTCAGTGACTGCATCGTGCAAGGATTATTTTCCTGTCTCGTATACGGTGACTCCAGAAGGTACCGTTACAAGTGGTATGCCCCCATTAACACATTTCCGAAATAAATAAAAAATTGCAACGGAGAAATGTCGTTTGAATATATCTCGACGTTTTCGGGATTAACGAGGTCACGATAACCGGGATTTCTCTGAATAAGGATTTTGACTTACAATTTGAAAATCAGGATGGTGTGGAGAAGCCTTTGCTATTTGATCCGTTAGAGAATTGATGGGAAGGTACACACTGTAGTAGTTTAAACATCGGGGTCAGCAACATCGACTGCAGCTGCTGCATGTGTATCACAATGTCCTGTGCTCTAATGAGTGTTGCAAGGCACTCAATCTGCTAAGACACAGCTGACCTTTCTCGTGATCGCTCACGCAAACAGCGATCGTATTCTCCAGTCTTTTCAAACCACTGAATAAACAGCCAGAAAAATATACATGTGGTTGTAGGAATTGACAATGCAAATAGGCTCTGATCAGCAGACATTCACCTTCAATCGTTGAGGTTGAGCTCGACATGAGGCATCACCTCACCTACCACTCACGTGTCGGGTTAATTATGGCCATGCTATGCGCCCTTTTACGGCCACCGAATTGTAATGAAATGAGCATATCCAAACCACCCTTGACCTGTGTACTTTGTGTTATCCTGAAAGTGACAGACTCATTACAACCTCATCACAGGTGGCGTCTTCACAGGTCAAGGGAGGAAACTAGGTCAACGACCTGACCTTTCGAGCAATAGAGGTTTTGACGAAAGGAAAAGGTTTGACAGTTGTTTAATTTCATGTCTCCTGTCGTCTAAAATGTTCCATGCATATTATTATTGTATAATATTGTATTCGTAGTTATCGAGATGCCGGAAACAAATGAGATGCGTGGTTATTGTCACAGCAGAATTTAAAGTTTTTACACGTAAGTGCAATCGGTTTTGTACTATAATGATGTCATAGTGTATGGTTACTCACGCTGGAATAATAAGAAACTATTCCAAACTTATTATACATATTTGTAAAGTAATACATCCATGTGCGCTAATATCTTTTCGTTACAAACGAATTTACGAAAATTGGTGTTAAGGCTTGTAAATGATATATAACATTGCTTAGGATTGTGAATTATATAGAAAACAAATTTACAATTGTTTAGTCATCTAATTAAAGACCTTATTATTTTGCATGCGTTAAATTTTACAAGTAAGTTCAGCTGAACATTCCTTCCAGTGTCCAAGTCACGTTCATGCAACTCATTTACTGATCCCAAAGACTCACTCACTGGTGATACTCAGTCGACTGTATTCAAAAGACAAGTACCTTTACACGTTGCATTGTAGATATTCTGAGTCTTAGGTGTCTAAAACAGCTTTCACGGTTTTTTTTGTCTAACACCAAATTATTGAGATGTTGTTATCACATGAGCTATATAATACTTTAGCATTGCCTTGTTCATAATTATGAGACGTACTGAATATAAAAACAAAATTTAAATCTGGAAACGGACAATGACTAATTGATTGAGAGTTTCATCAGTGATTAATGTCCATATGGCATCCATCGTTTTTTTCTAATGGTCAATGAACAGAATTTGAAACGCATAGAAGACAGCCTTGTTATTATGGGTATTACTGACCACTTTACAACATAATTTGCTTCTACTTAGATTCCACACTCAAAATAGATTCATATCCAAATGTCCTGAAAACAATGCTTTTCTTCTGAATATACTACTTGGGAATCCCCATGGGGGTTTAACTTTGAACACTGACTTTTTTTATACATGTACATGTATTTATAAGATTAGGCTAATTACTGGTTCTTCTTCAGACTAATTAACCCTTTTAAACAAAAGCACAATTGTCATGTTTCATAATATACATATACATGTACAATGCGTATTATTAGTAAACATACACGAGTATAATAGACCATAATAGAGAGGATATTAATGGCGTAAACACAGGCCATATAATCAGACAAGTGTGAAGGTATTAACAGTCTAGAAACCATCTTAGAGCCGGCAATTTGTCACATCGGCTCCCTCGACGTCTAATCCTACTAACAGAAGATGGGATGAGGAATATTAGCACTGTATGGCCGCAGTGAGACCATGACATTTCTAGTAGATGATGGAGATTTATACAGACATCTTGTATAATGGCTTCAGCCGCCGTCAAGATACCATGTTGGAGGCAAATATGATGTATAGCGAACATGATGGCATTTTCCGAGAGTAAGGACTTTCCACTTTTTCATATTCTCATTTTTGCTGCACATTTTCAATATCAAAATGTATGTGAATAAAGGTTTTCGTCGAAATACTTTAAAAGTCGGGATTTGGTACTGGGGATCAGAAGCTTCAAACTGACGTTTTTACTGACTACCATTTACGAGAGTGATTCCTGTTCATTTTGTATTAGCACAATGCTTACCATCAAGATAAAATCGACAATAGCTTTCAGTGTTTTAAGGGATAAATACAATGACCTTTTACAATAAGTACTATCCTTCCTTGTTTCTCGTAGTCTCGTAGGTCAATTAATAGTGGAGTGTTTGTACTGAACCTCGTTTAAGGGCAATTTGTAAAATAACTTGGTCCCTAGGCGTTACTGAACATGGCAAAGATCATAAACGTAACAAGAGAATGTAGTTTTACCATCTGTTTTTTTCTATCAGTCAATCTATCAGAGACATAAATGAAGTACCAATATAGACAATACATACACTCGGGCTCGAGCATTACATTAAGTTACATGGACTAATCCCAGAGTTAGACAACCCTCATGTTACTATCGGGTTCCCTAAGAACTACAACCTACATTTCATTTGAACAACGTGCCAGAACATCTGGAGAGTACTGTCATCACAGACGCCTCTTCCCGATCACAGTTAATGAGCACAACATAATGACTCAAAACTCCGATAAGAGCTACACGTCTACAATCACACTGGTGAGATGTAGTTTGCTTGTGGTGGAGAAAGTTGTGTGTACTTATATCAACCATTTGATTTAAAGGGATGTATTTATCATGATGTTATTTATAAATCGCGTATATAAACTGAAGGGCAAAAGAAAATTTACACTGAATATCGTGTTTCTATTAAAACTGCAGTCATTCATTGAAACATATTTGCTCAAATACTAGCTCGGTTTACATGAATCGCACAATATGAGTGAAGTGCGTGCAAAACTGAGAAAATTGTAAAACTAGGGTGGCAGAGGGTTGGCAAATTGCGTGCAATTGGCAATACAGCTTGCCCAATGCATGCAATGGACAGTGACGTGTATGAGTTTAAAAAATCTTATTCACAGAAATCTAAAGGATCTATTCACCGAGATATTTGACAAAGGTCTGTTCACTGAATTGTTTTCACACACGGGTGCATCACTATTAAATCATAAATTACTATGTATATGGTTTCTTAACTGCTGTAAATAGCTTCAGGTGTGGTTGTAAAACTTCTCTGTCCGGGATTTGAACGAGAGAGGTGAAGTCGTGAAAGGGTTTTATTATTTTGGTAAATTGTAAATAAGCTCCCTTACTGCCATGAAACGTAAATATATTTATGTATGATCTTCATATGCCATTGTTTGTGATAAGAAAAGCAACTATAGCTATATATATATATGGATGGATGGATGTTTTTGTTGATGGAAGAGGTCATGTTTATAGAGGGGAATACCTGGTGCTTGGATGAATACGTGAGGTCCATCCATATTGTTATAGGACAGTGTATTTTATTGTTTAGCAATAATTGTAACTGTATTGCATTGTTTCTGTAGAGATTCGATAGAAGCTCATTTCATTGTATTTGGACAATGATTAGTTGTCCGGAATGTAGTAACTATAAAATGCAAGCAGTGGTGGGGAAGTTACTATATTTAGATGCTAGTGTGATGTGTAAACATTCGGAATACCATGGACTGAGACAGAGCGTTTAAATACATGTGGAATATTATGTGATGTGATGGCACTGTGAGGACATTTCTAGAAGCTAATTACACTGAATATAAGGAGACAAGAGCTTGCCTCGATTATATTACAAACATCACCACTCACACATTTCAACACATGTTTCACAAATTACAACACACATTTCCCTGCCTCGGCCATCTCGGAAGCTTGACTACTGTCGTTGCTGGTTGAATATATTATTACCAATGACCTTTGCTTTAATCACACTGACCACTACCATCATAGTGCATATTGCCATTGGATATTGAACTTCCAAACTATTGTGCATTGGAATTTTTTTCGCTGTGCAGTACTTTGTGATAACCAGAAATCAAGACTGGTGATCAAAAATAGCAATCTTAATGCTCAAGAATACAAGTATCAGATTACTCAGTAAGTTGCCTTCTCATTTGTACGTGGACAGCCACAGGGAACACTGCTGCAACATGACACTGCAATGCCTCATACATCGGGAAGCGTTCACGAGGCCGGGCGTTGTCATAATGTTGAATCATTGCGTAATTTTGTTGTTTTTCTGAGTGGTTGTTGTCAGCACGATGCTAAACAATGCATATGGAATCCCATTAACGCACATGTTTTTATACCCATTCTTCGTTAGTGAAATGCATGGGGCTTGCATAAAAGTCAACTTTTGCATTGAATGCATGCTTTTCTGCAGCAGCTGCGTTTTTGTGACTTCATTCGATACATGTACTACAATACTGAAAACCAAACTTTTCTTGTTTGAAAAATACACTAAAATATTGGTGTCACAGGAACTTTTGTTGTTGAGTATATATGAGCGCTAGTTATTTTTATATGATATTGGCAATAATATTGCCACGTTATAGATGTCCGAGAAAATGTCATGACACGATGTGTTCGTTTAACAATGGAAAATATAACTGGGTTTCTTCTGTTAAATGACTAATTAACGAGTTGGGATTTTGATATGCATGGCAACGCCAAAATGTAGATTGTCCCGAAATGTCCATTTCTATACATGTAGCTCCAAAATGGCTCATTGATATGTATATAGACAAATGGCAGATTTACATTCGCACAAAATGCTTAAAATGTCCTTATTAATCAGAGTTTTAAACAGAAGAAGTATAAGTATAGAATTGCAATATCTTCAGTTGGATACTCATCACATGTTTTGAATATATAAACAAGGAGGTGAATGAAAATCACGCAGGAAAATTGAGTGTAATTTACAGTTTATAGAAATCGAGTGCCGATTTGTTCTCATATGCCCATTTCCTAACAATGTTTACATTGTACATACCTAGCTTGGTTTATGTACCAATCTCCAGTTTAATGAAATAATGTCGTTTGTAAATTTCAGTGTAGGGGTATAAGTGTCGTTAACAGCTTAATATTTCCTTTTATGAACGTCAATTTCGCGGTCCAATGGAAAAGCCGCATATCGTGTAAACTTCATATATAGTGCACATCACCTTATATATTTCATGCAATTAAGTTCACAAATAATAACACATGTAAACAATTAAACATTACTTCTGTGCATCTACTCTCAACTCAGATTTATATACACATGCACACAAGTTAAGCGCCACCATATTCATAGTCTCTTGATTTCACGTGTGGGAATCAGAAATACGAAATATGATGATGTATGACTGAATTAGGCCTCCATAGTTTCATGATCCTAAATTTGTCCAGATACCACAAAGAAAGCGTGCTTTACGTGTTGCTGCAGTTCCCCTACCCTATAAATAGTGAAATTCAAGTTTCAGACACGTGGTTGCATTTTGCTCCTGTGTGAGATTCCCCTTCCAATAGAGGTTGAAAATCAGCCATGGTGATGCAAAAGTTAACGAACGCTGAAAGATGGCAAGTGATAGGCATAAAAAATGCTGGCATGTCATGCAGGGCCATTGCAAGACAAATGGGTCGTCATCACAGTGTTATCACTCGTTTGATTGTCAAACATGGTCAAAGCAATGACGTCAATGACAGGCATAGGTCTGGTAGGCCAAGAAAGACCTCTAACAGAGTGGATAGACGTCTTTTCAGGATAGTCAGACGAAATCCATTTGCCACGTCAACAGATTTAAGATTTCAGTGGATTACCCATCAGAGACTCTCGACGATGACCGTAAGGCGTCGCCTCAGAGCGGCTGGTTATAACGTCAGAAGACCAGTAAAACGTCCTCAACTGACCTGAGAGGCACATGCGGAATCGTCTGATATGGTGTCGTGCCCGTAGTCGATGGAACTTGGCCAACTGGAGAAGGATCCATTGGTCTGACGAGTGTCGAATGCTACGAACTGTTGATGGTCGAATACGTGTTTGGGGGCAACGTTTGACTCGTTTTGCATCCAGAAGACCTTAACATGTGTGTGTGTGGCGGGGGGGGGGGGGGTCTCTCATGATATGGGGTTGTGTTTCCTTCCGCTGCAAAATTCCGCTATTGACAATTCGTGGAAACCTGAATGGCCAACAATACCAAGATGCCGTTCTTCGTCTAGTGGTAGTCTCTCATTTTGACAACCATCCTCTTCAGACAAGACCTGTTGACATGGAAGTGGACTTGAAGCTGCACTTCATGAAGAATGGATCCGTTTGCCTCAGAGAAGCATTCATCGACTTGTAATGAGTATGAGGCGTAGGGTTGAAGCTGTGGTCAATGTCCGTGGATCATACACACGTTACTGACGTTTCTGTCTTGCAAAAGACTCTGCACTCCCTAGGGTGTCTATGTGACACCTGATATAGTCTGCTGATATCATGACAGTTACATGACAAAAAAAGTTTTTCAATGTTTTCTAATCCTTCAATTTCTGGTCTTCGGTAAAATTCCTTTCTGCTCATATTCTTTTGGAACACAAGATAAACTTGCTTTGGGAGAACTTTTGCATCACATGAGGTTTACATATACGGCTCATAACAATCGTACATCTCGTTATTAGAGTCATCATTAAGTGCCAAAAGTAACAGCTCACAAATATGGTGGGTGGCGCTTAACTTTTGTGCATGTGTATACTATAGGCATGTGGCTTTCCAGCATTTCCGTAATAAAGACTTGAAACAGAACATTTATGACACGGAATTAGTCAGTATACATGAAGATCAAAGAATTATAAAACAAACCACTGTAACCCGTAGAGACAGCCTTTAACTGTGTAGTCTTATGGGCAATGCTATTTCAACTCTAAAGACAGTTAACTATAGATCCCCGGGACGCGTTTCTTCCTTCTTGCAGGGTTAACTAGATTAAGTCCCAACTTCTTACAGCTACGAATATCTGTGCTGGGGATAACGCATCCCTTCGCTATAATAGTAATCAGCAGCGCTTCATTTCTTTCCTATTGCTGAACTGCCACGAAAATCACATTACAATTTGCCTGCTATTGCTTGCCAATCCCATGCACGAAAGACGCTGCATTCAAATTCTAATTCTGCCCCGAAGACATTGCGGTTGCCTGATGTAAAACGCTATTTTCTGAAGATGCCGCTTGATTCCACATGCCGTAGACAAGAAGACGTCGAACATTTACTGAACTGCATTATATTTCATATGTTTTGGGATCATTAAGAGCTGGTAAATCCAGATTTAGTCCCGATTTAATAGGATTCACAACAAATAGTTTTAGTGTTCGCGAACGATAACTTCAAAGGATTGTTTAAATGTTCTGTTCATGTGAAAGAAATTGATCAAAGACATCCAGAGTGAAAATATTTCAGTTTCCAAAAGCATTGATTATTCATTGAACCGTTTTTATAGATGCATTTAATCAATGTCATAAAAAATATGTGGAACTGTGTTTGAGATCTGCTTTTGAACAAAAAAAACCCTGGCAAATTTCACCTGCTTATAAAACGAACAATTTGAAATCAAACATGTTCACAGCTAAAGGCGCCACATGGATATTTATTTTCCATATAAATACAGGTTTTAAGAAGGAAACTTGACTTCAGTTATAGTTCTATCCTGAAAGCACATATTAAAAATATTACTACGGCACTGTAGTTCACCTGGTAAATTCAAAGTCATACACCTAGGTAGACTGAAAACAAGGTTGTAAGGGGAACGAGTTGCTTCGTGGTCTGGAGCTTATCAACCCTTAATGAGTTGCGTCTCTTAACCCTGTCACTAACCGCGGGGTTCGAATCCCACATTTGACCCGAATCCCATATTTGAATAACTGACGAAGCTTGTTATTGTCAACAATAGAGAAGTTACCTGTGATTATGACATTCAGGTTGGCAGCCACATGTAGTTGAAATTACATCATGAGCTGCCAAGTCAACGTCCTATAATTGAACAACCTGGATGAAATTGTGTTCGTTTAGGAAAATAAAATTATTGGTGGTTTCTGAAATTTGAAATATTGTGGGACATTTTCGGAACCTGATTTTTATCTGAGAGTGTTACTTACATTTAAGGCATCAGTTCTCTCATTATCATCCCCTTCTGGTTGGTTCTGTGCAAACGTCCATTGCTGTCATGTAAATATTTGACACACATTTCTGTGCCTTTATAGTAGTTGCTTCTTGATACAATGACGCTCGTGCAGCGACTGCCACTGATATTCACTGTTTGAACTGTTTCGGGTGAGCTTATTTTGGTTCCTTTATATGAGGATAAATAGCATCACTATTCCTTTACGGATTGTGTTCCATCGTATTGTGTCGTGTGATAATGCTGTGGTGGAATTTACAACGTTCACTGTTGTAAAAGATTAAAACCTATAAGAATGAGTTACAGTGCATTGAGCAGAAACTATGCTAATATTTCTTGTTTACAAGTCTCTTAAACCACTTACAACCGCTTCAGTAAGCCATAAAGAAGACACATCCCATCTTCAATTCAACTTTTATTTCCCAGGCAGCGTCAACATATTACACTATTTCCATTATTTGTGTGTCCTGGTGTGTTAAGGGAGTCGAAGAAATGTCAACGTGCAAACATGATGTTCCTTATTTCAATTTCATTTCTCTCATTTCACCAATAGCTAATTATGCTGATGTGAATCCAGATCAAACACTTGTGCATTTGTCCCATGTCTGGAATTTCGGTAACTTCATTCTTATTTACTACTCCTTGGTTCTTCGTGAATAATGGTAAAACTAATTTACTGACAATCAGGGACCACACCTTTATTTCCTCCCTTTTTTGCGCGGGATGTGATGCAAGGCGGTGTGAATACGACATAGAAGGAGGACCTGTATGATTCAGTACCACTGCTCGTGCGGTCGGGGCGGCGGGGTAGCCTGGTGGTTGAAGCGTTCGCTCATCACGCCGAAGATCCTAGTTCAATTCCCCACAAGGGTATAATGTGTGAAGCCCATTTCTGTAGTCCCCCACACCCAGTTAGTCAGCCTCGTGAGGATGATCTCTTCCGTAGGTCACATGTCACTGAGACAACTTTTTGTGAGAATCCGTCGAACTCAAACTCTCATCCTTTGGACTGGCAGCCTGGCCAGCTGACCGACGACTGCGCTATGTCTACACTGTTGAACGGAATGCCTAAGACGTTAATGAAATGAAAGAAAGGGAAGAAGTGGTGACGGGCACTTAAGAAGATTACGTTAACTTATGGTTAAAAAATCATTATTATTTTGCCTTTACGCTCAATTGAATCTGCTTTGGCAGATAATCGAGACTGATAATTCTCTGGCGTTGACATTTGATAAGTATGTCTACAGAGGTCCCGTTCCTACCGAATGGTAACTTAGGTATGAAACGATCTGACGGGAACTGAAATCGGATCCAGGCGCCAGTCGCTGAGTTCATGAATACGCAGGAATTACGGTATTCAATCGTTTGTTGGGTGTTTTGGTGACAGAAAGGTGGGGAAGGCAACACTGTGCATTCAAGACGTCAACGCCAGTGAATAATCAGTCAATTTGGCGCAAAGGTCAAAACAGTGGAAATATACGAATGGATCACTGCAAATCAGTGATGACATCAGATTTTTAGCGAAACTGGTAAACATGTCCTGTTCCACTTGCCACTAACCAATTTTGCATAATGAAGTGTTTGCTGCCAAACGCCGCCCCAAGCAATGCTCATGGCAATCGGATATTTAATATGGATCATATTAGTATAGTGGAAGGAAGGCTAAGGCTATTACTACTGACGCCATGACGGTGAATCGGCTTTTGCTACGTACATGGAAGAAATTCCGTAACTGTTCTTTCAGCCAATATATATTCGACATCAAACCATTCACCCGGCTCTCTCGGCGTTTTGTGTGAAGAATAAATGCAACTGAAAACGTAAAAACAATAAAATTAACAATCTGTAGGCTTCTTGGATGCGGCATCAATACTTGAAAATGAAGGGTAGAACAACCCACTAAGACCACATGTACAACATATCCTTCCTTGTAATTACAAATTGAATCATTGCAATAGATGTCTACCGTAGGTAGAAAGTGTTTTGACCAGGGACGTTATAATCGCAAAAATGGGCTTATGCTTATAGAGATGATACATGTAGGTCACTGAGAGGTGTCTATGCACACTCGATATCCCCAGCAGCCCTCTTTCTAGGCTGACGTCACAGGGCATCGTTTCGCAGGTGCATCTGGCACCAAAATCTAACAAAGAACCTACAGTGACCCATACACCCATGCAGTTGTTGACTGTGTTGACCTAAATGATAGGCGGGATCAAAGCTGGTGTGACCTGTTCAACATTGGACCAATAGACGTCAGTGTATATCTTCACATCCTGTCTGATGTGGTACTTGTACTACGCTTACTGTTCTGCAGGCCTGACAACGAACTTAACGAAGACGAGTCTGACAAATCCACCTCTTTCATTGCCAGATATGTACACCTGATGTGTTGAGGGCTCTCGTGGCACTGATACAGAAAGCATTGACACACCGTACTCCTATGAGCATTAACTAATGTCATTCATTTACTATTTGTGTCAATAAGACACGTCATAAGCCATTCTGTAAATGACTTCAAAATCTACTAAGCATATTTTTGCAATCTCCAAACCTTGATACTTAAAAAAAAATAATAATAACTGTATTATAGTAATGGGAGAATGGACGAAATGTCTATAAATTATTATACGATGACATTGGAGAACGCTTAAATAGGATTGGTTAAATGAGGTAATTTTGCTATTTGATGCCTCTACATTAAGTCTTTTCAAACCGTGCGTATGAATACATCGATAGCCGATATGTCAATCTATAAAAAAAATATCTGCCGATAATAAATCAGACCTGCATACGTTTGATACAGGATGTTTTTGACGTCCAAGACCTTAAACCTGATGATGATGATGATAATGAGATGACAACACTTAAGAAAGGCATATCGTTTGCATTCACATGATAACGTTTATGAAACTTTAAGGGAAGTGTTCTATAATTTTCTATATAATACGACAGTACAAATATACTGAACATTGGGAACGTGTTAAAATATCTTTATTCATGACATCACCTCGGATTTGAAAGAATGAATCAGTTGATGATCCAGTTAGCCTTCAGTGAAAGGTTTGATCTAATGTTATGATAATTAGGCTGACAGTTAAAGTCACCTCGATCTCAAACAATACCTTCTGTAGGCATGTCCGAATCTTGATTGAGACAAAACCAAATATAATGATACCCAATGGTACTCCTGTCCCGTTCCTTCATTTAAATTGTATCTATCCACATTACATCTAGAAAACACTATTCTCTTCCAAAGACCACGAAAAATGATAAACCAATCTCCGATACTCACTTGTACACTGCATTTGGTCACAACAGCTTATCAAACATAGGTAGAGGTCATGTGTGAAAACGCATCGTAAACTGAGTAGTATGTACAATTCATACGTTATGCAATAAAAAATTTCCCTGGATATAATACTAACACTCCGTAATTTGGAAAGCCCTGTCTCCCGATGGATTTCAGTCTGCAACATTTATATGCATAATATGTATATGCGTGAATGGATACTGCTATGTACTCATGAATCGTGCATTCGTGAATGTGAAACTCCCAGCGATTTCACTTAAAACTGTATCATTCAGATAAACGTATGGTTACTGTAGATTGTATCACCCTACTGTTTGTATATTTCTTTGCGAATTAAGGGCATACATGTAAGGGTATCCTTCAATGTTATATAACGCCAACGGCTACTCTCATCAAAGTTGTCTGACCTTTTCCTGATACATTATGAAGATAATGAATCACACACACTATACGTACTGGACGAGTAAGTAAATGTTGTACATGGTGACCTGAAAGGACTTTGTCATTAAAGTGTCATCGGGAGTACTTCATTACTTTGTATACACCTCGCTCCTTCGTCACATCATTTGTACAAATGAGCGGCGAGGTGACATTGCATATTCACAATATTTCCAATGCAACAGGTGCCATTCATGTTGGATGCCCTTCATATTGTTTCAATATCGGGATTGGTAGACTTTTCACATATTTGATGCACGGATCAGGGCTCATTTGACTTCCGTCAGATTTGAACGGCTTTACATGTATCTCATTAGCTATCTGGAAAAAAAACACATACCGCAAAGCAGTCGCATATAGTCAGGGTATGGAAGAACAAACCACTGGTGTAGTGACGGTGTTACAGAGTTGTCCAAATTGCTTGCATTGGCCAATCTAACTACACGATAACAGTCATACGCATTCACGCGTTTTTTCATACTTATTTAATTACTATTGGCCTTGACCTTCAAGCATTGCAAATTCTGTTCCTTCAATATTGATCTGAGGTGAAGAGATCCATTTGCAACACTGCACTGTATTCAATCAGGAATCGTTTGATCTGCTACAAAAAACCGTTCTACAAAAACAATGTGCGAAAGGTTTAAATAGCTTCGCAACTCCTTCTCCACATGGTTAATGTCCGTGCAAGTCACGTGAAATTATCGTGAAGGTTTTCAGTTTGGCTATCAGAAACCAAATACTAACATTGCAAAATATTTTTCCAAAACAGTCAGTGTTTTTTTTTGGTTTTGGTTTTTGAGTAAACGTGTCACAACACTTGCGTTAAATATTCCAGCATGGTATTTTGCAACGTTTATTAATAAAATCAGTTTTGTAACTGCCAACATGTGGGGTTTGAGAAAGAAGTGCTGTCGAAATTCAAGTTTGATTCAAGGAGAAAACCTACACCAAGATAATAAATGAGTAGGTTTCTTCCTATGGCTGATGGCAAAGCTGACAGTCGAAACTGGAAGTCTAAATCTTCATAAGGGAAACAATTGCTCAAATTCAAAACGTAACTGTCTGCATTTGGTAATCTGTATATTTACCATAATATTTTATCTTGAATTTGAGGATGAACGTCACTGAGACTTATTGCTACGATGAATTGAATCATACTGTCGAACAGCAGGCTTAACAACAGAAGAAACATAAAACGTCAACCAGTCTCGGTAATCTGCCAAATAGTTAGTGAGTCAGTGGGATTTAACGCCGCTTTTAACAGTATTCCAGTTAAATCACGGCGTGTCATCTTAATGTGGGAGGAAAGCCCGAAGTGATGCAGGTCTCAGACGTTTACCACTTCGGTGAAACCCACGAGCACGGGTATGGTGCTGACAAACCTTAGAAACATAATCGGGGCGAACCGGGATTCAAATTAAACCAACAAGGATCATAGGTTTCTGGCGTGCCGAAGGGCGGCAACTCTGCACAACGAATCGCGGCGCCTTAGACGACTGTACCACCCGTGCCCCCTACAAACCAAAAAAGAGAGGAAATTAATATACGAGCTTATCAAAGTTTCTGGTGGTTATTTTAAATATGAATACTATAGGTTTCGGTACTGTTGATCTTTACTTCCAGATGATTTCAAAATAACACCAAGAAAGTATACTACTAAAAATCATCCACAAAATAAAGTACCATCAGTGTTTTATTATAACCAAGGGCAAACAAACATGTGACGTTACGATACACGGGAATACTACCTCATAGTATGCACTAGCATCCCAGATAATTATGTCCTGTGCTATCTTCTAACATTCTTCTAAGGTACATCTGATCTCTAACGACATGCCGTCCTTATGTGGCAGATTTCGCTACATAATGTTTGCACTAACTTATCGCATACCATGCCCGATACTAGTGTTGCCGATACGCAAAGGAAAACTATTCATTGTGTCAATAAAGATAAACCCTTATAGCATGTTGTTTCAGTACCTCTTCACTCAGTCAAGGTTACACTCAATATACAGTCAAGTTAGGATAAGTTTTAATCAGCTAGATTCACCAACGACTACATTCAACATCAACAATCACACGAATACTCCAATAATCTGTACGGAATGAAGGAAGAAAGCCCTATGAATAAGATCAATTGTCAGAAACGTGTTAGTAAACGTTTGACCTCTGTCCGTATGTTAACACCAGTTAGATACACGCACATCAAACGGTAGATGTACGGTATTTCGAAGTGGTTTCAGACCGACTTGATCCACATTAATATATAAAATGTGACATATTAATTATCACGGTGGCAAAGAAGCATGTTGACCATTATCCGATAATGTGATAGTCCAATATAATTATGCTATAGCGCGTGTGCATGAAGAGGTTATTTGAAAGCTCTTGAGTATATATACAGAAATATTAATATATTACATCTTATATCAACTACATTTTATATCAAAGATGATTCGAATTGAATCGAAAATAGTTCACCATTCAAGTTATTGATGCAAGTCAAATAGGAAACTGCACAGGAAAACAGTTTTGTCACCGATGCGTAAAAAGGCCGGGATTCAAACTTGACGAAAACCTATGGTTTTCCAATTGGACTCTGATTCCCTACTTCTATGCTGGGAAGATCTTATCTGCCTGTCACAGACAAGACTGTAACGGTTATCGGAGCCAGGCAGGGTGAAAGGTGAAACATGGCATTTACAAGAAAAGTATACACATGTGGTTCATAGTAAAGTTGGAAATGTGAACTTGATGCTAAACCTCAATTTGTGTTAATGTACACCATTAATGTTTTTGGTAAAAAATATGGCTTACACAAATCTCTGAAACAGATGATCTTTGATATAAATAATACAATAGATTGGAGATAATATACACATTTTACGTGAAATATCACATTTATGACACCGGAGACCACATAATACATCAGAGACTTAAAATGTGTGTATGTATATACATATGACCACACACAAAAATATTTAATATCCCTTTTTCTAAATAACTGCTGAAATGACATTAATGTCATATACTTGATACCAAATGGCAATATTCACAACATAAGAATGTGTGTTAAATACATTTATTCTTTACTTCGAATGAAATGCGATCAATTTAAATATTTTGTCATTTCCTGCAATAAGGATAAAGAAATCTTTCTATCATTGAATGATTAAGCTTGAATATACCATATCAGAAAACGGAAGCACGTTAAACACATGAACTCAATTGTCACTGTCAAACTGTCTGGGAAACGATGTACATTAAGTTATCGTTCCCACATATGTCACATATATGGTTGATCTTGTTGGTTAGGTAACAATGTGCGAGCTAACGTGATCACACAATGTGGCATAAAATCACGCCTGTGTCTGGTTCCACTGCATACAAAATGTTGGCGATTAACATGTCTCTCCAATGCCAATCTGTTTCTGTCGAGGTAACGGGCATCCTTCCACACACCTCTATGCATCAACATTATCCAAAATCATCTTTTATGTCCCTGCCTTAGAAATTATTTTCTTCACATGTACCGCCACATTTGCTTGTTCAGTGGGTTGGTTATGCAAGGTTTTACACAAACAATGTGGATACTCTTCCTCTTCCACTATGTAGGTCTCCCTCTGTAAAAGGGCAATCATCAATATCAGAGACGTCTTCCATCTTCAATAGTTGTAGATCTATGAATACATTGTACAAGAATTTCTTAACAGAGTACAACTGACAATTAATTACACTTGACAGCTGCCTTAAGGATGTAAATAATTATTATAGACACAAATGAGTCTGATAATTAATATAGACTTCTCGTATACTGGCTCCAGATATTTCCTCGGCAGTAGTTGGTGACCGGTTCTAAATCTTGTTGCCCCAGAGATTCTGGCATGCCATTGTGAGGTAAAGTGTCGGTCCACATTCTCATTCCATCGACACTCGGCTTACTGAGAACGCACAGTATAGATAGTATCAGAACATAATCTTTTGTCTTGGATCACATTCATCACATTAATCAAACTTTCAACATTAATAGTATCTTTTGCCGAATTGAAATCATCCGTATATTTCTAGACAACTGAATTTTCAATAACTCTCTTCAATAAAGCCACACCATTTTCACTGGTCAATAAAGCGACAAAACCCTTTCCATCTCCAATAGTAATCTCTGCATAAAGCAGAGTCGATTGTACAATTCCGACTATGTCATGAGCATGTGTTTATGAATCACTATCAAATAGTAAAGATACCAGGTGTTCGCGAAAAGGTGAGCGTATCCTGTCCCACCGGTGGCAACCGTCACAAAAACATGCAAAGGCAAGTCAAGATAATCCGTGATGGTTCATAATTTCGATCCAATTTACATCTTGAAGACGCATCAGAATGATTGTTCTTATAATGTTCGACAACATTTGATAATGACAGTTTGGCACGGTCACCGTTATAATTCGCATGGTATGATGGAAATGAGTTGCAATTGGTTGAACATTGTCTGCCATGCCATATGTTCCCTTGTTTGTATCGAAGCCCAGTGCATACAGCAGTCAACAACATGGTAACAGATTCAACACCATGCCATATGTCATTTTGGATTGTTGTTGACCCAGTGTCCCGAAAACATTTATCAAAGGACACATTCCGGTCATGAGTGTGCACATTTATTGGGACATCCTTTTCTTCCAAATACTTGTAAATTCTCTCAGTCCCAATGCGTTCATGTCTTTGAGATACTGGATCATGTTGCTTGGTGACATGCTCACACACTTATATTTTGTGAGTACTATCTCACAAAGCAACGACGCTGCTGTCCTTGGCATTTGTCCTCCAACCATGTCGGGTATCAGACACGATGATGATCCCATCTAAGTGTTCATATCCAGCTACTTCTTTCAATAACGCTGTGTCAAAGAAATCTTCAAAGTAAGATTGAACAATGCGCTTGTAAGAAGTAAATTGATATATAATGTCATAGCGTCACGTCATGTCACGTGTTGCCCCATGTGTCTGACAACGATTCCAGTTTTGTAATGGTGCTCGGTGCTTGGAAAAACCTGGCTACAGCTGAAGATGATTCTCCTGTTTGCAGTCGGCCGATGGCGTTGTTGCGTTGGGCTTTCGTCAGTTGAGTCTCGCTGTTCACTTGCTGTAGGATTGTGACGGCAGTTGGATAATGGTAATGATAATGTCCACAAAGCCCGTCTTCAGATTACAATCAAGTCCAACATTGGTGGTACTGATGCATGGTATTTTTCTTCAGAGCTCATTCAACATAAGTTTGTCTTTTATATGGCCTATTTGGATATGTCCTTTATATCCAGGTTCTACAGTGATGCTCACATAATGGATATGTTATTTGAGGCCTTGTCTGTGGGAATATACACTGATGGTCGTTGTGCGTTGTCCTTGTGCAACTACACACAAGTACCACAACTATAAAGTTACAATGGTGTGCATGATGATCAATATGGTCAAACGTAAATATTAACCAATATGGAAAGTGCTGTAGACAGTCACTTTATTGTGAAAATATTGATAAGATTAAAACTCAAGGTGCACTTACAAAATATAACGAGGACGACCTACTTTAATGTGAAAAGAAATATATGCAATTAGTGTTTCAAAATTGATGAAATGTCGATTGTGCTAAGGAATATTGGAGTGAGTGAGTGAGTTGGGTTTAACGCCGCTTTTAACAGTATTCCAGTTATATTGCGGCGTGTCAGCTTAATGTGGGAGGAAAGCCCGAAGTGATGCAGGTCTCAGACGTTTACCACTTCGGTGAAACCCACGAGCACGGGTATGGTGCTGACAAACCTAGAAACATAATTGGGGCGAACCGGGATTCGAACCCACAATCATAGGTTTCTGGCGTGCCCAAGGGACGCAACTCTGCACAGCGAATCGCGGCGCCTTAGACGACTGGGCCACCCGTGCCCCCAAGGAATATTGGAGAGATGAGAGTATCTGAGTAGAGGGCACTCCAGCTTCAATGAAATATAATTATAGAAATTAAAAGTAGTATAAGAGATCTTGAGTGGCGATAGCAAGATGTCACGTTCGCCTTTTTTTCTCTCGGGAAACGTTTTAATGCACAAGATCTCATCATAATGTTACGGAATGAAATCTAGAATGAATATAGAGAGTAATTTCATACATTCTATTCAGTTATACGTATACAGATACGTCGACTGTTCAAAGACGTTTCTTAAAGGCGACTATGTTTGTCGTAAGAGGCGACTAACGGGAACGGGTGGTCAGGCTCGCTGACTTGGTTGAAGCATGTCATCGATCCATATTGCGTGAATCGATGCTCATGATATCAATCACTGGATTATCTACACACCGCCGTCATATAGCTGGAATATTGGAGTACGGCGTAAAACCATAAACCAAATTTTACTGGCAAAGCATGCAACCGTTGCCGTTATATGCTGCAAATTGTGACATGTACAAATAATGCCCCAAGCAGTAGGATCCAGATGACATCGTACATTTGAAGCTACATCATGTAGTGTATTGTAGATTTCCCGCTGTGAGAATGCATTTCGCAGCATATACAGCAGGTTTCCTGCATTGAAATTCAATACAAAGTTAAACCTACATTGATTGCAATGGCACACTGTAAACATTATTTTATTACATATTAACATGTTAGAAATCAAACAAAATTTATATATGCTCTGACACTTGTTTGGAATTTTAGATATCAGAGACATATTTAGGTTAAAATTAAGTGGGTTCAATGTTTGACTAGAACGACCGTCACCTTTTAGGATTAATGCGTGTGAAGATTCAAAAATTAATTGAAACTAGTTTCTCTTTAGGGTGCGTCAAGTAAGAACACATGGAGAAAAGCCGATGTACTGGAACAGTTGGTCATGTTCATTTACTTGCAATTGGCTGATAGCATGGACTCGACCCCGACCGCGTGCATAGTTTCTCATGATATCAGTCCCTGGACTGTCTGTTCAAGACTCGGTTATTTACAGGCCGCCTTCATATATTGAAATATTGCTGAGTGCGAAGTTGAAAACCACACACACACACACACACACACACACACACACACACACACACACACACACACACACACACACACACACACACACACAACACAGGTGAGGTAAGGTTAACCAAATTTAAATTCATTATCTACCTCTCCATTATGTCTCCCTGGTATTACTGCAGCTGCTTATTGGATAGCTGGCTGGTTTCCTGACACTGTAATTAAAAGCGCTAACATTTCCAAACAAGTATTTGTGTGGGACCACTAATATTTGTAAAGGTCACATCAATGAACACGTAATATCATGTGAAAAACCGACTTTGTTACTTTTGTCATGTATGGAAGTAATATTCCCTTTCACCATGATGGTTTGTTTCACTTTATGTATTAGCACACATGCAGTTATCTTCCGTCATTAGTCATCACGATATTTCATGATTATAATCAAATGGCTAGCGACAACTATTCGTGCAGACACAGGTTGCATCACAGCAGTAAGATAACTGGCAGGACAACCTAAAAGGACTGAAACACTTAAATGACCAGTTTCGTCACAACCATGGCCACCAGAGATAAACATTGTTATTACTGCCACCAACTTCTGGCCAAAAAGACATATTGTTTGGACCCGTGAAGATCTGGGGTAGAATAGGTCCTCGTAAAAGGCGACTATGCTTGTCGTAAAAGGCGACTAACGGGATCGGGTGGTCAGGCTTGGTGACGTGGTTGATGCATGTCATCGATCCCAATTGCGTGGATCGATGCTCATGATATCAATCACTGGGTTGTCTGTTCCAGACTCGATTGTTTACAGACCGCCGTCATATAGCTGGAATTGTGTACAGAAATGTTTTCCCCCAATACATAACCAACTCATAGGTTAAAATAACACATTTTTTGTTGTTGACTATGATGATGAAATTACGATTGACAACAATAAGACCATCTGTGTGCCTATAAACATCGTTTGATCGAGCAATGTATAAAATGTTCTGGATGCCAAACCTTCTTTCAGTTTAATATAAATACTACATCTGTTGGGATTGGATTTGCTTACCGCTGGATCCCTTGTAGTTTTAACAACTGGAGACAGAGACAAAGTAGCTCAATTATGTTTTGTGTGGCAGGCAATTTCGGTTTTCTCAAAAACGTATACCACCTGTCTCACTTTGCAAAAATCGCAAGCAATTGTTTAAGCATTTTCTTGGACAATTTATTTGTTTCTATAAAATATAAGATATTTGTATGTCAAATAGGATAATTATTTTATTTGCAACAATGTTTGCGGGAGCTGAAGTTTGGATAGGCATTCAGAAGTAATGCGTATGTACGTATGACAACGGCTATTATGCATAACAACTTTTATATGGTATCTACATAACGTTTCAGTGAAAGTTACAGCTCTACCAACGACCCCGATGGCATCGCAAGCTCCATCTGCTGTACGCTCCACACACAGACCAATACATCCACTACTTATTCAACCATCATCCCAGATTAGCTAGTGCGTCACATCAGTAATGTATCAGCACAAGCCCCTAGCTTAAACGTTCCATTCTTGTTTATTTAAACCTCCACCACATCAGCAGGAGTTCCCTGAGGATTCCGGGTTAGAAATGTTCTTCAGCAACCCATGCGTTACGTAAGAGGCGACAAACGGGATCGGATGGTCAGGCTCGCTGACTTGGTTGATGCATGTCATCGTATCCCAATTGCATTGATCGATGTTCATGATGTCTATCACTGATTTGTCTGGTTCAGACTCGATTGTTTACAGACAGCCACCATAGAGCTGACTGAATGCTGACTGCAATGTTAAACAACAAATAGACAAAGAAACATTGGCAGGCAACTCGTCACACAACCCTGTTTGTAAGGGCCAAAACAATCAGACTACTACCAACCGGAGAGGATGTGTATACCAACTACAATGCGACTGTGGGCAAGCATACATAGGTGAAACCTACCGACCAGAAGACATACTACTGAAAGAACACAAGTCCTCCATCAAAAAAGAACTATACTCAGCCGTATCAGAACATATCATTAACAATCCCGACCACTCCATCTTATGGGCAACTCACTCAATTACTCTATACAAATACCTTTACTCCAAACAGCTTTCCACATTAGACGAGCCAAGCCATCCATCAATGCTCTCCAGAGCATGGGACATTAAATTCACCGTATAATCGTCAAATCAACTCCTAATTTAATTTGATAAATGTAGTCTTTGAAAGGCATTCAGGAGTGATACATATACGTAAGAGAATTTATAGATGCAAACTTCTTTATTATGAGGAACACAACGTTTCCTTTAAGAAGGAGTAAGCATATGCTCCGAAACGTTGTGTTTCGAAGTATATGAAGGAGAAAGCAGGAGTAGGCATATGCTCCGAGACGTTGTGTTCCTCATACTAAAGAAGTTGACATCCATAAATTCTCTTCCTTAAATAGATGTAGTATTGCAGTATCAAACGCGCACTTGTGTCACTGGATTGGCGGGTCAAGACTCGATTGTTTACATGTCGACGTCGTTTGGCAGGAGTACTGATGTGCTGCGTCAGGCAACACACAATTTTCTGTAATTGTGTGAGTGGCGATAGGGCGGGACAAGTTTACCCTTTTTGCGAACATAGCTGGTGTTAAATGGCAGGGACAAATATTATAAGTTTCAATTTCATCCGTCACGCATATTCAGAGAATGTTTTTGAAGGGACGGCAGTTCACACCTTTAAAGCGCCACCGACGATTGACGATTGTTTGGACCTTATGTTCAGGTGAGCTTATTTTGATTCGATTATTTGATAATTAATCCTACTATTCCTCTTCGGGCTGGGTTCCATCATGTTGTGCCGTGTGATAATGCTTTTGAGTAATGTACAACGTCCGTGAGTATTGTTATGCCAGAGAGAATGAGCGGAAACTATGATACTTTCTCTTGTCAGTGCCAGAGAATATCCAGCCTCTTAAGCCACTTACAACCTTCGAGTAAACCATAAAGAAGCCACATGTCATCTTATATTACAAGATGGTGAAATGCTCAAATTATATTTCCCCAGGCAAAGTCAACAAAGTTGGCTATTTACAAGATTTGTGTGTCTTTGTGTGTTAAGGGAGTCGAAAGAAATGTCAACGTGGAAACATAATATTTCTTTATTTCAATTTCATTTCTCTCATTTTGCCGGTGGCTATTTATGCTAAAGTGAATCCAAAACTGACACTTTTACATGTATCCCATGTTTGGAATTTCTGCAACTTCATTGTTATTTGCTTCTCCTTAGATGTTCGTGAAAAATGATCAACTTTATTTCTTAAAATCCGGGACAATATTAATGCTTGTATTTTCGAACATGTCATTTCATCCTCTGTCATGAAGGATAGCCGCCAGACGTGATGCTAGACGATGAGAATAAGACACCAAATTACAATCATCCGCATAGAAATTAGATAATGAATTACATGTCAACAACTTTGTCTTGAAAATGCATAAGACATACTTGTAATTATGTGTCTTCAATCAAAAATGACATGAAATTATTATGACATCGTAGAAATGACGTTTAACTGTGTTACAAGAAGAAGTGACAAAGGCAAGTATCAATATACATGAACCGGCAATTGCAGTAACAGCAGGTGCCTCAGCCAAGGATGCTCTCACAACAGCGCGAAATGTCTCTTTTCCGGCAAACATCCGGAACCAGAAAATATCCAGAGATTCCAATCCGTTCAGAGATCTTAAGCGTATACATGTTTTCTCTTCATATATCTTGTGTAACCCTTAATTCTTTTGACCACCAATAATTAACACTGATCTTGCAAGTAAACAGAGGTTGTGTGTGTGTGTGTGTGTGTGTGTGTGTGTGTGTGTGTGTGTGTGTGTGGTGTGTGTGTGTGTGTGTGTGTGTGTGTGTGTGTGTGTGTGTGTGTGTGTGTGATGTCGACTGTTGATGGAACACAGCATTGTGATACACATAGGGACGCAGTGAGGCGATATTTAAGTCACAAGCATACGCTGCAAATGGCGTAGTAGGGTTTGTAACGTTCTGTGATCTGAATTGTCCCTGGATCTGTAACTGAACCCAAATCCGGACATCATAAATACGGAATCACCATCGTCCGGTTGCTTTCAGTATGGGACATCTATATAATTATGTATATGCGTATGGGATATTCCTCTGTACTCGTGATTTCTTAAATTGTAAAACAAATATTCCCTCTATTTCACTGGGAACTGTACAGTACCCATTAACTGTACATATATTACAATTCTATCAAGAAAGTGCCAAGTGAATCGGGACTCGTGAGACGTGACCAGCGACCATTACCAAAGTTTCGACGTTGTGTACACCATTGACGTCTGTTGGCAATATGACGATCTGCAGCAAAATACGTGCATGGTGGTTAGCTGCATGTAGACGACTTCTAACCGCCGGAACCTGAACTCGCACTCCAGTGGCCTGATGAAAATTTGCAGCAATTTGATTCGCCGTTTGAGCTCGATTTCGATGAGCATGGTTTCGGATCAATCGATCGTATACTCTTGTCGTTGACCCGGGACGCCCTGAACGGGGTCGATGTCAATATTTCGGGTTTGCTGATACCTGTTCCTTCGTCTGCTAATCACGGACTTTGAAACATTGAACGTATTTGCGACTGCAAGCTGACTTCCGACAGTTTCCAGCATGCCAGTAGCCCGTAGACGTCCCGTGCCTTGCTGACGCCGCATCGCTAGTCCATTTATAATGTTCCATAAAGATTAATCGTCCTTCCTTGAAGTAGAATATCACAGCCTAGGCACGTGTGCGGTCCTATTGCGTGAGGCACGTGCAAACTATAATATCTGTTTTAGTGTTAAGTCTTACAGACGGCCTTGCATGGGAGACCCGTGAAGATCCGGGGTAGAATAGGTCTTCAGCAACCCATGCTTGCCGTAAAAGGCGACTATGCTTTCTTAAGAGGCGACTAACGGAAACGGGTGGTCAGGCTCGCTGACTTGGTCGATGAACGTCATCGTATCCCAATTGTGTGGATCGAAGCTCATGATATAAATCACTTGATTGTCCTGTCCAGACTCGATCATTTACAGACCGCCGTCATATAGATGGACTATTGCTGAGTGCAGCGTTAAACAACAAACCAACCAACCAACCTTGCATGGGATGTTTGTGGTCAAGACTTATCTGTGTTCTAATACTTGGTATAAACATTTATATTCCATGAAAAAGGCGACTTACGGGATCGGGTCGTCAGGTTCGCTGGTTTGGTTGATGCATGTCACAGTATCCCAATTGTGTAGTTCGATGCTCATGAAGTTATGCATTGGATTGTCTGGTCCAGATTCGGTTATTTACAGACCGCTGTCTTATAGCTGGCATATTGCTGAGTGCGCCGTTACACAACAAACGAACGTTACATGTATTTATCATCTTGAAGCTTCAACTGAACAAAACTGATTGTGTCTCATTGCATATGCTTATAACAACCTTTCAGTAAGGGTCGGGGGCGCCTGGTGGGCATATTAAGGTTAAAATTAAGTGGGTTCAATGTTTGACTAGAACGACCGTCACCTTTTAGGATTAATGCGTGTGAAGATTCAAAAATTAATTTGAAACTAGTTTCTCTTTAGGGTGGGTCAAGTAAGAACACATGGAGAAAAGCCGATGTACTGGAACAGTTGGTCATGTTCATTTACTTGCAATTGGCTGATAGCATGGACTCGACCCCGACCGCGTGCATAGTTTCTCATGATATCAGTCCCTGGATTGTCTGTTCAAGACTCGGTTATTTACAGGCCGCCTTCATATATTGAAATATTGCTGAGTGCGAAGTTGAAAACCACACACACACACACACACACACACACACACACACACACACACACACACACACACACACACACACACACACACACACAGGTGAGGTAAGGCTAACCAAATTTAAATTCATTATCTACCTCTCCATTATGTCTCTGCAGCTGCTTATTGGATAGCTGGCTTGTTTCCTGACACTGTAATTACAAGCTGGCTTGTTTCCTGACACTGTAATTACAAGCGTTAACATTTCCAAACAAGTATTTGTGTGGGACCACTAATATTTGTAAAGGTCACATCAATGAACATGTAATATCATGTGAAAAACCGACTTTGTTACTTTTGTCATGTATGGAAGTAATATTCCCTTTCGCCGTGATGGTTTGTTTCACTTTATGTATTAGCACACATGCAGTTATCTTCCGTCATTAGTCATCACGATATTTCATGATTATAATCAAATGGCTAGCGACAACTATTCGTGCAGACACCAGTTGCATCACAGCAGTAAGATAACTGGCAGGACAACCTAAAAGGACTGAAACACTTAAATGACCAGTTTCGTCACAACCATGACCACCAGAGATAAACAATGTTATTACTGCCACCAACTTCTGGCCAAAAAGACATATTGTTTGGACCCGTGAAGATCTGGGGTAGAATAGGTCTTCGTAAAAGGCGACTATGCTTGTCGTAAAGGCGACTAACGGGATCGGGTGGTCAGGCTTGGTGACGTGGTTGATGCATGTCATCGATTCCAATTGCGTGGATCGATGCTCATGATATCAATCACTGGGTTGTCTGTTCCAGATTCGATTGTTTACAGACCGCCGTCATATAGCTGGAATTGTGTACAGAAATGTTTTCCCCCAATACATAACCAACTCATAGGTTAAAATAACAAATTTTTTGTTGTTGACTATGATGATGAAATTACGATTGACAACAATAAGACCATCTGTGTGCCTATAAACATCGTTTGATCGAGCAATGTATAAAATGTTCTGGATGCCAAACCTTCTTTCAGTTTAATATAAATACTTATCTGTTGGGATTGGATTTGCTTACCGCTGGATCCCTTGTAGTTTTAACAACTGGAGACAGAGACAGAGTAGCTCAATTATGTTTTGTGTGGCAGGCAATTTCGGTTTTCTCAAAAACGTATACCACCTGTCTCACTTTGCAAAAATCGCAAGCAATTGTTTAAGCATTTTCTTGGACAATTTATTTGTTTCTATAAAATATAAGATATTTGTATGTCAAATAGGATAATTATTTTATTTGCAACAATGTTTGCGGGAGCTGAAGTTTGGATAGGCATTCAGAAGTAATGCGTATGTACGTATGACAACGGCTATTATGCATAACAACTTTTATATGGTATCTACATAACGTTTCAGTGAAAGTTACAGCTCTACCAACAACCCCGATGGCATCGCAATCTCCATCTGCTGTACGCTCCACACACAGACCAATACATCCACTACTTATTCAACCATCATCCCAGATTAGCTAGTGCGTCACATCAGTAATGTATCAGCACAAGCCCCTAGCTTAAACGTTCCATTCTTGTTAATTTAACCTCCACCACATCAGCAGGAGTTCCCTTAGGATTCCGGGTTAGAAATGTTCTTCAGCAACCCATGCGTTACGTAAGAGGCGACAAACGGGATCGGATGGTCAGGCTCGCTGACTTGGTTGATGCATGTCATCGTATCCCAATTGCATTGATCGATGTTCATGATGTCTATCACTGATTTGTCTGGTCCAGACTCGATTGTTTACAGACAGCCACCATAGAGCTGACTGAATGCTGACTGCAATGTTAAACAACAAATAGACAAAGAAACATTGGCAGGCAACTCGTCACACAACCCTGTTTGTAAGGGCCAAAACAATCAGACTACTACCAACCGGAGAGGATGTGTATACCAACTACAATGCGACTGTGGGCAAGCATACATAGGTGAAACCTACCGACCAGAAGACATACTACTGAAAGAACACAAGTCCTCCATCAAAAAAGAACTATACTCAGCCGTATCAGAACATATCATTAACAATCCCGACCACTCCATCTTATGGGCAACTCGCTCAATTACTCTATACAAATACCTTTACTCCAAACAGCTTTCCACATTAGACGAGCCAAGCCATCCATCAATGCTCTCCAGAGCATGGGACATTAAATTCACCGTATAATCGTCAAATCAACTCCTAATTTAATTTGATAAATGTAGTCTTTGAAAGGCATTCAGGAGTGATACATATACGTAAGAGAATTTATGGATGCAAACTTCTTTATTATGAGGAACACAGCATTTCCTTTAAGAAGGAGTAAGCATATGCTCCGAAACGTCGTGTTTCGAAGTATATGAAGGAGAAAGCAGGAGTAGGCATAGGCTCCGAGACGTTGTGTTCCTCATACTAAAGAAGTTGACATCCATAAATTCTCTTCCTTAAATAGATGTAGTATTGCAGTATCAAACGCGCACTTGTGTCACTGGATTGGCGGGTCAAGACTCGATTGTTTACATGTCGACGTCGTATGGCAGGAGTACTGATGTGCTGCGACAGGCAACACACAATTTTCTGTAATTGTGTGAGTGGCGATTGGGCGGGACAAGTTAACCCTTTTTGCGAACATAGCTGGTGTTAAATGGCAGTTTCAATTTCATCCGTCACGCATATTCAGAGAATGTTTTTGAAGGGACGGCAGTTCACACCTTTAAAGCGCCACCGACGATTGACGATTGTTTGGACCTTATGTTCAGGTGAGCTTATTTTGATTCCATTATTTGATAATTAATCCTAATATTACTCTTCGGGCTGGTTTCCATCATGTTGTGCCGTGTGATAATGCTGTTGAGTAATGTACAACGTCCGTGAGTATTGTTATGCCAGAGAGAATGAGCGGAAACTATGATACTTTCTCTTGTCAGTGCCAGAGAATATCCAGCCTCTTTAGCCACTTACAACCTTCGAGTAAACCATAAAGAAGCCACATGTCATCTTATATTACAAGATGGTGAGATGCTCAAATTATATTTCCCCAGGCAAAGTCAACAAAGTTGGCTATTTACAAGATTTTTGTATCTTTGTGTGTTAAGGGAGTCGAAAGAAATGTCAACGTGGAAACATAATATTTCTTTATTTCAATTTCATTTCTCTCATTTTGCCGGTGGCTATTTATGCTAAAGTGAATCCAAAACTGACACTTTTACATGTATCCCATGTTTGGAATTTCTGCAACTTCATTGTTATTTGCTTCTCCTTAGATGTTCGTGAAAAATGATCAACTTTATTTCTTAAAATCCGGGACAATATTAATGCTTGTATTTTCGAACATGTCATTTCATCCTCTGTCATGAAGGATAGCCGCCAGACGTGATGCTAGACGATGAGAATAAGACACCAAATTACAATCATCCGCATAGAAATTAGATAATGAATTACATGTCAACAACTTTGTCTTGAAAATGCATAAGACATACTTGTAATTATGTGTCTTCAATCAAAAATGACATGAAATTATTATGACATCGTAGAAATGACGTTTAACTGTGTTACAAGAAGAAGTGACAAAGGCAAGTATCAATATACATGAACCGGCAATTGCAGAAACAGCAGGTGCCTCAGCCAAGGATGCTCTCACAACAGCGCGAAATGTCTGTTTTCCGGCAAACATCCGGAACCAGAAAATATCCAGAGATTCCAATCCGTTCCGAGACCTTAAGCGTATACATGTTTTCTTATCATATATCTTGTGTAACCCTTAATTCTTTTGACCACCAATACTTAACACTGATATCGACCTTGCAAGTAAACAGAGGTTGTGTGTGTGCGTGCGTGCGTGCGTGCGTGCGTGTGTGTGTCTGTGATGTCGACTGTTGATGGAACACAGCATTGTGATACACATAGGGACGCAGTGAGGCGATATTTAAGTCACAAGCATACGCTGCAAATGGCGTAGTAGGGTTTGTAACGTTCTGTGATCTGAATTGTCCCTGGATCTGTAACTGAACCCAAATCCGGACATCATAAATACGGAATCACCATCGTCCGGTTGCTTTCAGTATGGGACATCTATATAATTATGTATATGCGTATGGGATATTCCTCTGTACTCGTGATTTCTTAAATTTTAAAACAAATATTCCCTCTATTTCACTGCGAACTGTACAGTTCCCATTAACTGTACATATATTACCATTCTATCAAGAAAGTGCCATGTGAATCGGGACTCGTGAGACGTGACCAGCGACCATTACCCAAGTTTCGACGTTGTGTACACCATTGACGTCTGTTGGCAATATGACGATCTGCAGCAAAATACGTGCATGGTGGTTAGCTGCATGTAGACGACTTCTAACCGCCGGAACCTGAACTCGCACTCCAGTGGCCTGATGAAAATTTGCAGCAATTTGATTCGCCGTTTGAGCTCGATTTCGATGAGCTTGGTTTCGGATCAATCGATCGTATACTCTTGTCGTTGACCCGGGACGCGCTGAACGGGGTCGATGTCAATATTTCGGGTTTGCTGGTACCTGTTCCTTCGTCTGCTAATCACGGACTTTGAAACATTGAACGTATTTGTGACTGCAAGCTGACTTCCGACAGTTTCCAGCATGCCAGTAGCCCGTAGACGTCCCGTGCCTTGCTGACGCCGCATCGCTAGTCCATTTATAATGTTCCATAAAGATTAATCGTCCTTCCTTGAAGTAGAATTTCACACCCTAGGCACGTGTGCGGCCCTATTGCGTGAGGCACGTGCAATCTATGATATCTGTTTCAGTGTTAAGTCTTACAGACGTCCTTGCATGGGAGACCCGTGAAGATCCGGGGTAGAATAGGTCTTCAGCAACCCATGCTTCCCGTAAAAGGCGACTATGCTTGTCTTAAGAGGCGACTAACGGGAACGGGTGGTCAGGCTCGCTGACTTGGTCGATGAACGTCATCGTATCCCAATTGGGTGGATCGATGCTCATGATATCAATCACTGGATTGTCCGGTCCAGACTCGATTATTTACAGACCGCCGTCATATAGCTGGACTATTGCTGAGTGCAGCGTTAAACAACAAACAAACCAACCAACCTTGCAAGGGATGTTTGTGGTCAAGACTTATTTGTGTTCTAATACTTGCTATAAACATTTATATTCCATGATTCCCTACCTTCTTAAATAGTATAATAAATCACTTCCCATCTGTACCCCACCCAAGGCTCGTTCACGTTGTTCGACTGTGAGTCGTGGCATTTCTTTTGTGTTTTTTTATCACTGTGGATGTCTGACTTGCCGTTGCAATCGTTTTATACCCTTACCCGCACGTGCATGTTCAGTTGTCCGTGGTGCACGTGTTTTTTAATTTTTCGCGTGTTATCTCGCAAACATGTAACAGACGATTAACATTTTCTGCATACACTATTGTTGTATTTAGGTTATGTGTTTTAAATAGACTTTATCGAAAAAAAAATAATACTTTGTCTGAAATTTATATTTTCAGTTGGTAAAGTTTCTTTTGGACGTCAGTTTATTTGCCTATTGTTAATAATCTTGAAAACGTTTTACTAATCAAGTAAAGTGGTGTGAATCTTTTTTAAACTTCTCTATGTCTGACAAATAGTGAAAACAATGTTTGCAGAATAAGAAATATTTTCAACATATATTTATGCAACATTTAATAAAGTTGATAGAAGTAATATTAAGGTATGATTAAAATATCATTTCAGGCTTTGAGTCGGGAGAGTCTACACAATGAACATCTACACAGTCTACAGTGCCCCCTCATTTGGTTCCCCTGATTTCATGGATAATATGTATGCTATGTAAACTGAAAACATCTAAGGAGGTTGAGGCCTGAATGGGCGTTCTGCTGACAGTGACACATTGGGTACAACGTGTCTCATAGAACTGAAATAGGACTTGACGTGGTAAATAAACACATTCCCTCACTCACATGCCACGTGGCCAATATTTATCAGACTGAAGAATCATATCTATCAGTCACCTTATTAGTATTGAATGATACTATTTTTTTTTTAAAGCAAGAAAATTATTTTCTCCTGGAATTTTATTAGGTGATTTGAAGGACAAAGACACCTGGCCTTCGGACATGCCATGTTCAAGTGTGGATGATTAAAGTGATTAATAACAAGGTCATATTGTGAGAAATAAAGACATAAATATTTTGGTTGGTTTTGCTTTGTTAAATGTGAGAAATCCATTTAAGGACAAGGATTCTAAACTGTGATGCGCCACGCCGAAGACCCGGGTTCGATTCCCGACATGGGTACAATGTGTGAAGCCCATTTCTGGTGTCCCCCGCCGTGATATTGCTGGAATATTGCTAAAAGCGGCGTAAAACCATACTCACTCACTCACTCACTCACTAAACTGTGATGTCATAATTAAGGGTTTTTTTCAAGATCAGGAGGCATAACTGCGTCAATATGTGTGCAAAAGTCGAAACAATAATCGGAAAGAATTTGAAAGTTTTGTTCAAGGACAAAAGTTACTTCAAGGTAATAAATGCCAATACAGCAAATGTCGCAGTTAAAATAGCCATGTCACAGTTTTATAAATTGTCTGTGAACAGGACTCCTTCCAATTGCCCCGCATACATTTTCTTCGTCGTTCAGCATCGGAAGAGAATGATGTCTAGATCATCAGGTAAACAATGTCCACACTCGAAACTTCACTTTCTGAAATTACGTGATGACAAATGGTCAAATTTCAATCATGTAACTTGGAAATCGTTTTCCCATAGATTAAGGGTTTTAAGTTAAGATATTAACATAAACTTTTCGAGCTTGCATATCAAGTAAATTAAATTTAACAAACGTCTTTGTTTCTTCATTGGTGGCCACATGCACAGGTTTCAACGAGGCATAGCTACATGTGTGTCCGAGAATATCCGGGTTATTATTCGTCTTCAGGAACCCATGCTTGTCGTAAAAGGCGACTTACGGGATCGGGTCGTCAGGTTCGCTGGTTTGGTTGATGCATGTCACGGTATCCCAATTGTGTAGATCGATGCTCATGAAGTTATGCATTGGATTGTCTGGTCCAGATTCGGTTATTTACAGACTGCTGTCTTATAGCTGGCATATTGCTGAGTGCGCCGTTACACAACAAACGAACGTTACATGTATTTATCATCTTGAAGCTTCAACTGAACAAAACTGATTGTGTCTCATTGCATATGCTTATAACAACCTTTCAGTAAGGGTCGGGGGCGCCTGGTGGGCAAAGTGTTAGCTAGTCACGCCAAATGTCCGTTTTCGATTCCCCACACGTATGTTTAGTCTATTTCTTGTGTACCCCGCCGGTACATTGCTGGAATAATGTCACACTCCCTCACTCACTCGCTGACAATCAGATCGGTTGCGTTTTTTGCATGGTTTAAGAAGGCATGTCTTCGAATTCGAAGGACATGTATACCGTATGTGTCAGTTCAGTGCAGCTCTGTGGAGTATCTTAATGATCTGCCCTACAACTATAAGAACGTGAGAGGTTTGTTTTAACGCGGCCTGCAATTTATCCAATTTTCATATCCCCATATTTCGCAGCCATGTAAGAGATTTGGTGTTACCAATAGATCGAAGGCTTTAAAAGTGAGTGAAGTGGAGTGGAGTGGAGATATATTACTTGTTTTTTTAGTAAAGTTAACATCGCTTGTGAACCATTGTCTGACAAACCCTTGATTACACTTAGTAGACGCCGATTCCTATAAAGCTTCATTCCCAAATAATTTCAAATTTTTACTTTATGAAGCCCCAGACCTAAATATATCAGTTTTACTGTTACTATTGTTGACGAATAATTTCCATTTAATGCATAGCGTCAATGGACGTGTGTAAGGAATAAAGACTCTCGTCGGAAAGAACAGTATCATCAACATAAAACAGAAGTAAGACGATAACATAGAGAAAGGTATTATCATCGTCAACTTGTAAACAGCAGCCATCACACTTCTGTTCATTGAGAAATGCCTCAAGATCATTCAGACAAAGAGAGAAAGGTAAGGTGGATAAATGTTCCCCTCGTCGTTCGCCACAATAACTCGGAAAAGGATCTAATTTAATATCTTACAAGTAACCTTAACACTTGATTTGTATTTGAGTACATGTCATTTACTAGTGTAAACAATCTACCGTTAATACCATTTCGAAGTACTTTCTCTCCATAGATTATCAAAGGCTTTTGTGCGCAGGAGAGCGGTGAGGTGAGGTGAAATTGGGTTTAACGTCGCGTTCAAGATTATTGCACTTATATAGCGACGTGCATGCACGTGTATTTGTGTGTGTGGCTGCTTGTACTAGTCCGGACTGATGCCGATTTATAGTGCTAGCTCACTGAGATACCATGCCGCAGTTTAACATGAATACCCCACTCAGACACAGTATACTAACTCCGAGTCGACCAGTCCTTGTTTTAGCCCCTTAATGCCGAGCGCCAGACAGGGTAACAACAAGTACAATCTTTTAACGTCTTTTTGTATGACGCGGCCCGGTATCGAACCCTGGACCTTCCGCTCCCCGGGCGGACGCTCTACCACAAGACCACGGAGGCGGTCGCAGGAGAGCAATGAAGCACCACAGATATGGGAAACTTACAATTCGCAGAAACCTTTGGAACTCGGTTACTTTGTAAGTATGTTGCAACAGTTGCATGCACATCAAGCAACGTGTGGTATATCGAACGGCTCTTGGATATATGGTCGATACCTTGGAACAGCAACGTTTGAAGACTGTCACTTGATGTGGCAATATTGGACAAATAGAAAGTAAACATACTTGGTGCACTTACAGAATGTAACGAGGACGTTGTCGACCTACTTTAAGTCTTATGGGGAATTAATACGACCGAGTTTGATAATTAGTTAATGGTCGATTGATACTCAGGAACATTGGAGGGGTGAGTGTATCTGAGTAGAGAGATCATTGGCTTCGAAGAATATAGTTCATATAGAATTAAGAGAAGTATCAGAGATATTGAGTGATGCTAGCCACGTGTCCTGTTCATTTTCCGTTGTTTGACCTTTGTTTTATCGGGGAATGTTTCAACGCCCAGGAGATCATTACCAAATCGTATTTTCAAAGATTTTATGCAGCCATGCGCATACAATTACGATATGATTGTTCAAAGAGATGTCTAACTGACAAAGCATACAACTGTGACATAGACTATTAAATGAGACACGGGCCAGGAATGATCCAATCAGCAGGATGCTGGTGACATATGACGCTGGGCCTTGTAGATTCTCTTGCAGATTTTCCGCTGTGAGAATGCATTTCTTCTTTGGGAAAAATTTCAATACAAAGCTGAAATTCATATTCTTTGAATCTTGCCTTGTGTAAATGGAATTTCTGCTTCCCTGATTAATATGGCTCCATGTTGTTTCTGTAACGGCTCATTTGAGAGTTATAGCAATAATTATAAGCGTTTTAACTTAATACAATATTTGGTTTTTTTATAAGGCTGTATATGACACTGACGCGTTACAGTAACATCATTGAACATGTTAAATCCTGAACCAACACGACATACATAATATAATCTCAGGTCCATCTTCCAGTCGCTTCAAAGACCTTGGCATTTCAATAGCAATGGACAATAGTTGATATTGTTATAACCTGACTCTCGTTTACTACTTGCAAGTGTTATTACCTTCGGCATAGGGGGCACGGGTGGCACAGTCGTCTAAGTCGCCGCGATTCGCTGTGCAGAGTTGCGTCCCCTGGGCACGCCACAAACCTATGATTGTGGGTTCGAATCCCGGTTCGCCCCGATTATGTTTCTAGGTTTGTCTGCACCATACCCGTACTCGTGGGTTTCTCCGAAGTGGTAAACGTCTGAGACCCGCATCACTTCGGGCTTTCCTCCCACATTAAGTTGACACGCCGCGATATGACTGGAATACTGTTGAAAGCGGCGTTAAACCCAACTCACTCACTCACTCACTCACCTTCGACATTAATCTCAAAGCATAAACCTCCAAACTGGTGGTAAGTAAAGTGGATCCCGTATTATTCAAATAAACAGATTTTTGGTAGCCAGGCTTGTTGTATTTGTGAATATCTTACAGTTTGTATTTTATTTATATAATAATCATAGAGAAAGAACAATGTCGGAAGGTACGGTAACGAGCCAGTCCAAATGAAGAGGCCGCCTGCAATATGGGAATGAGTCATGTCACACGTCGTCAGTGAGGTGAGGTGAAATGGGGTTTAACGTCGCATCCAAAATATTTTCGCTAACATAGCGACGTGCAGGTACGTTTGTGTGGCTGCTTGTAGTAGTCTGCCATGCCGTAGTATACTATAGTAGTATAATATACTGACTCAGAGTCGACCAGTCCTTGTTTTAGCCCCTTAATCCCAAGCGCCAGGCAGGGTAACAACAAAAACCATCTTTTAACGTCGTTTGGTATGACGCGGCCGGGGATTGAACCCCGAACCTTCCGCTCTCCGGGCGGACGCTCTACCACCAGATCAAAGAGGCAGTCTCATCGTGTCGGTGAACATAAGCGTATAGTTGTAAGGTATAGACCATCTTCCCGAGGCAAGGGAGTTAACTGACTATAAAAGTCAAGTTTCCACCCTTGACGAACTAGGCTGGTATTATGGAGTTACAATGTGGCTGGACTAACGAGTCTATGCATAGTCCAATTAAAATCGCGCACTGAAATCGAAATCCGGTTCGTTAACTGTCATGCAGATTTCTATCGATTGCAGGATTTGCACAGCATGTGAGCCGCCAACTCGTTGTAAACAGATACTTTCCAAATCTTTTCAAGTTTTTAATTAAGGTGCTCACGTGATTTGATGCACTTCGCGATGTAAGACCCGTTTTCTCACAATATAGATCCTGATTGTCGATCAGATCGTTTTGACTGGGCGCCGCCTTTTTGTCTGAATTAATTGCAAGTAATACAAGAGGTTGAATCTGATTGGTCCACAGGAGAGGCATAGAAGGGACTTAAGTCGTAACAGCCACAGCTTGTGCTACGATCGAGCCTAGGAATTCCAGCCTTGTTCGGCAAGGGTGGAAACTGGACTTTTAAAGTCAGTTAACTCTCTTGCCTCGGGAAGATGGGTATAGACACGGGTACAGTAACATGCATTGTCACATATAATACTTCATAATCTGTCACAGTGCTTCTTCTTTTAGAAGTGTGGCGGTCGGGTAGCCTAGTTGTTAAAGCGTTCGCTCGTCACGCCGAAGGCCCGGGTTCAATTCCCAACATGGGTACAATGTGTGAAGCCCATTTCTGTTGTCCCCCGCCGTGATATTGCTGGAATATTGCTAAAAGCGGCGTAAAACCATTCTCACTCACTCACTTTCTAGAAGTGCACAGCAGACGGGAAACATAAATGATACACTCTCGCAAGTCATGCCCACAGGGAACCTGAACCCATGTCTGCGTGGCAAGCAAACAGTGTCCATTGACCTTGTCCGCTGACAACAACACGCATAGGTATTGTTCCTACTGAAACAGCTATTGATTTACAAAGCTTATAAAACGCAACATTTCAATGCGAAATATCAATAATTAAATCAAGCAACGTTGTTGTACACTCGGCTACAGTTCCCCACCGCTATTGACAACATCATGCACGTCAACTCTAATAGGGACTATTGTGCTTGGTATTTGGCAAGACGTGCCCATCCTCAAGGGTAGTTATTTAATAAAAAAGATAGGACCAAGAGGAAAATCGCCCTGCGTCAGTATTGATTTTTGGTGAGGTCTCTTCCTAAAAAAAAATGGCTGTCTTCCCTTTGATTCCAGACAGACTAATATGTCTCGAGAGATGTAGCATTAAAATAAACATCGGAAATGACGTCGAAGCGTAAAATTGAGCGGCGAAGTGTTCATCTGTCACTGGCAGATGCGCAGATATGCCTTTCCTCTGGCTGTACGTAATGTGATTCTTCCGGATTGTACCAAACACTCTTTTGAAACTGCATAGAAATCGAGGTTAGCAATATTGAAGTGAGGGACCAGATACAAGAAAAGCAAGTGCATGTACCTGATGTTGAAAGAGTGCATGTTTCACTATTAACAAGTGACAATCGCGTTGATGGTGTATCCATGCATATGAAACAGTTTCCGTCGTATGCAAGCCATAGAACGGCGTGGGCCGAACTCACTGTCCACTTTAATCACACTCTCTCTGAAATGAAGACATAAGATAATTCACACATCACTTCATGTCGGCATTAAAGTTGTAATTCATGTGTACTATTTGGATTCTACCGTAAATTGAAGAGTTACAGAACATATGAAAATACCTTTTACTGTTCAACTTACACAATGACGTGATTAACATATCTATGCCCAAACCGCCTTCTAGTATCCATCACAATGTGCAAATACAAGGTAATGTCATGCTGTACTGACTTTGACAGATTCTACACCAAATACACTGCAGGAATACTTTTTTTAGGAATATGAACAGCCTAGAGACAGGTGCGTCACTGTAGCAAACTATGGGGTATCATATTTGGAGCCTATGATTCTTGGTTTGAATTCAAGATTCGTCCGGATCATATTTCTTGGTGTACCACCATCATACCTATGCTCGTGGAGTTCTCCTTAATGGTGAAACGTTTAGACCTTCACCACTTCGGACTTTTTGCCCACATCGAAATGTCACTATGAAATTAATATAGTACTTATTAAAGAGGCGTTAACAGGAACTCACTCACTCTTTTCAAAACCAAGAACAAACAAATGTCAGGGCAACAGGTCCCCAGTCAATAAAACAAACTTGAAACATAAAATTGACGATCCTAAACCTACAATGAAAAATGCAGTAGACGATTTGTAATTCTTTAAAACAGGTGATTTCAAACATTATCATCCCTGACGTACACAAAAGCGACAAATGCTTTAGCTTATCATAAGAATTTTATGGTAAACAGTTCCGATTTTATCATAGGCATGTGTTCTTTCTGATCTGCTTCTTTATGCATATGAATCGGTATCAGGGGCGCAATAGGCTAATTTTAAGTGTAAGCAAAACCAAAGTTACGAGGGCGCGAAGTGGTCCGGTTTGGGGGCATGCCCCCAAGGAATCTAAAAAAATTAGATACTCTTAAACGCTTTTTCCTGCATTTTGAGACTGTTTATGTTATATTTTATGTGTAATAAATATTAGTAATTTATCTATTATAATTTTTTTATTCGTAGTATATACATGTTTACTGGAAATCTTGAACTTCATGCGTCTCCAAATAAATACGACTACTGATCCACAGCCAAAAAAACGACTCCCCCCACCAATTCCACATTGCAATGATACATATCCTTACCCTAATCCAACCTTACATTAACCCAATCAAACACAAATAGCATCGCTTATTAGCACTGAGTAAAGCACTTCCATAATAACAATAAATTGTTTTCCTAAAAACAAGACACAATGTATATGTTTATTCTGTTGATAATTGAGTGAGTGAGTGAGTATGGTTTTACGCCGCTTTTAGCAATATTCCAGCAATATCACGGCGGGGGTCACCAGAAATTGGCTTCACACATTGTACCCATGTCGGGAATCGAACCCTGGTCTTCGGCGTGACGAGCGAACGCTTTAACTACTAGGCTACCCGACCGACCCTGTTGATGATTGAACCAACAACAGTTCCCTGATTTTAACTCCTCATTGGAGAACATTAAACTGAATGTCCATTATGAATCAAGGTAAACTGAGGGCCAAAAGAAACGTTACCAACATTAACTGATTTGCCACTTTGAAACAAAGATGCCAACCTGTTCAAAAACGGTAAAGAACACATCTCACGAATACTGCCTTCATGTTCTCTGTCGTTCTGTGCACGTGCTTTGCGGATTTTGGGAGATATTGGTGTTTTTCAGCAATTTTTTAAAACATTCTTTCCCAAATTATCGTGCAATTTCCGGGTATAAATTACGCACGGATCTGTTCCCTATCATTGGTTGCGATGATTAACACCAACGAATATGCCAAGACTGACCGCTGTCCAGAGGGAGAGAGCCATCGGTATGCTGCAGATGGGAGCGACACAGAGAGCGGTTGCCATTAACATGAACTGCTTCAAGATGACCATTACCAGACTTGTCGCACGTCTCCGACAGACTGGCAGAACCGCAGACAGACAACGGAGTGGCAGACCAAAGGTCACGACCCCGCAGGATGACCGCTGCTAACAGCTTAGGACATCCGGTCACCAGACAAACAGTGACCAGAAGACTACGACATTATGGTCTCAGGGCTTATCGCCCTTTCAAGAGCATTACCTTGACCCGTCAACAGATTGACGTGCCAGATTGACGTGGTGCAGGCAAACTCAGCGATGGCAACAAAGGGAATGGCGGCGAGTGCTGTTTAGTGACGAGAGCAGGTTCAAACTCTTCAAACCTGATGGGCGGACGCGAGTTTATCGACGACGTGGTGAACGTACGGCTCCTTGTTGTGTCCAGGAGGTGGAACCTTACGGGGGCGGAAGTGTGATTGTCTGGAGCAGCATTTGCCGGGACGAGAAGACGGAACTTGTCATCATCGAAGGCAATCTGACAGCACAACGCTACATTGACAATATCTTACGGCCAGTGGTTCTTCCTTTCATCCAGCGTCAACAACGGACGGTGTTCAAACACGATAACGCCACACCCCATAAAGTCCGTATTACCAGAGACTTCCTCAACACCAACAACGTGACTGTCCTGCCGTGGCCAGCTCGATCACAAGATCTGTCACCCATAGAACATTTCTGGGATCAGCTGGGGCGTCGTCTTCGGAAACGTCAACATCCTCCCTTCACGAGACAAGCGTTGATCGTTGACCTCCGTGAGGAATGGAATCGGATACCTGCAGTCGATGTGAGGACGCTTGTCTACTCAGTTCGACCCCGCATTCGAAGATGTATTGCCGCTCATTGAGGTCATATCCCGTATTGAACGGTCTGGGCCGTCGTCACCTTAAAGTTGTAACCAATGTTGTTGATCGAATACTGGACGAATTGCCCCTTGTCGAGAAATGTCCTTGTTGGAGGTCAAGGACTTTGTTGTTGAATTAGTCAAGTCGCATTTTACTGTTCTGAATGATGAATAACTTCTGCATGTTAACGCGACGTGATCACCAAAGAAATGAAGCATTCACATAGGCCCAATAATTTGAAAAATTGAAAAAAGTTGAAATAGGATAGCATCCATCGTCTTCATTACTTCTAACGGCATTTCCGGGTTCCATAGCACTGCCACTCCATTCGCCATGCCCAAATATTAGTTTTCGAGAGCCAATTTGAAAACAGAACATGATATGCTGTTATTTGGTTAAGATGCCCTTATATTGAGTCAACACCTGGTCATGCCAACCTCCCGGGCTCGTTGAAATGATGCTTCAGTAATGAGTCCTTTCGAAACTGTGCCCAAGAGACCTAAACTAGGAACGTATATATGGATTACATGTCAAGGCTCAGATTCGGTAGAATCGTGCTTCGGCTGTGTTCCATATATCATGTTAACACAATTACAACTTCTAAAATCGCATAACACGCATAACACGCTGTATTAACGACACGGCAAGACGTTCTGTTTCGGATAAAATTCAAACGGGATCTTGGTCTCTTTCGAGGCTTGTGCAGAGGTGCGTCCCTTCGACGTGATAGGGCCTTATGATCATTGTTGATTGTGATTGTTTGCCAGCACAATACCCGTGCTCAGTGCTTGCAGGTAAGTGGTTATACCACGTTAAAAATTCAAATGTTTTGACATCATTGAACGTGGTTCGTTTCTGAGTTTGCAAAATTCAAGCAAATCTTATGAGTTTTTGAGAATCCACGTAATAATTATTCCACTTCTCTCAAGTACTTTCCTTGATTGTATTAAGGATTATATACTTAATTTCTGAGACAGGAGTTTTTAATGGTACAGTTGCTTGACCCAGTAATATATCTCTCTTTGTACATATGTTTATAGAGCTTTGGAATCCCATACAAAAGTGGAATGGACATGCTAAGCCACTGATGCGTGGTCTTTTTTGTGGCATTATTTATATCACGGGTGGCCGAGTCATCTCAGGCGCCGCGATTTGCTGTGCAGAGTTGCGTCCCTTTGGCACTCCAGAAACCTATGATTGTGGGTTCGAATCCCGATTCGCCCCGATTATGTTTCTAGGTTTGTCAGTACCATACCCGTGCTGGAAGGTTTCACCGAACTGGTGAACGTCTGAGACCTGCATCACTTCGAGCTTTCCTCCTACATTAAGCTGACTGACACGCCGTGGTATAACTGGAATACTGTTAAAAGCGGCGTTAAATCGAAGTCATGCACTCACTCATGTATATAACCCGCCGTTATATAGCTGGAATATTGCGTTAAACAACAAAAAATCAATCGTGTATATAATATTCCAACTCAGCATCCTTCAAATATGTCCAAACCGCACTGTACTTCACATTAGCATTCCACAACAACCTTTTCCTCTGGCAAATTGGAAACAGGTTCAATGTCAGTCGGAAATAGTTCCCATATGGAGCTAGGGATTTGTCAACAGACAGTTAATACCCCGAGACACAACGGGACATACATGTATATACATTTCTTAACTATTTCCGAAACAGTCCAGGGAGTTGTGGTCGTTTTGTCACCAGTTACGTTTCCAAGGGAGATTCAGATATCAAAAACATTCACAAATATCAAAGAAAGAGAAGACACTCAACAGGGAACAAAATGATGTATTGAATTTGTCACTGTAAAATGGCAAATATTATGCCAATTTCCTGTTGAGGAATGTTTTCGTCACTGATATTTCATAACGATTAATTGGCACACAGAATTCCAAATGCGTTTTTACTGTTTTATGATATGGGCATATAGTTGTGCTGGCAATGTTTTCCTGGTATTTTCCAGAAACATGTATGTCATGTCAACACCACTTCGCCAATTTCGACATTTTTCAATTCATATCATAAAATGTGAAATACTATCAGCTTTTAGGGGAGTAATAATCAATCCTGATGCCTGATGATTTGCAAGCATGACCTCAAAACAATTTCGGAGAACAATACTCGATTGGAAAGAATTACCGCACAGGAATAATCGTGTATAGAATCAACTCCTCAGCAGAGATTCCATTGGGTGTGCTAAAACGTATTGATTGAACACTGAGCTATTTGGACCACAAACGGTTTTTAATGGCAAAGCTTTGTTTGAGAATTAATTCAACCAAACATTGTTTCAAAAGTGTCGAGGCATGCAAGAAAACAAATTATACTTAAACTGGGTGTTTTGGAAGGGAACGATCCCAATAATAAATATGTCAAGAGACCACTTGTTATATTACAAATGTGCAAATACTGTTTCTTATATTGTTGGGGGGCACGGGTGGCCCAATTGTCTAAGGCGCCGCGATTCGCTGTGCAGAGTTGCGTCCCCTGGGCACGCCAGAAACCTATGATTGTGGGTTCGAATCCCGGTTCGCCCTGATTATGTTTCTAGGTTTGTCTGCACCATACCCGTGCTCGTGGGTTTCACCGAAGTGGTAAACGTCTGAGACCTGCATCACTTCGAGCTTTCCTCCCACATAAAGCTGACACGCCGCGATATAACTGGAATACTGTTAAAAGCGGCGTTAAACCCAACTCACTCACTCACTCTTATATTGTTGTTCTTGATTATAAATACCTCGGAATTAATATGAAAGTAAATCAGATTTGAAAAGGAATGGCCTTTAAAACGGCATGGTAGCCAGGTGCACACCATCGTATATATACATGTACGTCAACTTGACCTGTTCACCAATGATAGAAAATAAATCGTTAAATATGTTTTGTTGAGTTCACTCACGAAGTATATTATCTTCATAAACCAGCATCGTGTGTGACTACAGGGTGTATATACAGCAGGTGTATATTTACTAATTATAAGCCTAAAAAGACATCTGCATGTACCATCTGATCCTCTTCCGGTTAACACTACGACATCTGTAACATGCTTCGCGAACAATCTAGGACTGAAGCCATGCTGCAAATTTTAACAAATCAATTTAAAAGCGCTTACTGCTTCACAGTCTGTGACATGCAGATTGTCGAACATATTCAGTTAAATGCAAAACGTAGGGTCAGGGTTAGGTTTCGAGTTAGGGTAAGATCATCACACCCGTCGAGGATCGTTTCATCAGCACCTGGGCCCCGTTCCACAAAGCGACCGTAACTTCCATACTTTAACATAGACTTATGACAGTCGTAGCGTAAAGGTCGCTTTGTGAATTTGGGCCCTTGACGATACGGAATCGAGGAAAAATAGCAACATGAATGAAATTGCAAGCAAAAATACAATGGTATCGCCCACTGGTTCCTTAGTCATTATGTGCAATCCCGTCATATTACCTGTGCTCTTGCAAAATGACACATATTCACTCCCTTATTAACTACATCTTCCATCCGACCATTGATCGTTTACCACTGATCGAATGTGCTCAGAGTAAAGTGCCAAATTGTTTCCTAATCAAGTGACCCTCTTCGAAAATGCATGTTATGGTTTGAAATAAAAGAGTTTCAAGAATAAGTTTATATATATTTCTTAAAAGTGAGTGGGTGAGTTAAAATTTAGCGTCGCATCGGCATTATTTCAGCCATATTCAAAATATAAAATAGTCGATTTTTACCGTTACCTGAATGATCTGTGTATCGTGTGTTATAATCATTGCATTGGCTTTGCTGCTACCTAATCCATTTGTTGCAAGCGATGTGATGGATTAAACACTGTCGTGTACAGCTGTTTCCAATGATGAATTTGAAACTGTTTTATTCGGGGAATTCAAGGCCGGTAGAGATTACGTATTCATTGTACATGTACGTGTTATCAGTTGCAAGTCTGCGGATGTTACACGTTATATTAAATTATGTCACCGTTGTAACTATGAGCATAAACATTGTGACAGTTTAGTTAGATCCACAGCCTCAGCTCTCCTAAATCTGTGTTCCACGTCAATAAAGTTGGTTTTAGAAGTCCATGCGTTCTTGAGACGATATTTTAGGACCCAATCATTTAGGTTGATTTTCTTTTTCGATTCCCAGATCGCCCGATCTAGATAATTAATGGTCTGTCATCACTGTTGATAATGGCTTTCACACATGTATTGGAAGTCATCCTTCATCCCAGTTTAACATGATGTAACTGAAATGCCATTTAAATCTATATTGTAGTCCCAAACATGAATTTTTAAATTGCTCGATACTGATTGGTCAATCAGGCTATCAAATCACAATAAACCGCCTCTGGTTAAACAGCTGGTTTGACGGACGCATCACCGCGGAAGATAATATTCATAGAATAGTACTAAATTTAATATTTGAAACCCCATGCTGCGCGTTCGGTTCCAAATTCAAATTAGCGCGGTTAAATCTACAGGTAACCTAGCTCTACAGTGAAAACACAGTATGTTTATCTCCTAATTAAAGCTAATAATTAATAACTTTTGATGAATACTGTTTAATTAATACTGTCGAAAAATCACTACTACTATATGACGCATTACCATACCTAACTGTTTTCGAATTTCATCTGACTCAAAGAATGTATCTTAAGATGTTGAGTACATTTCCAACAAGTACGCGCCCACTTGCTAATTTGTGCATTATTTAAGACCCTTTGAGTGCAGTCGAGGAAGGATCTGTAAAGTGAAACTGAAGAAACATAGCCCAATTTGAAGAGATTTCAAAAATCAATATGTTAGCTTCTGATGATATACTCAGTTGCAGTAAAGAGAGAACAGTAGTCTCTTGCGAGACTGATTATTTTTCCGACAACCTTGTTCAGTAAACAGGTTCCAAAAATTTCCTCCTGACATCACTAGCTTTCCTTGTTCAAATGACCAATATAAATACACGCGACAAAACTCTTTCCGCAGTCATACGAAATCACTGCTGAAAGCAGAGTCCATTGCACGATTCCGACTTTATCTTAAGCATGTGTTTATGAATTACAATCAAATTGTGATGATGACAGGTTTTTGCTGAAATGGGAGCGTATCCTGCCCAATCGGTGGCACCCATCACAAACACATGCACAGACTATTCATTTTTCACCTGAAAAGAAACAGAGGAACAAGTATCATACAAGTCGAAATTGGAAATTTTATCAAACCTCCTTTTGGTTGTCTTGTGGAGAGTCTTGTAATTACCTGTTTATCGTTCATAGATCTAAGTATGATGTGTTTGTTTGTTGTTTAACGCTACACTCAGGGGTCCTCTCCACCTATATGACGGCGGTCTGAAAATAATCGAGCATGCGCCAGACAATCCAATGTTTTTCATCATGAACATCGATCGACGCAAATGGGACAAGATGACATGCAACAACCAAGACAGCGAGCTTGGCCACCCGATCCCGTTAGTCGCCTCTTACAGCAATCATAGTCGTCTCTTACGACAAGCATGGGTTGCTGAAGACCAATTTTAACCCGCATCTACGTATGAAACAGATGAGGCGGTTTCACTGGTCTCTTTTATTTCTAGTTTAGGTGAATAATCATTGGACGATATCAGATCATCCATGTACTGAGGCTGTACTTGTGGGCATAAAGAAACGGATCAACAAGGGGTGGCTCAGAATTGGTAAACTGAATATAAAGAATCTTAACCCAATTTGGCGGGTATTTCAAAAATCAATATGCGAGCTCCGGATAACAAAATCGATAAAACAGAGAACAGGAGTCTCTTGTGAGACCAATTTGACTAATTAATTTGTCTGACAAACATGTTGAGTAAACAGATTTAAAAATGTTATCTTTTCGACATTACTAGATTTCTAAGTTTCATATCACCAACACAAATAGATTAGTGTTTTTTCCTCATTGATTCAAGCGTCATTAGATTTTATGCTCAATCGAAGAAATTGCAGCTCTTTCATAAGTCGGTTTGCATGTTTCTTTTTAGTAGCGTTGTTAGCGTTAACCTTGAGGCGGTGAGAATCCTTAGCAATGTGGCTACTTGTCACGTTGAAGGCCCGGGTCCGATGCTACTTTTGGGTACAATGTTTGAAGCCCATTCTTGGAGTCCACCACCGTCATGTTGCTGGCATTTGTCTCGGAAAGAGGAGTAAAACCATACGCATGTGCGCAGTAAGATGTCACCTTTGAATTAAGGTAATTCATATATTCATCTTCAATGGAAAGTTCACCTGCCGGGACCACCTTATTGAAGGATAGTCAAGTTTTGACGAGAATGATAATGAGTATAAGATGGGATTCTCGCGAGATCGAAAGAAACATCATTTTAGCAAAAGGCCCATATAATTTCATTTCTTATTATTTTAATCACACACAGAGTTATGATATATTCTTCCAATTATTGGGCTCACTATGAGTATAAATGGCACTGACTAGACAGAGATTCATTTAGTCGAAATTGTCATGCGGGTGAATTATTTAGCAACTATTAGCATAGAAGTAAATATTCTTCGGATGATGGTCATCAGGACAGGCTGGTGACGCAGATATCAGAACGTATTGAAGTTTTAGCCTCTGTAGTTTCACTACTGCTTTATTATAGGTTTACACCAGCTCACATAAAACACTAAACCTTTAATATGGGCTTATATCCGTCTCATTTTTACCTAGTTGGATACAAAATCCTTTTAGTATCACGAAGACAGGATTATTTAAGGATTAACGAATGGTAAAAGTACAATTGTCGTGCCGAAACGTCGCATTCCAAGATAAACAAGGAAAACGGTTCAACATTGTCTTAAGTTGATTAGCAGTAAATGATTGTACACAAAGGGTCCTAGCTTTGTATTTTTGACACTGTATGATTTAACAGGCATATGTTCTACTTTGTAAATAAGTAATGCTCTATTACGTTCACCATGATACAAATCTGCGACTTTCCTGAAAATGTGTGTCTGTTTAAATATGCGCCTGTATGAGATGACATGCAATCACGTCGTCCAGGTGATCTTCGTCCCTTATTCATCAAGTTGAGCATGCGATACCTATGGGGAATTCTGCAAGAATGAAATATGTAGACGGATGCAATGTACTTATACTAATAAGCGTCATCATATTACTTAAGTGTCAATACAAAAAACCAAGACGATTTTAACTCTAGTTATCGCTTTATTGAACAATTACCCCAGGGGACACCGACGGTATGGTAAATATGTGGCAAGTCTTAAAGGTGGATTTAATTCTGAAATTAGAATCACTGATTTCGGTGCAATATCGCAATTAACCAAACCGTCTTAAGCAACCCAACCTAATTAAACGAACTGATGATGGTAGTTTGAAGAAAATTGCAACAGCTTTTTTATGCCCCCTGGCGAACAATTATTACAGAGTTCTACAGTTCATTTACATTAGGGTGAGAGGGTGATTTGTAAAACATATTTTATCAAAAACAATATTATTAACATTAGGACTCCAGAAGAGCAGTGTAAACCGAGATATGAGGAGTTCTCAGCAGTTTGTCACAAGTGATTAACCAGATTTTGTTAATGATTATTACCAAGGAACGTATAACCTGATCGCAATGTAGCCGGAGGGCACATACGCTTGGTCCAAGGAATGTGGGGCCAAAGGAACCATGTATAGCACACAAGTATTGAGGGTTAAGCCGTGGCCTGTATGTCCGTCTTCATGGATGTCATGAAGTATTATAAATTCTTTAGCTAGTAGTTGGACTTAACACATGTGATCCATTTAAAGAGTTATGATAATTTGAACCATTGTTTTGAGCTTCGTGTTTTGGCCATAACCTCAAATTCGCTCAAAATGAAAACAGAGCCATATAAACTTATTTTCCTTTGAACTTGCTGAAGGAGGGTAACTTTGGCATACTAGTATTAGTTGTGATGACATTGTTCAAATCATTAGGCTTTTTGTATAGTTGAGACCCCAGTATTGTGCAAATTTTGAATGTTTCTGTTTATGTTGACATTTTAAACTGATGATTACATGTGATGGCCAGTGCCGTGACACTATTTTGTGATATTGTCTCGAGCTAAATACACTTATATTGTCGATGTGTGTAGGAAAGTCAAAATGTATCCGTGAAAGCATTATTCATGAACAGCTTCCACCTGCGTCAAGGTTTTAAACTTAACTTTGTAAACTGTACATGAGTATCATTGTGATGAAAATCAAGGGATGTCACTTAGAAATCTACTACACACATACTACACACAACCCTGGTTCCCTTCAAAACCTTGCTCCTCTTTCCTCGATACAGTATACACATGAATATGTCTTCAATCAGTGACAGGGTGCCATAATAGCTTTGAAAGTCCATGGGTCACGTTCAAATACTTACCTCCAGCTATGAGTCATCAGTGTAAAGTCGACATAAATATACCTGTATGCCACATATCTTTACAGACCAAAATGGCCTTGTGATTGACTTTAATGGTAATACTGACATATCGTTAACAGATATAAATGTAGTTTCAAGACATTAGAGAAAGTCTTTTTATAAGGTTATTGGCGGCAAATTCATTTGTGCAGCCAAGCGATCGCAACATCAGGACCTGGATACCCTAGCTCAAATCGGATTGATGCCGCAGTTAACCATTTTGTCAGAGTGCCAGCTAACTATCATTTGAAATATCCGTCTAGTCTTTCGTCAAACTGTCGGGCAAACGAGGTTGTTGTTATGTGCCGACCACGATAATTGGTTCAAAGGTCTCGTTTTTTGGAATAGCTGTCTCTTCAACGTTACAATTCCATGGAAGCGGAGATCCAACGTGATGGTCTCGGTCTTGTATGGCGTCGGAGATGGGGTTTACGGTTGTTAAAAATGATACATGTAGGTTTTGATTTCGGGAAATGTCATGATACGTTGTAAGGTTTTTGATTAAGCAACATTTTAGGCGTGTATGTGGGTAAACTTGGTTATCTTAATGCTCTGAGCTTTCGATATGGCATCATACACTCTTCTGTAGCACTGTCTGGCGCCTTTGTGTCTCAGTATGTTGTGATTGGCGACATTACCCGTCATCATTTGGCTTTTGGAGTCGCGAAGTGACCTGATCGAGAAACAACCGCAAGTAATGTCCGCTGATGTACATCCAATAGGCACATTGTGAATCAAGATTGAGGGCAGTCTTCTGAACATGCCAGTTACTTTGATTGACTTTCTTGTAAGTGATGATGATGATATCCATCAATGCAGACAGCAATCGGACATAGTATGCGAGAGTGGATGCATGGGTTATAGTTTTCAAGGCACACGTAAATCGGTTCTCACGATCATGCACACATGTACACGAACCAACACCACACCATGCTGTCGCGAGAGCCGAATAAAACAGAGCCCCCTTGGTCAACATGTGGGAAAACATGTATCATGGGCTCCCATCCCACACCCCAGCATTGTTTGTCCCTCTTATCAGCCACAGGTTTGTCTGTCCAAGGTTCGATTTTATACAAGCCATCGTGATTCAGCGGGAATGAGGAAGACAGCGGCGTACGACAGCAATATGCGCTCACGTTTCGATTTCCCGTGATCTCCATTCCAGTTATTCGTAATATATATGTACCAATGAAAGGCACGTAGCAAATTCAAACACTTACGTGTGGACTTCCTTTTTATATATATATATATACCTGTAGATAAATTGTGTTTCAGATAAGCTATTTCCTTGTTTTATTACATTATTATGCATTCTGACATGGTCATTCTGACATGTGACAACCTACATGTATACACTTAAGAGATATATCAAAAGGATATTCATCACTAAATAATGTCTGCGTTTTGTTAAAAAAATGACAATCCTCTTATGGCAGAATTGACAAACTTTAATACAATGCCTATTATCACCTACCGGGGATTGGTAAACTAAGTTATCATGGTCACGTTAAATGACTGCTCTGGACAAATCAGACTTTCTGGAAAGCGTTTACCTTTATAGTACAAATTAAATATCATTTTGAATGAAAAGGAGTGTGGAAATGTCAAACGCTCTTTATCTAGATTAACTCTTTTGTTTATGAGAGATTGGGGTAGCCTAGTGGTTACAGCGTTCGCTCGTCACGCTGATTATCCGGGTTCGATTCCCCACATGAGTACAATTTTGGAGGCCTTCTTGTGTCCCCCGCCGTGATATTGCAGGCATATTGCTAAAAGTAGCGTAAAATCATACTCACTCACTCGTATCGTTATGTATTCAGTCATTAGAAGGAAGATTATGTTTGATATGCATGATGGATATGGAAGAATGTTGAAGGGTGTGCAATGTCTTAGTCTGACTTAATTACAGATCCCACAGAAGTAACGACGAGTGTGAGTGAGTTAGGTATAACGCCGCTTTTAACATTATTCCAGTTATATCGCGGCATGTCAGATTAATGTGGGATGGAAAAGCCCGACGTGATGCAGGTCTCAGACGTTTACCACTTCAGTGAAACCCACGAGCGCGGGTATGGTGCTGACAAACCTAGAAACATAATCGGGGCGAACCGGGATTCGAACCCACAATCATAAGTTTCTGGCGTGCCAAAGGGACGCAACTCTGCACAGCGAATCGCGGCGCCTTAGACAACTGGGCCACCCGTGTCCCCAAGTCACGACGAAATTCCGACAATGCATGAGAGATCTTACAAGAGGTTTAAGGAAACATCATGCCCTTTTGAGCTTACACAGTTGACATATTCTTCTGAAGCGGCATCCTACAGAACATAATGACAGAGTGCCCGGGTCGAGGGTAATCTTCGTTCAGCAAGTTTTGCTTAAACGCCTGGGCCACCCGTGTCCCCAAGTAACGACGAAATTCCGACAATGCATGAGAGATCTTACAAGAGGTTTAAGGAAACATCGTGCCCTTTCGAGCTCACACAGTTGCCATATTCTTCTGAAGCGGGATCCTGCAGAACATTATGACAGAGTGCCCGGGTCGAGGGTAATCTTCGTTCAGCAAGTTTTGCTTAAACGCCTGGGCCACCCGTGTCCCCAAGTAACGACGAAATTCCGACAATGCATGAGAGATCTTACAAGAGGTTTAAGGAAACATCGTGCCCTTTCGAGCTCACACAGTTGCCATATTCTTCTGAAGCGGGATCCTACAGAACATTATGACAGAGTGCCCGGGTCGAGGGAGCACGCTATTTGTATCGTGCACATGTGTAACAAACTGGATAAAGACGATTTAACAATTAAGATCAGCAATGCTGTGATATTCTGAACTATCATGTGGTTACGTAACTAAACATGACATCTGTGTGAATTATTTCGAACCACCGTTTATTGTCTGAATGGTTTATTATTATGGTTTATGCGTGATATAACTGAACGCTTGATTTAAAAACGACAACACCCTCAGTCACACTCATCTGCGTTGAAACGAAAATAAGCACGAGTTGGTGGCTGTTGGTGAAACGATCAAAGCGGCAGTAGAGTTGCATTGTTCAATAAGTATCTATGTAACCTTATACTATAAGAAACCCTAGAACTTTCAGTTCACCCCATACTTGGTTTAATTGGGATTTAATTGTGCATTTGAAATAATGCCAGAGTCCCCACCGAATTTCCTCCTTCTGAGGGTTGTATGGCTCCCTGTACAGTGTGACGGTAATGTTTGGCAGCTCACACTCTGAATACAACTAAGGAAAGCAGAAAGACCACGGAGCAAGTTTGTGAGATTCATCATGTTCATTTAAATATTCAGGCAGTCACATTCTTTTGGTTAGGACAGCCACCAGCCAAGGTACCCTTCATTAAAAGGTCCAGTTTTTCACAAAGTAGAGGCAAGGTAAAGAACAGGTCGTTTTTTTATACGTTTGTGTGAATGTGAGATTGGATAGACAATATTGTTGTGGCTTAATATGAACTTTGGCTTTGGCTATCTACATAAAATATTCCAAAGTTTATTTGGTTGTGTTTTCGTGTTCCTACCCACGTTGTCGACCACCGGTAAGAGTAGGACCCTCTAACTGAAAATGAAAGGTAGACTAATTGTAAACAAATTTTTTTTTATTATATTTTTACCATTACATTCTTGAGTGTTTAGTTTGCGATCAAATCAATTTGACCGAATCATGACTTCCGTGAAATATTGTTCTGTTTGAATTGCTGTCAAGGGTCTTAAAGAAACAACACAATTTTCATTTTTCATATTCTTGTAACGATTTTAATACTGAGGGTCTATTCTCTGAGGATAAATTGTGTCAGGCAGTCCCTGCATGTTGTTACACACAGATAGAATCAATTTTCTTTGAAAGCATCTAAGCCGTTTTGGAGCCATGTGCAGGCGTGGCATTGATTTCAGTCATCAGATTTAGATGGGAGAAGAAGAGTATTAGGAACGATCCCCAGACGAAACTGAGGTTAATCTTGACAAGAACTTTTATTTCAGCAATAAACTTCGATCGTCATAAATGCATAATATTAATCCATCGAGAGACATCGGGTTTATTTGCTGAGTTTTCTATTCGTAACCAGTAGAAAATACATGAGTACACTTTAAGATATGCCCGACGGCCATCAACAACGTAATCAAAAGAAATACTATTCAAACTATTTTGGAATGATTCCATATCATCCATTTGTAAGGCTCATTCCTCATCATATCTGTGCATTGTGTAGAGAAGTTATTTTAAACATATATTCACGTGAAAACATTTACAACTATGCTTATTTACCATTAATACGAGAAATGACAGTCTTTATAGATGTATGTTTAACATACTTTCTTTGAAATGCGTAGGAAAGTGTACATGCGAACTAGCATTTATTTTATTATAAACGTCAACGCTAGAAAATAAGTGTATGTGTGTATGCGTAGTAAGGATGTATGTTGATGCGAAATGATTGCAATGGGTATATGTATGAACTTATGTGAATATGTGGCTGATGTGTTGGTGGGGTTTGTATGGTAGTATTAAGAGTGTCTCGTCGGCCCAAACTGACCTTGCATGGTCTGTGTTTACTATATGTATATATGTATCTTCAATGTTTCCAGTTATGACACTTCTTAACAAACAATCAGTTCAAAAACAGAATGCAACAGACAAATATAAAACGTCAACACCAGAGAATAATCCGTATCGAATATCTGCCAAAACATATTCCAGTAAGTGTAAAATGCAACATATAATGAGTGAGTGAGTGAGTATGGTTTTACGCCGCATTTAAACATAATAGATGGGTAGAGTAGGGTAGAAGGCATGAAGGTCTTGTGTCTCGCCTCAGTACCAGACAGAGCACCACCTACTTCTATTATTGAAGAGAGAGGTTTGGAAATCCTCTAAATTGCTCACCTTATGTACTCTGAGTGAGTGAGTGAGTGAGTAAATTTGGTTTAACGCCGCATTGCACCGTGAATATGCATTTGCAGTATGCAGCTACAAAGACACTCCAGATGACCATGCGATTTAAAGAAATGCAAACATATTCTTCAACTGACTTTTAGATAAGCATGATCTTATTTCTTTTAACTTATGTTTTAATGTCATATCATCACTGAACTATAATAGGGAATAGTGAGTGAGTGAGTGTGGTTTTTACGACGCTTTTTGCAATATTCCAGCAATATCACGGCGGGGGACACCAGAAATGGGCTTCACCAATTGTACCCATGTCGGGATTTGAACCGGGTCTTCGGCGTGACGAGCGAACGCTTTAACCACTAGGCTACCCGACCGCCCCTAATAGGAAATAAAAATGAATATGAATAACTAAATTGAATGGTCTGTAATCGTATAATCACCATCAAATATATACATGCACCCCCGGGTGTCACCTCTAAATCAAATTAAACCTTTTCATATATAATCTAGATGGAAGAGTTTGTACATATAAGTATTAATAAACATTGATACATTGCTGATTCCTGGCCTCGTTGCACTGGGGCTTACTTGCACAGGCGTAAAGTCAGCTTCACATCTCAACACCATGTCTCGGATTCGTGTTAACTCTGAAAAACACTGCAGCCATTGCACAGCTCATATGTGACGTGGATGACGTAAATGTCCCAAAGGACTTGAATCAGAATACGGGTTTAGCTTCTGTAAGTCATCTGGAAGGAAGTGTTTAATTATTTACAAGAATGCGTCAGCTAGGAATAGAACTTTTTTTGCTAAATGAGATTTTCCAACATCTGTGTCTTTGCCAGTACTGATAGGAAAGACCACTGAGATGCAGTGGGAAGAAATACACTGTATGTTTCAACGTCTGGAGCATTTCACAATCTGTCCAATCAGTCTGACTTCAGACAACGTTGCAAAATAGTACTCATATAATGATTTAGAAGATGTAGTTAAGTGCTTTACATACAACTTTGACATTATTCATTTTCAACTGGACAAGATGCAGTGGTATTTATCCCCTTCTCTGGCATCAGTTAAAGCTTTAGAATGTATTCTCACTTAGATCGAACAGATTTAGTAAGGCAACTACTAACGGAGTGGAAGTTATTTGTAGACGGGGTGTCCAGCAAGTAAGTGGCAGCGTGATCGTAGGAGATCACCCAGTTTTGAAATCTCACACAGCTACACCCACACCCACACCCACACCCACACCCAAACCCACACCCACACACCCTCCCACTCACCAACATACTCATTTAGACTCGCATCTCCTCTTAACACCCAAACACGCACTATCATCATAACCCCGTTAAATCGTTAAATCTAAACTTAGACACCGAGCTACAACCGCCTTGTCTCCTATGGCGTCCCTACAAATAATTCCAAAGTGTAACATTCCCAGTGGTTGTCAGATCGATGCTGTGCCAACTACTAGTAAACTTACTGACATTCGGTCAAAAGCCATGCTTAATACGCATAGATAGGCATTACATTTAACTATTTACCCCATTAATTGGAGGACCAGGGTCGTTCCCATTGGACTAATTATCGCTCATACCATTATCACCAGATAGAGTAGACTCTATAATAATTAATGTTATCACCATATCTTTCAATGTGTTTACAGGGCTAAACTAATGTAAAACCCAAATCATGCAGGATCGTACATGTTGCGGTCTGCATGTCTATTGGTAATTAATTGTGGTATTCCTTATACATTATAACTACATATTTCCTAAAGCTTGCACTGTAACTCATTGCACGACACGCGAGAATTGTGGGCGTACAGGTTTATGTCCCCAATGACGAGTGAAGAGGTCAGTGAGTAGGGATCAACGTCGACCTTAACAAACATTGGTGTCCCCCCGCTGTGATGTTGCTTGAATATTGCTAAAAGCGGCGGAAAACCCCACTCTCTCATTTAACACACATTATTTCTGTAAAGCCATAATGACGTCTCATTATATTGATCGTAGGGAAAGCTTTAACAACGTCCAACAAGACATAAATGTTCACTACTGATATATATATAGGTGGAACTCTGAAGCACCTTCATTGTGGCGACAGAGTAAGGATAAGAATGAACCAAACGAGGGATAATGAGTCGAGTCCACAGATTCGTGTAACAACTACATATACATTTGAAAACCCGGGTACAAATTGGTCTTCAGAAAGCTTGTCGTAAAAGCCAACTGACGGGATCGCGTAGTCGGACTCACTCACTTGGCTGGTACATGTCATCGTATCGATGCCCATGATGTCCATCACTGGGTTGTCTGGCCCAGATTCGATTATTTACATGCGCCGCCATATAGACCGCCCCCTTTGATGACTTCGGCGTTAAAGTGTCAATGGATCATTCACGTCTCACTGACAGCAAAAACTAAACGAAATTGAACAGGACAGCAAGGAAAATTACTTTATATATGGTTAGTGGTGTCGAGAAGTGATATGTGATATACACGCATGCAACCTTCATGTGATTGTGTTAGTTTACCATAAAACGGCTTGTTTATTTGGATTGTCAGACATTAAATAATAATATCAGATTTAGGATTCATGTATTCATTCCCATAAGCATATATAAGTTTATTTTCAAATACAGATATGCAAAATCAGAACTATCTCTATTTCAGGATGGTGGGATGGGGCAGCACAGTGCATGAAGCGGTCGCTCGTCACGCCGAAGAACCGGGTTCGATTCCCCACACGGGTACAATGTGTGAAGCCCATTTCTGGTGTGAAATTGAGGGAATATTAAACCTTAAACCATACTCACTCAATTGCAGGTTGGGTGAAGCTGTCATCTGAAAGCAGTATACCACGCCATGTAAAAAAATGGATATCCAAAAATAACATGTTGTTATTTTCCTGTGACCCTGTGATGATGAGTAATCACTGTATGTTCGCCATGGTCATCCCAACCCGTACCGCCAATGAACCGCGCTATACGTGTTATGCTGGCGGACATTGACGTCGGCGATACGTTCACTAGCATGTCATTTAAAATGGCCACGACTATTGAGGAAGTCTTGTTTGAACCTGGGTTCGTCTGAGAACATTAAAAGTAACAATTGTCTATTGCATCGTTGGCGTTGGGGTGCGATCAATCAAACGTAGGAAAATATATTGCCGTTGAGCACGCAGAACCGCACAAAGTCAATTTCGAATGATATGCTCAAAAACTCTGACACCAGTAGCTCTGAGTGGGTGGTTGGCGATTTCATTAGATTTTTTCTTCACAATTCCGTAGATCCTTTGTCTAAATGAAACGATCCTAAACGGACCTTTGTCCCCGCAAAACGACCCTGGACGGGTGTTATGGACCTATATTTTATCAGATTGATAGATCACATCGTCCGATAGTCAACGTTATTGTGTCGTGGAATCGCAGACTGTAACCTGATGGCTTCAGAACGCTGACTTGTGTCAATCTTAAGCATGCCTATAACCATTAGTCATTTTGCAAACGTCGCTTTGCTAACTGGACACCATACGATGATCAGGTGGCCATGGTCCAGTTGAGTTTGAAACCGGTGTGTGAAACACTAATGTGGGAAGTATTCACAATCAAATATACTTCAAATAAATTTGAAATATATCCCCCACAATTGTGAAGGTATTTCGCCTCCAAAACGTTGGGAGGGGTGAGTATATGAGCGTCTTGTAATCACCAAGTGAGCGTCTTGTTATCACCAAGTGAGCATATACTCAGTGGAAGTATTTCTACATGTAGACTGCAACCGCTGTTGTTTCTGAAGACACTCGTACATTTTGTATTTTTTTAAACTACCATACATAGTTAGTTCTACCCTGCCCCCGACTAGGTTACCAAATCTTGACCCCCCATGTCTCATGTTCAGGTGCTGTGTCGAACAAGAAATACATTTGTCCCCTTGTTACTTCTTATCTAGGGATAGAAGAGTATGTATATTTTATACTCATTAAACACATTTCTGTAAGCTAGCTTGTGAGAAAACGTAATATGCCTGCGTGGAAATCCATGTGAAAACGTCAATCACCTTTTCCTCGAATGTCCTGATAGGAATGGCGCTGGAACGTAATTATATAACAATATTTTATCAGTTTGACTTATTTTCTTAAACCAGAACTTTGTGGTGATATTTTATGCTCATTAATACATATACATCTTTATATTTAAATTTGTGCGGGACTTACATGTATATTATGTTAACAAAACGATTTGATTAACATTTTTAATGCTGATCATATTCAACCTCTCACCAGGCGACTGGTAGACAACATTCATCACAGCAATTCTAATTAAATTAATTATCAATATTACCATTTCCACTGAAGCATGGTACTTTGTATGCACTATATGTATTTCAGTTTGTAGTATGCATGCACACAATTGTCCGCTGTCAGTGTATTTGTGTACCTTTTGTCCAATCCATTAATCTTTAAGTAACAATCAAATATGCTTAAATCATACAAACAAACGCACACACACACACACACACACACACACACACACACACACACACACACACACACACACACACACCATGTGGGCTGGTCCACGATTGGTGACCTTCTGCTGAGCATCATTTGTAGATTTATAGGGGCTTCAATCACTTATTCAATCCAGTTGCTCTGACAGTTGAGTAAACAACCGCTCACTGTATTTCTTAAACGTTTTTTCTTTATTTACAGCCAGCAGAATCTCTGCACACTTAAACGGAACAGACGTAACTCAAATTAAAACATATCGTCTTTGGTGCCGATATGTTTCAACAAGTGCCCTGTTGTGTTACTGGATTTTCAGGTATATCACCAGTTTGTCCGGTTTGTTTACATGCTGCCATCGCATGGCAGGAGTACGGCTTCGGGCGAAAAACAACTACTTTGCTACATAATGCAAAATTTAATTATATAATCAAGCTTTTGACCCGTGTTTGGGAACTTGATTATACCTTAAGAAGAAGAGTGCGTGAGTATGGTTTTACGCCGCTTTAAGCAATATTCCAGCAATATCACTGCGGGGGACACCATAAATGGGCTTCATACATTGTAACCATGTCGGGAATCGAACCCGGGTCTTCAGCGTAACGAGCGAACGCTTTAACCACAAGGCTACAAGGGATAGAATAGCAATACATGGCACATAGAATGATAATAGCATGAATACATGAAACATATAGAATAATGATCGAACGATCGAATAAGTCACGGTTATAATACTTGAGGGGGAAAGGGGGAAAGATATAACTACAGGTAGAGCTAAGCACACTTTCATGTCTTGAGACAGCACTACATCATGACACCAACATTATGACCTGTGACTACATCACTATACATACGCTTGGCTTATTACGTCTGAAGTGAGACGCGCTATTTACTAAACGTAGATATACATATACGCGATAAACGATAATAACAATAACTTCAAACCAAGTATAATAAAACATGTAGCTGTAGGATATAAACGGTATTGATATCTTATGATAACTGTCTGTGTCTTTATCGTTCAATACACCGCCCGATTTACATTATATTTCAAAAAAGAAACTTGACATAGATGTAAAACCACTTTTTGCCAAATATCTAAAATAATTACATTAAATGAGAACCAAATAAGTCAAACAGAAAGATGATGTGTCTATAATTCGCGAAAACACAGGCAAAGCACATAAACGTAGCGTTTGGGGATCAATTTTACAGATTCATCCAAACGCAACCGCCTGTAAAAAACGTGCAGCACAGGATCCTGCATTTAGGCATGCAGGCCCCCCTGCTGAATGGGTATAAAAATCCACATCAACGGCTGTTCAAACAGTCCTTATAACGGCAGTAGAGGCGGTGACGGAATGCCAAGACTGAATGCAGCTCAACGGAACAACGCCATTGGGAGATTACAAGCTGGAGCAACTCAGCAAGAAGTGGCCAGGCACTTTGGCGTATCCAGACAGACAATCTCCGCACTGTGGACCCGATACAACAACACCAACAGAGTTGACGAGAGACCAAGGTCAGGAAGACCAAGGCTGACAACCAAAGCACAATATCGATACATCCGGCTGCGACACCTCCGAGACCGCACTACCACAGCCACGTCTACAATCACACAGATCCCTGGTGTACGCAGAATATCAGATTAAACGGTACGCAACAGACTGAGGGAGGCTGGACTTTTTGCACGAAGACCTGTTCGACGTCATGTATTGACCCCACGTCATCTGGCGGACCGTCTGCTTTGGTGCCAACAGAGGGTTAGATGGGCACGTGCAAGTTGGAGAAATGTACTGTTTACTGACGAGTCCCGTTTCCTACTCACACGTGCTGATGGGCGCGCACGTGTCTACAGACGTCGGGGTGAATGTTACGCCCCCAACTGTGTGCAGCAGGTTGTCCCATTTCGCGGCGGGAGTGTCATGGTATGGGCCGGAATTCATCACGGTGGTAGGACGCCTCTCGTGCATGTGGCAGGTGCATTGACGGGTGAGCGTTACAGAGACTTGATCCTACAGCCTTACGTTCTTCCTCACGTCAACGTTCATGGCGGACAGTTCCAGCAGGACAACGCTCGACCGCATATTGAACGTGTTTGTCAGGACTTCTTACAGCACAATAACATCCAGACATTACCTTGGCCAGCCCGGTCACCAGATTTGTCCCCGATTGAGCATCTGTGGGACGAGTTGGATCGACGCGTTCGCAGAAGGAATCCACCGCCCCAAACACTTCCGGCGCTTCTTGGTGCACTTCAGCATGAATGGCAGCACGTCCAACAGCGTGTTATTGACAACTTGATTGCATCTATGGGTCGTCAGTGTCAAGCGGTGATTGATGCACGTGGTGGGCACAACCGATACTGACATTTTCTGTACCCCTGTGACATTAACTGTATCGTGTACGTGTGTCTGTCTAGGTGACACGTTTAATGTTTTGAACATTGTGTACATTGATCTTCAAACAGTGTTTCAGTTATGGTTTCTGTGTCCTATTTTGAAACAATGGCATTATATTACATTTTGAAAGTCAGTGTCAAGTTTCTTTTTTTGAAGAGTATATATTGTATTCTGATTTATTCGGATAAATATAATGGATAATCATATTCAAATAATAGAGAATTACTGCTCATTAACAGACAAATGTGGTGCTAAACACATTTTATAAAACATACAACGTATAGTAAACATCTATTCATAATACATATAAGTTCTGGTAAACAAATGTCTAAAACACACAAGTTATTGTGCATGATCTTAATACGTATAAAGGTAAGAATGAACGCTTCATTATTCAAACACAAAAGGGACCAGTCCACATGCACATTGAAAATACGTCTCTACCATCTTACATTAGACTACTTAAATTAACCACCTATAAAAAACATAGACTATCTAGAGTTCATATTATATGCATTTCAAGTCCACGTAAATACCATATACAGGCTCCACCAACGTTACCAGACCACCAACAGTACTACAGATGACCGACCACGTAGTGGAAGACTAAGGGTACCTCCCGACATCTTTAAGATCGCTTTGTTACTGCTGCGGAAACTGCTCGACAGACCATGAGGACACTTCAGTGACACATTAGTGCGGGCACCGTGCGTCGACGATTGACGAGCAGACACCTCTACTATCACAGGCCACACCGAGGACCCATTCTGACACCACGTCATCGCCGGGACCGTCTTCAGTGGGCAACACAGCACCAACCAGCAGCGGAGAAAAGTGCTCTTCTTGGACGAGAGCCGTTACTGTATCTCAACAACAGATGGCAGAGAGAGAAAGTCTGGCGACGCCGTGGGGAACGTTATTCGGATGCTTGTGTTGTTGAGAGAGACTCATGAGGTGGTCCGAGCATCGTGGAATTGGTCTTGCACAGAGGGTCGGCCCTGTGGTCTTCCAGAACATCGGTTCAAGGAGAGGCAATGGTGTCACAGCAGCTCGGTACATTGATCACGTCTTGAGACCACACGCCATAACTCATTTTTTCACGTCGCCGCAAACACGAGTTTCAGCATGATAACGCCCGTGCCCACACTGTGATAGTAACAAGAGACTTCCTCCAGCAGAAATAGCTTAGATGTAGGAGCTCTCTGAATGTATTTCCTATTCTCATGATAACGTGTATGGCAGTGATGGGTTTTTTTGCAACGACGAGAAAACTAAATAGTTTCCTTTGGTCTCCAATATAATAATGAGACCTTACACTCACTGCACAACTCTCTTATACAAATACAATAATGATTCCAAACAGGGTGAGTTACTGCCCCCGTGTTAAGTGGATGCAGAGTCTGCCCGGAGAACGGAATCGATCTCTGGCCGCGTCATTCCACAAGGTGGTCAAAGATGATGCTTCTTGTTTGCCTGCTTGACGTTTGGAATTCATTCGGGGTCAGTATCGTGTTTGAGTGGGATGCCTATGGTAAACTGTGCCATGGTATCTCAGCTGTCTAGCACCATAAAATCGGAATTAGTCTGGACTTATACAAGCAGACACACTCACCTGCATGAACGTGTGCTATATAAATGTAATAATCTTAACGTTAATCCAACCCAATGTCACCTCACCTCAAATGTACAACAGCAAAAGGCTAAGCCATTAATCCGTATAAGTAATGGGAATGTACATATTGTACTCTTGTTGGGGAATGGAACCTGGGTTCTGTAGCATGCCGAGCGAACAGCGAAACCACAAATCCGTTCCACGTGAGTATTACGAGTTGTCTCCCTTACACTGACTGATTCACATTCACCAGACCACAATATAAAATATGGTCACTGCATTCACAAATTCATTCGGATATATAACGTAGAAGACACTACTAAAATTACACGTCATAAAATATTACAGTTTGAATTTTTATGTTATATACAATACAATTGTGGACTAACATATTTAATGTCGTCAAACGTTGATGAGAATGGCTCCCGTTTGTGAAAGTGTTGGTGGTTAACATATATATGGTCTAATAATATCGAAGCGTCGTATAATGTCTCTATTAACACGAAGTGAGTGTGAAATCTGGCTGTGAATGTTTCTCGCGTATGATATGGTAAAGTGGCTTTAAGGTGCTACCAGAGGATACATTATCAGCTTCCCTTTGTTTTCCCCCGTTTTTTGGAATTTTTTTAAAACAAGGATACAATGCAATGAAAATGGCAATGGACAAATGGGAGACAGAAAGATAATTAGCACAAACAATAATCCAAGCAATAAGTCCCAAGCACTGGGCAGATGGTTCATGACTGCCCTGGTGTCTCCTGATGTAAAATGTCTTCTTGTAGTTCCTTTGTCACCAGATTTTGTTGTTGTTGTTGTTGTTGTTGTTGTTGTTGTTGTTGTTGTTAGACAGGACTCGGGTGGCTCCCCACATGACGTTATGACCTTGGTTCATCAGGGTCTGGTCGGAAATAGCGGAGTTCAGGTTTAATTTGTTGACAGAGGTCTGATGTTCTCAGCTAATTATTATTCCTCTGGCTTCCATGCGTTCATTGTCATTTCCATTGCAAAAACCTCAGTGCTAATTACTCCCTGCCTCCCCTTTGCCCATTGTCTATTTCTTATTTCCAGTCAGTGATAATACAAGTCCTGGCTTCCCTTTCTCCACTGCTATCACCTGCCAACATTAATTATGTGTTGACGTCCCTTGTTAAGTTTCACTCTTTGTTATCTTATCACTTTTGTTGTTCTTGCAGATAGCCGTTCTAGTCGCACACCAACCAATGCGTTGCTACATTCACAACTGACCCGTGAAGATCCGGGTTGAGAATAGTTCTTCAACAACTCATTCTTGCGACTATGTCTGTCGTAAGAGGGGACTTACGGGATCGGGTGGTCAGACTCGCTGAATTGATTGATGCATGTCATCATATCCAAATGTCGTGGATCGATGATCATGAGATCAATTACAGGTTTGTCTGGTCCAGACTCGATTATTTACAGACCGCCGTCATAAAGCTGGAATACTGCTGAGTGCGGCGTTAAACAACAAACACAACGTGCGTGCATGTCATACATAACCATGACACAGGTATAAATGTCAGTGATACCTGACACAGTGTATACCATGCGTGTAAGCGTGAAGCTATATATAACGCCCGCCAATGAAGATAACACTGTCCGCGGAATTTGGGAGACAATGCGAGGTGACTTATGAAATATCTTTAAGATGAATACATGGTCTTGCCGTTACATGCAGCTTCCAGACTCTCATCTCCGGCACTAAGTCCAGGAATTCGGATTGATGTCGATTATTCCCATACATCCAGCTTGTTTCGAGCTGTAGTCATTGTCAGTAGACGTTCCTTTAATCTTTATGAAATTGAAAAGGGCTGAAGCAGAAGTAATTACTGAGTGCAATTCCATTTGGACTAATGATGTACATGATAGCATTCTAGTAACTGTCGGTTTGTTAATATAAATCGGCAAGACCCGAACAAGCCGACAGTTACGAGAATGCTCTCTTACTTAGGAAACATCTCTATACTCTGAAACGTAAAATACATCCAACTTCTAGATCTTGACGAAATGTTATTCTCAGTAAAATGTTTGAAAAAGAAAATAGAACTCTTTGTTTTTATACTGCGTGGGTCGCTATTGCGTGATGCACGTGAAATGTGTTCTGAGCTGCGCCAAAATCTGTTTTGTTGATCTAAAAGAAAAATGTTGATCCATGTAATGAATCGTATACGTTTTTATACGGGCATTTTGTTATGAAATTCAGAGGCAAACTTCTTTATTATGAGCAACACAACGTTTCGGAGTATATGCTTACTCCCTCATCAGTTGAAGTTCAGTTTTGTACAAAACAGAAGTTCCGACAATTCAAATGTGGACATCAATTGAACTTTGGGTTAAAAATACTGTACATATAAATAATTGAACACTCAATTTGTGAAGAATAATTGACCGTATAAACATCACATCGGGTGAAATCACAAGTATTTTGTACTGCTTTACAATTTCTTGTACATATTGACATCAGGTTACACTGATCTGGAAAGGGTTTCGTCGCTTTATTGTCATGTAAGCATAAGTGTACTCACACACATGTACTTTACTGTTTGACATCTAAACCCTTGTATATATTTTAACAAAACAACTTTTGGTGAAACTAAACACTGCGACTGACAACTATATCTGAACTAGTATTAACATACTACTCACGATAAACAGGTTGATCAAATTCCTTACTGCGTCTTAACTACAGAGGGGAAAGATGAATTTCTGACAGGGCTTTCGTAAAGGGATTAATATTTACACACATGCACAGTAATCTCTTCATATTCCACACTTTAGAATGCGCTGTAGTTATGTACATGGTCGTATCAACTGACTTGCATTAATATATTTTGCATGTTTTTGTCACGGTGGCAGGATGTATTCATCGTTTCGAGAACATCTAGTCTTCTCACTATCAGATAGTGATTATAAACAACGTTATAATATAGTTGGAATCATAAAATCGACGCTGCAGATATTTCTTGAAATGGAAAGGGTTTTGTCGCTTTTATATATTCGATACTGAGAATATGCAGAGGTATATAAGACACGCAATCAAGGAATAGATCTGTCTAGATCTGCAGTTGAAACGAATTGGAAATATTGGACATTGAGATAGACTTAAGCCTTCACAGTTGCTGCAGAAAGTGGCTTTAATCATTAGAAAGACAGTATCGTACCTGGGACTGGGATGGAAATACATCATACCATACATTATACACTCACAATTCCCATATACAATATGTTTGCTGTTGAGTGATGCTTCTTTAGTGGAGGCAGAAGAAGGTAATTGGGATTTTATTACATGACGGAACATTTGAACGGAGCAGTGACATTTATGTGATAGAATGACTGCAGTATATGTAGTTGTATTCTGATAAAAAGGTTTTGCACAGCAAACACGTATCATACTTTGCCTACTTCCGAGCACGCTCACAAGACACACTATATATGTCAAAGGTACCACTGACGCCATTCAAAGCCTTTAATACGTATCATTTCATATATTTCATATTAACAAAAGGTTAACAGACAAAACACATTAATTTAGAAAAAAATTGAGTTTTCTTCTACTTCCGCATTTGGGAAACATGATATGATGCTCTACAGGCATTATACCCGTATATTTTACTTCTAATGGTACGAAAAGTGTCATGAGTCATTTCGCCGTTCATTGTTTTACATGTATGTAGATGTCATCAAGTAACAATAAACATTATATGAGGGGCTCCTGCGTGATACATGTACATGACGTACTTATGTCGGTACGTACGTACGTATATACGTAGTTTCTTGATTTAATGAACATTTACTTTTTATTTGACCGTTACAGTAGTTATATTTCGATAAGTCACGAAAATGTAAGAGTAGTTTGTTTTCTGTATTTAAAAGTAACGACAAATTCGATTTTCATAATCGAAACAAATATCCGCCAAAGCAGGGGCAATTGTGCTATTTTGACTACATTATAAGCATGAGCTTATGAATTACATTCGAATAGTGATGACACTAGATACACAGGTTGCACCAGTCACAAACACATGCAAAGGAAATGAATTTTTAACCTGAAAAACACGGGTACAAGATATAGAGATTACTACACGAGTGTCTGTCTGATACCATTGATCTTACAAGGAGTTGTTTCAAAACGTATCTAACGAGCGAAAGCCAGTTAGATACGTTTTGTAACAACGAGTTGTAAGATCAGTGGTATCTCTCAGGCACGAGTGCAGTAATCTGTTTCTTGCACACCCTAAAATCGCACCTTTTTAGCATCGAAGCGATGCATTTTGTCTGTTCTCGTGATTGCAGTAGCACATTGATACATAACACCACTGTCATTAGTGACGTCATCCTATGTACTGCTTACGACACATACATAATGTGACCCTACACAAAAAGGTTTCCGCCATATCTGTGGATTATCAAGGCGATGACGATACTGCAAGCTAGACAAAAACAAAGAACACGCTGGGTGTCGAGTTAAAAGTTTACATCTCAAAGAAATTACCAAATATGTATAACAATGTTTACTTCCGTATGACATCACTGCCGGTGACTTTTACAAAATGGCGTGTTTCCCTGACAACAGTACGAAGGATTTTCAGAGGAGAAATTTCGTTGATTGAGCGACCGTATATAAACTAAGCGGCAAAAGAAAGTATAGATTGGCAATTTGTAATTTTCCTAAAAACAGCGATAACAAGTGGAAAGTGGGTATTGGGAATATGACTGCCCAGGAACAGGTACTAAAAAACACCTCGGCCGAACGCGCCACCTTTGACGGCGCTCGTGCGGTGACAAAAAAATGATGAAAAAGCTTTCCCGCCTATGGCATAAACTGCACGTGCATGTTAGCTGTATAAATGCGTTCGTCTGCAGGGTATAACCACACGTGATGAAAGCATACAAAAGAAATGCCACGACTGTCACAGGAGCAGAGAGAGAGCCATCGGTATGGCCGAAATAGGGGCAACACAGGTCCAAATTGCCAGAAGGTTTGGTTGTACACAATTGACATTAGCCAGGCTGATTCAACGGTACAGGCAGACTGGGAGGACACAGGAAAGTCGGTTTAACTTGTTTCGAAATGACGGCAGAGAACGAGATTAGAGCACGCCATCAGCCTCCCGTCAACAGACAAGAACTGCAGCAGGCCCTGAGAGACGAGTGGCAACGGATTTCAGTCCACGTCTTCAGAAGACTGACGTCATCGATCGGGCGGCGAATCACAGCATGCATGGAGGTAGCTGGAGGTCATACACGTTATTAAAGGCAACTGTGTCGACAATGAACTTGTAGTGTGTCTGACAATTTTTTGGCGACTTTTCAGATAACTTTTGAAAATGAAATTTCTTACCCCACCATTGTTTACCTTGAGCTTACATTACCTGTGATTGCACAATTTCATTCAACCTGTGGTTGATCAACCATTTGTTACCCCTCCCTAGATTATGTTATAATTCACAACAAAACTTCTTCTTGTTATTTTTTTATCGATCATTGTAATGAAAATATGTGTGATTCCATAATTAGTGCAACGATACTCTTCCCATGAATATTCTCAAACGCGTGATCGAGCCAATGTATGCAACAATTAGACGAAAGTACCTATAGTAAAAATGCTACACAGTGTATAAAATCTGAATTTTGAGCACAGTTTTTGTTTCCATAATTAATTTATTTCGCATGATTTAATCTCGATACTTTGCATTGGTGACAAAGACCATTTGTCATTTGTTTCTAAAATGTATGAGGAATTCAGGGATGCATGTATAGCAACTGAGTTTGAAATATACCTGATCGAATAGGCGTCTCATAACCGGCATTTTGTAAACACAATCCAATATGGCGGAACGTACACTTCGGCGTTCGTTTATGCGTATTTTCCAAAACATTCTAAACGATTCTAGGCTTATCAGCGACGTTCCAGAATTATCATTAGGGATTTGATAATATGCTATTTTTCTACTTTAATTAATCGTGTAAATATCCGATATTTAGATTCCTAAACACGCAGTAAATAACGCCGTGAATTGTGATTGTGTACCTAATTTTCAGAAGTCATTTTCATTAATATTGCTTTCCCTAAAATGACAGTAAATGATAAACAGAAGGTGGAATTCAATGTGAAGTGTATTAGTTTGCCTGATGTATTTTGAATTTTACTTGATTTCGAAGTTGAAGAGGAGGGACATATGTGCCGCTGTGGCACTCTGAAAAATGATAATGTTGACATAACAACAGATAATGTAACTGATAATAATAACAAACAAACTCGCAGACGAGAAAGAATTTGTTTATTTTTATTATTAATTACACTGTTGTTCAATATACAGACGTAGGTGAACAATTGACTGAAGCACGAGCAACTTCACTCTCCTACCCAGAGTTCCATGCGGCCGGCAGCCAGCTAGCATAGTACCTCTGCCACAGGCCAGCGCCATGTGACGATTCGTCACATCTTTCACAGTCCATTCAAGATATTGCATAATTATGCTTTTCATCCGTTTCATGTTTGACAAGTCTACACATTTTCATAAACAAATGTCAAAGAATGGTTAACTTTCATTGAGAAAGTATGCAAATACTAAAAAATCTACTTGTTTTTGCGTAGTTATCCTATGTTTACATTCGTTGTACGGCTCCACGTGCTGTCATCGAAGCCCAACGGAGAGCTAGCAACACGGTCACTTTGATGCATAAATATATATTGTCATGCAACTCATTGTGGCAGTTGTAGTAGCATATCTATGTAGTTATGCAAAACAATATGTAAAGCGCCCCAAAAATCCTTGCATTAGTCCGTTCTATACTGATTTCTGAAAAAGCGCGTTTGTTTACAAACAAGAGAAAAGTCCGGTCACGTGATATGCAAATAAGCCTGTGGCAGTGGTGTTATGCTGAGTCACCACTGCGACGGAGTGTGGAGCAACTTATGAATGACTTACACTCAGGAAAGTAGTCCGTCATCATCTGACCTCAGGTCATCCTCACGGAGTAGCCAATCACGGGCCTGGAGTTCGATCTCACTCATATGTTTGATACCACACTCCGTCGCAGTGGTGACTCAGCATAACACCACTGCCACAGACTAATTTGCATATGCAATATCTTGAATGGACTGTGAAAGATGTGACGAATCGTCACATGGCGCTGGCCTGTGGCAGAGGTACTATGCTAGCTGGCTGCCGGCCGCATGGTACTCTGGGTAGGAGAGTGGTTTGATACCAGTTATCTCAAATGGGCTTCTCGCCCACGAGGCTTGCCGAGGAGTTTTTCCTCTTTTATCAAAAAGTGTTGATATATTTGATATCAAAAGACACGAGGGAGAGATTTTATTTATCATCCAACATCCTTCTTCCAACTTTTTCCGTTTGGAGACAGTATTAAGCAGTGTCTTAAGTGTAAAAAGTACTGCTAACAGCTTTAGTGGCAGAGCCATTAGTGATGTCATTTGATTGTGACGTCATGGTAACCAATGATGTCACAACGGTCTTCAAAGCATTGTGATGCAGTTTCATTGATCTCACCCAAGCGATATCTACTGTGGGAGGCAGTTTGGGATGATATATCATGTTTGTCCCTGAGTGTCACATTTGGAAATGTCCTCCAAATGAATACCATAACAATTTTAAAAGCTTCAGAAAAGGCATTGAGGAAAGTTGAAACCTTGATCAAACATGGAACAACAGTGGTATGACGCTCTTTGCAGTCAGTGAGGGACTGTGAGAAATAAACTGCTCGATTGTACCTCAAAAGTTATGAAATGTCACTTCAGATGCCATTAGCTCTCATTTTTGACGAATTGTCCTGAACCGTTGATGATAGAGAAAACTATATCTATGATCACCACATTTAGTAACAAATGCCCCATTGGAGGAAGGAATGGAGTTTGTCGTGTGGGATAGTGGCGTACAAAGTTGAACAATCAAATGGTTTTTCAAAGTTGGACTTGATACACAATACGACTTTTGGGAACATAATGATATCTAATCAAGCACTGTGGCTCACATGTGTCAAAGGGCTTGTGAAAAGGGCTTTTGGATCATAGTATTTGTTAGTTGTTCGTAATCTGCTCGACCCAAACGTCTATTACATGTTACAAAGTGCAGTCATTTCTTATCAAATTGTTCATACATTTTCCGTTAAATTTAAGGCATAACGCTCTAATCTTGTATTTTTTTAAACGAAACAATAATAGTAGGAAAAATTGCTTGCTTTTAGTTATTGAAATACTAACGATAACTTTCAATAAACAAAATTCACGTTTCCTTTACCTCATTTTGGGGGAGTCAGTAAAACAATACATATATGTGCCTAGTCCTTTTCAAAAAGTTTAGCCATACCATGAACAGGATGCATTGGATATAATTTGTAGACACTGTAATGTGCAATTTAAGTTTGTCTCTGCTACATCCGATTGACAATTAGCTTACACAACGTTCTTCAATTACCGGGTCAAGGCTTGAATTACAAATAAGTCCGATCCTAGTCAGTCATCTCGCGTTTATGTGGAAATAAAATATTGTAAAACATCTACTTATCAAATCATTTAAGGCGTAAGTCCTTTAGCAACCATTAGCTTGAGTAACCGAAAATTGTAAAATTACCAAATGTTCCAAAAACTAAAAGATTATCCAAACTGTAGTTTATTTTGTATAATTGTGTATTATCTCCACAGACCAGACGATAAAAAATCGTCTGCATGCTCGGCTAGCACCTGTTTTGGGTTGTAGAATCTGGGGGAATCGACTATGGTCTCGTGTAATGTTTTCAACGAGTCCATATTCACTCTTGACTTTCTGGTGAAGCGTGGACGTGTCTGGAGGCAGCCTCACGAACGTTATGCGATCGACAGTTTAGTCAAGATGACGAATTGGGGTTGGGTCCGTAATACTATGACGGGCCACTGGACAGTACCACCGAGACAAGATGCCAGCGCCAACAGTTGTGCCGTTTGCGGTCCAATGTTGTCCGAGTTTTGTATTTCAATTTCAATTGTCATTGGGAGGTTGATTAGGAGCATGTCACGAAAACGAATGTTTAACTAATAGTTTGGGCATGACCCATTATTGATCAAGTCATCTCGAATGTGCCCTTGGAGAAGGAAATAGACGGAATTCGCTTGATTATGAAACAAGTCTTATAGATTAAAGACTCAGTCACTTTGACTGGCCAAGGGAATTCTACAATTCCCAAAGATATAAGGGGCTGAACCTACACAGTATCTAGATTTACAATCATTAAAAGGATACAAGACCAAAAGAGTAACTAGACTCCCAATAGTTAACAGGTACTTGACCGAAACTAGACAATCGCGGTAAGGTTGGTTATCCACGGGTTACTATAAAAACTAGGTATGAAAACCCCTTGCTAATAAGTTTAGCTTAATACAACCAGAGGAAGTCAGTACTAGATCAAAACTTCCAAGAACAAGTTGCGTTATGACAAATGTGTCATTCATACCGATCTCTACAACCATGTCTGAGGCGAGAAAGTACAATCTGGCAAACTCAAGTTCCAAAACGTAGATCAATACACAGGTTGGTATTTTTATTCAGTTCTAATAATCTCTTAAATTCATAAATAGTTTCTGCATTAATAACATCATCAGGCAAATTGTGCCAGCTCTTCACAGTATCAGGTAAACCCGACTTAGTATAATAATTTGTCCAACATCTTATAGTCTGTAACATTTGTCTCTTAATCTGTACCTACGGTAAGCAGAGATATTTCGAGGTACGAAATGAGAAACAATACATGATTCAGGCGTGAAAATATAGTTTTAATTTCTGTCGTCACACACCAGCGGAGCTACAATTCGGTCGGATCAATCCAACAAACCGACTTCTATCTTCGTCTTTGCAGTTGGTTTAAACTCTTATTCTCACTAATGTTAAAAGTCACACATTCCATTGGGGCCGAGACATAAAAACTGCACCCACTGCGTTACAAAACGATCATATTGTTTAAACGTTTCTTTTCCTTACCTATAAATAGCAGAATCTCTGCACTTCTACACATTCAGCCGGATTCCGTTATCTATTCCTAAAGGCGTCCATACAGTTAGCACGGGATTCGTGATTGCTCGAGTTAAGGAGCTAAATAAATAATTCAGCTTGTCCATTTTTAGTTAAAATTCCTGATGTATACTACAAATTGCATGTTTTATTATTCATTGATAGGAAAGGACTTTTCAGAACGATAATCGCATGACCTCCCGAGATACACAAGAAACGCCCGCGGACCGTCAGATAAGCTGTCCATTTTTTTAGGTTTCAGCGCTTCTTCAACAGACTCTCGGAGATGTCTGGCTATGCAGTCTATAGCTAGATTCAGGACAACTAGCATACTTGCACTACCATGGCTACTCAGATCGTCATCCCCGCCATGAACGTAGTCTCTGTCAATTTAGACTGAGTTTGCATGTCTCAGTGGTGGTATTATCTTCATTACGCCCGAGGAAGTGGTTATTGGAAACTAATAGTAGCCTTCGATTGAAGCTTAGTGCCAATGTATTTCTTTTTACATTCTGTAGGAATCAAGTTTTATCATCTCCCACCGAGCCCTGGATCATTTCATGAAGGAATCTCATTGATCAACCTCTCTGTTATTGTACCAAAAGCACAACCTTGAATTCCTTGCACTGATGTAACCATGTCGCGTGCTTCGGCCCTTCATGTGACCATCCTAGCCATCAATGTGAAGAATAATAACCAGGGTAATAATAGCCAATGCACGTGCACAGGGGGCACCGATCCTTGCCACTCAACCCACTACAGACGCCACTGTCGACAATCTATCAATCGTGAGTTTGTTTGTTCCCTTTTTGAACGGTGTTTTTCAGTTATATCACATCAGGTCAGGTTGATGAGATAGGGAAACGAAACCAAAGTGCACGAGTATGGTGGTGACGAAGAAAGACCATTGCTCGAAACAGGGGCGGATATGTTGTCCGCGACCATCCGTTATTCGAGAAAACATTTTCTCCTTCACAGTCACTTCTTCGATGACATCCTCCGAAGTACATCATCACGTTTATTAATGAACTGTATTCATTGTACGATATAGTCGCCGTTTACTTGTCTTAAGAGGCGACTAACGGGATCGGGTGTTCAGGCTCGCTGACTTGTTAGATGCATGTGGTCGTATCCCAATTGCGTGGATCGATGTTCATGATATCAATCAGTGGACTGTCTGTCAAGGCTCGATAATTTCCAGACCGCCGTCATATCGCTGCATTATTGCTGAGTGCGGCGTCAAACAACAAACAAACCATAATTGTATAATACCATGAATACAGTTCATTAATAAACGTGATGATTTACTTCCGCGGATGTCTACAAAGAAGGACTATGTAATTAGGATATAACTATCATTACATCATCTCTATGTAAAACGTTTGCCCACCTAAAGATCTATTTCACGTAATTATCAAAGTACAATATTAATGTGTTATTTGTTTGTCATTTTAGTTGGATATAGTTTATTTATGTAATGTTACCAATTCAAGTTTGTTGAACTGCGTCGAAAATGTTTGAAATCCGTATATGGGTTTCCAAAAAGACAAGTATGGACTTTTGTATATATTGTATTATGTATGTTAGTATATATGTCAGGTGGTATGCCAGTATGTATGTCGGCGAGTAGGAGAGCAGGTACAATATTATGCACACTGATGTATATAATCCTTTCATGATATGATTCTTTATTTCCTCCAATAATCACAAATACAATGACCTATGATGAACAAAATGCAGAAGGCAGACATATAAACATACAATGCCCATCTAGGTAGATGCCAGTGAACAGTAACGGTTAAAACATGCTTTGTTTGACGGGTAACCTGCCAATATGTACAAACTTTGAGACAACCAACACAAATTGTGTCCATGTCCTTAAGTCATCACGACAAAAGAGTGTAGTGATCTCCTACAAGCAAACAGTTCAACATTACAGTGTCACTCTGGTCACAAACATTAATAAAGTCGTTAATGTGCAGCACTGAAAAATGTTTATCGTACACCTCTTTCACTGTTGTAGGAGTCCTTGACAATCAGTGATGACATGTTTTCTACAATCTGGTACTATGCAGTGGCACTGTGAACAGATTACGTCACCAGGTTTGATTGATGTCAGATATATCCGGGATGATATGTATAGTTGGAGTGTTGAATGAACGTATGCCATTTTCCAAAGATGATGCATACGCACTGTCTGGTGAATTTCACAACATAATAGCAGTCCTGGCTTGTTGTGAGTTTAATGTCTGTTCACAATGAGGGAGAGTGTTTCTGACAACTGACTCCATTAACGTGCCACATTTTAAATAAGCAAATATTATTTCTGTTCAATTATATTTTCTAAATAATGAAACTGTCCCTTGTATAAACTGCTGTTAATATTGAAACCTACTAAACAGCCAGTAGGATAAGACAAGTTTCCACGATAATGATCATGAATGTTTACGTGCCGTGGGTATTGTGCAGAAAGGAATGGCGCAAAACGAATTTGAAAGTCATTTTTATGTTTATCGAAACACATTATTCTCTTTTATCTTCAACAGGGCAACACTCGTGGCTAGCAACGGGATGGTCGTCCACGTGTGATATAACGGCAGCAAGACCATCACATTCGGGTCGTGCTTCTATGGAATCGATACCAAACTGCAGTGGTAACAGCTCGGACAATATCTGGGAGACCAATAAGACGCAGAACTGTACGTAACCGATAGATGAATGGCGTACGCTATCGGCACGACATCGTTCGAGGTCCTGGTTTTCATCCATTGGGGTCGGCACGGGTGGCCAAGGCGCCGCAATTTGCTGCGCAGAGTTACGTCCCTTGGGCACGCCAGAAACCTATGATTGTGGGTTCGAATCCCGGTTCGCCCCGATTATGTTTCTAGGTTTGTCAGCACCATACCCGTGGTAAACGTCTAAGGCCTGCATCACTTCGGGCTTTCCTCCCACATTAAGCTGACACGCTGTGATGTAACTGGAAAACTGTTAAAAGCTGCGCTGAACCCAACTCACTCACTCATTCACTTTCACTTATTGTGTAAATGCACGGACGTAACGTCGTGTTGCACCTGTTATTTTTGCACAACATTGCAATATTGCCACAGCTGTTTCTCCAGCCTCCTCCCTGCTGAGTGCAAAGTTAAACAGCAAACTCACAAACTTCGTTTCACTAGTATATGTGGGACAGCAATTCATGTCATGTGATTATTTTGTGAATTCTTATACAAATGTGCTGATGTGTACTAGTCAATTTCACCTCTTTATATAAAATTTATAAACAAGTGTACAGTTGCACATACATAAAGCAATTCACTAAATAATCACACGGCACGCATTGGTCTCCTTTATGTTTCAATTTTATCTTCATGTGGAACAATTTCGACTTTACAATGACCTTTGAATGAAAGATTTGTCTTTACCTTCACGCTGCATATTCAGAATATCTTACCTTATATTTCCTTTCCTGCTGCGTTTTTGTCGATGCGAGTGCTTAAGGGGATGCATCTTGTCCAAGTATGAACCTACACGAAATATTTGTTTCCTGTTTTTGAATTTTAAACGTGAATTTTGAACTATATACACACAAGTTTCACAATTTCTCCGCTTACACTTTGTGACACTGAATTCTGTAGACTTTGGCGGGTGTTAATAACTTTTCTAAATTACGGCTTTGGCGTCTACTTTTTATCATTGTTACACTAGCTACAATTCGATTCATTTTAATATCAGTATTTCAGACTGGAACAGTTTGTCTAATACTACGAAAAAGTCCCGGATGCTTGAGGTTGTGCGTAGATTCATAGGCTAGATAAATGGTGTTATTTTTTATGTATCAAGCATTTTCTTTCTGTCTGTAGCTGCAGCTGTCTTTATTCCATCTTCCACAAGTATAATTTGGTATCCGCGGGATTGTATATAGCATTTCAGTTCTGCAAGCCGTGTGTTCCTTGTGTTCAAAATTCAAAATTGCCAATTGCAATATGAATGCAATAATCCGGTAACACATCGGCCATCCCCATTTATGCAACAGTTCAGTGTACAAAAGGACATAGACTGGCAAGACGAGTATAAACCCCCGTATATCCTCATATAATGCTGTTCATGCAAGCTGTACATGCAGTAAGAATATCCTAATAGTCCAATATAAACTCGATAATCCGGGAACATGAAACATTTGGACGAATACGTCTGTCTAAATATATACCCCTCAAAAGAAGACATGATATGGCATGACAGATAGATAGACTATAGTAATATGAAAGAATCGGGTGTTCTTTAATTTCTTGTTAAACAATTAAATGTACAATTAAAAACCGATTATAACATGTATAACAATGACAACAAGAAAACATCATTGTCACTATCCCAAGCCATGGGGCACTTTAGAAATTTGTTTGTTTACATAGAAGTGCATAAAAACCATAAAAGGGTCCTATAAAACCTTACGAAGAGAAAGGCACTAGCTTGTGAAATTAATACACACAAAAGCCCCTTCTCTGGGAAAAATAATTTATGTCACCAAGTATGTCGTAGATAAGCCAACTTCGGTAGTTTCTGAGAAAGCTTGTCCCCATTGCAGCCACTTTGCACTTGTAAAATGACATGGATCAAGGCCCGTAACGTTGTATGCTCGAAATCTAATACATGTATCAAAGGGAAGTAACTCTGAAACAAAATATTTTAGGGGACCATTTTTCGAACACAGTTTTAACAAGTATCTCATGGATATGCATGCAAAGTTTCATTCCTGTAACGTCAGCAGTTTCTGAGAAACGTTGTCCCAATTGCAGATACTACGGACTTAGTTGAAAATCCAAGGAGCAAGGGCCATAACTCTGAACAAATGGATTAAAGACACCACTTTTCGAATTCATTTAAGATCATGACAAGTTTTATCAGTGTGTTAAATTTTATTTCTCTAACATAATAGTTTTTGAGAAAAATTGTCCTCTTTGAGACTGATGGACACCGTTCCTATATCCGCCGCCCCACTTCATGGCGGGGGGTAATAAACAGATTTACCGTATGTAAACACGGAATTGCGGCAACAACAGAACTAATATAGTCAATCTCCACATAAACCCGATAATGCTGAATCTCATGGCAATGAGAACACATTGTCATTTCCGAAAAAAAAACCCGTCAATCTTCATAATCAAATCTTTAAGGCGAATAAATAGTCTACCCTACACTTCATTCTGACAATGCGCATATTAAACCGAATGATCAAAGCTGCCATTGGACCAACATCTGCATTGATGAACAAATATGACGCATGTTATTGCCACGTTTTGTTAGTAATTTCCGCCTCGCTCTATCTTATAGCATCTTCCCCAAGGCGGGCAGTAGAGGATACTTTCATTGTGACAAGATTAACTGCCTGTATCAGGCGCCTTGTGTGTAAATAGTTTAGTGTATTTCCATCTATTTGAAGAAATTGGCAGTGGCAGCAAAATATTGAAACGCTGGTTAACAACATATCAAGAACAAGTATTGCCATGGCCGGATTTGTATCGCAGTCAACAGCGGTGAGCAGTGAAGCAGTGGATTTGTACTACAATTATAGAGTGATTAGAATTATCTGCCCCTAATTGTCTAATTGGGACAGTTACTTGAAGGCTCTCTGTGCCTAAATTAGTGCGACATGTAGGCGATTAGAGTTTTTTTTTAACCTCACTTGTTTTATAATCTTCTTGCCAAGTGCTGATTAGATACCTATTCGGAAACATCAAATTACTTCCAGCTTTCAACTCTTTAGACAATCAACAGTTACAATATTCTGGACATTCATGTGTTCGCTTACATTAATTATTTCTAGGACATTTTATTTAAAGCTGCTTATCTGACCCATTGTATTGTATTGTCTTTTATTGTAGACATAAAAATGTGTGTTTCAAAATAAATTATTGAATTCACATTGATCTTGTGAGGTCATTTAATGATTTCACAATTTATTCCTATGTACGTATACTGGGTTAACTTTAACTTCGTGTTTCAATTTGGAATGAAATAAATCGATTGTACGATTCCGACTACATCATGAGCATGTGTTTATGAATTACTATCAAACAGTGATGATACCAGGTGTTCGCGAAAATGTGAAGATCACCTCGTAACAGAAGAAATCCATAATGTACATTTTATTATATACGTGCACTTTGGATTGATGTGCTTCAAAGTCACATGCAACTTAATGTGTATAAAGGAACCAAGCTGGCGTTCGTCTGGCCACTAAATCTTTAAAGATTTCATTACATTATCGTAATTTGCGGCTTGCTTGGTTCACAGTTTCATAGACTTGACATTTTGCATTGGTTTAAGTAATTTATTATGAATGAGGCTTGTAACCGATTAGAAGCCAGACAGTGTAATCGCGGTTGGCGAGACAAGTTTTCCGGTTCTTCCGCCGTTCACATTGTTGTCAGTATGTACACTGCTGCTACTACTACCACTACTACTACTAATACTAATACTACAACTAATAATATTATTAACAATGCAAATTACTGAAAACTAACGGTAATTATGCTCAGCCAGTAAAAAATGGATACGGCGCAGGACTCTACACTCAGTAAGCTCTTAGAGGCTTCCATTATTACCTCAGTCAAAGGATTAGATTTTATTCTCATGAGTTTCAGCTCTCAAGGGAGTAAAACTTCCAACTGCCTGTTAGTTCACATTAACATTTTCTCCTACCAGGTACCTTTTTGCTACCTACCTAGGTTAACAGAACACGCGGCTAAGGAGACACAACATAATAGTTATTGTACATTGCCTTCATTACAGTGTGGGGCAGGACCGAGGCCCATTGGAATCATGCTTGCCGAGCGCCGTCACCACCCCTCAACTCTCCGCCGCCAGCGTTGGTTAATTCACCTTAACTGTGACCCGTTGACAAAACACAATACCGACATTTATGTTTAATAAATGACATTGACGTATGATAAATATGTCATAACCATTCGAACCACTTCGTCATGTTGCAACCGAATGAAACATTGGACTGATGAATCAGTTTTAATTTCATTCTCAATTAATCGCCCCTACTTTCATGTCACGTAAGGGTTTATTATGATAAACAAGCATTAGACCTAATAGCAGTGACACCTATTTGGGCTCTATGCATCTGTATGTATTTAAGAAATACAGTTGCTAACCACGGCATATTGTTACGAAGTACACTGTAACCAGGAGACACAAGCTAACGTTTTCCCTTAGATGATGATTACGTACAGATATTTGCATGAATACTAGACGGGATTGTATAATTACTAAATAACTAATAGGACCCAGTTCTAGTGATAACGGTCACGAGAACAAAATTTCATAATGGTACAATGTAAAATACAATAAAATTATAATGAATCATTGACAAGTACATAAAACTTCCGTCCTGACAGACTGTATTCCTGACACTCCTGACACAGTAGTCCTCGAATACATTTGGTTCCTCTAATCCAACCCTACATTCAATGTTTAGACAGGATCACCCAGGCGCAATCACTGGCCGTCCGTCACATGGCGAAGTAGGTCCTAGAACTTGCTCATCACTTAACATACTAAAATACCAACATAAAAACTAATAATAAACATCATTATATCTAAGCGTGTGTTATTACTTGAAGATACTGCTGTTGACCTTATTCAAATACACATCATTCTTAAAAATGGTTTCAAAAATAATTAAGTTACTTTTGTTTAGATATTTAAAACTTGCGTTACATGTGCCTGTAGTACAGTGTATAAATAGTTCGTACATAGGAGCCTTTGCGCCAAAAATGTCTTTAATCGTTCGGCGAGCGTTGTTTATCTGCTCTGCGAAGTTAATTTCGGCGAGCGTATACCCGAGACGTACTTCTGACATGATTGGACAGTTCAAAAGCTGAATTCCAATGTACATGAACGTAATGAAAGTTTGCCTAATGGCTTCAGCATACCTCAAAGGAATCACATGAGTCTAAAGCCGAAAGAGACGCCGTGAAGGCAATAGATGTCAATTGCATTAGAATTACGAGACGTTGAAAAACCTACAGGAGGTTTGCTATAAAAATAATATTACAAATCGTTGAACAGTAAATATCAAGAGTTGAGAAGTGAAATAAATATGAAATTGATTGCTGATTTGTCAGAAGGAGCAAATGAGACGCAGTTTGGGGAACATTCCACCAATATTTGCGGTGCCGATGATGTCAGAATTGGGCTGCATAGATTGTACCAGTGTGGGGAATCAAACGATTTTGACTACACCATGAGCATGTGTTTATGAATGACTATCACAGAGTGATGATACCAAATGATCGTGAAAAGGTGAGCATATCCTGCCCCACTGATGAAACCCGTCACAAACACATGGAGAGGCAAGTCAATTGTTCACACACACAAAACACGGGAACACATGTTAAGGTACGAGTCAAAATTGGGAATTGCATCGGACATCATTTTGTCATTGATGCATTGAATGACTATCAAACAGTGATGATACCAGGTCTTCTCTTATGATATTATCGCAACCGTACAACGGACACTGCTTTTAGCAGCATTTTTTATGATTATGGAAAGGATTTGTAGCTTTTAGTTAATAATCCGTGGTATGAGCATATTATGTGAATTTAACGTTGGTCGCGTTAACAACGTTAATATTAACGGTGTTGCTCTACTATTGTCAGCCTTCCATAGTGCTGTAAGAGTAATATCCGTTACAATACGGCCTTGGGGGAACCGCTATACCAATAAAGAACTATGGCAATTTATGTGTTGCGTTAAGAGGGTAATTTGTTGGATGCAGTGTCAATATATCAGCTCGAAACTCACATCTATTACATGAGCCATGTAGGCTCTTTGCTTGTATTAGCACAGCCATAGTCTGAGTGTTGTATGTTTGTGGTTGTAGAAGAAAATATTACTTTCACATAGATGGAAGTGAAAGAATAAATGGAGAGTCAGTAATACCTGTACCATGAAGCATTTAGGACGAATTGCTCATTTCGGGCAAAGATGGTTCAACGAAACAATTTTGAATAACATCAACGGTTTCAAACACCGAGGTTACTGCAGCTAGGGTTAACTTGGCAGTCTGACATAAAAAAGAAATATGAGACAAAATCTCAAATTCATACAGGACATTAAGTACCATGTTTGGATCCATTTAGACAATGAAGTTGACACGAGACCTTTATGTTCAGACGCTACAGCATTAAATGTGAAGGTTCATAATATGAATCATTTATAACGATAATGAATTCCACACGTTATGCTATATTTCATCACTCAGTGATTGAACATAATAGGATAAAAAGAAAACGAAAGTCGATATATAATTTTCTAATACTATCCTACTATATTTATGTGTCTAAGCCCCTTTGAACCTTTTTCCTGACGTTGTATGATCCCTAGATAATGTTAGACTGTCAAGTTTTCTTTCTGATAAAATTTTTATTTCTTCACATGACAGGATTTGTAAGACCACGACCATAAGACTACACCCGCTTATTATAAATACTTGATTACATGACCCACAGCCCGTGAAGATCCGGGGTAGAATGGGTCTTCAGCAACCCATGATTGCCGTAAAAGGCGACTATGCTTGTCGTAAAAGGCGACTAACGGGATCGGGTGGTCAGGATTGCTGACTTGGTTGATGCATGTCATCGATCCCAATTGCGTGGATCGATGTTCATGCTGTTAATCACTGGATTGTCTGGTCCAGACTCGATGATTTACAGACCGCGGTCATACGAGGGGCGTTCAATAAGTTTTGCAACTTGGGCATTTGTGTTTACACAAACTTGTGGCAGGTGTGACACTAGTCATAACATCAGGTTGACATGTGTCATAACAAGTTCCAGACAAAACAATAAGTTTGATGTGATGGTTTCTTTCACCTAAGGGTGGTCACAATCATGGATTCTCTCAAAAATGAACAACGCGCTGTTATAAAGTTCCTTAAACAGTCCGGTTCACAAGTCGAGAATTGCACAGGCCGCCATATGTGAATGTGGATTCGAACAGTTAAATCACCCACCCTACAGCCCACACTTAGCCCCCAGTGACTATTTCCTGTTCCGGCAAATGAAATCTGCCCTACGTGGAAGACGCTTCCAGGATGACGAGGACATAAAGGCTGCCACAGAGACGTGGTTAGAGGGCCAGTCTGCGGATTTCTATAAAAGTAGTATTAAAAACTTGACAAATGGAATACATGTGTTGAGGTGAATGGAGATTATATTGAAAAATAAAAGTGCAAAAGATATTCTGCGACTTGGTCTTATATTGAAGTTGCAAAACTTATTGAAAGCCCCTCGTATAGCTGGAATATTGCTGAGTGCGGCGTTAAACAATAAACAAAACATAACCCACTCTGTCCCATCCAGCGGTCATTCCTATATGCCCTATATGAAGAGTTTGTATTGTTCCCACTGACAAGGCCTCAAATATCAAAAGTAATGTAGTTATGCCTACATGCAATGAACCTGGCATAAGTGACATCTCAAATAATGCCACATATGAGACCAGTGTGTTGACTGAGGAAGATCTGTGCCCAAACCACGCATCAGAACGATGAACATTGGCTTTCTTTATTTTCAGAAAACCGTCTTATGAGCTGGCCGATGGCTCTTTCAACAACACTCCGGGTCCTTTTATGTGCTCTGTAAAACCAGTTCAGAGAACACACACACACACACACACACACACACATACACACACACACACACACACACACACACACACACAAACACACACACATTTATAGATACGTGTGTTTTACACATTGACTGAAAGGTGTATAGAACAATGTTTTGAGTTTTTAAACGTAATAATAATAGTAATGATTGAACTTATGTCTATATATTGCGGGATGTTCTGTCATTAAATATGATTCATATTATTATATAGGTATGTTTTATGTAGTCTGTCCATGTATGAGAACAACCAAATATCTTTTTCCATTTGAACACTTTTCACAACAACCAAGGGGGATAACTCTCATTAAGATTGCGTGTTTACGATGTAGGAGAAAATTACTGACTGTAGGATGTCTGTGAGCCACGATTTGGTTTCAGGTACGGAGTAAGCAGCTAGTTACTGCAGGGGTAGCCACTATCTCCAAGTACATGGAGGTGACATCCGGCTGGCACAATATGTCGTTCAAACAAAATATGAAGTCCGCTTTCTGTGAGGATTCTAGAGTCGTGAGTGGAACATGGCCACTTCGCAACAAGGTCAATTATCATGTTATTTGGATCAAAGACAAGATGTGTGTTAAAACTACGGTACTATTTACGATTTACATATGACGGATCATCTACAGATGGTGCAACAATCTGCACATGGGTCCCATCAATTACTCCAACAACGCCAGGGAAGTGAGCGATGGTGTAAAGCGCCGCTTGACTCCGACGAATGCAACCATGCGTTTTCGGAAAGTGGATGAACTGGGATGCTATATAGGCGTCAGACAAAACTGACACAGACTGATTTATTGCTCGACTGACCGATGATTGGGGAAGCCCCAAATCATCCCGGTTGCATATTTACATTTTGCCGGTAGCTTTTGTAGGGTCGCTACATTTTCATTTCCTGTTATGGCATGAGATCGAGGGGTGCTAGGACATATTTTATCAGCTATTAAGCCAGTCACATATTCCAAACAACTTTTGTTTAACCTATATCTTGTATTAGTTCTTTGTAAATATGTATATTTGAAGTACATCTCGTCTGGCGGTGGTTTGTAGAATACCTCTAGCAGCCATAATGGATGTCTTAAAAAATCCTTAAGGACATTGATAATGTTAATATGAGTTAAGAAATTAAGTTGGTTGTTAGGATAACTAACATTTCCTTGTGGATTTAAGCATGCTTAAGGCTTTGGAAAATTCTCAGAAGCTTTGTGAATACAGCCCCAGATCATCGATATACCTCATGCGTAAGTTAAAAAGAAATTCTTGTCCAAATTCCCTTGTATTGTTTTTTTGCCACAGATCAGCAGGAAGGGGAACATAAGTCAGTAACATGATCCTCACTACTCCTGCCTCCAAAATATATCACTTTCCATTGTCATGACTTGTATATTCATTGTGCACGTCGACAGATTTACACAAAATCTGTGTTACAGACACAAAAGGGACGATCTTGCTTTCGTGGGTAGTGATCGGTAGCCCGTGAATGAAATTGGATGTTTTGCGTCTTTGGGCACCCTGGAGACATGTAAATTACCAAGTCAAAGTAGAGAATAAGTTGGCATTTATCACAGAACCAGAACGTCCTTGACATTTGCTCAAAACCTTGTAATTATCATTGACGGCTGAAGCTGTGATGCTGATGAACGCTTTTACGATTAATTACTTAGCAATCTCGACCGAAGATTGGGCGATGACTGAAATACTTCTAGTTGACTTGAGTATTGAAGGACTAGACAGGCCTGTAAGAGTATTTTCTTTGGTCTATTGAACGCATCCTAAATTTGAAGCCATATGGCACCTCCCGTGCGTCTGGTACAACTGGAGGTTTTATTTCCACCCATTATCCAGTCGAATGGTTCTCGAATGTGGAAAATGACGGGTGCTATCAGATTCGGACGTTTCTTACTCTTTTTGCGAACACCTGATGTCATCGCTTATTTTCAGTGATCCATTGATATAGTTTTCACTGCAAGTTTTTCATTTACCAATGGAATCTGTTTTGGTAGATAATCGAGGCGGTTATTCTATGTAGTTGACGTTTCATTATTATTATATTGAAGATTTAACCCTGTCGTTACTAGGTTTAAGGCCCATTAGTGTGTGCGCTAACGCTCGTGTTCACATTTCTGATAAGCTTGGGACCAATACTTACAGATGTCTTGAAATATTGAAAGGGTCTTATTTTTATTTGCAGTCCATAATTAGCCGTCAACCTGTTAAGGTCCTCATTTTGGTACAATGGCATGGGAATAACATGGGACTAGCCCGCATGTGATTATTATGCGTCGTCGGAATGGAGCGTACAACTACATATGATGATAATCATTCCAATAAATATAGTTCCGAAAATACATTGCGGTGTGGAAAAGACACCGTTTATGTCCCAGCCAAGTTCTATACAGGTAACCACTGCTGCGATGTGTCTAATAACCGTTACGTAAGACCTGGGCAGCTGCTTCACATTACTCTGCTTCATATGCATATACAGCTTCCATCAAATTCTCTCACACACATATACAGCTTCCATCAAATTCTCTCACACACATATACAGCTTCCATCATATTCTCTCTCAGACACATATACAGCTTCCATCAAATTCTCTCACACACACATACAGCTTCCATCAAATTCTCTCACACACATATACAGCTTCCATCAAAATCTCTCACACATATATACAGCTTCCATCAAATTCTCTCACACACATATACAGCTTCCATCAAATTCTCTCACAAACATATACAGCTTCCATCAAATTCTCTCACACGCATATACAGCTTCCATCAAATTCTCTCACACACATATACAGCTTCCATCAAATTCTCTAACACACATATACAGCTTCCATCAAAATCTCTCACACATATATACAGCTTCCATCAAATTCTCTCACACACATATACAGCTTCCATCAAATTATCTCTCACACACATACAGCTTCCATCAAATTCTCTCACACATATACAGCTTCCATCAAAATCTCTCTCACATATATACAGCTTCTATCAAATTCTCTCACACACATATACAGCTCCCATCGACTTGTATCATATTATGCATTACTGTACATTCCCTATTAGCTTGTGTGATGCGAATTTACAGCTTCCATCGGCTTGTATCATGTTATACATATACAGCTTCCATCGGCTTGTGTCATACGCATACACAGCCTCCATCGGTTTGTCTCATACCCATATACCGCTCCCATCTGCTTGTATCATATAATTGATATACAGCTCCCATCTGCTTGTATCATATAATTGATATACAGCTCCCATCGGCTTGTATCATATAATTGATACACAGCTCTCATCGGCTTGTATCATATAATTGATATACAGCTCCCATCGGCTTGTATCATATACTTGATATACAGCTCCCATCGGCTTGTATCATATACTTGATATACAGCTCTCATGGGCTTGTATCATCAGCATATACAACTTCCATCAGTTTCTCTCACACACATATACAGCTGTTTTAAGGTAAGAATGTATCCCAAAAACCTTAGAAAATTATAACAAAGTCAACCTTTAAATTGATGGTTATAGCTTTAAAAACCGATGGAGACAGAAAGCCGAAGTGTGTGTGCAAACAAGCAGGAAATCAATAGGGCGATGACAGTGACAGGATATTTCGAGATAGCTTCAATGGTGTTGTCGCCAATTAATCAATAAACAACTTTAATCGGTTATTAGGCCCCGTAGTTTGCTCATCACGACACAAACACGAGTTCATGGTCTGATATTGTACCAATTAAAATGATCTATGAGGACATGTGACAAAGACAGGCCAGGCCCGAACACTTGAAAATGATACCGTCAACATTAAGAGAAGAGAGCGCGGTTTGCAGCCTATCGAGACGAACCCTGATCGTCCTAAGTTCTCCCCATTTTGTGACGAGCCTGGTCGGTCTGATCCTGTCGTGTATTGATAGATGGGCTAAGAGTAAGTAAAACTAATGTGAGTATAAAGCTGGAGTTGCGTTTCTTTATTATGCGAGTATAAATGCTGATGTAGACCATTCGGAGTTAGCGTCGATAGACCGATCACTCCTTGACTGAGATGAGCCGAGGCTGACAAGGTGAGCGGCAAAGTCATGGCTTAACTAACCATGACGACAAAGAACGACAATGCGTTTAGGTAACTGCAGTTGGGTCCCACTTGACGCCCGAAAGCAGTTACGACACAGCTTCCATCGGTTTGTGTTATATGCATATACAGCTTCCATCGGGTTGTATCATACACATATACAGCTTCCATCGGCTTGCATCATACCCATATAGAGCCTCCATCGGCTTGTATCATACACATATACAGCTTTCATCGGCTTGTATCATACCCATATACAGCGTCCATCGGCTTGTATCATACCCATATACAGCTTCCATCGACTTGTATCATACCCATATACAGCTTCCATCGACTTGTATCATACACATATAGAGCCTCCATCGGCTTGTATCATACCCATATACAGCTTCCATCGGCTTGTATCATACCCATATACAGCTTCCATCGACTTGTATCATACACATATAGAGCCTCCATCGCCTTGTATCATACCCATATACAGCTTCCATCGGCTTGTATCATATGCATATACAGCTTCCATCGGCTTGTATCATACCCATATACAGCTTCCATCGGCTTGTATCATATGCATATACAGCTTCCATCGGCTTGTATCATACACATATAGAGCCCCAATCGACTTGTATCATATGCGTATACAGCTTCCATCGGTTTGTATCATACCCATATACAGCTTCCATCGACTTGTATCATACCAATATACAGCTTCCATCGGCTTGTATCATACCCATATACAGCTTCCATCGGCTTGTCTCATACACATAAACAGACCCCATCGACCTGTATCATATGGATATACAGCTTCCATCGGCTTTTATCATTCGCATATGTGTGTATCTTATGCATGAATTATAAAGCTTCAATCGGCTTTTGATATGCACGTGCTATTAGTAGAATATAGACCTATTCTTTTCCGGACGAAACAGGTTTCACATGTATGTATACACTGTTTGGAACAACGTTAACATGATCACAAGGTAATAAGCCTGTTTAATGTTACCCTGAGAGATTTGTCACAACTATCACCAATTTGATGCTTTCTCCATGTTCATCCATTTCCAAATATCCTCCACTAGTTATTAGAAACAGTCCCTCTTAATCCCATCCTCCATGCACGCAGCATGTATAACGTATACCTTGTGAAATAAATAAATACAATAAATTAATGTTCATTCATACAAATAGCGATTGGTCTGGGGAATTGACCTTCTATTGGAGGTTTCAGAACCCTGATCAATTCTGAATGACAAAGGCATTGTATTAAAAAAATATTGGCTTGTTCATTTAATGGACAAACAAATGGGCAATAATAAAATGAAATAATAAAGTCATTGCGTGGGATCGTATCGACGACTATGTCCATAAAGAAAGAACGATGGTCTTTCTTGGACATAAAAAAATATACATTGATCATGATGAAGAGCTAACGCGCAAATACAAATAACTACACCTGCATCGAAATGAAACTGGCGGTTGAGTGTGCGACGATATCATGGCTACAACATTTGATGCACATGGTGAACAAGTTTATGTTGATGGGGGTTGCAGCGATATGTATCTGCAGGGAATTGTTCGTAGGAAACAATACACGGTTGGAAAAATAGAGTGACGTTGTGGCAATTATGTCGGAATATTAACAATATATATATTAATCTGTTAACGGGACAACCTTGTGTTCTCGATATTATTCTGTATCATCGATTATACGAAACACACCGTTTTTTCGTGCTTTCAGTTTCAAGTGTGATATGCTACTATCATTTTGAATGTATCTGAATATTACCGCGTAAAACGGTTTTGAGTATAATTATTCATATATTTTAATGTTGAAATGTTCTATAGCGCTTGTATTAGAAACACATTCTCCAGAAAAAAATAATTAAGCATTAAGAAACCTGACACACAGTTCTGATGTTCAATCCGTAATCTCAAGTTTCTTGACCTAACATCCACTGCACCTCTAATCTCTTCAAGCTTATCCGACGGCAGTAAGACGTATCAATGATCACATCTAAATTAAAAATCCAATTATTATTTTCAAAACAATAATGTACAAGTTTATGTTGAGTGTTGCTTTCAACAGCTAAGAAATATAACCTACAAGTACTTTATCGTGCTCTTCACTGCGTTTTCACAGGGAAATTCCCCGCGAAGTACTAGATGAGAAAGATTGTATTAAATGAAACAAGCATGAAATACTCACATCCCCCGCCAATATGACCTGTCGGGTGTGTGCAATGCATTAGCTCCTGTGAACTATGTTCACTGGGCCTTTTTGTAAAGAAATATAGTACGTTTTTCAAGATCTGCTCCGGAAACGAGGACTACCTCCATTTTCAGTCTAAATCAAAGTCGTTGCCATGGAAACTCGAAAAATAACTTTTTTTAAAATCCCAAACTATCAAAAGGCACCAGTTCATCACTAGACCTATCTATGTGCCAAGTATTGTGAAGAAATATGGTACGGTTTTCAAGATCTGCTCCGGAAACGAGGACTACCGCCATTTTCAGTCTAAATCAAAGTCGTTGCCATGGAAACTCGAAAAATAACTTTTTTTAAATCCCAAACTATCAAAAGGCACCAGTTCACCACTAGATCTATCTACGTGCCAAGTTTGATGAAGACATATGGTACGGTTTTCAAGATCTGCTCCGGAAACGAGGACTACCGCCATTTTCAGTCTAAATCAAAGTCGTTGCCATGGAAACTCGAAAAATAACTTTTTTAAAAATCCCAAACTATCAAAAGGCACCAGTTCACCACTCGACCTACCAATGTGCAAAATATGGTGAAGAAAAATGGTACGGTTTTCAAGATCTGCTCCGGAAACGAGGACTACCGCCATTTTCAGTCTAAATCAAAGTCGTTGCCATGGAAACTCGAAAAATAACTTTTTTTTAAATCCCAAACTATCAAAAGGCACCAGTTCACCACTCGACCTACCAATGTGCAAAATATGGTGAAGAAAAATGGTACGGTTTTCAAGATCTGCTCCGGAAACGAGGACTACCGCCATTTTCAGTCTAAATCAAAGTCGTTGCCATGGAAACTCGAAAAATAACTTTTTTTTAAATCCCAAACTATCAAAAGGCACCAGTTCACCACTAGATCTATCTACGTGCCAAGTTTGATGAAGACATATGGTACGGTTTTCAAGATCTGCTCCGGAAACGAGGACTACCGCCATTTTCAGTCTAAATCAAAGTCGTTGCCATGGAAACTCGAAAAATAACTTTTTTAAAAATCCCAAACTATCAAAAGGCACCAGTTCACCACTCGACCTACCAATGTGCAAAATATGGTGAAGAAAAATGGTACGGTTTTCAAGATCTGCTCCGGAAACGAGGACTACCGCCATTTTCAGTCTAAATCAAAGTCGTTGCCATGGAAACTCGAAAAATAACTTTTTTAAAAATCCCAAACTATCAAAAGGCACCAGTTCGCCACTAGATCTATCTATGTGCCAAGTATTGTGAAGAAATATGGTACGGTTTTCAAGATCTGCTCCGGAAACGAGGACCTCTCTGCACTGCACCTCTAATCTCTTCAAGCTCTTCAAGCTTATCCGACTGCAGTAAGACATCCAACGTATCAATGATCACATCTAAATTAAAAATCCAATTATTATTTTCATAACAATAATGTACAAGTTTATGTTGAGTGTTGCTTTCAACAGCTAAGAAATATAACCTACAAGTACTTTATCGTGCTTTTCACTGCGTTTTCACAGGGAAATTCCCCGCGAAGTACTAGATGAGAAAGATTGTATTAAATGAAACAAGCATGAAATACTCACATCCCCCGCCAATATGACCTGTCGGGTATGTGCAATGCATTAGCTCCTGTGAACTATGTTCACTGGGCCATTTTGTAAAGAAATATAGTACGTTTTTCAAGATCTGCTCCGGAAACGAGGACTACCGCCATTTTCAGTCTAAATCAAAGTCGTTGCCATGGAAACTCGAAAAATAACTTTTTTAAAAATCCCAAACTATCAAAAGGCACCAGTTCACCACTCGGCCTACCAATGTGCAAAATATGGTGAAGAAAAATGGTACGGTTTTCAAGATCTGCTCCGGAAACGAGGACTACCGCCATATTCAGTCTAAATCAAAGTCGTTGCCATGGAAACTCGAAAAATAACTTTTTTTAAAATCCCAAACTATCAAAAGGCACCAGTTCACCACTAGATCTATCTACGTGCCAAGTTTGATGAAGACATATGGTACGGTTTTCAAGATCTGCTCCGGAAACGAGGACTACCGCCATTTTCAGTCTAAATCAAAGTCGTTGCCATGGAAACTCGAAAAATAACTTTTTTAAAAATCCCAAACTATCAAAAGGCACCAGTTCACCACTCGACCTACCAATGTGCAAAATATGGTGAAGAAAAATGGTACGGTTTTCAAGATCTGCTCCGGAAACGAGGACTACCGCCATTTTCAGTCTAAATCAAAGTCGTTGCCATGGAAACTCGAAAAATAACTTTTTTTTAAATCCCAAACTATCAAAAGGCACCAGTTCACCACTCGACCTACCAATGTGCAAAATATGGTGAAGAAAAATGGTACGGTTTTCAAGATCTGCTCCGGAAACGAGGACTACCGCCATTTTCAGTCTAAATCAAAGTCGTTGCCATGGAAACTCGAAAAATAACTTTTTTAAAAATCCCAAACTATCAAAAGGCACCAGTTCGCCACTAGATCTATCTATGTGCCAAGTATTGTGAAGAAATATGGTACGGTTTTCAAGATCTGCTCCGGAAACGAGGACCTCTCTGCACTGCACCTCTAATCTCTTCAAGCTCTTCAAGCTTATCCGACTGCAGTAAGACATCCAACGTATCAATGATCACATCTAAATTAAAAATCCAATTATTATTTTCATAACAATAATGTACAAGTTTATGTTGAGTGTTGCTTTCAACAGCTAAGAAATATAACCTAAAAGTACTTTATCGTGCTTTTCACTGCGTTTTCACAGGGAAATTCCCCGCGAAGTACTAGATGAGAAAGATTGTATTAAATGAAACAAGCATGAAATACTCACATCCCCCGCCAATATGACCTGTCGGGTATGTGCAATGCATTAGCTCCTGTGAACTATGTTCACTGGGCCATTTTGTAAAGAAATATAGTACGTTTTTCAAGATCTGCTCCGGAAACGAGGACTACCGCCATTTTCAGTCTAAATCAAAGTCGTTGCCATGGAAACTCGAAAAATAACTTTTTTAAAAATCCCAAACTATCAAAAGGCACCAGTTCACCACTCGACCTACCAATGTGCAAAATATGGTGAAGAAAAATGGTACGGTTTTCAAGATCTGCTCCGGAAACGAGGACTACCGCCATTTTCAGTCTAAATCAAAGTCGTTGCCATGGAAACTCAAAAAATAACTTTTTTAAAAATCCCAAACTATCAAAAGGCACCAGTTCGCCACTAGATCTATCTATGTGCCAAGTATTGTGAAGAAATATGGTACGGTTTTCAAGATCTGCTCCGGAAACGAGGACTACCGCCATTTTCAGTCTAAATCAAAGTCGTTGCCATGGAAACTCGAAAAATAACTTTTTTTTAAATCCCAAACTATCAAAAGGCACCAGTTCACCGCTCGACCTACCAATGTGCAAAATATGGTGAAGAAAAATGGTACGGTTTTCAAGATCTGCTCCGGAAACGAGGACTACCGCCATTTTCAGTCTAAATCAAAGTCGTTGCCATGGAAACTCGAAAAATAACTTTTTTTAAAATCCCAAACTATCAAAAGGCACCAGTTCACCACTAGATCTATCTATGTGCCAAGTATTGTGAAGAAATATGGTACGGTTTTCAAGATCTGCTCCGGAAACGAGGACTACCGCCATTTTCAGTCTAAATCAAAGTCGTTGCCATGGAAACTCGAAAAATAACTTTTTTTTAAATCCCAAACTATCAAAAGGCACCAGTTCACCACTCGACCTACCAATGTGCAAAATATGGTGAAGAAAAATGGTACGGTTTTCAAGATCTGCTCCGGAAACGAGGACTACCGCCATTTTCAGTCTAAATCAAAGTCGTTGCCATGGAAACTCGAAAAATAACTTTTTTAAAAATCCCAAACTATCAAAAGGCACCAGTTCACCACTAGATCTACCTATGTGCCAAGTTTGGTGAAGAAATATGGAACGGTTTTCAAGATCTGCTCCGGAAACGAAATGTGACGGACGGACGGACGGACAGCACCCATTCCTATATCCCCCTTCCAATTCGTGGCGGGGGATAATAACTACCCAGGAGGAGGAAGTACGAAAATATAAATTATCATGTAGAGCTGACCTGTTTCGATATGCTGAAATTCACACAACGCTTACTCTTCATGTGTTATACAGTATTGAAATGTTATATCCAGAATTGAGAGAAGAAATACAGTATGTAATAACGATTGGATCCAGAAGCAAAGTATCGAAGGAATATGCAAAAAGTAATATTTTTGCTTATGATTATCATCACCATGTCAGCTTAAACTGTGAATGTCTACTTTCAAAGAGAGATGTATTCTTTCCCAATCTAATGGATAATTTTGATGTTGAAATGTATGTTAAAATAGAGATGTTGGATGACCTTGATATGTTAGCATTCTTTCTTGGTGCAGATAGCAATATCATTGATGAAATAACGTGGCATTTCGCTATTATGTGAATTCTCAAAGTATTTATATCAAATTAAAAATATCTTAAACAACGTGTGGTAATATTACCAATATTTATCACTGTTTATAGCCTGTATATAGGAGGGGCATTGGTGTTAGATTATTTGATTACATAATCTTATGTTTTGAGAATCTTCGGATTTATCTGGAGGATATAAATTCATTCTTTCATTCATTCATTCATTTCTTCCTGTTATCTTAATTGTTTGTCAATGCAAAAGTACTGCCACATCACTTTGTAAATGGATTATGAAGCTTCAAGCGTTAGCGTCCATATGAATATTATTGCTTTATATCTCTACCTGTCAATCTCAATTGTGGCCAGACTTCTCCTTAACCGGTGAGATTGTGATAACTGACTTACACCTGACGTATTCTACTTTTCAAAGGCGCGTCTAAAAACAAAGAGTGAACCGTTATACAGCAATAATCGGGGTAACAAGTTTCTGTGCTCTAGGATCAAAGTGTCGTTGTGTGTGTATACAGCACATAAATGTTAATGTGTTAAGATGAAGTGTCATCCCGCAATCAGAACAATGTGCTAGTATAGTATATACTTAAAAATAGACAGATAGAGAGATAAATAAACGCAGGTCGCGTTAGTATTATTGCCTTGGTTACAGGTAACACTATAACCGTGATGCGATCACGTTACACAAAAGGAACAATATATAAGGTGACGTTTTTTTACAATGTATTCCTTATTTTATGATATCAATAGATCATTTGTTTGATTTTATGATATGAAATATTTACTGAAATCGCAAAATAGATTTTGTGATATCAGTATAAGAATTCATTATATCATATATTGTATTTTGCAACATAAACAATCGAATTGGTGATATTTGAAAAATCAAAAGTAGTTTTTGATACCACAAATTGTGAGAATTACATTCGCTAGAGTGTTGTTTGTCAGTGGGTTCCAGCATATCGGAAGATATATATATCTTTTGCACATCTCCTACTCTACTTGGTGAGTGTTTCTTACTCAACGTTTAGTATCATTCTCGATAAAATGAAGGAATAATGACCACCTGAATCGTTCATGGTTGTATTATATTTTTAGCCTTTGTCTGAATGACCTTAGGCCCATTTTTTGTATAGTTTGTGTATTTTGTTTTGTTGGCAACTCTAGGCATGTGGAACATAAGCTTTAGGATTACAGATATATCATTGTATTTTTTAGGCGATTTTAATATTATTATTTACAGGATTACTTACTACGTGCTTTACATGTGCCGTTATAGGTTGACATGTCACCATAAATTATAATCATTGCTTGTAAGCTCAACACAATTGACAAATACTCCAAAACACATGGTTGCAAACTATTAACGTACGTTGCAAAGAATAAAATTGTAAATGCTAAAATGATGTAGCAAGGGAAATGGTTCTACTAGGGCAATTAGTAGAACCATCTCCCACAAATGTGTCCTCCATGATATAACCTACTCTCGTTAAGCAAATGCTGCTTTTTTCACAGCATCACGGCTACCGAGCTGAGACAAAGAGACAGCTTCCACATGTGTTGATCATGAGTGTAAAGGGAATGAACTTCCAGGCAACTACAATCAGCTGGTATCAGACGCATGTACAGTTGTAGAAGAGGATTGTATGCCCCTATAGACATTTGCTTGTGTATTATTCATGTACAACTACTGTCACTTTGTATAAGAGGCATGTTCATGATCAGGTGCTTGCAGTATGTATACGAAGCAATACCTTCTGTCTGTATGTAATGCATGTACAGTTGCAATCAGTTTGAATGAGAAATATGATTTGTTTGTTTTTTGTTTAACGTCGCACTCAGCAATATTCCAGTGATATGACGGCGGTCTGTAAATAATTGCGTCTTGACCAGATAATCGAATGAGTGATATCAGCATCGATCTACGCAATTGGGATACGGTGACATGCATCAAGTCAGCGAGCCCGACAACCTGATAGTGTTAGTCGCCTTGTTCGAACATGCTACCATTCACAGACTGATTGAAACTCCATTACGTACAGGCCTTTGTATGAGTGACTGTTCTTAAGTCCCTATATCTCCTACGTCAATGTGTATATTCTTGTAGGAGAATAGTATAAGGCATACGGCAACAACACATTGATGAACACAATGAATTTTTCAACCTCGGTTGAAATCGAACCTGAAAACTCTTGATTTGTAGTCCTTCACGCTGCCACCTGTGCCACGGACACTGTTGTCGTCACAAGTGTTGGTTTTCCTAATCACCATTAGCTTGGTTTATTTGTACATGTTTATGTTAATATTGTACCAAGTTCGTTGTAAGTCCTGGTGATATTTGTGTTCTGCAAGTGCCTGTGAATCTGATTTCAATACATATTATACATGTCATCCAAATCTGACCTTTAGCCTGATGATATGCACGTTATTAAACAGGTTTAAATTCAAAACATGTTGAAATGTGTTTAAATTCTAATCATGTTTAAAGGTGTTTAGGTTCTGAACATTTTTTGTTGATGGAGATGTTGTGTTTAGATGGTGTTTAGGTTATGAGAATCAGTTTATGTCTTTAAACCCTAAACGTGTGTAGATAGAACATACAACATGTGCATAACGCTTAGGATTGAAACACATTCCTAAAAATGTCTTGTGTGTGTGTTTACATTCTTAACTCATTTTCACAGAGTGGTTAAAGTAGTGAATTGATATTCACTAATCGTAAGCATCTCCGTGCAATCTCCTGTGCAGGATAGTAAATCCGCTGTTTACTAACCTTCAGTGCGCTGTTACTTATTAAGTGTGTGGAATTCACTAGTAGGCTTTTTCTCAGTGTTTGCGTCTGGTTAATTAGAATATATCGATTTGATGCATTAAGCCTGGTTTCTGATTCAGCGAATCTGGACTTCTGTTGTTGACCTAAGGCGTCCTGTGCGGGGCGGACCATTTCTATTTGGTGTCTGCAGAAACCTGTTTGATTAGTTTTTTTGTGTTTTGTTGTTTTGTTTTGTTTGCTTTGTTTGTTTTTGTTTTTGTGGGGGGAGTATATGATTAGTGAGTGAACCTGTTGGGTTAAACGCCGTTTTGAACAGTATTCCAGTTATAGCACGAAGTGGTGTAGGTCTTCGACGTTTGCCACTTTCGTAAAACCCACGGGCATGGTTATGGTGCAGACAAACCTAGACACATAATCAGGGCGAAACGGAATTCTAACCAACGATCATAGGTTTCTTGAGTGCCCTAGGGACGCAACTCTGCCATCTCTGCCCCCATTATAATTATGAATTATGATATGATAATTACACTCAATATGAAATACTCCTTCTCTTTCTGAATGCTGGTACTACAAACGACGTCATCGTGTGTGTGTGTTTGTGCGTGGGAGAGGGAGAAAGCGTGAGATGCTAATCACGTTCTTCGTAGACTGTACATCAAGATACTGTGGAAATAATTGGCAGGTGTCAACTTCTCAAGACATTGTCTCACATATGTAGGTTGCGCTAATTGCCTGTGACTTTAGTCTGTCGGGATGGATGTAGAAATCTATTATGTATCCACTGCCAACATGTTTTGGTCAGTGTCATGTTACACCTAGCCCTTCATTTTTCTTATACGCCCTTTACCATCACACGGTACCTCTTTGAATGTCTGTAACCCCCTGCGACTTTCTAATATCCCCTACCGGTTTTGGACAAAATACCATTTACATGATATAAATAGTGCTTACAAGATACAGAAACAACAATCCCCGAAGTTTACCATCAATTCAAACGGTGGTTACAACGATAATATGCCATGGTATGACGACATTCTCGTGTGACTACACCCCATTACAACATCTTTGATTACGAAAATATTTGATATACCCTGATTTCAGAACAATTCATTTGTGACAATCCTTTATGAAAGATCAGGTTTTGCCACCAATGCATATGTGTCCTAGTTCTTGATCACACGGATCACAGGAAAATATAAATGAACATGATATACCGTACTGTATATGAACTAATTTGAGTGCAAAAGGGTGAGACAAACCAACATGAATCTAAAGCACTCATTGAAATTGTTATATGAAACTACAGATTAACGTCAAACCCAATGCACGTGCCCAAAGGTGATATGCCTTGGTTCGGTCAACAGCAATTATTTTCTCTACATAAATATAGAACGTCAACGCCAGGGAATAACCGCCCTCGATTATCCACCGCAATAGATTTCTTTGGAGGTGAAAGGCAAAAGGCAGTACAAATAACACGAATGGATCACTGAAAATCAGTGATGACAGCAGGTGTTCGCGAAAACGGCAAGCATGTCCTGCCCTCTCGGTAGCAACCGCCACTCACATAATTCTAGATCAATTAGACTGGGCAAAGAGTCGAAATTAATCTGACTCACGCCAGTAGCCATATGGCTTCATAGTTAGGCTGTCTTAAAACAGACCAACGAAAATACTCTAAAATGCCTGCCTTGTCTTGTGTTCAAAAGATGCCCGATGCCACACATCAGTACTCCTTCAATGAGACGGTGGCATGGAAACAAACCAGACAATGAAGTGATGGCCCAGAAATCCAGTCACACGATAGTACATTTACTGATTTTGTTGAAACTTAAAACAATATGTTAATTTTGAATTACGTCTGTTAGGTACATGTGCATATACAGTATGACCAGAAATTATTGAGAATTTAAAGATTGTAATTTTTTTATTTTTTTCACTCATTACTCACGTATTAAATGTGAATATTAGTACAACATAACGCCAGCTTCAACGACAGGTGAACACTTAGTATTTTGTCAAGTCACCATGGGCAGCAATGCAGGCTTCAAGGCGGCGGGGCATTCTACTAATCAAAGAAGTTAGAAAGTCGTGGTTCATGCTGTCCCAATATCGGACCACCTCTTCTTTCATTTCAGCAGTATTTGTAAGATTTTTTATCGACACTTTCCTTCATAAGCCCCCAAACATTTTTCTATTGGATATAGGTCAGGGCTGTAGCTTGGCCAATCTAATAATGTCATATTTTGGGTCCGAAACCAGGCCTGAGAATGCTTTGAACGATATTTTCGGTCATTGTCTTGCTGGAAAATCCACGAATTTCAATAGAATACTTGAGCAGATGGAAGTAAATGTCCCTCGAGAATATCTGTGTACCGCTCACTGTTCATATTCCCTTCAAATACACACAGTGGCCACCCAACACGTGAAATTTTGGACTGTACTTTGGGCGCTGATACAAAGGTTTTTCAGTTTGTTTGGTCCAAAATTTTAGTGTATTAGGAAACAGCCACACAGAACTTTCATCTGAGAAAATCACATTGTCCCAGTTATAATTTCTATGCTCTAAGCACCAGTTCAACCTTCGCTCCTTTTGTTCAGGTTTCATGATCGGTGATCGAATTCCTCGACTTTTCTCCCAACCCATTGCATGTAGCTCAGTTCTAATTGTCTCCTTACAGACAGCCACAGTTCCTCTATCAATCATGTCCAGTCTTAAGTTTTCTAAACTCCTTCGTTTGTTTTTAGAAACAAGAATACCAAGCCGCCTCCTGTCACCGAGTGTCAATTTTCTGGGCCTACCTGCGCCTCTCTTGTGCTCGATGCCATCTCCACTTTCAATATTTTTCAAAACACGATACACAGTGGACAAAGGGATGCCTGTTCCACTTGAAATCACTTTAGCTGATCTGATGTCCTTGTTATAATACTCTAAAATCAACCTCCTCTTCTCTAAATCATCCATACTGAGGATCACTGAAAATGACGTCTGCTATCAAGTAAACAAAGGGGATAACTCTTGACAAACTAATGAAATAGGATTAACTGAGTTGTCTCTCTTGAATAAAACCAAACACTTGATAGCTGGTCAGTGTTTTTTATACTAGATATCCACTTAAACATATCCCTTAAATTCTCAATAATTTCTGGTCATACTATATTCTACTACTTAGAAGTAAAGGATAAACGTTAAGAAGTACGTTCGTTTTGCAAAACACAGCAATGCAGCAAGAGTTTTCAAAAATACATGAATGTCCGATGCGCCACTAATTAAAGTGTATCGATAGTTTGAAGACTCAGTGTCCTCGTAAATACTTAAACATAACACTATTAAACTACCTAGTCACAGAACGTGTATACACATGGTTGATGGTGGTTAACAAAGAAGGAAACAAGAAATGGTTACTTGATAGTGATGCACTAAATACGGCTATTGTAGTTGTGTTTTGGACCTTACGATAGCATTGTTTCGGGGACTGCATTCAGTCTAGTAACGTATTAATATTAAACATTGTACTTTTGGGGTGAAATCCAATTTTCAAGTGTATATCGGTGGTTTATATAGACGATTTCCCTTATATGCATCGTACAGATATATTCATCATGTATATGAATTTGTATTGGAGAATGAACAGGTTAGGTATCGCCCATAATTCTCACCGTGGGGTAACGTTCAGTTTATATGTCCTGATTGTAACCACGCAAAGACAGTATAGTGCAATGAAGTCACGCACAGAACGTTGTGGCATATCTGACCTAAAGGTCATTTTTCATTTGACAAAAGGACGTTTGTGATAGAGAGCTTTAGCTGGTAACCCATTGATTGATTTAAACTAAGACGTCAGAGATCACGACAATAGTGACAGTCTGTGCATTTGATCATCAAACATACCCGTCGACAACACAACCAAGCGATGGTGTCTCCTCGATTCGAAAGATCATAGTAATAACAATGTTTACTAGGATTTCATTCCAATTTTAGATTATTGTCTCTCCGTCAATTTGAGACTTCGTCTCCGAATAGGCCGAAGGGAAAAATCTAAAACTTTAGATTAGTGTGCTGAGTTTATAATATCATATTTCAACAATTTGCAATTGGCGAAAATGACAAGGTTCAGAAGCCAGTTGAATCGATGACATATATAGTCAATATGTTCATTGATTCTGTTGCGGATGATAATCAAGAATTGGTTCGAGGCAATCTGCTTTAACCATAATTGTTAAGAGACCAAATTTCATTTTCAGATAGTCATCCTATCTAATCAGAATAAGTTAAGTGTCAAATTGCCAGCTGAATAAATGTCAGACGTGCCTAGAATACTACCCTGATACATTATATTAAAGTGGAAGACATTACTAAACGATCCTCAGATATTTGCAATTTTGATGATAAGTACATCTGGGGTTATCAGACATCGCATTGATGCCTCTTCGTATAGCTCATGGTCAACAACATCATATACTGGATCATTAACTGCACAATTGGATCTTTATTTGCGACTGTCGTTTTTCAATAACAGGTGCGTGAACTCAAGCTGAACCCTTAGCGAAAACAAGCTGCTACTGTTTTGTTACATGGCAACGTGCTTGACGCCGGTGACATTATCCTTGAACTGACACAGGACGATTCCAGCCAATGGTGTGTCTTGGTGACTTTGTTGATTGCGTATCATCGTACCTCAAGGGCATATATTCCATTCTCTTGTGTGGTGTTAAAGAAGAAAGGTAACAAAAAATGAAATCCTGCACAGGTCATCATTATTGACCGTTTAGCGAACACCTGGAGTCATTATGGAAATTTGTGTATTTGGATTCTTGTTTTTGCCGCTTCAATTTTCACAGTTTCTTCTCTCGTGACATAGACTTACGAAAGGTAATTAGCAAAAGGTAATGACATGTTCTATATCACACCAGGCAGAACAATTACAACCTCATCTCCTTTCCTCATTTGTGAAGCTCACATTTCACTATGGATTAACGTCATTTACGAAAGTTGATAACACCTAAATCTTACTTATAATAAATAACTATATCTTATCCTACGAACTGACTTTACCAAGCATGCCACTGACAATTTGAAGTTAAGGGTGTTTTAATAATTCCGATCGAAGTTTTTCATATTGCACAATCTGTACAGAAATTTCGATTCATGTGCATAAATAAACAGATCAGTAAGTAGGGGAGCATAATTGGTGCTTATGTATGGGGATGCCAACTTCTTGCCAAAATGCCTTAACCAAAAATGGAACATAGATGTTGTCCATGAGAAAGTCCAGCATTTCAAATAGTGTTTACTCAGTTAATTTCAGAGGGCATTTGCTTTCATATTTGAGAAGATGTCCTGAACCACTGAACATAAATATGTAACCTATGGTCTCGGCGTTTTGTAACAAGAGCCTCATAGATCAAGAAATTACATGTTTTCCTTGTCATGTGGAATAGTGGTGTACAACGTTAACACAAATCAAATGTGTTGATAGAATTGAACATGGTTCTTTTCCGAGACTGCGAAAAGTCAAGCAAATCCCTTGAGTTTTTGAGAATCTACAGGGTATTAATTCCACTTGTCTAAAATATTAGCTGTAAATATAAAGAAAGTCTTTCCTTGATTTTATTAAGGATTATGGTTAATCTTTGAGACAGGAATTTGGTGGTTCATTTCTTTGATCATTTCAATGTTTCTCTCTTTGTACGAATTTTGATGGAGCTTTGAAATCCAGTACAGAAGAAGAATGGACATGTCTTTAGATTTAAGAGTCAAGACAGGTTTGGGCAAATTTCTTGCTCGGATCTCATGGCAGGTTTCTTTCTTCTAATCTACAGCCATGGGGGACATTGGTTTTTAATCATGGCCCTCCTTCATAGGATTACACTGACATTATCGTGTGTCTGGTCCAGATCATTTCCTAGCCGCCACTACTAGTCGCTGGACTATATCTGACTGCGGCGTTAAACGATATTCACTCTCGGTTTGTAATTTTGAAAATGATCATGAATTCTTTCTTTCGAATCTCTTTGTTCGTTAATATATTGCCAAGGATTTGGTTTGGTCAATAGCAAGACTACATCTTCTCGAACAAGTAAAGTCGACATTGTTTGGGAAATACTCAAGTTCAAAACTCCAACACTCCATACAGGGACCGAATGGCCCGTGAGCAACAGTTACGGCCGCGGTAACGGCTAAGGCTGTGTTCACATCGGTGTCTGGCTGTCGTTAGTAATACTGAAAACATCCACTGAAACTAATAAGGAATCCTTACTTCATTCAAGATGCATTCTAACACAAATCAGGACGACGCTATGAAGGATTTGTAGACGTGTCAAAGCAATTAACGTTTATTTCATTCCAATCATTATTTATTATATATTGTTCGCATACTGTTATTATCCATGACCACACATTGGTAGCATGTGGTCTTTAACCCTTTCCCTAAAATAAATCTGTGACAGGAGGTACTAACTAGCCATGTTCACATTAAGACGGCGCAATTAATCTCTCGCTTTGTCGAGTGCGCATCACGTTCAAGGTGATGCATTCAAAACTTCCCCATTAAGTGTGTAATAGGTTCGCCTAATGAGTCGGAAAGCTCAAGGTGTTAATGTGCCGTTGCCACCAATAAAACCAGACAGGCGGGGTTTTAATGTGTCTGAATCGTGACCATATAAGTTATTATCACCAGTGTGTATAACGGCTTCGTTAGACTTCAGTCGAATACTTCACATCATGATTGATGTGACGGTTTAGAAACATTGTGCGTTTGCCGTTGCAAACATGGTTTAACGTGACACAAGCAGCGGATTTGTGCGTACAAAAAATGGGTAGTGTTCTGTACATATTAATTGGCAGACGTGTTTGTTTGTTCGTTTCCTAATTATTAAAGATAAGTAAGTTTCATTGCAATTTACTGTAAGTTAATGGTTCCTTCTGGATGTGCTTACTTGTGACATGGCAGCAGGATCACGTCAGAAAGGCCCGAGGTCGTTTCTCTTTTCATGTTCATTTCATTTTCAGTGATTCTTTCCTATTAACTCTCATCGCTATTTTGCTTTTTATACCCAATTGAATCTGTTTCGCCAGATAAATGAGACTGATGATTGTCTGGCGTTTGTCTGTCAGTTAGTGACAGCTGTTGTTTGTATTTACCATATATCGGTATCTAATGGCTTGAAGTCGAAAACTAATATTAAGATATATATATGTAAAGATTTTGGGTGACAAGAACTATCAACAAGAGACATAATTTCAGATTTCCAATAGTCATCTTTCCTATTATGTCGAGTAATATTCCAGTAACTAAAGCCGTTGGTGTCTACATTTCACAATCGATTGTGCTTTTTCTTCCAAGATTTCAAAGAGCGTCATGAAGGTTACAACATTCTTGCCCCCCCCCCCCCCAAACTATTTCTTCAGGTGAACAATTGCCTTGCTTTTGTATGTGTTTGTGAAGGGTGCCACAGGAAGCTCACATTTTTTGCGAACACCTGGTCATGCTCAAATGCTCATGATCACGGGATATAGGAGCTATAACTCGACTATCAGATGTGCCATATTAGCACATTTTTCATTGCCGTACACTGTAAAATTGTGTTTAGAATGTAAACACGTATACACTACATTTCAAAAGTAACTTCCCCATTAACGCAAAACTATTGCGACACTTTCGCGACATTTTCGCGATAACATTTTGCACTTACGCTCAATTTGCGACAGACAACATACTATTATTTTTTTTTTCTGTTGACTGATTTAGGATTCTTGAGTTATATTTTCCGAGCATGCAATTCAGCATAATTTAAGGTAATAGTGTCAATATTCTCAGTTGAATTTTTACAAATAATGATAATATTATCTATATTTTATTTAAACTGCAAACGTAAGGTCATCTTTTGGCCATAACCCAAATCAGAGCTACTCGTATACACATTAGCAGAGGCGCTTTTTCGCGGTTACAGCTTGGAGGAACAAAATCACACCAAATCTTGTGAAAGCCAATATGACCTTCAGGAAAGCTCATAACAAACTAATGTTTAGTACATGTCTAGTATTCCATAATGTTTCGTGATGTGTTTCATTCTGAATATAACGCGATGTAGTCTGGACTAAATCGTTTTGTTATTAAAGTTTTCCTATGATAAACGAAGTCCTTCAACCAATATTACATGGTTTTGTGTTTGTATTTCACAGTGACTGGTTCCTGATGTGTAAACGGGTATTAATATTGTAAACAATACGTTTTGGGGGATGCAAATATAACCAACAAAACCATTTCCATAATCCTAAGAAATCTGCCAAAAGCTGTGTCCATTTTCCATTCTGACATTTGTTTATGAATCATAATCAATTTAATGTTGCGCTATAAGAAGCCAATTGGACTTATCCGATAACACACTCACAAGTAATCAGAACCTCACTTACTTTCGGATCTATTCGATAGATTCATAACTGACAGCCCAGGTTTTTCCTGTGGTCGCTACACTATTTCTTTGTTGCAATAACGATCAAATTAGAAGCAATTTATTATATTAATTACATAAAAGGATAATTATGATTTTAATACAGAACTTTACGGATGTGAAGGCCTATCATCTGAAGCAAATCACGAAATTCTGGTAGATTTAAACTGGGATGCTATTATGACATTTATGAATCTTGATTGATGATTTTTTAACATATGCAAATGAAAATGAATTATAAATTGTAAAATTCGCATTTGAAATATCGCTTCCGGACAATCGCTTATGCATCAATAAGCTACCGTTATGTGCGGGCACCCCTCTATAATGTCAACAGTTTAAACACGACCAGGTGTTATAAAGCAAAGGCACACTGTAGCCGCTCATTCATCGTCATTTATATCATGAAGTAATTAGGGTATTAACATCAAAGCTTCACGCCCGTCTGTTGGTGTGACTACATCGTTGCCGATTACACAAGCTTTGCTTTGATTTGTTTATTCGAGAGACGAGGCAAAGTACGTGAGGGGTGTTAGAATGTCTTAGTGCCTCACCGTTTGTGGTACTTAAAAATGTGCAATGCAATTATCAGTCACGCGAAATAAACAATTGGAGTCACCCGAATGGTTTAAGTAATGAGAACCACACTATTCTCAACGACGACCCAATGTAATATTAGAAATAATATTGATGTTATTTTACATGTTCATTTTAAAACCCATTTCCAATGAATGCCAGCGTCATGCGAGTCACACTTTACAGACACGCGATAATCAATTTACGTCAGACCTCTGTACAACGTTAACATATGCTCCTGTTAGATACAAAAGCTTTCACAAAATTTCGAAAAATCATAAATTCCCCCTAAATGTAAAGTGCATAGAATATTTTAATAATTTGGTAATAGATTTAATCAAATTATTCTTTATAAATTAAGACGTACAGGGTTGTAGTTATTTAAACGTACACGGATTTTGCAGATTCGATCATGATGATCCTACTTGGGGAAGTTTTGATCATAACGAAGACAGATTTCAATGTTTATGTTTGAGTTATTGTGATATTAGATCAACATTTTACTTTTATGTCAAGGGCTTTAATATCATGGTCGTGTTGTTTGGAAATACTTATCTTCAAGGTGATGTCAGTATTATTTAATCGGTACATGACTATTTAACCCTCAAAAAGAGATTTGGCAAGGCTAATTTAATGGTAAACTCCCAATTGTCAGACTTCCGATTTGTCAGACAGGTTATACCAGGATTAGTCAAGGATGGTTTGTTAAATAATAGTTACCTAATTTACCTTTAAAATTAAGTGGAACGGACCAAACAACAGACATGTTAAGAAATTTACAGGAGATGTTTATTAATACGCACTTTTAATCATCAAATCATAACAGAAATCACACATTTTGACGTATTTACCAGAAATCACATTCAACTTTAATGTGGAACATATAACACTATCTCACTATAACCACTCATACAGCGGACGGAAATGTTATCATTTTACATAAGAAATGATATTATCACATTACATGTATAAGAAAGACACTATATACAGAATATAACAGAAACGTGTGATGTAACTCATTTTGAAGTTTTTACAGGATACTTTTCATTACATTATTGCAAATGACAATATATTCCTCAAAGTTGTTGTTGTTTTAAATGTTTAAGAGGTCTCCTTCTGTCTTAGCAATTTCGGCTGACCTGCCCCTCTTTGGGACTCATGTGTGTGAGTAGGGTAAACATATCTATTGCGAGGTTTAGTATTCCTTAACTCTCTTTTTGTGTTGATATTTCTATTTTCGTATATTGATATGATTTCATTTTTATCTTTGACGGCTCTGTTTATATATGTTCGTGTCGCTGTCCATCTCTCAGAAATTGAGATGGTTTGGCCTCGCTATTGCATCTCTTGGCTACAGGAGATCTACAAGAGATAGCGGATCCAACTGCAATTCTTGTTTTAACCAAGCCCGGGCTGGGGCATGGTCTTGAGATTCCAGTAACAAGGAAGCAATGGATTCAGGTTGATTGCAAGATGGGCATATCTTGTCTTGGGGCTTGTTGTGAATTCCTCAAAGTAATAGAGTACGGTACATGTGAGATTGGGGGCACGGGTGGCCCAGTCGTCTAAGGCGCCGCGATTCGCTGTGCAGAGGTGCGTCAGTTGGGCACGCCAGAAACCTATGATTGTGGGTTCGAATCCCGGTTCGCCCCGATTATGTTTCTAGGTTTGTCAGCACCAAAGTGGTAAACGTCTGAGACCTGCATCACTTCGGGCTTTCCTCCCACATATATAACTGGAATACTGTTAAAAGCGGCGTTAAACCCAACTCACTCACTCAATCACCCACTCACATGTGAGATTATACGCAGGTTGTATAATACTGTATGCAATAAGCTTTTTATTGGTGTAAGTGGACAAGCCAACATCAACGTAAGACTTTAGAATATTATGAAGTGGACGTTTGGAGGCGTCTATTGATATCCTTCAGAATGTGTTTTCCAACATTTGTCACTAATTATAAGAAGATATTGGAAACAGATAGACTGCCATGTTGTCTGACTGTAGATAGGATTTGCGATCACAACAATTACCGGACGTGACCATGTATACATGATCTCATTCGGGTATACCAAGGGTATCAGTTTATTATTAAAGGAAGTTGGTAGTGAATACCTAATAGCATGTAGATTTCTAATCCTTTCTTACCCTGTGGGGCGGTCGGGTAGTCAAGTGGTTAAAGCGTTTGCTCGTCACGTCGAAGACCCGGACTCGATTCCCGACATGGGTACAATGTGTGAAGACTATTTCTGGTGTCCCCCGCCGTGATATTGCTGGAATATTGCTAAAACCATACTCACTCACTCACTCTTTTTCTGTGGGTAATCCTTTCACGCTGATGAAAGAAGATCACTCAACCAGTTCATGCATTCTTTGTCAAACAAGATCTGACTTGGCTAGAATCTGTGTTTATCTGATGAGGCAAAAAGACAACTTTACTAAATAATTGTAAAAACATTTATACAATATTCTTTCCGGGTTTGAACTCTTTCACGATTAGCTTACACAACATTGGTCGTTTTCTTAATGTTCCTAATCTTGGACTATCATAAAGTAAATTCATTTATTAAACATCTCAAATATAGTTTTCTCTGTTTTAAAGCAGAACAGATGAACAAAGACTACAACAAATCATTTTAACCCAGTAGAGAGCGAATGAGGAATAAATTACTGGATAATGTTTGGTAAAAGAATCACTGTATATGAGTTCACCAAAAGTATCACCACAATAGAAAATCATAAAATATTTGGCTTCAACTTATACTATGGTAACCGTTTCTGTCAAACTATCCTTTGCCGCCTCCGGTTATGATGCAATGATATAAATGCACTCATGAGTCCACTACCTGCTCCTGTGGATACCATTATGAGGATCCTACACATTACAGTGACTTCTTTTCATGTAACAACTGCAATCTTCGGAACAATATATACTGCTACATAAAAGGATATGACTTCATGTATTATATGGAAATGCTAAAACATGTACTGATACTAACTTTGCTATTGTACAATCTGTTAATTTGATCATTGATAAAAGATTTAAAATTTAAGTATGTGTCTACTTTCAACGAAATAGTTGTTTGTATGTGTGACATGCTGGTATGCTGCATAGATGCACTGGTTTGGTTATGTACCGATGTATGTATGTGTGTGACTTGAATAGTATAAATGTTATATCATGATAGATGTACCGGTTTGGTTATGTACCGATATATGTATGTGTGTGATTTGAATAGTATAAATGTTATATTATGATAGAAGTACCGGTTTTGTTATGTACCGATATATGTATGTGTGTGACTTGAATAGTATAAATGTTATATCATGAGAGATGTACCGGTTTGGTTATGTACCGATCTATGTATGTGTGTATTTGTGCGTGACTTGAATATTCGCATCATAATATTTGCAACAGTAGGTACAATTCGACTAAATTTGTTATTTTATATACAGTTTACTCTTATTAATTGTTAAATGTCATTTGTAGGGAGGGGTGTTTAAATAGGCTTTGCGTGTTCACAAATCCCAATCCTTCTGGGGGAAATAAATATTGTTTAACTCACAAAAAGTGAAATTCAAAGTGTCACTTCTAGCAGGGGACATTTTAGTGAACTTGACAAGTGATGATGGATTGTAATATTTATATTATAATAGTTTTTCAAACTGTAAATAAAACTGTCATATAAATTATGATTAATATATTCAATGAGGGTAAATGTCATTGCGGGGTATGTCCGAGAAGGGAATTAGTGGCGGTGGTGGCATGACTGGTGTTTTAGTACAGCGGAGACACGAAAAAATAATGTATGTCTGTCTGTAAGTTGGTATGTTTGGTTTCCATATCTTAAAATGCGCCCTCACTTCACGATCTTTCCAATTGAGTCTGAGTATTAATTTCAAATTACTTTCGTCATGCATTTTGTGTGAAGACATCTTAAATACCATAATGATTGGTTATTCAATGGTCTGCACAGCTGAGTCTACCCTTTCTCCAATATACAAGCGTCTCTCTGATTGACATTATGATTACAACTTGCTGGAAGATTTCACCCTCCACGTATCTGCTGTTATGTAACCCATGACTCCTGTTATTTCGTGCACCTGCTCAGCGTCGTGAGTAGACAATATAATGACTTATCCGAGTTGTCTCGCTGTAAGTTATCGGTAAACGGTTGTTATTGGAGTAGATATTCGGAGTCTATCATTCATTATGAATAATGCTTCAGCCTGATTCGCCATCGAATGTCCAGATAATAAAGAATTAATTGAATCACAATCAACCAACTATATCTAACTCTAAAACATGCAGACCCCGCGTATCCGAAACACTCGACATGAGTATATGTGCATCAGCTTGTCCGATTAACGAGCAGAAACTCATCTTTCAGCAAACACTATGTGGAACAGATAAACAACACACCAGTTGACCTACCATTTTAAAACCGTGTATGCATCAAGTCTTTGAATGGCATTTAGAAGTGAAACACATAAGGACGACAATTTATATATGGATGTCAACTTCTTTATTATGTGTAATATGATGAAGGAGTAAGTATATTCCCCGAAACGGTGTCTTCATTATTAAGAAGTTAACATCAATTAATTCCCTTCCTTATTCCGTTTTCAGTTTATAATGCTTTTAGACTCAACTTATCATGCAAACATAATCATAAGTTCCATAACGCACATTACCCCGAAATGTATTTTCATATCCTTAATCTTGACAGCTAAATAAAAGAGAGAGAGAGAGAGAGAGAGAGAGAGAGAGAGAGAGAGAGAGAGAGAGAGAGAGAGAGAGACTTGTAACACATCACTTTCAATCAGCTGACGATTTTGTTATCCAGACGTTAGTATAACCGAAAGTAAAAGTATGCACCTGTGTAAATATGTATCACGTCATGCACAGTTGCTGTAAAAATGTATTTGGAACAATAAATCACGAGGTAATGCAATTGCGAAGCGCCCTTTACATGCAGATAGTGCTGACATGGATTTTATCTTCTTTATTTTTTCAACGTGACGTTTCGGTACACTTGATGGCCGAAGTACTGACTAAATCAGGAAGAGAAAGAGAGAAATGGTGTCTTGTAACACATCACCTTCATTCAAATGTCGATATTAGTATTCAGACGTTAGTATAACCGAAAGTGAAAGTATACATCTGGCTAAACATTCATCACATCATGTACAGTTGATGGCCGAAGTAGTGACTAAATCATGAAACCGCACCAATACATTTTGTAACTCCACGACATTCGTTCAGTCATTGCTTTAATGTTATAATATCAGTACCCACAAAACATAAAAACACATCCAACCTGTACTTGCATTGTCTATCTTATTAAGAAATCATGGCTTCCCGACATTATTGAACAATGCTGAATCGAAACCTAACCCCTTTCTTTCATTTGGTTTATTTTGTTTATGTTACATATATTGCGCATTTAAGTTCCTTTTAGACACTGATATTGTTTTCACCATCTTAGTTTTTGCTTTTTGTAACTTTCGCATTATATTTACTGTTTTAATTTTGTTATGTGATGGGCATGGTCCTGAAATTAATGTATTTTTGGAGAGTAATTTGGATTGGCAGTTTGTAGATCTATTTCGACAAAACACAATGCAATTGTTCAAATGTTCAACGATAGTAGTAGATAGAAACAAATGGAAACAATCAATCGTGTCCAGCAGTCCAACGCCGAACCCCGCTACCGCTGCGGATCCCAAGTGGCCTCGTTGATATCTGTGTATCGGTATCTTGGAGATGGCACATTTGGTCAACAGGTTATAGCAAATTTGCGTATGGAAATTAATAGACACGGTTGTTTACAATTGTTATATTTGACGTTACACAAGGCAACTTATGTATTAACAGCAATCAATATAATTGTTGGTTGCCTTCTCGTACAATAACCCGGTTAGAGCAATCAATTAATATAGGTTTGCTCACAAAATCTACAGGAAAAGTACCCAATATCATAATTCCATAGATTTTGAAGCTACATGTATGATCAAAAGAAATATATTTTGAAACTTTTATCGCACCACAAATAAGACTTTTTACATCTTTTATTTTAGTTACTCTTTTATGAAAGTTATTAAAAATTTTTTATCCTAGTATAGCATTTGGATATATCACCGTCTTTTTAAGTATGGAACGGAATGACAAATCAACGATTGCGAAAAGGAAAATGATCCAGATGCAAAATGTTAAAGGGCAAAATGGAAACGATAAGACGATAAGATGCTAATGTCAACGTAGTTTTTGCCATGTAAATCAATGAAGAAGCCGTTGCACAGATACACGTGAGCATTAACAAGGAATAGAACAACATAAACATCCCTTCGTCGATAGACATACTAACACGAATATCCCATGTCAACGTTCTGTTGTAACGCGTGTGACAAAGTAGACATATAACGAGAGAACCTCTGTACTCATTCCAGAAATCATACCGATAGTAATCCCCTTCATCAGCTGGTAACCATTTCCAAGTGTGAACCAGCCCTTCTGTTTCTTGGTTGCAAAATACTTGACATATTTATCCTATAATGATCTCCAGGTCGCTGCCACTACGGTGGAACTGGCGTTCAAACGTATCATTGTCCCAAGCTACAAAGGAGCTTATATTTACCCATACTCAAAGGTCGGATTAATGGTGTTTGTGATGGATATCCCCCTCGTACAATGAGTACCATATGAGGCAGTGACCTACATATACTGGGAGAGGGGCAAGGATTCTTACTGTCACTAAATGATATCAGTCGCCACCCTTTCGATATCGTATTGACACTGTTCAAAATCGAATAGTTCTTCAAACATTGACGCTATTCTTTAACGCTTTTTGGAGCCTTTCGCAATCTGTGTAGATATCGAACACTGACACTATTAGAGCATACTGCCATCACAAATGGATTTGATTTTGATTTTGATTTAGAGAAATTTCAAATTCATTTCCCTAATTGTCTTTAACATCATCAAAATGTGTTACATTCACGTCACCAAACTAAAGTTATAAATTAAGCCACATCTTGTGATATCGTTTCATGCACAATGCTTATCGGCAATTCAGTTCATTCAGTATGATCTTTGTAATGAGCTCATAAACATGGCCATTAATCAGGAATCACTACAACTTCGCCAACCACGTGATGTGGTTACTCTTTCGAGTTCTTGGAATTATCAGACAAAATAGCAGTTCCAATCAAACCTGAAATGAAGTCTTTCCAACAACAACCAGGTCAATCCCCTATCATTACACTTGCACTATAACAGATACTTTCTTGACTGTAGTATTTCCTTGCTAATGAAGACAATTATGGGATTCGCTACGGTTCCCGTGAAAAAGATAATCAGGAGCTGCTCGCGCGTAATTACGTAAACACACGGTATGAATTATGTGTAAAACCATTGACCTCATTACGGACAGGAATAAGGAACGCGCTGAAGGATATAATTGTTGTTTCTGACACCGACAAAAAAATCAATCAGTCGCGGATGACAAAGAGTACTTTTAGTGAGGGTGTTGGGAAGTTTCAAGCAGGGCCTTTTCCCAATATTCATTTGTATCACCGCGTGTCAATTTATGAAAAAGGAAAGCCAAAAGTAACTCAGGGCAAAGACATTTTTCGTGCTAAAAAATGAGGACAATAAATTGTACGAATCTAGAATTCGAACCCACCATCAGTGGATCAGTGGATCCTTAATGACAACGGTCTCCAGTGCTACCTTCTGTAAATTACACGACCTTCTCAGCCAACATTAACCATGTACTAGCTACCTTTCGCAAACTTACAAACAAATGTTTCAACTTTATAGGTATATTTATTATTCCACAAACCTATTTCGTTGTTTAATATAACGAAACATGTCCTTCTCAAGAATTGAATTGATGTGGATGTATATACATACAAGCATCATTATCTATCTCACGCCGGTAAATCTTTGACCAAGAGGAACATTAGCAGTAATAACGGTTACGAGATGTCACTATGGGTTACCATGATCAACATGACGTCGACTTACCTATCGATGTGAATATCCAACAATATACGCAGATCAGTTAATCAAAAATAACGCAAATCTGTATTAAATTCTAAAAAGTTATCAGCACATTCTGATTTTCGAAGAGTACTCAAATACATGTAGCGCGTATTTATGAACAAAGGTTTGCTCTCTTTGAAACCAAAGCATTGCGACATTTCATTCATAAATACGCGTTATACGAGTTGAAAGCGCTGGGCAATTAAAACTATGTTCACTTTTATTCAACTTATATATTTTCCTATATTGTGCCTGAGAGATAGCACTGAACTGTGAAGATATAGAGAATCTCATCCGAGTGTCTATTGATATCAAATGCTTTGTGTATATCAACACAAGTTGATAAAAGTGGAAAAAAACTGCGAGGCTTTTCTACTTTTATCAACTCATGTTAATATATTTGACATCAAAATACGAGGGAGTGATTTTATTTTTCATCCAACATTATTTGTCCAACCTTTTCAGTTTCTAGACAGTAATAAGAAGTGTCTTAAGTGTAAAAAGTACTGCTTACAGCTGCAGTACGTAGCAGATCCATTAGTGATGTCATTTGATTGTGACGTCATGGTAACAATGACATCACAATGGTTTCCAAAGCATTGTGATGCAATTTAATTGCAATTTCATTGATCTCACCCAAGCGGTATCTCCTGTGGGAGCCAGTTTTGGACGACAAATATATATAAAAAACAAAAGCCCAACGATGAGCTATATAATTTACTCAACCGGTTTCACGAATGGGATTTTCAAGAGTACATTTATACCGTTACGTTATTTTAACGTCACAGTGCTCTCTCATATATAGTAGGACTTCATAGTGCAGCCTAACATATTGTGACGTCACAGTAAGACGCATAACATTGTGTGGGGCATGCGTACGACACATACAGAAATAAGTATTGTACTGTCAGGAAAATGTACAATAATTGTATTTCATTTATTTTGAGACCTTTTAATGTGGGTTTGAAGGTTTTAATAAAATAACTTTCTTTTATCTTTTTTAGTGCATCATTTTCACATTCGTAAAACGGAAATATCACAAAATGTGGTGATTTATTAACGTGTTTATTAATGTGTTGACTGAGCGGTATACACTGGCAACTCACTCTCGTTCTTAGAGTATTCCCTGTCTGTCCAATGTATTCGACTGTGCATCATGCATATTGTATGACATATATCAAGTTTTGGGAAGCACAATTCATATTTTCACGGACATAGCATTTTTTGTATGTCTTTGCATGTAAAGAACAACATTGTAAAACATGAGGGCAAGTACCACAGTTAGGTCTGTTACACGTGTGTACTGTTTTACATTCTTGTTTTCCATTTGAGAAAGAAGTCCTATCAATAATCTGTTATGTTTAATGTGTTGTTCAGATTTTCACTATGTTACATTTTTCATCACTGTGCAAGATATATATTATTGTTTCTATTACCGCCCAAACTGGTGCCAATGATATTGTAAAGAACGTCTTTAGGTTTTGTCCGATCAATATGAATGACCGAAATTTACTTTTCATCACCACATGTGATAATCTGGATGTACATACTTTTGTCAATATCTGGAAAGAAAGATGATGATATTAGTCTTGAGTTTGTACTTGGTGGATGTCAAATAGAATGTACTATGGAATTAGAAAGAGATTTGTGGGCAGAAATAATTATTAATGTAAGCCAATTTATAAGGAGGTTGCGACACCTGCTAAAACGTTTTAACATGCTTAAATATATCCTCAATCCATGTTAAACATGTAAGTTAAACCTAAATATCTCTGCACATTGTAAGCATCATTCAATTGGAGGAAATAAAGAATATCTATCCATCTCTCATCAGTTCACGTCACAAACGTGAAAGGATCCCGGCTATCATCTCGGTATCAAGTATGTATCAGAAGTCCAAGACAAAACATTGAAAGTAGATAAAACAGTTGCTTCATTTTTGTCGAATTCGTGTATTAAATAGAGCAGAGAACTAGTGTAAATAATGAAGTGTCACTACATATGTGTAGCGTCAAAGACAGCGTGTTACTTCTCTGCAAATCGTAATTCACAGCTTCAAGTGGTGCCGAAAGAGATGTTAAATGTATTATGTTAAAATGTTTTGGTATTGAATATTCAAAAATACATGCCGATCTGTTGGGACTTTTCAAAAATCTATAAGTACAATTGCGAAGCTTTATCGGATTTAGTTATCAATAATACATGCAATTCTGTTTTAACTTCTAAAACGTTAACCGTTCAATCTCAATTTCGAAGAGTACTCAAATACACGTAGCGCGTATTTAAGAATGAAATGTAGCACTCTTTGAAACCACAGCTTTGCAACATTTCATTCATAAATACGCGCCTAATTAAGTAAGACGTAAGTTATTTGTCCATTGTTACCTAGGTGTTGGTCAGTTAGTGCTCCTAAATGTTGATGTCACGTTGATGTCTGATGAGACTCGTACGTGGTACGGGTTAAAAGCGCTTATTTATTTCTGCTATATTGTGCCTGAGAGTTAGAACTGTACTGTGGTGCTGAAAGGATGAAGGTCAAATGATACCATTCATTTGGAAGATTTGTTGCCTCACCTTTAGGAACCACTGGGACTTCACAAAGTAAGAACAAGACTGAACTCTCTGTCACTGAACGAAATTAAACGACCCCAGGGACTTTTGCTGATGAGAGGGGCTACAAATAGTAAGAGCCCACAGTATTGACCAGAGAGTATAATTCTTGATATCGCCTTGAAACGTGTACCAAACTAGAAACAGACTTCACTGAAACAGACAAAGAGCACATGTTCTTGAATTTGAAATTTGCAAACAAGGGAATTGATGCTGTAAATGTAAGTAACATTCTCAGACGGAAATCATTTCTTCTTTTGACAGATCCGACATATCAAGCCTTGCGTTTTCCAGAATTCAATGATCGCAGCATCACAACAGGCTTGATATGTAAGCAATTAACAAAATAAGTGTCAAAAGGGGTACAAGATTAAAATAGAGACCAAACTTGTGACCAATATCGCTTATTGTTTCAACATTGTTCAATTGATTATAGAATACATCATATTACATAAACCTGTTTACAACATAATTTGAATCAAAGCAAAAACAATCAACGAGATGTTGATACAAGTTACTATTTGAAATCATTGCGTTGGAACACTTTTAACCTGATATTCATTATCAATAATAATGTTATATATAATATTTACATTTCTTGCAAAATTACTAAAGAATAAATTCAATTTGGATATGGTACAGCATTTTTAGCCGGTTCGATTTTCACGGTGTTTACGGTATTAAAAGAAAATGCAAGGGAGACAATGTAAGCATTTTTTTAAGAATGAAGTATGGATCATAAGTTCATTTTGATGTTCACTAAATGCCAGTAATTAACTTTGAATAACAACTTACATCCACATCCATTTGTTCGAAACTTTTGAATATCCTCTTCATACTGTGCCTCATCTTCTGATTTGTCTGCTTGCGGCTGTTTCGTGCACACGGCATCGCAAATGTCATTGAATCTATCGTTGCCATCATGCTCACTGTCACATGAACTGTCTTACGAAATATTTGCTTCGTCCACTAAATTCCGAACATCGAAATATATTTCCTGCACATAAAGAATACATCTTCCAACAATTCCGCGTCCTCTTCGCACAAGTTCAATTCACAATATTGTGGCAATCGTTCGTAAACTGAAGAAGTTGATGACAGTTGACTCGACATCTTGCTTAGCGCCAATACCGGTAGCGCCGGTAGCGCAATGTCGTGAAAATATTCTCGCGCACTGTTGCATTGATAATTTCATGTTACAAATAACTAGTTGAAATATATTAATAGCTTTTATTTGCAATATGTGACTGAATAATATATTCATTAATTAATTGCCTGAGCGACATCGACATAGGTTACGTGATAGCATCGTAACAATCTGTGCGATAGAAAAATTGGAATGTTGGTCTACTTGTTTTATTTCCACAAACAACAGTCGTAGGGATGATTTTACATTCAGTAATAATCACAATGTAATAATTGACTCAGTTTTTAGATGTAGAGACTGATCAATTGAAACAAGGCATGTTTGCTGAAACGTTTATAAAGTTGCCTTAAGTTTTTATTAGTTACGAACGAACGCGAGAAAAAAAGAGGAACATATTTCTGTACAGTCCGCACATGTGGCGATTTTTTTACGGAAGTAAGTTGACGTCAAACGTCTTTCTTATGCCTAGCACCCATAACGTCCCTTTTCTCCTGGTGGGTAACATATTATGTTTGTTTCGCCACTGTTCAAGATTATACACCATTGTTCCTATTGTATCCCATATACTTCTAATAAACTAATAATGTCTATATATTACGTGTATTGCAGATGATTTTATGTTGATACAAGTGAGATACAAAAACACACATTTGTCTGCCCGCTCATTAAACATCAGCCGCTACAGCTATCAATTTGGGAGTGGTGATCATGATCAGCCTGTTTGACGTACGTGGAGATTTAGCATTGGTATTTTGATTAAGGTAGCGGGAAAGGTCTGGAGATCAAGTGGTTTTCTCGAACGGAAGCGCCAGACCCAAAGGTACGGGAATAAGGGTCAGTGAAGTGATCTTGAATTATTCAGTAGGAATAATGAAATCTGTGACATCCTTAGTACAAATTAGTCTGGCTATCTTATGACAGTCGAAACATTCAGACGGCTAAATGATACTCTCATCAAAGTATGTGTAACTATGTCATTACATCCTGATAGAGAGGTTTAATAAGGTTATGTTCAGACAGAAATGTAGCGATATATTCCTCTTAAATAACAGAAGACCATACACTTTGTCGCAACGAATTTGGTGAGGTGAAATGGGGTTTAAAGTCGCGTTCAAGATTACTGCACTCAGAAACAGTTTATTGTTTCAAACCCGACCAGTCCTTTTGAGGTCAAAGATGTGGTCAGGGAATCAAAGTCAAATATAGTTAATACATGTAAGGCCTCCGGCCAATTTACAAAAGAATTATCAATTATTATACTGATGTTTGGGAGAAAGGGGAAAACGCCCTTGGGTAAATAGTGATGTCAAATCATCTCCGATATAGGTGAGGTGAAATGGGGTTTAACGTCGCGTCCAATATTATTGCACTTATATAGCGACGTGCATGTACGTGTGTGTGTTGGTGTGGCTGCTTGTACTAGTCCGGACTGATGCCGATTTATAGTGCTAGCTCACTGAGATACCATGCCGCACGCAGACACAGTATACTGACTCCGGGGCCGACCAGTCCTTGTTTTAGCCTTTAATGCCGAGCGCTAGACAGGGTAACAACAAGTACCATCCTTTAACGTCTTTTGGTATGACGCGGTCGGGGATCGAGCCCCGGACCTTCCGCTCTCCGGGCGGACGCTCTACCAGTAGACCACGGAGGCGGTCTCTCCGATATAGAGTGAAATTAGTGTTTTGTATTTTATGTTTCAGTGCACACAATACTGGTTCTTTTCCTGATTGATATCATAATATTTACGACGTTTGACAAGCACAACTATTCTGTCTATAACTATGTGAGAGTGTTAGGTAGGTCAGCCCACCTATCTGAATGGATTCACCAACATCGGTTAGTTTCCTTCAACGTCGTGTTATATACAGTAAACTACGTTTATAACGAACACGCTTATAACGAACTTACCGATATCACGAACTTGTTTTTAAGTCTCGGCCATTTGTTGCATATGTGCTGTATGTATGCTTATAACGAACTACGGTTATTACGAACTATAATAAGTGGTCCCTTCGAGTTCGTTATAACCGTAGTTTACTGTATATTTCTTTATGTTTAAGGGAAATGAACGAGTGCTGTAGTCAGTGTGTTTTGTTCTATGAGATGAGACCAATGCACCCTTCGGAGTTGATTCTCCTAACATCTGCTCATCTAGTCAACTTAAACTTAAATGTATACTGTGAATGTAACGCCACATACATCCACAAATGAAACAGGACAATGTAAATAAACAACCAACAGACATATTTTCTGTGTTACGTGCTGTAGACATTACTGGTTGTACCAAAAACCTTAATATCTTTTCAGGGAAGGGGAAACACTTAATAATGATTCTCAAACTTCCATGGAATGGATTAAAATTATGCTTATTTACAATTGCTTCAAGCCATTCTAAGAATTCTAACATTCGACAACTTAACATTGTTTGGCAAAACAAATTGCATCGTCTGCATAACGTAATTCAAGTTCAGGCAAACTTAAATTTATTTATTGAAACTTTATATGTCATCAAGTATTAAGTGAGTGAGTGAGTTGTGCTTGACGTCGCTTTTAACAGTTTTCCAGTTATATCCGGGCGTATCAGCTTAATGTGAGAGGAAAGTCCGAAGTGATGCAGGTCTCAGACGTTTACCACTTTGGTGAAACCCATCCTCATGGGTATGGTGCTGACAAACCTAGAAGCATAATCGTAGGGACCGTGATTCCAACCCACATTCATATATGGTTGGCTTTTCCAAGGGATGCAACTCTGAACAACCTCTACTTATTATTCTGTGCGTGATTTCAGCTATCAGAGATCAGCCCCCGCTTCATATGCGTTAGCGGATTATGGGTGTTTGGTAGTTGTGTGATATTATTCGGGTGAGTTATTCATCTAATGTCTCCAGTGCTAGTAAACATATACATATGCACAGTGACTATTACACCAATATTCCATTGCAAATCACAACATTGGTTTGCCCATAATGGTTTGTATTTCGTGAATTTGCGATAAACCCACCGTATTGAAACAGTCAGAAGCTGACATTATTTTTAAAATATATTTATTTGACACACCTACAATTCAGGTACATAGGTATGTTTGTCTCCATCTAAACAGAGCAGCAGACATTGCCTAGAATGTTAATTTCTTCTGTTGTGCTGCTCAGTGATCTGATTTGTTGACCTCAAATTTTAGAAAATGATACAAAATAGGAATTACACTGAAATCGTTTCCATAATTAAGTATCCGGCTGTGGAAAACAAGTGATACGTCAACTGGTGATGTGTACAAGGGTTATAAACATGTTTCAAAAGGTCAAGACTTCTGATCCTGAAACACAGCTTTGACCATCCGTTCGCATATACCACGTGTACTTAAAAAGGAGATGCTCCGCTTTGCTGCGTAGTTCAAGACGTGGATGATCATCATATCTGAGTTTTGTTGTTTGGATTTCAGTAGTTTGATACAAATAATATATACGATCACGTTTCATTGTGTATAATTAGTAAGTCCTTTCAAATATATTTTTCAAACACATTACATTCATTCATATTGGAAAAAGCAGATGTTATATGTATATATAGAAATAATACTTTGTCATAATAACCTGTTACTCCACATTATAAACAGAAGGTATCACTGTTTGAGCCAAACGTCTCCACATTATCATAAACAGTAGCAAGGGCAACGCCAGTCATGCTATGCGTCTTGCGTGAAAGTAAAATTGTTTTACCATATACTAGTATTTTCAGGTAATAGAGACGGGTTTGTTTTGTCAAATTCTGAAATGTTCACGATCGGAGAAGCAGTCGTCTTCCATCACGTGAATAACCCTAACAACAAGGGAGATGACTCCACAGATGACCATGTAAAGCTGCACAAATGCTCATGGATGAAAACTGCGTCCTACCATAATATGTTTCGTTTACAATTATAATTCCGGATGTATTTGAGCAATGTACCTGTCGTGATTAGAAGATGGTAAATGGTAAAGATGATCCATGCAATTCGGATACGATGGCATACATCAACCAAGTCAGCGATCTGACCACCCGATCCCGTCAGTCGCCTATTACGACAAGCGTAGTCGCCGTTTACAGTGAGTGAGTATGGTTTTACGCCGCTTTTAGCAACATCCCAGCAATATCACGGCGGGGGACACCAGAAATGGGCTTCATACATTGTACCCATGCCAGGAATCGAACCCCGAACCACTAGGCTCCCCGACCGCCCCTGTTGTGTATTGGAGATGGTATATACAAGTACCTGCCGTCTATAATAATTATACTAAGTGCCTACTTCTTCCTGTACCTGCTGTGTATTGTACATGGTACGATACTTTAGATGATGCTAATACTTACAATATTACTATTGAAGATGGTTGTCTAGTTCGCCGACAGGATGGATCTTCAAAGACCTGTGTTTTGCTGCAAGAGTGGTGGAGGCTCTAGGAACTGCCAGGTACATGATGTCATGTTTGACTATTGCAGCGGGACTTTTCCCAAAGAATACCCTGCGATTTATGTAAGTTTATTTGTGCCTTTTTGCGTTTGTTCTTTCGAAGAAAACACACGAATCTACATGTATGGAATATCCTGAATATCATGAAGCTGTGGCTTTCATACGTTGGTACGTATGGTACAGCTACCAGTTCCTTTATCAAGCACGTGTTTGCATTAACAATCTATTAGCATCTGTACCAAAACGTCGATTGCAAGAAATAAAGTTGTCAGAAAAAGGTCAACCTTGACTACTTGCAGGTGCTTACTCTTATGGATATGGTTCGTACTAAAAAGACAGTGTCGCTTAATTCTTATTATCTCACGATATGTCAGGAAAATGTTGGAGCTGAGTGAGAAACCCATTGACGGTTACCATAATAATAGGAGCAACTTTTCGCATGTATTGAGATGGGGATAAATGACCATAGTCTGGGATTCGATTCTGCGATGCATCCTGCCACGGTTAAGTAACGAAACCCTACACAGCTAATGCCGAAAACTTAGGACACTGGACTGCCCCTGATTCACTCTATGCTCAGAACAGGAGACACCTTTATAAGCTTATATTTGGCTCTTTGGACAAGAATGTAAGTTAGTAACACTTCACAACAATCAGAACAGTTAGATTATGACTACTTTGCTGTGGACCACACAGGATATTGTAAAAGTGTTTTGTTTTGGTAGGAATGTAATAATATGTTTAAAAAAAAATATGTCGAAAAGCAAATTTTAGGAGGACCCTAGAAATTTAAAGGGGCAGAGCACAGTGTTGGACCAACTTGGTCTGCAAATATTGGTAAATGCCGTGTTTTGTTGTTTGTGTAAGAAGTCACCTCTCTAGAACTCAAGGGCTTTGGGTTATTTCAATAATGTCCTCTCCTCTCTTAACTAAGGTTCCAGGACCAAATCTTTTCACTCTTGACTAAATGGTTTACTTGAACGACTAAAGTAATTGCCGTTCATGTACTCTTGGGTGTTTATTTGGGAGACGGTTCATGTTTGCCTGGTATATTGGCAGCCATCGTGAATAATTGGTTCTGTCCATGGAGCATCATCCCAGCAGTAGCATACAAATAGAGCAGCCAGTTCCCAATTCATTCAGCTTGAATAAACTCGAGTAGCAAGTCTACTATTTTAAATCTGAATTCCAGAAGCAAGATGCGAACATCCTTCTTGCGTCTCGCTTGAGCGCCATAAACATCTGTTGGATTCCTCTTTCTGTTTACTATCTGTTTACTGTGTGAACTTCAGGCTATTCACAACATCTGGAACAGACAGGCAAGTTTAATGACATATTGTTCATTTGGTAAAATGACTTATGTCCTGTTTCTTTTGTTGTGATTGTAAATATGTGGCCAAGTAAACCTCTGACCAAAAGAAGAATACGTCGATAGTATAAACAAAACCCAAGAAAATGTCATTTGAAAGGTATTTTTAAGTTCAATCATTGTTGGTTCGATTAACAAAAACGAATGTAACACATGTGGTGTCTGACAACAAAGCTTCTAAAGTTTCCACATCACCTCGATAAATCGCATCAATATCTTGTGGACCAGCTCGGGCGCCAAGACAGGTCTGGACAGGATGCATCTAAGAAAATTAGCAGAATGATGACGTCATTGGGTATGGGGTCCCACTCCTCCAATGACGCAGGTTTCACCTGCTGTACGTTTCGGCAGGTTTGAATGTTGTCCCCAAAGATGATCACAGAAATGTTTTCTCGGCGAGTGACGGCCAGTGCAACAAAGGTATGTTATTGATGTTGAGAAAATCATGGATTATTCGAGCAGTGTGGGCTCTGTCATTGATTGCCCTGTTGGAGCAGTATGCCTTGAAGCTGACAACTGACTGCAGAATGACATCTTGTCACGATTGTGTTGATGGTTGCTGGTGTTTACTATTACAGGTCTGACCAGTCGCCTTGATTAACAACAGGACCCCGTGGTATAGATTGACTATTGACCCGTAGAATAGGTCTTCAGCAACCCATTGCTGCCGTAAAAGGCGACTACACCTGTCGTAAGAGGCGACTAGCGGGATCGGGTGGTTAGGCTCGCTGACTTGGTTGATGCATGTCATCGTATCCGAATTGCGTGGATCAATGCTCATGATGTCAATCACTGGACTGTCTGGTCCAGACTCGATTATTTACAAACTGCGGTCATATAGCTGGAGTACGGCAACAACTTAAAAACAAACAAACAAAAGCTTGACTATTACTGAATATCAACAGTTTTTAATTCTGGATGTTGGCAAGGGGTTGCTTTAATTTCATGTAACCACTTCTCAGTTTTTCCTTGAACATCTGAACAACAAAGGCACTTACAAGATATACATGTAGTTCATATATTTGATTTGACAGTTACACAAGTTAGGTGAGATGAGACTTGTCCAGTGATAAGGACTGATGTAGTTAGGATTGACGACAAGCACCATTGGATCGCTGTTTCTGGTAATAGCTTTTACATATATCATGGTATCTGCAGTCGTTAACCTGCTCATATCAACCAAGGTGAGTCGAACATACAGTACACGTGTTGGGAATTAAATCTGTTTCCGACGAACAATGAAATGCAGGTATGTAATATGCGGTGTGTCCTTAGGTAGGTCTCTGTGCTTCTGTTTACCCAGCAGTAGATTGCTAGTAGAATGAAATTCACAAGGACCTTGGCTTCTATACTTCTCATGGAGCAGAGAATGCAAAAGATTGAATATTGATCCGTGAACCAGAGAAATAGGTTAAAGCCCCATCAAATACATTGTGTGACATATTAATTATCAAATTTTATTTTTAATGGTTGACCATCATGAGGCCTGCTCGCAGGTACCATTCATTCCGGTCATCTTGACAAGTCTTGCAATGCTTCTGTTTGGCCCTGCATCCTTCCTGACATTCCTCCCGAGGTAATGAATAATGATAATGTGCCTTCACGGTGTTTATCATGTACAATGGTCAAAGGATGCAACTGAAAATGTGGTTCAGAGACATGTCTCATTTTTCAATACTTCCAAGAATGATGTTATTACTAAACTATGTATGTACAGGAGTAGTGGAATAGCCCAGTGGATTCAGGCACCCACACTTCACGGCAATACGGCAATAAACATGAATTGAAATGTAACAGGACGAATCATTTTTGTTTCAGAGCTCTTTGGTTACTGATTTTCTAGTCTGTCTGTTTGGGTGTTTTTAACGCCTTTCTGTACATAGGAGCAATTGTGTGTATATTCATAGGCATAAGGTAGGGCTGATCCCCAATATATCCCTCTATCAGAAAATGTATAGCTTTGACGTACTTGACATTAAAATGAAGTAAAGTGTTATCTTTTGTCATTTGTTGAAATAACCATTATACAAGGAATAACCGAAAAGACATTTTGTCTTTGTATCGCGAACATGCATTTTCTGTTTCAGAGATTTGGGAATGAAAGATGACCCTCAAACACACGGCCTCGTTTCAGGGCTCATCATATCCGCATCGTCCTTGGGGTATGTCTTCTCAAACTTTCTTTTGAATAAGAGTGAGTGAGTATGGTTTTACGCCGCTTTAAGAAACATCACGGCAGGGATGGGCTTCCCACATTGTTCCCATATGGGGAATCGAACCCGTGTCTTCGGCATGATGAGGATACGCTTTAACCACAGGGCTACTCCGCCACCCTTTTCTGAATGAGAAATAATTACAATTGCAAATTGAAGTGAAAGTGAAAGTGAAAACGGCAAACAAACACGGATACATTACTTCCCGACCCATTAAGATCCGGGGTGGAATAGGTCTTCAGCAACCCATTCTTGCTGTAAAAGGGGCGGTCGGTTGGCCTAGTGGTTAAAGCGTTCGCTCGTCACGCCGAAGACCCGGGTTCGATTCCCGACATGGGTACAATGTGTGAAGCCCATTTCTGGTGTTTCCCGCCGTGATATTGCTGGAATATTGCTAAAAGCGGCGTAAAAGCATAGTCACTCACTGTAAAAGGCGATTACGCTTGTCGGTAGAGGCGACTGACGGGATCGGGTGGTCAGATCGCTTACTTGGTTGATGTATGCCATCGTATCCGAATTGCGTGAATTAGCTCATGATCAATGTCAATCACTGGATTGTCTGATTCAGACGCGATTATATACAGACCGCGGTCATATAGTTGGAGTACGGCGTTAAACAACTAAAAAAACAAATAAGAAACAGCTAGACTATTTCTGAATATCAACACTATTTTCAATTCTGGATGTTGGCAAGGGGTTGCTTTAATTTCATGTGACTACTTGTCAGTTTTTCCTTGAACATCTGAACAACAAAGGCACTTACATGATATACATGTAGTTCAGATATTTGATTTGACAGTTACACAAGTTAGGTGAGATGAGTGAGTGAGTGAGTGAGTATTGTTTTACGCCGCTTTTAGTAATATTCCAGCAATATCACGGCGGGGGACACCAGAAATGGGCTTGACACATTGTACCCATGTCGGGAATCGAACACGGGTCTTCGGCGTGACGAGCGAACGCTTTAACCACTAGGCTACCCGACCGCCCCAGGTGAGATGAGACTTGTCCAGTGATAAGGAAATCAGCACATTTCAAACATTGATTTGACAAAAGTGGGTGCTTCACACATCCTATTACTTCATTGATGATGGTTTTGTGTTTTCTCGATGTAGTTCGGACTGAAGACAAGCACCATCGGAATCTGGTTCGTGTCCTGAAAACCAGGTTGTTCCAACTCCAAAAACATAGCTTTCGAGTTAGAACGATTTGAAACTTGTAATGCTTGTATTTTTAGTAGATGCTAGTACATCTTCACTGTATTTGGTACGAACATGTATACCTGTACTATAAAGTTACAAAAACATGCTAACGTTTCAAAAGGTTCATACATATTCAACAAAATGATCTAAAATATTTATTCCAGGAACCAGTTACAACTAAGTGTCAATATCTTAGCTCCATTCAAGGAACCGGCTACAACTAAATGTCATTATCTTAGCGCCATTCCTGAGACCGACCCTAGCTAAATGTCTTTAGTATAGCACCAAGCCAGGACAACTGAATGTCATTACCTCAGCACCAATTAAGGAACCGACTACAGCTACCATTATCTTAGCACCATTCCAGGAACCAGATACAAGTAAATGTCAGTGTCTTAGCTCCATTCAAGGAACCGGCTACAACTAAATGTCATTATCTTAGCGCCATTCCTGAGACCGACCCTAGCTAAATGTCTTTAGTATAGCACCATTCCAGGACAACTGAATGTCATTACCTCAGCACCATTTAAGGAACCGACTACAGCTACCATTATCTTAGCACCATTCCAGGAACCAGATAAAAGTAAATGTCAATATCTCAGCATCATTCCCGGGACCGTCTATATCTAGCTAAATGTCATTAGCTTAGCACCAGTCAAGGAACCAGTCACAACTAAATGTCAATATCTTAGCACATTGTGAACGGATGGAGAAGGGTCAGTGAAGGTGGTTTTATATTTCAATTTGTACAGGTCATCGTCGTACAATCTCTGTACCAACGTCTGTTGATGAGGAGGGAGTAGCATAATTTACATGCAGAAAATTGACTCCCAGATGCTCTGAACGGTTGGTTGTCTGACACTCCACTCTTTTTTATAATTTGGCATAACTGGTGTCACTTCAAAACACCCTGGCTTTCTACAGTAGCGTCGGGTGTCACTGACATTAAGACACATTCTCATCGATGTAACTGACAGTCATGGTATATCCTTATACTGAATACTGAAGAAGCAAACAGATATATAAGAAATGTGTTAACAAAATCTGCACTTCATTCTGAATCCTTTAGTGACAAGTCAAAGTATGACAGGGACGTATAATGGATAGGCTACCCCGGATCAAGATGAAAAACAACAACAAAACACAGAAAGCTTCAAGACAACAGCACTCATTTGTGAATTCACATATGTTTTTGAGTGGATCTGGAGAAATACAGGTGAAAGTCACATTTAAATGGAGAAGCTTCCGACAAAACATGATGATTTCAAAATATTAACTAATTAACGAGAGACAGTATTCCAAACTCGATATATGTAAGACTGACAAGAAAGGAAAGTTTTGAAATTGGAACATGGACGAGGTATCATGTTTGTAGTTGTTCAGCCTGGAAGGATCTTGGGACAGCTACAGATACACTGTCTTCAAATGTTACACATACGACACAGTTTCAAAGATTCAAATTTGGGTATGTGATCGAATTCAACCGCTGAAAAGTGTTCTTCAGACAGCAAGGACTTTTTACGAATTAGGAACAGATTGAATGGTATTATAAAAATACCTGCACGTTTTGGTCACATTTCGGTCACATTTTGAAGAAAATCACGTCTGATACGAAAGGACAGAATATGGACAATTAATTCTGTAGGACTGACAAAATACTTATGTATATGTTTTAGTTTCTGCTTGAAACCCCATTCCTAAAAAAAATGACAGTGACGTTTCACAACCATACTATTCTATCTTCAAAACGAACTTGAAAGTGTCTTTATCCAGATAAAAATGTTCAATTCCAACAAGAAATAGCAGAATAGTTTCCTCATTTGACTATTTTACAATGAATTTACTTCAAATTTAACTATGTCTTTCACGTGTTAGATAAGTAAGAGTATTACAGATATACCCCAAAGTGTGTTTGCTTATTCTCAACTCCTGGATTCAGCTCAGTTACATTGAGAGTTTGATAACATACATGGAGGGTTTTTTTTATTCCGCTTTTGATAATACATGTAGTGTTTGTTTTTTAGTTGCTTAATCCCGCTCTCAGCAATATTCCAGCCATATGACGGCGGTCTGTAAATAATCGAGTCTGGACCAGAAAATCCAGTGATGGCCATCATGAGCAAAGATCCAAGCGATTGGGATACGATGACATGCATCAACCAAGTCAGCGAGCCAAACCACCCGATCCCGATCCCGTCAGTCGCCTCTTACGACAAGCATAGTCGCCTTTTACGGCAAACATGGGTTGCTGAAGTCCTACCCTGACCCGGATCTTCACGGGTGACATATACAGTGAAAAGAGTGCAAATACATCAGATAGTTTGTAGTATACACACACACACACACACACACACACACACACATTGCTTGTTGCTTGTTTGTCCACCGTAGCACCGTCTTGTCACATGACTCGCCTCGCTTAGAGTAAGTTTTGTTCAACTTAGGTCAATTGTACTTCTACCTTCCCGTGATGTTTTGTTTCAGCTTCTTGTATTCAGTGTACCTCTGCGTTCGAGAAAGGAATAAACCTATTCTTATTCTTTGGTCTGAAGATTACATACAACTGGACACGGGGGAGAGCTTCAAGAACACGACCTTTAACGCTGTAGACACAGAAAGTAAACGCCTCATCACACCTGGAACCTAATAGAGACTTGGAAGTGTTAAAAATCCATGTAAGATAGCCTAACCTGGAACCCTAACAAGCAAGCAAGCCTCCCTTCGCGGCCATTGCCGACTGCACAAGTTCCCTGCAAGGCAAACCTTTCTTCTGTCCACAATTAAGCAATGCGCATTTGTGCACTGTCCCTTTCTTTCATATGAGTGGGATTAAAGGTTTGAAATGTAAGCCTCTTTCTGTCAACAACGGATAGGTAACAAAGACCATTTTCATCACAAATTGAGTTCACTGTTCACTAAACAATGTGCGAAACATAGCATTTCTTGTATCGTTTGGGTACTTGGATAAATTTTGTTATGAGACATTTCTGTGTTTAAAATATTCGCGCATACGTGGATAAAATTTTGAAGCATTGATCTTACTTTCCTTTTTACGATGTCCTGATCACAACTTGCCGATATGTCGACTCTTACGTTTACTGTGACAGTAGTATTCGAATTGTCATGGAATGGGAATGTTTCTCGGAAGGTGAATTTGTGTTTTCAGAAGTACAAATGAACCCCTACCTGTAACCGACAATGGTGACAAAAATAATCAGGATGATCACCAACTTGGATGCATGGATTACAAACGCCAAATCACAATATTCTGTTGCAGTCTTGAAATAGCACTATAAAGATGAAGCGACATGTCATAGACTTTGTGAATCCGTGTCACTTGCTAAGGTGTCACATGAGACTATGCACATGGCGAAGTGTTTTGATATATAACTCGACTTACTGCTGGCATACATTTATGCAATGATCGACTGCAGTTGCATGTTCTGGTGAGATCAGTGACTGTAGACAAGACAAATACTGTTCTGGCAAATTAGCACTAATTGGCTACAAAGATTAATCTATGTCTATAACGGCGCGGATTGGGTTGGGTTGATCCCGCGCCCCTAAAAATTGAAAAGGAAAATATTTTACAATGTTAAACTTATATAAATCACGTTACATCAAGGTTACTTGACATGCCCTAAATAGCCATACTCTTGACATTCAAGTTGTGGTGGGCTTAGATGTTTAAGAGGTCGCCTTCTACCTTTGCGATTTTCAGCTGACATGTCCCTCTTTGGGACTCGTGTGTAAGTAGGGTACACAAATCTATTGTGAGTTTTAGTATTCATTAAAATTCTGCTTTTGCATTGATAAGATCTCTGGTTTTTTTGTCTAATGAAATGATGTCATTTTTTTTCTTTGGCTGTTCTGTTTAAATACGTTCGAGTAGCTGTCCATCTCTCAGAAATAGAGTTAGTTTGGCCTTCGCTATTGCTTCTCTTGGCTTAAGGAGATCTAAAACAGATAGCGGATCTAACCGCAATGCTTGTTCCCGTGATGTGGCTTAGTCTTGATATTCAAGTAACAAATGAGCACTGGATTCAAGTTGATTAGAAGATGGGCATACGTGACCGAGTCTGAGGCGTGAAATGGCTACTTCAACTTTTCTTTCATTTGAGTATGAGTATGGCTTTTGGTGGATCGTGTACTGAATTGTGTACAGCCATTTGCCGATCTTACTTGCGTCCCACTGGGCCTGCCATCGTTGGGCTATGGAGGCTTTGATTTTGCTTTTTATGTCTAGTTTACTGACGGGAATAGGCTGTATCTCCGCTTTGTCTAGAGCTCCATGAAAATCTATCTATGTGAGACAAGATCCAACGTTAACACAGCTCCTCCTGTTTCCCTTGGTCCGATAGTCTTGTATATACACATGCACAAAAGTTAAGCGCCACCCACCATATTTGGGAGCTGTTACTTTTGGCACTTAATGATGACTATTAAAACGAGATGTACGATTGTTATAAGCCGTATATGTAAACCTCATGTGATGCAAAAGTTGTCCCAAAGCAAGTTTATCTTGTGTTTCAAAAGAATATGAGCAGAAAGGAATTTTACCGAAGACCAGAAATTGAAGGATTAGAAAACATTGAAAAACTTTTTTTGTCATGATATCAGCAGACCATATCAGGTGTCACATAGACACCCCAGGGAGTGCAGAGTCTATTGCAAGACAGAAACGTTAGTAACGTGTGTATGATCCACGGACATTGACCACGGACATTCAACCCTACGCCTCATACTCATTACAAGTCGTTGAACGCTTCTCTGAGGCAAACGGATCCATTCTTCATGAAGTGCGGCTAAAGTCCAGCGAGATTTTGAACTGGGGTATCACGATGTCTGATTTTCCGGCCAAGAATGTCCCATGGATGCTCAATCGGATTAAGATCCGGACTACAAGCCGGCCAAGGAAGAGTGGCAATAGCTTCTTGACGCAAATAAGCCAAAACTGCCCGAGATCTGTGTGGTCTAGCATTGTCGTCCATGTAAACAGGTCTTGTCTGAAGAGGATGGTTGTCAAAATGAGGGACTACCACTGGACGAAGAACGGCATCTTGGTATTGTTGGCCATTCAGGTTTCCACGAATTGTCACCAGCGGAAGTTTGCAGCCGAAGGAAACACAACCCCATATCATGACAGACCCCCCGCCACATGCTAAGGTCTTCTGGATGTTCCTTGGTGCAAAACGAGTGTTACGTTGCCTCCAAACACGTATTCGACCATCAACAGTTCGTAGCAGCACTCGACACTCGTCAGACCAATGGATCCTTCTCCAGTTGGCCAGGTTCCATCGACTACGGGCTCGACACCATATCAGACGATTCCTCATGTGCCTCTCAGTCAGTTGAGGACGTTTTACTGGTCTTCTGGCGTTATAACCAGCCGCTCTGAGGCGACGCCTTACGGTCATCGTCGAGAGTCTCTGGTAATCCACTGCAGTCTTAAATCTGTTGAAGTGGCAAATGGATTTCGTCTGACTATCCTGAAAAAAACGTCTATCCTCTCTGTTAGAGGTCTTTCTTGGCCTACCAGACCTATGCCTGTCATTGACATCATTGGTTTGATGTGAGTGATAACCCTGCATGACATGCCAGCATTTTTCATGCCTATCACTTGCCATCTTTCAGCGTTTGTTAACTTTCTCCTCACCGTGGCTGATTTTCAACCTCTGTTGGAAGGGGAATCTCACACAGGAACAAAATGCAACCACGTGTCTGAAACTTGAATTTTACTTTTTATAGGGTAGGGGAACTGCAGCAACACGTAAAGCAGGCTTTCCTTGTGGTATCTGGACAAATTTGGGTTCATGAAACTATGGAAGCCTAGTTCAGTCATACATCATCATATTTCGTATTTCTGATTCCCACACGTGAAATCAAGAGACTATGAATATGGTGGCGCTTATTTTTTGTGCATGTGTATATTTGTGTATAAATCTACAGTACCTAGCACAAACGGCTAATTTGCACGGACTCAGCACGTGCGCTTGAAATAAACAAGCCACACCTGGCGTAATAAAAAATTAACTTTCCAACAGGTTGGGATATCCTTGGGATTAAGAATACGATGGAGTAAATGTCCATGCAAGCCATTTCCAGGTAGTTAAGAAAGTTAATCTGTTCATAAGAACAAAATACTAGGAACTTTGCTGTGGGCTACGTTTGAAGATACACATGGCCGTTGTAGTAATTATATGGGTTGATGGCGCACACTGCACACATAGTTAATCATGCACAGCTATACAGAGTAAGAAAGGCCAATAGACGGCAATAAGGTCACATACCGAAAGGTACCAACTACCATAACGAGTAAGCCACGGGTTCTCATAATGGTGGGTCCCCTTTGACACATTTTTGACCGTAAACTCATTATAGATTGTAATAGTAAAACGTTTATAATATAGGTCACCATGTCACACAATAATGCCTCTATTTAACCAATTGTAAGCTCTTAATTTCTTGTATGAGGTCATCCCGTGATATGCTAAATATCACTCAATGTCACGCATTGTCACACAATATTATCCGAATGAGTATGTGTGAACAATACATAGATTTCGTGAGAACTTCACTGCATGCTGTACAAAGGCATTCAACTAAGGCAGTTCCGATGAGTATTTTATACACCATGCACATGAATGATACCCGTGAAGATCCGGGGTAGAATAGGTCTTCAGCAACCAATGCTTGCCGTTAAAGGTGACTACACTTGTCGTAAGAGGCGACTAACGGGTGGTCAGGCCCGCTGACTTTGTTGATGCATGTCATCGTTTCTCTTGCGTTGATCGATGCTCATGTCCTTCACTTGCTTGCCTTGTCCAGATGATTATTTACAACAGACCGCCGTCATATTGCTGGAATATTGCTGAGTGCGGCGTTAAACAACCAACAACAAAAACAAAGGATAAATTCTAGAATCTATGTATCATGAGTTCAAACATTTACTTCCAATGACTAAAATAATCATTGCTTACGAAGATACTAGTATGTACTTTAGCCATTATCGGTGATTATGATAACCGGTATTCATACTTGAAAATTTAACTTCACAACTTGCACTCACGTCATATCATCAACATCATCGTCGTTGTCGGCGGCGGCGGCATCGGCATCGGTGTAGTATTCCAGTGGTCCTGTGTTTCCCTGTGTGAGTTTGAACCGCATTTTAAGTTTGAATGATTGGGTTAGCTTTGTGAGCTGGGATCTCCTGATGATGAGGATTACTTTATCGTTCAGTTTCTTCACAAATACAGCTCCAATGTTCCCGATACGCGTTTGTCAGCTACAAGCTTACGACTTTCTGCAGCTTGTCTCGCTCGCTCATGGGTTAGATCATCATTAATGAAAACCTTTGGTTGGCGACCCTTCAGTTTAGGTGAGTGAGTTAAAATTTAACGTCGAGAATCGGCATCATATAGCGACGAGACCAAGTTGATACATGTATATTCAAAAGTGAGTCATAGATGTAAGATTATATTTAAAAACAATTGGCTTAGAACACTGGTCAATGATAGTTACATCGATTATGAAAGGATTACGTGTCACACAGGGGGACAATAAACTGACTGAACTTCAACCCCCAAGACACAGAGCTTTGATAATGTGAATCCCTTGCGATTGCAAAGTCCACACAGTCAAGAAATATATGCTTGATGGTGAACCTTTCATCACAAGGGACACACTTAGGAGGTTCGTCCCCATCTGTCTTAAGCAGATATTCGTGGGTAAACCGACTGTGGAAAATACGACATCGTCGTAAAGCGACCTCATCATGTCTTGACTGACAACCCATGTAGGTTTGACCGATTGTTGGTTTAAATTCGTGAAGTCTTTTTCTTCCTACCTGGGTGTCCCACCTCTTTTGCATGAGATCCCGAGTATGACTCTTGATGGTTGGTTTGAAATCACTGTACGGGATAAGTGGTGGAAAAAATGGTTTGTCAAGAACTGCTTTAGCTGCAGCATCGTCTTTTGAGTTACCAGTTATGCCCACATGACTTGGTAACCAGCAAAAAACGATGTCACATTGGCCATAAGAAAGATCATTATATAGCTCTAAATGTCTAGAATAATAGGGTGATATGATGAGACCATTTTACGTGTCTGAAGGCAAGATAACGAATCGGATGATTTGATGTTTAATATATACTGAACGACAAAAGTTCCTGTGACATTGAATCAGATTGAATGCAAAGTTATGTTTTTTATCAAATCTGAAACAATTTCGGTTTGCAACAGATAAAAGACTCCTCTAAGTGTTCAAATGGTCTAATTTGCCATACTGACTTCAGAAAATGTGTGATTTCATAAAAAAACATGAACATGCCAAACTGTCAATTTACAAATCAATAGCGTGTGTGTCCACCTCTGGTTGCGATGCAAACAACACATCTTCGTCTCATGGAATGGACCAGGCGTCACACAAAGTCCTGTGGGATATCTGTCCATATCTGCTGGGGCAAGTTCCGAAGTTCCTGGAGTGTCTGTGGAACACGTGGTTGACGTTGAAGGCGCCGATCCATCTCATCCCACATGTGCTCGATTGGTGAGAGATCAGGGGAGCGAGCCGGCCAGGGGATGACATTCACGTTGTTTTGTTGAAAAGAATCTTGACCAAGTCGAGCAATATGAGGCCGGGCGTTGTCATGTTGAAAGGTAATGCCTGGGCCATGGCGACGCAAAAACGGTAGAACAACAGGGCCGATGATCTCGTCGCGGTAGCCCTGTCCATTGAGATTTCCCTCTACCACTATCAAACGGGTCCTCTGTCTTGCTGTAATTCCACCCCATACCATAACGCTGCCGACCCCAACCGATCTTCTTCCATGACACAATGATTGACGTAACCTTCACCTCGACGTCGGTACATCCGAATCCGTCCATCGCTGTGGCTGAGGTGAAAACGAGACTCGTCAGTGAATAGAACTTGTCCCCACTGCATGGCCGTCCAGCGTGGAAGCTGTCTGCACCACTATAGACGTGCTTGACGGCGGTTCCCTGTCAAAATGGGAGACGACGTACGGTTTGTGAAGATATACGTCGCAGGCCAGGGATGCTTCTTGCAGTCACTGTTGCTGGCTGGAATCGATTTCGTAGATGTGTTGTTCGAATCTAGTTGTCTTGTCGATTATTGGTTACGCGTGGCCTGCAATGCCGAGGGTGGTCTCTGAGTGCATTCGTCTGTTGCCAACGATGCCATAAACACCAAATGGTGTTTCTGTGGACGTTAAATTGTCTTGCAACATCACGTTGACTCGATCCTGCGTCAAGCATATCAATGGCTCGCAGACGCTCATTTTCGGACAGGCGTGGCATTTCGTAATGTTGAATAATTGCGTAATTTCGTTGTTTTTCTGAGTGGTTGTTGTCAGCACGATGCTGAACAATGCATATGGAATCCCGTTAACGCAAAAGTCCATTTTTGCATGGAATGCATGCTTTTCTGTAGCAGTTGCGTTTTTGTGACTTGATTCAATACATGTACTACAATATTGAAAACCAAACTTTACTTGTTTGAAAAATACACTTAAATATTTAAATATGGTGTCACAGGAACTTTTGTTGTTGAGTATAGGTCAAAGCTGTTAGGGTAGCCTTGGCCTCAGCAGTAGAGATTGACCCTTCGGTTTAAATCGGTTTTGCATCACCTCGCGTTTTGTCCGATAAGAGACAAACTTGACCAAGGTTTTCGGGGCTTTTCGGGGAATTTGACAGGGTCACCAGTTCTATGAAAACGGTCGATATATCGAAGTTCAACTCTAGCACCGAGATCTCTAGATACGCTTTGCACTATAGTGTCTGTATTTTCACCATTCTCCTGTGGTGTGCCAGACACTGTTGTTACGCCAACCATATTGGAACAGCTCATCAATTTGGGTGTCTTTCGACGCCATCCTTTGGGTCAGATCTGTAACTATGCTTTCACCCTGAACGCATTTCTCACACACTGATTGAAATTTGTCATCAAGACTTGCGTTGAACTCCTTTAACAGTATGGTGACTGAAGCTTCACCTACCTTTGATAACAGTTCAGATGAGCTGAAAGCTTTATTAATTCGAGGCTTGAGGTCATCTGACATCACTAAAGTGTCCAATTCGGTAACGTTATGGTGGAAAACAGAACTGTCACAAACGTTTTGAAGGAAAAACAGACAGTAATCTGGGACGTATACAGAATGATTCCGTCACTTCAATGTGGGGCGAGTCAGGTGAACTACCTTGACTTTTGGCTGGGTATGGGGAGTCTGACGTCAGAGTTATTATTACACGTTTTCGCAGTAACGTAGTGACGTAGATATGATATTTAGTTTGATAATACCATCAGAACAATGATCAGTGTATATGGTCAAATAGAACTCACTTTGGCGTATTCAAGAAACCACTATTCATCCAGTATATAATAGTATATATTAGGAATAACTCTGATATTACCTATTCGCCCCTCTCAGTATTTGAAGGTTTTAGTCCATTCTCTCTTGTATGATAACTTTCATATTCTGATCGTCGGAGAGGCGCTAACAGAAGCTTGTTCATCCGATCCGTCTTTAACATAAGTTGTAAAATGGTTTCAAACCATAACTTGAGGGTGCCCTTAATAGTTTCTTCGGTGCATGATGCAGGTAATCTCGTCTGAACATTATCTATTACATTTTTTCACATGCCTAAATAACTACAACGACCTCAGAATGTTAAGTTTTAGCTCTCTTTTAGTGAATACTTTTAACAGCTGACATTACCTTCTGATCTCGATTCCAAATCAATATACTGCGTATCAATTCTATTGCAGTGAAGATCGTACTCACAGTTACCATTTACTAAGCTAATCTCAACGCCAGTAAATGTTCATTTCCACAAAGGGAATGTTTACAAGAAGATTAAATGACTGATCAATGTAATCCGTTTGAAGTCAATGATATTTAAACACGATGCCACCTCTCTTTCATCAGCTCTCAACAACACAACTATATGTCTTTGATGGCTTCTCACACTTGTCAGCCAGAAGCTGGACTTACGTTTTCAGTTTAAAAAGCAACATGCAACTGACCTGTCTTTGACATTATTAGTGGGGCATTGACATGCCGACGCCGTTGTGAAAGGACCCCCAAGCGTGTCATCTAACTGGTGTCTATTGTATTTTCAAGTGCTAAAACAACATCCTGCACTCTCTGTCTGGAGTACACCCGTGCCGGCCCTACACATATACAGTGAGTAAGTGAGTTAAAGTTTCACGTCGCATCGGTATTTTCTTTCATTTAGCGACGTGAACCAGTTGATATATACATGGATACAAAGTTATACTTAAAAGCATTTTTTCAAACATACTTGGGAACAACAATGTTGTTTATACAGTGAAGGCCACCAATAACCAAAGCTTGGCCACCACGCTGGGGATCATGGGGACTTAAGGTACCTCAGCTTCCTGCACAATGCCCCAGCAGGATTTACGTCATCACTTTAGCTACTGTTGCTTGTGCATAATACTAGCTAATATTAAAGGAATCCTCAGCAATGAGTTGGCTAAAACAATACTGTCTTCTTAATATTATTCAATATTAATAATATTCTATACTATTATATACGGATATACAAAGCTATCGGACCAAGGGCAACAAGTGGAGCTGTGTTGGATTCCCTCTCACATAGATATTCATGGAAAAGAAAAAGCAGACACACTGGCGAAGCTTGCCTTAGACAAAGCGGAGATACAGCCTATATAGCCTATATAGCCTAAAGATGGCAAGCCCAGTGGGACGCCAGTAAGATCGCCAGATGGCTGTACAAAATTCAACCCAAGATCCAACAAAAGCCAAACTCATACTCAACGAAAGGACATTTGCCATCTCACGCCTCAGACTCGGTCACAAAAGGCACTATGACAAGATTTGTTCATCTTGCAATCAGGCTGAAACCATTGCTCACGTGTTACTGGAATGTCAAGACCACGCCCCAGCCCGGGCTCGGTTAAAACAAGAATTGCAGTTAGATCCGCTGTCTGTCATAGATCTCCTAAGGCCAAGAGATGCAAACCAACTAGGCCAAACTAACCCTGTTTCTGAGATATGGACAGCTGCTCGGACATATATAAACAGAGCAGCCAAAGTTAAAAATGAAATTTCATTAATATACACGATAGAAATCATATCAATACAAAAACAGAAATTATTTGAATACCAAACTAACAATAGAGATGTGTATCCTACTCACACACAGGAGTCCTAAAGGGGGACAGGTCAGCCGAAATTGCCTTGGCAGAAGGCGACCTCTGAAACACTTAATGCAACAACAACAACAACACGAATGTGTCGATAAATTACTATCCATGAGGTCAACTGACTCGAAAACATTTTGTAAGCTATTAACATCATTCGATGTAAGAAAAGCTGAAAATAACACATATTTAGGAAGGTTCTATGTTTGAATGACGGAAATGATGAAAATAGCATGTTCTTTCTACTGCCGACTGTGAATCATTTTATCATGACCTATCAGATAGCGTGGATACAGAATGTGTTAGCAGAAATCAGTGATCGCAAACGTATCAAAGCCTGTGGCTTGATGGTATCTGTAATTAGTATCTCAGCTGGTTAATTGTTGCCATATTATCTGGAACTATTCAACCATGTAATAGATAATGGCGTCTCACCCGAATCGTGGCTTACTGGTAACATAATACCTATTTACAAAAACAAAGGCAATCGGCATAACCATTGTAAGTTGTCAAACTCTTCACTTCTATAATCAGTAAACGCTTCCAATCGTATTTTGATCATGTTCATCGTCGAGGTCGTATTTGATATTTGTTCTTGCCAAAAGAAAAACATGTTTTGAGGTTTTGTTGATTTAGAAAAGGCTTTTGACACTGTATGAAGATGTAGACTGTGGTTAAGGATATTATAATAAGATAGTAATATCAAAAGAAAATGTTTTAGAATGATATTTAATTTGTTTCAAAGTATTAAATCTTATGTGTCTAGTATTGGAAACGTATCGTCATTCTTTGACTCCAAAATCGGTGTTTGGGTGAAAATGGCCACTTTTCTTATATGCGTCGTATTTTTATGATTTTGAGCAGTATCTTTGACAAAATAGATTTATTATACAGGATTCAGCACTAGATATTGTCAAAAGCTCTACATGTTTGGGTATATAATTTATGTCATCGTCTATTTTATAAGGCACAAAACCGTCTATGCGAGCAAGCCTCTGGAGCGATGTTTGTTGTTTTGCAAGGATATGACATTTGAAAATGCCCGTTGAGTTTCAATTACATTTCTTTGACCACATCATTCAACCATTAGCATTATATGCCTCTGAAGGAAGAAAAGTCAGATATTATTGAAAGAATTCGTTTTCAATTTTACAAGCATATACAGTAAAGTTTATGGTGAACATGAGATATACGCACTAAAAATAATCATTAGAAACTAGACTGATTTTATTTTTGAATACTACAAATTTAGTCTCATCTCTAACCAAATATGTTGGTGAATGCAGCAATATAACAGTGTATAGCCATAGCGATGTCACGATGGGTACATGTGGTTTTATGCGTCCCGCTTTAGGTTTTATACCACGAGCCGGAGGCGAGGAGTATAAAACCTAACGAGCGACGCATAAAACCACATTTACCCCGAGTGATACTGCTACAACGAATTTATCTTCCCGAAATGTTTTAATCTGCCATTGTAATATATACATATATATAAGAATTGACCTTCACTTGTGTGAGTTTGAGTTCATTTAAGTATGAACCTTCATAGAGTGAAAGCCAAACTGTATGAACGTCAGAGCTTGCAATTCTTATAATTTGTTTGTATCACTATTTTGTACCTCAAAGGATCTAGATCTATACGCATGATTTAGAACGTATGACTTCATGTTTACACTGACAGCCATACAACAACCAGCTGTATCGCGGAATAAAATAGTTTCTCCAAATGAGAGGTGACATGAACGTATGTATGCTCAACATGCTCTACAGAAACATCTTTTGTAGTTTCCTTACAACAAATGTATTCAAAATATATCCTCATAAGATGAGAAATGTCTGATAAGAACTACCTCGTTAAGTCAGTCAAAATGACAGCGCGTCGTAATACATTTACATCAAGTACTACCACAAGACGTCAAAATGGCCGACACGATAAACGTTGCTCAATGTATTCTGAAACGCTGAGCTTAAGATTAAAGGGTCTAAATGATCAGAAAGAACGCTTCTGTATGTATTCATGCTAGGGAATTCCCATGGGTTTCCCAAAGGAATGTAGAAGTAGCCCGTCAGTGTTTACTTCATTAAAAGAACACGGTCTCGTGAAAAACGTATGAACATCAAATTGTGTCATTCATACACTAATGTCGTTCATACACTTACTCATGTGGCCGATCTGTCGTCCAATGGAAAAGCCGTATATCGTGTAAAGTTCAAATTAAAAAAATAAATATATATTTTTTACAGATTAAAATAAACAAATGCATCAAAAAGATGTTTGGGTGATACTGGTACAGTCAGGCTCGTTAGGATCATCATCACTTCTGGGCCCTTGCCCTCTCTACGACTTCTCCCAGGAAGCGCTGCCTCGTCGATGCAACCCAGAACTTTTCGGAAAATGTGAAGACTCCCCAACACTGCAACCCTCTGCATTACACAGATTATCAGAAGGGCTGTACTCAGCAAACCCTGGTACTCTCCCAATGTCAGTCAACATATTTGGAGGTACCAAACCTAAAAACCATGGGGAGTCGGACTTGGTACTTGGGAGACATAAGTGACATTTCGGCATATTTGTCATTTTTTTCCTGATTCTTGTCAATCACATGTGTGTCAAAAGGGACAGTATATTCAATGATATAAATGATTTCTTTCGATTTATCAAAAAGGACAAGATCGGGTTTGTTGGCATGGATAGGTCTGAGGCTGTATACGGGCTGTATATATATATTTCAAAGACTTTTGTATTTATCATTTTCGGGTCGTACCATGGATGGACCTCTGTGTTGAAACCCACAAGCGTGGCGAAGACTGTAATAAATGGATCGCTTAATATACTGTATTTGTGGCGAAGTATGGCATCCACTGACAATGTGTTGGACAGTCTCATTAAAGTCATTGCATAATCTACATTTCATATTGCCATATGCAAAATCACACATTGACGGTTTCGAGTGGGAAGTGACTCGTCCTGAGCAGTAAACAGAAAGCCTTCTGTTTAACCTTTTCAGGCCAGCCGAATTCATCCAAGCGAAGGACTCTTCAGGGTTGCTTTTCTTCTCAAAACATTGCCGACAAACTTAATGCAGTGGTCTGAGCCGATTTGATGCGTCACTTCGCCTGATTGACATTCTTTTCTTTACCGCTCAACAGTGCAGAACCACCAACAAAATCAACATTGACATTGTGATTATGCCCCAGATCCTTGTCTCGTTTAAGGAAACTGTGGAATGCCTTGTATTCATCATGAGTATTGATATGCTTCACAAGAGGATTATCAGACAAATAGATAAGTGTGTGCACAAAGTGCACAATACAATTCTTTCACGAAGAGCCTCCATGTTGATTTAACCGTACCGTGCTTGATATTGTAAAACGAATAAAACACTACATATAAATTGTAAGATTTCGGATGATGATTCAATCTGACCGGATCAATCTTTTCCAGGATTATAGACAAGAACAAGAGGTTTGACAGCGGTCGATTGTTCCTTGGTACCGATGGGTCCTATGGTGTTTTTTGGGAGTGACGTAATCATAACTTTCTTAAAACTCTCCGGGACGTCACCAAGCCATATGTGATTGTTGGGTAGAGCTGGCCAAGAGCTCCACGTATCAACAATGACGGTGCTGGAAATTCAGGGAGCACGATTTAACTTTAGACACCTTGACAATTTTCACTACCTCAGATAAGATGTATTTCACATGCTGAAACAGACAAATATTTCAGTTTTAGATAATAGTAATAATCGTCAAAAGTCTTCACCCTATAGTACCAAATATAGGATGTCAATTTTCCGTGAACCTAGCTAATCTACTCCAATATCTTATACAAGGAGAATAATAGTATGCCCAGCTCTCCTAAACTCAACACTTCACACCTGTTCTACAATCCCTTCATTGGCTGCCGGTCAAGTACAGGATCAACTTGTAGGTACTCCTTTCTTATACATAACATCATCTTTGAAACAGAACCAACAACCCAATACCGCAGAGATTTTGTCAGTCCAATATGGGACTGAGAGCTTTCGATGTAGCAGCTCCAACTCTCTTGAACACTCATTCCACGGATTCCTGGAAGTAGTCATGTAAGAGTCATGGTCAGACAAACCAGTTGATATTATCCTCCGTCGGGGCACGATGGCACGTCATCACCAACAAGCCTGACCGAGCCTGACCGCACCTGACCGCACCTGACCTAGCCTGACCTCCTGATCCAATTTAGTCCCTTCTTACGACAAGCAATAAAGTGTTTGGGACCTAAGAGGAAATATAACTAAAATACCAATTGTTTTCTGAAGAGACTTTGTTCAACAACGTTAAAGCTACCATGACAACAATGACAATAGCCTCGTCTATATGCTTTCGAAATACACCAGAGACAATAGAAAAAATTATATATGAGATTTTCTGCATGTATATCATAAAGCTATATGAATGCTATATGAATGTCACGTGCGATACACTATTAATTTGATATACATGTTGTGGGAGTACCATTTCTCTTAAGATGAACGCGTTCAAATTGGTATGACCTAACATTGTGACACTTTTCCATGAGCATTTTTCAAAAATTATCCCTGGAAGTGTCTTGGGCAGTGCTTGTGGGAAAATATATCCTGAGTGTCGGTGCTATGATTTGAGTAGTTTCGAGATAAATGGATCAATGAACATTACGTCCTATGGCGGTGCACGTGATGACGCAAGCCTGTACATCGTTATATTATTGGTAGATTCTAACTGATGGACACCAAAACATACATGGGAAACACGTGTCGTTAAATAATATTGGGCGCATCATGTTTAAACTTGTGTGCATTCATCATCAACCTTTCCTCATGATGCCGTCGGAAGCGTGAAAAAGTCTCCGTTCTGATTTCTTATGATTATGGAAAGGGTTTATCGCTTTTACTCTCAACTATTAAATCATATGCTTTAGATTGGGATACATTTTGGATTTAGAAATGTGATCAATATCACCTCTTCAACACACTATAAGCAGTATCAAAAGCTGGACTGCTGCCGAAATACCCGACGAATATTGCAACTGGGTTATATTTTATGCCTTCGAGCATCGGAGTTAATTCGGCAGAAAATACGGATAAGTAATCTATACCCGAAACACATAAGGAATATCACAATCGAGAATCTAAATAACCCATTCACATTTTATGTGCACGTTTGTGAGGGTTACACCTGAATATATTTAGGCATGATAATCTGGCGTCACAACCTTGATAAAGGTGGCGTGGCGTCTCGGGCAAACAAACCAGTGGTTGATTGCATGAACAACGATACACGCCACGAATCTGGGATAAATATTTATCGACATGCTTTTCTTAATTCATGACGATGAAAGTATAGCGTTGTAAATTGTTCTTAAATGTTAACCTTTTTATTGAGCATTACTTGCGGATTTAAATTTGTTTAATATATTCTATTTCATCATGTATTATTGTTGACATGATTTATGTTACAAAGTAAAAATTAGATTATAAATGCATGTATGTGAAATATTGTTTAAAAAATACACTACTACTTTTTTGGCTTTGAGATGAATCAGCGGATATCTTCATCAAAATATATGACTCTAGATGTGTGACTCTGTTAACCCTTTACCTAACATGTATATGTTAATAAAGTTTCCACTAGCCTACTTGTAGGTCCTATACATTATAATATTAAATTGCAGGCATGATGTCAACAGGTTGAACTATTTTATACATTAAGAAATTCTTAGGTAAATCTATTTTTTAGAATTTGAAGGCTACAGTCGATTCTGTTGTCTAGCCTATATTCACTGTGGCCTCCCCACACGCAAAGAGATAATTATAGGATGAGGCAAGTAACTATAATTGTATCATTAAGCTACCCTCGGGATACTAGAAAAATTGGTTCTATGTGCATTATCTTGCCTTCGCCTTCAATGTATTATACCTCATACTTTCATTGATAACCTGATTGGAAAGTAAACCCATATTTACGCTTCTGATTCCAATGTTCGCCGTACCTTTGGGGGCAATTGGCTTTGAGGGCCCAGTAGTATATAGCTTCGCAATTTGCTGTACAAGGTCAGGGTCAACTAACAGTTGGGCAGAATCGCTGTGATTATGATCCTTGACAGTAGGTTTCACCAAAATACTACATGTCTACGGCTTTTACCCACATTGAGCTGGCATGTGATATTGTTGCTCTCTTGCAAGGCAAGGCCAGGTCACTTGTTCATAAACACCTTGTGTCATCACACAATCGTTACACTAAATAGTATACTTTAGGGTCTTGATTTTGTCGTTTCTAGTTTTTCTGGTAGATGAACATTACGAATTTAGGTTCATTTACATTCGACTTCAAAAGGACTCATTGCATGTCCAGCAATAATATGTTCAGTCAAAGCAGACTACACATGGAACGTTATGTTGATATGTCACAGCTTCATTCCATTATATTGCAGTGTGCACATATCACTTTTCAGTTTTTCCAGGCATTTGGGTCGATAATCGTAAAAGACGCACTGACCATTACGGGATTACATTCGCTACATACATACATATCATATTTCAATCACAAGAACACGCTTTTTGTTTACCTAGGAAATGCAATCAAACAAAAGACAACATGCTGAAGTGCAGTTTTATCATTAAATGCTAATGCTCTTTAGCAGCAAAAAACAACTGACTTCATACAAATTAGAAAAATCACACTTAATGTAGGCATGGATAATTGACAACCATCTGTCCATTCGTGAAAGGTAAACGATTGTTTAAACAATAGAGTGACGTCACATATATATTTTGATTGAGTATATAATACATACATGTATGGCAGCTCGAAAATCAATTTCTACATGTTGTCATTACAATGTCATAGAAGTAAATCAATGCGATCTATATTGGGTTTAACGTCGCGTTCAAGATGTTTGCACTTATATAGCGACGTGCACACTCATACACGGTGTACTGCCTCCGAGCCGACCAGTCCTTGTTTTAGCATCTGAACGGCAAGCGCCAGGCAGGGTAACAACAAGTACCATCTATTAACGTCTTTTTGGTATCACGAGAATCCATATGACTCCCGACCTTCCGCTCTCCTGGCAGACGAGACCACAGATGCGGCATTCGGATTAGAATCAGATAATCAATGAACATAGTATACACAAATGCGACCCATAACATCAGGTCAAGCATAAAGCAGGATTACTACAAACATATACACACATCTGAAAACATATACACACATTCAGTGTCTTAAGCGATGCATATACCGCCCTGTTTCAAAATATTGTCAAAACTAAACCCACTTGCAGACCATTTTCATAGAAGTACACAGATTTAAGCATTGTTATGCATTTGATAGAAAGATATACTTAAATGATATGTGGAATGCAATCTGATAATGTCCGAGATTCGGAAACCGTGTTATTGTAGTTATGATCTTGTTTGTCTAACCATGACAATATCCAGGTGGCTTTGTCATGCAGCTCAGGAAAGAGGGACACCTACGTTGCTCCTATGTGATATCATTATAGTGAGTGAGTGAGTGAGTTGGGTTTAACGCCGTTTTTAACAGTATTCCAGTTATATCACGGCGTGTCAGCCTAATGTGGGAGGAAAGTCCGAAGTGATGCAGGACTCAGAAGTTACCACTTCGGTGAAACACACGAGCAAGGGTATGGTGCTGACAAACCTAGAAACATAATCGGGGCGAACTGGGATTCGAACCAATAATCATAGGTTTCTGGTATGCTCAAGGGACGCAACTCTGCACAGCGAATCGCGGCGCCTTAGACGACTGGGCCACCCGTGCCCCCATATGATTATATAGGTAATGATTTTGTTAAGGATCATTGTTGACTGGTTGTATTTCTGTCCATGAATCGGTATGTCCTAGGTTGTAGACAATGTGCAGTTTGGATATACTTGTCATCATGTGGTCAAAGTGATGGATGTCCATCCCATATGAATTGCAACTAACAATATTTGACCGGTGTGTATTGATAATCAAGAAAGAAAATTCAAGACGTTTATGGTGTAATTTACTATCAATTAATATAATTCTGTGTCCGTATTCTGCATATCGAAAATCCACACAAATAACTAACCACATGAAAAAAATAAATAGCTGATATTGGACGCTCAGTTCGTAGTACCATCGTCATCAAGAGCTTTGAGTAGTTTATAACATTGATAAGGATACATTTGTGATCCCATCCTCAGTAATTTTCACCAATATTTTGTCATTCGAAGTTCACTTAATACATGAATGGGATAGCGTCCCGTTTCACCTAAAGTAGCTTTATTGGAAGCATGTTTTCCAACCATTTAAAAGCGTTTAAAGAAAGACTGGATGTACTTTTTCTGTAGCGTTTATTTCAGCCCCGTAAAACAAGATTGGCGCAATTTTGCCGTCAAATAAATATTACCCATGCATTTTGTACATTTGATAAAGGTTATATAAATAATTATTGCGTGCGTCAATACTGAGAATGTCTAGAACGTTTAAAGGTTCTGTTTCATTCATTCCTAATAAAACAATGAAGGCATATACACCGCCTGGAAAGAAAACCACTGATGTGTTGTTTTTAACATCAATATGACTCCAGGCCACGGATGCAAGAGGGTAAATGACAGCTATAAACGGCAAGGCACATTAATGTATATTGTTGTGTTCATTTGCATCTCTAGAATCATGGTTCTGTGATAATGCATCACCTGTTAGTAGTACCAAAGTGAAACATAGCACCTTCAACAGGAGTAATAATGTCAACGCGCTTATCAAAGACGTAACTAGATTACTTTGATATCATTACAAATGAAAGCAGAATGTTCACGTTTGTGCAATAATCCTCGGTGATACAGGAAAAGTCGAGAAGCAAACGAACGAGAACTATCAGAAAATGTCACAATGATCTTGGTTGCCAGGTTAATATTCTGCCGAACCGACCCCCTTAACACTGATATTGTTGATGAACGTTTACTTTTGATGTCACTCATGTTAGGTAAGTAATGGCAACCAGCAAGTGATTGGGTTTGGATTTACAGCTCTTTGTACAGTTGTCCAGTTATATCAGCTTAATGGTTCAGGAAACCCTGTTGTAGACGTTTACCATTTGGTTAATCACAAAGGCAAGGGTATGGTGCAGACATACCAAGGGTCATCATCAGGGCGAGAGGGACAAACGCTGCCATTGACAGACATATCTAGCCAGAATTTAAGATATAAACAGATGTTGTTAGGATCATCGCACATATTAATTCTGGAGAGCCTAATTAGCCGTTCACTTCTACATTGACACTTCACATGAACTCGGATCGTTGTTGGTGTTTGAGGCCAACGTGGAAGATAATGCAATTTCTCACAATGAATTCATTTGTATCAAGTGTCGATGTATTCCCCATGGCACGGGATATGTTGATGCTTCAATGATGATAGAAGTGGAATCTCGAAAGGCGACACAATGTTCATCAATAATAGCTTGAAAAACACAGGTGACAGTCCATTGTGATTGATACTCGAGGTTAAGTTATTGATGTATTCATCAATTACTTAGAAAGACGAATTGAAATGAGTCAAGTATTCAAGCAATGTTTTACAACACATGTAACGGGATAGTTATGATTGAACCTTGATGAAATTGGGGACCTGTCATCAGTTTACTGTGTATTGATCATTGTACTGTTATTGAGATAACACAGCTGAATTACATGAGGTTATATATATCTTTCCCTTCGTATAAATCACTCCACAATAGCGCAGGCTATACTGCCCTCAAAATCTGAAATATATCAAATCATGTCATGTTGATATTCTCTCAGAAAATTACTCAGCATATACCACAAATAAACATGTTTGTTCAGACTTTGACTTTTTGTGTTCCTCTACAGATTCAGTCTGATTCTTCTTTTGTTTGTCAGGCTGTCCTTGTTGATTAAACCAAATAAATAAAGGTACACTTAGGACTATCATAAGCCTGTCGCAGTTTGTGTGTTTGCATGTAAATGTACGCCACAGTCAGCAATATTGCCATCATTTTACGGATGCCTGTAAGTAAGCGGGTCATGGTCAGCTAAACCAGTTGATATCATGCTCCGTCGGTTCACGATGAAACGCCATCACCAACGAGCCTAACTGGGCCTGACTAAATCTGACCCAAACTGACCGAGCCTGACCGACCGATCCAATTTAGTCCCTTCTTTCGACTAGCAATAAACTGCTTAGGACTGAATACTAATTGTTATCTGAAGAGCGTCGGTTCAACAACGTTAAAGCTGCGTTCAATACCAAGACAGCAATGAAAAAATGTCATTAATGACGATAGCCTAGTCAATATACATTTGAAATACACCAGAGACAATGGAAACAATATATGTCGGGTTTTCTGTATGATAAACCTGTAGTTGAATGTTACGTGCATACCACTATTAACTTAATATACGTGTAGTGGGAGTACCATTTACTTAAAGATGAGCGCGTTAAAATTGGTATGACCCAAATGATAACACACTTCCATGAGCTCATTTCGAAATGTTCCCTGGAAGTGTCTTGGGTAGAGCTAGTGGGAAAATATATATCCGGGTAGTCGGCGCTATGATTTGAGTAGCTTCGAGATAAATTGATCAATGAACATTAAGTCCAATGGAGTCGAAAGTCGTGTACGTGATGACGCAATCCTGCACATCGTTATATTATTGGTAGATTTTAACTGATGGACACCAATAAATACATGGAAATGATGTGTCGTTAAATAATATTGGGCGTGTTATGGTTCAAATTGTGTGCACTCATTACTAAAGTTCCTAATGTTATAGTCGAAATCGTACAACGGACTTTGATCTGACTTCTTATGATTAAGGAAAGGGTTTTGTCGCTTTTGTTCATAAGCATGAACTGACACAGTATCATACTTGTAAATTCATATACTTAAGATGTGTATACATTTTGGATTCAGATATGTGACCAATAATATCACCTCTTTACCATAGTGGAGGCAGTGTCAAAAGCTTGGATAGCTGCCAAAATAACCGAAGAATATTATTTTTACGCTGATGTCAAATTTCAAGTCGAGTTCGTAGGCTGATACATGTAATTCTGGGCTGTTTGAACTGTTCATAATGTTTTATGATAACTACACATAGGTCCTCTCTAAGTGGCTCATGAAATATATCAGTACTCTTATATTTTACTTTGACCTTTAACATGGAATATTTCGTGTCGCCATTGGACAATCTTCCGAATTTCCTCCAGCCATTGCACTGCAATTTCCATAACGTCCACTCCCTAACAGTCTGCATCACCTCCACCAAACTATACTCCCTTGAAAAGTAGGTGAGCATGAAAAATAAATGTTAATACCAAGTATCAGAAAAGATTCAAGTGTTGACATCCTGCGCAAGAACGTTTATGTCTGGAAAAGGTAACACCCAAATACATCCTATGGTTTAGGCGTGCCTCGCGCAGTATCGCTTCACACGTACGTCTGGTGTAATTCCTGATTTTGACACCTTCAAGGAAGGTCGATTAATCTATGGGGACCATTATTTCAGCCAACTGTACTGATTCTGCTTTTCCTACAGTTGTGATTTACTTGATTTCATTCATTGTTTGTGTAAGAACTAGCGATGCGGCGTCTGCAAGGCACGGAACGCCTAAGGGCTATTGCCTTGCTGGAAACTGTCAGAAGTCAGCATGCTTTGGCAAGTACGTTCAATGTTTCACAGTCCTTGTTTGCCGACAGACGTCTATGGTGTACACAACATCGAAAATGGGGAAACCGTCGCTGGCCAAGTGTCATGTTTTCCTATAAGTCCCGATTCACTTTGCACTTCCTTCATAGGCGTGGTTGTGTCTTGCGACGTTGAAATATACGCAAGGCCAATGCAAACATGAGACCTCAGGACAAATTATGTTGTGGGGTGACATCACTATGACTGATCGAACCCTACTCCATATTATGCAAGGAGGGGTCACTGGATAGTACTATCGAGACAACATACTGACATTCTAAACAGTCTGGTGTTCCGTTTGGTCGACAACGCCCGTGCTAACGTGCACGAATCGTCAATGCTCCCCCAGCAGCACAACATCCATGTAATGCCATGGCCAGCAAAGAGACCAGACCTTGTCCGCCAATCTTCATGTCTGCGACACGACAGGGATCGTCAACGTCATAGGCCGCTGTCTACGTTTGCTGAACTTGCTTTGGCGCTGCAAAAGGAGTGGGATTCCCTCAATCGGCATTGGGAGACTCATACGCAGTATGCCTTGTCGATTGGGTTGATGTATGACATATCGTTGCGATCAATTTAGAACTTTCCCTTCTTCCTTCACGATCGTTGTCGGTCATAAATCCACTGTCATACTTCGATAACACCCGTGAAGATCAGGGGTAGGTCTTCAGCAACCTGTGCTTGCCGTAAAAGGTGACTATGCTTGTCGTAGGCGACTAACAGGATTGTCGGGCTCGCTGACATGGTTGATGCATCTCATCGTATCCCAATTACGTGGATCGATGCTCATGATGTCACTCAGTGAATTGCCTGGTCCAGATGCGGATTATTTACAGACCGCCGTCATATAGCTGGGATATTGCTGAGTGCGGCGTAAAGCAGCAAACTAACGAAAAAAAAACAAACTTCACTACCGGTTGTAATGTGTTCCCATTGGTTCATTATTATCATACAACTATTGCCAGAGACTAATTTACCATCCAAAACTGGCTCCCACAGGTGATATCGCTTGGGTGAGATCAAGCGAATCGATATTGCATTGTAGATACCGCTGCAATAAAATTGCATCACAATGCTTTGCAGACCATTGTGACGTCCTTGGTTACAATCAAATGACATCACTAATGGCTCTGCTACTGAAGCTGATAGAGGTACTTTTTACACTTAAGACCCTTCCTATAACTGTCTACAAACTGAAAAGGTTTGCGACGATGTCGCATTGACAACATTGCAAATGAATATTCACTGAAGGTTGAGGATTCTCCGTTGTGATGAGAGAGTAGATATTTCTCTCACAAGGGACATTTATTATAATTCAACTTCTTTACACGAACTTATTAATAATGTCAGTGCTCATTTGATTAATATGTTTTTAATATCAATACAATTAGGGGATACATTTTGAAAATTGAAATGTGTTTTAAATTTGCTATTGATATCATTTTTCTTTTGTGTTCTTTCTCATGGGGATATTCAAATAAATATACATAGTCAAGGTTTTGGCCTTCCGGCCTTCGACCTGTGAAGATTCCGGGGTAGAATAGGTCTTCAGCAACCCATGCTTGCCGTAAAAAGGTGACTATGCTTGTCGTAAAAGGCGACTAACGGGATCGGGTGGTCAGGCTCGCTGACTTGGTTGATGCATGCCATCGATCATAATTGCGTGGATCGATGCTCATGATATCAATCACTGGTTTGTCTTGTCCAGACTCGATTATTTTACAGACCGCCGTCATATAGCTGGAATATTGCTGAGTGCGGCGTTAAACAACAAACCAACCAACCAACCTTCCGGCCTTCATCAGGCACAATCTGGTGTTTTCGCACTGCATCGTTCGAGATCTTTTTAAGTCTTCGTAAGTAATTTATAAGTTACTCGTACTTCAGTAAAAGTCACCTACGTTTGTGTTGAACGTTATGGTTTTAGAGTGTTACCCCATTGATGCCACGGGGACATATATGTCAACCCTCACTTAGAAGTCGAATAAAATTCAAAATAAATCACACTAAAACACTTCACAGTTGTCAATTCTGTGGGAAATTCCCTGTTCTGTGGTATTCTCTGCCGTCATTTTCGGCGAAGCATAATTACTGAAAATTGCCTCTGAAAATTAGGTATATCATAAATGTCGCCATTTTTATGCATTATTGAATCACCATTCATGGCGTTATTCACTATATGTTTAGAAATCTAAATATAGGATATTCACTCAAAGAACTGAATTTCAAGAATAGCATATTAGCGATCACGGGTACCTGTTGTTCATCAAGTCACCAATGATAATTCTTAAACGTCGCCGATACGACTAGATTCGTTTAGAGTGTTTTGGAAAATAGGCAAACACGAACGCGAAGTGTACTTTCCGCCATATCGGATAGTGTTGTTAACGCGCATGTTGACGGGGAATTAGCTCTTGGGGGAATAAAGGACAAAATTGACATCACTGTCCCGGATCGCTTTATGCACAACATGTAAACAATAAACAACAATTGCACAATGAGCGGAATACCTGCTCTGTCAACACAAACACAGCGATGAGCGGACCTTCCAGCTCGAGGTCGTCCCTATGCCAGCACTCGGAATACCAAGCCTGACTAACACCGTAGTAACTGTGTAATGGTAGCACATATATAGTAATGAACAACAATGGACAGACAAAGAGACAACGACGTTGCTTTGGACATTGGACATGTGGGCGTGATTAACCAACACAATTCATGGGATGATCAATTAGGGCAATAAATGCCATATTATAAAAAGCAGTAGTTAAAGGGAAGTGATATGGTAGTCCAGGCTGACTGACAGTCAAAATGCAATGAAATGTTGGTGAGGATTAACAACGGGGATTAGTGTCTTATAAATAATGACAATTAAGTTACGGAGACATATACATGTCATGGCTACAGGGTAATTAGCCTTTGCAATCAAATGTACTTCAGACAATGGTAGTCGTAAATCAGTCGCTATGACAGTGTTTACCAAATCACGTTTCACGTATGCCGGTTATGAGACGCCTATTACATCACGCATATTTCAAAACCCAGCCGCGATACACACATCCCTGAATTGATCATACATTTTAGAATTAAATGACAAATGTCTAGATGCAATCAGGCGAAATAAGTTAGATGTGGAAACGAACGCTGTGCTCGGAAAACTGTACTTGTTTTAAATGTAAACAGAGCAAAATTCAGATTTTACACTGTGTAGCATTGTCTCCTGTTTTAAGAGATCCATTCGTGTACTTGTTGTCATTGATGTAATTGACGTAAGCTTTGACGTCACTACTAACTGTGACGTCATAACTATTGTCCATTCTGACGTGAAGACAACTTTGACGTCATGGCAACTCCCGTCTCTGTACTTGCAGTTCTTTACATGCTGAGGGAAGAGATGCCTCTCTATTAAGACCTTTTGGGTGTTCTGTCCCGTGGCGTTCTTATTTGTCGATACGTTCTTCCTTTCTCACAGATCCTTTCAATTATCTCTGTTCTGAGGTCGTCGACGTTAAGACTTGCACTGTTGAAGTGATTCCCTGAAGGTTTGTCCTTCCGGTGTCTCACGTCTGCCGTGTTCACTTTAATCCTTTCCCCCAGTGTTCTTTCCGTCTCTTCTACATTTACCACACCCTGACATTTTTGCATATACTCTCATACACCACATTCCATGTTTCACATCCTTGCCACAGTTGAACCCTGTGCTCTTTGTTGTCTGTAATAGAGGTTAATTCTCAATTAGGACTTCAGGGGACAGGGCATATTTGACAACATTTCCTTGAACATGTACGAGTCCCTCTTCGATTCTCTCGTGCCGCCATGATCTTATTGAGCCTCCCATGCACTAGAAGGTCTCCAGGCTGCCTGTGTCTCCTGTATGATAGAAGTGGTGGCTCACTAAAACCCTCTTTCGTTCTTTGCAAAATGGTCAGGGTACTTACTCGTTACTGTTTATTAATCACCCTAAACTTGTTGTTTTAGATAAGTGTCCATTCGTTAGGGATTTTCTCCCCAAATGTGTCTTCCTTTTGTGTCTTGTCTTTGAAAGGCATTTAGAAGTGATACGCATAAGGAAGAGGTGAGGTGAGGTGAAATGGGGTTTAACGTCGCGTCCAAGATTATTGCACTTATATAGCGACGTGACATAAGGAAGAGAATATATGGATGTAACCTTCTTTATTATGAGGACCACAACGTTTAGGAGTATATGTTTACTCCTTCATCAGGTGAATGAATGCCATGAGGCAGAGAGCATATATATGTACAGGTAAGGACAACAAAAGAATAAGACAACAAAAGGTGGAAAATAACAAAAGGTAAAAACTAACAAGGGAAGCCAACATATGATTTGCACAGATGATCATCTATCAGCGCCAATCATCTGTTGTCTGCTGTCTGTAGCTGCTTTTCAATAAACTTTCCACAATATCCTCTCCTTCTAAGTTGTTGCTTCAGTTCGTTTTTGTGTCTATGATAACCTTCTTCATATGCGCATAAGACGGATTGCCAACCCATTAGGGATTGCCTTTCACATTAGTGGGTTGGCTTGCTACATCATGCACATGTGCTTATCTGTTGGTTTGACAAAGATATCTGTTTGGGTGAAGCCATCTTACGTCCACTACAGCGTTTTGGAAGTCAACATGTTTGTAATCCCATCTTTGTTCCGATATTTCGATTTATGGAATTTGCATATGCATGGAATAGTCCAATGATACCAAATCCATCATCAATAAACCGCTTGTAGAAGGAAGGTATTACATATGCATATATGGTATTATTATCAACTGAGATTATTGAGGGTGGGGCCACACGGAACGTTGAAGTAGTGTGAACGTTTTGTCCTCCTGCCAGTGGCAGGTAAATCCATTTTCAATCAAAGTATATAATATTGATTATAACTAAAATGGATAGAATTATCATTAAACAACCCGCACGTTATCAGAAATCGGCGGGCCACTGTAACTTGATAATGCCCTCATATTGCTTGACGACGGGCCATTATCAAACCCGTTGTTAGGTGACGTCATAGGGTAGGGATAGTGACGTCACGTATAACAGTGACGTCATCTGGTTTGTTCTGTGACGTTTCCGTATTTGTAAAGGTGGGTCAGTGACATTCGTGTTTATTGCAGTAAATATTTCAAAACGATATTGTTGTTTCTTTTGATTTGATAACAAATTCCATCCCATTTAGCTACAATAACGGTAACGCTATTTTTCAGGGTATTATCATTTGCAGAAGCCCTCCTTCGTCGGGCAGTTAATAGAAGACCTTGGGCTTCTGCAAATGATAGTGCCCTGAAAAATAGCGTTACCCTTATACTAGTGTTATAGGTCTGTAATTGTTTTGTGTATTTTTTGTAATATTCGCCCGCACAACATACAGCCACTGGTGACCAAAGTGATGGCATAAATCCCGTAGGGAATCATGCAGGAAGCATAGGTGCCGGAAGTCCCCATGATCCTCATTAAGGTGGCCTAGCTTTTTTTTCTGGTACATAGACTAGTTGTAATTCATAAGACTTAATCTGCTCTATATTGTTTTAAATGAAGTTTGGTTTGGTTTGTTCTAAACTGTTATATACCTTATTGTTTTACTTACCTTGTTCCCATCGCTTTATGGCTTCAATATTGTAATGCTACGTAAAGTTTTAGCTCTCTTAGTCAACCCCCTATGAAAGAATTATTTGAGTAAATCTATTCCTTACATTTTGAAGGTTAAAGTCGGTTCTTTTGTCCAGCATATATTCACTTTGTCATCTAATCACGTAAGAAGCTATTGATATCATGAGTCAATTAATCATAATTGTATCATTAAGCTACCCTCAGGACACTGAGTAAATTGGTTCTATGTGTATTATCTTGCCTTCGTCTTGACTATATGATACCTAATACTTTCATTGATTGGGTGAACTTATATTGAATACGCTTCGAATTCCAAAATTTGCCATACCTTCGGGGGGACGGAGTTTTAGGGCCAAGTAGTGTTTAGCTTCCCAAATCGCTTTAACGTGCGACATTGAGGACAATTGTAAAAATTCGAATCCTTTTCTATGGCTGTGTGAAGGCGTTTTATGAATGTTTTCCAGACTTTCACCAAGTAGTGACTTACTTCAGCTTTCTAAACATACAACAGCACATGACAATGTAACTGATCGTCTGAATGTCCATATACATGATGGAGCTGTTTACCAGCTGGAAAGCTGTCCATGTTTTCCAGCATAAAGCTCAATCAATAATACAATGCATTTCTGTCACCTTTCTCACCACTGCTATTCTGGGACATAATCGATCTTTCTTGTGATCAACATTGATTGAATCATCACATTGTAAATGTCACCTTGGCTTCATACGAGAACGCAAACAGGCATCCTATTCATCATCATGTCAAAGGAGCATTGAACTCTACCGCAGTGTCAGATATGGAAATATCTATCATGTCAAACTAAACGCAATATCTCATCCCTTCTCGTAGGCTGAACGTTAGCATTAACCATTAATTATATTAATTTCTTGTATGCAGCTTTTCTTCTAGTAAATACTGTCTCGAAATATTCAATGACAAGTATTGTTAGTCGACGCTTTCAGCAGCGTTTTTATAATGTCACGTTGAGACAATCGCCGTCTTTATGTTGTTGGGAATCTAACACTGACCGTCGGTGTAACAAACACACTAACCACTACGTTATACAGCATTCTCCCATCAGATGCATGACAGAGTATATTACCCCATGGGTAATATATATCGTCCACATTTTCCTGATATTTGCACGTATCCACTTTTCAGTTATTCTATACATTTGATTTCGATCACAAGAACACCGTTTTTGTTTACCTACGAAATGTCATCAAACAAAGGATAACAAGCTGAAGTGCAATTTTATTATAAAATGCTATTGCACATTAGCAGAAAAAAAACAATATCCTATGTTAAACATGTTAATGTTGTTTGTCGATTTCGCTGAATGAACGTGTACCAGTTCACATAGTTCAGAAAAACCGAAGAATGTGGGACGAGGCTTCACAGTAGGACTATTTCCCCTGAATTGACATATTACAATTACAAATCACACAACTGCAAAGTTACTACAAGAAACCAAATTATTTCCTTAACAGTTCTGAGGAGCACCGACGAGCAATATGCTGTTTGACATTCTTGTTGTTGACACGATCATAGATCTACTCTTGGTCGCCACTAATGCCCGCCGAGCTCCAAGTTCACTGAACGTTTCGCGTTCATGTGCGTGATATTTAATGAACATTAAACAAACCATGTAAGGTATCACGGTACCTTGCGGGAAAATATTATCGCATAATCCTTTGTACATGGTCTTTTACAGTTGGCAATATAGTTGGCCACAAAGCGAGAAAGACAGCAAAGTTAGCAGCATCAGACATTTTGAGCGTGATTTCAAGACGAATAAAAGAGCAAAAGATATCCACTGGAACATCCGATAAACTGTCCGTGAAACATGTCCAACGTCATATATGTGTGCTGGCAAGTGTCATGCATGAAACACTGTTTTCCTCAGATTTGACTGTGCTGACATTTCCAGCAGATGCACTCGGTGTCCTAAATAGAATGTAAGAGGCTATACTGGAACTGACTGTCTGCTGTATACACGAATGTTTAGTCTACTACGCACTTTTGCTTAGACAGGGTACTAGTTCGTAGCTATAGTGCAAAATTAACTAGAGACTATTGTCAATTTAATTTGTTAAACTGTCTTTCGTTTGTGACGTCACAGTATTGATAAAACACTGATATATGATTTTGTCGTTTACCTGTTGTTGAGAAAAAAAATAACGGGAAACTACACTTACAACGCCATGACATCTCTGACTTCCGCTATAGTTTGGTCAACGAATATTGTTTCAACGAGTCAACGAGTATTGTTTGTATGGTACTGACACTGTTTGGTTTTGTCAAATTACATCTGTGGTAATAAATAAAATATTACACTCGCTAGAATTTAATATCAAGTTTATATGCCTCGTGAAATAATTTTCAGCAGATTATTTCACTCGGGACATAAACTTGATATTGAAGCTCAAGTTATATCCTATACGTTAATATGCTTGTGATGCATGAAATTTGATGTCAGGAATTACGTAACAGAAAGCGTTCGTTATTACCGAAATGGATACAATTATTCTTCCTCCTAGATGATCCATAAAGACGAATTGAGTAGCTGAGATATATTTAGGATTGTGAAAGCTCAGCAACTGTGTAGGTGGTGTCGGTCAACTAATAGGGCTGACAGGGTGGAAACTCGAAAAGCCGCGAAAGTAGTCTCAGAGGACTGTAATTTGAATACACAATTCCTTTTCTCTGCAGGGCATTTGGATACAAGCCAAGGAAGTTAATTCATTTCCATGTCAATCCAGATATTCATTTCAAAATCCACACCTCAGGAGACATTGTTGTTTTTTGACGTTTCGTTCATTTGAAGGGAGAACGACACGTAATATTCCAATGTAAAATTATGTGTTTGCCTGTTAGCTCATACCACAGGTGAGAAATAAAATCCTTTAGAAAATATTCACATGTGCTTTGAATGGCAGACTCACGCAGAACGTGATTGAGAAAAGGTTGGTTATATGTTCAGAATTAGATTAATTTATCTTCAGAACGGGTACGGCACGGGTGGCCCACTCGTCTAAGGTGCCGCGATTCGCTGTGCAGAGATGCGTCCCTTGGACACGCCAGAAACCAATGATTGCGGGTTCGAATCCCGGTTCGCCCCGATTAGGTTTCTAGGTTTGTCAGCACCATACCCGTGCTCGTGTGTTTCACCGAAGCGGTAAACATCTGAGACCTGCATCACTTCGGGCATTTCTCCCACATCAAACTGACACGCCGTTATATAACTGGAATACTTTTAAAGGCGGCGTTAATCCCAATTCACTCACTCACTCACTCACTCACTCAGAACGACGAACAGGAAGACAATTAAAAGCACCTGTGTTTTCAGGCAACAAACATTACGGTTTTATGCAAATTGTATGAGTGACAACTGTTATCGGTTGGGCAGGACATGCTTACCCTTTTCCCGACCTGTTGCCGTTACTGATTTTCAGTGATCAATTCATAAACTTTATTTTGCCTTTAACGACCAACTGAATTTGATACAGCGAATAATCGAGACTGCTGTAAATATAAAACGCCAGAGAATAACCAACAGGACAAACATATTTCCGAAGTTGATGTGTTTTATAACATTCGAAACAGACGGAATACAGGCGGTTTCTGTACATATCCTTTAGAAAAGTATCGCAGCAATCAGACACCTTCTTTCTATTGATGCTATGCATATGCTTGTCAGAAACCTTGTGATCATTTGGCTCGATGATAGCAATAGTCTACTTTGTTACATCTCTGAGGAGCAGTTAACCATATTACAACTTGTTCAAAGCATGGCATCAAGGATCGTGTCAGGAACCAAAAAGTCAGTTCATATAACACCTGTGTTTATCATATCAATCTGCACTGGCTCCCATTAGTTCTATGCCCGAAATCAGTACACGATCCTGACCCTAACGTACAACTGCCACAACAAGTCAGCACCTTCCTACTTATCTGACTTTATCCTGGTATCAACCATCCAGGCCCCTCCGTTCTGCTGCGAAACATCTCCTGTGAATACCTTAGACTAAACTGACAAGATCGGGGCAGAGGTCATTTGTCTACAATGCTCCTATCACATGTGAAAGAAGCAGAAACTCTAACGATTTTCCAGTCCAATCTTAAGATAAAACAACACCAACTGCCACATCTTTTTGTCTTGTATCTATGGCCTTGTATCAGCAGAGGTTCCCCTATTTTATGTAGCGCTATGAGCATTGTCTTTATTGTTATTATTATTTTATCAGTCATTATTAACACTTCATAAGCTTCTATCCATTATCAACAAGAAAACAGCGTTATCACTATCCCCCGCCATGAGGAACATTAGAAGTTTGTTTGTTCATATAGTAGTGAACATTAGCAATAAAAAAGAGTCCAATAAAGCCCGTAGAAGAGATGGGTACTTGGGCCGCTTTTTGTCATCAGGAAAATATGATTAAATGTGAAATTAATACACACAAAAGGCACTTTCTCTTGAAACAATAACCCAGTCTTTTTAAGTATCTCTTAGATAAGCTAACTTCAGTTGTTTCTGAGACCACCACCCACCCCCACCCCCAAAATAACATGAACATATTCAAGGCCAAGTCAGTTGTTCAACTGACAACAAATAAGAGAACATATGGGAATTGCACCGGACATCATTTTGGTCAATGATGCGTCAAATTTGGAAATATCCTCCAAATGTCTGCCATATAGAATTTGGAAACTTTACTTAGGCCTTAAATACTGTCACCTTCATCAAACAGTCTTTTGACTAAGAGTCTTTTGACGCTTTTTAAAATACAAAGCGCATGCCGATTGCACATGTACCTCAAAATCTAGACACCAATGGCTGGCGCTGCTAGACTTGCTTGACATGAAGGGAAAGTTAACCATTGGAAGGCTAGAGGCATCCTCTTGTTATACTGTTTTGTGTAGTGTTTTGTCGATTCAAAATAGGCGAGGTGGTTTCACTGGTCTCTTTTATATTTTTTTCAGGTGGCTAAATCAAGGAAGAGACTTGGCTATTTGACTTTTTAAGAACCATATAATTTCATCGATATGGCTGAAACGTATGCTGAAGTTCTGATTCTAATCCCGTTATTTTGACGTCACCGATTCGAGCAGATATTCCTATTTATATGCTTTAGGAAACGGACCAGCAGGGATGGATTTTGATTTGTTTGTTGTTTAACGCCACACTCAGCAATATTTCAGCTATATGACGGCCGTCTATAAATTATCGAGTCTGGACCAGACAATCCAGTGATTGACATCATGAGCATCGAACCACGCAATTGGGATACGATTACATGCATCAACCAAGTCAGCGAGCCTGACCACCCGATCCCGCTAGTCGCCTCTTACGACAAGCATAGTCGCCTTTTACAGCAAGAAAGAGTTGCTGAAGACCTATTCTACCCCTGATCAACATGGTGTAAATTTCCACTTGTCGCATATACATTCGGTGAAAATAACGACACTCCTTTCCTATTGTATTAAGGATTATGGTTTGTCTTGCGAGACAGAGATTTAGTTCTACATTTGCTGGATCCGGCAATGTATCTGTGTGTGGATTTTGATGGAGGTTTGTAATCTAGTACACAAGATGAATCGACATGCCTTCGGGTGTAAGTCAAGTCAAACGTTGCTGGTACAGACGCATTGCAGATTTCATCCTCAGATAACACACTGGCCTGACAAAGCATTCTTTGACATGCCACTTTTACCAAGTTATTTGGTCAACAATTAATATAGTGATGCTTACATATAGCGGTTATGTTATTTGAGGCCTCGTCAGTGGGAGCAATTACAAACTTACTGAAGGGCACTAATACTTTTAATGACAACTGGTTTGGACAAAATGGTTTTTATTTCCATTCTTTTTCAATATGTGCATTCTACCAATGACAAATTTACGCACTGCCTATGCTTCGAAAACATCAATTAGGATTTAAAAATGTGATCCCAATCCCAAGATAGTTTAGGCCATATTTGACTGATGATTGTTGCTATTGTCACTGTAGCTGTAGGATGAGTCTTTGCAGTCACAATTAGTGGAGTTTACGTCATGATCTCCCAACTTTCAAGTCAACATTCTGGTATAGGAAAAAACTGTTGGTGGTTCCTTGAATTTAAAAAGACTGTGTGACATTTATGCAAAAAGATTTCTGTCTTAGAATGTTATTTACCTTTAAAGCACCAATTCCCTTCTTTGCAACTTTCAAATTGAGTAACAATGGATTCTCTTTCTGATTTTGCCAAACGTCTGAAAGCAATATCAAGAACTATTATACTCTATAATCGATAAGCATTTCACTAGGTATTCTGACATTTTTGATTCACTATTCTGACTTGAAACACAACCAAATGCTTTCACTTTAGCATTTCTGATGATACTCGTCTACATACGAAAAGGCGTATGAAAACAGTGACGTAGTGATGTCTGTCTCTGACATTCACAAAAACATTACTGTCAAAAGCATAGTCGACTTACGATTCCGACTATATCATGAGCATGTGTTTATGAATCACTATCAAACAGTGATAATGTCAGGTGTTCGCGAATAGGTGAGCGTATTCTGACCCAGCGGTGGCACCAGTCACAAGCACGTGCAAAGGCAACTGTTCACCTAAAAAACACGGGAACTTAATTCACAAGTCAAAATAGGCAATTGCATCGGACACCTTTGTTTGTCACTGATGCGTCACATTTACAAATGACATCTACATGAGACTTTTTTAAAGCTTTTCTGGTGCCTTGAATCAACAACTTTTGACGCTCTTTGAAATTTTCGTGGAAAGAACATGCTCGATTGTACCTCAAAAGTTATGAAATGTGTAATTAGGATGGTTCAGCGTGCCCTGAATATTATCAATTTCAATCCTATGATATTTCAACTGACCATTACTCTATAGCTGCACTGCCAAGTGTTCATTAGTGTGAAACATTCGCCACATCAGACCTGGATGCATAACCCAATCCTGGATTGCATGATTACCACCTTCAAGACAAAAGCCAAATGGGAAGCTTAGTTGTGATGTAAATATTGCATGTTTAATTGTAATATCATATGTCTATTTACATGGTAGATAGATTAAAATATCAACCTATGAAATACAGCAACTGGATCCAGATAAATCTAGCTATAGTAACATATCATCTAATACCGATTTCACAACAGGGTTTCTTTTCCATCGCTTGTTTCCAAATTACGATGAACCGTTCTATTTGTCCATTTGGAAATCAATCACTGGCCAGACTGCATTAAATACAGGACACCCTAACTTATTAAATAACATTGTATATATATTGTATAAACTGTCGTTTTGGAACACTGGTCCAATATCATGTTATTGAAAGCACAGCATGGAAGAAGATTTATGAGATAATACCGAAGGTGGAGGTAAATATAGTACTTGCATAGTGGTATCCTGTCATTTTGACCTTTAAACCTTCAGGATATGTCATGTTGGAAATGAATTAATTTGGATATTTGAGGAATTGTATCTTGCGGCATTTCCGTTCCTAGTCTGATTGACTTGATATCCCTGCACCGGGGCACATACGGACTACCATCTTGTGTTAAGCATGCCTTGCTGGAGATGACAGTGTGGTTTCAGTTGAAACACATACACCCCACGACATTGGAGTGTGAATGTAGTCCGTGTAGATTTTCACTGATTATTGCAAATAATTAATGTATGCTACCTTCCATTTCAGTGAACACGGTATTGTTACTTATATGTTGTACATTGACCTCTAACAAACATAAAGAGCAGAATAAATATTGTATGTTATGATATATAACAAACTACGGCCTTGGGTGTTTCAACTTGTTTTTCCGCTAAATTATTTTCCTTTACTTTCCTGGAAAATGGCCCAAAGCAGCGTTGATTTTTCATGTTTTCGGTAACGTGCGCTTAATTTTTAATGCAAACCATTTTTCCTAAGTTTCTTACATGGAATGGAATGGCATGCGCACTGGCATAATTGATTGACAATAAAGCACAAAAATAACGAGATTCTTATGGCTGTCGCACGTCCGGAAAGAGGCGCCACTGAACTAAACACCAAGTCTGGCAATTGACGCCCGATGAATAGCGACTTTGGGATATATCTTCAATTCAATTCAACTCAGTCCAATTCTTTATTCAAATCACTATGTACGGTGGTACAAGAGCATAGATTTATAACAATACCGAAACAGTGAATAACATGATGGCAACCTTCATCCATCCAGAGGCATACTGAAGTCAAAACACACAGTTAAATTACACTGTTTCGTTGTACATGAAATGGTTTAAGAAGTAAAAAATATCGGAGCTTTGGTGTCAAAAACCCTTTTCATTCAATGTGCCCTTTTTGGCAGGGGGGCCTTAAAAAACGAGTAACTTAATACCTTATTCATGGGCTCTATATACACTTGTTTTAGGAAAATATATCTAATGAAGCATTATTTTGAATGTCAAACACAACACAAATTTATGTATATGATACCAAGCATAAATCAAAAGTTGTTGTTTATCCTAACGGTATATCTTTATAAAATATTCAAATTGACATTGTTGTTGCTCGTCGTTAAAGTATACATGGATGTTTTACGCTTGTGTTTTGGGATAGTAACTATCTTGTATTAGTAATAAAAGTTGTATTTAGCGAGTTTGCCGTGCCTGACGGAGACATAAGCAAAACTTGGCGTATCGTTGGACGTCGGGGTTGGATGTTGTGCTCCCTCAACTGGTTGTGTACGCTTCTGTCACTAATTGGTCACTCACTAGGAGCTGTTAATGTCCAAGGTTGATATCGATTCCGTAGATATATCAACCGAATACGACTGTCTTCTTGACCGGTTTGAATTTTAATTAAAAATATCTTAAGTTAGCGATATTATATGCAAAAGATAAATTCCACTGCAGCCTAGTCAGCACAATATTTCTATATAGTTCTATTTTTAAAATTATAATTTGCTTTTAAAAGAAAGTCGTATAATACACAAATGCTGTTCGATACTTCAGACCTCATGTCTTTCAAAATCAATAAATTTACTTCTTCTTTTCGGGACAATTTTACAACATTTCAAATATAGTATGGGTCATAGTATTATTCACTCAAAATTACCCAGCCACAGATTACCTTCTACAGACTGTTGCGAGAATGAGTGATGGTTAAATAAACATAATTAAATTTAACAACAGTTAACTCGGTATACTTTCTTTTGCCCCTCAATATATATCTAAACATGCATCAAAATTGACTTCTCTAACACATTTATTGAGTTACAGTGTCCTGTATTAATGTTTCCTCTGTCAAATTGTTCACGTTTACATAGATCATGTTGCTTAATTCCATACTTAATTGGTTTAGGTATCACTCACCGAACATACATCGACGTGAGGAGATCCTTATCACCGTACATGTAAGCAGCCTCTTGGTGCAAGGCCACAGAGTACCGTGGGCGAGACGTGTCGGACATGATTACCTGAACTTAGTGTTGATATTTCCGACCCATTAGTGTCACGTGACGGCATGGCTTCCTGGGAGCTGCAAGTGTCTTAACGAGTATCATCACTTTATTGTTCTGGTGTTATTTCAGTATAATTGATACACCGATACTACGCACTGACAACATATTAAGATCGATGTGCAGTGGTACTGTAACGATGTTAGTGATGGCGTCTCTAACATGCCAAAAAATACCTTGCTGACACTCCTTTCCACAATAACTGTGATTTATTAATAGCATTATGGAACACATTTCGGTATCTTTTAGTGAAATTGTAGAAACTGTAGGATCAATGATGGTAGTTATTTTTATGAAGCAAGTCGTTTGATAATGTTATTGGTATCTATAGGTCAAGTATCCACTTATACATTTCGGGTCATGCCACATCAATGAAGACATTCGAAGTCAGTACCATAAATCGTTTGGGATTTAGTCTCAACTGAGGGTTTACGTGTCGTATTTGATAAACGTATTACTGACAAACTAATGAATGATGTCTGTGATACTTTATGTTGGTAACCAATTGGTTTAGAGTCATCAAACTAAGAACCCAGTCGCCCTATGCGGTTCATTCGATAGTTCCCAGTATCCAATACCTGTCGTAAGGGACCAAACAGGAGCGTGTGGTAATGCTCGTTGAACATTGTCTTTGCTTTTGAGTTGTACGATCTAATCCCGTGTCTTCTTCAGATGATATCTTCACTTGTCCCATACGTATGCATATGTTTACACGTTTTATATAGTCGGAATTGTACTATAGACGCTGCTTTTGGCTGGGGTTTCATATGGTTATGGAAAGGGTTTTATCGCTTTTATTTAATCAACTTTTTGGCCTGGTTTGATTTGATTATTCACAGTCTGGTGTGATATAGCTGAAATAGTGTTGATTGCGGAGTCAATCCACTTTTCTACTTCACTCACTCATTCACCAATCCATCCACACACCCACACACACAAATCCAACCCATCCACCCATCAAGCAAAACACCTACCCACGCATGCACTCACGCAGAAACTAGAGCAGAATTTTGACAAGTATGTGACACTTGACTTGAGCCTGACCTGTACTTACAATGAGTTCGAAAAGCCAGCTCCACACCAGGTCATTGTTTCGTAACCACAAATATTACAATAGAGTACAATCTGGCGTTCTGTCACCACTGATTCTGATATGTCCCGTGACCACCATCGCAACCTGATGCCTCAGAAACTCGTAAATCTGTAAATACTTGATCATCCTTAGGCTTGGTTATTGTAATAGCCTACTCACTGGCGCAACACAATCCCAGTTTAACAGCCTCAACGTGTCCAGAATACTGCGGCTAGTATATTACCTGTCACTCGCAAGTCTGTTCATATCGCGACTGTGTTCTTGACTGGCTTTCATTTGAACACAGGATCACATTGCCGTCGACTTATTTTATCCTGATCAGTAAATGGTTATCACTCTTTTCTGAAGCGTGAACCAAGTCATGTGACGCACCCTGTTGAATTTATGAATAAGTGAATTTATACCATGGCTCCTTTCTCTTCGACCGTGCAGTAACTAACTGAACTAGTTAAACACCACTTTGCAATGACGAAACTTTGGTTACCTTTCATTTACCTTGATGACAGAACATCTCCATGAAAAACGTGTGTCGTCAGCAGGATTCGAACTAGCGAAAGCTAACGAATGTAGTCTTCTGCCACGGCAACATGAAAGAAATTATGGGTAATTAAAAACTAAATTTGATCAGAACTAATAGTTTATCGGTTTAAGAACTGAGAAAGATGTTTTTATGCAGTACGTTTCATATTACCCTATGCATTGTAGTACATGTGATTTGGGAGCTTTTCGTATAAACGAAACGAACAGACAGAAAAGAAATGACTAATATCTCGATCAGGGCCATGTTTGCTAATAATAGGCCCATAAACATGGGCAAGTAATATTTAGATGATTAATAGATGTACTCGAGTTGGTCCAAAATAAACGTCTTGGCATACTTGCCCAGGGACTAGCAATTCATAACCCGAGTCGGCAAAGTGTGAGGAGCAAACGAATAGCTCGGGAACATAATTTCACGTGCATCATCACTCAGGGGCAACTTACAGTTAAGCATAGACTTCCTGAATATCTTCAAAATACATTTAACAAAACAATGTTTTAAAGCATCCCAAGGTGCTATGAACGTTGGTCATGGTTTGAATAGGTTGGACCACTAATCATCGCTGATATGGTCACTTAAACCCTTCGGCTCAGGGTCTAACCTCGGGTGAACCTAGTGGTCTAACCTATACGTATTGGCGTCAACAGTTAACTTGCATTTAGTAAACATTTTGTACTATGGTACTATTTTACTATATCATGGTCACAAAGTATGAGTATGCTGCTGACAAATCTAGAACTATAATTGGTTCGAACCAGGAATCCGACCCACGATCATAGGTTTCTGGTGTATCCAAGGGGCGTACCTCTGCACAGCAACTTGGTATTATCACTATTTGATAGTCATTCATAAACACATGTTCATGATATAGTCGGAATCGTAAGTCGACTATGCTTTTGACAGTAATGTTTTTGTGAATGTCTTATGATTATGGAATATTTTTTTGTCGATTGTATTCACATAAAACCTGCCTTTGATATTGATAAAGTGGTTTTGTTCATATGTCACAGTCCCCGGACTTGCTGTAAGCTAAAAGTTCTGCTGTAATTAAAAGAGATGTCATGTTTACCCATTTTTACTATGGTACACCATCATGAAAAATGTCCAATATTTGCAAACTTATGAAAGAAAAAACAAGTTGTCTGTATTGTGAAAATGTCCAAAGATTTTCATAACAATGTTTCAAATCTGAAATTTCGTGTCATTGGGGAGGGTTACCTTATCGTATATTGTCCGTCAATGCCTTGATGATCTGCCGAAACAGATTCCATTGGTCGTAAAAGGCAAATTGGATCAATAAACATAAATGATGACATCAAGCATTTGCGAAAATGGATAGCATGTCCGGTCCTGTCCTGCCCTGCCGGTAGCTCACGCCACTCTCACAATTTGCATTACGAAGTAATTGTTTCTTGCCTGACGCTGCACAGCAGTATTCCTGCACACGACGGCTGCCTCGAAGGAACCAGACAGCCATGTGTTGGACCAGAAAATACAGTGACACGATAGTGCATTGTGTGTTACTGAAAACGGTACGTTAAGTTACGTTACGTCTGCTGTGTACAAGTACTTGTGAAGGATGCGCTCACCTTTTCGCGAAATCCTGGCATTAATAATATCTGATAGTGATTCGTAACCACATGCGTATGTTACAGTTAGAATCGTACCATGGACTCTGATTTTGGAACAGATTTCTTATCTTTAAGGACAGAATTTTGATTCTTTCATTTCCTTGAAAACGGGGCGTCTTTAAGACTGAGAGTTGTTTGTACATTTGCTGGACCCAGCATTGTATGTTTCTTTGAATTGCAGTAGGGAAACGTTACGTGTAGCACTCTTGGTCATCACATATAAAGTTGTTCACATTACTGTATGTTTGACCTTATCGAATATATCGTATACATGTATACCTGTACATAAAATGGATAATGCGGAATCAACCAATTGTCTCCTTTCTGACTTATGGATACCTAAACATATTCAGCTGATCTCGTCGGTTCAAGTAATGTTACAGTGTATGTCATAGTATCCTGTCTGTTGAATGTGGAGGCTGGTGGCCCAATCGTCTAAGGCGTCACAATTTCTTTCCTGTGCAGAGTTGCGTCCTTTGGGCACGCCTGCAACCTATGATTGTGGGTTCAAATCCCAGTTCGCCGTGATTATGTTTCTAGGTTTGCCTGCACCATAACCGTGCTCGTGTGTTTCACCGAAGCGGTAAACATCTGAGACCTGCATCACTTCGGGCATTTCTCCCACATCAAACTGACACGCCGTTATATAACTGGAATACTTTTAAAGGCGGCGTTAATCCCAATTCACTCACTCACTCACTCACTCACTCACTCAGAACGACGAACAGGAAGACAATTAACCGTCCACATGGTTGTCACCAAAGTGGTAAATGTCTGCGACCTCCAACACTTCGGGCTTTCCTACCACATCAAGCTGACACTCTGATATAACCGGAATGTTGTTAAAAGAGGCGTTAAAGAAAACACACCAACTCACTGTTGAACGTTGAAATGGCCTATCAGTGTATAAATAGCAAGTTAGTCTCTTAAGTTGCCAGCGTAGTAGGTCTCTCGGTAAAATCCCGTCGGTTGTTTCACCGATGACACACATGCTGTTTTGAGCTGGGATGTGCTCACCTGTTGTGTCCTGACCATATCGTTGTATAATTAAATGAACCGACGCAGCCGTCAAGAGATGTAGTTTGACATACATATATATATAGTGAACATAATGACATGTGCACTTACTGGGTTGCATGTACATGGTGTCAGCAACATTGTCACACAAGGAGTAGAAGGCGGTAATTGTCGTAACTGTGGACACACTGACATGTGCAAATATGCAATATTATCGGACTATGGGTAGACGTTGGAGCTGTCTAGATGGTGGACACACTGACATGGGCAATGTACGCCTTTAATTAGCTGGATCGTTAAGTGGCTGAAATAATGCTGAGGCGATGTTAACTTTTAACACCACTAGATGCAGGTACAGTGTCATTGTCACACAATTGATAGACGTTGTCAACCGACTAGAAGAGTATCACGCCGATGCATGTTATTAGACGGTGGAAGGTACAGTAACACTGTAACATTTTGGGTAGAAGTTTGTAACCTGACCAGATGACGGACACAATGACACATGAAATTATCTAGCTTCATTTACAGCAACACTGTAACATAACGGGTAAAGGTTTGTACATGTAGTTTTGGATCAAGCAGTCAAAACGCTGCTGCAAAATGCTTACGTATTTAATGATAATGGGCACGTTAATTGGACTGTTGAGTTATGATTGTGCCTATTTTGGAAAAAAGGAACTGTTTTGAACTATGTTTAAACAACGTTGTAAAGAACCTTATTTTCATTATTGGCCGTCTGATATTTTAAACTATAAATCTGTGTATACACTCATACCCTCCGTTCAAAATTGACATTGTTCCCGAGTTCTATTTTCAAGCGTACCGTCTTTGCAATTACGGCCCGGATATCCTTAACGAATTTTAGATGTGGTAATAACAATCTCAATATCCAACTTTACAGAAGATAAAACGATAATCATCTTTACACAGCAATGTTTCCTCATTGCTTTAACGCGCAGAAAAAATGAACATCATAACATGTGTTTTATAGTGTCCTTTAAATCATGAACAAAGAACTAAATATTTACCCGATTGCTATGGGTAAAATAATACTGAAAATTAGACAAAACTTAAACATCAACTCAGTGAAAATTTGAAATGATCCCACAAAGAGCAACTTAATAACAAATAATGTTATGAACAAAATAGCAAGGTCCATTTAAGCACCGTCTACGAATACTTTAAGATGTTTAACATCCATGGTGAGGAAACGGATGAAAAAGACGTTTCGTATTTTAATGATGAGGTTTAGAAAAGTGATATTTCAGAAACAGAAATACTGACAGCCATTGAGGGATTAAAAGCGAGTAAGTCTTCTGGATTAGAAATGAATATTTAATTTCTTCAACTTCAAAAGTATTTCCATTCTATGCTAAATATTTTCACTTGTTTACCACTTGGCTTTCTGGAATATTACGGCCTATTTATAAAAAAAAGGGCGACTGCATCGAGCCTTCCACATACAGACAATAGCCTTACTGATTTTTTGGAAGGATATGATATTATTTCTCATATTAATGTTTCTCTACATTAGATCATATTATTCCAATCTCAAAAGTTAAAATCAAAGAACTAGTATTGGGTGATAATTGATTTTTCTAAGGCGTTCTACAAAATATGGAGAGTAGGGCTTTTGACCAAAATTCTTAGACACGTCGTTAAAGGCAAAATATGTAATGTTATCACAAATATGTATAGTAACATTATACCATGTGTGATGATAACTGTTAATATGTCCGATTTTTTGCCTTGCTTAACTGGCGTTACCAATCTTATTTGCTGTATACCTCATCATCATCATCATCATCATCATCATCATCATCATCATAATAATAATAATAATAGGTTATCTATAATAAAGAATTCATTTATAATACCATAACTCGAATGAATAGTTAGTTTATATGAAACTCTTGTTACCTCTATAAGCTGATGATCCAGTACTATTTGGATAAAATAGACAACTGCTGCAGAATACTCTCAATACATCTCATACGTACATGTACTGTAATGACTGAAAAATAGATCCCAATATAGTAAAAAAACGAAAATGGTCATCTTTGGGTCAGATCCAGCTGACAGGTGAAACACCGAAATAATCGAAAAATTGCATCTATAATTCTTAAAACTAACTGCTGGTATAAGGGGGTCCACGCCAAACTTCATGGTATATGGCGAACTCGGGCGAGAGCCGCTCAGTATTAAAATTGCAAAATGAATGATAACATGTTGGTTTGAGCTGAGTCACAAATAACATCGCGCCTTTTATGTTAAACTTTATGGTAAATCACACAAAAATAAAGTATACCCCCTTTCTATGGCTTAATCATATCAAATGTATCTTTTACAATTGTGATCTTACGTACATCTTTGATTTTATAAATTATTTATTCTAATTTGAAATACCCTACGCCTTCAGTTTAGCAAGTTATGGAGAAATTGTCATCTTTAAAAGGGAATTACTACAAGTATTTTTAAGACTACCCAACATTTGAAAATTACTTACTACTTCTCAACTTTTACTTCTTTTTCGTACATGTATCCACAAATTGACAACAGAGACGGGTACATGGGCCGGTTTACCTCGAGAAGACCGCTTATGCAAACGGTGTGATACAAATGCACTTGATAAAGAGTTCCACTACCTGTCCCGATGTAAAACGCTATCCAACAAACGAGCCATTTTGATTGATAAATATTATTACGATTGGCCAAACATCTTTAAGTTTGCCAAACTATTGAACACGAAACACTTATCTTTTATAAAAAAAGGTATCGAAGTTCATCGTATTCCTGAATACTCATTTTAGTTGAAGATAGACCCATTGTGTTTATTGTACTTTGGCCATTGCTGGGACATACCTGTCCACAAAAGTAAATAAATACATTGGTCTTAATTAATTTTTTTAACAATTTGAAAATATTTCTTTCAAGGTTACTTGGTGTTACTGCATAAAATAATCTTCTGAAACAATAGAACACTATTTGTATCATCTGTGTAGTTCAATGTTCATCCGAAACATATTCTCCACAATGTTACAGTTCATTCGAAAAGTATTAACTCAATCATTGAGCCTATGGACTTTTCATCTTGCCGTATCATGTTATATATATAATTTTAATGAATTGTATTGCTCATGTACCAACGCTGGTGGTTCCCTTGAGTGAAATAAAGGTTGATGTGGGTAGGAGTTTGCCATGGTAAGTGTTACTGACCAGATAGTGGACGTATCATTTGTCATTATTTTCTATAAATCATTTTCTTTTATTGTTCTTTTTACTTCTTCATTATGAATAACTTATCGTCCTTCGGTTCATCTATACTTAATTCATGGATCCGTAAATTTAAATATAAACAAGACAAAAAGTAAGCTGGGCTCACTAATACCCCTGATTTCGACTCCAGCATATTTTTAAGTTCAAAACATGCAAAAAGCTGTATTTTTTTCAGAAAATCCAAATATCGAAATCACATTTCGCACTGCTCCTCTCCCATAGGCATAAAGTGTTTCACCAAGTTTGAAAAGAATCCATGCAGTAGTTTTCAAGTTTTATGACACACAACAAATGTCCTCGGAAGACAAGCGGACGAAGGAAGGAAGGACTGCCGGAACGACAGACGAACGGAAATCCTTGGTATAGCTACACGTATATACCCCGCCCTTATAGGTCATGGGTATAATAAATACTTAGGTAAAAGTCATGAACCGGCTGTATCAAGATTTCATTGAACGCTGGATTCAATAATTCCTAAGAGTAAATTAAACTCCTAATTTTTTATGTGTTAAAGGCAGCATCGAAATGAATTGTAGAAAACCGTCATTAAACTACCATTAACTATCATTTATTAATGATACTTTTAGTGTTAAATGTCAATTTAAGAGTATTATCTAAATAAATTAGGGTATTCCTCTATAATATTCCCACAATTTCGAAAACTTCGTTTTTGCACATTCCCCTTTCTGTCATCTGCCAAGTGGCTTCGTAGTATCCGCTCTCTCTACTCGAAAGTTGTTAAGTAATTGCCAAATTGCTTTTGACGTTCATCTGTGATGTACTTGACCGCTTTTGGAGGTGATCTGTGAAGATCCAGGTTAGAATACGTCTTCAGCAACCCATGCTTGTCGTAAGAGGCGACTAACGGCATCAGGTGATCAGGCATTGTGACGTGGTTGATGCATGTCATTGTATCTCAATTGCGTGGATCGTTGTTTGTTTGTTATTTAACGCCACACTCAGCGAAATTATAGATGCGCCTGATATCAATCACTGTCCAGACTCGATTATTTACAGACCGCCGTCATATAGCTGGAATATTGCTGAATGCAATGTCAAACAACAATGAAACAAATCGTTTGGAGGTATCAATGCCAACAGGAACCCTGCATATTAGCGCATATTATTAGGCATGGTTGGTTTAATGACAGATTAAAACGGTATCCCCAAACCCCTATAAAGATAATGGCCCGTTATGTAAGGGTGTTGTCATATATAGTTTGAAACAGTAGAATCTAAAGGACATTAGTCAATGGAGGTTTAATGTATCCTTAATGTTTGATACAAACGGTTCCAGTGCAATAATACTGGAACTACATTTACACATCCAGAGTGTCAAAAATAACATTTTACTCAAATGTAACTTTTATTTCAAACGGAAATATTTAAAAAATATAACCAAAGTAGTACTGCCACTAAGACACTAGCATATACAAAAACGAAATCGAACATCAAACAGATATGAATTTGAAGTAACAGACAATTTATCAACTGTAAGAAGGGAATGGAATGTACCATAACAAGAAGGAATGTACAACAGTTATTCCTTAATTATACAATCCTTTAAAACAGTTAAGGAAAGAGTATAAAATAGTATCGATTACTTTACGAATCCGCGTAAAGTTTTCGGTTATTTACATAAAATGCATTTTTTCAGTCCATAGATTTATATACAGTAGAATACCATCTTCCGATTCTATATATGTCCATGCCGTCAGAGCATCCAGTCAGTTGTGAGCACTTGTCAAAAGTAGACAGATACCTGAAGAACTGTGAGCATCCACAAAGGTAAACAGGTGAAGGGAAGCGTTTTCTTCGTGAATAAAATGTTTCATAAGTAAAGGCATATGTTTAACATGTCTGGCATCAAAGACCTTGTAACAAATCCTGACGGTCTTAAATTGATACCTTTTAAACCGCGCAACTTTAAGTATGCAGTGAGCAATTGAGTCAAATGGCAAGAGGCTGGGAGTTAAAGAAATTGTTCATCTTGAATTAAGACAGATCTTTGTCGTATCCTTTAACAAAGGGCTTGGATTTCTCCAAGACTCTTCCCGTTCTGCGGGTTTCGAACAAACCAGAGGCCCACACAGGATATGCATTACTCTGCGGCGAAACCTTTTGCTGGTGAGGCAATAGATAAATATATTACATACATGATGACACATGCCTATTTCTTTGATTATGGTCCTCGCAGTGTAATAGGAGAAGTAGGATTGCCATGTTGAGTTCTCCGCCATTTCCTGAAGGGGGAGGTTTGGACCAAGTGTTATCCTGTTTTGAATAGCAAATGTTATCGTTACTGGGAGAGTTGTAATAATGAGAAAAAAAGATACCCAAAGCAGCGTGATGGTGGTTGATAAGTATCTCATGTTGGCGGTAGAGATAGTTGTAGCGTCCTTTATCTTTAACTGGCCAACATGGCGCATCTTCCTAAGAACACAAATATTTGCAAACAAGACCAGAATGGGAACAATTCCAAACACAATCATCTCTGAGCCCCAGGACCAGATATAATAGAATGATTTCTCCCCCTGAGCAGTTTCACTATGTCGCAGCTGACATTCTGAATAGCTTGTGACGTGCCAGAAGTATGCCTGTGGAGAAGCAAACATAACCGAAATCATGACAATTGCCACAATAACTTTAGGTGAGCGAGATGTACGGCTAAACCTTTCGGACCTGAAAGGGTGGCATATTGACAGGAATCGTTCAACCGTAAAAGCAAATACCAGTAACACACACGTATATTGGGCTGCCATATACAAAAGGTTCCACGTCTCACACCATCCACTGAGATTAAGCGCACCAATCAGCCACGGGTTCTCCAATTCATAGAAGACGTGCAGTAAGAGGAATACTTCATCTGCGATTGCCAGGGATGCAAGATAGTAGGCTGGACTGTTGAATGACCGTAGGCGAGGGCTCAGCCAAAGAGCAGCCGACATGATGTTGCCAATGGTACCAATAGCGTACCAGATAGGAGTAACACACTTGTTGACTGCAATTGCAAATGGCACATGTTTCTCTAATACCCATAGTAGGATCTCCAATGTGTGCACTTCGATCAGTTTTTGGGGTGAACTTGTGGTTGAGTTGATATCGGCACTCGATGTTGCATTCATGGCCTGAAATGTAGAAATGGAAATATGTAAATAATAGCGACAAAAATCTTTCCATAATAAAGTGAAATATTTGCTAAAAGCAGAATCCATTTTGCGAGTCCGACCATACCATAAAACTTAATTCGGACTTGAATATTGTTAGCCTGATCAAAGATCATTTGATGAAGCGTCGTCTGATTGCCTTTAAATCTTGGTAGAAAGAGCATGCTTGATTGTACTTCAAAAGTTATGAAATGTTGAAAACCAAAGCTGGAGCTGCTAGAATATTGTTCGACATAAAGAAAAAAATATATAATATTTATCATTCACAATTAACATCTTTGACACTCAAATAACTTTGAATTTTGTTTGATACTATTCTTGGCGATCCCATAAGAAGAGATAAGCAGCGCTCTGTGTTTCATGTCAGTGGTAGTTGTCTTTATTAGCGACTAATATGGGGAATGGCTGCAACAGCAATAGCATGTAAGCTTCAATGGCTGTTAATCACGGCAGTCATGTCACAAATACATCTTATATTACTTGTTACAGAAAGTTTAATAGTTTGACACCGAAAACGTCAGCTAATTAAGCTTCAAAGTCTTCAACCTGAGAAAATACGTATTTTCCAAAAGCGAATCATCCCGTTTTTGTTATGTCTTTTATTCAATTTCACACGCGATTGATGATGAATAAATGGTATTAAATCCAGAAATACAGTTGCATCGCCAGAAGCTACATGACAATGTTAGGAGAGCTGGTTTGGGGTTCTTTTTCAAAACGAAGGCTTGGTGGTTATTCTTTCTTTCCTGAAAGGCATGCTGAGATTATTGAGAGTTTTAGAGGATGCTGCATATGTCAGGGTAGTCTTGAACATGTCACGAGGTCAGTGGTCAAGGTCATCACGTTAACGTTGCTCATGAACAGTAAATTAATAAACGGACATATTACTTTTAATGGAGGCATGTTCCTTGGCTAGGTGATATATCTTTTGGGATGTGGTCAGCAGATAATTAGTGTTAAGAGAATTTTATCTTACGTGTGGTAATACTGAACCATGTCTTCGTGAACGATTCTTCAAATCATGTTCCACTTTCAATACTCTTACAGTCTAATGTTAATACTTCCATATCATAGTGGGGCATGCTTTGTATGCATGAGAAACATGTATAATCATTCTTACCAACGTGACAGTGTACACTTCAGTTGTATTCCCAGCTTCCTAAGGAGTGTAAACTGTTCATTATCTTTCGTATCTTTTTGGTTTTTAATCAACTCCACAAACACAATTTAGATTTAACAAGTAGGTTTTAAACATTTCAATTGAAACGAAAACAGCGTCACATGAAAAAGACCCTCTGAGCGAAATAGAAATCACAGTGGAACCTAATCTATCCGGTGCAATTGTGCAGATTAACGAATTTCCTGGTAAAAGAATCAAAGTCCGTAGTACTGTTTCATTAATAATGCGTAGACGTTCGCAACTGTAAAGGTCCGGAAGGTGGAGTTCCGGACTAACAGTGTTTCACTTAATGTTGTTTAAACGCTGTTACACAATATATTTACTAAAGAAAATACAATGATCAAATATTAACGGTAATATTGAATAAAGTATAAGACTATAATAAAAACATTCGCATTGGAACATTCAGTGTCTGCATCGAAGCCGTTATAAAACTAAACTCTTGGTGTCATAATACTTTGGGGCTCAGGCTCGGTGACTTGGTTGATAGCTTGACATTGTAGTTATGTACCCCGACGGCGTGGGACGTTGCTCATAACATCAATCCCTAGATCGTCTGGCCCGAATTCGATTATTTACAGACCGCCATGATATAGCTGAAATGTTGACTGGGTAGTTAAACAAATAACAAAACTAAAGTTATAATGATAATAATTCCAAAACAGAAAATCAAGAAGAATATATGAACCGTCTATTATTTGAAAATACAGAAATACTGGAATATGAGAAAAACGGTAAAATTCGAACGATTATTGTCTTTCTTGAAAAGTAAAAAAATCAATGTTGTTGATTGATTGATTTTAGTCTGCAACAAATTCAGCTCATAGATAAACACACGCTACGTTATCGCATTACACTAAACATACATGCAGCAATAGACAGCTCAGACATGGTATCTGCGTTGTCAATTAACGTCACACAATTCGAGTGAAAATAAGTCCTTCGAGAGGAAATGATGCATCGTGTCACATGAGGTGCAAAAAACATCTTCACATGCCATGTTAACATGAGTGCCTGGTACAGATTTGGAAGAAGGTGAGGTGAGGTGAAATGGGATTATTCAAGATTATTGCACTTATATGGCGACGTGCATGCACGTGTGTGTGTGTGTGTGTGTGTGTGTGTGTGTGTGTGTGTGTGTTTTGTGTGTGTGTGTCTGCTTGTACTAGTCCGGACTGATGTATACTGACCCCGAGCCGACCAGTCCTTGTTTTAGCCGCTTAATGCCGGACATGGTAACAACAAGTACCATCTTTTAACGTCTTTTGGTATGACGCGGCCGGGGATCAAACCCCGGACCTTCCGCTCTACGGGCGGACGCTCTACCACTAGACCACGGAGGCGGTCAGAATTGGAAGAAAGACAACACAGCTCCATTTTAAATACTGTTAGTAACATTAATTTGTCATAAAGTATTATACATATTTTGAGAATTCTAATTGCAGGACCAAGATGTTATGATACCTGACAAAAGGTTGTTGTCAGTCTTGCCGTGTGAGGGCGGGCGATGTCTTGTTGGGACAATGACGTTCGCTTGTTGTATAATTGGAAGGATGGGTGGCCGAAGAATCTAATCCGTGTAAGGTTGTGATGTCAAATTCCCCAGATCTTGCACCACGTCTGTTCTCCCAGGGTAAGGGAAGGCTGCCCACATCCTCACTCTACCACCACCAACTCTGTCCACTTCCTGTATGCAGTTTTGTGCATAATGTTCCCCGCGACGCCTGTAAACACGGCGACTACCATCCGCACGACGAAGCCTAAAACGTGACTCGTCACTAAACCAAACTTGTCTCCATCGCAGTTGTGACCATACCCTGTGACTTTGACACCATTGACGTCGCAGCTGAAGATGCAGGTCCGTTAAATGACACCTGGAACTGGTGGTAAGTTGAGAATACCCTCAGCGCGTGAACAGTTCTTCACTGTCTGGGCTGATTATCCTACGCAATCCTTGTATTGCCGTAGTTGTAGAGGTGGCCGTGGTGGTTCTTTCAAGTAAGTGACGTTGCCGTATGAATCTGCCCGTAGCGATAAGTGGTCAACCGGAACTGGGAAGGTCCCGTGTTGTCCCGCCTGTCTGATAACGGCTCCACAGTCTTGTTATGGTGCATGGTGCCACGTGGAAAAGATGATTGTCATGTTTGCAGTCCGCCGATGGCGTTGTTGCTTTGGGCTTCCGTCAGTCGTGGCATGTTTTCGCTGATTATGCTGTAAGACTGTGATGACATGCAAATGAAAACCCAACGCTTTCATAGCCCAACAAGTGATGTTTCACGTGCATGTCATGTTGGTGAATTTCGGCGAAAGGCTCTCAAGTGGTTGTGTTTTTGCGATTTTTCCAATTTTGTTACCACATTTCTGCAGTACCTCATTCTTTCCACACAAATCAATCCCAATCCATGCAGAAATGACCAATTCATTTTTGGTAAATATTTTGTATTGATGTCGGCAACACTCTGTCAGATATTTAAGATTTTGCTGCTTTTGTGTTGTTGTTTTTGCAGAGGATACCACAATATAGCTTCATGCCGCTTTCTCTCATTCTTGTATGTTGCTTTAAACGATCACATGATAAGTATTACTTACCTTTCATAGTCCAGTTTGGTTGAAATGATAAAATAAATGATTTCATTTAGTGTTAATTGTTACCTGTTAACCCATCTGCGATTGTGTTATCAGCCAATGGTATTGTCCAGTATTATCACGGTTAATTTCCCAATCACGTCATGAGGAAAATAACTAGAAAGAAATCATTACACCTGGCCTGAAGCCTGGGACGATACCATCGGAACGTCGCATAATAATTATGTGGGAATAGCCATTAAATGTGTCAACGTTGATCTTGCAAAATATAATACTTTCGTATTTGTATGCAGATTATTGGTTAAGAGCGTGGGGCTTGTGGACTGACATAAATCATAGCCTCCCAAGAAATAAATAGAAAGAGGGCGGTAGCAATATCGACAAGCAAATAATCAATTACCTCAGGCCAAACATTTTCACAATATCGACTTTTTTAAGACGGAAAAGGATCACTAATTGCACTTACATTACCAGGTGAATCAAACGAAGGATTTATATGATAAAAATAGTTCCATAATCGAAGATAAAAATGCCTCCGCGTTTTATTTCACACATCTAAAAAATCTGTAATGTGTGGTTGAAAGAACATTCTTATAAAATACCAATGTCGACGTTACGCATGGACAATCTCTTAAAGAGATGAATTAATCTTTTAACAAAGACGCTACATCAATTTCCTTCCCGGGATATAAGGAAACGGGAGACAAAGAATGTCCGTGTTTGATAAGAGGGTGACATCAATTCCGATGAATCAGTATGTTCAGGATAAACAACACTTTCATTTCTAGGTGAAAGCGCTTCTAAAGTCCAACATTTAATTTAAACCCTTGTCCTAGAGTCAGTAAAGAGAGACATCCCGTTCATTCTTTACTTCAATTCGATATACAGTTTAAGACGGTACCATTCCCTTCACCAGAAGTGTCAGTAATCGTACACTTTAACTCAGTGAAATATGTCTGCACAGCGAATCGATTTAGTTTGTATTTGATTTTGACAAATATCTTCAGTTGTATTTTATGCGTTATTTCACATTTTATAACTTTTCCGGCCCCAGCAGAATCTGTATTGTTTGTCTGTCTGTTTGGGGCTTAAAGACGCACTCTGCAATCTCCCACCTATATGGCGCAGACTGTAAATAATCGAGTATGGACCAGACAATCAAGTGATCGATATAATGAGCAACGTCCCACGCCGTCGGGGTACATGCAACGACATCCAATCAATCCAGATAACATGATCCATATAGTCGCCTTGTACGACAGTCATAGGTCGATGGGGACCTATTCTACCTATTCTGGAATCTTCACGGGTTCCGTATCGGAACAAACATCGAAAATCGACATCTTTTCTGCAAATGAAGACAAACTCGATTAACGGACTTGGTAGGACAGTAAGATGACACAACCAACTAGACTGTTTAGTATTTAGTGATTGACTTTTTTATGTTGTCCCGAGGCATCTCTTCACCTGTTGGGGCGATGGGGTAGCCTGGTGGTTAAAGCGTTCGCTCGTCACGCCGAAGACCCTGGTTTGATTACCCACATAGGTACAATGTGTGAAGCCTATTCTGGTGTCCCCCGCCGTGATATTGCTGGAATGTTGCTAAAAGCGGCGTAACACAAACCTCACTCACTGTTCACCTGTATACTTCTCTGACTTAATTTCCTTAATATAAGTTTGACCCATTCTCCAGTATGTATCACCGCAAGTAGTACTGAAACCTCACTCCTTGTCGACTTACCGACACATGTCTTCGGGGAATGCAAAGATAATTTAATTTGTTTGAATTTGTTGCAAAATAGGCAGACATTTTTTTCTGATGGTTTTGGTTGCATTGTCAAAGCTATATTATTGCAAGTTACATGTAACTTGGCTTGGGCAAATTGACAGTCCCACCATTTTTTATTCAAGTCCATCAAACATCAATACTAGTGTTTATGTTCACGATTGGCAAACTTACGTAGATACAATGTCTCAGATTTCCCCAGGTATCCAATGTTTTTTACTACAAAAGCTTTACCAAAACTGGCCACGGTGACCGTTTAAATTGATCACTTTGTTGTCTGACATTGGGAGAGTACTTGATTTTGTGCATGATTAAAGTAAAGTATTATGACATAGCTCCTCAGATATAAACAGAGACAAGCAAGCGTGTGTTCAATAGTTATCATCAATTATTCATATTAATGTCCACCTATTAACCTTCCACCGTACCAGATCGCCTGTCAGGGTCACGGTCACTGGACTACAGGTAGTTCTGCTTCTATGTCTTGTCTTTATGTCTTGTAAGAAAAACTCTTTCATCGTATGATATTTAATCACCACAAAAGCCAAGTCTTGGAATGGCAGTTAGAAATGATAAAAGAATGTCTATGAATGTTAACTTCCTTATTTTAAAGAACAAATAACAATAAGTCGTCATTGTGCATCCAATGTAATAATTAAAAAAAATAATGTTTAATGAGATGTGCCGGGGATTTGTTTTCTCGCACGGAACCGCCCAAGTTGTCCAGTGGTAGAGGGTTCGCCCGGAGAGCGGAAGGTCCGGGGTTCGATCCCCAGCCGCGTCATACCAAAAAGCGTCAAGGGATGGAACTTGTCGTTACCCTGCCTGGTGCTCAGTATTAAGAGGCTAATATAAGGACTGGTCGGCTCGGAGTCAGTATATTGTATCTTGAGTGGGGTATTCATGTTAAACTGCGGAATGGTATCTCACTGGGCTAATACTATAAAATCGGCATTAGTCCTGACTAGTACAAGCAGCCAAACACACGTGCATGCATGTCGGTATAATAGTGCAATTAATCTTGGACGCGACGTCAAACCCCATTTCACCTCACCTTTTTCTCGCACGGTGTATTTTTTCTCTCTATATAAGAGGCGGTTCTGGGTAAGTCAGAGGACTGCGTGCTATAATAATAATAATAATAATAATAATAATGTGCACAATAATGCGCTAGCGTCCATGTGGAGCTACATATGAAATGTCACTCCGGAAAGCGTTTTTGAACAAATGTGTCTTTAATTTTGCTTTGAATGTCTGAAATGTTGTGGAAAGTTATTTGCTGCTTTGGTGAAATCCACGAGCATGTGTATGGTTCTGACAAACCAAGGATCATAATCAAGACGAATCTGGGATTCGAGCGTACAACCAGCAGACACCCAGCGTTGTATATGCGACTCATACCAAAAGCATAGCCATAGGCTAAAGTGTGAGTACGCGACTACTTGTGAGCAGGAAATATATATCATCGATGGCGTACTTCCCCCCACTAAAAATGCCAAGATATGACATTTACAGAGAACATGTGTGATAGTGTATGGAATGTACACGTGTCTCTTGAAAATGGACCTGAATTTCATTCATTGCGTGGGGAAATGTGTGTACACCAGTGCCGAGAGGTAAAGCAGCATACTCATGAAAATCAGCATGTTTTTCCGATAACCCTTTATCAGTCAGTTTTTATCTACAAAGTAGCAGTTTATGTTGCTGCACCCCACGATACTCTAAATGATGAATGGATGGTGTTCATGTTTCTTTCTACGATGGCTTCAGGTTGCTAATAAACTATGTCAATAAAACACATAGATACGATCTTTTTACCTTATCAAACGTTACCAAAGGTCCCGATGTCACTGCTTGTTCAATGGTATGTTGATTGATTGCCGATAGAACGATAATTGTTCATAAAAAATCCGAATAGGAAGAGAGATGGTTGACAAACAATTCTAAGGAAACATCATACGAAAACGACATTGTCATTTGTATACAGCTCATTAAGGTCATAATCGATTCTTTCCTGGTGGGCAGTAACTTTCTATTGATATCATTTAACCTTTGAAAAGCTATTAAAATGATTTGACATTGAGAGCTCGTGACTGTAAATGATAAAGGCCATATTTGGCATATGCATTGTTTATGAAATGGGAAAACACCTTAAAGTTTACAAATCATTATGAAATTTATCGCATTTGTTAATATGAATGAGAATCAGACGCTTGAATATATGGACCGTATAACAACACTGAACGCATAGGTATGAGCAATTGTTGGCCCAAGCTGATGTGGAAACCCTTTCCATCATCGTAGGAAATTTCCACTGCAGGCAGTACCTTGTACGATGCCGACTATATCATAGGCGTGTGTTGATGAATCACTATCAAATAGTTGTGATGCCAAATGATCGCGAATAGGTGAGCGTTTCCTATCCCACCGGTGACACACATTCAAAACCATAACAAAGCCATTTAGCCATACTTATGTGTTTGATCATGTCAGAGGAGCAAAACTATAAAAAAAATAAAAGGATATTTTGAAATGATTGATAACCAGTATTTCAAAGTTTTCCGTAACTTTAAATTGTATATTTCCAGTGAGCCGAAGAAGACATTTTTCCTACCTCCTCCTGCTATATCATCCCTGTCATGGAGTACAAGATTGTGAAAGTGTAATCCAGTTTTGAAAGGCACTTAATCGAATTCAAATAAATAATAATATTATGAAAATATCAGGCACCTTGTCTCTTGCGACCAGTTTATTTCGAGTAATATTGCGTATGTGGATAGCCCTAACACCTTATGTCCTATTTATGTGTCGTAACACATACTGTTCCTTTTTCATAAGGCAGGATGTTTTACTCCTGCTTCCCAACGCAGGCTTCTTTATTCCCGACTTCTTACATTTGTTATCTGCTTCCAGGGCACACTACTGTTTTCCTGATTCCAAACACATGCTTCTGTTATCTATATCCAAACAGATGCTACTTTATCCCTGTCTCCTGAAGCAAGTTTCGTTATTCCTGCCTTCTCACACGTGCTTCTGTTATCTACTTTACAACGCATACTGCTCTATTCCTGCCTTCTCACAAGTGCTTCTGTTATCTACTTTACAACGCATACTGCTCTATTCCTGCCTTCTCACAAGTGCTTCTGTCATCTACTTCACAACGCATACTGCTCTATTCCTGCCTTCTCACACGTGCTTCTGTTATCTACTTTACAACGCATACTGCTCTATTCCTGCCTTCTCACACGTGCTTCTGTCATCTACTTTACAACGCATACTGCTCTATTCCTGCCTTCTCACAAGTGCTTCTGTCATCTACTTCACAACGCATGTTGCTCTATTCCTGCCTTCTCACAAGTACTTCTGTCATCTACTTCACAACGCATACTGCTCTATTCCTGCCTTCTCACACGTGCTTCTGTCATCTACTTCACAACGCATACTGCCCTATTCCTGCCTTCTCACAAGTGCTTCTGTCATCTACTTCACAACGCATACTGCTCTATTCCTGCCTTCTCACAAGTGCTTCTGTCATCTACTTCACAACGCATACTGCTCTATTCCTTCCTTCTCACACGTGCTTCTGTCATCTACTTCACAACGCATACTGCTCTAATCCTGCCTTCTCACAAATGCTTCTGTTATCTACTTCACAACGCATACTGCCCTATTCCTGCCTTCTCACACGTGCTTCTGTCATCTACTTCACAACGTATACTGCTCTATTCCTGCCTTCTCACATGTGCTTCTGTCATCTACTTCACAACGCATGCTGCTCTATTCCTTCCTTCTCACACGTGCTTCTGTTAGCTACTTTCCTAGGCGTGCTGCTTTCTTCCTGCCTCCTTACAGTTGCTTCTGTAACACATCGACTTCTCAAAGCATACTGTTTTATTGCTGCCTCCTAAGTTAACGCATACTGCTCTAGTCTTTCCTTCTTACACATGCTTCTGTTATCTACTCCCCAACGCATACTTCTTTATTCTTGCCTCTTAACGCAAACTGCTTTAGTCCTGCCTTCTTACACATGCTTCTCTTATATACTTCCCAACGCATACTGGGGCGATGGGATAGGCTAGTGGTTAAAGCATTCGCTCGATACGGCGAAGGCCCGGGATCGATTACCCACATGGATACAATGTGCAAAGCCCATTCTGTTGTCATCCGCCGTGATATTGCTGGAATATTGCTGCCGAAAGCGGTGTAAAACCATACTTTCTCACTCACTCACTCACTCACCCCAACGCATACTGTTTTATGCCTGCCTTCTTACACGTGCTTCTCTTATCGACTTCCCAACGCAAATTGCTGCTTAGAACTGGTTGACTACGCTTTGTCGATCTTAACATCTTTACGTTCTTCGGATTTAATCCGTTGCAATGACGCTGATAAATAAAAGAACTATCTTGTTTTCAAAATAAATATTCTGTATTTTACTCTAAATGTAGAATTTCATCTGAAAAAGATACTGTGGCAGGATAGATGTTATAAGAACAGCAAGGCCACAATGGTTACAATATTGCATGTAGTAGTCATAATTTTTCACAAAACAACCGAGGCCTAATTTGCAACAGTATAATGAGACTCCAGCTACGGAGACAAGTATTTGACAATGGTGTGGACGTTATTTTATTTGTACAATGTCATACATGTCCATCTCACGTCAAAGTGTAACTTTTTTACAGATTGTACGCGCAGTTCAGCCCCGGTCAAACTGCAAAGAATAATCGTATTCGCCTTTGATCAAATAGAGTGCCTGGTGGACATCACAGATTCGTCCTGGTTATGTATCTTGTTTTCTCAGCACCATACCCATGTCGGTAGGTTTCAACACAGCGATAAACGTGTAAGGCCTGAATCAGATCGGGGTTTCCTCTCACGTCAAGCTGACGCGCCTTGATATAGCTGACATACTGTTTAAAGACTCACTATGGTTGATATGTGACATATCTGACCTCGTAATGCCACGTCAAGTATTAAATAACAACCCTTAGTACATATCGCTGTTGATGACGTTTCAAACGGTGTTTGCATTGATCTACATGCGACGCTGTATGTAGATTCAAAAGTAGAAAGGGGCGGTGGGGTAGCCTAGTGGTTAAAGTGATCGCTCGTCAGGTCGAAGATCCGTGTTCGATTCCCCATATGGGTACAATGTGTGAAGCCTTTGTTTTATGTCCCCCGCCGTGATATTGCTGGAATATTGCTGAAAGCGGCGTAAAACAACGCACTAACTCCGAATAAAAGTTAATATCATACAACGTAACATTCTACATAGAATCAATAAGAGGACATCAGCTACATTGTATAAAGATATCGCGCCTGAGTGATTCGCAAGTTTACCCAGTCAATATACTGCAGACAAAAATCAATAAATACACGCCATGATATCATATATTGAATATTCTACATTATCAATGATTGAAAATTAATGGTTGAGATGTCGGAACTGACGCCTTTTTATGGACAATGCTATTGTGATCATGCAAGATGTTGACGACTGACGCAAGATGTCGCCATATGTGTATACAGTGACTGCAGATTTTGTGGCGTGTGCCCAGTCAACTGTGAACGGTGACATCAAAGAAAGTAGCGATGAATTTAAAGATGTCTTATAACGAATCCTTAGCTTCGGTAGTTTAAATCGGGTTAGAGACACCCGAGATTATGTGGGAGCCTTGAAGATGTCGTTTGACAAGAAATGCGTGGTTAAGACAAAGTAGAATTGAGTGAATAGAGTTTATGCCACATCAAGACAATCATAGGTGTGTCGCATCGGTCGGCAAATAACCGAATCTGGACAAGCAAAGCAGTAAACTGAAGGCGTTCACAGCAAACACAGATGTAGACTACTGGTCACCAACTCCAGAAGCCGCACGAGGTAATATACACATGCAAATGTATTCGTACAAATTACAGTTTCATTTTCAAATGCAGTTTCTGTTATTATCCAGACACTAATACAACCCAATACATTTTCTTCATGTATGCTATTCACAGTGAATTGAATCCCTCAGTTCATTAATCATATTGTGAGAATTATGTTTAAAAAAATTACAATTAAGTTTTGCGTATTTCCACTTTACTACAGATGCCCGGCATCACTCTTGTATCAACACGGAGGAACTTTTTTTTAGTGGATGAATAAAATTGTTTTTACTTTCGAAACCGCCCTGTGGATCAACTGGGTGGATCTAATAAGAGTCTTTAGTGTGGCGAACATAAACATACTCAGGACACTTGTTTTTGTTATGACACGGTGTATCTGTTTTTAGTGTCCATGTCGAATAGTATCTTTCTCGGGAAACGAGGTATGAGCTGTACATTGCATGAACTGAGGGCACACACAATTGGTTGCATTCATTTCGGTGGAACGATTTGGGGACAGAAAGTACAGATTTCACAAAAACTGTAAACAAGAAGAGCCTAACTTGAGACAGATACAGAACAGCACCCTTCAATTTTTATTCATCTCTGTACCATTTCATAAATTTGAACAAGATTACAACTTCTATGTCCACACCACAGCCTGAATTTAATTTCAGTTAATACATAATAAGACATAATTTTGATTATGAAACAAAATATATCTCAATACTAGTTGTTTGCTTCAATTGAACACATGTAAACAATGTACCTATAGTCAATAAGTCTTAAACAAACAACTCACCGTGTTTATGGGTAAAGCGTGTTGCGGGTAAGACTCCAGAGAAGAGGAAGAAGTTAGCGAGTCTTCCGTAGACATGGCTCTCCTCCCTTGTCCTGATCTTGAAACACCTAGCCGCCAGCCTCTAGCTCGGCATTCTGTATTGATCTAGGACGACCAATCAAGCGCGCCTGCTCTGGTGGCTGTTCAGCGGGAGGAAGCTTATTGACTATGATATGCTGTAAACATCCCAGAACGGTGAAAGTGAACCAAAATGTTTGCGAACCTGATGGACTATAGATCACATTGGTTTGAAGATGCTTGTATGACGCACGGTTCTTGTAGTTGACGTTGTAGACAAGTAACCAGATATGGCTCCAAAGCCACATAAATTAGCACAAACACTTATTATCAAAATGATGGCAATGAGCCACGTAAAGTTCATTAATTTTAACGCGCAGTATTTTCCTGTAAATGTGTTTCATGTTATCCACAAATAGAATTTCAACCTTCTCGAAACAAAACACAATTATGAGATAACAGAATTATCGGCAGCAAAAGGAAACAGTTATTTTGTATTATTGAACTTATATAGTGCTGTTTGTTAGTTGTTAGGGCCACGGTCAGCAATAGTCCAGCTGTAAGACGATAATATTCGAATTTGGGTCAGTCAATCCAGTGACTGACATTATGAGCAACTATCCATGCCGTGGTCTCAAGATAACATGCAATCAACCAAGTGACATAGCTTACCACCCGATCTATTATATCCCCTCTCAGGAGAATGATAGGTCGCTACCTGTTTTAACCCGGAGTAGTAGTAGTAGTAGTAGTAGTAGTAGTTGGACCGATGAAGATCCGGGGTAGAATAGGTCATGCTTTCCGTAAAAGGCGACTACACTGGTCGTAAGAGGCGACTAACGGGATTGGGTGGTCAGGCTCGCTGACTTGGTTGATGCAATCCCAATTGTATGGATCGATGCTCACGATGTCAATCGCTGGATTGTGTGGTACAGACTCGATTATTACAGACCGCCGTCATATAGCTAGAACATTGCTGAGTAAGGCGTTAAACAACAAAGTAGTAGTAGTAGTAGTAGTAGTAGTAGTAGTAGTAGTAGTAGTAGTAGTAGTAGTAGTAGTAGTTGTTGTAGTAGTAGTGGTGGTGGTGGTGGTGGTGGTGGTGGTAGAAATGAAATGTCTGTGTGTTTGTTCTTTAACGCTGCACTAAGCAATATATAACTGTGGTCTTTAAATAATTGAGTCTGAACATCTTGAACATCGATCTATACAACTTTTATCCGATGACATGCAGCCAATTCAAGTCAACGAGCCTGACCGTTTGATCCCGTTAAAAGCCTGCTCGGACAAGCGTGGGTTGCTGAAGACCAGTTTTAACCCATATCTTCACGTGTCAGTAGTGCCACTTAACGCTATACAACACAAACATGTCAAGACAAGACCAATTATCCGCCACATTGGATAAACGAATCGAATCGACTTGGTGAAACTAACCATTTACATATAGAATGCGCTCCACTCAAAATCTTTACTTTGGACATGACTTAAAAGATTTGTGTGTAGTGGAACATAATTTGGATCACAAATTATTGATTTCACACATTATATAACATGGTTGTTGTTTTGTTGTTTAACGCCGCACTCAGCAATATTCCAGCTATATGACGGCGGTCTGTAAATAATCGAGTCTGGACCAGACAATCCAGTGATTAATATCATGAGCATCGATCCACGCTATTGGGATCGATGACATGCATCAACCAAGTCAGTGAGCCTGACCACCCGATCCCGTTAGTCGCCTTTTACGACAAGCAGAGTGACCTTTTACGGCAAGCATGGGTTGCTGAAGATCTTTTCTACCCCGGGATCTTCACGGGTCTATATAACATGGAGAAACTGACTAGGGATATCAATGATCGGCTTCATGCATAGCACAATATGGAGAAACTGACTAGGGATATCAATGATCGGCTTCATGCATTGCACAATATGGAGAAACTGACAAGGGATATCAATGGTCGGCTTCATGCATTGCACAATATGGAGAAACTGACTGGGGATATCAAGTATTTGCTTCACACATTGCAGAAACTCACATCTTCAATATGTGATTAACATTTATGTCGTGATACCTGGTTGCATCTTCCAGTTGTTAGAGACCATCCATAAAGCCATTCATCTTGTCTTTCATTCTACTTATCAGGCGAGAAATATCATTTTGTAATTTTGAGAAAACGGTCCCTTATGTACACATGTATGAATCGCATGTATTCAGGGGGAAATCTTGAAATCTTGGGAACCAAAGACAATTTTTCCAATTATCCGTTGTTCGAGACAAACGTGCTTCTGATACTATATCATACTGAATTGGGTTTAACGCCGTTTTGAACAGTATTTCATTTATATCACAGCGTGTCCGTAGTGTCTAGGGGGAAAGCCCGACGTGATGCAGGTCTCAGACGTTTAACACTCCGTTGAAACCGAGGAGCACGGGTATGTGATGACAAACCTAGAAACATAATCAGGGCGAACAGGGATTTGAATTCACGACCACACATGTAGGTTTATGGCATGCTAAAGAGACGCAACCCTGCACACCGAATTGCCGTGAAGAAGACGACTGGGCCAGCTCACAATTATTCCAGAGTGGTGAGGATGTATCAGGACATTGAATACATGTATGTTCATCATCTTAAACCATGATGATAAATCGTTTCTTTAATGTGGAAGTAAACACGGTTTCACTGTCCATGGACTTTACAGAGTGTAATTGTGAGATTATGTTGTGTATTAATGCTATTAAGTTCGAACTTGGCAATTGTTAGCTGCGTTCAGTTCTCTTTGAACCTATGCACTGACGCACGTTTCTTGTTGATCGATTTTCTCTGACACATGTACAACAAAACCACCGAGGATGAGTATAGTAGAATGATACAACACAAAGAAGAGAAGACCATTTTCTTGAGGAAACAGCGTTGCATACAACAAAAATTCAATTATAACAGTACATGTGTAGGAATTTCAGACATTAACATTTCCTGCCAAATACACATTTATTGTCAATAAAAGCGGCAAATCACTTCTCACATGCAAAACTATGTATGCATTCAGCCTTCAGAGAAGAGCGATCAATATATACAGTTTAGCGAGAATAACAGAACATACTATGTAATCAGAACTCTCTCTCTCTCTCTCCACACATGTTCTTTAAAATTGCAGTATGACACAGTGCCGATGCCATAACCTATCATATGGGAACCGAACCGCCAGGCTAGCGCAATGCAATTAGATGGCAAACACAACCATTTCACGCAAATTATTAAACAAATTCAATATATTGAAATCAGATTGTGTCGTCACGCAAAATACCGCGTGCTTCGCGAATGAGGCCAAATGTATTTAGCGAGAAAGGTTTTCGTACATGTATATGTACACCGTGGATACTTAAGACGATTTCTCAGCTTTGAATTTGATATTAACATTGAGGAGTTACTTTCTACCCGCGTTTGTCTATAAATCGAAATATGACTGATCTTAAAGATTACAAAAAACGCTTTTAAGTGGGACTGATAAGCGATAGCCACCTTGTTATAATTATTCAATTTCGATTGTATAACGTACAATAATTCGAAAATGATGTTTGTATATAGGTACATGTGAGCACATATATGAGCATGCACTGTGTGAGTAAGTTGGGTTTCATGCCGAGATGAACGGTAGACGTATTTTTAATATATCCCCGCCAGCTCTCTTGATATAGAAAAATTAGATACAAATGGTTATTGAAGTTTACTACTTTGACTAAATCCATGGGCTCAATCATCGATAATAATAATAATAATAATAATAATAATAATAATAATAATAATAATAATAATAATAATAATAAAAGCGACACAACCTTCAAAAATCTAAAAGGACCATTAGTGAGTCAAGTTCCATCCCCATGGGATTAATGGTTCTGCCCATCTCTCGGATCGGTTTCTCTCTGTGTATGAATCGGAATTTCTGCTCAGATTGGCAACGTCAAAACAAGTGAACTTGGCCGAAAAGTTCAACTTAAATTCAGGTGTATGAATTTTCTGTAGCCACTTCCCTTCCACTGAACTGGAATTATTCTCATTATTCTATGCGGGCATTCTTCTTTGAGCAAGTACTTGGATTCAATCAAGTTTAAAGCCGAGAGCGACTTTGACTATACGGAGGGAGGTCTTACTCCCAGGAAGACCTACAAAGAGATTTCACTTCTTCAAGTACGATTTTACCTTGTATCACCTTGCTCGTAGGTACCAATTATATACAGCATGTATTATTACTGTGTATCTAAGACGATGTCAGTTTATATAAGTCGGTTCACGACCTCGACCTCGGCCTTTGTGAGAGTGAAAGACCGTGCGTGTGTGTGCGTGCGTGCATGTGTGTGGGTGGGTGTGGATGTGCGTGCGTGCGTGCGTGCATGTGTGTTCAGGGGTGGTGTGGAAGGGAGGGGGTGGGGGGGGGGGGGGGGGGGGTGTTGGACGGTAAGTAATTAAGTAAGGAAAGCCGAATTACGTGGATCGATGCTCATGAAATCAATCACTGGATTGTCTGGTCCAGACTCGATTATTTACAGACCGACGTCATAAAGCTGGAATATTGCTGAGTGCGGCGTTAAACAACAAACCAATGATAGTGATTCATCAATACATGAGTTTGTTTCATTATGAATCATTTTGATAAATCTTATATGGAGGTTTCTTTTAAAAGCATCATAATTAAAAAAATCAGAAATAGTACACCATTCCAAGAGAAAAGAGGAAACCGAATGTCTGTCGTGTCAACATTCCATTTGTATTTCTTGGAATCGGTAAAGTAATGGACATGTTGTACACATCATTCAGAACGACGAATCTGTTCTGAACCTGATATGTAATATATAATATTATATACATGATGTAGAATGATCGAACCGAACACTTCTGACAGAGATTTTCTTAAGAAAATACAGTAAAAGTGTTTGACTTTAACGGACTAGGTTTCTTTCAATGCGCTGTCCTGTGACATTAGAAAGTTGTATATAGGTGGATATAATACTAATCTATAGATGTAAACCTATTTGATGATACATCTGTGTGTTTAATGTTGATTTTGACAGCCCGGGCCAAGTCGGACCCAACACAAACCAAACACATTTGATGGAGACTGATGTTGAGAATGGAGAGGGAAAAGGGCTTCACTTTGAACACCTTGTTTTCTTTAAATACCGCGATATGAGACACTATAAAGTGGTATATAGGTAGATATAATACCAGTCTATAGATGTAAATACAAATCAAATACGTATCACCTGTGTGTTTAAAGTTGATTTTGACAGCCCGGGCCAAGTCGGACCGAACACTTGCCAGTGAGACTATATATTGGGAGTATGGGGAGAAGAGGTCGACTTTAACCAACGTGTCTGCTTTAAATACGATGAACAGTGACATTATTAAGTGGTACTTACTTAGATATAGTACTATCCTATAAATGTAAACGCTATGCCGACAGATGGAAATTTGTATCAAGATAGCTAGAAGAATTTGATACGGTTCAAATCCTATTTCGTTCAACGATTGCTCTTTTACATCGACGCTTACACACAGCTCCACTTTATGGTTTTCAAGCGATTTACTCCGAATTACTTCTTTATGGTGCAAATGTTTGGGTGGTGATTGTTCATTAATGTCACGTGTGTATGTTGCATCAATGATATGTAGGTATGGTCGCCGATAATTGAGTAATTAGCCAATAAAACTTTGGCCCGTCTTTGCCCGGCCCGACTTTTAAGGCAATCCCATCGATCATTGTGGAAACAAAGCACCGGATATGGCTACGACATTATCAGGAACGATACATAGGGGATATATATAATACATAATGCCTGTTTCCTTGCCCTTTCCGTTTCAATTAAGAAGGGATATACCAGTGAGGTTCATTTGTGTTCGTCGTGTAGTAAGGAAGACTCATTAGATGTGAATATACACAATAGTAATCTGACGCTGGTCATTAATAATACGGGTGGTATATATATCTCATAAATAATTGGGTAGTTTGTTGTTTTGTTCGTCTGTTGGTTGGTTGAGCACACAGCAATATTTCAGCTATATGACGATGTTCTGTAAATAATCGAATCTAGACCAGAGAATCCAGTGATTAAAACCATAAGCATCGATCTATGCAATTAAGATACGAGGACATGCATCAATAAAGTCAGCCAGCCTGACCACCCGATCCCGTTTGTTGCTTCTTTAGATGAGCATGGGTTGTTGAAGACCAGTTCTAACCCGGATGCTTGGTAATTGAGTGTTTGTATGTTCCCCATGTGTGTAAATACTAGGTCTTTATCATATACACTCAAAAGTAGATATTCATGGCCACATACGCAGTATACAAGAAATATTTTAAAGCTAGAATTACCTCTGAAAACACTCATTACACATGAAAAATTGCGTTTGTTTTTAGGACCAGAAAGTGGTACATTGTTACCATGACACCTGACAAACAGGTGTTGCTGTTAGACACATATTCGAACAGTTGTGTAAGGTATGTGTAAACGGATTCATGGCAACAGAAAGATTCTTGGTAACGTTAAACCATTGCAACCTTCAACAAATTGAACAGTTTTAATATGAGATGACAGCCGTAAACGTAAGGGCTATAGCATCTGCTCAGATTAAGCTTGCCTATCAAAACAGGAGAGTGGAAAAGTGTTTTCACGCATAACATGTGTACATGTACAAAAAAGACCTCCCATCCTGTAGGTTTATGAGACGTCTATGGGGCGTAGTAAACGGTCTAGATAAGATGTATGGTAAAACTCCGCCCGAAAAGAATCATATATAATAATGCTTTGATAACTATACCCTTCTGTCGCTCATTCTGTCAATCAATGGTTTGCCTGATTCTGACTTGATTATAGTAAAAGCCCCGTCATATATACGTAGTTGGGTTTTTTTGGTTTTTTTATCGGGTTAATTCAACATGAACGCAGTCCTTCACTCATCCGATCTTGTATTCTGATATTATTCTGTCCGTATTATATTCTGTCTTTCCCACTACCCCGCCTGCCCTGATTCCGACATGAAATAATAAAAAGCTTTCGTATCTCGCGTTTACACACCGCTTTGGAAACTCATGCCTTGATGTGGTAAAACAAATACTACTACCATTGCACTCTCATTAAAAACAGGTCAGCTTTATTATCATTTTTAACTCTTAGACTAGTTATTTGTTTGCAAAGCAAAACGACTAGGACTAAAGACTGTTATCAAGTGTTCTAAACTGTAAAATTTCTTAAAATAGATAACACAGTTAGTGAAAAACATGTCTTTGGCCCACCCGGTCTCTATCTGGTTGAGTTTGGAGATGAGAAGTTCATAAAAATACGAATGACCTTAGAATGTGTACTGTACCTGTCCTGTCATTTCTATTCTTCTAAAGAATGTATAATTATCAAAAAAACATATGCACATGATCCACCTTTATGAAGATGAAGACTATTATACAACAAATATTGGCCTTATTCTTGTCTTTCCTCAAGAGTATCAGTTATATAATCGATAAATATGTCATTTAAAAGATCAGGTTTCGGCGACATTCTGATGTTATTTATTGTTTTGGATATCATACATTGCATGGTGTACATAGATTCCCGTCACCGAAACATAAACGAAGGAATGTAGCAAACGTGTTTTGTCCCGTAAAGGTCAGAGTTCACCAACTAAAAATAAGTGATAAATGCACGCTGTGGAAATATTTAAATACATGTGCACGGATATTTTGTTTTCGACAACTAGCATGGCATTTCGTCTGTTATGGTGATGATCGGAGCGCCGTAAGAAAGTCACTCACACAATATGTCCTAATATTTAAATAAGAGTCAGGGTCGGTGAGTAGCCTTGTGGTTAAAGAGTTCGCTCGTCACACAGAAGACCCTGGTTCGAATCCCTACTTGAGTACAATGTGTGAAACCCACTCCCCCAAGCGACGTAAAACGAATATCCCTCACTTGTTCCTATAGTAGTCCGAATAGAAGAAACATGACATATTGAACTCACAACGCTGGATGATGAATTAACGCCAGGGGTGATTCTCCTGTCTGCACTGAAGTGAAAAAATCAACTAACTGAAATTATAACGTTGAACCCTAAGGGGAAGACATATGCGTTGAATGGGCTCCTATAAACGTCTAAAATTGCTAAGATTACTTCACCAACCACCAGTGGAACAAGAGTTATGCAGGAATATCACTGTATCAGGAGCTCAAACAAAATGCAGGCAAATAATACACCTTACACCAGATGTTCGTGAAACGAGTTTAAATCCATAAAAAAAAGTTCTCTCTTAAGTATTTTAACGATGAAGAAATGCCAGATAAAGAAAGCGAGGCACGATCATATTTTTTTTTCTATTTCAGAGCACGCTAAAGAAATGTTATGTTTGAAAGTTTAAGCAGCTGCTACCAGGACACGTGTTTACGTGATACCATCATATGAAGTTAACCTAACAGTATAATCAGGATAATTAGGCAGTACTGTTACTCTCCCAGGAGCAGTATAATCAGTGGGCACCGTTATTAAAGGGACATTTAACTTACCATTTAATTAACAAAACAGGCAATGATATCATGAAAATAAATCATTATTATTTTGTATCTCAGCAAGTTGATAAATCGTTTATTGTGGTTGCAAGGTGATTCTTAATTTCGAAAAGTTGTTATTCCTTTCTAACAGATAAGGGTGAAAAATCAAATGAAAAACGGACGAGTAATAGTTCTAATATAGGAAATGAAGCTGAAATTGAACGAACTGGAATTCCAAGAAGAGGGTTCAGGCTTCGTGAAATGTCACTGCGTAACAGAAATAATTTCTCTCGAAATGATCAACATCCCTTTGATGTGACAAAAATGTCAAATTAGAACCTCCTTTTCACGACAAAAAGTTGAGACAGGTTATTTTGAAGGCTTATGAGTTGGTACCTGTAGACAACCATCTATCCAGCCGAGGGAAAGGGTCGATGATACTTAGAAGGAGTTTGCTTGGAAAAAAGAAGACTTTGTTTGACAGGTGGTGTTTATCGTAGGATGATGGTCGGAAGTTATGGAAGCTGTTTTGCCTGAGTTTATTGAAAGATTTCAAGCAGTGTGTGCATACCGATATGAGGACGTATTTGGATGAACAGACGGTAGATCAGTTACACCAGGCTGCAACCTTGGCAGATGATTACTCGGTTACTCATAAGCGTAATTTTAGGCAGTAACGTTTCTTGTACTCAGACAGGATTGGTCAGAGAAATTTCAGAAGAGGCCAGTTTGGTAGTTCAGGACCGGAACGGTCATCTACTTCTGTTAAGAGCGCTTCGAATACCAGCAAGTCGGAGAGTTCATTCCCCAGGAAACTGTTTACACCCAGTTGGTTCGAAATAGGATTCCGGTTTGTCGTCAGGTATTATATGTAGATATTGTTGCAAGTCAGGTCGAATAAAACACTCGAATAGCCCCTTTCTCGTCCTTATAAACATAGGTCGGTACAGCCAGCTTTCTAGAAACTGCCCCATCCCGAAACTTTTCGAACGATCAAGCCTGATGAATTACTCTCTCTCTGCCGCCGACAGCCCGTAAAATCTGACCATGACAACACTCGATATTGTACTAGCTCTTCAATCATTTGCTGCCACTGGCAATTAGCATTTAAAACAGTCTACCACCACATAAAAGTATGCTAACCCAAATGTAATGATATATGTTAGTCTAGCAGTCATCGATTCCTCTCAGTATACAGAATCAAAATCTAAGGATTGTAGGGATCCGATCTGAGATCACATAACGTAGAGAATCGAACCCTGTACTGAGTATAAGTATTCCCGGCGCCAACGTAAATATGGTATCATAACTATTCCGTGATTCATACTTATGCAATAGTCGGATTCGTACAATGGACTCTCCAGGCAGATATTTCTTGTGATTATGGAAAAACTTTTGGTGCTTTCAGTTATAACGATTATGGAAATGGTTTTGTCGCTATTTTTGCTACAATGCAGTTGGTGACATTCATATATCACTTTTATTATCGTGTTTAAAACAAACGGTATATCAGAATCACTAACTATTTTGAACTTTTAACAGTGTGTTATTGTAACGGAATACTGAGATAATAGGAAAGCGGATATCCCGGTGACCACGTCGATATCATGTGATGTACTAATATATATTTCTATATGTAGCTGAGGTGTTTGAAGTTAATGTGTGACGCCACATAGCTGGCAATGTGAAGCCAGCTGTGAGGATCGATATTCATCTGAAACATTCCGTCCTTTCTTTTGTTTATACAGACAGAACGCACACATATTATCCAGCGTATCATAAACTTGGCGTGAACGATAATCATTTCGTTATCACATTGAATATCAATGCGCTTTTTGCCGCTTGCCTGAATAAATCAAACCAAATGCACATTAAATTTCAAAAACACACAAGACGGTATTCTTTACAGCTTTAATATGCGAAGACAAGAAGAGTATTACATGTTACGAATTTGAATGAGTTATATTTCGTAAAACAGAGCATCGATCATCCATAAATATAAGCAACACAGGGGCATGTCCATCATTATATAAGAGATCTCGTCTTAAAAAGGAGAGTCCATTGTACGATTCCGACTATATCATGTGCATGTGTTTATGAATCGCTATCAAATAGTAATGATACCAGGTGGCCGCGAAAAGGTGAGCTCATCCTGCCCCGCCGGTGGCACCTATCACACAAACAGGCAAAGGCAAGTCAATTGTTCACCTAAACAATCACGGGAACATATGGTGGAAGTCAAAATAGAAAATTGCATCGGACGACATTTTTGTCACTGATACGTCAAATTCGGATTTGTCCTCCACAATGGTCATGTTTACCATAAACGTCATCCGTCTTAACATACATTATTGTGGATAGTTTTTTGTCACTGAAGTCATGAATATGCAACAAGATGGCGTTGAAACAAAGATTATGATGAACACATCAGGTCTTGTTGGAAATAGTGGAATACCTCACCAATGAAGCCTGAAGATATAAGACTTTACTTACTTTTCTCAATTTTTGGAAGTACGAATAGTTTTTAGGAACAGAAAGGTCTCTTTAGAAGAGTTTCGTATTTGAAAATATAATGAAATTAGTCACCAACAAGGTTACCCATAAACCTTTAATTTTATGTTGAATTCCTTAGACCGGTTATTATTTTCAAAAATTTGATCAGTTGCATTTTCTCTATTATTTCTAAATATCCAAACCCCTTTTTCGGAACAGCAGAGAAGAGCTGGAACAACCATCTCATCAAAAGCCTTCATATAATCCTTTAGTATTTGATGTCATGTTATCTCCAAAATTCCTTCCGACTTATATACCATTCATGTAAGGTTGGTTTGCGGGTGATATCTTCGTTAAACATCGATGGATTGTGATCGAACCTAATGGGCACACTTTTCAATTGATCTGAATTCACTCATGCGGCATGTGAGCGGTAAATGTTACTGTAACACTTAAAGACGGCAAAAAAGTGCAACTTTTATCGGTAACGTCCACACTGGTATCTGGACAGTCCTGAAATATATGGCCTGTGATGCAATTCGACAAGGCTGACCAGGACTGCTCAAAATTGATGGTCATCAGATTGATAAAACTTTGCACCGCCCTCCCCTTTCAAATATTCTGAATGAGCCTGTAAAATCTGTTGGTAGATAACTGAAAGGGATGAGACTCTTGTGAAAGAAATAGATACTGATGAATTAATTAAAAATTGCATGCATAACAAAACACATGGTCTGCATGTTCACAATTTATTGGCAAATGTCTTCTGAAATTTGCTGAGAAAACAATATGAGAAATGCTGGACTGCCTCGTTGATAACAACTGTGTGAAATTTGGGGGTAACATATTTTGGCAAGCATAAGGCGCCCCCTTTTGCATAAAGATGCAGTCATTTCGACTACATGACAAAGGGAAGACCTCAACTTTCCCTTTATGCCAAGCTATATTCAAGCAGTTCCAGCCTTTGGTGTCTACGTTACACAGCTTTAAAGGTACGATTCATGTTTCTTCAGAGGAAAAATATTTATTCAAAGAACGTCATGCGCGGACGTCTCTTGCTCATACGATGTTTGATCAGGGTTACAACATTCAAGGCCTCAGTTATACTTTTAAAAAGTGTTATGATGGACATATGTTTGACATTCCCAAATCAGTGACCAAAATGGTGACCGATACAATTCCTTATTTTGACTTGTACCATAGGTTCCCGTGTATTTTAGGCGAATAAGTGATTGACTTGCCCTTGCATGTGTTTGTGACGGGTGCTTTATCTTGGACAGGATACGTCCACATTTACGCGAATACCTGATATCATCACAATTTGATAGTGATTCACGCATGCTTAGGATACAGACGGAATCCTAAAATGGACTCATAGAGGTTTGTATGATTATGGAAATGGTTCTTGTCTATTGTTTATTATTGCTGTCATTGTATATTGCTAATTGTGTTATTTATTTCGTAATGTAAATAGAAATTCACATCTTCACAATTTTCAATTCCACTTAAACTGTATTGTTAGAACAGTTCGTGATGTAACAAAATATTTCATTTTCCTGTCGTGTCGACTTTATATTATGTTATCCAGGTAATACAGTACATGTAGTTACTTTAATTCTCCATATGGAAACATGTCTCGCATAATTTTGTCCTTCAGCTGAATTGGGATTTTTAAGCTAACAGCGTTTGAAGTAACAAAAAGTAATCGAGGTTCTGTTTGACATGGAATACGTGTGTCAATAGCTATCTGACAAATAGTATTCCTCTGAGAATACGTGTTTAATGTAATAAAAATAGCTTGTTTGACATTTTAACGTCGTATTTGCTACACAAAAGTCCTAATCACGTGAATTGTTGACAAAATCTATCATCCAATCATTCACAACATACATTTAGGCATATGAAAGTGAATACAAGTGAGTTATGGAAATAAAGACAACAAAATAAAAAAATTATTTTGTATATTCAGTGTCTGTGATTGATTAGTTAGTTACTAATGTAATTGGTTTCTGGTTCAAGCCTTCCATAAGGGTGTAAAGTTTAAAAAAATGGCTGGTAAGATAATTACTCCAAAGGAAATTCATTAGTTACTTTACGAGCAAAAAATAGTGTTAACTTCATTACTCAGTTGAAAACCTGTACTTGTAGGCTAACTATTTTAGAAAGAAATAGAATAGAACTTTAAATACACAGAAACGAAGAAAATGGTGAGCGTTGATTTCAGGTTTTATTTCGTATTTGATTCCATCACGTCCACTGGTCGGAATAACATTGATTCCCTCACGATTTAAGCATGCTCTTCGTACGTAATATTTCCAGATGATCAGAGTGTGAGGACTTGTTTCTATTGAGAAGGTAAGTAACGGATCAAGTCAATGTCAAGTCAGCTTTGTGGGCTTTTAGAGCTCTGAGTCTGTTTCCTGTAACTCGTCAAACCATCAAGATATAATCTCCTGATCGCATGACAGAAACACGGACCAAATGATACGGAAATGAAACATGTAATGATTTGAAGCTAAAAATAAAAAAGGCCAGAGAATGCCGATGCCTCATCCAAAAGGAACATCTCCATGTCAGCCTGATCAAAGTAGGTTGAATGTTTTAATATAAGAAAATATAAATCGTCAACGCCAGAGAAAACCAGTGACGACAACAAGCTCTCGCGAAATGACAAGCATGTCCTGTCCTACCACACATGCAAAGGCAAGTCAATTGTTCACCTGAAAAGAAAACATAGGAAGATATGGTACATACCAGTCAAAGTTGGGGATTGCGTCGGACATAATTTTTTGCACTGCTGCGTCAAATTTGGAAATGTTATCCACATGTCTACCAAAAAAAATCTAAAAACTCTACTGAGGCCCTGAATGTTGTAATCCTGATACCAGAGATCATGAGAATGGCATGACAAATTTAACGAAGAAAAATTCTGGTGTTCTTTAACTTCTCTTGGGTAGTACATACAATTCTCAGTTTTTCATTGAAAATTGTTCTCTGCCGAAATTTGACTAAACCTAAGCTGTTTATATGTCACTACACATACATTTACATGGTTGGTGCACGGGCTTACGGCGGCATTCTTTGTGTATGTGCCAAAAGGTTACATGGTGTAGAATGTCGAAAGGATATTTTAGTAAATGACAGCGTCAAGCGTCCTATTGTCGTTATGGCTAACTAACATCAGAAGAGGCATACGGTATTAGAGTAACGAAGAGGTCCCAACATCAGAGCATCGATGATATTTTGATCAGATTGCAAATAAGATTTGAATTGAAATGTTGTCGATTGAGTTTGTGCGGAAAGGGTGCGACCTGAATAATTAAAGAATCAACACCAATAGCTCTTTGAGTGATATGTCAGACATTTTGCTGATACTTTATAGTGGTGTGAGACAGGGGACACAATGATAGCTCAGGTTTCAATTCACAAATGGTTAGAATGTGTGCGGCACTGACCTGCCTAAATATAGCATAAACATCCAGCGAAAACGAGACGAAATCAACATTAACAAGTGCGTAATGTACTGTGCGGACAGGCTGACATCTATTAGAGACGGAGCGATACAAGTATCTAACAATCTCTCATTCATTATAATAAACTTTTTTCACTTACTAGAAAGGACAGGAAACACTTATGATTATGTTTTCGTGATAACAACCACGAAAATAGCAACTAAGGCCTGGCATAAGTCAAAATATTTTCTTCGATATTGTTCCTCCAGGACAACAGCCATGTATCCTATTGTGTTGCAGTTACATCATTTGGCTAAATTTACTTCCATGTCCTTCATGTTTTGAAGGAATGTTAACAATATTTGATTCAATGTTTATACATTCCAAATAACCTATTGTACAAGTCAGGAAATGATTAGAGGTTATAGAATTTGATTCAGTTCAGTGAATGCGGAAATTAGCATTGCTAATTCATGTTAAGAGTTGTGGCCTACTTTGTGATATGTCTGGAGCTGGTCACATGCATCCATTGTGGCTATCCCTTTACAGGAAAAAATTATCCTTGTACAATTTTATGTAGCTAGATGAACGTATCTTAAGTGATTTAAGGATTAGATACCCAATTTATTTCAACCATACGAAATATGTGTACCTACGTTAATGTTTGTGCTTTGCTTCTAACAGAAACAAATATTCTTCAATGACTGATTAAATGCACATGGAATTTTGGGGGTATTTATCATTACATTTGAAGATTATCTTCGATAATTGGTTTGTATACAGTGTTTATGTACAACTTTCTTCTTTTATTTATTTCGACGATCATACAAGGCTATCGCTATAGTTGATTTCTCAAATAGGAAGTTTCCCAGAAATTAAATAATCACATATTACTGTTAGCAAAAGTCATATTCATATATCAAGTATTAAAGGAGTAAAAGCCAAATGTTGAACGCTGAAAATTTGGTGAAGGTGTCAAAATAGAAAGTGGTTCGCCTCCGGGTTCAGTTAACTAGCCGTTAAATATATGTTGATAGATATGGCTTGATGGGGTTTAATAAATCACGATAACGTATATGAAGACTAGTGATGGAAAATGAAGTTTAAGAATACGTAATATATACTCACACGCAAAAGAAACGCAAGTGGTTTTAAGCAAATAGGTAACAAACACGGAACCATAAATAGATACGAGTTTTAGCATGTAGTGAAGCCTGATGGTGTTATCAATATTTGTGGTTGCATTTGGGAAGCCCCGAGTAAAAACGCAACATAAAAAACGAATCGCCAAAACGCACCATTTCAATGGATATGTGGGTATCATGCACCTATTTCTCGCGAAATCGAAAATGCACGAACTGTCACGAACTGTAGTGGGTATAAAACTGTGGCCGGTTCTTGGACCTACCACTCCTTGGTCAACAATGCCACGCCTTACTCAAATTCAGAGAAACCAGGCTATCGGACGTTTGGAAGCTGGAGAGTCTGTCCAAGATGTTGCCCGTCATTTCAACGTTAACATAACCACAATTTACCGTCTCCTGCATCGATACAATGCTACACAGACCACAGATGACCTTCCTCGGAGCGGTCGTCGACCTAGGGTCACCACACCTCGACAAGATCGGCAGATGACCCGTCAACACCAGCGACATCCGTTCCTACCTGCAAGTGAAAATGCTCGACAGACCATAGGAACACATAATCGACACATTAGCCGGGACACTGTGATCCAACGTCTCCGTTCCAGCAACCTCAGATGTCGCCGACCAGCACGTCGTCCTGTTCTCCAACCACGGCATCGACAAGCACGACTTTAGTGGGCACAGGGTCATCACAATTGGCGTGGAGGCGTGTCATCTTCTCTGATGAAAGTCGCTTTTGTGTCTCCCATGCAGACTGAAGAGTCAGAATTTGGCGGCGTTGAGGTGATGGTTTCGCTGACAGAAACGTTGAGGTAAGGGATCCATGGGGTGGACCTAGCGTCATATGGGCAGGGATTGGACTTAATGCGAGACTTGGACCCATGTGCTTTCTGAATGTTGGTTAAGGTCGGGGACACGGCGTCACTGCTCAGCGGTATATCGACCAAGTGATCAGACCCCACGTTGTTCCATTTCTTGCACAACATCAACAACACATTTTCCAGCAGGACAACGCTCATCCCCATGTTGTCAGAACTACAATGGCCTTTCTGCAACAACACAACATCCGTGTTCTACCGTGGCCAGCCCTCAGCCCTGATCTGCACCCCATCGAACACTTGTGGGATGAGGTTCAAAGGCGTCTGCACAATGTGCGCCCAGTCCCTACAACTGACGATGAACTACGCACAGCTGCTTTGGGTGTGTGCAGGAGGATTCCTAGGGCCTTCACAAATCGTCTGATCCACTCAATGTACAGGAAATGTGTGGCAGTGATCAATGCTAATGGTGGTCACACCAGGTATTTACTGACATTTTGGGTATTGACCCGAAACTGTGTAGGCCCTCAACATTTGAAAAAAACAATTATGTCATCTGCCTTTTAATCCATTAAACTGTCTTCAGTCAATTTTTTGTCAATCTTGCCCTATTAGAATTTCTGTCTTTACTGTTGAAAATAAATAACATGTATACTGCATACTCGACTTGCGTTTCTTTTGCGTGTGAGTATATTTATTAGTAGCTAACAGCTGAATACATCCTGTCTCAGGTCTCATGGCAATTAGACGTTGTCGGAACTATGTGGTAATATGGTAGTATGATAATCTGACAAGAAACATATGTCTACGAACCCGATAGCTATTCCTTGACGATCCAGATATCCCAGATTTATTTATATACGAATATTAAGGTTGCAAACATGAGTTACAGATGTTCACAATGGTGTCTCTATTGACGCCCACTAGTGCAGTCCTGGTGATTACTTGTCGCCTAATGAGGTGATTACAATTTATGCGCTGGCTGCCTGTGTCTCATCGTATACTGGCGGCGTGGAACATTGCCGTGCTGGACCAAACTAACTGGTATCCGTTCAGGCAATATGTCTAAATATTCAAACTGAGCGTTGGTCAGCTTTCAGAAACTAAACCCGCATTTGTAATTTCGCGTTCCTTGTTCATTTGACATCACTAATGCGTATGGTATAATGATCGATGCAGTATTAGACCAGGGCTTTACATATGACACAATAAAAATGAAATCATTAGCGTGGTTAAATTGTCAAATTGATTGCAATCGGAAGTGACAAAGCTAAAACTAATGGCAAAATGATTTAGGAAATTACAAAAGACACATGTACAGCATGTTGCGTGTGTAGGAGAATTTCTATATTGTATACATCAAGGTAAAACTTAATAACGATTGAATCTGCTCAAGGCATCTACGTTCTGCATATACAGCGAATCCACTTGAACTTAGACACCATTACACGGCTGCCGTTCAAGTCGATGTAAATAAAAGCGACAAAACCCTTTCCATATTCAGAATAGTGATGATAGAAGGTGTTGGTGAAAGGGTGAGACTATCCTTGCCCATTGGATTCATTAGTCACAAACACATGCAAAGGCTAGTCACTTATTCACCTGAAAATAGCACCAAATGGGAAATTGTACCGGACACGTAAATTCTGCCAGACTTCATATCAACAGTATGTCCTAACGATCTTCCATTTTTCCAATGTCCCCAAGTACATGTACTTACGAGCAACATTCGCTCCGCGTTACTTGATCGAAATTGTATGGTTTTATATTCCACATCATTAGAGACACTAGGCGACGCTTTGTACAATGCTTCATTTCCCGTTGTTTGCCATTGTTGCTCGAGTGAGCACCAGACGCCTTAAGTATGATGTCAAGTCGAAGTTACAGGCTTCATCCTGGCTACAGGGGTTTAATAAGGTCATTTCCATTATTCGTCAAGATTAAGAGGTTTATGTATACAATAATGACATTTTTATCGAAAGAATTTATGTGAAGAATCAGTCTCAACAAAAAGAGACAAAAATATGTTTGGATAGATTGTTTGAATGTGCAAACGAAACATCTTCTTAACGACGTAATAAAATGAATATCAGCCTGTATCATTCCTTAAAACAAAGAGACAATGATAAGATATTTCGCGTTAGGTATTTGTAATACCGACTTGATATCGCTACAAGAGTCGTACATACGTCAGCCTTGTACATGTTCAAAACTATATTTGATTTATAGCTTTTAATTATATAGATGCATGCACGTCACAAACATGTAAGAATAATAGCAGATGTACTTGCCTAGGAAACATTGTTCTGAAATAAAACTAATTCCCATCAATGTCCGTGTGCTATGTCTAACTCATGTTTGATGAATATGTTTATGAGAATTGTTCGTTTCGAAAAACAATCACACGATAAGACGTTTGATGTTGAAATTGTCAGTGAACGGATATTACATGTATATTGCCAGACTGTCTGGACTGACAACAGTGTTTACAGATTCAAAGCATACAGAGAGCTAAAGATATAGTGAAATAAATCGATTTGCTGTTACTTTCTTAAGATAAGATCGATGACACGATATCTGTCATGCTAATATATTATTGTTATGGCCTCTTCTCATGAAGCCGTTTGAACTGAAAGAACAAAAGGGTTTGAAAACGATAAACAGACCATAACAATGTTGTACATGAACATTGACATTAGTTTTTCTTAATGTATGCATACATATCCATTGTTAACTGTTTACCCTTTACATTGTTTATTCAAATATTTTCTCTATTAATGATCATCACATTTACATTTGTCTTTAAGGGAAAACAGACACGGCTGCAAAAGGATGAGTGAGTGAGTATGGTTTTACGCCGCTTTGTACCATGTCGGGAATCGAACCCTGGTCTTCGGCGTAACGAGTGTACGCTTCAACCACTAGGCTACCCGACCGCCCCTGCACAAGGATTAACTATAACTACAGCGTCTTTGTGTTCCTCACAAATCGTAGCACTAGAGACAATAACTATACGTTGAATTACTTTAGAACAGAGGGACCATCGACATTTCGTTTGGTAATACATGAGCGATGCAATGATGCAGAGATGCGATAGAACGATGGAACTCGGCGATGGAACGATGGAGCGATGCAAATTGTGCAAATCCCTTAATTGTAATTATAAAATAAGTTTTCGTTGGTAATAAGTTGATCCAAGATTGTGCTATATCTCTTCGGTAGACATTAGTATCATGTTCTCGTGTTGTTTTCAGGTGCAAAATTGACTTACCCGTGCATGTGTTTGTGACTGCTGAAGCAGGATACTCTCATCGTTTCTCGAACACCTGGTATCATCACGATTTGAAAGTGATTCCCCTGCTTATTATATAATCGGAATCGTGCAGTCCACTCTCCTTGAAGATTTCTTATGATTATAGGAATGTTTTTGTCGCTATTCTTTATATTTTTAGATTCATGTTTAATTATTTAGAGCGACGAAACAATTTCCACAAAATAGTATGCCAAACCGAGCATTGCGATTAGTTCATTGTTGACACATGCAGGTGCCGTGAGACGCAATGTAATGTATGACGGACGTTACGTAGATGTATAAAAGGAGCTGTAATACATAACAGATTCCTCCAACACCTATATATAAAGTTGTCCAGTTTGCCTTGACGTTGACTCAAAAAATTATCACAATCTGGTTTGCAGATGGTTCGTGTGAGGCGTCTGGTCACACGAGCAGATACTGCAAGAGAATAGGACAACTTACTTTGGTTAGTTAGAACAAAGGCACATCTCACTGGCCACCGTCACAGTTCACACATACACCATGTCTTCTTTACATGGAAATGATGCGGGTTGTGTAACAACTACCCATTATATCCATCTGTGTTATGTTTTACTAGTTTTATTGATTTTCAGGGGAAAATATCTCGTTTGTTTAATACTTAGGGTGTGTGTCGCTGTGCCAGCTGTGCCCCAATTATCAACCATTCTCATATGTACAGATCCGCTTGATCCAAAATCACGATTCTCACAGATATCACCTCCTTCGATATTAAACATGCAGCACCTATGACGAAATGCATGTACAAGTGAACGTTTGAACAGTAATTCAGACATTCAGACATATCACAGGATGTTAGCATAATGTCTGATGAAAGTGAAATGCCTTCTTAAATGTCCAAGCACGGGTATTGTACTGACAAACCGAAAATAATAATCGGGGCGAATGTAGCCTTTCAACCAGAGACCATTGAAATATCTACACCGCGATACCCCCTCTATCCTTTGGACAAAGAATGTAATACGTTAAGACACATGCAGGATTAATATAGCCAGAGCTTTCATATTATCAAGAATATTGTTATCTCCACCTCTACAACAATCTATATTTTTCAACGTCGAAAGCCATGATTGTATACTAATGTCTAAGTGATACCATAATACTGACTGTGTAAAAGTATACAGCTGTTAAATGGATCTCTCTTAAATAACATAGTGATATGTATTTACAAGCTACAGATTCCAGATACATAACTTTTACTTTGAAATTCATAAATAGCCTCTTTCTGTCATAGTGATTGCGTTTGCTTAATACTTGCGGTGTGTGCACCATGCAGCAGCTGTGCACACAACTAGATAATCTACATTCGACATGAAGTTCATGATTATATACTGAGTGCTTGTTCGAATTGTTAATTGTCATGAGTGGACAACACTGAACTTAAAATAGGTCACAACAAAGGTACTTTGTCCAACATAAGGCTGAAGCAGGATACGCTCACCTTTTCACGAACACAATGTATCATCAAGGTGAAGACAGGCATAAAAAGATCGAGCCACCAATAATGTCGCTTAAGATACTGTAGTAGTAGTAGTAGTAGCAGCAGCAGCAGCAGCACCAGCAGCAGCAGCAGCAGTATTCACTTCACATGCTAAAGATTAATAAATGTCGGTCTCTTTCATTTTTTTATATTAATAATAAGTAAAATATAATAATGTTTGTTAACTACTCTACGACCTTGTGTCAGTTAACTTTAGCCAAACAAGATACTCGTAATAACACGTAACGTTACATCTCTCAAGAATTGTAGTTGCATATTTGTTTTGATACTTCAAATGACTGTTATCAAGATGTAATTGAATGTGATCATGAATGTCGCTCACAGAAATACGTACGTCAATACCCCACCTAAACCAATATGGTCACAATCCAACTGATGGAAAGTAATCCATTCACTCTGAATGAATCAATCATATCATAAATGATGGATAGCAGTTCTAGGCACTATACTCTGCGAAAAAAAAGAAAAGTAATTTTATATGTACATTTTATATATCATGTAAAAGATACACAGATGACAATCGATTGTTCAAAAGTTGTCATTGACCTAGGCTCCATATGGTACACATTGAACAGTAGATTTTCGAGGTGTAGATTATCTGTTCTCAATATCTTAAATGGTCACCATACGAGTCCCAAAACTGACTGGCATCGTTGTCCCATGAAAGAAATAAGATCCCAAATTGTGGCCTGGGGAATGTTCACCCACTCTCCCTGCAGTGTTTGTGCCCACTTTCGGAGGTCCTGTGGTGTGTTACTGACGTGCTCGCAGTCGTTGATCCAGTGCATCCCATAAATGTTCGATTGGCTCTAAATCTGGAGACCTGGAGGGCCATGGTAGGATCTGGATGTTGTGATTCATGGAAAGTCTGTTGTCAGTCCCCAGAATTTGCACCAAGTATGTTCTACCAATGTAACAGATGGATGCCCACATCATCACACTACCACCACCAAATCTGTCCACTTCCCTGCGACGCCCGTAAACACGGCGCCGACCATCCGCACGGCGAAGTATAACACGTAACTCGTCACTATACCAAACTTGTTTCCATCGCAGTTGTGGCCAACATCTATGACCTTGACACCATTGACGTCACAGGTCCGTCATGACCCCTCGAACTGGTCATCTTTTTCGAATACCTTCAGTGCGTAAACGGTTCCTCAGTGTGTAGACTGATATCCTACGCAATCCTGGTATTGACGTAGTAGTAGAGGTGGCCGTGGTGGTTCTTTCACGTGAGTGACGTAGCCGTATGACTCTGATCTCTGCTCTAGTAGTGATACGTGGTCGACCGGATCTGGGAAGGTCACGTGTTGTCTCGTGTGTCTGATAACGGCACAGTCTTGTAATTGTGCTTGTTGCTACGTGGAAAAACCTGGCAACGGCCAATGAGGATTCTCCTGTTTGACAGTCGGCCGATGACGTAGTTGCTTTGGACTTCCGTCAGTGCTGGCATGTTTTCTCTGTTCACTTGCTACAAGATTGTGACAGCAGGCAAAAGACAACCCAACGTGTATATAAGCAGCAAGTGATGTTGCACGTGCATGTCATTTTGGTGTGTTTCGGCGCCAGGATCTGGCCTGGTTCTGTTTTTGCGATTTTCCCATCTTTTTACCAAATTGAAGTACCCCATTCTTCCCATAGAAATTAATCCCAATCAATGCAGAAATGACCAATTCATTTTTGGGTATTAATTTTGGATCACTCAGATATTTAGGATTTCACTACTTTTGCGGGTTATTTTGTAGAGTATATGTCAAGTGATATTTTAAACAAAATGTTTGCAATGTAAATGTGCCTTCTGTATATGTGACTGTCTTATTCAATTCCCCATACACATTTACATCAAGGTACATATCTAAAGAAACAGCTTTCCAGCCACTTGGGGATTTCCACAGGCTACCCTCATTTCGTGGACGTCACCTATAATTATGATTATAAATTAACATATACGGCAGCCCGGCCACTGCTACCACTCACTCGTAATTACACGTCTACCCCGTGATGAGTGCTCAGCTTTGTGCGGTGTCCGTATTTGGTAGAGAAGGAATTAGTCGATAGTGTGATCCATTCAAGGGGCTTGATACTGTCACTCGTGGAGGGAAAGGACAGCGTATCTGCGAACCACATCCGATATCATATTTCAAGGAGCAAAACGTTTCATACTGTTCATAGTGTGCATGAAATGGCATTGATTTGCCACACTCTCAACCATGATTGGTTCTATCGATACATGTTTTGGTATCCAGTGACAATTGAAACTGGTTTGTCGTGATGGGGGATTTAATGAAAGGATAATGAATTAGGATATAGCAGAAGCAATAATAGCCGCATGAATTATGATAGGGCCATTTAACGTTCAAGGCGTATCCCGAAGAAAGTGCTTTATATTTACATTGCCCTCCATATGAAAGGAACGAAAAGGAACGAAAATGATGTGCCCAAACTTTGCGAGCATGTTGAGGGTCGTTAACAAAGGCCTCCAAGACCACAATATTACTGCTCCTTCTTCAATCACCTGATGAAGGAGCAAGAAGTAGCTCTGAAACGTCGTACAAGGAATAAGAAGAGTTGCTATATATAAAAAAGTGTCATGTATTAATGTTCTCCCAACTTCGAAATGCCTATCAAAGACTTAATTCATAACATGGCATGATGGTTTTGAAAACTACGATTAAAACTAAATAATTAGTTATTCATCGTCAGCTTCATTTGGGTAGTCAGGCAGTCAGAACATGTTGAGACAAATTCCGAGGCTGGCATTTATCCTATAAAAACAAGTTATGAATAATATTTACATATAAATGATTATAATAATTTTCTGAAGTTAAGAATTGTTGATAGATTATTACGAATCGACATTACTTTTGACTTGTGAACTCTCTTTAACTTATGTAAGTATTTTTAGTGCTGACATGTTCGTAAATATCCATTAAAGAGCCAAATCCCTTCAACCGATTTACCCACCTGAACTAGATATAAAGGACACCAGTGGAACCGCCTCATCAGTTTCATATTTAGATCTATGCATAAAGATTCAGAGTGACAAAACACTGTCCATAAGACTGTGTGACAAGAGGGGTGACTTCTCTTTCCAAAAGTCAACTTTCCCTTCATGTCCAGTAATATTCCTGCAGCTCCAGCCCTTCTGTGCAAGACTTGACACTCTTTGACATCTTGGTGGAAAGAGCGTCCTACAGCTCTTGCTAAGAAGCTTTTTGACCAAGGTTTCAACATTTAAAGCCTCAGTAAGCTTTCAAACACTTTAATGGTAGACATGTGGAGGACATTTCCAAATTTGACGCATCAGTGACAAGAATGATGTCCGATGCAATTCGCTATTTTGACCTGCCTTTGCAGGTGTTTGTGACGGATGCCTCCGGTGGGACAGGATGCGCATACTTTTTCTCGAATACCTGGTAGCATAACTATTTGATAGTGATTCATAAACATGTTCATGATAAAGTCGGATTTGTGCGATATTTCTTATGAATATAGAAAAAGGGTTTGTCGCTTTTATTGTCATGTCTTTGGTTACAAACTGCTTAAGTAAACTAAACCACAGATTATTCGAGTTATCATTCGATTCAGGATCCTGACATCAACTAACTGGCAACAACATTTGTTGGATTTACCTGCAATGACAATTTTGTTAAGTTCCGCCTGGTGCCCTTTTGAGCACTCGTATTATTAGCCGCCCCAGGATTAACATAGTCTGGATCACTTGATATTTTATTATCTGCTACAGCCCACTTTTGTGTTGTTTTTGTTGTAATGTGGCAGTTAATTCTCAATGGAATACATTGCGACAGGGAAATTTAATCAGGGGATCAGTTTCACGATTTTTATACAAATGAAATCGATTACTCAGAAATTGACTCTGAAACAAAAACGACAAATCAGACACAATTGATAACAACAAATAGAACCAATAGAAGTAATGTTCTGCGTATGAAGAAGAGAGCCGATACTTTTGTCGCTCACCTATGTCTAAATGGATGCGCATATTGATCCGATAAGGCATATGACCGACAACTTACAAGGGTGTACATTTGTCTGTACAATTAAACTAATTGGATCGATATTACCAAAGTGACACATAGTCTGACTGCGATCAATGTTAGGAAATAGCAACACGGATTAATCTTAACGCTATTACAAAAGCGATGATGTCGGTTTAAGGAGCTGTTTGGAAAGGTGGTCATATATCACTGTCATCCAATTACTTAATTATCTCTAATAAGCTTCATTTGAGAGTAAACGCGATGCTAATAACTGCCTTTAAGGATAACGGTAAGCGAAAGACATTGTTATTAATTTTATTTGTCAGTTTTAGATATCTGGACTCTGCTTCTTCCGTGACAGATATTCTACAAAACTTTCAGTAATTCCAGATTCACAAATGAAATTCGACATAATTACCGTCTATGTCAAAATCAGTTCTATGTACATATGCATGAATATACATGAATATGCATGTGCTTATGGGGAATTATTGGTATACACAGCGGGCAATTATGTCCAAATGGTAACCCAGTGACGACTTTATTCAGGATTTTCTGACACATATTGGTTGCATATTCCAAAGAAAAAAGGATTGCTATTGTTAAATATGATTTAAAACTAATCCATTTTCTTAACCCTCTCACAATATAATACTTACAGGAAACTAAGACTAATTATTTTATCCCGGAATATATATACTACTCAAAAGAAGTTAAAGAACACCCAATTTGTTCACATGACTACAGTTAATTTGTCATGGCTGGTGCGTATTGCAACACACTGCCTTCCAAATAGGGGTGTTCTTTAACTTCTTTTGAGTAGTATAGATAAGAGTGAGTGTGTTTCAGTTACATCACAAAGTATCAGTTTCATATGAAAGGAAAGAGCAATGTGAATGCCAACTATTGTGAAACTCACGAGCACAAAAATGGTGCTGGTAAATACTGAAATATATTCAAGGCGCTTTCAGGATTCGAGCAAACGATCATATGATCCCTTGCACGCCTAAAGGACGTAATTCAGCCAACTGTCGGCGCCTTAGACAACTAGGCAGCCATTAATGCTACTGCCCCCTTTACTGATTTGTGTTACCTGTGTCATCAAATGGTCATCTCTTTAGGTTTGACAGAAAAGATGATACTTGCTGTTAACAGGATCCCTGTGTCCAATTAACGACCCATAGAACATTACAAGAGTGAGTGAGTGAGTGAGTTAGGTTTAACACCTCTTTAAACAGTATTCCAGTTATATCAATTTTTGATAAAATCTGAAAAGATGTCCATTCATCTTTTGTACGGGATTCCAAACCCTCTTAAAATTCAGTACACAGTGAGATCTATTGCTGAGTTCATCAAATGTACTACCAAATCTCTGTCTCAAAGATAATCGTTAATACAAGCAACCCATGCTTGCCGTAAAAGGCGACTATGCGTGTCGTAAGAGGCGACTAATGGAATCGGGGGGTCAGGCTCGCTGACTTGGTTGATGCATGTCATCGTGTCCCAGTATGCGTGGATCGATGCTAATGATGTCAATCACTGGATTATCTGGTCCAGACGCGACTATTTACAGACCGTCGTCATATGGCTGGAATATTGCTGTGTGCGGCGTTAAACAACAAATAAACAAACAAACAATACAATCAAGGATATATTCACATAAAGTATTTGAAACAAGTAAGGAAAGGAAACTGAAAGGATTTGCTTCAAATTGTGCAAGCTCAGAATGATAAGTTAAACAAAGATCGTTTATGTCAACATAATTGATTTATAAATTTTGTTCTCCACTGTCCCATGCGACAAAGTTTAGAAAAAAACCTTCGTTCCTTGATCCATGGCGCATTTTTCACAAACCGTGGTGACCCTAGATATGATTACATCTATATTTTCAAAAGGTCATGACAATATGTGTCAAACATGAAAAAAATGTCACCTGAGTGAGTGATCGAGTGAGTTGGGTTTAACGCCGCTTTTAACAGTATTCCAGTTATATCACAGCGTGTCATCTTAATGTCGGAGGAAAGCCCGACGTGATGCAGGTCTCAGACGTTTACCACTTCGGTGAAACCCACGAGCAACCTGACAAGGTTCAGTTACAAATCGACTTTATTCTTCAGGGAGTGTTACTGCGTGTGTCAGTGTAATGTAGATCTATGTCGGGGAGTATGGGACTGCGTGTGTAAGTGTAATGTAGATCTGTGTCAGGGAGTATGGGACTGCGTGTGTCAGTGTAATGTAGATCTGTGTCAGGGAGTATGGGACTGCGTGAGTCAGAGTAATGTAGATTTGAGTCAGGGAGTATGGGACTTCGTGTGTCAGTGTAATGTAGATTTGAGTCAGGGAGTATGGGACTGCGTGTGTCAGTGTAATGTAGATCCATGTAAGGGATTATGGGACTGCGTGTGTCAGTGTAATGTAGATTTGAGTCAGGGAGTATGGGACTGCGTGTGTCAGTGAAATGTAGATCTATGCCAGGAGTATGGGACTGCGTGTGTCAGTGTAATGTAGATCTGTGTCAGGATGTAGATCTGTGTCAGGAAGTATGGGACTGCGTGTGTCAGAGTAATGTAGATCTGTGTCAGTGAGAATGGGACTGCGTGTGTCACTGTAATGTAGATCTGTGTCAGGGAGTATGGGACTGCGTGTGTCAGTGTAATGTAGATCTGTGTCAGTGAGAATGGGACTGCGTGTGTCACTGTAATGTAGATCTGTGTCAGGGAGTATGGGACTGCGTGTGTCAGTGTAATGTAGATCCATGTAAGGGAGTATGGGACTGAGTGTGTCAGTGTAATGTAGATCTGTGTCAGGAAGTATGGGACTGCGTGTGTCAGTGTAATGTAGATCTGTGTCAGTGAGAATGGGACTGCGTGTGTCACTGTAATGTAGATCTGTGTCAGGGAGTATGGGACTGCGTGTGTCACTGTAATGTAGATCTGTGTCAGGGAGTATGGGACTGCGTGTGTCAGTGTAATGTAGATCCATGTAAGGGAGTATGGGACTGAGTGTGTCAGTGTAATGTAGATCTGTGTCAGGGAGTATGGGACTGCGTGTGTCAGTGTAATGTAGATCCATGTAAGGGAGTATGGGACTGCGTGTGTCAGTGTAATGTAGATCTGTGTCAGGGAGAATGGGACTGCGTGTGTCAGTGTAATGTAGATCCATGTAAGGGAGTATGGAACTCTCTGTGTGTGTGTGTGTGTGTGTGTGTGTGTGTGTGTGTGTGTGTGTGTGTGTGTGTGTGTGTGTGTGTGTGTGTGTGTTGTGTGTGTGTGTATATACATCGTATTGAATATGGTTATATGTAGTCATGCTGTGAACGTTACTGCCTTGGATTGGCGAAACAAGTAAATTCCGGCCCTGTGATCTAGCCAGCGTTAGGCAGGTGTGTACTAACAGTGATATGATGTATTGGTTGTGGGTGGGACGCATTGTCAAACAAAAACGTAAGTCAGCTGGTGTCCATATGTATGGGAATGATTGATAAGCTGAACGAACTGCAGCTAGGTAGAGGATCTTCTAAATCAGAAACATTCTCGCGAAGGAACCTTGCAGCAAGTCGACACCCTAACCCTGTGAGTTGTGCTAAGAGTATCTGAATGTCGAACTACCAGTAAACCATACTTCGTTACAATTGTTTACGTTGAGGTATTTCTTCACATGCTTAATCTTTGTCACTTGTTTAGATTGTCGGGTTCCTTGGAGGGGATGAACTTGTGTGCGACGAAAATCTTGCCACTTCTCTTGCAGGGAATGTCATGTATGTCTAATGGGGGAAGATGGTCTACTGGTACCGTTCGTAGTGTCCTGTAAGGTAACTTTCCTGACAACAGGCTCTTCTGTGAGGGTGATGAAAGAAGGGTTGTTACATTCAAAGACATTGCGATTGGCAAATTTCGAAGAATGTTTGCAGCTTCCGACAAGTGTTGAAACTGTAGCTTGAGATAGGCTGGGTGAGAATAGGAATGTGGAAATGCGTGGGATAGCAAAGAATTCACCACTATAGGGTTTCTGAAATGTAAGCACACATGGCCTACTTTTAATGAGGATATATGCTTTAAATTGGGACTCGATAATGAAAGGCCTGTACTGTTTTGTCTACATTGCAACTAAGAGCCTCTACATCACAAGGTAGCCATGTAACCTGTTGGCTATGGACTTTGTCATTAAAGATTCCTGCTACATGTAGGAAATTAGCACGAGTCACATACAATGTAGACCAACTCAAGGATTCTTAACAGCACCATCAATAACAATCCAGATTTGGTCATCTGGACGAAGGATACTGATCGATTTGTTTGTGGAAAATCCCATTTGAGTGGAATTGAAAGACTCCAGTAGGGTAACAGACTAGACAACTTTGTCTTCGGATTGAAGGCTAGCAGCTGTGTCGACAAATGGTTGAAGAAGGGTTGAGCATCTGGAAATGACCCAAAACAGCACTTTGTAGCACTGAATGATCGCAACCCCTTAACAGCTTCTTGGGGTGGGGTACGGGGAGCTGGAAGTACGCCTAAAGATGCAATGGTGATGTGTCAGCGTCAATGCTAACCAAGGATTGGCGTGAAGCTGGGAGCAATCACATTATTGTGTGGAGAGATTCTGAATATGTTTTGTGTTGGGGCTACTAGTACCCTTCCCCAGGGTATCACCTCCACACTGATGGTCATCAACTAACTTAACAACAACCCCTTCCTCCAATAGGTTGCGAAGAACAGGATTAATTACACAGGCCAGTCGTGAAACACTACTTTCATTTGTGTTCACATTGAGTCCACATCATGCATACATGGGGTTGAGGTTTGGTATAGTCACCTACATCGGAGAAAGTGGTCTCCAATCTTTGATCACTATTTGCTTTTCCGGCCAGAAATGATGGGTAAAGGTACTCCACTTGGTTTCTGGCATCTCCTGGTCAAATAAAAACTCCAATGTCCTTAAGTTTATTGAACTTTTGTTGCAGCTCAAAGGGTTTGTCTCTTGAATACTTGGGAATACGACCTTTCCTTTGTTGGGATTGAGTTGGTCTCATTTTGACACAATATTTTAATGTGCCTGGAGAACAATTGTATGTCTTGATGAGAGGATTAAAGACATCAACAGATTCTATGAGAAGCGACTTAAACTGGAGCCTTTCATCTGAGGGTAGTATGTTGTCAGTGTCAATATGAACCGCTGATGAAAACTGGTTGTGTCCACTGGTGGGTTGACTCCTGGTTGACTCCATGACACTGACAGGGCAGTTTATCAGCGTTCTTCAGTTGAAAACTGGTCAAATATGATAGATGTGTTCATGTTTACTGAGCAATTGTGGACTGTTTTTCATGTTAAGGATCCTTATTTTTCCTGATAACAAATTATGGCCAAATAAATGGGGAGGTGATCAATGCTGAGTGTCGGTGCGAAGATCATAATTTCATCTTCAGAATCGTCATGAATTGATTCTTCAATAATAATAGGTCATCCAGTGGTAGGGCATTTGTACTGTGTACTTGTGGTGTCATGGAAGCCGTAAGTATAGTTGATACTATGTCCAGTGCTGACGTGTCATTTAGCTGATCGTATTGCGATGCAATTTGTCTCCATAAATAGAATGCGGGCGAGAATGTCAACATCCAGGTTCTCAACAACGAGGCGATTAAAGTCACATGTTCTGTTGCCACGGGAGAGTGAATACAAGGTTTCTCCCACTACCTTTGAAGGGTATACCCCATCTATCTGATGGGCTGACCAGGTAATGGGATTAAGTGTCAAATGTGATACGAGTGCTGCATGTCCAAAGAATGCGTGATTATTAAGGGTGAGGGTCGAAACTGAGAGCTCAAGCGCATTCTGATGGGGGCAGGTCGGCACAAGTATCATTTGCATTTCCTCAAAGTCAGCAGGAGGTATGTTGGCGGTTTGCGTGCCTTCACCATGTCCTGATCCGATGAGAACTTGCACATGCTTACATAATGTCCAACGTCACTGCACTCAACTTTCAGATCTAATGAGTATTACTACTGAACCTTAACGATTATGTGCCTTGTAGTTGTACACATAACCATAGCTTCTTCGGTAGAGCGACTTGCGTCTGAGAAGGAGGCAATGGCTTGTGATGTGAGTCTCTTTTGAGAAGTCAATGAAGTGTACGCCTGTTGACTGGATACCTAAGCGAAGACATATTGTGTTAATGGATGTGGATGATTTGATGATCGTGTTCCGACAGATTATGGCACAATAGTTGGCAATTTGATCAAACATTAGCTCAAGCTGTTGACCTTATGCCTCTCAGTGCGTCATCGTCTATAATGCCTCAAATTTGGTAGGTGTTTTTTTTTTATATTCAGCTCCGTTAGCGAGCAATGGGGCAGCGTTGTGTCTCAAGCATGCAAGGTGCAACCTGGCAATCAATTGTAGAGCTATCTCTGCGATCGATTATAAGATACATTCAGGTGTCGTTCTAAAATCGTGTTCATAATCGCTTTATATTCACAGACTTCGCCAATGAGAAACATCTGCATTCATAGGCAATCTAGCTTCAAACTCGGTTCAGTATAGGTGAGGGGAGCCGACGAGACGATCGACTCATCGAGTCAGGTCATGTTGGTTATATGATTTCATAAGAGTCAGCAGATGGTGTATCTGTTATGAAACGTGTTGTAATTAAGCCACCTCATCTATTCACTTTTGGAACACGAAAGATTCATTGCACAAGATTGCATCATTGACTTGACAACGACTGCCCACTTAGTCCTTTGAACCTAAATAAAGGTATATTTTATTGAACGGGTGAGTAATGAAATAGGTTCTGTCTGCAGGTTTCAAGGACGTTTACTGTCTCTACCTTTCCAAGGCATCAGTTACAGTTCCGTCGTTATCAGGGTACTCAACTAACTGACATATTGGTCACCTACCGTGACACAAATATAGTAAACAGTAAAAACAGTAAAAAACGTCTGCTTTGTTAGCCCCACATCTCTGCCACCACATCCGCGGATCACACTGAATCCTTGCAGCAAGTGGACTTTGGGATTTACAGACAAACATTGCGTCACCGGCAACGTGCGTACAACAACCCAACCTTACAAGCGAGGAGAGCAAAACAAGGCGGACAACCCCGCTGTATAGTAAGTCCAGCAAACCTACCCTGGCGCACGTAAAGTTATAGTTCAAGTCACCCACCTTCAGTCTTGGTTTGCTAAAAGCGTAATGCAGGTTACTTTCATGAATATTTGTTACATTAGATAATACGCTGAGGGACATACACTTTATGTAAAGTGCACGGCTTGTACTTGGTTGAATATTCCTCTCTTCAGGCTCTCGAGACGAATGAAGATAAAGGAAAATTGACCGGATTGTTCAGACCTGAAATAACTCTAATGGGACCGAACTCTCGTTAAAAGAAACGGTTCAGCTTTGCCACAGGCTACTGTTTGTCATGTATGTCAGGCAGCGCCTTTGAAAATAATGGACGGCTGTATTGCATCCAATGGGCTATATTTTCTTTACGAACGGAATGGGCTCTGGGGCCGATATTCACTATTAAGGAAACGATACAATACTCCCGTTGGAAATTTGTCTGTGTTAGTAGTTCAGTACATAATTATTTTTTGGAAAATGAATTTTCATAACTGCTAGTAAGTCTTTGACCAATTAAGCATTATCAAAAAAATTTTATAACACCTAGATTGTGAATGATTATAAACCGCAAAATTTGTACTTCGACATTAATAGAACATCATGAACAGGTGTAAATTTGTCCTTTTTGTAAATCAAATAATTCGTTTACTTATATTTGTTGAAATAAGGCCCCCCTAACCCCACCCCCCCCAATTTGCTGTGACGAGTTGTGTCTCTTACAGTTGCTTAAATCCGATAATCGTTGGAGCGATTCACCATTACCCGCAGCACTATGCCCCTGTTCGTGAGTTTAAACAATGTCGGAAACGTCGCAGACATTCGCCATTTCGGTCTTTCTTCCACAATTAACTGACATTTTATGATATTTCTGAAGTGATCAATACGTCATTAAGCTACCTTCACTCATTCACTCACTTTAAAACAACACATGACAAGACTTGACATGAAACACATTTCAACTACTTTTTGTGCAAATGTATCACTTTCAAACCACTCATACATGAAAAGAAATAGATAAAACTACTAGCTGGCCGTTTCAAGGGAAATCCACATAAAGTGAATCTAAAGTGAAAAACAGAATTTGCGAATTAGAAGAGTAATTTTGTCATCTCGGCGCCCTTCACTTCTACCATCGTCTTCAGTTACGACTCTCAACGTCTCCAGTCTCTGCCATATTCTTATAATTACGTGAGTCGCCGCCAGGACATCAATCAAAGCCTGTTACAAAACCATTTAATTGACTTTAGTGACGTATTACAAGATAGTATTTTTTTAGTTTAAACTTTTCGTCTTTAAACGCAGCCAATACTTTAGCACGCCATCACACTATTCTTCGCAACCTGTATATGTATGATCGAAGAATTCAGGAACAGTGTAAACCTATTAAATAATATTCAATATATGATTCTAATTTCCATCTGGACGGTTTTTTTTCATTTACTTTATGCCTTCACAGATTCCTGCTGTCTGATTAAACACCTTCAGAAAGATTCAACGAATTGTTTGAGATATATATAAATATATAATGAATGAAATATATAAATATGGTTTTGCTCTTTTCGTAAGAATATATGATGGTGGAAGTCACTGTCTTCAGTAACGCTTTAACGTGATATATAACCTAAAAACTACATCGATGACGAATCGCGTTTGAGGTGTTGGCGAAAGGAAAACTATTTACTGCGCATATTGTCCTTATTATCATATTTTATTATTCGGACGTACATCTATAAAATCTGCTTTCTGTCCTGGTACGTTAATTGCAGATCCTTCAAATGAATTTTAGAGACTTCAGGGGTTTTTTTAAAATCCAATTTTAAATTTCACGTTTCATCCAACAATATGCACACGTGCTTTGTGTCAGTCAGTTTAAAATTCATTTGAAAACTTCAATAAACTCCAGCTCGAAAGATAAATAAGTTATGTAAGCATCGGTTTTTATTCGTAACAAATGCCTGTGGGAAGCAATTTTCTTCGACAAAATTATGAGTATACAATGTCCCGCCCAAGACATTGAACATTTTGTAACCAAAGCTGTGATTCCTGGTCGCACATTGTGTCTTTAGGGATAAGTAGTTCTTATTGACCGGGACTAATAATCCTAACATGAAATGTCCGGGGGACAAAATGATCGTTGAACTGTTGCCAATCTTTGACAGCACTAGCTAGACATATAGTATTACCCAAACGAGCTTAAAGTTTAAGAAATTGACTTGGTCGGTGCGCTTACATAAGTAATCCACAGATATGATACTGATATGTCTCGTGAGCAAAACAGACTCGTCCGGTAGCTTTTATCATCATCATCATCATCATCATGTTGGGGGGGGGGGGGGGGGGGCGGTCGGGTAGCCTAGTGGTTAAAGCGTTCAATCGTCACGCCGAAGACTAGGGTTCGATTCCCGACATGGGTACAATGTGTGAAGCCCATTTCCCCCGCCGTGATATTGCTGGAAAATTTCTAAAAGCGGCGTAAAACCATAGTCACTCACTCACTCATCATGTTGGACATTGGAATCAGGAAGAGTTGTAGTTTTTGAATGAATGTTACCAAAGGTTGTTCAGGATTACAACAATCAAGGCCTTAATAAAGCTTTCAAAACGTTTATTGTAGACATGTAGAGGACATTCCAAATTTGTCGCATCAAATAATATCTGATGCAATTACCTATTTAGATTTGTCCCATTATGTTCCCTTTTTTTCAAGTGAACAATTGATTTGTCTTCAAATGTGTGCCACCGATGGTTCAGGATACGATTACCTTTTCGCGAACAATGGTATCATCACTAAGGAATATCTATGACACAGTCGGAATCGTGCAGTGGAGGTTTCGTATGATTATGGATAGGGTTATTTTATTCATGTAATTATCCAACAAAGATACACGTATTCTGCAATCGGTGCAACATAACATGTTGTTTGTCTTCTCTCTTAAACGTAGGCACTAGTTTGACTGATTTCCCATTGGCATCTACAATGCACGGCCCCAGTAACACTGAGAGAAAGCATCGTCATAGAGTTGATTTACGCTGTCCCACGATGGTGCTATTTTTTTAAGGTCACGGGTGAAATGTTCCTCATTTGAGTGAGTGAGTTGGGTTTGACGCCGCTTTTAACAGTATTCCAGTTATAACGCGGCGTGTCAGCTTAATGTGGGAGGAAAGCCCGAAGTGATGCAGGTCTCAGACGTTTACCACTTCGGTGAAACCAACGAGCACGGGTATGGTACTGACAAACCTAGCAACATAATCGGGGCGAACCGGGATTCAAACCCACAATCATTGGTTTCTGGCGTGCCCAAGGGAAGCAACTCTGCACAGCGAATCGCGGCGCCTCAGACGACTGGGCCACCCGTGCCCCCGTTTCTCGTTTGACTTCGACCTTTACTGCAGAAACAAACCCGATCTTTTCGTTTTATTTTCGTACACATCTGATGCCGGTTCTTCAAGCCCAACGATTTATGTCTGCTGGCATTTGTTGAAATGGTTTGACGTTTATATCATATATACAGGATAAAGGAGAGTCATATAACCGTTCGTTCTAGATCTCAGAAGTTGTTTAATCATGCCTACAGCTTTAAAGGCCTCAGTAAAGCTTTCAAAAAGTTTAATGGAATATATGTGGAAGACGCATCAGATACAAAAATATGTCCGATGCAATTCCCCATTTTGACCAAATCGTCCTGTGTGTTTTTTCAGGTGAACATTGACTTGCCTTTGCATGTGTTTGTGACGTGTGAACTTTATTCACGTTTGCCTTACTCTAGAGTATGTACATATTTAAATTTCACGGATAGAGCAACTAAGGATTCATCATTAACAGCCTGGAAAAGGCATTGTTTGAGTGGCGAGTGCTACTGTACAACAGTTCATGCTAATCCGTTTCGCGAACATTTGGTGTCGTCACTGATTTTCCGTAATCCATTCATATAAGTATCATCACTATTTTGCCGTTTACGCACAATCTTATCTGTTTCGATAGAAATTCGAGACTTCTTTTTTTGCTGGTGTTGGCGTTTTGAATTCAAAATACAATCTTTATTCTAAATGTATATATTTGTGATACGGACACACACTCAACTAAAGATCTTCATGGATGAAGTCGAGATAGGTGTTGTATCTAAGGTGATTTGGTAAAACTGCAGTTCTGGTTTGTTCATAAGCTTCAAAATAGTTACGAAAATCGCATTTTCTCGTGCACGTGTTTATGTACTGTAACCCTAAAAGATTGACAAATAGCAAATTCTGCAACCTACCTATAGGAGAGCAAATATATTGTGCAGAAACGATGGCACGTACTAGGCATGTTATATAAAAGCAAGTATGTTTCAGTGTGTGGGGGTTTTGTTTAGTGTCTCTGTGAAAGGTGTGACGCACCGTGTCCAATATCATGTTACAGTATTATTATGTATAGTCATATACATCATTCGTTTACATACTTGTTTCAAATACAAATGTGTGATACTTTGGTTCTTTTACTGTCTATTTTCGACAGGTCTTTTATATTGACTGACTGAATTTATTTTTGACTGACCATTTGATATTCGGGAGAGAGAGGGAGGGAGCGTTGGCAGGGGCTGGGATTTTATCGAACAAAATCAATTGTCACAGAAAATTCTTGAAGATTTTCTGCACCTAAAATTACACTGATGCAAGGGTTTATTTAAACAAATATTCAGGTTCATAGTTTGTAGCTGTAAAAATATCTTGTCTCCACACAATATCCCGCAAACCTCAAGAATCTCATCCTCCACAGAAGGACAATTCGCATTGCGTCTCACTGGTTTGAAGAATATTCTTTGGAGTCTACATGTTCGTACAGTACGTAATAGGTATAGAATTACTTTCTTCTGTTTCGCAAGGCTGAAAACTGATCAACCTTCATTTCTTTCTTCAACATCTGACGTCTGTGAAATGTAGCTTTCATAATAATGACGCAATACATGTAGGTAGACACCTCCGCGTACTTTGGAAATCTTTGAAGGAAATGTCAGTTATTTCATTGTAGTTACAACAGTTTTGATAAATATGTTTTGAAATAATACAGACATTTCCTCACCTTGTGTTGTCACGTTGCGTCCTGAAACAAACAATGTTTTAGGCTTTGGTATCACATATATTTTTGTGCATGTGTCCAGCATTAAAACGAGCAACATTTTCCCTCTGACAGAAGCACAGTGTCGACATTACATTGCCTTGTTTACACTGATTATGGATATATTATGAGAGTAAAATAATTATTACATGTGTATATTAAAAACCTTAACGACAGAGAATAGTTCCCCTCGGATTTCTGCCGATACAGATTCCATGGGGCAAATTTGCTCTGATCACGGATACATCTCCGTCAATTATTAACATGATAAAATTATATAGATGTCTAGTCACAAACCATCGCGTTTTATAGAGGCACTTGATCGGCAGTTATCATAACCTTAGATCACACGGGCAAGCGTCCACAATATCGAACTTGGCCATCTAGTGCAAAAGACTTTGCTGATAATAAAAGTAGAGATGATTGACCCACATAGCGGAGATGAATCACTTTGTGCTCGTTGACGTTGAGTCTATGAACTTGATTAACAAAATACAAAGACAGAACGTCCATTAGTTCTACTTTTATGGACCATTATCAACGACTCGTGATTTTTATTTAACAATCAAAAACAATTTCTTATTAATAAGTAAGTGTTTTTCTTAGTCAGTGTTGGATTACTGACGGTGTACATTTTTTCGTTTTTACTCAAAAAGAAGCTTTCGATTATTTTGGCTGCCCTTGTTTCTCTTCATTTATGAAAACCTACCTCTGCTTCCCCACATTGATTCTCGAGTACAAAAGCTACACGATATATCACGTTTACCCCAATTCGACCGAAGCATCCCGACATTGAATAGCAATAGCGATGGAGAGGACGACACAAAATCTTATACAGAGAACTTAAGGGCCACATGTATGTATGATTGCCTTAAGACACATACTTGTAGACTGTGATTGCACATTTTCATGTCATGATCAGGCCGAATTTTAAACTGCGACAGATCTCAATTGTAAGAGATTCTAAATCGACATGTCTATGCGTCTATCGTTTCTTCTGTATCGCCTACGGCATGCTGATCTGATTTGATATGTATTGAAACGTGATGCAATCTGGCAACGGGTGGGGAACCACATCACGCACAATAGAACATATTAATATTGTGACTGATTTCAAGAGATTTGACAACATAAGGGACAGTGTGAGTGAGTGAGTTGCATTTAACGCCGCTTTTAACAGTATTCCAGTTATATCGCGGCGTGTCAGCTTAATGTGGGAGGAAAGCCCGAAGTGATGCAGGTCTAAGACGTTTACCACTTCGGTGAAACCCACGAGCACGGGTATGGTGCTGACAAACCTAGCAACATAATCGGGGCGAACCGGGATTCGAACCAACAATCATAGGTTTCTGGCGTGCCCAAGGGACGCAACTCTGCACAGCGAATCGCGGCGCCTTAGACGACTGGGCAACCCCCCAAAAGGGACAGCTTATAACCGACTTAACCCATACAACATACACGTAGATCGTAAGTATTGGGAGGTCGAATTACGTTATAACAGACAATTATCAATCAGAATCTCTACCGGGGTTAACCTTGGTGTTGAGTTCTGCAACTCTCATGGCAGTGACAGTTTACTTATACAGTAAACTACGGTTATAACGAACTCAAAGGGACTACTAATCTTAGTTAGTTATAACCGTCGTTCGTCGTAAGCATATATACATCATAGCCACAGCAAATAGTCTGGATCAAAAACGTTAATTCGTTATATCCGTCAGTTCGTTATAAGCGTGTTCGTTATAACCGTAGTTTACTGTAGTTTGGCTTAAGGCCACTTTGAACAGTTATCAGCTATATCACGTGTCAACAAATGTTAAAGAAAAGCCCAAAATGAAACATATCATTTACCACTTTGGTGAATTTCACGAGCGTGAGTATAGCGATGGCAAACCGAGAATTGAAATAGAATCATAGGGATTCTGAGTGAGTGAGTGAGTGAGTTTGGTTTTACGCCGCTTTTAGCAATATTCCAGCAATATCACGGCGGGGGACACCAGAAATGGACTTCACACATTGTACCCATGTCGGGATTCGAACCCGGGTCTTCGGCGTGACGAGCGAACGCTTTAACCACTAGGCTACCCGACCGCCCCTAATAGGATTCTGGCACGACTTAGGACTACAACTTAATGAGACGACTGGGACACCCGTGACTTTGGGACGGACTATTTGATAGTCTGGATGGGAATTTGTATGGAGACTAGAAATGGTTCAGCTACATTAGCAAAAACAGTTATTCATTTAAAATTCCTTATAGGTCATATGTTTTTACTCATAAACTATCAAAGCAGAGGAGACAACAATCACTTTACAAATGTGTATGACAGACATTTTAGTATATTTTCTAAAGGAGAGTAAATTGAGTGAAGGTGGCTTTACACCGATTTTAGCAGTATTTAAGTCATATCCCTATGGGACACCATTATGGGCTTAAGGATAATGTTCCCATGTAGGTCTCCGAACCCAGGTCTTCAACGTAAAGACCAAACGGTTAAACACCTTGCCTACCCTTACAAACAAAAAGATTAAAAAATGGCCAACGCGGTGTCCATGAAGCATTTTGTACAACTACTTTTTTACTTTTTGTATTTTAATTATCTGACATTCTCAAATATTATTTAGTCACGAAATACAATTATAAATATCTTATAAAAGTCTTATATATTTCTTATCTGTTTCTGAATACCCATCATGACTTTCACGAATTCAATCCAGGATTTGACATTATTAAACCTTATTTTGCAATTATAACTTTCCACACAAACACATCCATATGTTTGACCACAGGGGACTTTGCACACAAGCCTGTGCGTAACCCGCGGAGCGGTCTCCTCTGCAACTACAAGCTTATCTGCCTGATTTGAAGAAATCTAATTGAGATCAAAGACGCTTTTATTTTGATGCCAGTGTCACGCTGTGCATCTGATAACGTATTACGCAATATACCAGATCCAATATGAAGATTAACTGTAAGACGTGGATTGTTGTTGTCTAGGCAATAAGTTACGTCTTGCACTGAACCACAATCCTAACATGGCTAAACATATATAAATCAACCAGATACCATATAGATGTGTCATGTCATACAAGTGTTTCTCGCATAAAAAAAGATGATTTATCTTTTAATACAAGTATTTTGTTAATAAGTCAAATACCAAAGTCTGATATGAAGTAAAAAACAAGAACGGTAGACGTGAAGTTGGCATTAATCCGACGACTTGGCAGGTTGTGTAGTACATTACAGATATGTTCCATTAATCGTCTGTATCGCCCAAATCCTGTGTATGTTTTACATGGCGGGAAACGTCTGACGGCTCTGAAGTCTAGGTCACTCCACCATGACCAGGTTTGTAAGAATAGACTTTTTAGTGGAAAGTCTCCCACGAGACACCGGGAGCACTGTTCCGTTTTCAGTAACATTTTCCGCAATGGCATTATACGTAAAATGTTTCACATTCTGTTGCAATATGTGTCAGTGGTACCTCTGGCGTCGTCCAGGGGGCACGGGTGGCCCACTCGTCTAAGGCGCCGCAATTCGCTGTGCAGAGTTGCGTCTCTTGGGCACGCCAGAAACCTATGATTGTGGGTTCGAATCCCGGTTCGCCCCAATTATGTTTCTAGGTTTGTCAGCACCATACTCGTGCTCGTGGGTTTCACCGAAGTGGTAAACGTCTGAGACCTGCATCACTTCGGGTTTTCCTCCCACATTAAGCTGACACGCTGCGATATAACTGAAATACTGTAAAGAGCGGTTTTAAACCCAACTCACTCACTCACTCACTCACTCACTCTGGCGTCGTCCAACCTATTGATGTGTATTTCAAACAATATTCCGTTTGACTGACACTATTCTATGACCAGTTAGATTACTGATCTTTCTGATTCTGATGGTTGCTAAACTTGAATTTACAATGTTAAAACGTTGTTTGACTCTGCTCCAAATGCGATTAGTTAATCATGACAGCACTTAATGTTCACGTGGTTTCTACTAGGGTGTACGATAGCCAGGGCAAGTGACATAGAATATTTAGATAATGAGACGTAACAATTCTGCCTAGCTGACGTGCTACAAAGTATACTAATCTGCCTTGCTTGTAATATATACCTGTAGTATGCGGGAGGCGAACCTCAAGCTAGGTTACCGGGGATAAGGTTTTCTTGGTACTGAAAGTTCACGGTTTATCTTGCCTGACAACCCTATCCATTAAGTCGCCTCTTACGACCAGCATAGGCTGCTAAGTACGAAGTCTAGATCTAATCAGGAATCCCCGCGGGATTCTTAAGATACAACACATAAGGTACAGGCGACAATTGCTCGGATTGCATGTGAAAACTGGTTAGTTTTAACATATTCTTTTCTTTATGTTGTTTATGTTTATGTTGACTTCGTTGAATTTGATGGGTACGTATGCATAAGAACTTGGAAAGATTTGAACTTTCTCATGTCCTTTGTACATATATGTAAGAGAAATGTCAAATATTACCTTGTAAGGCCAGTGTCTTGTCAGTAATAATCTTTGTTTACTGAAAAAGAGAGAAGCATTGGTAGATTCAGCAAATGTACCACCAAATCCCTGTCTCGAAGACAACCCATTATCCTCTCCACAAGACTCTAAGACAAGTTGGATGACTTCTACTTTCCAATAGTCAAGTTTCCCTTTATGTCGAACACTATGCCTGCGGCTCCAGTCATTAGTGTCTACATTTCACAACTTTTGAGGTGCAATCGAGGTTTTGAGGTACAATGTTACAACATTCAAGGCATCAGCTTTCACAAAGTTCTGGGGTGGACATTGTTCTTTGTTCAGGCCCCTTCAAGTCGAGCAATGTTCAAGCAGCTCCTGTCTTTGGTGTCTATATTTCACTACTAATGAGCATGTTCTTTGACTTGCTCAAACGTCGTGTGCTCAGGGTTACGTCATTCAAGGCTTTAGTGAAATAAATGTTTCAAAATGTTATATGGTAGGCATGTCGAGAACATTAGACACCTCAGTGACCAAAGTGATTTCCAAAGTAGTTCCATATCGTGACTGGTATCAAATATCCCCATGTGTTTTCAGGTGAACATTGACTTGCCTTTGCATGTATTTATGGGTTCCATCCGTGGGTCAGGCTACGCTCACCTTTGCGAGATCACTATTTGATTGTGATTCATAAACACATGCTTATGGTATAGTTGCTATCGTGCAAGCGTGCACTTTCCAATTTGCAGAGATTTCTTATGGATATGGATATGGTTTTGTTGCTTTTGTTTATGTACTTGAAATGTCTAAAATTCCTTATTAATATAGAAAGTGTGTGTTAGGTGCACCTAACTTGCGAACATCATTGTTCAGGTGATATGTTTTTCACGTGTCAGATCTCACTGATAACTTATTCCTGGCTTCCATTCGTCCATGACTATCAGCGCTAATTACTATACAGTCGTGGCTTCCATTGTCTATTGCTAATTGCCTATCAGCGCCAATTATCAATTGGCTTCCCTTGTTAAGTTTCCGCCTTTTTGGAATCTTATTACTCTTGTTGTTCTCCCGTTCACATATATATGCCCTCTGCCTCATATCCACCATTCCACTGATGTAGGAGTAAGCATATACTCCGAAACGTTGTGTTCCTCATAATATAAAAGTTGACATCCATAAATTCTGTTCCTTGTGTGTGTCACTTCTAAATGCCATTCAAAGACTTGAAAATTTATGTTTAACGCGAACGGAAACCCATTATTTGTTCTTACACTTGTGTAAGAACTAAATTTGTGACACAAATGTGTGAAAGAGGCAAGTCGTTTACAAACTTTATGAGAAAATAAATATATATATATTGCAACAACGTGAACCTAGATTATTTTTTCACCATACGCAAGTTTTCTCAAAAGTTGATTTGATAATGGTTACAGCAATCCAGGCTTTCAAATGGTCTTATGACATTTCGAGGAAAGAAATGACAAATTACTGAGAACATCGATGTCCGATCATGCAATCCCTTATCTTGACTTCTACACTATAATTATGTTCCCATGATTGTTCGGCTGAACACTTGACTTGCCTTTGCGTGTGTTTATTACGGGAGTCACTTGTTGGGCAGTATACGCTCACCTTTCCCATACACCTGATATAATCACTATTACTATTTAGTAGTGTTCCATAAACACATAATTATTATATAGTCGGCATTGTACAATGGACGTTGCTTTTGGCTGAGATTTCTTATGATTATGAAAATGGTTTTGTTGCTTTTATTTACGATAATTAGCTCGGGTCGAAGACTTTCTCTTTTTCAAAATATTAGAAACTTAATAAGGGTTGACAAGATATATTTCAGAGATCATTGTGTGTAGCAAATTAATTGATCAACAACGGCAATAAAAGATAACTTACCGAAAACTGTATACGCTTAAAGAACGAATACTTATTAGTTTCCTTATTCTTTAAAATATCTTAATTTCCTTATTAATAGTTGCTGTATATATTTATTACAAGTGCAACACCATGATCAACAAGTGAAATTCTTATTAAAAGATTGAATGTTTTAGCAATTAGCATATGTTTACAAAATAATGTCTATGCAAGGATAATGGAATTTCAAAAGAGCAGGAGCTACATCATCATCACGGTTACCATGAGAAGGTCTTCATATCAATGGGTCTAAGCAAATAAAGTCGAATTTTTTTTGTCGACATTGAATAATAATAGCGATGAAGCGGATAACGCTAATACCTATCCAGAGAAGCTTCAGTGTTATACATGTACGATTGCCTTAATAGACTTATGGGCTGCGACTGAACATTTTCATTTCATGATCAGGTCCAATTTTCAAAAAAAAATATCAGTTGAAATCAAGAGATTCTGAATGCAATACCTTTTAATTTTTTTTGTCACTGCTGGTCGGGAAAATAAAAAAACTTTGCTAAAATTAATAATAATACGAACTATTTTTGTCTCGACAATGCCATAGCTCAGCGTGTCTATTGTTTTATATGTTCCGCCTGTGGCGAGGATAGCACATCATGCTATTAGACTTGTAATTAGATAAAAGCTGAAAGCTTTGATATGTATTGAAACACGATGCTATATAGCAGCAGGTGGGGAAATTAATCACGCAAAATAAACAGATTAATATGATTGTTTTATCGATTAACTTCAAGGCCATTTTCAAACTGACCAGGGTGATCAGTTGGCATTATTTCATTTTCAAGACCAACATTGTATATTGTGGCCTATTGTGACTGTATTCTAGAGGTTTAAACATATAAAGACACACGTAGATCATAAGTATAGAGAAGTCGAAAGAGGTTATAACAGCCAAAAATCAAACGGAATTTCGACTGGAGCTAACCTTGGTGTTAACGAGTTTAGCAACTTCCTTGATAGTGTCAGTTTACTTGTAAGAGAGTGGGTATATCATGGCGTGTCGGCTAATGTGAGAGAAAAGACCGAAGTGATACAGATCACATGCGTCTACTACTTTTGATGACTTACACGAGCATTAATATGGCGCTCACAAACCTAGATTCAGAATCAAGGCAAATCTGGGATTCGAATCCATGATAATCGGTTTCTGGCACGCCGTAGACGACAGGGACATCCTCAGTCTTTTTACATGCCATACAAGTGTACTCATAAACTGTCACAGAAGATACATCTACACGTACTTTTTGAATGTGCATGAAAGAGGTCTAGAGATATTTGAGTAAAGGACAGTGAAGTGAGTAACGATGGCTTTTCACCGCTTTTGAGCATTATTCGAGTTACAGTCAAGTCCCGTTAATCCGACATCGATGGTTGCATATGATTATGTCGGATTAACGAGCATGTCGGATAAACGACATTAAGTACTATCAACGTTCGTGATCGAAAATCGGAAAACTACATAATAGATAACGATTCAAACACATTATAAAAAAATAAAAAATATGTCACGATGGGACACCATTATGAGATATTGTAGGTCTCCGAACCCAGGTCTTCCGTTTGATGACCGAACGTTAAAACAACAAGCCTGCCCAAATCAAGAAAGGATTTAAAATGATGTTTCCATAAATATTGTGTGGTATTGTGCAATAGGTTTTTCTTTAATATTCTGTCATCGATAAACACATTTTAGACATAAGATATACATTTATAAACTTATTTTGTTACAGGTATTACATATTTGGTATAACTTTCTGAATACCTAGGTTTGAAAACATTGAGTTATATCTTTGTAACACACACAAACATATCCACATCTTTAACCAGAAGGGACTTTGCACACAAGCCTGTACGTACCCCGCGGTGCAGTCTCTTCTGCAACCACAAGATTATCTGCTTAATTTGAAGTAATCGAATCGAGAACAAAGACACTTTCATATTGGATCACGCAATGTCACACAGTGCACCTAATAACGTACTTCGCCATACATCAGATTCAATGTGAAAATTAACTGTAATCTGTGATTTGTAGCAGTCTACGTTAATTTCAATTTCAATTTCTTTATTCAACGTACTGAGGAGGCCACAGGCCTATAGTACAATCATGATTACAGGAGCAATTGGTACAATCATATATTTTCCAAACTTGATTTTCTTTGTATAAAAGCATGATATATGTACATAGAAAGATTTCTTATGGTTTCGATGTTGCTAGTGGTCAGTAATAGTTTAAACTTAAATGTACAATGGTTTATATGAAAATATTTTGGTAAATATACTTTTCTTAGTTTATCATAATGCGGACATACTAGTAAAAAGTGATACTCGTCCTCAATTAATCCTAGGTCACATAGTGGACAGAGTCTATTTTCTCTCGGAATATTTTGATATCTACCTTTTTCAATTAAAAGATCGTGTGATGAACATCGGAATCTTGCAAGTGCTACCCTAAATTTTCTAAGGCTAACACTGAAAAGGTATTGCTCTGCAATGATATATGAAACTGCTATATAACAGGGACTTTGGTGAACGCGTTAGAGTTGCATTCCATGACTGAAAATATAAATCTTTTAATTTTTGTGTTATAGCATTTATGAACAACTTCGGATAAGCAATATGTTCTAATATGTTCAGTCTACGTTAAAAGTCTTGCACTGAAACATAATCGTAGCATGGCTAAACATATACTTCATTACACGCAGTGGCAATGCACCAATCTACATAATACATGTAGTCACATTTCTGAATGAAAACCGTGTGTGTGTGGCAGGTGCAACAGGTTGAGCAGAACATGTTTACACTTTCCGCCGACGCATGTTGTCACTGATGATTTTCAGTTATCCATTCACATAATGTTCATTACTATGGAATCTGTTTCAGCAGATATTCGAGACTAATTATCATCTGTCGATAATTTGAATGTACTAAATAGCATACATGTATTTACTGATATTTTCATACACGTGTTTCTGGCGAAAAAGAATGATTTTACTTTTCATACAGACATTTAAACTCCAGGCAAAAGGATATTCACATCCATGTTTGATGGTAGCTAAAATGAAACAAACAAGAACTCATTTTTGGATGGTGATGAACTCGATATGGGTGTCAATGTTGATTTTTCTTGCATCATATCAATGAGTATTTCAGGTGACATGGGCATGACGTCCCAAGGAACATGAGGATTTCTATTCCATATACTATTCTATACTTTCATTTGCCAAGTATTTTATTTTTTATATATTTCAATACCAAAGTCTGATGTGAAGTAAAAAACAAGAATATTAGACATGCACTTAGCACTAATCCGGCGTCTCAGCAGATTGTGCAGCACATTAATGTTTAAAATCGACCAAACCCTTTGTATGCTTTGCATAGGTTCTTCCAGCTTGGTCAGATTTGTAAGGATAAGACATTCATGGCGGGAAGTGCCCGCATGAGACACAGAGAACATTGCTAATTAATTCTGTAACCTTCTCTCAAACAGCACGATTCTGTTGCTATATGTGTTAATGTGTACCCCTGGCATCGTCGCCCAACCTATTGATGTGTATTTCAAACAATATTCCGTTTAAATTACACTATTCATTGTCCAGTCAGATTACTGGATCCTTGTTAACATTCTGATGGTTTCTCGTATTGAATTTTACATCTGCTGAAAGGTTGTTTGGTTGTGCATATGTGAATACGAATAGCCAATAATGACTACAATTAATGTCCACGTGGTAGCTATTAACGTGTTCCACTACCAAAGCAAGTAACACGGAATATTTAGATAATACAACGTTCTTATAAGAAGTATGTTGTGCCGAGCTGGCGTACCAAGCATACGTGCCTTGTAACATATACCTGTAGTATGGGGCCGGCGGCAGGTGAGCTTTACGCTAGATAAGCGGGGATCAAGGTCTTGTCGGTACTGAAAGGTCACGGTTAATTGTGTGTGCGCGCGTGCGCGTGTGTGTGTGTGTGTGTGGTTTTCTTAATACGGTAAATGATCGACTTGGGTACGCTGACACGCAAACAAACAGATCATCGAGACTGACCACCATGAAGCTGGTATAAGTGACATCAAATAATGACTTGTGAGGCCAGTATGTTATCTGAGAAAGAAATCTACCAAAACCGCGCATCAGTGTTATCAATTTTTATAAAATCTGAAAAGATGTCCATTCATCTTTTGTACGGGATTCCAAACCCTCTTAAAATCCGTACACAGTGAGATCTGTTGCTGAGTCCATCAAATGTACCACCAAATCCCTGTCTCAAAGATAATCCTTAATACAAGCAACCCATGCTTGCCGTAAAAGGTGCATATGCTTGTCGTAAGAGGCGACTAACGGGATCGGGTGGTCGATTCGCTGTCATTGTGTCCCAGTTGCGTGGATCGATGCTCATGATTTCAATCACTGGATTGTCTGGTCCAGACTCGATTATTTACAGACCGTCGTCATATAACTGGAATATTGCAGAGTGCGGCGTTAAACAACAAATAAACAAACAAACAAATAATACAATCAAGGAAATATTCACATAAAGTATTTGAAACAAGTAGAATTAATGCCTCATGGATTCAAAAAATCTGAAAGGGTTTGCTTCAAATTGTCCAAGCTCGGAATGATAACAAAGATCGTTTATGTCAACATTATTGATTTTTTTCAGTTTGTTCTCCACTGTCCCACGCGACAAAGTTTAGAAAAATCAACTTCCTTCCTTGATCTATGGCGCATTTCTCACAAACCGTGGTGACCCTAGATATGATTATATCTATATTTTCTAAAGGTCATGACAATGTGTCAAACATGAAACAAATGTCACCTGAGTTGGGTTTAACGCCGCTTTTAACAGTATTCCAGTTATATCGCGGCGTGTCAGCTTAATGTGGGAGGAAAGCCGGCAGTTGTGCAGGTCTCAGACATTTACCACTTCGGTGAAACCCACGAGCACGAGTATGGTGCTGACAAACCTAGAAATATAATCGGGGCGAACCGTGATTCGAATCCACAATTAAAGGTTTCTGGCGTGCCCATGGGACGCAACTCTGCGCAGCGAATCACCCGTGCCCCCAATGTCACCTGAGTGAGTGAGTGAGTTGGGTTTAACGCCGCTTTTAACATTATTCCAGTTATATCACGGCGTGTCAGCTTAATGTGGGAGGAAAGCCCGAAATGATGCAGGTCTCAGACGTTTATCACTTCGGTGAAACCCACGAGCACGGGTATGGTGCTGACAAACCTAGAAACATAATCGGGGCGAACCGGGATTCAAACCCACAATCATAGGTTTCTGGCGTGCCCAAGTGACGCAACTCTGCACAGCGAATCACCCGTGCCCCCAATGTCACCTGAAGTCTACTGAGGAAGTAATATGTGAAATGAGGGGATATGATGTTTAGGCAAGACGTAGACATCCCCTTGGTCACCAACTGTGCTCCCCTCCTTGCTGAGTTGTTTCCTTATACGTATGAGTTGAAATTTCTGCTCGGATTAACAAATCCAAAGTGAGGGCATTTGGCCAGGTATAGGCGTTAAGGCGAGGTGGAAGTTTATTTATTTAAGAGAGGCTTTTTGTTTAATGTTGTGTCAGATGTCTCGTTTCCTACCTAACAGTTAACAAGGCATTTTCTCGGTGCCTAAGTTGTCCCGGCGTGTATTCATGGCAGACGATTATTTAACGTGTGTTTCAGGCTGGCGTCTGTTTAGGGACTTACAAAACATTGCGGTGTGTCATATTAGAGTAAGGGAAAAAACAAAGGGACGCAGGCCATATGTGGATGTAGACCTTGACTTCTCCAACATGATACCTTCGTACAAACCGACCCTAATAAATCCGCTGATTAACCGATCCGCTGTCTACATATGCATGTACATGCGTTCCACGAAGGAAATTTAAAATGACGCTTCCAGAGCATTTAACTTAAAAAACTGATGACATGATGTTGCAAAAGGGATAGAGACTGGGAATCTCTGATCCGACTGATTTTCCACCAACTATCCATTTGTTGGATCACCTTTGTAACTATAAGTTACTATATAATAATATATCAGACAAGTATGTCAAAACAAAAAGGTTATTATCTTCTACTCTCAGCCACACCTTTTCATTGTTTTTTTATCTAGATTTACCTTGAGATTAAATGAGTGAGTGAGTGAGTTGGGTTTAACGCCGCTTTTAACAGTATTCAAATCACATCGCGGCGTGTCAGCTTAATGTGGGAGGAAAGCCCGAAGTGATGCAGGTCTCAGACGTTAATCAATTCGGTGAAACCCACTAGCACGGGTATGGTGCTGACAAACCTAGAAACGTAATCGGGATTCGAACCCACAATTATAGGTTTCTGGCGTGCCCAAGGAACAGATCTCTGCACAACGAATCACGGCGCCTTAGACGACTTGGCAACCTGTGCCCCCTAGAGATCAGGAGTTGTACAGAGTCAAATTAATTATCGGGTCATTCTGCGATCTGTCTATTCAAGTATTAAATTGTGCCTCAAGTAAGTTGAGGCCTACTGTGTCTTTTCTGTGTCAAGTCTTCAGGTTAAATTGGCAGGTGTATCCTTGGGCCTTAACTGATAGAAAGAAGTTGTTGAACTATTAAGAGGTCGGAAATGTCATTGACATGCTGTAGACAGCCACGAAGAAAACAGATAATGCTGATTACCCCTGCAGATGTCCGGAGGAATGACTGGTCACTTCACATGCCCATTATCTCCTGCAGGAAAACAACCCCTGTAGGAAATCGATCTTGGATAAAGCAGTGACCCAGATGAACTATTCAGAACGTCGAGCAGCAAAACAGGTTGTTTCAGAGGTCTGTGTAGGTTATAACTTATAAGGTCGCCATAACTGATTGTGTCGGTGGATATGACATAACATATTTTGAACCTTTTCATGGGGCACGCAATGGAACGTATTTTCAAGTAATTTGTAACCAGTATTATGATAAGGGTGAGGAAATCAGAAATAAAGAAAGATATTCTCATCGCCCTCAATACGTATGTTGGTTTATAGGTTATAGGACAGAATGTTTGACATAAAGGGGAATTTGACAACTTAAGAATATGTATCATTCATTTTGTCATAACTAATTTTGGTACTGCAACATTGTTTTTACCAACAAGCTTTTTCGTAAATGTTGACTTATCAGTCTCGATCATCTGCCGAAACAGGTTCCATTGGACGTAAAAGGCAAAATAGAGATGAAAATTATATGAATGGATCACTGAAAATCAGTGTTGAAACTAGGTGTTCGCGAAAATGGTAAATGTTTAACACAAACCATTACATGTAAATGTAAAGTCAAACTGTACATGAGTAAATCCTTGTTCTGGGTTGCTGTTTGATATCCGAATGTGAATGTCCTTTCTTGATACAAAAAATGTACGTGTTATGATTTTGGCAAAACCCACGATGAGGATTTACATGTGTGTTGACGCACCTGAAAGATGATCTGTTTATCCTTTTATCAGTGACAGATGCCACGCATATATAAATGCTGTACTGTAATGAACACTTTTCCAATTTAAGAAACTTTTATTGCTGATGTATTTTGTGTAGAATGAATTAATGATATTGGCGAAAACGAGGATACCGAACATAACACATAAAACATTTTATTTTATGCCCTAAAAGAACATTTACTTTGGATGACGAACATAACATCTCATATCACCTTTCTATCAAACCATGAAACACATTTTATGTGTACACAGGTTGTGAAAGTAAAGGCGTATCAAAAGTTCTTCAGATCCTATAGTTCTTTGAAATCAATCTGGTATATGATACTGTCAGATATAATGTGAAACCATATCTTGATATTATCCAACATAAAAGAAATACTATTAACTGCAAACTTCATCCTGGCAGTATTGTTGGGCAAAAACAGTAACTGATATAAACTCCAACCCTTAAGGATAGACTATTGCATTTTTATGCATCATGAAAGGAGTAACTCCAAAATTCATTCCCTCATCAAAAGAAGATTATTAGTGAGTGAGTGAGTGAGTATGGTTTTACGCCGCTGTTAGCAATATTCCAGCAATATCACGGCGGAGAACACCAGAAATGGGCTTCACACATTGCACCCATGTCTGGAATCGAACCCGGATCTTCGGCGTGACGAGCGAACGCTTTATCCACTAGGCTACCCCAAGAAGATTATAAAAATGTATTGCCGTGATAAATTGCATAACTAGTATTTGATTTCGAAATAATATTTCTACGATGAAACTGTATCACCGTCCATAACTAACAGTTCAAAATCTGAATCACTGCATCATATCAACTCAGAGTATCAAAGCTGTTGTATTTATCTGTCACCTCGCCCTTATGAAACAATACATTTTAAAAATAAATGAATGTCAACATAGAGAGTAAAGGAAGTATATTGTTAGAAGCTTTGTGTTCGAGATCACACATTTACATTTATATGTTACAATTAACTGCGAGTGTCTATATGCATTCTACATAGAGTCCATATATGCGAGTGTCCATATACAGAAGAATGTTATGTATTTTTTATGATCATTATACGTCAATATTTAAGGGTCACTTTGGTATATTGAGTGTTCTCATGTCAAACATGAATATATACCAAGAAGCATCAGTATGCCTGAGTTTGTTAACAAGGTCATTAACAGGTGAAGAACACGTTGTATATGCCTGTGTCAAACTGATTGGATGATTTCATGAACCTGGACAACGATGATAAAAACAATAAAAATGCAGCCATACTCATTTGATATAAATCGTTAATGATAATGCAGATTAATTAAACGACTGACTGACCAAAGAATTCAATACAAGAGAATAATATTATCCGCCGAAACATATTCTTTTTGGCGCAAAGGGCAATTAATGGACATATGTGGACATTCTCAAGTTAAAGCTACTCATATTTAACCAAAAATGAAATATCGGTGAACAGGTTTTGACCAGGTGTCAGCCAGGTGTCAGCCATGTGTCACCCATGTGTCAACCTTGTGTCAAGATGTGTTCAATGTTGATTTTACTTCGAAGATCTATTATATATTGAAATCTGACAGGACTACAGTATATGTACATGTACTTCGGTCACCTGTCATACATCGGAAACTAGCTCATAGACGTCATTTAAATATCATATCAAATATGTATAATATTATCACATATCAATTATCATGAATCGGGTGGTCACTTGGTGACTTGGTTGATACCGTGGCGTTGTACCCCGTCAATGTGGATCATTAATTGCTCATGATACCAATCACTGGATTGTCTGGTTCAGACTGGATTGTTTACGTATCCACTTCGTATGACAGGATTATACATAATTCTGGATGTGACATTCGCCAACTAACTAACACTTACATTGGTATGGAATTTGCGTGGTTGACGGGTGTTTCCGGGGGGGGGGGGGGGGGGGGGGGGAGGAGGAGGCAGGGCATGCTTACCCTTTTCTCGAACGCCTGGTATCATCACTGATTTTCAGTAATCCATTCAAATATTTTTCATCACTAATTTGCCTTTTACGACCAATGGTATCTATTTCTGTTACTCGAGACTGATTTTTCTCTTGCGTTGATGTTTTTAATATTCCAGACAGAATGCTTCATATAATTTGTAAAATGAAGTGTGATATATCGTGATAAAGTCCGATGGAATATTGCACACCCATCTACTTTTTGTGTGATCGATATACGTCTGGATTGAAATTAACCTCTTTTCAATTCAGTGGTTATGTCTAGAATATGGATCAGAATAGACCTCTGGTAACCTATGTTTTTCCTATGAGGGGACTAAATGAACCGGATTCCCATAATATCAACCACTGAATTGTCTGGATTCGATTATTAATTGCCGCAATGATACAAGTGGAAGAGTGTTGATTGCGAAATTAAACAACAAACAAACGTGGCATACATTGGCCTTTCGCAAATATGCATGTTTAATTCCTTGTCTTAAGTCAGTTAAAGGTGTATTGCGTGTTATCACACATCATCAGAAATAGACAGTCATTTGTTTAGTGTCGGTGTCCGTTAGATGAAAGATGAATGTTTTCAGTTGTACCTTTAGCGTGTAATAAAAGTTGATTCGCCGCTTATTGAAGTGTGATTGACACAAATGCCTTTAGTTATCAGTAATAAAGTATATGAGCTGAATCGACAATTGCCCGGTTGTTTTAGCGCAAATGGGGTCAGACACTACTTGTGTTCTGCTAGTATGTTACCCAGTTAGGTAAATATGTAGTTTTTGGTCTTTTTTCGAAATGTGAAATCAGTTTGCTATGTACGTTCATTTCTTAATCATTTGAACAGTATGTAATACCATACAGAAGAAGGAAACGGTTTGGTTTATATGCCTATTTTGAGACTCATCACAAAAACACATGACATGAAGAACGAAAATATGCCAGAGCATATCATTCAACGTTTTTATCAATAAATGTTGTGCACGCGAATCAGCACGCTGTTTTCATTCAGATAATCTTATAACTGAGAGTTGTTTGAGAGAGTCCATATCATAAATATGGCTCGGCCTAAGTGAATTGTTTCCTATTACCCTTCTACTGTATTCACACCATCAGATGAATCAGACCTGCCATATAAAACAGTATTTATGTCGAAACCATTGGTGTACTAATACCTATACTCGAGTTTATGAATCATACACCGAAACAGAAAGTGAGAGTTTTCTCATAATAATGATACGTTACAACGTTGCGATAAAGCAATCCGATTTATGGCAAATTCAGATTACAACAGCCCTGTCTAATTTTACATTAAAGGATCTGATTTATACCCGTGCTTTTAGGCCTTAATACTGTATCCATGGTAGAATAATCGGGTGGTTGAATAAGGAATATGAATTTATACGGAAAGTCTAATCATGTAAATAAAAGCGACAAGACCATTTCCATGATCATAAGAAATATCTGCTAAAGCAGAGTATGTTATACGATTCCTACTAAATCATAAGCATGAGTTAATGAATTACTATCTCTATAGTCATGTTACCATGTGTTCGCGAAAAAGTGAGTGTATGCTACCCATCGTTGGCACCGTCATAAACACATACAAAGGCAAGTCAAATGTTCACCTAGAAATACACAGGAACATGTGGTACAAGTCACAATTATTAAATCCTTGAATGACGTAACGCTGGTTACATGACGTTTGAAGAAGAGTCGTTTGACGCTATTAGAAATCTTTGAAGAAAGAACATGCTCATAAGTAGTGAAAATAGACACCAAAGTTGGAGATGCTTTAATATTACTCGACTTAAAGGGATATTATTTACAAAGTTGAATGTTTCACGATAGATTTGTTTCTCTAACTACGCATTTCTTGACGTATTTACATATACATGTTATTTTCCAGTTATGATTCTGACGAAAGTCTTTACTTACTTCAAAGTTGTATTAAGAAACAAAGTAAAGCAGTCGGGACTGCTACAATCGTTTCTGATAACTAGTAGTGCGCTATATCTGTGTTCATTATTATATTGTTTTATTTCGAATGATCCTGATGGATCGCGAAAAGCGAAGTAACTCCTGGGCCCACTTGCACAAAGCGATCTTAGCGCTACGACTATTGTAAGCCTTTGTTAAAGTATGGGAGTTACGATCATCTTAGCGCTAAGATCGCTTTGTGCAAGTGGGCCCTGGTCTCTATTTGAAGCATCGTGAAGTTACAAAGCGATGATTATTATCAATGTGCCCATAAGACTTTAACTCTTGCTTAAAAGTTGTTTGATCAAGGCTGTGAATTCAAGGCCTTAGTAAAACCTTCGTAAAGCCTCATTCAAGCTATCAAAAGTTTTACGGTAGACATGTGTAGGACATTTCAAAATATGTGACAAAAAGTCACAAAAAGACAAAAAGATGTCATTCCCTATTTTGACTTACCATACCATATGTTCCAATATATTTTTTCAGGTGTTCGCTTTTATGTATCTCTTGATCTTTAGGTTACATACACATTCGCGGTAACGTCAAAACGGAAACTTGAAAATAAAAAAAATAAAACATACTAGAGATACTTAACATAAATCACATTGAATTATCCCCGAGTACATCTATCCAGGGAATCTAAATTAGACACAATCACTTCTAACAGAGGCTGTCATTATGAGGTATTAGCCGTTATGCAATAGCACAAACAAAACCACATCACTGATAACCAGTGGCAATGCTTCTGTCACAACTGCCAACTTAGCCAACTCTATTTCATTCTGAGATGAACGTCCCTCAACATTCCTTATTACTAACCGCACAATATGTATCCTATATGTAGGAATGCAAGGGGATATATAAACACCGCCAAAGGAAACGCGAATACCATTATGATACATGTTGGTTAGATATGAAGAATTATACATATTCAAGTGATATTAGATTGGTTCGATGCACATACGAACATAAGATATGTTATTGAAAGCATTTGAGATAAAAATCATTATGAAAAGCAATTAAAAGCAACTTAAAGGGAGATAACTCTAAAACGTTTGGATAGGTTATTCATGTCAGTTGTCCTTTTCTGTCTTAACTTTTAAAGCGAGCTACACGTCAGTAACATTGACAGTCCATATCGCCGCGTAACATGAGCAGCATGAAAAATAAAAGGAAGAGTAAGGGATCTGTGAGGACAAGGAGGGCAAGACGAAAACAGGCGAGGCTTGACAGCGACCGGGGACTGCAGACAACTGAGCAGGCCGCCGCCGACATCCAGTGACAGCCGTCCTCCCCGTCAAAGACAGCGCCATATCGGGTGATGTTATTCGTAACATGATTTCAATTACTCCCCCGGCATCCTACCTGTAGAAAGGCTTAAATGCTGTATTTAGCTTAGGCTATACCGTAGTTTACACACCTTGTCCTGCAAAAAAACCACTAAAATTTGCTTCCCAATATCCACAACTTATTCAAAAGAAAGTAGACAAAGAGATAAGTTTAGGCAGGATGGCAAGACCCTATCTTAAAGCCCCATTGCAAGAATGTAGAATATCACCCATAGGACTGGTTCCCAAACAAATCCCTGGCGAGTTCAAACTTATTCACCACTTATCATATCCAGAAGGTTAATCCATAAATGACAATATTGATGACAATGTTGCCTCTGTCACAGGGTTAAGGCAAAATAAAGCCTAGGCAGATATAAAAGGTGCATTTAGGCTTTGCCCAATAAGGAAAGAAGATTTTAATTTGCTTGGTTTTCAACGTTTTCAACGTTTTTGCAAAGGGCCACACAACGCACACACACAAAATAAAGTGTCAACCCGTCATCAAATTCGCTTGACGCAAGGAGTCAAAAAGGATTTACAAGTGCGGCAGGAATTCCTGCATCAGTTCAAAGGAGTCTCATTGTTTCTGGATAAAGAATGACAATCAAATACAGAGCTTCACCTTCATACAGATAGCGCTGGAGTTTCATCGCCTACCACAGTTGGCTCCCAATCTCAATCTGCGACCAACAGACACACCATGCCAACACTGGGACAACTGGAAACTGAAGCTATCAGGCTACTAGAGCTTTCACAATCTGAGCTCATTCAACTGCATCACTACATATGGCAGCAATATGCCAGTATCACAAAGTAATAAAGCTTGCAGATACCACTGATCACTTCATACTAAGAAAAATGTTGCTCGACAGGCGCACACCATGCAAGTTAAGCACAGCATTAAACCATGTTTCCATCTCCAATTATGAAACTCTCCTTTTCAAGGCTATGTTCTCGCTGGCTTTTTTCGAATTTCTCCGAATTGGTGAACTCATTTGCATAAACGGGGTTGCGGGATGGATAAAAAGACACAAGCACAACAGGTTGAGCTAAATATTAGGCACTCCAAGACTGATCAAACAGGCAGGCAAGCGCAGCTCATAGCTCATAGCTCATATCCTATTCTGAATATGAAATATGCCCAGTACAAGCTATTTCTTCCTATTTGGCAATCCAGCCACCCACACCTCCATCTCATTCTCCAGTACAGTTTTCAGCTTTACTACTCAAGGCCCTCAAGTTCAGTCAACTATCAGTGGCTGCATTTAAATCTCATTCCTTCCAAATTGGGGCAGCAATAATGGCAGCCATGCAAGGCGTACCACAGGAGACAATAAAGCTGTGGGGCAGATGGAAGTCAGATTCATTTAAGCGCTATATCAGAATCGGTCGTATTACTTCAATTTAAGTAGTAATGCAATGTTATGACATTGTGCTAATACCTCTTTCAAAGTTTTAGATTTTCGGATTTGTGGGATCATCTTACATTTATTGGGCACACACGAGTTTGTTCAAGTTGGGGTTAAGAGGAAACCTAGTTTTGGGTCCTGATTCTTACATTTCCTTGCTGGGGAAGAGGGGACACCATTGGCCTGAGTTGCTGCCATGTACATGTGTATCAAAGCAAACCTCCATAACTACCATCCTCAAGGTACTGTCCTACTACATGTTGGATCAAATGACCTTATAGGCCTTAAGGGTAAAAGAGATGTGTAATCTCATGGATGCAGACATGGATGAACTAGATAAAATCCTGCAAAAAAAACTCGCATTATCTGGTCGGAAATGTTGCCGCGCAGGAGATGGGATGGAGCTGACTCGCTAGTGGCAATTAATGGACTCGCAAAATCTGTTAAGTGGGAGGTGCTAGTATCAACCAGCAGATCAAGGCAAAGGATGCATGCCTGTATTTTAATGATGACATTCATCCGACTGAGATAGGTTCTGCCTTTTTTATCAATGCTATTCAGGAGGCTCTTCGGAACAATTTGGTGGACGTGATCTCATACGTCATGAGTGGCGGGATCCTTGGGGAAATTTTTTATTTGAATAGGGCTAGGTAGCTTGGGGCAGTGTTTGTTGATGAGTTACCCTCCCAAACATCTCTTTGCTATGTGTTTATTGCTATGGCACTCGTGAAGAGCAGCCTCCCCGTGGTGAGTGCTGGGTAACGCTAATAGCTCTTCCCCCCTGTGGACCCGGGGTAGAATGTGTCCACAGCATCCCATTGCTGGTCGTATGAGGCGACTAAATTGGGAAACCCGTTTGCCGTGGGATGCAACCCTGTGTCGGTGGGTGAAGGGATTATTGTGGTTGAGGGCACTGGAGCCAGGGATAGCGTTCCTTTTGCCCAACACACCACTTTGACCCTAACTTTACCTAGACGGGTGGTAGAATGGGCCCGGTTCTATCAATCGGCTGGTAATGTCATGCCCTGGCATGGTTACTACTATATATTGTATACATGTAACTTGTATTATGGACTTTCTTATTCCTTACAAATGCTTAGCTTTAACATTGCCTAGAGTCAAATGCCTGAAGGCAGTGGCTCATGGGTCAGTCTGGCATAACTGACCTCCGGGTTCTATTTGTCTTGAGATAATTGTCATGGGCCGAATCGAACCAGCCTGACTATTATTCTGCTTGACATACATAGCTACCTGTGTCCTTCTTGCTGGAGTATAGCATCCCTGTAGCCCCGGTGTTTGTAGTCGGCTTCCGCTACAGCATCGTCCTTGTTGACACTCCTTGGTGGGTGGGGAGCAGGGATGTTGAATCACCTTTCTATATCATGGCTACCCAACAATACACTGGTTCTCGTTCAAATCATAAGAGAAGACATTTAGACTCTATTTCATCCTCTGATGATGAAAATACATCACAAACACATGTTGACTCCTGGCCCCGCTTCCTGGTGGTCGATGGACAACCCTTTTTTGTGTCAAAAGCTCTCGAAGTCATTTGTGGAGACGTCAAGAATGCAACTCGTCTCATCATTTTGGACCCACTGAAGTTGCTGTCTCTGCTCACAAGTTTTTGAACTCATATAGAGGTGTAATTCGTGATCGTGCCAGATGTCTTTCTGACATGTCCGTACAGGAAATCTCAAGGAGTCACCTGTGTCAAAGATTTACCAGGAAAGATCATGACAGAGTTGTGCAAACTAACACCAATCTTCTTACATTTGCCCTTCCTAAAGTACCTTCTTCACTCAAAGCCGGTTACTTCAACATTGGAGTGGATGTTTATATACCTAATCCACTCTGCTGTTACAAGTGTCACAAGTCTGGGCATGGCGCCAGGTCTTGTGACAAATCACCTGTGTGCTTCCGTTGCAGTAAACATCATGACAGCACCGATTGCACAGAAGACATCAGTTGTGTGAACTGCCACGGTGAGCACTTCTCATCTTCAAAATCCTGTCCAATCTATCAGAAACAATCACAGATTCTCAAAATAAAATATGCCAATAACATTTCCGATGCCATTAAATTACTGCCAACTCAAACTAATGCAACTCCTTCCTCATTCTCCTACTCTGCAGCAATTTCCACGTCTACCCGCAAAGTAGACAGCGCATGTCAGACAGACATCTGCTGGGTTTCATACAATCAGACACTCTTGCATTCAATTTCTGGAGACAGCAACGAATCTTCCACGTCTGCCAGACTGTATCAGACTGGGCTTAACTGTGAACCTGAACCTGTGAACCCGAGACAGTACAGAAATTACGCAAAACTGCACATCTTACAAACAGAGAAAGGAAACAATTAAAGAAAAAAGAACTCAGAACCCTCAAACACATAGAGGTGCCGTCCCCGTTGACAATCCCTCTAGATATGGAAGTCACGCCATCTCCGCCAATTCCACGGTGAGGACCTTCCCCTAGATCTCGATCTCCAATTGAACCTCCATGAGTTGTTCTACTAACTTACTACAATGGAACTGTAGAGGCCTTCGGAATAATTTTAATGAACTTTATCTATTAATTCAAGATTTAAAACCATCAGCAATTTGTCTTCAAGAAACTTCCCTCAAATCAACGGATAATTTTAATTAAAGACAGTATGACTCCTACCATTGGAGGATCTTCTGTTATGGTGAGGCATGGCGTCATTCATAGTCCTGTTCCTCTAAATACTCCTCTTCAGGCTGTTGCAGTCCGTGTTACAATGAATGTTGTATTTACATTGTGTTCTTTATACATTCCACCATCATATTCTCTGTGACAGTCCGATCTTCAGGCAATTTATGACCAGCTCCCTAAAGCCTGTGTTCTCATGGGAGATTTGAATGGCCATAACCCACTTTGGGGTAGTACTGACAGGAATACAAAGGGTAAATTACTTGAAGACATTTTCTTAGATAATGATTTATGCATTTTTAATGATGGTTCTACCACTTGTCTGGATTTATCAGTTGTAGATTCTAACTTACTGAGTGAATTTGAATGGTCAGTCCACGATTCTTTGTAAGTGACCATTTTCCCACCATTTCAAAATCTTTAACTCCATCTGATGTTCTTCCATTTACTAAAGCCAACTGGCTTTTATAATGAAATCCTTTGTACAAACGAAACTCAAACCTGAAGTTTTTATTGATGTTCCGGACCCTATCCAAATTTTCTCTGAAGAACTAAATAGAATAACTGATGAATGTATTCCGAAGTCCTCCACAAATCCCCACATAAGTAAACCATGGTTTAAAATGAAGCTAGGAAAGCACGGAAAAAGGCTGAAAAGTATTTCCGTCGCCATCCAATGGTACATAAACTAAATAAATTCAAAATAATGAATGTTTTGTTAAAAAGTGCGCCGTGTTTTAGCAAACGCCAATCTTGGCAAAATTATGTATCTAAGATAAATTCACGGACGCCTATGTCCAAGGTATGGAATATGATTCAGAAGATCAAAGGTAAGGGTACTCAATCAAAGGTAAGGCAACGGCCCCAATCAGTCAATGGCTGACAATCATGTGTTTACATTAACTTGATCTAGTTAAAAGAAGCAAGATGACAACCCCGATCTATGATGTGGTTCAACATTTACCTGTAGATTTACTGAGATTGATCGAGCCTGCTGGTACATCCATATGATTACCAATGGAACTGAGTATGACTGAACAGCCGCTGTTTAGGCTGCAGACGAGCCGGATATTTTGAAACGAGGAATCTGCATGGTGTGACCTGTCAATTTCAAGATTTCACGGATCAAAAGCCAAATAGTGACAGAACTTAGACATTTTTGGTCCAGAAATAGTAGATCGTGTATAATTTTCATAATTGTGCGTGTTCTGAAATGAATTTCATCAAGTTTGATAAGCTATCACTTCAGTTGGGACATTGTTTTCGTGGACTTTCGAAAGGGAGTGTTTTCTGATGCACTTCAAATCCCCTCCTGCCAAATTCTAACGGTGGTGGTTGACGGAGATGGTAGGCTAATGGATATCGATCAGAAAAAGGTTTGTAAACACCATGTTGTCATGAATAAAATGTCTTCAAACACATTTTATTATGTTATATTTCACTTTCATTGTCGGTTGTTTCAATAATGAAATTAGATCTACCTGTTCGTGGGTTTCAGAAAAAGTTACCAAAAAAATGAACAATTATTATTTTGTAAACAACATTTATTAGATATCACTCTTTCACTTATTTTGAATGTGTGAATCTTTGAATTATACCTCCCCACCCTGAAATGAGAACCGTCCTAACGTGTCCCGGTTGTCACTAGATCTGCAGTGCACTCTCAGTTATGGCAGCCAAAGAAATTGTTAACAGTAACAGTGCTGTTAAAGAATTGCAGGAAACCAGAAGACAACCCAGTACTGATGCACAGTGTGATGCTGTTCAACATTAACACGTTGACTAACTGTCCCTGCTGATGTGATGTTGTTTTTTCAAACAATATTTATAATGTTATATTTTACTTTCATTGTCGGTTGTTTCAATGAGGGAATAGCTTAAATTGTTCCGATTCTGGTCACCATAGAACATTTCTCTAACAGTTTCATAAACATTTCATTTGTATGCAAGATATGCCTTCGTTAAATCTTTTAATGTCATCATCGAAGCTGTCAGGGTTGCGGCCTAGAACGCCCCAAACATCCGATATCAAACTACCGTATTTCCTCTATTTTACACTATACGCCGTCTATTAATTTCGCGAGAGCCCTTAACTCGGCGTGTATTGGAGATCTGTCTGGTATTAGAGACCCAGCGTGTATTAGAGGAAATATAGATATGTTTTACAGTTTATATGGGGGTGATCGATCGGCAGCCATTTTCTGTGAATCGATATACAGTAGGCTATCTATGTATTCATACGCACGTTTTTGTGTGAAAAGGCTTAATATATTTGAAAGGGGTTTCCGTAGCAAAAAGGAAACCTCTTTTTAACCAATCAGAATCAAGCATTCATCAATGTCATGGTAGAATCTCGTTTAATCATTGTTTTTTAAAGGAAATAGAGTTGTTTGCAAAACTTTGATTCTGTCTTGTAAAATATAAATGTTTTATGATTGGTAGATTAAATTAGCAACTGGGATTGTTAGTGGCTGTATCCTCGAGGGGGGTTAAAGTACTGTAAAATTATTGTCCTCCTGGGAGGTTACGTAAGTTCCACTACTTTCAAGGTAAATATAGAACTACCATGTTTTTAATCGTAGAATATTTGTCATTTGAAGATGTTAGGCTCACTCTGCCAATAATCGCCAACACCTGAAGGGATGATGTAAATCCTGCTCGGGTCCATGCAGGTAGAAAAGGTCACCATGATCCCCAATAAGGTGATCTACCTTCAGTGGCTGGCGATCTATAGCCCGTTTTTATCATGTTATTGTTAGGTATAAGTGTTAACTTTTTTATGATTCCATACTAGTTTTAAAATCTTGTTCTGTGATAAGTCTGGTAATTTTACTGTCCTTCGTTGGCAGGTTTTTATATATTTATTAGATTTAACCCTTGATAGTCACGATATGGCTGAAATATTGCCGATGTGACTTAAAATTTCAACTCAACTCAACTCAAATGTTTATGGTTATGGTTTTGCGTTGGTCCAGCGGCCTGCTGGAGGGGATGTTCCGACGGCTTCTCGCTTTTTTGCTTGATTTTAGCACGGCGGGTTGCCGAGTGTTAGTCAACGGCTTGTCGACAGGGGCAGGGATGGGAGTTGCTCATCGATGGTTACCCTCATGGGTTATCTCCCCTGTGTTTTGATATGCTCGGGTGTTTTATAATGGCGATAGGACATTATTTATGACAGGTATCTCCCCCAGGGTACCGCCACTAATACTAAATAAACTGTGCCCATATTTTGCCACACACAAATGTTTTGTTTTGTTTTCATGTTTGATGTTTTAATTGTTTGCTTTTTATGAATGGATGTTACAATAGTTCTTTGATAATGTTATCTTGCGTGAACCGACGCTTATGAACGCATCACATGTGACGTTATAGATCCATGACTCGAGACGCACCATTTGCCTGGTGCAGGATTATCGTGTAAATTACATGCAGCAAATCGTGATAAAAATAAAGACTCGCTGCAGTATCACTTGAATGATTGCATACTTCCATATATGTTTTTATGGTTCGCGTTTCTTTTGACAGTCAGTATATTATTCTTTTCAAGTGTAAACTACGAGTCGATTGTAACTCTCCTTCGATCGAATGTCGGTGCCCGAAGCCTTGCTCTGTTACAGTCGGTATCATTAATCGATGGCGATCGGTTCTGGTTGCAATTCTTCGCAATCGAACTGACGTTTGGTTAGGTTGGTAGTGTATGTGTGACCACTGAAATTGTCAAAGTATGTACAAAATAAAACGATTCGTATCCTCCCCTCCCACTTTCAGCTGAAACAAGCGGCTCCGGTTTAAGGAAAAGTTATTACATGTACAAATAATGGCAGTTCCCAAATATAATGTTAACCTTGGTAAACCTTAGCATTACTGTTTATTGTTGATCTGTTTTGATCTCATCTGTATAAATAACCTCGCAGCGCGTATTTATGTTACCAAGATCGGTCACGTCACAAGTGTGTCAGCGCAATATTGATAAAAGTATATTTTTAACAAGTAATTGGCAATTCCAGGCAAACTTATTGTCAAAATGAACAATTCGCACTTAATCCAATCAGTGCATTCAGTAAAGTCAATGCTAAACATTTTACAGTTTCAACAGTACGCTTCCGAGAAGACTATTTGACAATGTGCCATCTCCTGTCGTGAATACATTCAATCACTCGAATATATATTTTTTGAAATTGATTGATATCTTGCACTTGAAGGCGCGTTATTACCCAAATGGGAGGGTGAGATGGGTTTATAACCTTTTTTTCAGTGAGATTGACCGAACAAACAACTACGTAATTTCATTAGCCGAGCTCTACTTTTCATAATTTGTTTATCATGTCACATGTTTATTATGTAAAACTCCAAAGTGATTTATTTTTAAACGTTTTCCCCTTCCATCTTTTACACTATTGCAGCATGCTCCGTTTATTGTCTGGCCTTTTGGGCTATTGTCCACCATGACGACACCCTCGGCCACCCGAACCATGACAACTATAATCCTTCCAATTGATGGTACAGTCTTTGCATTTTTAGGTGGTGATGTCAAATGCATCTGCTGATTTTATTGTTGTCTGGACTCGGGCTGGAAGTGGTGAACCCAGTTTTCGTCCATAGTTACAAATCGCTGCAAGAATATTTGTGGATCTACTAAAACAGAGCTAGATTATCACGAGACATGTTGTGCCTGGTGCGTTTTTAATTAGATGCGAGAAGCTTTGGAACTCAACGACCTTCTTAATTGCCCAAGTTTTCGTGATAATGGAATGGTATATGTTTTCTGAGCTAGCAAACGGTTGCTTACATCATATAATGTCCTCGGCAAAACATTTCTCTTTTATCTGATTCCTTCTATGTGAGCCTCAGAACGTATCGGTCAACACTCGTATTTTTTAGCTAAGATTATAAATGGAACACTAAAATTCCTATTGTGGTCTTCTGTTATGCATATGCTTACAGGCAATTGAATCATCATTTGGATCTAGACGTTGCTGATAGTACAATGGATTTTCTCTTTTTACACATAGTTACTGTTCGGCATATTCATAATTATGCATTTAAATTTGGCTAGGCCACGTCATACAAAAAGCATTGTCCTACTTGGCTATACTGACATAACTGAAGAAAATTTGCAAACTTCTCTTTACAGTCTCCAAGCTTTGATTCTGATATCGAACTGTCACTCAATGCGCGGCGGTTCAAAATGGAAACACGAATATTATTATAATCACACAAACATTCATCAACATCGCAAATTATACAGTCACTCAGCTGAATCTGACACCTTGGCAAAGAAATCACACTGCTACAATACATAGCTATGTGATCATGATACGTAACAATCATGGTCTTTGAACCGTATACTATTTCGATTAAATAACAGCCTGGACGCTTATTGTGGGAAGAGCGTCCAACGTGGCGAAGGTCGAACGTGAGTGCGTGTTTGGGAGTTGATAGACTGGAACTAGCTGATCTACAGCTCAAGAACACAACTCTTCACAGCCTTTGGCAACGCAAACCGTGGTGATTCCGGCTTAGAATAGGTCCCCTACATCCTGGGCGATTAAATGAATTAGTTGGTGTTAATCATGCTCGGTGAATTGATTGGTGGGGCTTCATCGTACCCCGATGGCGTTGGACACGACTCATACTATCATAATATCACCAGTAGACCACGGATAACGTGTTGCATATGACGGGCATCAGTATATACCAGTATATATAAATGAAAACGAAAAAAATAATTCTATAATCATGAAAAAGTCTCCACTACAAACAGTGACCAGTGTACGATTTCGACCATATCATTAGCATGTTTTTAAGAATCATTATCAAATAGTGATGATACCAAGTGTTCGCGAATACGTGTGCTTAGTCTGCCCCACAGGTGGCACTTGTCATAAACACATGCAAAGGCAAGCCAATTGTGCACCTGACAAAAGAGTCTGGAACATATGGTAAAGGTCAAAATAGGGAATTGCCTCGGACATTTTTATCACTGATGCATCAAATTTTGAAATGTCCTCCACACTGACCAATGCGTCAATTCTGTCCTCCACGTGTTTACCACAAAGCTTTTCTGGCGCCTTGAATGTTGTAACCCTCATCAAAAGTCGTATCGAGAGTCGTATGACGCTCTCAGAAATCTTTGTAGAAAGAACATGCACGATTGTACCTTACAAGGTCAAAAATGTAGACTCAAATGCCGGACCTGCTGGAAAATTATATAAATGGAGTCATCCCTATTGCCATACAGTCTTGTGGATAGTTTTGTTATCACCTGAATTTTAATGCATGGGTCACCATGTATTTGCTGAAAAGGTAAGCTTGTACTGCACCACTGGTAGCTCCCGCCCATCACACAATCTGCACAAAAAGGGTAAGTGTACATAACCTGACGCCGCACAGCAGTACTTCTGTACGGCCTGTAAACAATGAAACAAACCAGGCAATCAAGTAATTGATCAGAAAATCCTGGAACAATACAGCCATTTATTAAGTTTGTTGAAACTAAAAACGATTTGTTGGTTTAGAGTTACGTCTGCTGTGTACAAGTGCAGAGATTCTGGTGCTTATAAGGAAGAAACACGTTTAAGAAATATGTTCGTTTTGCAACACATTGGGGGCAGTTTTAATGTCTCAGCGACAAACATTTCATTTGTAATTGATAATGATTGATAATGGACTTCAGTCCACAAGCAGAAACATCAACCCAGTTCAAGTAAATATAATTTAAACATGTCTCGATTAGCCGCCGAAACAAATTTCATTGGTCATAAAAGGCAATATGACGGGGGGAATTATAGAAATGAAGTCATCCTTCTTGTAATAATCTTGTGGATAGTATATTGTCCCTCTAAATCATTATGCATTGATCTAAATATGATGAGGTAATATCACTGATATATTACAATACTAGTTGCTCTCGCGGCAAATATGCTCTTCCTGAAGGAACAGCTCAAAATGCTGTAAAGTAACGAAATTATCATAATTACCCTAACACTGCTTTGTTATTGCATCCCCTGGTACTTCGATATTATATGGTTTCTTTTTCTGTGGGGTGCACTGGTGGCCCAGTCGTCTCAGGCGCCGCGAATCGCTGTGCAGAGTTGCGTCCCTTGGGCACGCCAGAAACCTATGATTGTGGGTTCGAATCCCGGCTCGCCCCGATTATGTTTCTAGGTTTATCAGCACCATACCCGTGCTCGTGGGTTTCACTGAAGTGGTAAACGTCTGCGACCTGCATCACTTCGGGCTTTCCTCCCACATTAAGCTGACACGCCGCGATATAACTGGAATACTGTTAAAAGCGGCGTTAAACCCAACTCACTCACACTCTTTTTCTGTGTTTGAAATCGATGTAAAAACTGAATGTCCACCATGTCCACTGCATGACCGTTTGCGTGGGTGATTGGTGTGATAAAGCATAATTATCATCTTGGGGTGCTGGAAGCAATTTGAAAGCACACCAACATGTCCCTCACTAACAACTTAAACGCTTTCCACCTCTGATGTTTTACTTGAGCCTGACGATGGTAGAGGTACATGTAACTGATATAAATACATTCGTTGTGGTGAACGAAGTACGATGCTTTCGTGGGTCAATAGTAATTTTATCAAAGGACAGCGGAGACCAGCAGAGACCGTTTCGTTCATACTTCAACATGAAACAGTCCTCACCTAATTGGTGCCTTGAAATACATTAAATGTCTTGTCAGTTTAAATGATATGTGATTTGAGAATCACAGTAACTACATAGTTCAGACAATATTCAATTAGGAAATGTATGTCCCAATTATGTGAGGTAATAAGTTAAAGTCAACTTTTATTAGCTCTTAAACTTCACCGAAAGCACTGTATGCAATTTGCCGTCATCTGCTTTTGCTCACCAAGTTATATCAAACATTGCACAGGCGGATTCTTACAATGAATAGTTTTTGGTGTCAAATTCATCTACATCAGTTTGAAGATTTGACAATAATCACATTTTAATGTCCAACACTATTTTTTAGATAAGGACTAACTACTCGTTTGTATATTGTATATGTATATACATGTATATGTATGGCTTGGTAAATAAAAGCGACAAAAATCATTTCCATAATCATCAGAAATCTCTACTAAAATGACAGTGTGTTGTACGATTCCGACTGTATCATAAGCATGTGTTTATGAATCACTATCAAATAAGTAGTGTTCGCGAAAGGTGATCTTCCTTACTGAACGCTTGGAATTAAAACATCAAAGTTTACCACAGATAAAACATATGCAACCGATTTAATAGTACGAGAGCAACCCCGTCAGCGCAATGTGTATGCTGTAACACACTGAAAACGCACTTTCAACATTAACTCGAAATGAATGACAAAAAGACGATTTTGGCAAGTGGAAAATAGTTGAGCGTTGAGCGTTAGCATATGGTTTTACAAATGGGCCACTGTTCTCCATGATTATTAAACCAAATCTTCAAATATAACTTCCATTACCAATAACATCAATACTTCCTACACATTAGTGTTATTATTTGATTATGGGGCTTAACGTTTCTTGGATCTGTTGTTCTGAAATGTAATTACTACAACGTGTCTTGATCTCCTGCGTCTGCGACCATTTTACATGGACCTAACAATCCATGATAACTGCTCCACAAGTTTAATCTACTCTGTTCTATATGTGAACAAGCTTTCTTGCACTTCTTGATCACAGTGAATTATTGATACTTTGATAATAGTGTTTTGTCTTCCCTTGATTAGACTCTCTATTGGGGCTATTTCTGTTACGTTATCACAACGGGATCTGAAGAACATGTCAGGGTACCTATTATATGTGAACCGAGAGACAATTATTTCTAGAATAGAATTTACTCTACAGATTGTATTCAATGTTTTTCTATAACTTAATGCTTTCTACAGTTTATTCAAGAGCACTTTCATAGTACCTAGTACTTTCCAGCAGATCCGGTTTGACCCAGACTACTTGAATGGTTAATCAAACCTTAAGCTTTACTACTTGTCATGAGTACATCTATTTGACACAACTTTTTAATTGAAATTATTATTATAATGCCATATTGATTATTACGCAGTTCCCATGAATAATAAACCTACTTAGCAACTAAAAGATGCTAGAGGCCTCCTGAGTACCCTTTCTGTTATTATATACGCTTGGGCGGATTTATAACAACAAGAACTGGAAACACCCCACATGACAGTAACTTCACTGTGTATTTAAACTTGAAGACCGGGTCCCTAGACTCAGAAGCCCTTTGACACATGACCCACTGTGTCGGATCAGCGTCAATGGTAACAAGTAGGCTGCGGTCGAATGGATGGTAAACGCAAAAACAAGAAAATGGAATTAGCAAATCAAACAGATGCCATCATATACGATATAACTGATACCAGATGTTTGCATGAACTGAACTGTCGATAATCAAAGTCAGCAAGGTGACCCAAACTATAGACATGAAAATCAATACTTCACTGATGTAGAGACAGAAACGTAGGTTCCACTCCTAGATTCGCCTTGTATAATATCCTCAGTTTGTCACTGAAATAGTACACGTCTAAGACCTGCACTTCTTTGGCCTTTTCTTTCTGCTTTTCACCAAAACCTGGTATCGTCGCCATTTGATAGCGAATTATAAACGCATGCTTATGAAATACAAATGTAGTTGTAATCACACAATGGACTCAGCAGAGCTTTCTTATGATTATGGAAATGGTTTTGTCGCCTATATTAAACTGCTTCGCCATGATATAAATGACATATGTTCAAAGTGGTGTTTAGCCCATCCCAGTCTTACGCCGTGACACCCGTTAAGATCCGGGGTAGAATAGGTCTTCAGCAACCATACGTGCCGTAAAAGGCGACTATAATTGTCTTTAGATGCGACAAACGGGACTGGGGAGTCAGGCTCGCTGACTTGGTTGATGTATGTCATCGTATCCCAAATTGCTGAGTTCGGCGTTTAACAACGAACAAACAAACACTCGCCGTGAACAAAACTGTAAATTCCTATCGTAGCCCTGCCTGCATGCATTGCTTTCTGATGGCCGCCAAATGTACATGTTCAAGTGTTCTTTGCTTCATAGACTAGGTTTAGTCAAAGGTATCGAATTTAAGATTTATGAACAATTACTCACAACAGTGAGTGAATCGCAGGGCTACACCCACTCTGCTCAAACGGCTGATACTATTTTATATGCATACATATGTATGGCTTGGTAAAGAGGACAATGGTGCGTGGTGAATACACATCAAAGTAAGCCATTATATAATAATAAACAGGACAAATGCGCTCATATATGCAGTAGCTTTTTGTATGTGTTCCTCTTCACCAAATAATAGCAATCAAATAGGATTTTAAGGGGTTTGAACAGTCTGCCGCCATTTGTTGCAAAAAACAAACTACTGAGACTAACGTGCAAAGTGATACGGCAGTTGGCGGTTTTTGCTGTCAAATAAGAAGACAAAGTAAGACGATCGATATCAGTGAACAAATTACACTGTGACTTTCTTGCCTATGATATAATTGCATTAAATGTAACGCAAGTGTCCCATTGCATCGCCGCGCATGATATGTCACTTCGGCACAAGGGACTAGTTACCCTCACTTTGTTTTAATCATTGTCATCGATTTTCAAGTACTCACATCAAACCGCCGGTGCACACCGGAATACGAATGCTTCGCCTAATGGAAACCAAAACCCATCTGTCTATCTAACAAAAGCTTTAAATAACAGGTTAACGATAGTTACAATAAGTGGCCGCTGACCCAGGTACGCGCGGCCAACAACCAAGACGGAACTGCATGCCCTGGTCTCAACACGAGAAGGTGATCCCTAACTTCCTTGTCTACTTTCAGTTGACACCGGGGTGTAATTACTTTAATTAAGATGTAATTTAACCAGTGCAGTTATAGCGTATTCAGATCAATGGACGTAGTTACATGACATTGATTGCTGTAGATGGAATTATTATTTTCTGTGTTTTTTTCAAACCTTGATCTATGTCTAACTCTAGCATGTATTTTTAAAATTATTTGGTGGTGATGGTTGTTGGAGTGATAAATTAACAGAAAACGCGCATGATGGATATATTAACAATGAAACGTTATTTTATACTTGCGATTTACGAGTATGTAAAAATCCAAATGTATTCCATGAATATAAGACAAAAATGGTGAATTAACCTGCCATCTCGATATATTGTAAAAAAAGTTATAGTATCTTTACAATATGTTACTCTTTTCGTGTTCATTGATTGCGACAGTTGGAATAAACGACACTCTGAACAGTATTTATGTTATGTAACTACATCTATATCACTCGTAATGTACTCAAAACGACTTCAGTAGACAATAAATTTAACATCTGGTCGATTGGCCGATCTGTGAAACAATTTAAATATACTTTTGCAAGATTATTTTATGCCAATAACGAAGTACAATGGATGATGAAATTCCACAAATTGATCTTCAAGCAAGAAAGAGGTCTATGTTTCTTGCACTAAAAGACCGTGGGCACAATCAGCTTGAGCACATACATGTATTGCACAACCACCTGATCCCAAATTTCACAAATTAGCCAAATGGGGGCTTCTCCGTTAGCTTATGTTGCAATCTATCTTAGCTGGACACTTGTTCTCATTTCACCCGCACATTCAGATTTTTTACCATTGAATGCTACAATAGAGGACGAAATTAAAGTTATCTGAAGTCCCCCATGAATAACCGTAAAATGGAAGGAGGCGCACCACTATTGTAAGATATTGAAGTCCCCTATCTTAGCTGTCTGTGGTCGCTCTGCATCAAATCCACACTGTCAGTACAGGGTGCACTCTGTCATACGTGCAAGTCCCAATGAAAAGCCGTTGGCGTGGGCGCTAAGATCGATGTTCAAAATTCCCAACGAATAAACAACCAGAATCGGCCGTGGAATATATTTTAAGCTCATACAACCGTATGCTTTGCTCGATATTGACTACCTTAGCTAACCGTGGACATTCCCCTGTATATTCATATGTCTTTCACTATAGTATATGCCAGTCTATGAACATCTGCGGTATGGTATAGTGCTAAGATCGATGTTCTCTCTCTCTAAGCTACCTATAATTTTGCAAAGGTCGATTACATTTTTCAGTCCGCTGTAATATCATTGCCTGTTTATGTCGATCACTGTTTGTCAAGTATAATGAATGACTCTTGTAAGGGTCTGACAGTGAAGAAAACTAAAGACATTGTTTTACTCAGAACAAACATGGAGGGAGATCTTTTAACATTAACATTAAGGTTCGGTTAGTCAACGCACATTTCAAGACAGGGATCGTGCGCTCATTCCAAACGCTGCTTAATCCCCAGACGAGGTTTTTTGAGCGTCGCTGGGTTCTTTTAATAACATCTGGTGCGACAATAATATGCACAAACAGCCGAGATAACAGTAATCGAGCTTCAACCCTGTTTAGATAGTGATGATTATAAGCATCTTCTACACCCAAGATCTTGTGTCTGTTGTAGCCATTATTGGTGAAAGTTCGAAAAAATAATATCTCACATCTCTGAAACTACTTTTTTTTTAAATGCACTGATGTTTAACAGTCAGTTTAATTAAATTACATTAAGATCATATATGCAACCTGGGAGGTTTCAAGTCCCCATCATTTAATGATTGACGCACGAAACGTGTGTGTGTGTGGGGGGGGGGGGGGGGCGCTATCTGCGCTGGAGTAGCCTAGTGGTTGAAGCGTTCGCTCGTCATGCTGAGGACTCGGGTTCGAATCCCCATGGGTCAAGTGCGTGACGTCTGCCTTCATATTGCTGGACCTTGCTAAAAGCGGCCTTAAAACAATATTAACTCACTCTCTCGCTACAATTAATGGGCATCGATCGGGAGGTTAAATTTTGTGACAACCTTTCATGGGTACTGAATGGTGTGGACTGTTGTCTTCCGTATTTGCAGGCGAGGTCACTGAAATGCAATGTACATTGTAGCTGGAAAACACTTTTGACATCAAATAAACCGCATTACACAGACAAATGAACAACCGCTCTTTTGTTACTTCAGACCTATCGCCAAGGAAGGGGTGAGATGAAATGGGTTTTCAAGATTTTTGCACTTATATAGCGATATGTATGCACGTGTATGTGTGATTGCTTGTACAAGTCTGGACTTAAGCCGGTTTTATAGTGCTAGCCCATTGAAATACCATGTTGCAGTTAAACAGGTAATCAGTAGTACCCAAGAGGACAGGACAGTAGCCCTCAGATTTGATCAGAGTGTAGTGTTGCTGTAGTAACTGTAGCTTTTGTGTGAAACACGAGGGCTGACTATATCTAGGGGCTTTAATTTTTCGCAATCACCTCAGATACAAAGGATTCTAATATTTTAAATGTATTCCCACGTCACGTTTTCGAGCCTCACCTTTTATCGAGCCCCTCAACAATACGGGACCACGCGCTTTATGACCTAAAGGCCCATTGAAGATATCAAAGTGTTCGCCACTTGCCGCTGAATTTATGTTGCGAATTAAGCTACACCAGGAAAGATATATACATGTAATACGTAATGAAAATATAGCTCATATGATAATTATCGGGAAAATCGTTTCGATAATGTGTCGCCTGATGGACTAGTCTCGCTCGGTGATGTAATATCGCTATAAAACTAATAGGACATGGTCATTTGACCATCCAAGTGTTAACAGAAATACGTTTTCTCAAAGGTAAGTCTTAATTTTAGTGTACTGGGATCGTTATTAGCCATGTAATGAAAAATATTTCTTCGGGGCTCAAAAATCACTTACACAAGGATAATATGTAGGTGGTGGGCGTCTGAGATTCTTGCAAGAGACAGAAAAAATCATTTGGGTCACCGTTTCAAGATACAGTTTTGTTTTCTGAAAGGAAATCACACAGATTAGTTTGTTAAACCCGGGGATAAACTGTTTTTCGAGCATTTTCATCAACTGCACCAGAACATTTCATTTTCAATATGACGATGATCCCCAATCATCCGATGCACGTTTTGCACAAACTGTCATGTGGTTGACCTTTTTATTTTCGTGTTAGATAAATGTTAATTAGATTTAGTAAATGTACATTGCATCAGTTGATTTTTTATTTTTTACTTCTCCAGAGATTGACGTGGAAATGCGCTTTGTACAACAAGAAATCACCCAGATGAATGTACTTATGAGTGAGTAGTGTGAAAACGTTCTGAATTATCATGTCATGTAAAGTGAGTGAGTCAAAATGAGCAAATACAAGTAACCTGGGGAGATTCTGGTTCAGAAAAAAGGTTCCTTAACTACACGCTAGTCGCACGAGTCGACTGATATGATGCTCGGGTCGTCCGACTGGGTCTCCTGATTGTACTGCTGTGTGTTATCGTTCGTGTGTTTTCACGAACACCTGGTGTCATCACTGATTTTCAGTGGGAAATGTATATAATTTTTAGAGCAATTTTGCCCTTTACACATAACGGAATCTGTTTCGGCGTATGATCAAGACGGATTATTCTCATTAATTGACGTCTTGTATTTGCCTTTTCCAGATTTGGTTATTAACAAGCTGCCGTCATATACACGAAGCTGGAATATTGCTGAATGCGGCGTTAGACAACATTAAAATTAACCTCAAAACAGTTGTAACGACATAAACTGTACGATTGCATAATTATGTAACCTTACTCTACTGTATTTTTGTATGAAGTAGCTTCCAACTGTAAGAAAACTGCATTTTACCTTTAACCTTGCAGTTAAATAGTACCATGGTCATAGATTTTCTGAATCCCTACAGGCCCAAGCACGTAACAGCTCTTTCCACCAATATTGATAGTATGCACGCCCCCAATACTAACACTGTACAGTTATCAAAGTGCCGAGAACTACCAGGTGTCGTTAAAAGTTCCCATCTTCAAGGTTACACTGTCCAGACTCTTGCAGCCCTATGATGTAGACAGTCTGGACACACGCGTTGAGACAATCTAGGTCAGAGCAATGCGTCGTCCGTGTAGTTGAGATGGATGGACTTTTAAATATTTCTGTCAAAACTCACATTCGTAAGGACCATTATCTGAAGATGTCGTGTTGTCGTTGGCGTGTACACATGACCTACTACTAGATTTATAGCACATTTATATGACGCGTGATATAATGGGTTTGATATTGACGGCAGTCGATTTCGGCGCGGGTTCTTAAAGGATGCCAGGATATGAGGGGATTATGCCTGTTCAATAGATCTTGTATTGACCTATAAAACGGGAACTGTGTGTGACTGTAACCACCGACATCAGTGTATCCTGTATCCACACAGCTGCAAGCAGAAGACGTTCCCCAATACTGTGTGGCTTGGATATGTAAAAGAAGAAAAATAAACGTCAAACTGTCTACGTCTACACATGGACGCCGGTGTCAACTTCAAAATTAAAATTTAAACAATGCTGTCAGGGTTCTGGACTGAGCGAACACAACATTAAAATTAGATCATTTTTGTCAAAAGGAACTCCTTTTCGAAACATATAGACTCAAATGTATACACGTGTATTGATGGAGGTTTACTTACTTGATCATCAATTGCCTTCGAGGCTGAATCAGATGAACATGAATACATGAATTTTTTTTAATTAGGGCAACTTCTTTTTATTCTTTGTACGACGTTTCAGAGCTACTTCTTGCTCCTTCATCAGGTGAATTCTTAGTAAGTGCATAGAGAAATAAATATATATACAGCTGCTGAACAGAAGTTTGTTACATTGCTATGTTTACATGGCTATTAAGACTTTACACACATATTACAAGTTTATTAATACTTTAATACTTGAATACTTTTATTGTAGCACTGTTTGGCATCAGAAGAAAGTACATTCAATCGGGAGTATTATCCCCTTTGGCTTTTCGTTGTGCCTTTATTCGTGTAGGCATCGATTCCAAGAGACTGCGACAGGTATCTTTTGAGACAGAATACCGATATTTCTTTACCAAATTCCAGAGCTCCTGGCTTGATGTAGGCATTTCCCTAGCAACTTTCTTGACAATAATGTCCCAGAGAGTCTCAATAGGGCTCCTGTCAGGGGAATTACCAGGCCATTCCAATAACGGTATGTTTCTGACAGCCAAAAACACACGAGTGCTCTTGGAAAAATGGGCAGGGGCTTTATCTTGCTGAAATATGATTATTTTACTCGGAAAAACAAGGCATTCACACTGTGTTTTGAGGTCATTGATGATCTCAGTCTGATATTTCTGGGAATTAAGAGTACCATGTACCTTTTGAAGGATTCCGGTACCATTTGCTGACATGAGTCCCCAAACATGAACCAGGGGTGGGTGTTTTACGGTCACCTGTGAACAATAACTTAGTTGTTACATAAACATTTGAAAGTACATGTACATAAAAAGAATGTACTCACCGAGACAGACTGTCGATACCTGTAGTATTTACCCCCGCAACTTGAGCAGTAATTTCAATGCATCAAGAATCTAACTTAATGTTCTGCATAATACCAACAATTTTTTACTTCATTTGCATGTAAAATGTGTGGACTATCTTATTTGACAAGAAAAGACCATCTTTAATACTTTTTTTGGAAACGAATGCAACAAATGTAACGAAAGTTGTGAATGTAACAAACTTTTGTTCAACAGCTGTATATATATGCAAAAATAAGGTAAATGTTCACTCGGTGTACATGTAATATATAATAAAATAATGAAGTCCACGTTAGTCCATCACCTTATATATATAGAAGATGATGGACTAACGTGGACTTTATTATTTTATTTTATATATATATATATATATATATATATATATATATATATATATATATATATATATATATCATGATGTTAACACAACACAGGGTGGGGTGCATGTACAAAGATAACAACATAATGACAAAGCCAGTGACTTAGGATAAAAGTTCAAACGTGGTTGGACATTCCCAGCAACGACTCTTTGTTACAAGGGCAAGTGTATGTCGAACAAGTGGTATCACTTGTACTCAGTCAATGAGTTGCACAGTATTCCAGTCACGCCACACCGATACTTGTTTTTCATTGTATCCATTCGGACCTGGATCCTTGGCGTGACGGGCAAACGCTTAAACCACTAGGCCACTCGACTGTATCACTGACAAAAATGCATACGCCTATACTTATAACTATGTGAAGAGGTCCAAGTAGTTGGATGATAAAGGTAGAATAAGAAAGAGATTTTCTATCTGCGTTTCAAGAAGCACAAATTACAATCATCACTCCCACCAGTGTTAGTCTTATCCTCACACAAAAACATATTTTGTATAAAGTTGTAACAAGTTTCGTGTTTTTGAACATATCTAACTAACATTTACTTAAAGCTCACAAATAATCATACTTTCGAACTTCATTGTTTCATTAATTACATTAAATGTAGGAAAAGCAAAGATATAATAAATTAAATTAAAATGTCTGAGGAAACTTCCCAGTGAGTCTTACTTAGAGAAACCCGACCTCTCCTTCATACCATTTCACACCGGTATTTGTTCAAGGTCTTCTTGATATTGGTAAACGGCAGACACATGCACGGGAATTAGCGAGTAGTTTTAATTTATAACGTTGTTGTTGTTTTTCTTGTTGTTGGTAAACTATCTAATTCCCCCGATGAAGGGACAAGAATAAGCCCTGAAACGTTGTTGCAATGAATAGAAAAGTTGGTCCATTATCCATAAAAAAAGTCACATATTAGCAATCTAATGGTGTACGATTCCGACTATATCATGAGTATGTGTTTATGAATCACTATCCATGATACCAGGTGTTCGCGAAAAGGTCCTGTCCGACCGGCGGCACCCTTCACAAACACATGCACAGGCGCGTTAATTGTTCACCCGAAAGAAAACGAAAAAAGAATCGTTTGTTTCTCGTGATTTAAGAATTGAAACTCTATCGCTAGGGCTAGTCTTTCAAATGTAACTCACTCGGCACAAGAAATCTGATATTTGTCGTAGCTCGTTAGTTATTATCTGTAATTGTCAGTTGTAAGTAACTGCCAAAGGGGCGTCTGAATTCCGATATTTAGTTTTTCAGGTCAGTAGACACCCGTGATGATCGCCCTGGTTAATACCAGTAGCTGGTGCTTGTCTATTGGTAATCAGACAATGCCCTTGGGCAAATTTGCAAGTCGTTTAATTCGTTGAACTAACTCTCAGCGTGTAGACTCATTGATTTCATTTTCCGTCTAAACTTGTTACTGGTCAATGAGAGTCTTTGACCTGAACTCACTGTACAAACTGATAGTAAGATCGGTCACTAAATTAATCACCGTCAGATGCCGTTTGTATCACAACTATTCCGTATCTTGCTCGTCAAATTCGTTTTGAAATACACGAGTTGTACATGTACTAGAATCGGTTTCTAACGCACACCATTCATTACTCACTTCCACTTTGCGCATTATTTGAAATGCAACGTTGAGAACACGACGCTGCTGGTATATGAATGGCGTATAGATACAACAGCTGACGATTACTTAATTATTCCTGACTGAAACTGTTAAGTTATTTGAAAATAGTCAAATGGCTAACCCTGCTTGTCATTTCACGAAATGTTTGAACGTTGTAGATTCGTCCTATTCCTTTAATTGTAAGCACCATACCCATGTTTGTGTGTTTGTCCCAAAGTGATAAAATTGTACAACCTGGGTTACTCCGACATTTCTGAAATGCATAATGTTCAAAACCAAATTCACCTACCCAAACCGTCGTGATATAGCTGGATTAACGCTGAGTGGTGCGTTAAGAACAAACGAACATCATCACATGACAAACATACAATATATTTTATGTCTTGAAATAGAAATTACTAGATTGTGAAAGATTGTTCACCCTATCACACATATGGGCCACTTCACCATCGGAACAGTTACACAATAACTTGACAAGAGACCCATTTTGTTAATTATCGTTCATAACGCCCTTTCAAAAAGCGCCTTTCCAGTTACCAAATTAGATAGTCAAATAAGCCGGTGTACTGGCAAGGCTTGACCAGCGCGTGTAAGGAGCAGCAACGCTGAAATCTTATCTAGACAGGTATAGGAGCTGATCAGTTTCCCAGGCAACATCTGTCTTTGATAAGCCTAGCCTGATTAGGGTATAGTGTTAAAATTCTTTTTCAGAGACAGACAGGGTTAGTTTGTCAGTCAAATAGTCGCCATTAGGAAGTTAGAGCACAATTAAAGGCTCTCATACAATAGGCGTTCGTGATTTGGGTCACATGTAGTGCCATTATGTCCTGAATTTGTACAACAATGTCGCTACAGCCGCATTTAACCAGATGGACACATATGCCAGGACCATGGGTTTCAGTGGAAAGTGCCGTTTTCCCGAACTGTCCACGACACAGGGATATGCTTACGTGGAAGTCAAGTATCTGAGGACGATAGAAGACTCGTGAATCTATCGAGATAAATAAGAGTGTTACGAGAACAATAAGATTCCGTTTCGACCCGTCCTTTGTTCTCGCAGTTGAACCCGATAAAGTACCGCCTTTCATCCTCTGTTTATTACTAATTATAGCCATGACGGGACTGAAGCCTGCGTGAGGCTAGTTTCGGAAAACGCACGACTACGAAACTGGGACTCAAAGGTCGCAGGCCTCTGGCTAGGTTAATACAATAAATGTGCACCCTGTTCTGATGACGTTCTGAAATTCATCTGAAATGACACGTGTGACTATGAAAGTGACTCAAAAATCGTATGTGAACATCATGAAGGTATTGCATGGGGTTGAAATAATTCCTTTTTTGACTTGAGGTGTATGGTTACATCTAGGCCCCTCAAAACCCGAATTGAAAGAACATCAAAGCTCAGTCTCCAAAGATGACTCTCAATCAGCTCTATCAGACCACATCCGTGACAACCCAAGCCACAGTATTCAGTGGGATAAAGACAAAGCCCTCACCACCAACCTCAAAGACTCCAAATTCAGAAAACTACAAGAAGCCATCAACATCAAAAGACTCCAACCGTCAATCAACCGTGACCAAGGCTATTACATACCCCAGGCGTACCATCAACTCATCAAAGACCCCAATCAGCCATAATCATTTAGTTTAAATCACTGGCTCCATTCTTTGTTTATGTCACTGACTTCACCGATGATTGTCATTACTACCCTTGTGTGTACATAACAGACTTCTCCACTCCAGTATAACTACATCTGCTATCTACTCTACTGTATAAACATAGTATGTATATATATATATATATAATTTATAATATATATATATATATTGTGTGCGTGCGTGCGTGCGTGTGTGTGCGTGTGTGTGCTTGTACTCATTTGGACTAATGCCGGTACAATTTCCTAGCTCACTGTTTTAACCATCTTCCCGAGGCAAGTGAGATAACTGACTATAAAAGTCCAGTTTCCACCCTTGCCGAACTAGGCTGGTATTTTGGAGTTACATTTTGGCTGGGCTAACGAGTCTATGCTTAGTCCAATCAAAATCGCCCAACGAAATCGAAATCCGGTTCGTAAACTGTCGTGCTGATTTCCGTGGATTGGAGGATTTAAAAAGCATGTGCTCCTCCAACTCGTTGTCAACAGATATTTTACAAATCTTTTCATGATTTTAATCAAGGTGCTCACGTGATTTGATGCACGTCGCGATGTAAGACTCGTTTTATAACAATATAGATCTTGATTATCGATCAGATCGTCTTGACTGTGCGCCGCCATTTTGTTTGAATCAAATGCAAGTGATACGAGAGGTGGAATCTGATTGGTCCATAGGAGAGATTTAGAAGGGGCATAACTCGTAATAACCACTGGTGGCGCTACGATCGAGCCCGGAAATTCGAGCCTAGTTCGACAAGGGTGGAAACTGGACTTCTAAAGTCAGTTAACGCTCTTGCCTCGGGAAGATGTGTTTTAACTTGAATACCCCACTCACAAGGACCTCACAATATACTGACCAGTCCTTGTTTTAGCCCCTTAATTTCGAGCCGCAGGCAGAGTAAGAAAAGGTACCATCTTTTAACGTCTTTTGGAAGGACGCTTTCGGGTATCGAACAACCAACTTTCTGCTGTCCGGGCAGGCGGCCATCCATTAGACCACGGAGGCGATCAGGTGAGCTATATAAAAATGGGTCTGAACATAACTGATGAGAACGGGGGTTATGTCGTTCCAGCAATGGCTTATATAATTATATTTCGTTGACATGATGTCCCAAGACGCGTTAAGTAGCGAGGAAGTGAGTGAGTGGGTGGGGTTGACTCCGCAGTATTCCAGTTACATGACAGTGTGCCAACATTTTGAAATCCTGAAGTAATGCATGTAAGTGAGGGATTAAGTGAGCGAGTGAGTCGTTATTGCTGTTTCGGTGATAAAAACCATGATGTCAATACCTATTGTTTCATATTTATTTACTCTACAGTCGGCTCATTAACTAAAAGCGATCAACTCGTGGGGCTTTTACCAAGTCCAGTTCAATATGACCATGTAATAGTGTTCTGCCAACCTTTCACGTGAAAACAATAACTTGATGTGTCCCTGTTGTGTCGTCGTTAAATTAATTCTCGCAACATTAAATTGATTCAAGCAGTGTCACACTGAAAATCGTATGAAATCGTAATTTAGATTTATATTTCCCAATGTATCCTATTTTGTTTTATCACACCCAGTGTGATTCTTGCGAAAGATTAATTGATTTTTAGATACGGCGCAGCGATTGGATTGTCCATTGAAATGTTCACAATGACATTGACGTTTGACATCACAGTACACGTACAATCTATTTAAATTGTGTACATGGAGGCGGCAAATGATCCACGAAATGTATTTATCAGAGACAGAATTGCAAACTACAACTACGTTTAATGAGAATCACCTCCAGATTTTGTCTTACTTGCCATAAAGACGTTCTATTCCGGGTAATGATACGATCAGTTTCCACTACATTAAATGGAGGTCAGCTAGTCTACTCTTCCAGATGTCTTCAAATATCCACATGCATGCACTCTTGCCCCCTGAGAGAGCGTAGTACTCTCGCCACCACGCATACTTGAGTCTATAGAGACAACATTTGTCTTTCATCCCACTTCAATCTAATGTGTTGTATTTAAGTTATGATCTTGGTCACCTTTGTCTATATGTTGTGCATACTTACATTGATCAATATATTTAACCCGACTCACGCATATCTTACGTGATTTCCCCTTAACAATATCACAAATTGCACGTTACTTACTAAATACTACTGGACCCGTGAAGATTCCGGGGTAGAATAGGTCTTCAGCAACCCATGCTTGCCGTAAAAGGTGACTATGCTTATCGTAAAAGGCGACTAACGGGATCGGGTGGTCAGGCTCGCTGACTTGGTTGAGGAATGTCATCGATCCCAATTGCGTGGATCGATGCTCATGATATCAATCACTGGATTATCTGGTCTAGACTCGATTATTTACAGACCGCCGTCATATAGCTGGAATATTGCTGAGTGCGGCGTTAAACAACAAACTAACCAACTACTAGACATTGGATGAATACGTGGAGGTAGCTTGTTTCGGGACTGAACCATGGACAGGCATGGAATTATTCCATCGACTCATAAAAAATAGATTATTGGGAAGTGCCAAGTGCACTCAGTTGTATACTGTTTGTGCGATAGTTTCCAGTTCAGCTGGCCTCGTTACGATTTTATTTCCAAGACTCTATATGTGAAGGTTTTATGGATTATCCCCTCAATGATATATATGCGACACTTTTACTCTAAATACAGCGTCAAAATGAGTAAGCGTGTGACGACTATTCAAACTATCAATGCCTTCCAATTGTTTTTGGTCCAGCGGCAAAACAGCAGTACAAGTTTTGTTTGTTTGCTTGTGGTTTAACGCCGCGCTCAGCAATACCAGCTATATGAAGGCGGTCTGTGAATAATCGTGTCAGGACCAGACAATCCAGTGACTGACATCATGGGCATCGATCTACGCAATTGTGATACAATGGCAACCAAGTCAGCGAGTCTGACCACCCGATCCCGTTAGTCGTCTCTTACGACAATCATAGGTTGCTGATCTAACCCGGTTCTTCACGGGTATACAGTACAAATAAAACCATAAATAGCTAACATTGATAATACATCATACTAATACAAGGATACATAATACAAATAAATATGCCCTAACGGACTCCTCTAACAATGACATTTTGTTTTTAAACCATAAACAGCTAACATTGATAATACATCATACTAATACAAGGATACATAATACAAATAAATATGCCCGAACGGACTCCTTTAACAATGACAGTTTGCTTTTAACTTACCAATTAGATATGGTTGCCTATTTGGATTGCCCCATTTGGGTATAATGTGTGAAGCCCTTTTCAGGTGTCCCCTGCCTTGATATTACTGGAATACTGCTTAAAGTGGCATAAACGTGATAGGAGTTTTGGGTGGAGTTAGTTACATAGTTAAACACAATTGCATATTAACATTATTTCGTCTTGAGGAATCTTAAAACTTCCACGCAACACATTCACAAAAAAGAAACACAGATTTATTTGGATTGCAATTGGTGGTTGTTACTGGTCCTACAACGGGGCAGGCAAGTTATCGTTCCATCTCAGCGAACATTAAACAACGATCTTGGCCCTGAAAATGCGAACACCTTCATGTCCAGAAACCTAACTATATTCTAGCACACCACTTTTCATCTGACGGTCAGATAACTGTGTGAGTGAGTGACGTTTTACGCCGCTTTGAACAGTATTCCAGTTATATCACAGCATGTCAGCTTACTATGGAATGAAAACCTGAAGCCTGATGCTAGTGTTCGACGTTTACCACTTCGGTGATACCCACGAGCACGGGTATGGCGTTGACAGCCTGTTAACAAAACAGTTATTCTTCGTCCAAAAAATAATCACTTGTTTATCAAACCAAACTTATTGAATTTATTTTCATATGAACTTCTATAACAAGGAAATTACACTTAGATTTACATTCTTGCCCAAATAGCTCGTTAATGTTTTCACGGAAACATTAATAAAATGTATCTGACTGTTTATAATCGTTAATCAACACGACTCTGGAAGAACTAACTATGCCAATTTGAGTCAACGTTGCTCTCCTACGCTCACTTTGCCCGTTGAGATTAATTTGTATAAGCTCAATTGCCCAATTATCATCTCATCGTAAACGAAAAATGTGAATCTAAATCTAAGTATCATAAGAAAACATATCTGACGGAAATATCGATTATGTGTCTCTGACATTAGCGATTACCGTCCCAACATAAGGCGAGAAAATTAACTGTCGATTACACGAAATGTTTAACACGTGTTTTTGAATGTCGTTAGATTTCTATCATTGACACAATAGGGCGGTGGGGAAGGCCCTGGTTCGATTCCCCACATGGGTACAATGTGTGAAGCCCATTCCTGGTGTCCCTCGCCGTGATATTGCTGGAATATTGCTAAAGGCGGCGTTAATCCATACTAAGTCACTCTCTCACTCACTCATTGGAAAAATGTGTGTTCAACCAATAAAACAGTATTTTCGTTTCGTCACGCACTACATATTATCCTGCGCAGAAATGTCATCATTAGAAGGAAATGTCTGAAAAGATTAATTGTGCGTTCAAGTAATCAACCTCTGACGCGAGTATCAACCGTGAGAAAGAAGTCTCATGTTTCCAAAGTCAAGGTCAATGAGGGGCAATATACATTGCAGACGAATGAAACATATATAAAATCGTTTGTTTGTATTTAGCTATTGAAACACATTAATCTATGGGCCAAAAGTAACTCTACCTCTCATTTGACATTTATTCATAAGTATGAACTTGAAAATATCTAAAGTTCTGACAATACATCCAAAAGATGAACTTTACTGGCGTGTAGTCAGCACTCAAAGAATACTTCTACGTGGTTGAAGTTTTCAAAATATAATGTGATTTTAAAAAAATTTAAAAATTTAAACATTGCATAATACACAACTGCTGATAGGTGCGAAAATTTAGACATTTTAGCTTTGAAAATCAATAAGTTTGCTTTTTCGGCACGAATTTACAAAACGTTTCAAACATTGTAGTGGTCTTATAGTTGCAAATTCAGGCGTCAGGCAATAAATACTTTCTCTGCTTTGAAAATTGTGTGAATGGCGGATGCTACCGATAGAGCCGGACAATGTTTCCCCATTTCGCGAACGCCTGGTGTCATCACTGATTTTCAGTGGTCCATTATAGCTAATAGCTTTTACAGCTATTTTGCCCTTTACTCCACAGCTGTTTCGGTGGATATCAAGACTGGCTATTCTCTTGCATTACCGTTTTATATACTGAACACCAAAAGTTCCTGTGACATTGAATAAGATTTAATGCAAAGTTATGTTTTTTGCCAAATCTGAAACAATTTCGGTTGGCAACAGATAAAAGACTCCTCTAAGTGTTGAAATGGTTTAATTTGCCATACTGACATCATAAAAATGCGTGATTTCATTAAAACAAATCATGAACATGTCAAAATATCAATTTACAAATCCATAGCGTGGGTGTCCACCTCTGGTTGCGATGCAAGAAACACATCTTCGTCTCATGGATCGGACCAGGCGTCACACAAAGTCCTGTGGGATATCTGTCCATATCTGCTGGAGCATGTTTCGAAGTTCCTGGAGTGTCTGTGGAATACGTGGTTGACGTTGAAGGCGCCGATCCATCTCATCCCACATGTGCTCGATTGGTGAGAGATCAGGAGAGCGAGCCGGCCAGGGGATGACATTCATGTTGTTTTGGTGAATCCTGATCAAGTCGAGCAATATGAGGCAGGGCATTGTCATGTTGAAAGGTAATGTCTGGGCCATGATGACGCAAAAACGGTATAACAACAGGGCCGATGATCTCGTCGCGGTAACGCTGTCCATTGAGATTTCCCTCTACCACGAACAAACGGGTCCTCTGTCTTGCTGTAATTCCACCCCATGCCATAACGCTGCCGACCCCAACCGATCTTCTTTAATGACACAATGATTGACGTAACCTTCACCTCGACGTCGGTACACCCGAATCCGTCAATTGCTGTGGCTGAGGTGAAAACGAGACTCGTCAGTGAATAGAACTTGTCCCCACTGCATGGCCGTCCAGCGTAGACGCTGTCTGCACCATTGTAGACGTGCTTGACGGTGGTTTCCTATCAAAATGGAACATCTAGCGGGTCTTCTGGCGTTTGGTGTTTCTGTGGACGTTAAGTTGTCTTGCAACATCACGTTGACTCGACCCCGCTTCAAGCATGATACCAATGGCTCGCAGACGCTCATTTTCGGACAGGCGTGACATTTCGTAATGTTGAATAATTGCGTAATTTTGTTGTTTTTCTGAGTGGTTATTGTCGGCACGATGCTAAACAATGCATATGGAATCCCGTTAACGCACATGTTTTTATACCCATTCTTGGGTAGTGAAATGCATGGGGCTTGGATAAAAGTCAACTTTTGCATGGAATGCATGCTTTTCTGTAGCAGTTGCGTTTTTGTGACTTGATTCCATACATGTACTACAATATTGAAAAACAAACTTTACTTGTTTGAAAAATACACTAAAATATTGGTGTCACAGGAACTTTTGTTGTTGAGTATATTTATCACAGTACCAGTATTGATTGAACTAATTATTTTTCGCACAAAACCTACCCAGCCACAGATCACTTTTAACAAACCGTTGCAGGAATGAGTGGTGGTTAAATAGACACAGTGAACTTTAACAACAGTTCTATCAATTTTTATTATTAAAAAACCGATATGTTCTCTTTTGTCCCTCAGTTTATTAAAATGTGATTATTTATGGAATAATTTTTCCGTACGACCTCACGGAAGAATATGCTCTGAATTTTGTTGTAATCTTTATGATTGCATAAACGTAGCTAAACACTCAATCGCACAACAGAATGTCTCATTTACCCAATCAGTTTTCAGTAAAGATTTATTCTCTCGTTGACTAATGACCTGCCAGTAATTCACCCTTACTTCGGGGTCAAAGGGGATCATATTCTCCATTTGAATCACTTTACGTTTGTCAGTGAGTATTGTTTTATGCCACTTTGGCAATATTCCAGCAATATCACGGCGGGGGATACCACAAATTGGCTTCACATATTGTACCCATATGGGGAATCGAACCCGGGTCTTTAGCGTGACGAGCGAACGCTTTAACCACTAGGCTACCAAGCGCCCCTTTAGCACTTAGAAATGTGCGTCTTGAATTTCACCTTTTATAAAGTTCGAACATTAAAGAATACGACAGGATAATTATACATATATCACAATATAAAACATGAAGGGTTACACAACTATTTGACAAGGGCATATATACATATCACATCATACCACTTAAACCATGCCAAATCTTACCACTGAAACACAACACACAGCCTCACCACCCTCTGGGAAAAACGAATAATAATAATAATAATAATAATAATAATAATAATAATAATAATAATGAATAAATAACACGCACGTACGCAGGCACGCACGCACGCACACACACCCCATAAAAACAATATATCGCAACTTGCCATATGACATACATACAAACATACATACATACATACATACATACATACATACAGTCGCACTCATCTTGTACTTGATAGACATCTCGTAAAACGTGCATTGCATGGCTGCATGAGCACGTCTTTGAAGTCATGACCCAAGTTTCTAAATGTTTTTCTCCTGCCAATCAACAGAAAGTCCACAGGTGCACCCACGAAGGAGTGGCCTACGGTCTTATTTTGCACCCTACCATGACGCAAGTGCTTTCGATAACCTATTCGTCTGTAAAACTCATGAAAAGGTACTTTTTACTCTTTTTATCTTATCAGCTGTCCCGACAACCAAAGATATGTTTGTGTATTCATACCAGTTATAAGCAGTTATATTCCATGGTTGAATGTCTGTGTGAATGGCAACTCATTAATAAACCCGAATTCTAACTTTTACATCATGCAACAACAAACTGAAAAACGGAAGAAATGTTCACTGTATTAAGGAAATGTGCGATGTACGATTCCTCCTACATCATCAGCATGTTTTTTTATGAATCACCATCAATGAAATCATCATCAAGCAGCTGGTCAGTAAGACATTTGACTAAATGTGAAAAACCAGGAGAAAAGGGAACATATGGGTGCTAGGATACAATTGTGCTGTGACGTCATAAAGAAAGACGTTTGACGTCAACTTATATTTACTTCCGTATAAATCGCCATGTGTGCAAACTGTACAAGAATATAATTATTATTTTTCTCTCGTAAGTCCGCAATGTAATAAAAACATTATCAATTTTCAAATAAAAAAGAGACATTATAGCTAAAAACTGCAATCATTATATTAATGATTATTTGTCTGAACATGGGACTTTGCTGAAATTGAGTTCAAATGTTTCATGCCAAGTATCCCTGTAATAAATATGAATTGAAGCTTATAAATTGTATTCTTGTGGACCTAAGATAATGTAGTTTTAAAAAATAATTAGATGCGGTCACCCTTGCGATCCCTTATCTGATGGTTGGTCACAAATGCACTTTATCGTCTAAGACACGTACATGTATGTCACCAGAGTCCAGGGCGGTTGGGTAGCATAATGTTTTAAGCGTTCGCTCGTCACGCCGAAGACCCGGGTTCGATTCCAATATGGATACATTTTGTGAAGCCCATTCTTGTGTTTCCTTGTGTACTCAGCGCCCACATTCAACTGACACGCCGTGACTGTACTCAGCGCCCACATTCAACTGACTCTCCGTGACTGTACTGAGCGCCCACATTCAACTGAAACGCCGCGTGTGTACTGAGCGCCCACATTCAACTAACACACCGTGACTGTACTGAGCGCCCACATTTAACTAAAATGAACAATGTTTACAGCAACGTTTATTTCTGAAAAATCACTCAGTGATGTAGGGAGCATATGTTTTACAGATAATCAAATACAAATAATATAAACACGGTGGAATAAATATGATAGTGAATATATGCATACTTACATACATGTGGAAGGAAATATATACATATTTACTCGAACAAATTCAGATAACAATCAACATCATAAGAAAATATAAACACATTCATCATAATAATAGAATATCTTGCACTTGTTTCCATAAGGACAATCCACTTTTGATATATTTACAAAACTTTATATGTAATGGTTGTTATTGACAATTTATGAGATTAGCCAAGTGTGATTGTACGGGAGTGATAATAAACATGGTTCTAAAATGAGATCATGTTTAAATAGTACATAAGTATCCGCATTCGAAGAAATTCTAATTGACATAGTCCAAAGTCTAATGGGCGATTGTTTAATCTGGTCTTGTAAAACGAGCTCAATTTGTTCTTTTACCCATAATATTATGTGTTTGCTACAGTTTGTGATAACCACATATAACACAAACCGATTTACTTTGTCATATTTGTTTGCGGAAAGGAGACGTTTTCACTGTTATCCGTCATGGACAGCATAATAGAATATAAAGTGTGGGGGAGAGGTTTCCTTGTAGTAATTAATTAACACCAGTACGATACTACTCTAATTTGTAACTCATACTATTTGGACGTCTATCAAGTTCACAATAGATAATATAATCTGGAGTTGTTTGCTGAACGTTAAGGATATATTTACAATATCTTCAATGTACTCTCCCTAAAATACCTAATCTTTCAAAGCCCCAAACTTCAGAGCCATACAGCAATATTGGTAGGATTAAGTTATCAAACAACTTCAGTTGACAATCAACTGGGATTTCCAGTTTTCGAATGAGTTTAAAAACTGCAAACATGTCTCTACTTGCTTGGTCACTAAGGGACTTAAAGGGGCACTGATCTAACGCAATTCCTTGGGACTGGTTGTTGCCTTTGTTATTGTTTTTTCCCAGTGAGTACCCGGATGTATAGCAGAAATCTAGACTAGTTCGCGACCTCTGCTGCGCCATTCGTAAGCGCATTAGTCACTTGTATGGGTAGTAATAAGGGCGTATGGTCACATTGATCAACAAAATGAAATACAGTTTTCGAGATAATAAGGAAATGTAGGTATCTTTGTGAGTAGCATCGGTAATGGTGACGAAGTTTTGATAAAACACTTGCTTGGTAATTTTGCGATTTTCGTTTACACTATTTTGACTTGCAATACAAAGTAAATATTTCACCTGAGCATTGCTTTTATATAGTGTGTATATTTTTTTACTGTCAAAATGTGTAACATTTTCAAGTTTATTAAACGCCTAAATATTCAGTTTTTTTACAAAGTGACTGAAAAACATTTCCATCTGTATTATTATGATAACGAATTCCAAACATTTTGATGTTTAATGTCATCACCAAGAGACTGAGAATGTTACCTTGAAAAGTACATTTCTATGTTGTTTGGCTTCTAATCCTACATAATAATCAGTTGTGATGTTTGTAGGCCCTTTTGATCGTCTTAATCAATCTGGACAGATTTTTTAGTCAAAATGACTGAAATATTTACACATTTTATAAATTGCCTGAGAGAATCACATTTTACAAATTGAAGGTAATATATACACGCTTAAAAAGGAAAAGGCCTGTGAAAACAACGTCTATCGCGCATTGAAGAATTTCCCAACCAAGACGTAGAGGAACAAGGACGAATCGGTTCAATGCTACAGCAAATGAAGGAAAACAAAATGCAAATACCATAATTACAACCTACCAAATTTATGTGTATAAATTTTAGGCAGCTTCCTTGTTCGAGGAATGTATCCATGAATATCCACACAAAGGAACAATATCCCACTCGTCTGCAGCTGTACAAAGAAACTTATTCGTTGTCACGTGTCTCTGTAACAATCACATATTTTAAAAGCTATATATCGTTTTGGGATATTTTAACCCGTGTTCGTTTCTCAACTGATCACTTGGATTGTTTCAGGTGTTTCACATAGGTGTCAAGTCTCAAGGGTCAGCTGAGAAAGCCCACGTGACAACTATTTTCATAACGTCCACAGTTCCTAAAAAATCCATTGAGTGATAGATAACAATGATCAATCAATCAACGTATAATCAGTTAACCCTTTGAACAAAGTATGTTGTTTTTACATCGGCACTTCACGCCATGATATGAGTGTATTCCCTTTGTTTTAGTAAACCTAGACATGTAAACACTCACTTTTGACATATCCACTGTGCAAGATAACAGTGATTAATCAATGAACGTATTTTCTGTTAATCCTTTGATGACCAGGAACGATCCGTTGATTTACACACAAAAAAGGAAATCAACTGATCATTCACCTCTTGCTGGTCTGCCACGTGCATATTACATAACACACATTTCACCTCACTTCAAACCTGGATTTAGATTGAATAATTACCCCAGACACAATTAATGCCAAATGGGAACCTTTGTCAGGTAATCTAAGTGGTTCTACCACTAATTGTACCTGTAATAAATTTATTAACTGAGCATCAAGTGAATGACGACAAATACACAAGTGTAGGGTTATACGAGAAAACGTGGATGACAACAAGGGAGTAGATATCGTATTATCGACGCAATCCGAAATCCGAAAATGCTTTCACTGCATGGATACTTTTTTTAGTATTAAACTATGACCATCTGGGGTATTTCCAAATGACGACATCCGATGAGCTCCGCCGTTCTTTTTGTCTGTTTGTTTAGGTTGAAGAAATTAATTAACATGCGCCCTTTGTCGAAATCTTTATAGATCACGGTTAACCAATCAGTGTTTATGCAAAAATGCGTAAAACAAATATTGCCTCCAGCCTCCAAGTTTATTTAGCTGTCCTTGCAGACGGTAGCCCAGTCTCTGGTCACGCTCAGTTGCGTTGCGTATCATCCGGGTACTCACGGGGAAAAAACAATAACAAAGGCAACAACCAGTCCGGGGAATTCCGTTAGATCAGTGCCCCTTTAATAGCACTACAAAACCTTCCATTGCCTGAAACAATACACCCAGGTAAAGATACTGTTTAACAATCTCAATCGCACAACTTTGCATTGTAAACCTAAGTCTTTTCCTCACGTATCCTTTTGACATTATCACAACCTTTGTATGATTTATATTGACTTTTAGCTTCCATGCTTCACAATAATTGCCAAAAGTATTTTTCTTTAAATCTGCATCAGACTCCGACATCGAAACTGTGTCGTTTGCGTAAAGAATCAGGAATAACTTCATAAGAACACCAAGATGACTCTCGATATAATTATTCATTAAATCCAAACCCTTGAACTCATTTTCTCTCAAAAAGCATTCCAAATCGTAAATAAAAAACGCAAACGGAAAAGGAGACAAATTTCACCTTTGAGAAATCCAGCATTACATGTGAAAAAAAAATGTTAGGTCATTATCATACATGACGCACGATTTAATATTCTGATACATGTTGTAAAATAACCTACAACATTTCCCTTTAATACCACTTTTAATCATTTGAAGCCATAACCCAGATCTCCAAACTGTGTCGAAAGCTTTACTAAAATCAATGAAAGCACAAAATAATTGTTTACCAGATGATTGATATATATCGATAAGGGACTTAAGGACGTATATGTTAGTAATAGTTGATTGATTTTTTTTTTCTAAAGCCGGCTTGTGTTTCCCCAATTAGACCCGTGATTTCTGAATAAGCTTGTGACCGATAATTTATGATGGCTGTGAAAAGCTTGCAAGTGAGATACCGCGGTAGTTCTCTGGCTCAGTGGGATTGCCTTTGATTTTTATAGATTAGTTATATGTAACCGAGAAGCCAGGCTTCTGGATAACGCCATGCTCAAATATTAGACTAAATATTTTCAGTTACACAGGCATCAAAATGTTACAAGTGCCTATGATATATTCGTAAAATAATGTTACCTAATCCACAACTTTTATTGCATTTCAACCTATTGCAAGCAGATCTTATTTCTTCTTCTGTAATGGATATATCAAGTTAATCATCTCTTGGTAGATCATCAATATTAATATTGACACGCGGTGACTGTACTGAGCTCCCATATTCAACAGACACGCCGTGACTGTTATGAACGACTATGGCTGAAGTAAACTGACTCACTGTCAGTCTAAGATGTTTGTCTCTGTTTTGTGATTTGTAAAGACTTACATTTATATTAATCAGTGCAAAGACAGTGACATTTCGAATTAAATAATTGTAGTGAAAAATAATTATTTCGGAAATGGATGCCTTAACACATGTAACACCAAAAATGCCATCATTAATACTAATCTTCGCAGAACTCAAACGAAAATTAAATTGATTGAAAGCGAGGACTCATCAATGCATTAAACTAGTTTATATCCATTAATTTTCTAAATGTAATATGATAAATAGGCCTTCGTGTAAAGCGACACATGTCATTTGTTAAGTCTTGGTCTTCAGCGATCGAAAGTTCAGAGGGTGCTTGTAAATTACTACTGCAAAATGGCCATCGTCCTCGTGGGCGACCACTGATTGAAGAGTTTATTGTAAACTGTTCACCTACAACTGAAAAGATTCCGGGGACATTTAGTTGCCATGTATGTCGATTGATACTCGTGCCACCGTTGTAGCCTGCTTTGCATCAACTAACCAACAACAAGATAGTTTCAGCACCGAAATATATTTACATTTCTGTCTCTGCCGGAGACCTACAATAATAAATAGCAATGTCCTTTATACGACCGTTAACATATTCACGTTTAACGCTGTAACAAATGCTGTGCTCAACCCACAAACCTTTTAAGGTAAGCGTAATAAATACAAAACATCAAAGCCAGAACCACCAGTCTCGATCATCCGCCCAAACAGATTCCATTGCATGGGCGTATAGGGCAAAATAGCGGTGAAAATTTCCTTTTTCACGTAGATGAGGCTTCAGTATTTAAGTATCAGATAAGATTACTGTGATAAAACACGTCAAAGTGTTGTGGGTATCTCACTGTGAAAAGTGAGTGGGTGAATATTGACCTGCGAGGGAAGGCTGAACAGGTCTGAGCGTAACAATGATGGCCTGCGTTGGTTGCTTATTAGTTTTTTCAACTTTATCCGCTCCGGGGTCCACACATTTCTGCCACGATGCTGGCATTCCTGGACCCCACTGATGTAAAGTTTCCTTCTGGTGGAGTAAAGCGGCCTCCACAGCGGAAACGACGTCATCGCCATTTGCATAAGGCTTGCATGATGACAGTTTTGGAAAAGGTGGAAATCTGACGGTGCCAGATTAGTTGAAAACTTTCAATTAGTTCAAGCCACAACCACGGCGACAGCATGTCCTGGTTGAACAACACACCCTTATACGTTCCACTACGTTCGGCTTTGATATTGTGACGCAGTTGCCTAAGAAGATTAGCATAATAATGGCTATCAATGGTCTGACCTTTCGGGAGGAAGTCGACCAGTAGGATTGCTTTGGAATCCCAGAAACCCAAAGTCATCACATTGCCAGCTGATGGAACAGACTTCGGAGGAGGAAACGTAATATGTTTCCACTGCTTTGACTGCTGTTTAGCCTCCGGCTGATAGTGTTCAACATAAGACTCATTCATAGTTACAAATCGCACAACAAGAACAGCTTGGTCTGGCTTCAAAACGACGTAAATCCTCGCGAAAGGGGATGACCTGGAGAGGTTCTGGATCTTGAGTCAGAAGCCTTGGAACCAAGCATGCTGAAACCTTCATCATGGCCAGTTCATTCCATGGAAAGTTTTCTACTCTCTCATGAGAGAAGCTTACTGTTTTGTCTATGTGACGTGTGGTGAGACGTCGATCACCAAAAATAACACCCATGTAAACAAATGTGAAAAATAAGGGAACTGCCGAAACGATAGTGAAGGTGTAATGACGATAAATGTCCGAAAATAAGTCAATAAAAGTTCAAAATAAAACTATATCAAAATCTCGCGCGTCTACCATGTTTGGCGATACATGCACGACACCAGGTCCTGATGGCATATTCTTGGTTAACATGCGTATGGTTGCCCTCGGTACTGCCCGCCATTCCGCCTAAAGTACTACCCCAAGCTGGGTCACGTTGGCGGGTGCTGGATCCCTAGCGAACACTCTCTGCCTTAGAACATCCCACAGATGCTCTATTGGCGGGGCAATCCAATATCCGTATGCCTTGACGAGATGTTGAATTTGCCTTCCCTGTTATTGTACGGAGTTTTCTATTGAACGTGCTGAGACAATCTTGTCTAGGCGTCGTCGTTTAGGCCTGCCACGCCCAGGTCTCCTGGGTACTTGTCCCACATAACACTTTTCTATTTGCCAAACATCCGGTTAAATTGGGATATTGACGTCCCCCTTCTATCCCTTTCAGTTGGAGATACTTGATGACAGCACTGAAGTGAATTTTGGCCAGTTTCATCAGCAGAGAATATCTAGTTACGTTTCTGCCTGCAGAATTATGTTGCCTGGTCGTGTGTATGGTTCAAATGCAATCTTTAAGCATTAAATTATTGTACTTACTTCATGCAAACTGTTGAGTGTGTACAATATATCCTTCACAGTTAGGCTCAGAACGGTTCTCGTCATCCCCCGTATTCCACTTTTAACCAAATCCAAGACAAGTGAAGACACCATGACAATTGTTTGGAGATTAGATTTGAATAGCTGTAAAATCAGATATTCTGGCAATGCAAAGCATGAGCCTGAAAACGCAACAGACAATTCTTTTTAACAGTCTGAAGCATAAATATTTTTTTTAAACAAAATCGCATAAAGCAAAAGCGTGAAAACTGGCAATAATTCGCCATAATAAGCAGGCTCTGACCCACCAAGTATATACGTCATCAAGAGGGTGGAGGAGGGTCGTTTACAGAATCTGTCTCGGAAATCTTAAATAAATACGACATTACCGATCTCAGTTTTACCTCTAAACGCCTGTAAAAAACGCAAAAAGAAAAAGAAGCCGTTGTCCACAGATTTAGTCGAGTCACCTCCAAGTCAAGCCCCTACAACAAAGCAAACCTCCGAACCTCCAAACATAAGCGCACGTGCCTGATACACTGAGTCAATGGTAGATATTGATATCAGAGAAGCTATGGAGGGAACGTCACTCATCAATAAATTGCAAAAAGGAAATGTATATAACAAAGAGTCCTTAATCGACATCGTTGCAGATCGATGAGGGCCAATCCACATGGGCGCATGAGGCTCCAATGGAGGGGGCCGATGGAAGTAAGTTTGAAAACTGAACAAGTTATGTGTGATGATCAAGTGTCATTTCAAAAGGGTCCACAAAATAGCCACATGATCCTAATGACAGAATCAAACCCCGAGGATGCATTGAAAATTCATTTACACTAAAAATAGCATGTCAACGTCTCGGTTATCTGCCGAATCAGATTTCATTGGGCGTAAAAGGCACAGCAGTCGTGACATTTGAATGAATATATCACTGAAATTCAGTATTTGGACCAGGTGTTCGTGAAAAGGGTGCTCTCCTGATAGCACCCAACAGTCACATAATTTGCCTAACACCGCACAGCAGTACTTCTACCACACATGTATACACTTTATTCTTGACCAGAAAATCCAGTGAATGTGAACCAGACAATCCAGACAATGTCTACAGATACAAGACATCAAGGTGCATAGGTCGTCGTTGAAAAAACTAAAACTAAAACTAAATGCGACACAACCTAACCGCCATCTTAAAAAATCTCATATACTGACCTTCCCGTAATTAGATAAATAAATGCCTTTCCATAGTTATTAGAGTGAGTGAGTATAGTTTAACGCCGCTTTTAGCAATATTCCAGCAATATCACGTCGAGGACACCAGAAATGGGCTTCACACATTGTACCCATGTCGGGAATCAAACCCGGGTCTTCGGCGTGACGAGCGAACGCTTTAACCACTAGGCTACCTCACCGCCCCCATAATCATAAGAAATCTTACCCAAAACAGAGTTCATTCTACGATTCCGACTATGTCATAAGCATGTGTTAATGAATCACTATCAAATAGAAAAAAATACCAGGTGAGCGTATTCCTGCTCCACACATAGAGGTGGCGCCCGTCACAAACACATACAAAGTCAAGTCATTTGGAAACATGGGAATTTATGGTACAAGTCAACATAGGGAATTGCAACGTTTTGTCACTGATGCGTCGGACCATGATGTGTTGCAAGACGTACCCTTGCCCCCGGATCGTGTGCCTCACCAAAGGGAAGTTATCAAAAGAAAGATGCTGTGCACAGGTGCATAAGGGCGCGTGCCCAGTCAATGAAAGGACACCACGAGAATGCCTAATCACTAGGACAGATGTGACCATAGGAAACTGATGATTGTACCAGTAGTAAGGGTCTAGACTCTGAAATGACTGACATCTCTTCACTTGTTGTAACAACCGGAGATAACTGATGTTTATCTACGATGTGACACATTCATGATCGGGAAATAGTAACATGTTAGTTGGCGTGGCAATTTTGTGGTTTGCAGAAACATTAAAGCAAAAGGAAAATGTATGGTTAGTCAATCAATTGCCATGGAATTACATGCAATTTATTTATCAGGTGGGACACAAAACTAGATTTCTCCAAGACTACCATAACAAACATTCCTAATTGAGCTCAATTGATAGAATTGAATACATGGAACCCGCCATGAGTGAATTTCTAGGTCAGAGATAAGTTGACAAGGCAAACCCTCAGAGTGATCAAAACGGATCTGTTCGATCTGATAGTCTATAGGGAAATCACATTCTTTCCAGTTACTGCAGCACCTGATTACCACTTTCGAAATTGAAATCGGCTTGCATGAGATTCATTATCACAAATGCATTTGATTCCCTCATTCTGTGATGAAAGCACATGCAATCATGTGCACAGTTTCAAACTCTGTAGGATTATGGTAAATTCTTGACTGAAACATTTTACCTTTAAACTAGAAGTTTTAAGAATTCCTCGCATGGGCTAACTACAGTGCAATTGACAGAGCACTATTGCCACGTCAGTTACCTTCAGTTGCTTGTTCAGCGTGTTTGTTATTTATTATTAATACAGTGTCTACCCACGTATGTTCCAGCTACCACTTTCCTAAGTCCATACAAATGCGTGTTGACTTGGATGACGTGCGACGCCTAATTCGCTACCAAATGCCAGTATATATCCGTAGTGACAGCCTAAGTATATATCCCAATCATGAAGATAAATGTACAACATACACGCACCTTATTTGGGTACATTGACACAGAGTAACCATGTATATGCTATAATTAGATTCAGCTGTTACCATGATTATCAAACAACCTGTATTCAACAAAACTACTGACTCTTAATTGAATATCTACTGGGATGAATGCGCGAAGGCGCGAATTTGAAAACATATACACAGACATGAATGTTCTTTCTAAAACATGTTGGTTTTTATGATATTGCCATTACGATTATATTGACTTATGTCTACAAATGTATAATCGGTTATGACAGCGTTGCTGCAAAACGTTCTATTCATACCATTCTTCGTATTTCTAAGAGTAGATTGCGCGCGCGTGCGTGGGTGCGTGGGTGCGTTCGTACGTTCGTGTGTGTGTGTGTGTGTGTGTGTGTGTGTGTGGTTATCCCATGTCATTAATGGCACTGATTCCGAATCTTCACAAGAGAAAAGTCAAGAGACAAAACTTAAAAGCACATTTTTAAATCTGAACATATATTCATAATATTATATTAATTCTAAATCCGGTTGAGCAAATTTCTCCTTGTAAAAATATATTGATAAAATCAATTTTGGTGGCTCCGTGGTGAATAGGGGGGACACATTAACAAGTCTAAACGTTGTCTTAAACATCTTCGGAAGTGCACGTCTTTATTTTTTAATCATCGATCGTCAGGTGTTATTGGCTGAGACTTAAAAGAAAGTGTGGCAAAGGCGTCTTTATTTGTACGGCTGGTGTTATCCCTGTCAGTACCATGATGCGTGTCTGTTAGACTAAATCAGACGTGCACAACAATGGAGATTTCCCTGCGGGATCGACTCCTAATGTCACCGACTTTATTGCTACTTTGTATTGAATATCTCTGTACCATCATATGGCAATATGTCACGTTCTCTTTTCGATGCCAACTGACATTTATTGATCATAATTTCTCATATTGTCAAAGAGTATTACAAACATTAAATGCAATATCAGAGTCCTTTCTAAAATTAAATGTCTTCATACAAAAATTAAAAAAAACACAAAATATCAACGATTCGACATAACAGTTAAATGAAGTATAAGATGAAATTTATTTAATGTACAATCGTGAATAAGAAGTATACGATGAAATTTAATTAAAGTACAATTTAAGCGACTTAACACACAACACATTTGCTATTAGTGTAGGGGTAACCAGGCGAATTATAACATGTACCTTTTTAATGTGAATATATATGTAGCAATACTGAAACATTGAAACGTTAGAACTATTCACTAAAGGCCTGAAACCTTTATACCTGTAGCAAAACTTTGATTTTATGTGTTATACTTTCTGCTATGTTAGCTTCTTACATGTTTATATTGCTCAATTCATAGGCATCCTCAGCAAGTGATTGAGTGAATATAAATTGGTTTACGTTACACACACAATACCACATACTGCAGGAATGAATGTCGCCGGATGTCTGGACCAGAGATACGTCCCCTAGGTAAACATAGAAACAGTGAATTGTTTTTTTTTGTACATTGGTTGTGTCTTTTCCAAATGTTACATGGTATGCAGGTGTGTTGTCCACAGTTCTACTGACAGGAGCAGCTGTATGGTTTGACTGAACAAGTAAGCTAATATCTTAATTCGTAGCACTTCTAACTCGACATATAAAGAGTTGAAAAGTGGGAAGCTTTGTTGAATGCTAGGTGATGTTAAATCTAAGTCAGCTTAATAAGGAATTTCATTTGTTTAATCCACATACTGGAGTATTCATGTTACCACGACCATTGATTCTGTTCATTGCACACTTCAAGGTCGTATTTCAACACGATGCATTTATAATCTCCCACACTCTTCTTCTATATATGGATATATTTTCTTCTTATTTGTTGTAATCATAATCTCCAACATTCTATGACGTGTGTGGAAACATGAGATTTGTCTTGGATTTATGGAGGCTGACCTCCAACATTATCTGACACAACGTGATCATACATAAAACGCAAACGCACCGTAACAGTCTGACCTTCTTCATCGTCAACATATTGTTATAAATGAAGATTCCGAATAAAAGTAACGTTTTCAAACATTATTATTTTCTTCCCACCTAGTAGATTTACTCAAGTCATACAATATCCTAAGTAGTTTGATATTGGAATGGAAGTAACTCTTATTCAAACAGTACGTTGCCTTCACATGTGTATAGCCCCTCCCAAAGAGTTAAACACTATTTTTGCAATTAAACGCTATCCGGTTCTTTTATTTCGTTGCCTGTTACAAAATTCCAGCCAATGTTTCTTACACACAAATAATACGACTTGGTTTAAAGTGTTTGTAGTTGCCAGTGTGATAGATTGGCCAGTATCAGAATGGGCAACCAATCGGTATTCCAGCATGTTGGTCTAATCAGGCCACAGTGCCCTGAAGTGTGTGAGTCTGTTCTACACAACTGCATCGAGATTGAGTAATTTCGACTTTTCGACTTCGTCATTTGATAATTTCTGTGGGAGAATTGCAACTACAGCATGAAGTGATTTTAGAAGTTACCTGAAGCGGTCTTAAGGAAAGGCACTGGCAGAAAATAAAAGGTTCGTTGAACTAATTTCAGCTTTTTTCCTTCATAAGTAGGTTAATACATATTGTTTTGTAATGGACAGAATGCATTTTAAATCTCAATTACTGGTTTGAAGGGGGACTATACTATGCCAGGTTAGTGTGGAATGATAATATCAAAGAATCCACCTATATCGCTGTCTAATGATTACTATTCTGGCACAAGTCGTAACAAAACACTTAATTCAGCTCCACCTTTATCGACATGTTTCTTATTAGGATAGTTCAAACCTGTAATATGCTTTTTCGGACATCTAATAATCAAGAGATCATCATCACAGACGCCAGGGTTCACATTTGGGAGAAAACCTCTGCGTGGAAGAATCTCGCAGCACTCTTAACGAGATATGTATATGTATATCACAAAAACAGAAGTTTAACCTTCACACGGAATCGATCAATCAATGCCAATGGCGGAAAACTATTTTCTTCACAGTTTCCAGGAACCTCCGCCTGATCTAGACCATCATTTACATTTGCTGCTACACGAAGTGTTAAATATACTACTCAAAACAAGTTAAAGACCACACACCAACAGCTGGAATTTTTAAGACTGTGTGAAAAATCGGGTGTTCTTAAGTTCGTTTGTGTAGTATATGTAAACCATTTGCATACATGATTGCTTTCGACAGTTTAGTTGAATTGTGTTAATGTTCCCAATTCCAACCGAGGGTCTTTTGAACGTTAGTCAAATATCAAATTCAATCTATACAACCAGTGGAAGAAAGATAGTGTGTTGTTGATAGTAGGTCAATGCCAGCGATCGTGAATATGAAAGTACGCCCTAGACGCCACTCATTGGACATTTCTGGATTAACTCATAACAAATCATACACAACAAATCACCATGCTGGGTTTGTGACAATATGTGTCATGATACTTCCGGGCATAATTAGTTCGAATCCCAGTTTGTAATCACCCATATAGGTGCTCTTGTGTTTCACCAAAGTGGCAAACGTTAATGCCCGGGGCTTTTCCCCCTCCAAGCCAATACGTCATGAGATAACTGAAATAATATTCATGTCGGCGTGACACTCACCTCATTCATTAGGGCATATGAAGTCATAAAAGAAGCAAAAGGATCCATACCTTAATAACTTAAATAACCTAAATAACTGCGCATGAGTACTCAAGTTGCGAGATCAGAAGTATCAAGTTCAGTATCAGCTGGTACCAATTTGGTTCTTGATTTTAATTACTGAAATATATTGTGTTTACAGGTTTGAAGCCTAAATAGACTGAAGGTGAGCTAATGACGTTGTCAAAAAGATCCTTACAAGTTTGACCTATACATTTGCCACTTGGAACCACTTGAAAACATATATCCATTATCCACCAAATGTAACTCTGCTTGTCAAGGCATCAGCGTTGTTTGAGGGATCATCTCGTGCGCTGTCAGATGGGATACACGGGTTTAACATGTGCAGCTTTCCTTTCGGTCTCAGGAGGTGGAACAATTTCATATTCGGAGGGCGGAGGGACGGTTCCATCGAAAAAAAACAAAATGTCCCCAAAACTTCTTGAAAACGATAATTATGCTTAGACTTTTGAAAACATTTTATCTGTAACAGACATTACTTTGTTGTAAGGTGTTATTCTTTACACAATATTCAGGCTCATAGTTGTAATTAAAAACATATCTGGTTTTGCAGCTGTAGTTGAGAAGATACCTTAACTCCATACAAAATCCCCTCCAAAAGCCCCACCCCATATGTCTGAAATGAATAAAATTACATGAAATTGTATAGAAATTAAGAACAGACACAAAACCCTTTCTATAATCATAACAAATCTTTGCCGAAATCACTTTATACGTTAAACTTGTATATAAAAGAAACAACAATGATTCGTGTTTTTTAGTTTCAACAGAATCAGTACATTCACCATCGCGTGTCTGGATTTCTTGTCCATCACTTGATTTCCTGGTTTATCCACATGACGCCGTCTCATGGATGGTTTGGTTTGTTGTGTAACGTCGCACTCAGCAATATTCCAGATATATGACGGCGGTCTCTAAATAATAGAGTCTGGACCAGACAATCCAGTGAATGGCATCATGAGCATCAATCCACGCAATAAGGATACCATGACATCCATGAACCAAGTCAGCGAGCCTGACCACCCGATCCCGTTACTCGCCTCTCACGACAAGCAAAGACGCCTTTTTCGGAAAGCATGGTTTGCTGAAGACCTATTCTATCCCGGATATTCACGGGTCCGTTTTGTATCAAATGTTTAGTATACTACATATTCTTTCCCTCCTTTTTGGCCCCCAGCAACGTAAACAAGTTGCCACTGAACGTTTAATTCGAGGGCATCATGTCGCTGTAATTTCTAGAAAGGCTGCATATCAATGTGGATACTCCCCTTGATGCCCGGATCCGCTGATTTAATCTGACATTCACCATAATTATGTTCTTTAGTCATCATTCCCGTCCTCATTTGTTTCATCAAATAGGCAAATTTATCGTCTACGACTAAAACGTCGCATTCTGTTTTCGAGCCATATATATCACACTGCGTGATATGATTTATTTTCAATGTTTTCTTTCATTCACTTTCGCCCCAAGGTATGAAGTTGCTTTCGAGTGAAACAATTCCCTTTGTCAACTGTGACATGTATTATAACTGTAGCCTTTTCTGAAGATTTAACAGATTCAAAGTCATAACCAAAATCATAACTGAAGTACAAATAAATCTGTGTATGCAATCCATCTATCTCAGTCGTTTCGACGTTTGAATTCAGTGACGCATGATTACTAACGTGCGTCACTCCTTCGGACATTTTATTGCAATCACCTGCTCCTCTGGGCCTAACACTTCCTGACAGATTTTCAGTAAACACAATTATTTGGGCTCATCCGTTCTAGATTTTGCAAACTCCACAGTTAATTAAGTTCCTTATGTCCAATTACTTGCAGCGATGACAGTGATAGTGCAGATAGATCAGATCCCCCATCGAAGGAAGCCTGAGGGAAACTGCCCTCCTCTATAATTCACACCAGGTTCTTGGCGACAATGGTTGGCAATCTACCTTCCTCGATACACGTCGGAGAGACGAAGATTTCTTAGTTTCTTATTCGGGTTTAAAACCACGAGACAGAAGGCATCGCAGCGGTTTAGCTGGGTTTGGTAACTTTCATTTCGTTATGGCTGCATTCAGCAGGCGTCTTGCTAGCACTCTACATTGTCACGACGTTGAAGGAACCTTATTGCTTTGTGTCAACGTTTCTGCAATGAGTTACCGATTTCGTCCTCATTGTCAAGATGCGGACACAATAAAACTGAGAGATGTTCTCCTCTGTCACCTAGCAATATTGTAAGCATTGTCAATATGCCACAGTCTACCTATAGTCTGGATCGCACAAAGTAAAATGCCTTTAATCGGTTTTAAAAGTGTGTTATCTCGAAGTTCGAAACTGTGAGGATCTTCTGATTTAGATCAAGTGTCTGATTTTTCTATCCTCCTTTTACTCATACCTATTTCCCTATTTATTCTAATATGTATGCTTCCTGTCGATATACTACAAGCTGATAATATATGATAAACATGTTTATTCGTCTCAGCCGTTTCGCCTTCAATAGTACACTAAATATATGTTGAAGCAGTATACATGAACGTTCAATCTTAGAGTGTAAAATTCGCATTACAGTACAAATATAACTTATGGATATATACATGTCCTCATCGAGTATGGATCTTACAAACTGAGTTCACCAAGGCGTGTATGGAGTCAAGTCTAAAGACATTTTTTGGCAACCAAGTACTAATGTTTCACCTTATTATTTTGTTTAATGCAAACATAGTTTCCGACGTTTACCAAAACCATATGGTCTTGTTAGAATCAAAACCTTGTAAGTGACAGTTTCCCATTCGCATTTTTTAATTGCAACACACTTTGCATTGTGTGAATACAGACATGGGCAAACTATGTTTGGCTGGTAACGTAAATGTTAGACATTTTGAAGATAGGTTTCTTCCAGGAATTATATACCACAAGGAGGCTCATTGTTATGTTATCGATAGGCAAGAGAAAGAAGCTTGAAGTTGATCCGTGATAAAATGAGCAAGAAACGGGGTCGTTTTAGAACTTGAGTCATGTGGCCAAACTTTCAGGTTTTAGTAATTATTCTGGCTGAAGTATTCTGTAGCTGAGGTAAAAAATTAAATCTGATCTTTGCTGATGTTACTGTGGAGGCCGTTACAATAGTTCAATCTAGATATAACGAGAGCTGCAGATAATTCACTGAGACATGTTTTTATTCTGCAAATATGACGCAGAAGCAGAGCTGTGTTGCAGATATGCGACTCTTGCTCGTTCATATTTAGGCATAGAAAAATGTCAGCTTGTATTTATGAAATAAAAGAGTCAAATAACTTTTCTGGCATTTGGCGTCTGACAGGACACTTACTGGTGTGCGTTAAACGCCTCACGTAAGTGTCCTTCAGGACAGTGCCGCAATAAACGCACTTGAAAGTCCCATCCCATGCCCTTGTACCAAGGGCATAGACAGGCAGGCACCCTTGGCATCTGGCACAGTGCCATGGTGGAGACAATGGTGGTGATGTTTCTTTCCACAGGGGCAAAGGTTGTGTCACTGTGGCGATCTCTAGATCACAGTTTTCAGACATGTTGTTGCTGTTGCTTCTCATGATGATGATGATTTCTTTTTACAAGTGGCACAGATCCACTCGAATCCACTCTTGTTTTATAGGAGAGACACTGACACCCTGCTTCCTGGTTGGTTCGCCAGGCAGCAGCTCCGATTGGTTCGTTCCGGTGCCTGGTCAGCACCTCGGTTTTCCAAAACGGACCGACCCCTGTGTTTCTTTTCCATAGGAAATGGATTTTACCATGGGAGAGAAAGCACAACCCCCGGTTCGGCCATTCAGAGCCCAGCATGGCCCGAGCGCCGCCTCTGATAGGTCGACAACCCAGGCTTCCGATTGGTCCGATTTCGATCCGGTTTTTTTTCTTGGGTAGCCCTGGTATTTCTTAGGTAGACGGTCGTCTAAATGCTAAAGGAAGGTGGACCTTCATAGATAGGCATGGAAGTGGGAAAGTCATGTGTGTGTGTGTGTGTGTGAGTGTGTATGTCTTCAAACAGATGTGACGTTGATCCATAGAATGATGATGCCATACCTACGCGATGTATGTCATGTTGCCAGACACACGTGGTGTTTCACTTTGAAGATCTCCATGGGCTAAATATTTTGCATGCCGTGGAAAAAGTCCAACAGTCCAACAAAGACCTGAACATCGATGCAACCATGGTTGTGACTTTAGTACACGTAGCAGATCCCGACAGGCTAGGATCGGGCAGTGGTGCTCCCCGGCTGAAAAACGTGATTGGACTCGAAGCTTTTTTAACACGCAAAAGGTGCATTGTACGGATCAAGGACGAAGATCAATCCTGTTTGGCACGGGCCCTGGTGGTGGCACAGCATTATGCCCAGAAGCCTCACCCTCTGACCCAAGAATGGAAAACCCAGAGAGTGAGACTGACGAGAACGGATCGCGTCGACGTTCAAGGCATACGGGCACGGGGCTTGTTGACGCCTTGGCCTGCCTGAAGGTCCCTGTCAGGGCCTGGACGACCTCGCACGCGTGGGACGGGCCCTGGCCCACCTGAATTATCAACTGAAAGTCTACAGTCAAGAGGTGGACCAGAGACTGTTGTACAAGTGTGATGAGGCTCCACCCCACACCAACATGCTACATGTATATCATCATGATCAGCACTATGATGTCATCACTTCCATGTCCGCTTTTTATGGCTCTAACCATTACTGCAAACACTGCGGCCAACGTTACGACCATCCCGAAAAACACCTCTGCACCAAGCAATACCGCTGCCACTGCTGCCTCCACTCTAGCTATTGCGGACGCAAGGAAGAGCACGGGATCCCTTACTTGACATGTCAATGTTGGTTCCCAAATCAAAAGTGTTACACCCGACATCTCCAGTCACCGTCAGAGGGAAAACCCAGCGCCTGTCAATCGATTCACAGGTGCCCGACCTGTTTTCAGTTGGTCCGCGTCTTGGAGACTCCCATGGTTCACCACAAGTGCTCAGATGAAGAACATCCCTGCTTGGTGTGCCAAGAACCCATGACCCCAGACCATCGCTGTTACATGACGCCTCTCCGTGAAGAAAACGAGGATGAGAACAGGGAGAGGAAGAAGGGGAAGAGGGGGAAGAGGAACAACATCACCTACGAGACAATGTCCAATACGTCTTCTACGATTTTGAATGCATGCAAGACACAGGGGAACACATTCCAAATTTGTGCGTGGTGCAGTTGGGATGTGGACGGTGCATCAGTGAAGTGAGCAAGGACTTGTGCCAACACTGTCCATGGAGAGAAGAAGGGTATGGTCCCAGTCGTGAGATCGTGTTTCGAGGCCCCACCACGCATCATGATGTGTGTGTGTGGTTGACCACGCTGGCTGAAACACCCAAGAAGAAGAAGAAGAACCAAGAGGAAGAGGAGGGCAGCACACCAGAGGGCACAACAGCACGCCTGGGGAAAAGAAAACGGGATGGAACCCCCTCAAGAAACCACTCTTCAAAACGTCAACGACATGCATCACCCCAGCAGGAGGAGGAGGTAGCGTTGGTGGAGGGGGAAGAGGTCATGGAAGTGGAGAAAACAAAGGAGCCAAAGAACAAGAACACCGCCACCAATACAGTCCAGAAGGAGGATCGCATTTATGTGATGGCCCATAATGCACGATCCTATGATTTACACTTGATCCTGAAGGGTCTGCCCCCTCTCCTGGTCAAACTCCCCACCAAGATTCGAAATGGTCAACAAATTTTGTAGGTGACCCTGGGACGGTTTTGTTTGCTTAAATTTTATCCCTTACCCCCTGAAAGCCTTTCCCAGGAGCTTTGGGCTGAAAGAACTGAAGAAAGGGTATTTTCCGCCCTTTTTCAATACCGAAGCCAACCAGACCTACAGAGGTCCCTATCCACCAGCCGTCATGTACGATCCCGATGGCATGTCTCCCGCGGAACGCACAGTCTTCCTCCAGTGGCATACCCAAAAAGTGCAAGAAGGAGCCTTGTTCGACTTACAAGGAGAACTTTTAGCCTTCTGTCAGAGCGATGTGGACATTTTGAGACGAGGATGCGCTGACTTCCGACAGAACGCCATCAACTCGGTTAGCATGGATCCCTTTGTAGAAGTGATGACAGCTGCTGCGTTCACCATGAAATCCTTCCGAAAACACGACCTGAAGCCCAATACCATCGCCATTCTTCCACCTCAAGGCTACCAACCCAAGAGAAACTATTCCCAGGCCTGTATGCACTGGCTCCATTATCTGATGGAAACGGACCCCCATCTGCACCTCCAGCACGCCAGGAATGGAGGTGATAAAGAGTTCACATGTGGAGAGGGCCAACATCGGTACAGTGTGGATGGCTACGATCGAGCGACAGGCACCATCCACGAATTCCTGGGCTGTTTCTGGCATGGGTGCCAGGCCTGTCACAAGACCCAAAGTGGAGAACCGCATCCCGTCCTGGGCACGTCGTTGGGAGCCCGTTACACCGACACCCACTACCGCTTGAGTCTCTTGAGTCAACACCCTGAGGTGAAACGGATCGTCACCCTGTGGGAGCATGAGTTTACGAAAATGCAACAGGGGGACTCTGCTCTGCTTGCTTTCTTGCAGGGGTCCCACTGTATCCACGTCCCTGGGCCGCTCAACCCTCGCGACGCCTTCTATGGAGGACGCACCAATGCCACGCGATTATGCTACGAAGAAGGTGAAACCATCAAGTACACTGATATTTGTTCCCTTTATCCATACATTTGTAAGACCGGAGCATTTCCAACGGGACACCCGACCCTTCTCCATCAACCCTTGTGGACATGTTGTTTGAACTGAAAGGCCTGATCCAATGCCTTGTCCTACCCCCGAAACAACTCTACCATCCGCTACTGCCTTACAGATCGGGTGGCAAACTGCTCTGTCCTTTGTGCCGTACATGTGCCGATACCCGGTCAGACTCCCCCTGCAAGCACACGGACGCAGAGAGGTCATGGGTGGGTACGTACGCCACCGTAGAACTCCAGGAAGCCATGAAGAAGTATGACTACCAGGTGCTTCAGATCTACGACGTTTGACATTTTGACACCTTTGCACAGCATGACCCAAACACCCAGCAAGTAGGACTCTTTGACACTTACATCGATCGACATTTCAAGGAGAAGCTCGAAGCCAGCGGATACCCCGAAGGATGTACGGATCACGGCGCTTACATCCAGGAGATCTACGACAAAGAAGGCATTGGGTTGGACAAGGACCGCATCGAAAAAAATCCAGGACGTCGCACGATTGCCAAGATGCAACTGAATTCGCTCTGGGGCAAGTTTGGACAACGGGTAGACTACAGTCAGAACATCTATATGAACGATCCTGTACAGTACTTTGCCTTGGAAGTGACCTATACCCAGCAGAAAGAATTCCAAACCCCTCATTCTCATTTCAATGTCGCCATCACTGCTTTGGTCACCGCCCAAGCACGTCTCAAGCTGTACGAGACCCTTGCCCTGGTGGGCCGCAGGGTCTTGTACTTTGACACGGACAGCGTCATTTACATTCATCGACCCCACGACGCGAATCCAGAGCTTGGCCATTCGTTGGGTGAGTTTTCAGAAGAACTGGACGGAAACACCATCAAGACGTTTGTGTCAGGAGGCCCCAAAAACTATGGCTATGAGTTAATGAACCCCAGATCCCTTTCCAACGCGCACGACCTGCAAAGTGCGAGGGTTCACTTTGAATTACCGAAACCAACAACATCTATACTTTGACACGATGAAAGGACTGATACTGGGACAACGGCCTGGGAAAGAGGGGGAGAAAATCAGTTTGGATTACCCTCATCAGATCATTTGAGAAGGACCTCGGCACGAAGACGCTCTTGTGACCCGACCCACCCGAAAAGACTATCGTACCGTGTACGACAAGCGACGTCTCGTCTACGATGAAACCACAGGGCTGCCTGTAGACAGGCTGCCCTTTGGGTACAGAGACGACTTTCTATAAATATGTCATACCATGGGGGTATCACAGCGGATCGAAACTGAATCGACATGGACCCCTACAGAAAAAACGGATCGAAATCTGATCAATCAGAAGCCTGGGTTGTCGACCAATCAGAGGCCGCGCTCGGGCCATGGTGGGCTCTGATTGGTCGAACCGAGGTTGTGCTTTCTCTCTCATGCTACAAGCCTAACCCTATGGAAAAGAAACACAAGGGTCGGTCCAGTTTGGAAAAATTGAGATTCAGACCACACACCGGAACGGGCCAATCGGCGAAGGCCGACGAAGTGATGTGCGACATGATACGTTCAAAGATGAGGAAGCTGACTGAACCCAAGAAAGTAGCACCGAAGAAGACGATAAAGAAGACCCAGAAGAAAAAAAACAGCAAACAAGCAGCAGCAGCAGCAGCAGCAGCAGCAGCATCCACCACCACCACCACCCTCACAACAGCGCCAGTCACCACCACCACTACAGCAGCAACAACAGCAGCGGCAACAGACACCGAAACGAAGGGGACATCCTTTTTGAAACCTGCAACACCTGCAACAACTGCAAAAAGACGATCACGGAAGAAATTATCTCTGAAGATCTCTCATCAAGAACAGCTGTAAGTACAATGCTCTTCTTTGTCTCAGCCATTCTTGATGTGATGATGATGTTGATGTTGATGCCGATGTTGATGATGAATATGACTATTCATATGATTGACTCTGTCCTATGATTGACAGGACCCCTGATGTCAGTTCAGCCCAGTCCGTGCTAGAACAGTGGTGGGAACAAACCCCTCGGGAGCCCACCTATTCACCGAATGCACCTGTGACGATGGCGACCGGTGACAGTGATGATCATGAAGCGCTCAAGCTGGCAACTCTCCCTTTCATGGATCTGGACACGCTCCCCCTGCTTGATGCTTCTTGGTCACCAGCAACACCGGAAGATGTTCATGTCTACTCCTCAGGTATGCCCATGGTTTGCGACGATGACACCGTTGACCAGGATCCTTATGGAGAAGCTCAACTCACTCCCCTACAACGTGAATATAGTGTTTGCCGACACAACAACATGTTAAGATACATAAGCTGCAACAGCGGGCAAGTGGAGGCCCGCTGGAGGCCATAGACTGTACTTGTTTTACTGTGGACCTCTCGCATGTCCGGGACCTGTTTGGGACAGTATGATGGAGGGTCACATCTTATGGTGATCCTCATCTTCACTCGAAGAGCTTTACAACACGTAAGCTGCAACAGTGATCAAGTGATGTGTCATGTCTGTTTCAGGGAGGCCATAGACTGTACTTGTTTAACTGATGGACCCCTTACATGTTTGATAGAGGACCACATCTTATGGGGTTGAAGATAGAAGAGCTTGAAGATGAAAGAGGAAAACGTTGTCGCGTTATTGTTGTTGTAGGGACATGCAAAGCACTCCCTCCTCCATTGTCTTTTCGTATTTCCAATGTATCTGGTTGTGATTGTTCATTATTAAACAGTGATTGATTGAACTGACTCTTTGTGTCTTGATTGATCTCAACTCCAATAGAGTGCCGAACCGAGGGTAGAGGTTGAGTTGAGATGTCGTCTACGTTGTCTGTCTGTCTGTCTGTCTGTGCGTCTGTCATGTCAGTGCACACCAAAGTGATGAAATAAAGTAAAGAATAAAAAATAGATAAAAGAGAAAGGCCATGCTTGAAAGATCAGTTGCCTGGTGTCAGCCATTCCAGTAAACATCACCACTACCACCGTGTGCCATGTCATGTCATGTGTCATGTCATGTATCATGCCGTGTGTCCGTCAACCCAAACACAGGATGACGTCACGTGATGAGGTGGAGGAGGTGGAAGCTAAGGTCATGACCTTCCGTTGAAGGGGGCAGGGTGGAGAGTTTCATAAAAGCAGGCGAACCCTCAGACCTTCTTTCAGTGAAGTCACAGTCATCATGGAGCATAGACGTTCTATGTATGCCATGTCATCCTCCCGAGATGTCGTCCCCGATTCCGAGTGGGTGTCTGAAAAGGCGGGAGAACAAGAAGCGAGAAAACGCCCACTCTTGATGGACGACACATGGCGACTCAGTGACATTCTGGAGAGACCTTTTCCTTCTTACACCTTGTGTCATCCTTCTCATCCCAACTATGATTCATTTCAAGAACGTCTAAGGTCTTTTAAAACGTGGCCTAAACAGATGACCCAGACCCCTTATGACATGGCCATGGCTGGCTATTTCTATCCAGGACGAGGTAACTGTGCTACCTGTTATTGCTGCGGTGTGGCACTCCGCCAATGGGAAGCCACTGACCAACCCTGGAAAGAACATCTGAAGCACGCCAAAGTCCCCTGCGAATACTTGTGTGTGTTTTGTCCTGATGGAGAAGTGAACGAAAAATACAGACGTTTGGTGTCACAAGAAGCACGGAAGAGAAGAGTCGAGTGTCTTGTTCACCCCAAGTGACAAAGTTTCTTTTTTTTCAAAGTGTACAGACGTTCATACCCTCGTTGTCACCCTCGTGGTCACCCCCGTGGTCACCCCTCGTGTTCACAAAAATCACAGGGATGTCCCCCCTCATCCTGTGACTTTTGTTTTGTTGTGTTGGTCCATGTGATCAGGGATTAAAAAAAGTTGGACCCATAGTAGTGTTATGTTGTGTGTAGGATGAAGAAAAAACAAAACAGGATCGAAATGCACACCCCGATAAAAACCGGATCGAAATCGGACCAATCCGAAGCCTGGGTTGTCGACCAATCAGAGGCGGCTCTCGGGCCATGCTGGGCTCTGAATGGCCGAACCGGGGGTTGTGCTTTCTCTCCCATGGTAAAATCCATTTCCTATGGAAAAGCAACACAGGGGTCGGTCCGTTTTGGAAAACCGAGGTGTAGGCCAGGCACCGGAACGAACCAATCGGGGGCGCTGCCTGGGGAACCAATCAGGAAGCAGGGTGTCAGTGGCTCTCCTATAAAAACAAAACAAGAGCGAAGCCACTCACACACTGCATTCTATGAAACCAACCATGCCAGCTCGATACAGTTGTATGAAGTGCCAGACCGACAGTCACAGTTACCTGTACTGCCCTGAAGTGACATGCCTCGAGTGTGACACTCAAGGTCACCGTCACTATGTCTGTCCGAAGATGAACAGTCAAGAGAAGCAGAACCTGGGCCCCTGTTACAACTGTCAAGTCATGGATCATTTCGCTGCAGATAGCCCAGAACCCAGTCGAAAGAAGACACCCCAGCGCCCCTGTTACAACTGCCAAGTCGTGGGTCATTTCGCTGCAGATTGCCCAGAACCTAGTCGAAAGAAAACGTCAGCAACACCGTCCACGTCGACACCCGTGGCATCCGTGGCACCAATGGCACCCGTGACACCCGTGACACCCGTGACACCGGTGACACAAGTGCTTCATCCCATCGAAGACATGCATGCCGATGTCCTCGACCTAAAAGAATGCCTCACACAACTCCGTGCAGGCATCACACCTCGTCTAGAGAAAAGAAAACGGAACAGAAGCCCCTCAAGAAAACACGCTTCAAATCGCCGACGACACCTTCAGTCCGAGGATGAGATGGAAGTAGAGGATGAAGAAGATAGATCATCTGAACAAAGTGACTAACGCATGGGCCATGCTGCTCCACTGTTTTTACCAGTTTCCCATCGTTTGCAGTTTTTCCAGTGTTCCAGTGTTCCAGTGTTCCTGCCGTTTCCTGTCGTTTCCAGTTTCCAGTTTGTTTTCCAACGGCCCTTTTCAGGGCCACCCATCTCTCCCGAAAGAATGCTTTCATCCTTTGCTTTGACGACCCTCAAACCCCTACACCATGAACCCGCCTCCTCCTTCCCTCCCCTTCACCACCACTCTCCCTTCACCACCACCACCGCCTTTTCTATGTTTAGAACAACAACAACTACAACAACAACAACAACAAAACTCTTTTCTTGTTCACCTTTTACGACCACTTCCCTTCCCCCCCCCCCCCCCCCCCCCCCCTTGAGGTGCGCACGCCACCGGAAACGGATGCGAGGCCATCTTGGAGGCGCACGCCACCGGGAACGGATGTGCCGCCCTCTTGGAGGCGCGCGCAGGTCCCATCATGCACTGCGCAGGTCACGTGACCGGAAGTGACGTCACAGAGGTCAAGTGATCCTCTCGACCAATCAGAAGCCAGGAGCGGTACTGTAATCCTGAGCGGTACTTCACTGATGTAGACAACTACTATTGTCCATAGATCTTTGAACTGAGATCCGATTTTAATTTTTGTTTAGTTTGTTTGTTGTTCGTTGTTTGTTTGTTGATTGACATCATAGAGCATCGATCTACGAAATTGGGATACGATGACATGCATCAACCAAGTCAGTGAGTCTGACCACCGATCCCGTTAGTCGCCTCTTACGACAAGCTGATTTTAATGAGATTACATGTTAGCTTGATGTGGGAAGCAACCCCATCGATGCTGGTCTTAGACGTTTACTACTCTGGGGAAACCCACGATCACATGCAAAGTTGTGCAATAATGACCCCCTTAATATTTCCTCGTGGCGGGTTAATGACCCTGGTTTCAAAACTCTCCCAATGCATACCATTTCAAATAAACATCTAACAAAAACAGACATTGATATAGTTCTGGTATATCTGAAATAATTACATTGCCTTAACTGCATGCCTGTCCTTGCCAGATTTTCGAATAAAGGGCAACGTCCGCCTCGTCTCTATCGCAGCCTCCCGTTGTAATGAACCATGTGTAGTAGGCATGTTATGATATGATGATTGTGGGTTCGAATCCACTATTTGACCTGCTTATGATACGTGGTTTGGTAACGCCCTTTTGATTCACCATAATGGTAGAGCTTTCCTCACACATAATGTGACACGCCATAATATAACTGAAGGTTTTTACGTTTTCTAATTGTTTTTTTTAACATAGTAACCTATGTCTGCTGTGGAGTTGAATTAATCATTCGAATTAAACAATTTTACGCGTGGATTAACAGGTAATTGTTACATCAAGTGTAAATGTATTCAGAAATTGAATTGTGATAAACTTTAAGTGAACCGAATCAACGGCAAACGAAAATGGCTGACAACATTCTTTGAAGCTGGTGTGTTAAGTACGAAAACAAAACGATTTTGACATCATTAGCCTCCACATACCATTTGCCATTTCAGAGAATCATTTCTTTTCCTGTAAATGTATATTATATATCGGGGTTTTACTTTCAGCGAGGTTAGGCCGAGCCATTCGCATGATTCCATAACCTTCAACAAAGCTCGTCACCCTCTCGAAGGCCGACATGCGCCGAAACAGCTCAAGCCAATCAGAAAGCGCGTCAGGATATGGGTACCTGGGTCAAAATAATCCCGAGTATTTAAATCATTTTATGGAATACGCTTTTGTTTATGAAATATGGAAAGATGTAGATTATCGGCTCCACACCGCAGTGCACACGGAGAACAGAATTGTGTTATATTTATTGATGTTGTTAGGACCATGTTGGTTGATATATTCAAATGTACGTGCGTTTGTTTACATTCAGAAAACGGCTCCCTTGACCGGGACATACGTTCATTTGTCTTGGCTTTCCCAAACTACATTCGGTGTAATATCCGGTGTCATTCTGAGATCTTCTTTGGTTGGGTTACGTGCCCTTTGTTGACAAGAGGTGTGTTCGCGTCGAGAGGCAAACTTTACCTGATTTACAACAATCAAACGAAAGTTATTGTTATGAAGAATATAGAAGTGGTTGATTAACCATCGGTGATAACTTTCAACTCGGAAATGATATCGATCGACGTATAAGGATCGAGAATTGGACTGTTTTCTCAACCAAAAGGTACGAAGCAAATATCACTTGACAAACATGGCGTGTACTCGCCTTCAGTATCGGGATCAGACACACACCTTAGACTCTGCTGCTTGTTGCTTAGCCTACATGTTTACCTTTCCTATACTTTTGTGGATGTATTAAAAGATGCAACTTTTCCATTCATACCTACCAAAAGATCACATTTGTGAATTTGTGTATACAAATGACGTCACGACATTGGAATGTGATTTGTTGTCATGTCCCGCCCGTGACGCACGTGAGGTTCATTCGTGCCTACAAGGTGGGGACCCGGTGCCTGCTGGGGTGATCACCCAGATGATAATATGCTCTAACGATGTGGAAATGAACCCTGGACCAACTACCCTAGATGATTTGAAAGACTTAATAATAAATGATTAAGGAACCGTCATAAAGGAATTGCATAGTGTTAAAACTGACCTCAGCGTCCGTGGCGACGTCCGCAGTTTAAGTGAAAAATTCAGCCACCTCGAAATAAAATTCAAAACTCCCCAGAGCGATGTGGAATCTGTTCGCCACATCCAAGATGTTGTGCATGCAGATGATGGCTTGTTAACTACGAAGATCGAGAAAGTAGAGGGGGAGATAGAACAATTTGACAGCGAGATAGACAGACTTGAAGCATTCAGTAGACGTGATAACGTCATCCTGTACAACGTGTCAGAAGAAGGTGGTGACTCTCTGTGTTATGTCTACAGATTGTTCTTAATGGAAGAATAGATGGGGATAAAGGAGGTGAATATACTTTTGTAGGAGAACATGGATCCAGTGTTGTCGGCCGATTTCTACCACGTTGGTGACCGTGTAGATTCATATCATCTCCCCTTAGAACTGACGTGGTCATTCCCTCGGAGGAAACCACTCGCAAATAACGATAATACTGATATTCAAATAACTGATTCTATACCTGATTGGGATAACTCCAAGATAGACTTATTTTCAACATCAGTCAAATATAGGTTGGATAGTCATGAAAACGGATTGATGGAAACACTGGAAAATAATCTAGGAGATGGGATTGCTAGTTTTGTGGATCTCTTGATAGATTCGGCGAATTGTATGCAGAAGAGACGTAAACCACGGCGTTACCATACACGCCATGATAAACAACCCCTCGTTCAGGAGTGTAGAGTATCAAGACGTGCAGCTCGGAGGGCTTTACGGAAATTCACATGCCAACGGACGGATTATGATAGGAAACAGTATTGCAAATTAAGAAATATCTGCAAATCAACATGTAGGAAATTCAAATCTAACAAGATCAAGACTATCGGAACTCTATTGAACTTTAGACAGCCGATCGAAGTTTTGGAAAAAGATTCGTTCATATCAAAACCGGAACACTCATGAACCAAACATATCAGCATATGAATGGCTATCACATTTTAAAAATCTTTTTTCATCTGATGAAGCACCATGTAATTCTGACATGGAGTCCAACTATAGAACTTTTGATGTTGCTGTTTGCGGATTATGTAATTCTTATGTCAAGCACCATGTCAGGATTACAGAATCAACTGGATATTCTGTTAGTGTACTCGTATAAATGGAAACTTGAAGTAAACTTAGATAAGACAAATATTGTGATTTTTAGAAAAGGAGGACCTACTGCATTGAGAGAAAAGTGGACATATAAAGGTGAATATATGAATATTGCCGGAGAATATAAATACTTTGGAATATTATTCACAAGGACATTAAACTTAAGTAAATCGGTGTTAAATTTATCAACAAGAGCAAAGAAAGCTTTGTTTCAATTGCAGTCTGTTGTGTATAGACCTGGCGTTGTTACACCTCACATTTTCCTTAAACTGTTTGATTGTCAAATACAGCTGACCTTATTGTATGGAGGAGAAATATGGGACTCTCGAGAGTTTTATTCAATCGAAAAGGTTCACCTGTTCGCCTGTAACAGATTTCTTAATGTGGGCATGTCAACTCCCAGTAATATGGTTTATGATGAATGTGGGAGGTTCCCACTATATATAGCATCTCATACTCGATGCCTATGCTATTGGCTGAAGTTATTATGTATGCCTGAACATCGTTTGCCAAAGAAAGCCTATAATATGCTGGTATATCTTGATAATATTTGGAAGAACACATGAACTTCCGGTATACGCTTAACTCTTTTTAATTATGGCTTTGGATTCATATGGATCTCGCAATCTTTTGGTGACATAAATATGTTTTTACAAGAATTCCGTACACGTGCTATAGATATGTTCAGACAGGATTGGCAGTCTACACAGGAAGTACGAAATACGACAAACATCGTAATATTAAGTCTCTCCTTGAACCAGAGTCGTATCTTTCAAATTTACGATTCAAACACCTCCGCAATACCTTTATACGTTTTAGACTTGGTCTGAATGATTTAAAAGTAAAAAGAGGAGGATATTTAAATAGTGAAAAGTCACTGAGACTTTGCCAAGTCTGTAACCGTGGTGCCGAAGACGAATTTCATTTCATGTTTATTTGCCCTGTATATAACAAAATAAGAATGGAATATCTACCCGTCTGGTCATTTTCATGTATATCTACTAACACCTTTGAATGTCTGTTGTCAAGCAAAAAGTATAGCGTTCAACTACAAGTATCTTTAATATACATTCATCATGCTTTTTTGTTACGTCAGTTGTTGTTGTCTTGATACTCCGTATACTACAATATTTGTTAATATAACTGTATGTCTATGTAACTCACTTGTATATGGGCCAATGGCTTTTCATACAAATACCATTGAATTGAATTGAATATTCGACGGTAGATATCCATGAAAGGGCAGATTCAGTCATGATTTATATGAGTTTTTGAAATGTCGTTTCAAGCATTGAAAAGACAATGTGAAATTGCCACGCTTAACTGAATGTGTCTGAGAAATTAATTGTTGAAATTCCTTAAATCCGAAAACCACCTTCGTCTTGTCAGTTTTCTTTTAATAACTTTTTTTTTTTAAATATGATTTGCAAATAAAAGATGAACAGGTGAGAATGAATTAGCTGAAGGGCTTGCCAAATATACTTTAGGACAAACGAATATACTAATATTTATATCAGAGGGTTCAATAATTTTACAACAAGGGTAAGCGAGCGCTGCTGTAACGCCTACATCAAGTTTACAATAAGACGCGGGGAGAATAAGAGTTATCGTTCTTGTATGAAGTAGTTCTCGTGTTCATACGCCAACATGTAAACCTTCTAGTTGGTCACGAATGAAGGCGTTCGGATGATATCATGACCATATATGGTCCTTTTAACTCTTACCGCAATAACAAAATCTCCTTTGAACAGTTTCCTGAGAGGGTATCGTAAGTCCAAAATATTCAAAATATGTTATTCCTACTATAGTTTTAATCGTAGCGTATGTGTTCTTTTAATTTGGCTAAATTTCCCAATAATCGCCAACAGCTGAAGGGCTGATGTAAATCCGGCTGGGGTCCATGCAGGTAGCAAAAGTACTGTAAGTCCCCATGGACCCCAGTATGGTGATCTACCTTCAGTTGTTGGAGATCAATAGCCTGATTTTATAATGTATTGTTATGTATCGTAGTATCCATTTTATGATTCAATACTAGTTTTAAATATTTCTCTGTGATATGTCTAGTTATTTTACTGCCCGTCGTTGGCAGGTTTTTATACGTTTCAAAGTATGTATAATCTTTAATCTTGATAGTCACGGTATGGCTGAAATATTGCCGATGTGACTTAAACCTTCACTCACTCACTTTGAACAGTTTCATTGATTTACTGATTGGATATAACAGAGGCCCATGTAATCATATGGCTGTTCGATACTTAGGACTACCGATACAACAATTGCAAACAATGTCTACAAATAGTAATTTGGTGCACGGAGAATCCCTTTTGAGAAAGCAGTTTCGGTCTTTTCTACACTTATCGAAAAATAACATTTCGTTTTAATTCCACGTCAACCAATCAGAAGCTCGAGAAACAGGATATTACACACTTTGTGGTATTATTCAGAAATATCTTTTACCTGGTAAATCATCACTGGCTATTGAGTGGTAGGTGTATTCACAGCGAACGACCATTACAAATGCAAATAGGGTTATTTGGATTATTTTCCAAGTCAAGCTCTGATAAGCAGCTTCCAGATAAGGGTGTATATTCATCTCTTAAAATGTTCTTATGACAAGGCCATAGGGTCCCAATACGTTCGAACCAGCTTACCTTCAAAGAATATTTATTTTCAAGTCTACCTAAAGTGAGAAACGAAAACTGTTATAGGGCCATGGCTGATAACTAAGCCGTGACGCCCCTAGGTAGTTGAAATGCCACAATCAATACAAATTATCCAGTCTGACAACTTTCCTTTTAATTCCAGCAGGGCAAGTGTTTAGCGAGGAGGGCGCTGTGGACATTTCCGTAACAAGTCACGGCAGCCAATTTATTTGGGTGCCTGTTAAGGACATTTAAGGAGATGAATGGTGAGAAAACAGATCGTTTTCTCTTTCAAGGTCACACTGCAGATGCATGACATCTCTCGCTGTTTGGAACATTTATTGGACAATTATAGGAAACAAACGTGTCTTCAGGCTTCAAGCAGCCTCATCTCATCTTAGTGTTGCGGTACATTTAAATCAATCTGCATAATATTATCAAACTTTTTTTCAAGAAACAAGTTTGTACTTTAAGTTCCCAGACGATGGGGGTCCTAAAACGGTTTAGACCTTTGCTGGCAAAGTTGACAACCAGGGTTCGATTACCCAACAGGATGCAGTGTGGAAAGCCCACGTGGTTGTGATATTGCCGGATTGTTGCTAAATACGGTTTAAAAACCGACAAACACATGTACACTCAACAACTAGAGCTGACAGCCCATACCACACAACACAAGTGTGACACGTATATTTTATCATACAAAACTGGTTCCCACAGGGGATATGCTTAGGTGAGATCAAGCGATATCGCTGCAATGAAATTGCATCACAACACTTTGCAGACCACTGTGACGTCACTGGTCAATCAAATGACATCACTAATAGTTCTGCTACTGAAGCTGTTAGCAATACTGTTTACACTTAGACACTGCTTATTACTGTCTACAAACTGAAACAGTTAGAAGAATGATATTGGATGATAAATGATAAATATAATCTCCCCCTTGTGTCTTTTATCATCAAATATATCAACACTCGTTGATAAAAGTGGGATAACTTCTCGACAAGCCTGGGAGTGTTATTCCTACTTCTTATCAACTCGTGTTGATATGTTTGATATCAAAAGACACGAGGGTAAGATTCTCTATATAATGAAGAATATCACATTATCCCAGGACGTGTACATATTTGACTGTGGCACAATGGTGAACCGTCATCAACTGTACCAGACAAAAATTACATTCACAAAAAGACTAATAAAAAACTGGTGATATGATAGTGGCAATACAATCATTTGAGAAACAATATTTCAGTAAAGCATCCATGTTTATTGTAGATGGATAGAGAGTATTGGCTGGTCAAATATGAGCAAATGGATGACCAATGTCCTGGGAAGGGGCAGCCGTAAGGTGTGTCATTCCTCGTCAGTATATATTCAATCTCCTTATTTTTAGTTCGTTTACTTCGCTGCTGTAGTTCTGAAGTTCTCATGACACTCCCACAGGAGGTCGCGGCAGGTGAACCTCTAATCAGCCAATCAGCGTCGAGGATTCTAAATCCCCTTACGCGTGAGCGAAGTATTCTGATCTGATTTCTGTATCCTACATCTCGAAAACGAATATAATCAGGGACTTCCGACTGACAAAAAAAAAGCCGTTGTGTGAACGTTATACACCTTGCTGCCGGTTTTGTGCTGAATGGCATCTGTACCCACAAGGGAGTGTTAGCATAGCAATATTTCTAAGTAAAGCGTCAATGAATCGTTTTAGAGAGGTGACGTCTGATTGGCTCATGAATCCACGTATTTTCATTTAGACTCAGGGTTCACCTGATGCGACCTTCTTTGGAGGTTTCTTCAGATCTTGGAAGAGGTAACGTGTCCGAGTAAAAGAATAAACCTTAATGACATTGGAGTGTTCTGGGTTTGGTCTAGTTTCATCGGTCAAGATACGTAAAGCTACATGTATCTCTAAGTTAGCGAGTGTGTGCAGTGGTATCGCTCTGTGAAACAAAGCTTAAGCCTTGCTTTAGATCCATGAGCGGAACCACACAGCGTCACGATTGTGTGTATTCTCGATACAATGTGCGTGCTGATGAAATTATGTTGTATATACGTAAGACCATTCTCGTCTATATTAAAACATGTTTTCATTTAAATAGTGTTCCATTTGACCCTTACTCCGGGATCTGTCTGGTTAGACTTTTATCTGAGGGTTGCAAAGGAAAACGATAGAATTGATCGACCGTCTTGTCTGATGCTGACTAGGAACAGTATCGCGGGACCCATTCAAGACTGCATGGCACATGAGAAACTTTCCGGTATTTAAATAATGCAAGGTTATCAGCGTATTCAGTGTATAAGGAGATCAGACACATAATAACTGTGTCTATTCTATATAAACCAATTGTTCAACGCAGTTCCGCCTGTGGTAATGATTCTTGTAGCAGGGCGGTCACATGTTTGTCTAATGAACAATGCCTCTGCCATACAGCGATCTTACCGATCGTAAGCTTATCGTAACCTCAATACATGAACAAACACATACGACAGTCGTAGCACTATGATTGCTTGGTGAATCAGGTTCCATGGCAGATAACATGCCCCTCGAGTACTCTTGTCAAGGTTGAAGATATGAAGAGTATCAATAATATTTGAACTGGAAGGACATTGGGGATGCCATATGGTTAAAGAGTTCATACGGTACGTCGAAGGCACAGGTTCGATTCCCACATGGGTTGAAAGTGTGAAGGCCATGTCTGGTTTCCCCGGGCAGTGATAATGCAAGAATATTGCTAAAGGCGGTGTAAATCCATAGTCTTTACTCACTCACTAATTTAAGTCGCTTAAGCACGGAAATTGAAGATTCTGTATATTTACGTTATAAATAGGTGGTTTAACTCAAAATGTTTGTCAACACGTATCAATGCCACGTAAATGACTTTCATCCGTAGTGTCAATAATGAAAAAGAAACATAAAACATTCTTTTTCCTTTAAAATATAAAACTTTCAAAAACAAGAATTGCATTAAGTGAATGACGTTGTTTAATTAGATAACGGGATAAATTTTAAAATAAATATCGCAAGTATAGTATTTCACATTTCAACAGAATAGTGTTTATCGTACATTTTTATACAAGCCTTGTAATATCATTTCTTTAACCAAGGCTTTTCCAGGACCAGGCTTCAATAGCTTCATGTACACCCAAAAGTCTAATTTAGAAGACGTTTTGTCTTTTGTACTTTTATTTCTTCGTGATATCATCTGTTAATTTTGGCGAACTCGTGATCCCGTGTGATTTCACAATATTCCAGAAATAGTTTGCCTATACACGTGCTCCCTTGAGTTTAAACAGTTACATGATTCATCCGCGCAATAAGGCTAACGATAACAGCAAAAAACAATTATCAGGAAAATTAATCATTTTTAAAAATGCTGATTTCACAAACGCTCATTTCTTATCTCAGTGGGTGCACCACGGGAGACGTACATCAATACAACGCACAACAGTTCACCATTAGTGGATTCAGGTCTTTGACGTTAAATCTCATCAATTGGCATTCCAGAGAGAGAGAGTCCTTTACACCACTGTCTGTAAAGTGCCACTCCGTTGCACTCAAACCTCCTCAAAACTGACATGTATGACAGTAGCCCGAAACAGCTCCTCTCCCTCACTCTCTCATTTCCTCTCACGACATTTCCTTAGCCTTTAAAATAACGAAAACACAGTGTATTATGAACTATGTGGTCAGGCTCACTGACTTGGTTGAGGCCGTATCACAGTACCCCGAGGGCGTGTGTCGTTTGTCAGAATATCAATCACTGGAGGGTCTGGTCCAGTTATAGTCAGGTCGCCGTCATATAGGTGGAATATTGATGAATACGGCGTTAAACAACACACACACACACACACACACACACACACACACACACACACACACACACACACACACACACACACACACACACACACACATGCACACACACACAAATGCACACACACACACACAAATGCACACACACACACACAAATGCACACACACACACACAAATGCACACACACACACACACAAATGCACACACACACAAATGAACACACACAAATGCACACACTCACTCACTCACACACACACACACACACACACATATTCTTTATAATTTAAGTTCTAACTTTCCTATATACTTTTCATTGCATCCACTACAGGGGAAAGACAGAACTTAAATTAAAAAGAAGAATGAATTTCACCGTTCACAAGAAAAGCAGCCACACAACCGCACGATTCCACTCAGTGAACATTTAGATACATGCGGAAGCTGCAGCTTTTTAGTTTTCCCGCTATATAAGCTAAATTTTGATCATGAACCGACATTGTTTCAAAAAGAGCAACATTTCATTCATAAATACTCGTCTAAGTTAAATGTAAAGGCGTAAGTTATTTGTCCATTGTCACCTTGGTATTGTGACGTCATAGTTCTCCTAAATGTTATGACGTCGCGTAACTATAAGTTACTACCTCATGTCCGTAATTCAGTTATGGTACGAGTTGAAAGCGCTAGCCAATTAAAACTGTGTTCAATCTTACTCCACTTATTTAATTATTAATATATATATATTTATATATATAATACCATCAACACATTTGTATGGAGCTCTTGCTCAGTCGTTCTCATGCTTTGACCACATATTGATGTTACATTACGCTGAGCTGCCTCGCGTGCAGTACATATACAAGATAATTTCTTATCAAAGTCCATGGAACCATCTTGAAAACGGAGATCATGTTTTAGTACGTCAGGTGGCATATTTCTAGAGAACACGATAGATTTGTCTTCATTCAAATGTGCTTGTGTTGCTTGATGCTTGTCAACTGCTATGAAGGTTAGAATATCCACATTTCATATTCATATATGTTGCAAAGATAGCTCCGGTGGCCATATTGTCTTCGCACGCATATTGGTAGTGTAACAGTCAAGAACAAGTCAAAGATTATATATTAATATGTTGTGTGCGTGTGTGTGTGTGTGTGTGTGAGTGAGTGAGTGAGTGAGTGAGTGAGTGAGTGAGTGAGTGAGTGAGTGAGTGAGTGTGTGAGTGTGTGTGAGTGAGTGAGTGAGTGAGTGAGTGAGTGAGTGAGTGAGTGAGTGTGTGTGTGTGTGTGTGTGTGTGTGTGTGTGTGTGTGTGTGTGTGTGTGTGTGTGTGTGTGTGTGTGTGTGTGTGTGTGTGTGTGTGTGTGTGTGTGTGTGTGTGTGTGTGTGTGTTTTCATGGTCGATTGAGGAAATGGTGCTGATGTCAATGGTTCTAATCCCATAGTTTGTCATATGGGATATTGTATAGCATGACTATTTTTGAGTGTGGTATTAAACAACAAACGTACTGGCGACTGTAACCAAACTGGTAAACAAAGCACACTCGCTCCAGTGTTGGTGTATATACGACTTTCCAGAGTCATTTTCAGAAAGCGACCGAAGCCGTACTACTATCGTAAGTCAAAACAGACTTAAATACGTTAAGGCTATTGCCGCTTATTGCATTAGTACTCCTCCAGACATGGTCATTCATGTCCTATACTCAACACGATCAATGTTGACAGGAGAACATTATCATGATCATTAACTCAACGATAGCTTTCATAACATATTCCTTTGTCGGAATAAGGTACATAAAGAAGAATTCATAATATCGCTAGATACTGTTATGAATGGATGAGTTTTTTCTGTACTTTTGATCATTATCACCGACGGAAATTACACCTATAATTTGTATATATTTTATATCTGTTTCACACGTGCTAAATATCACTGGTGTAATCAGTAGCGGTGTAATAGGTATTTATCAAGCAAACCTCTGCGGTGCACTCATAACCACGCGAGGGACGGGGTTGACATGAACTCTCTACGAAATCTCCAAAAGTTCAGTTAATCTGTTGCTTTTATGAGAATTGTGCCTCATTATTGGCGTGATTACTATTGAAAGACCAACACCATGCAGAGATAGATATCAAAAATACATCAGTGAGTGGAAACATCATCCTCAACAACAGCGTGGCGTCATTAGGCGGATCAGTGGAATGTTGTTTTTCCTACCCTCCGATTAACAGGGGCAGTAGCAGTACATAGCGATAATATAAGGGATCGGTTGATCAACACATTTAACGTGACACTCCTCGAAGTCTTTTATTCTTAACTGATATATTATATGTAATTTACAGAATATATAAAACGTATATAAAGCAATATTCCAGCTATATGACGGCGGTCTGGAAATAATCGAGTTTGGACAACAAAATCCAGTGATTGACATCATGAGCATCGAACCAGGCAATCGGGATATGATGACATGCATCAACCAAGTCAGAGAGCCTGACCACCCGATCCCGTTAAGATCTTACAACAAGCAAAGTCACCTTTTACAGCAAGCATCGGTTGCTGAAGACCTATTCCATCCCGGATCTTCACGGCTCAGTTTGTTAAGTGCAAGAAGAATATAATTTTAAAAAGCAATGTTCATAGGCGCCGTTGCTCACAAGTTGGTTTCTAAGAAGATTCTTTAAAAAAATCTTAACTAAATATAGAATGAATATTATTTACTATCAATGCCATAGACAAGTATCAGTTCTGTCATGTTTGGAGAAGAAATCGAAGACTATCAGACAGACGAACAACCGCTAGACAATGGATGAATGGACAACGCGTCATACAATAAGCTTGGGTGCAGCCTGACGAGCTAAAATATAATTGTAAGATTGGTTTCATTAGCTTTCGTTTTGATTGCACACAACATAATATAGAACATTGATTATATTGTTACATCTGTGTTCCAAAGTGCTCTTATCATTTCACGTTTTTTCACGTATATCTACCCTTCCAATATGTAATGCTAAAACAAACAGGTAAAGATTTCAGTTATTTCAAGCTCATTTTCGTTTCCTATATGTAATTCTTATACAGATTGATACAGATTTCAGTGAATTCAAGAATATTTGCACTTCCTATATGTAATGTTAAAAACAGGAACAGATTTCAGTTATTTCAAGCGCATTTTAGCTTCCTATATGGAATTCTTTTCAGACTGATACAGATTTCAGTGAATTCAAGAATATTTGCTAAAACAAACAGGTAAATATATCTGTCATTGTAACTACGTTTTCACTTCCTGTGTGTAATGCAAGCACAAACAGGTACAGATTTCAGTGACATTAAGTTAATTTACCCTTCAAAAATGTAGTACTAAAAACAGGAACAGATTTCAGTTATTTCAAGCGCATTTTCGCTTCCTATATGGAATTCTTATACAGACAGACACAGATTTCAGTGAATTCAAGAATATTTGCTAAAACAAACAGGTACATATATCTGTCATTGTAACTACGTTTTCACTTCCTGTGTGTAATGCAAACACTAACAGATAAAGATTTCAGTGAAATTGAGTACATTTACCCTTCCAAAATCGAATGCTAAAAAATCAGGAACAGATATTTCAGTTATTTCAAGCACATTTTCGCTTCCTATATGGAACTCTTATACAGACTGAAACATATGTAAGTGTTTCCGAGTACGTTTTTCCCTGTAATGTTAATACAAACAGGTACAGATGTAAGTGATTTGAAGTACGCCATCACCGAAATATCCTGTCAGCATATAACGTAAAAGACAATGTCCCAAATCTAGTAGATGTTATGATAACACATAGCCAGAATTTAAACATGGCTTCAGGCTTTTAATTGGGTGAGCTAGGGCTTATTGTACTTAAGGGCTTAGTAACATGTCCAGAAGCCTGTGTATTCTCATTAATCACACGGCACGTGTATGATCGATACACCAACAAACAAGGTCGGCAAGTTAGCTGTATACTCAAATCGCAAGGACATATCTTTATGAAGTAGATACACTTAATCAATGCGACATCACTAGCTTATTACCGTGTCGGGCGTCATTATTTGAAAATGGCAACTTCGAACTCCAATTTAACCATGGTTGTACTTCTTGATCAGTCATTATGGACTTTATCCATAGAATATTATATGACAATACTTTTTATGCATGCCTGCAGGCAAGTAATTCAAAATACGATATTCATCAGACAGGTACACCATGGGAAGATATCCTGCTCAATCATATGATCTAAACATAGTCAGTGTATAATTAACGCGCTACAAGTACAAAGAATTACTCATTATCTGTTCAGCATATGAATGGTGGAATGAAGAAGAAGGGGCGTTTCAGTAAATTTCAAACACACAAAAGTAGATGCGATGCCACATTGTATCCACTGACCCATCGGTCCTCAGAAACGCAGAATTTAATTCTTATGGGTACGTAGTATATCACGCTTTATGTAGGTGTGTAACTTTACTTAGGTACATATATAAAATCATGAATCCATAAAACATAAAATACATGGATCGGGAAATCATGACAACCGATCGCAATTTGGGCACGTCTCTATCTAGAATGCGACCATTGCGTCTGTTCATCTGTCAATGTGCAGTAGCCTTGGTGTATCCATGTACGTTCATGACATTATCGAAATGGGTTTTCTTCAGTCGATTGTTAATATATATATATATGTGTGTGTGTGTGTGTGTGTGTGTGTGTGTGTGTGTGTGTGTGTGTGTGTGTGTGTGTGTGTGTGTGTGTGTGTGTGTGTGTGTGTGTGTGTGTGTGTGTGTGTGTATAACAGGGTATTGGCTTGTTGCACTTAGATCCTTGGAATTTTAGACAAACGTGTCAGACTTGCCCTCAGTCATGAAATAAACTCCAAAGGCCAAATAAACAATTTGGTTGGCTGTGGTTTATTCCTTACCGTTGTTGACGTAGGTTAATGACACGAATTGATCAATACTACACAATTTAGAAGCTTTTTCAGACGTATTTGAACTTCAAATGACATCTGAACCTTATTTGTTGGTTCCTGACAGAGTGATATAATTGATGATGAATCATCAGACATAACAATCAGAAGCTTACCTTGGATATTATTTAAAATAGGCGTCGACGTATTAATGGGACTGCAAGGGAACATAATAATATGGGTGGCTGAGTGAGTATGATTTTACGCCGCTTTTCTCACTATTCCAACACTATCACGACGAGGGGCGCATAGTAAATACAAGACACAAGAAAAGCAGCCATTCTTTCCGGCTTCTCCAACTTTTGGTGTCTTTATTTCACAACATTTGAGGAACAATCGAACAGGCTCTTTCTGCGAAGATTTCAAACATCCTCATTCGACTCTTGCTTAGATGTTGTTTTATCAAGGTTATAACAAAGGCAAAGGCTTCAAAATGTTGTATGATAGACATCTGATGGACATTTCCAAATTTGACGCATCAATGTCAAATATGATGTCCGATGCAATTCCCTATTTTGAATTGTATCGTATGTTTCTGTGTTTGCTCAGATGAACACTTGACTTGTCTTTGCATGTGTTAATGACGGATGCACTCGGTGGGGCAGGATACATTCACGTTTACAGCGCTTGATACAGCTATGAAACAGTTTATCTGCTCCTGTCCCAACGGTAGTCTCTGTAGGTTGCCGTGATAAAGGTGTAAGCCTGCTGCCACGACCCACTGTATTTCCTCTAAAACCGGCATTTGTAAAGAATAATTACATCGTGTGGTCACACAACACTAAGTACGCCGTAGTTTTCTCCACAGTGGCTGATAGTTTTGACAATTTTAATTTAGATTAGTAGATTTTGAGCCATTATCTCCATTTGTATTCTGTTTATTGATGTTGTTCCATCACCATTAAACATGATCATGAGTTTACGGTGCACTTATCGGAGTTCAATTCAACAGATTTTGTTTTTGCGTGTAAATTTTTCAATTAAGATTAAGACAGTTCCATGTTCCACGAGGGACATTCACTTATTGTTTCCGCATATTTGCGATTTAAAATAGTAAGAATACTGACTTTGGGACACACTGACGAAAGTAGTTTTGTGTGAACACTTTTTAAAAAAAACTGTCAGTTTATGTCGAAAGAAGCACATGTCATTCCGCTAAGCTCGTAGCAGATTCGTTCCTTCTCATCTGTCCTTCATGAAGAATCATCGTACGCATGACCTATGTGTGCATTTCGTGACTGCACATGGATATTTCCCTTCTTGAGGAGACAGGTCCATTTTCGTAATGAGGGCCTTCTGACCTATTCCATCAAATAATCCCACCTTATCTAACGGTAGAGTACATGTGTCTGATCTGATTATCTTCAGAGCCCTGTTATTCAGCCTCATGCTGCGTGCAACCAGCGTATCTGCATACATCTGGCTCCACATGCTTCCTGCTGTCAGTACGTTCGATCTACCTCCTACAGAAACATGTAGCCAGCGTATCAGTCTGCTAGGACATGGCTCGTATTTTATTGTGGGGCAGTTTAGATCCCCAGCACCCAATACTAGTTGTAGGGCCCGCTAAAAGTAAGGATCGGATTATAACAATGTCAATGTGTTTGACCTTGTGGGTGGTGTGTTCTCGTCAATATGTGCGACCTGACTAATGGTGTGTTATCGTTAATGTGTGTGACCTGGTGACCTAGCTGATGGTGTGTTATTGTCAATGTGGGTGACTAGGTGACCTGGCTGATGGTGTGTTATTGTCAATGTGTGTGACCTGGTGACCTGGCTGATGGTGTGTTATTGTCAATGTGTGTGAAATGGTTGGTGGTGCATTATCGTCAATGTGTGTGACCTGGCTGATGGTGTGTTATTTTCAGTGTTGGTGTCCTGGTGACCTGGCTAATGGCATCTTATTGTCAATGTGGGTGAGTTGGTGACCTGGCTGATGGTGTGTTATCGTCAATGTGTGTGACCTTGTGACCTACCTGATGGTGTGTTATTGTCAATGTGGGTGACTTGGTGACCTGGCTGATGGTGTATTATTGTCAATGTGTGTGACCTGGTCACCTGGCTGATGGTGTATTATTGTCAATGTGTGTGACCTGGTGACCTGGCTGATGGTGTGTTATTGTCAATGTGTGTGACTTGGTGACCTGGCTGATGGTGTGTTATTGTCAATGTGTGTGACCTGGTGACCTGGCTGATGGTGTGTTATCGTCAATGTGTGTGACCTGGTGACCAAGCTGATGGTGTATTATTGTCAATGTGTGTAACCTGGTGACCTGGCTGATGGTGTATTATTTTCAATGTGTGTGACCTGGTGACCTGGCTGATGGTAGTGCATTATCGTCAATGTGTGTGACCTGGTGACCAAGCTGATGGTGTGTTATCGTCAATGTGTGTGACCTGGTGACCTAGCTGATGGTGTGTTATTGTCAATGTGTGTGACCTGGTGACCTGGCTGATGGTGTGTTATTGTCAATGTGTGTGACCTAGTGACCTGGCTGATGGTGTGTTATCGTCAATGTGTGTGACCTGGTGACCAAGCTGATGGTGTATTATTGTCAATGTGTGTGACCTGGTGACCTGGCTGATGGTAGTGCATTATCGTCAATGTGTGTGACCTGGTGACCAAGCTGATGGTGTGTTATCGTCAATGTGTGTGACCTGGTGACCTAGCTGATGGTGTGTTATTGTCAATGTGGGTGACTTGGTGACCTGGCTGATGGTGTATTATTGTCAATGTGTGTGACCTGGTCACCTGGCTGATGGTGTGTTATTGTCAATGTGTGTGACCTGGTGACCAAGCTGATGGTGTGTTATCGTCAATGTGGGTGACCTGGTGACCAAGCTGATGGTGTGTTATCGTCAATGTGGGTGACCTGGTGACCTGGCTGATGGTGTGTTATTGTCAATGTGGGAGACCTGGTGACCTGGCTGATGGTTTGTTATTGTGAATTTGTGTGACCTGGTGACCTAGCTGATGGTGTGTTATTGTCAATGTGGGTGACTTGGTGACCTGACTGATGGTGTGTTATCGTCAATGTGGGAGACCTGGTGACCTGGCTGATGGTGTGTTATTGTCAATGTGTGTGACCTGGTGACCTGGCTGATGGTGTATTATTGTCAATGTGTGTGACCTGGTGACCTGGCTGATGGTGTGTTATCGTCAATGTGTGTGACTTGGTGACCTGGCTGATGGTGTGTTATCGTCAATGTGTGTGACCTGGTGACCTGGCTGATGGTGTGTTATCGTCAATGTGGGAGACCTGGTGACCTAGCTGATGGTGTGTTATTGTCAATGTGTGTGACCTGGTGACCTGGCTGATGGTGTGTTATCGTCAATGTGTGTGACCTGGTGACCTGGCTGATGGTGTGTTATTGTCAATGTGTGTGAACTGGATGGTAGTGCATTATCGTCAATGTGTGTGACCTGGCTGATGGTGTGTTATTTTCAGTGTTAGTGACCTGGTGACCTGGCTAATGGCATGTTATTGTCAACGTGGGTGACTTGGTGACCTGGCTGATGGTGTGCTATCGTCAGTGTGGGAGACCTGGTGACCTGGCTGATGGTGTATTATCGTCAATGTGTGTGACCTGGTCACCTGGCTGATGGTGTGTTATTGTCAATGTGGGAGACTTGGTGACCTGGCTGATGGTGTGTTATTGTCAATGTGGGTGACTTGGTGACGTGGCTGATGGTGTATTAATGTCAATGTGTGTGACCTGGTGACCTGGCTGATTGTGTGTTTTTGTCAATGTGGGAGACTTGGTGACCTGGCTGATGGTGTGTTATTGTCAATGTGGGTGACTTGGTGACGTGGCTGATGGTGTATTAATGTCAATGTGTGTGACCTAGTGACCTGGCTGATGGTGTGTTATTGTCAATGTGTGTGACCTGGTGACCTGGCTGATGGTGTGTTATTGTCAATGTGTGTGACCTGGTGACCTGGCTGATGGTGTGTTATTGTCAATGTGTGTGACCTGGTGACCTGGCTGATTGTGTGTTATTGTCAATGTGTGTGACCTGGTGACCTGCCTGATGGTGTGTTATTGTCAATGTGTGTGACCTGGTGACCTGGCTGATGGTGTGTTATTGTCAGTGTGTGTGACCTGGTGACCAAGCTGATGGTGTTTTATTGTCAATGTGTGTGACCTGGTGACCTGGCTGATTGTGTGTTATCGTCAATGTGTGTGACCTGGTGACCTGGCTGATTGTGTGTTATTGTCAATGTGTGTGACCTGGTGACCTGGCTGATGGTTTGTTATTGTCAATGTGTGTGACCTGGTGACCTGGCTGATTGTGTGTTATTGTCAATGTGGGTGACCTGGTGACCTGGCTGATGGTGTGTTATCGTCAATGTGTGTGACCTGGTGACCTGGCTGATGGGGGAGGGCGGGGTTTGAAAAAATCTCGCCGAAGAAGAAAAGTACGAGTATCTAGTCTTCAATTTTGTATTTAATTATAAAAAATAATTGAGCATCTGTTTATGTTAAAAGAAAACATTGTCCTCCTTAACATTAAGGAACAAAAGCTGATCACAATCGCATTGATCACGACTTCCTCTTTCAAATAAAAATTATGAAATTTGGAATAAGTTTTCTGTGCTGTTTGTTCTTTTTCGCAACAAAACAATCTCTTTCCCCACCAGAGGCGAGTCTATCGAGTATAATACTCCATTCACCGCGCCTATTATTGATGGAATTTTTATAAAAGCTGCCTAAAACCATGAAATACACTCAACTCACCCACTCACGCACTCACTCACGGAGTCAGGAATAAAAATAGAGGACGGTGAAACATAAACCTACTTACGGGTGTACCTTCTTGCCAATGTAGACTTGTTACCTGGCAGGATCAGATGTTCAACTATCATACATGAGGGTAAATGGATTTCAACATTTGTGCCCAAACATTTATCTACTAGTTCCGTTTTACTAGTGTTATTGCCGAAAGAGCGATTGTATAACGAGAATTAACAAGACAAGGTCCTTCGTAATGTTCAATCAGCAAAATGTGTTTCAGACTACATTTACGGTGGGTCTTTGGAAATAATCTTGCGTCTTCCACCAATTGATATCTATAGACTGTGTGGGAAGGATGCGCCATTGATATTCATGGATTTCCTAACGTAATAGAGGAACACTGACAAGGTTCTGATCACGTTGCATTAGAAAATGATGCGCTATTGAGGATGCATATAGACCACTATGAAGCGATACGGAACCATTATTGCCCGAGAGGCTTTCACTTAATGGCAGGGTTTGACCCAGTATTTTGGTTGGTAAATTTAGATACTATGATACTGATCTTTTCATTCAAAAGTCTCTTGTGATAGATATGCCCGGATTCATTGGCCTCCCAAGTTCAAGGTTATAGAATGGGCTCTGTTACAATATGAATCAACCCATACAAAGTTGGTATCAATTGACTGATTAATAAAATGTTAAACAATAGTCCAACTGCAGATATTAGTATGTTATGTTCATCAAACTGTGTTATATTCTCTCATAAAGGGTCAACTGTCAAAGCGTTCTTAAAAACAGCTCAAAGTATAGGATCATTAGTTTGAGCCACGTGCGTGCACATAGCTCATGGTGATCGCCCTCTAGTGGTCACACAGTTGACCGAATGAGGATCATATATATCTGCCAAGTAGGTCCAACAGATGCCACTGAGGTTGAACTTACTTCATTAGCTCATACCAATATATGATTGTAATTATGCTAGTACAAATGGCCCAATAACTATTACTATAATTTGGGGACATAATCGAATAAGGGTCACACTGGCGACACCAAGATACGATTTCAGCTTGTGGTTCAATATCCTCATGAACAAAACATCAATAAAATTCCAACCAGAAAATGTATTCAGTTCCATTAATGTTACTAGTTTTTTAGTAACATTTTATTGCTACAAAATATGTTACAGAGAAACAGACTCTGATGTGCCATACATTTATGTCGATTTACAACCCTTCATGTAAATGTACATAAAACTTGCGTCATATGATCATACCTTTTGATCTGCTGTAGTACCAACTTAATTGTTATCTTCACTTTTCGTGAACAGAATATGACAACAAAAACTAATTTTTACAAATTTGAAAAACAGGCCCAGTAATGTCATCAGAATACATTACTGTTCTGGCCTTACACATTTTTCATACTTATAGTGATCAATTACATATTATGAAATTATTGTTCAATGAATTACCGCTGTTTTCGGACATGAGAAGGTTTATAGTGACAACGACAGGTGATCTTGTTAGTACTTTATTGACTGGACTGAAACACCAGAAGCCGTTACATTTTCCTGTCTCCTGTGGACGTTGCTATAGGAGTAGCCCCATGATCGCTCTATGGAACATCTTTCTGTATATCACCTTGTAGCCTACAACAACCTCCTTCCATCGTCATTAGCGCTCGCCCACACACTTGAACATAATCCCCAGACCACAGACAATTTTATAGACGTGCTCTGTCCTCAGAGACGCCCAATTCAGTTGTTGGGTGCTTCTATGTATGGTTCTTGCATAGAGTAAAGATTTTTCACCTCCTGGCATTATCCTGGATAGTGAATCAAAGGTGCTAAGCAAATCAACATCAGGGTAATAAACTAAATGTTCCCTTGAGAAATGATTACGCTGAACAAGACAACCCTAAAGCCGTACAACTTGTCCCACAGTAAAGCACGACGGTAAAGGTCAGTTAAACAAAGGTTGATAATGTGCAGTACATGTAAAAGGAAATAATTAATTACTCCGTCTGAAAGTACAATAGATTGGTTAAGTATGTGCTTCTTTCACGATTGAGAAAATATGACGTGTGTTGCAATAAACTTTTCTTGTTGAACTGTTGTACGGGAATCAGACACGTGGGTGACATGTGGTTAGAAAGGTTTGCGAACTGTACTCGTTCTGTTGTCGTCATTATATTAACAGTTATTAACATTATATATAGTTAAGCATTATGGAACAATAGGTCCAAGGCATCTAACTGCCATCACTACAACATAAATTAAGGAGCAAATGAAAGTATACCGAGTTTTTTTTTCATGTCATTGAAACTTGAAAGAACTGTTTGTAAGTTTAGTTATGGCTATTTGACCATCACTCATTCTTGTAAAGTTTGTAAAATTTAGTGTGTGGCTGGGTAATTTTGAGTTAAAATTAATTGGTTCAACTGGGGTAAGAAATGAATTTGCAACCACATGATTCCTACCATGTTTGAACTGTAAAACATTTGTGCCGAAAAGAGCAAATGAATCTATTTTCCAAAAAAATATGCCCCTCAGCAGTTGTCTTGTATCATGCTATATTTTTAATTTTCAAAAGTTTTAATCGAGTGGGGTTATTTTTAATAACCATATAGAAGTATTCTTTGGGTTCTAACTAAGCGCAAGTACAGATCATTTGTTTATATAATGTAGCTAACTTAAGATAGCTTAAAAATTGAAAATCAAACGTGCGATAAAATCAACTGCGAGGAATAGTTTCTTAACCTACTATGTCTATTTCTGATTTCCTAGCTCTGTTGCCAGTATAAGACTCGAGCCACGCATAAACAATAATTATCAATGATGAGGTCTTGTCATGATCGGTTTCACGAAGATAAAACACTCATCCCTTGACAACATTACTGTCTTCCAAGATAATATTTGCACTTCTTAGTGGTGCGATTCAGTGCATTTGTGGACCTGGTTGACCTCAGCTATTCGTACACGTTATTTCGTGAGCTTTCCTTTAGAGGAATAGACCGATTGCCGGCGCCAAGGATTTGAAGCCCCAAAATTATTTATCTCCCGCATGACTCGGTGCAGCTATGGGCTGTCGGGGTATTGATTCTGAATTTTATTAGAAAAGAGGCAGCATTCGTATACCAACTGTTTGATTGGAATTTTAGAAGTTGGTGAGTAAATAAGAAGCAAGACATACAATTTATGGAAAACAACTTCTGGTTTTGTTTGCATTAATTTGATATCCATAAAGTTATGTTTTCTTATTCGTGTACCAGAAACCACGTTTTTCACTCTGTGTTCAACCGAGATTCCACAAGAGACATATTATGAGGAGTTCCAGATTCAGAGTCAGACTCCTGCTCTTTTTATTTATTATGTACCTTAAATGTTTAATTCCCTTGGGTTTTAGTTAACTTGTCGGCGGTAACGAAATTACAACTTGGGCCCATGTAATATATAAAAGACATTCTTCATGTGTAAATACTTCAAATAATGTAAATCCGTAGTATTGGTTAACAAACACACTTATTAGCCTTACTCATGCTCGCTAGTCAAATCATTTGACAATTACGAGTCGGTTCCTCTGTGGGTGAGGTGTTACTCTGGCGTTGGCGGCGTAATCGTTAGTTAAGCAACGTGACACATATATTAAATATACACGTTTTATCCGTGCTAAGTAAACGGTAATGAGATAACGGTCTTTGATTACCCCCAAGAATTTGCAAACATCGTGGGACTGACAAATAGCTGTGCTCCTTTCCATTTTCATCGCTGACAGGTTTAGCACTACCTCGAGTGTAGACGTATGGCTACAGTATGTGAGAACGGTGGTAAAGGTATCCTTCAATCGCAACAACGTCTCCCTGTGCTGGGTACAGAACATACCAGAGTACATGAATGTGGACAAACTACACGTTTACACGTTCGTGCGTCTCAGATAAAACCAGAAGCCACAGTCTACACAAAAGTGAAGCATCACATTGGAAAAAGCCACACTCAAGAATCAATGTTATTTTACAATGCAAGTACAAACGGCCTGGCGTGACTGGCAAGACAAACGTAACTCTGTTTATGATTATTTGCATACTGGTACATGCAAGGGTCGGCGTATGGATCTCGGTAGGTAGGTGACAACATGGAGTTGATGGCATGCGGTAAATACAAGTTTGCTTTATACAGATAGATAGATATACTCACCCGCAAAAGAAACGCAAGTCGAGTAAGCAGTATACATGTTATTTATTTTCAACAGTAAAGACAAGAAATACTAATAGGGCAAGACTGACAAAAATGTGACTGAAGACAGTTTAATGGATTAAAAGGCAGATGACATAATTGTTTTTTTCAAATGTTAAGGGCTTACACAGTTTCGGGTCAATACCCAAAATGTCAGTCAATACCTGGTGTGACCACCATAAGCATTGATCACTGCCACACATCTCCTGTACATTGAGTGGATCAGACGATTTGTGAAGGCCCTAGGGATGCTCCTGCACACATCCAGAGCAGCTGTGCGTAGTTCATCGGCAGTTGTAGGGACTGGGCGCACATTGTGCAGACGCCTTTGAACCTCATCCCACAAGTGTTCGATGGGGTTCAGATCAGGGCTGAGGGCTGGCCACGGAAGAACACGGATGTTGTGTTGTTGCAGAAAGGCCATGGTAGCTCAGGCAACATGGGGGCGAGCGTTGTCCTGCTGGAAAATGTGTTGTTGATGTCGTGCAAGAAATGGAACAACGTAGGGTCTGATCACTTTGTCGATATACCGCTGAGCAGTGACGCCGTGTCCCCGACCTTGACCAACATTCCGAAAGCACATATCACGACGCTAGGTCCACCCCATGGATCCCTTTCAACAACGTTTCTGTCAGCGAAACGATCACCTCGACGCCGCCAAATTCTGACTCTTCCGTCTGCATGGGAGACACAAAAGCGACTTTCATCAGAGAACTTGACACGCCTCCACTCACGATGACGCCAATTGTGATGACCCTGTGCCCACTGAGGTCGTGCTTGTCGATGCCGTAGTTGGAGAACAGGACGACGTGCTGGTCGACGACATCTGAGGTTGTTGGAACGGAGACGTCGGATCACAGTGTCCCGGCTAATGTGTCGATTATGTGTTCCTATGGTCTGTCGAGCACTTTCACTTGCAATTAGGCACGGATGTCGCTGGTGTTGACGGGTAATCTGCCGATCTTGTCGAGATGTGGTGACCCTAGGACGACCGCTCCGAGGAAGGTCATCTGTGGTCTGTGTAGCATTGTATCGATGCAGGAGACGGTAAATTGTGGTTATGTTAATGTTGAAATGACGGGCAACATCTTGGACAGACTCTCCAGCTTCCAAACGTCCGATAGCCTGGTTTCTCTGAATTTGAGTTAGGCGTGGCATTGTTGACCAAGGAGTTGTAGGTCAAAGAATCGGCCACAGTTTTATACCCACTACAGTTCGTGACAGTTCGTGCGTTTTCGATTTCGCGAGAAATGGGTGCATGATACCCACATATTCATTGAAATGGTGCGTTTTTGGTGATTCATTTTTTATGTTGCGTTTTTACTCGGGGCTTCCAAAATGCAAACAAAAATATTGATAACACGATCAGGCTTCACTACATGCTAAAACTCAATGCTATAATTTATCAATTTATGGTTCCGTGTTTGTTACCTATTTGCTTTAAAACCACTTGCGTTTCTTTTGCGTGTGAGTATATATACATATGAAAAGCACTATGTGCTAGGTCAGCATATAGTGATACTAGTGATGGTGATGGTGCACCGGAGCACCTAGCCTAACTCTAGCTAGGCTAAGGGTAGAGACCTTTCTCTTCCATCTCTGGACCAAGGCTTCATAGCCAAGGTCACCTGATACGGATTAAGTCATACACAACAATAATTAATCATTGACATAGTTGTACAGCTGGTTCAGGATGACAGACAGGCAATGTACAATAAATTGGTGATGAACATCATATGAGTAATTGCAATTAAGTGATTTCAGACATAAGCATGTCATGGCAACTGGGTAATTAGCCTTAAAGTTTGTTCATTCAGACAAAGATTGTCCAAAATCTGTCGCTATGACAAAAGCGACAAATCCTTTTCCATAATCTTAAGAAACCTCTGCTAGAATCAGAGTCCAGTGCCCAGTCGAGTGTCCGACTACATCAGACAAGGATGAAACCAGGTTTTTGCAAGCTAGTTTTATCCATGTCTAGGAAATAAGTAAACTGACGGCCAAAAGAAACGTTACCAACGATATTTCTAGGCTAAAATATGACCAACACAATTTGAAGCAGCAATAACAATTGTATTGTAGAAATTAATCATTCAGAACACTAAAATGAGAATTTACTAATTCAACAACAAAGTCCTTGACCTCCAATAGGGACATTTCTTGACAAGGGGTCATTCGTCCAGTATTCGATCAACAACATTGGTTACAACTTTAAGGAGACAACGGCCCAGACCTTTAAATACGGGATATGACCTCCATGAGCGGCAATACATCTTCGAATGCGGGGTCGAACTGAGTAGACAAGCGTCCTCACATCGACTGCACGTATCCGATTCCATTCCTCACGGAGGGCAACGATCAACGCTTGTCTCGTGAAGGGAGGATGTTGACGTTTCCGAAGACGACGCCCCAGCAGGTCCCAGAGATGTTCTATGGGTGACAGATCTGGTGATCGAGTTGGCCACGGCAGGACAGTCACGTTGTTGGCGTTGAGGAAGTCTATAGTAATACGGGCTTTATGGGTTGTGGCGTTATCTTGTTGGAACACCGTCCGTTGTTGACGCTGGATGAAAGGTAGAATCACTGGCCGTAAGACTGCCTTCGATGATGACAAGTTCCGTCTTCTCGTCCCCGCAAATGCCGCCCCAGACCATCAACCTTCCGCCCCCGTACGGTTCCACCTCCTGGACACAACAAGAAGCCGTACGTTCACCACGTCGTCGATAAACTCGCGTCCGCCCATCAGGTTTGAAGAGTTGGAACCTGCTCTCGTCACTAAACAGCACTCGCCGCCATTCCCTTAGTTGCCATCGCTGAGTTTGCCTGCACCACGTCAATCTGGCACGTCGATGTTGACGGGTCAAGGTCAAGCCCTTGAAAGGGCGATAAGCCCGGAGACCATAATGTCGTAGTCGTCTGGTCACTGTTTGTCTGCTGACCGGATGTCCTAAGCTGTTGGCAGCTGATGACGTCACAGTAAGAAATCTGTTCCTCAGATGAAGTACCCGTAAAAAGCGGTCATCCTGCGGGGTCTTGACCTTTGGTCTACCACTCCGTGGTCTGTCTGCGGTTCTGCCAGTCTGTCGGAGACGTGCGACCAGTCTGGTAATGGTCATCTTGGAGCAGTTCATGTTAATGGCAACCGCTCTCTGTGTCGCTCCCATCTACAGCATACCTGTGGCTCTCTCCCTCTGGACAGCGGTCAGTCTTGGCATGTTCGTTGGTGTTAATCATCGCAACCAATGATAGGGAACAGATCCGTGCGTAATTTATACCCGGAAATTGCACGATAATTTGGGAAAGAATGTTTTAAAAAATTGCTGAAAAAAACCAATATCTCCCAAAATCCGTAAAGCACGTGCATAGAACGACAGAAAACATGAAGGCTGTATTCGTGAGATGTGTTCTTTACTGTTTTTGAACAGGTTGGCATCTTTGTTTCAAAGTGGCAAATCAGTTAATGTTGGTAACGTTTCTTTTGGCCCTCAGTTTAGTAGTATTATCACACACAACACAGCAGGATGATCAATGTTTTGCTTGGTATAATCTTACTTATCCTATTTAGCCTGAAAATATTAAGACCACAAGAAAATAGATTGCACAGATATGGGTCGGTAGGAGTAGGTTTGTAAAAAACATAATTTTACAGGTTTAATTAAATATATTATGTTTTGGATTTAGCATGAACTAGGGTCGCAAGTGAAATGATCTGTCGTATTGTTGTATAAAGTATTTTTTCCGGTTAACGAAGCACGTATTGAATATTTCATATGATGTGCCAGAACATCATAATTCGTCATTGTGACTGTTTGTTACTTCAGCTAACGTGGCTTTACTTCTAAGATTCTGGTTTGCAGAGATCGTCGATAGCCCTGCGATAGCTCGAGCGAGCATGTCACGCGAGACGGTATTGAACACAGAGCTTGATTTGTATGTGAAGGGAGTTTCCCAAGAGGAATCAGTACAATGGGCATGCAAAACTATTCAGGGAAGATCCTCTCCTTATCCAGTTCATGTCATTGTAGTTTTCGTTGTGTGACATAACGTGAAATATTTGTTAAGTGTAAGGTGAAGTTACTTGAGAATAGCCAATCAGCTACGAGGAATTACGGAACATCTGTCCCAAGTGATTGAACTGTGTAAGTCGCGAGAGTTGGATTCATTCACAACATTTATTCGTGAAGGACAGATGTTCCGAGTTTCGAGCTTGTTTTATATTTTATTCATTGTCATTGCATGGTTTTACACAGCGTTTTGCAATGTTAAAGAAATATCACGGTGGGGAACACCATAAATTGACTCCGCATATTGTACCCATGTGGAGAACTAACGCGGGCCTACGACGTGACGAGCGAACGCATTAACCACTAGGCTACTCCATCGCCCCTCCAATTTAAAGAGAAACTTCTATTGAGTCAACAGGAAAATGTAAGCTGAAACTGTACGCCAGTTGCTGCGTGATAACTGACAGTTTAAAGTTGCGTGTCTTCCACATCGATAATTATCTGCGCGCAATTGAAGACGACAAAGTGACTTCTTGAAAACAAGAAACAACATCAGTTGAATAATAATCTGCGATTTTTCCTGGGAACATGAACCTTTTCACGGATGCACAAGAGCCGTACACACCACAAAAGCAAGTCAATAAACCTTGCATTTATATAAAGAGGGTACAGAAGTGGAAATTGCTAATAGTTGATTAATCTGGTAAAATCAATCACATGGGAAAACATTGAAAGATTACAAATTTCACACCGAAACGTACTGATGTCATAAATCCTCCTTTTTCTACAATTGTTTTCTTCTCCCGCTGTTATATGGATCCAGCAACAAGAGAACGATAGTACGGATGTTTTACGACAACAACGGACTTTGCCCACATGGAAGCAGGTTTATGCCGCAGTCATCAATACTATACTGTCCAACCCAGGAAAACACTTATTCAAACATCATAAGAACATTATCTGTGTCATCAGCAACAACTGTTATCCTGTTTATTCTTTTTCAAGGGCAGTTTTAGTATTTAAAATGAGTGATCAATTTACCTTGGAACATTCACCAACTGCCTGATGTCACTTGATAAACAGCAACAGGCCTACAATCAACGGTCTTGAATAATTTTGTGACAATTAAATCATAATTAGAACTATCTGTTAACACCAGTTACTTTTCCTTAAAGCATCTCTCACCACCAAAAACTGTTTGAAATTATAATAGGGAATTATTGTAATACTGTATTGTAATTTCTCTTAAACCCTTTCCAAGAAATATGTCGATTGTACAATTCCGACTACACCATGAGCATGTGTTTATGAATCACTGTCTAATACATCTAAATTTATCTGTCTGATCACAGTTTACTCTCGCCGTATTGTGAAACCCCTACAACGCATGACGTCATCCTGTCTGATGTGACGTCACTTGTTTGTCACGTTACAACTGACACTGACTGTTCGCGCAACGGGTTACCATCCAATAGTTGACACAGGAATGATATATTTGTGACGCCAAATTCTGTCTTTGTCAGTTGATAAAAACAGTGTGTCAAAATCCGCATCTCGTAGTTAAGCTGTTACTATCCCGTACACCCCTGACGCATGTAACTCATGATCACATTCTGTTACCAGCGTGTAGAGAGGTCAACCCATCTCTCGAGTGTTCTGTGGCTATTATACGGGAAGAGCGTGACATCGGTATGCCCGTAGAGGTCACATGTACATCTTTGAAATTTGCAACTTTAGTCTTTATATCCTAAGACCCGTGAAGATTCCGGCGTAGAATAGGTCTTCAGCAACCCATGCTTGCCGTAAAAGGTGACTATGCTTGTCGTAAAAGGCGACTAATTATAACGGGATCGGGTGGTCAGTCTCGCTGACTTGGTTGATGCATGTCATCGATCCCAATTGCGTGGATCGATGCTCATGATATTAATCACTGGATTGTCTGGTCCAGACTCGATTATTTACAGACCGCCGTCATATAGCTGGAATATTGCTGAGTGCGGCGTTAAACAACAAACCAACCAACCAACCAACCAACCTTATATCCTAAGCGTACCCGTGCAAAGGTTTACATCTCTGCCCTTCTATGACATTAATATTGTAATTCTTTGATTCGAGAACAAGAAAGAGATTACATCCCACAAAAACGAGGTATTTTGTAAGTTTACGTCAGGATGCTAACTCGCACGTCAGGATATTATTCTTATAGCATTTAGAAAAAGATTATGACATTTTATCCTCCGTGTGTCCACTTTCTATATGCATTTTGACCACTAGGGTCTAATTTGGGGAGGAGTCACAATGTATATATATTTGCAAATGTGCACTTATGATAAGAACGTGTTTACGATTTATCCAGAATGGCATTGTATGTTTGTTTGTCTTGAGGATGCATGTTTATATGAGTCAGTGAGATTCTTGACATTTGCATCGAACGTCGGCAGGAGTCAAGATACTTGATTATGAAAGCTTACCTCGAAGACAGAATCGATTGAACTATACTGAACCGCAAAATAAACGTCACCCCAAGTAACATTGCATTAAAAGTTGTCATTTAAATATCTGGGTACTTTTTGTCAAAGTTACTCAAATTTCACATTACCTTGTCCGGAAAAATGAAATTTGATGATACAAAAACAAACAAAGCAGATAACAATAAAACCGATCCCCCAAACGCATCACGGCAACGGCCACGGTACCCCGATGCACGTGAGTTGCGTGCAAATTGAAATGCACATGCGTTCCCCGATTTCTTGCCCTATAAAAATCCACCCAGATCGAATAACATTCATTCCTTATTGAATTGCTACATGCCAGGATAGACAAGAAATCAGCGACACCAAGCCCTTGGACGATTGCAAGCTGGACAAACCGCCGGGCAAGTAACCAATGCATTTCAAGTTCAAGTAAGGACCATATACAGGCTCCAGCAACGGTACCAGACCACCAACACTACAGATGACCGACCACGTAGTGGAAGACCAAGGGTCACCACCTGACGCTAGGATCGTCAGATTGTGCGACAGCATCCTCAAGATTGCTTTGTTACTGCGGAAACTGCTCGACAGACCATGGGGACACACCAGCGACATATTAGTGCGGACACCGTGCGTCTACGATTGACGAGCACCTCCACTGTCACAAGCCACACCGACGACCCAATCTGACACCACGTCATCGCCGGGACCGTATTCAGTGGGCAACACAGCACCAGCATTGGCGACAACAGCAGTGGAGAAGACGCCTTAGGGAACGTTATTCGGATGCTTGTGTTGTTGAGAGAGACTCGTGGGATGGTCCGAGCATCATGGTGTGGGGTGGAATTGGTCTTGCACAGAGGGTCGGCCCTGTGGTCTTCCAGAACATCGGTCCAGGGAGAGGCAATGGTGTCACAACAGCTCGGTACATTGATCAAGCCTTGAGACAACACGCCATACCTCATTTGGCACGTCGCCGCAACCACGAGTTTTAGCATGATAACGCCCGTGCCCACAATGCGAGAGCAACAAGAGACTTCCTACAGCAGAATGGCATCAGAACCATGCAGTGACCAGCCCTCAGTCCTGATTTAAATCCCATTGAGCACCTGTGGGACGAGATTCAAAGACGGCTGGATGACGTCCGACAAAGGCGGAAAACTGCAGCTGAACTGCGCATGTGCCTATGGCCTTCATCAACCGCCTCATCCATTCCATGTACCGACGTTGCACGGCAGTCATCAATGTACATGGCGGACACACGAGATACTGACTTGTGATGCCATTTTCTCAGAGACTAGTGTTGTGTTTCACTTTAAGAACACTTGACACTTTAATTTCAACCTTGATGATCAGTTTTGCCAAGTTTCATCTTTTTAATATGTCTCAAAGTATGGTTACAGTGTTTGGACAAATAAGGTTTCTCATATATCTATCCATGGTGACGTTTCTTTTGCAGTTCAGTATATGTTCATCGGGAAATTCATCAGGGTAAAGGGAATTTGTTAAATATTAGCTATCTGGATATCAAAGAAGCATATGAAGATATATAAGTGTAACCTAACGTTACAGATAATTTATTAGTCAGGTATGATACACCTCCCAGAGCCTTTCATTTTCGTAAATTGGACTCGTAGAGATTCTTGTCGGGAAAGATGATACGTGCCTTTCCCTTATCTTCGGCAGTGGACTGATGGCAATCTCAGGCTTTACTGTTTGAATGGATTATAATATTGAAATCCAAATACGACAGGCGATGTAGTCGACAAGCTCACTGACGACAATATCACCATCTCACCAGAACAACTGTATAATTATGGTGATGAGACTGTCACCACAGATGTGATTTCAGTGACAGTCAAGGAATGATAAGTTGTATCGCCATAGTTAAAAGTTCATTTGACACGAATGGTGCCATAATTTTACAATATCTGAAATTGCCACTTTTCCTTTCAGAAATTCTTAAGGGAGGAATTTTGAACGGAAGAATAGTAACAGATTTGTATTTGGAATGTATAACATTTATTAATCCAACGATATCCAAAAGCAACATTCACGGATTTCTCCATTGTGACCTTTTATATTTCCTTAATAGCAAGGCCATGTTGATCAAGTATAGCATGAGAATGTTTATAAGAATGAACACCAGATTTAATAATCCTCTGACACTTTTTACATTTTATTTTGTATTATTGTAAATGATGCAATAAAAAAGCTGAAATGACCTGTAGCGGTTACAGTAGACACTCCGTACTGGTTTTGTGCAGCCAGATTTACATTTCACCGAGCCATGCCTCTTACGACCTTCAGTTAACTCGGAATCCCACAGGGATGCTCCAAAGGTATGTCGGTGAGTTTTGGATGATACATACATGTATACTTTGCAAGAACAGTCATGTCGCATTTCGGTACAGCAAATGTAACACTCACATTGGAAAGATTAATAATGTCAATGCAAGAGAAGGCTTGATCATCCGCCGCAACAGAATCCATTTGGCGTAAAGTGCAAAATAAGGAATGAAATCAAGTAAATCACAACTGTATGATACGCAGAATCAATAAGATTGGCAGAAATAACGGTTCACAGAGATTAATCCTTCCTTGAAAGTGTCAAAATCAGAAATGACACCCTACGCACGTGAGGCACGTGCAAACTATAGGATGTGTTTTGGTGTTAAGTTTTCGACGTAAATTTTCTTGCATAGGATGATGATTTATATTTTAGGATCCTCTACTATTTTTAACGTACATGCATGGTATGCATGGGTATACATGTTACTTTTTATATCCTAATGTATATCAGCAGATGATATACATGTATGTGCAAGTGTAAAAACAATTACCATGTCCAAATATACATACATACACAGTCAAACACCGTTGTGTTCGAGTTTTCCGAGGTTCGACATAACCGAAAGTGATAAAGAAGGAATACGCAGCTACCATGCTTTTACTTCGAGACAACCGTAAGTTCGACACAGGAAAGGTCGACACAACCGTGTTTGACTGTATCCTGCAAATGGCTTATGCTACAAGGAGTTGAAAGTGTATGAATTTGTATTGCTTCGTAAACGTATCAGATCATGTTGATCATTTACCATTATATTACGACAAAGAACAGTTCATGCATCAAACTGATATTATCAATATGGTGGTTGTAGTATTAATGCTAGAGTATTGCTAAAATTGGCGTCACATTCCACTCTCGAACTAAATATGGTTGCCAGCAATAAGGCCTTGGTGCAAAACTGCAGCGTACTTATCCCGAACGTTTCAGATGGTAACTTTGAAAATATTGCATTACTGATTACTTAGTTGCTTAGGGTAACAGCAACCGGTCTAAATAGGTGACATGAAAAAATGTATTCAGTGTGTCACGTGTCGACTTCCAAATTGAAACAATAAGTTAACCATGAAATTTATACGCAAAACAATTCAATGTGAAACCAACAAACAACAAAGACATGTTATACAATTAACAATTGTGTCATAAAATAAAATGGGGTTTACAAATCAATACTAATTACTGCAAAGTAATTGCAATGACAGCACACAATTGAGCGGTAGTACACAATCAAAATTTCCTGTAGAAAGTTACATACCATACTGGAGTAGTCAATAGCTGTTCTAGAAGATTCCAGATTACACCGGACTCCAAAAGGATCGTAACACAGTAATTTTCATATCACTGCTTGAATTTGATAGCATTACATTCCTAGCAACTAACCACTTTTAAAACGCAATGTTATAATATTCAACAGGATTTCAGAAACAATGTGATACAATTACAACATTGCCTAACAATATATATCCTGAACCGGAAAAGAAACGTCACCACAGATAGATATATGAGAAACCTTATTTGTCCAAACACTGTAAACATACTTTGAGTCATATTAACTATGAGGAACGCCTGACACTGTTCAGCTGCAGTTGCGGCGTGTGGACTTGATCAACGTACCGAGCTGTTGTGACACCATTGCCTATCCCTGGACCGATGTTCTGGAAGACCACAGGGCCGACCCTCTGTGCAAGACCAATTCCACCCCACACCATGAGGCTCGGACCACCCCACGATTCTCTCTCAACAAAACAAGCATCCGCATAACGTTCCCCATGGCGTCGCCATACTCTCTCTCTCTCTCTCTCTCTCTCTCTCTCTCTCTCCTATCTGCAGTTGAGATACAGTTACGGCTCTCGTCTGAGAAGAGGACTCTTCTCCACTGCTGGTGGCGCCAATGCTTGTGCTGTGTTGCCCACTGAAGAAGATCCCGGCGATGACGTGGTGGGTGCCAGATTTGGTCCTCGGTGTGGCTTGTGACAGTGGAGGTGTCTGCTCGCCAATCGTCGGCGCACGGTAACCGCACTAATGTGTCGCTGGTGTGTCCCCATGGTCTGTCGAACAGTTTCCACAGCAGTAACAAAGCGATCTTGAAGATGCTGTCGCACAATCTGACGATCCTGACGTCTGGTGGTGACCCTTGGTCTTCCACTACGTGGTCTGTCATCTGTAGTGTTGGTGGTCCGGTGCCGTTGCTGGAGCCTGTATATGGTCCTTACTTAGACTTGAAATACATTGGCTTTTTGCCCGGCGGTTTGTCCAGCTTGCAATCGTTGAAGGGCTTTGTGTCGCTGATTTCTTGTCAATCTTGGCATGTGGTATCAATTCAATAAAGAATGAATGTTATCCGATCTGGGTGGATTTTTATAGGGCAAGAAATCGGGGAACGCATGCGCATTTCAATTTGCACGCAACTCACGTGCATTGAGTTACCATGGCCGTTGTCGTGATGCGTTTGGGCGATCGGTTTTATTGTCATCTGCTTTGTTTTTGTAAGACCAAATTTCATTTTTCCGGACAAGGTAATGTGAAATTTGAGTAACTTTGACAAAAATTACACAGATATTTAAATGACAACTTTTAATGTTGACGTTACTCTTGCGGTTCAGTATATTATACGCTACCCTATAACAGTAACAAACAGTACTGCAGCCCTGATATGTACTTTACAAATTTATGTTCATATGTATACGAGCATTATTATGTGTACTCATTGTTTTCTTGGATCAATCATGGTGCAGATTACTAATCCGCTGTTCCACAAAAAAATATGATTTATAAATGACACAACTATTTTGACATTTGCACCCTCCAGATTTTAGATAACAGTTTAATGTAAAGTTGTCATGAAAAATTGCAGACTGGCGCTTCACTTGCGGATTATGTCGAAATTACATGTGTCATGTTTGGAGATGTCTCCGAATAATCACAAAAAGCCAGTCATCACGGCAACGACGAGAAATGTGGCCCAAAATATCGTGAACATTCAGTTTTGTTTTAAAATAGGAAATAAGGATTTGAATGAAATTTAACGAAATCATACACAATGAAGACTATTATTATAGAAACACTTTAAAGATCAACAATATATTTTCGGTTTATTCTGATGAGTACACTCACAACATCGTATTGAACCATCAGTGATCGATCCTTAACGTCAAGGCTAGGTCCTACCAGTTAATAAGAAGAGTGCGTAGTGTTCTTATGTCAAGGCTGTCCCTGAATGAAAGATTACCAGCTCTGCACATCTGAGTAAATACAATAACAATCTCGTTCTTGTTGATCCTGATACACATGTACATGTACTGGTATTGTGTCTTATCAATAGGGGGCGGTCGGGCAGCCTAGTGGTTAAAGCGTTCGCTCGTCACGCCGAAGACCCGGGTTCGATTCCCGACATGGGTACAAAGTGTGAAGCCCATTTCTGGTGTCCCCCGCCGTGATATTGCTGGAATATTGCTAAAAGCGACGTAAAACCATACTCACTCACTCTTATCAATAGCTTGATTCAGGGTGTGTTTATATTACAGTCAATGTATAGAGTATAGAGTATTTAGTATATTGACTGATTTACTCAGGCAATGTATATACTGACCTTAATTAAATCTCCTTATTTCAATTTGGATCTATTTTAATCTTACGATGATGAAAGTTACTTTTGTAAGTGATTAGAAATGTTGACACAATGAAGTGATTTGTTCTTCCAACATTAAAGAATACTAGAGACCATTTTTATGTCTTAATTTTAACAGTTCTTGTTGGCACGTGTAAGACTGGAGAGGCACCTGCTGTTGGCTCTTAAACGAGAATTCCGACGTCGTCACAGACAGTCAAAGCAGGCCTATTCAAAGAAATTTTGTTTGGAATTAGAAAAAGCTTGTGATACTGATGTGACTACGTTTTATAAATCTGTGAGAAAACTACGGAGTTGAAAAACTTACATATGATGACCGTAATGTAACAACCCCCACTGACATATGTCAGCTTTAGGGTAGGTACTATGCGGATTTAGCAAAACCATATGACTCCGACCAGTTCCATCAAGACTTTAAAGATGATATTGACTATGAAATTGAGAAATTAGCCTCCAGTAATGAATCTTACTCATGTGTTGATAATGTACTATGTGCTGAAATATCGGTTAAGGAAGTGTCTAGATATGTACAGACACTGAGGAGGAACTGTGAATGTCTACTTTCAGAGAGAGATTTATTCTTTTCAACTCTAATGATAATCTTGATGTTGAAATGTATGTTAAAATAGAGATGATGGAAGACCATGATATGTTAGCATTCTTTCTTGGTGCAGACAACAATCATGAATGTCATTGATGAAATAAGGTGGCATTTCACATTTATTGAATTTTCAAAGTATTTATATCAAATTAAACATATCCTAAACAACGTGTGGTAACCTTACCAATATTTCTCACTGTTTATAGCCTGTAAATATGCGGGACATTGATATGTATATATGTGTGTATATATGTTTGATTATTGTGTTATTTGATTATTTAATTACATAATCTTGATGTTTTGAGAATCTTCGGATTTATCTGGAGGAAATAAAGACATTCATTCATTCAATTATCTATTTGTCTGGCACTGCTTGCCACTCACTGCATCACTACACTTGGTAAATCCAGGACCACCGCACCTGGGTTCATTTTGCACTGGCAGACTGGTGTTTTAGTCCATATACATACTGCCTGAATATAGACATTGACTGTAACATATATACTTGAGATGACTCTTTTCCATCGCTGACCACATTGGGTATACCATTAGTATTTACATTACCACGGGCACTTTTGAGGGCACTCAGTCCTCTTATTGACGTGCAGTATCATGGCCTAGAACGCTGAAGAATTATGACTTAATCAATATGTTAAAAGGTTGCCAGTTTCTATACAATCAGTTTTATCAAATTGTCTGTCGCATTTGGTCGTTACTGTCAAACATAATAACTGTTAGAACTACTTGTAATTTGAAATATACAGAAGCGAAAACAAGATGATAGTGTGACCACATGTATCTAGTGAATATGTACTTTTATCTTGCAAGGTTAGATTAGTTTCTAGATTTCGTGAATTTTTAACTTAATCACATTTAGACACTTCTTGATTGTGTAAGAAAGTATAGAAGGTTCGTACATGAGTTCGTCGATCTCACATGGAAGAAATAAGTTGTATGGTTTGATCGCACTGGATGAGGTGGCAAATAGATTGGCATACCAGTATTTGTCAGTTATTTGTCTTTACCAAATGTTTCCTATTTTCATATTGCTTATTAACTTATTTGACTATTCATAACTTTATTCCAATGAATACCGTATAAGCCATATCTTTAAGTGCCTTTAAACTGTTATTTACGGTAATGTAAGCTTTTGAAACTGCTTTCTCTCTCGGATCGTGACAAAATATATGTATGACTTCCATCAATTTGTCTTGCAAAAGTATCTTATCTATGACCATTTGCGAATATGAATGACTTAATTACTATATATGTGTATATCTAGTGTGCGCGGAGCATGGATATAAAGTATTACATATATAAGTTCTAACACGACTCCTTGAATCGGACATTTACAATCACAGAAATGTATCCTTCAGAATTAATAAATTATTCATTCCTTGCTTTCCATAATTACCAACGGAATACACACAAACAGCACTGAATAATTAAGGATTTTCCCCGAATATAATAGAATGTAAAACTCTAAATTTCTGAAATTATTGTAATTTTGTTTGAATAGTACCATTAAGTTACCTAATATCCTAGACGAAGCATATAATAACACATAAATACACGAATTCTGTATTGGAGACGTAACCATAGTACCTAGTGTATGTACTTTAGAAAATATGTCGTTTCAAGAAGCAATGATGAGGCACATGAACGCGAAACTTCCGTGCTGGCGGGGATTAACCGCGGCGACTGTCCCATAAAGGCAATATAAAAACAAGTGTTTCAGTTCTCATCGGAATATTTGAGCGACGAATTTGGTTTCTGATTTTACAGTTTTGTGATTTGTAAATTTGTATTATGTCTGCTGATGGGAAATAGCATCATCCCAAATTATTCGATCATTCTGATTTGGCAAAAGAGATAATAAGCTGAATATGATTATTAATGTCAAAAAAAATTCAGATTAACATTACTCGTTTGCTTGTCTTTGTTTGAAAGCATTTCCAGAGCAAACATAAAAGGTGTTCTTGTAATCGAATTGTGAACGAATGAAAGTAGCGAAAGTAGTCCCGTAAATTTTAGGGTTCACAGTCAGCCAATCAGATACTTAGAATGACTGAAAGTTACATGTGCACAAAGTGCAAATGTATAAACTATGTATGTGCACCGATATGTTTTACGCCAAGTGTAATAATTACATGATGATGTTACCATTCGCCTCAATCTGATATCAATTTTATATCTCTCATAAGATAATTTTGTGTAATTAGAAAATACAGAATAATGTTGAAATATTGGTGTAAATTAGAGACTGCCTCCAGTGAAATATGTTCAGCGATGTGCTGAAAAAAAATTGCTTCTGGTAAGATTATTGTACTCAGTATTCAAATTTGAAATTTTGAAAATAAATAATGCATCTTTCAATACATTTTTCAATACATGTCCTCGACTTAAAGTCCACAATTTGCATCTGCATGTTAATGCACGGAGCACTATTTGGATGTTTGCGTGTTTGTTGTATGGGGTGCTCATAAAAGCACTTACGCAATGACACGGGTTGCTGAAATTCAACGTCTAAGCGTCGTGGGTATGCTTCAAACAATGGCGCAAAACGAAGCTGCCAAATACTTTAATTCTTCACAATACCGAAACAAAACATCATGTTTTTGGACACGTTATCTTCAGCAGGGCAACACTTGTAACTTTCCACAAGCCGATCGTCCTTGTGACGTCGCGTCAACAAGGCAACCATACTCGGTTGGTGCATCTACGGAATCGTTACCAAGCTGCCACAATAACACCTCGGACAATTCCTGGGTTCAGACTAATCAGTGGCCCACACGTGTTGTAACAGACTTTCTGAGGCAGCATAGCACCGATATACTGCCATGGGCGTCTGTTTCTCCAGACCCCTCCCCCATAGGACATGTCTGTGATGAGATAGAAGGACGCCTACCACGGGACAAGAACCAGCCTGTAACACTAGCTCAGTAGGGCCAATCTTTGGTCGACATTTGGAACCACATCCCCCAGGCTGTTTTCAAACATCTGATGTCTTCAATACGCCGCCGCTGCCTCGGCTGTATCAATGAAAACGGTGGTCACACCACCCCTCTTTTATGGCGTCTCGCTCTGTTACCTGTTACCAGGTATGGTTTGGTAAATAAAGTTGTTATAATAAGACATTGATCAGACGAATGACCACATATCTTGTTGTTATTTTCAATATCAAAACCTCTACACCACTTTATCTGAAGCACAGTTACTTTTGTCCGCTAATTCAATACATGTCCTCGACTTAAAGTCCACAATTTGCATTATTTGCCATATGTATCAAGAGCAACCAAAAACATACCACAGAAGTCCATTTCACATAATCTCTGCATATTTCTTTTCATAGCTAAATAAATTTATGACACTTATTCTTCACACTTCCCCTCACATTTAGTCCAGATATGGTTTATTTATCATATTATGCTCACTATTTATTAAAGCTGTTCAATGACTTACTCCCCAACTTAGTAAGTGCGTTCCCAATTGCACCACGTTTATAAATCACTGACTAACCCAACAAACCCAGGGGTTTTTGAACTTCAAACAGTTCCCACTGATACATTGTAAGGGAAATAAGGTTGAAGTAAATACCCTTGGGACTAATGTCGTGAGGAAAGAAAGTTATTTGATGCAGACATTATTTGAATTTTTTCCCCATCGGAGAACAAACGGTTACTGGAAAATGACATGGTAATTTAATGGTAGTACCGGGAACAATATAACACTGTCAAGTTGCACAACGCCTTTCTGTTATTTAAGGGCACTGGCCTCTCAGATAAAACAGGCGAATGCAAAAACAAGTTACTTTGCGTTCATTTATTTGTGCTTATGGCTTTGAAAGCCATGAAAGCAAATCACATACCGATGTCAATGACATTATATATTTTAGATTTTGTAAGACAAGACTCAAATTTGATAATCATTTAATTACAAATCAACATTGATTTGATTTTATTTATATTTATTTAAGTTTGCATGTGTAGGGTTAGTATATTTTCAAAAAACTTGCATAGTTTTATATCTTCGCTTGGTTCACGTGTGTTAATCCGATATTTTATGCGTATCACTAAGAACATGTTCCTGCATTAATCAGAGTCAATATACTGCCCGGAAGTATGTATAAGATGTAAACATACAAAGTTAACAAAATGGACATTTCACTGAACTTCCACAACCCCCCTCACTCGTATTGTTGCCCTATTTTGTATTCTAAGTTGTGCGATACTGGGTATTTTCATCTAACAAATCGTCACATGGAAGGATTCACTAAGACCTGGCACGGACGCAATTCTGTTGGAGGTGAGGTGTGGTGAGGTGTGACTAATGCCTTTATTATAGTGTTAGCCCAATGAGATACCATGCCGCAGTTTTACCGAGCGCGGGTTGGATAACAACAGGTACCATATTTTAACGTCTTTTGGTATAACGCAGCCGGGGATCGAACCACAGACCTTCCGCTCTCAGGTGCAGGAAGATTATGAGGCGGCATTCTAGTTTTCCTAAGAAAGAATATACATTAGTTCATCAAGTTACACAAATTTAAAGTTACTGAGAATGCGAGTTATATACTGTTTGATTAAGCTATGTTTTGTACAAATAAGAATACACTCATGGCTTGTGTGTACATACACCCAGAAGGTACTTCAAGGTATAAGAACAAGCCCACGAAGTGCAGAATACATATTTTTTCAGGAATCATTTCTTGATGTAATTCAAGAGCTTGGCGATGTAAATGTACTGCAGTATAAAGTTTGATTACATTGTACCTGATATTTCAAGTCACATTGGCTTGGAACATTGGTTATATATACATGATACCCCCTATACGACATTCGCGTGACATGATGACAAACTGATTCTTCGTTCATTGCTACAGCTTTGTATTTCAAATTTCAATATCATAAATGGAAGATGTGGTTCAGATGCACGTGTGGCCTTGGGGACTGTACATTTGTTTCAGCAGTGTTATTAAGTACAATATTACTTCAAGCTCTTTGTTCACATTGTGTCATGTTGTTTGTTTGTGTGTTTGTTTGTTTGTTTGTTTGACGCCGCACTCAGTCCAGCTGTATCACGGCGGTCGAGTCTGGACCAGACAATCCAGTGATTAACACATGAGCATCGATCCAAGCAATTGGGATCGATGACATGCATCAACCAAGTCAGCGAGCCTGACCACCCGATCCCGTTAGTCGCCTTTTACGACAAGCATAGTCGCCTTTTACGGCAAGCATGGGTTGCTGAAGACCTATTCTTACCCTGATCTTCACGGGGACGTTGTGTCATTAGCACCGATCCATGCATTTGGAATACGATGACATGCATCAACCAACTGACCACCCGATCCCGTTAGTCGCCTTTTACGACAAGGTTAGTCGCCTTTTACGACAAGCATGGGTTGCTGAAGACCCATTCTACCCCGGATTTTCACGGTAATGATGTAATTGGGATGAATGCGAGGAGAATCTACTTTGAGATTGCTTGATAGTTTTTATGACAAAGCTCTTTTTTATATTAATAATGCAGTAACATCTCTTACAGATGCAATGTGTCAGGCTGCACAGTATATGAAACGTTAACGCAGTATAAATAGACGACATTCACAACCTTGTTTGGGTGCACATTTCGACGGAATTTTGGGGTGTATTGGACAATTTAATGATGAATCATCGCTACGAAAGTATTTGCATGCCAGAAACAAGTATAGTTTTACTTTATTATCTAAATAAAGCGACAAACTCCTTTCCATGTCCAATAGAAATATCTGCATAAAGCAGAGTCGATTGTTCAAGAAATGAAATTGCAACGAATCTGTAAAAGATATGTAACTTACAAATCTGAACAACTCCAAATTGTTCTCGAGCACAATGTGCAGGCTTTGATCATCTTACAATGTTGTTCCCAACATAACAATGGACATGTGGTAAACACACTTCAATTATATGTTTCGAAATTCCAGAACATGTAATGACGAATTTCACTCTTTTGATCATGATATCAACGATAAGATAGATCAAGACAGCCCAAGTATACTTGATTCTTTTATTCAATAGTTGAGATTTGTGCACCAATTACAGAACTAAAATCATTGAAGAGTGCTGTCCTGATCATGTCATAGCAGAATTGTATACGTTCTAAAAGGCTATTTTAGTTCCCTATATTCAGTTGTTCTGTTTGATGGATCATTTACTCCAGAATCGCGGCGTTTGGGCCTAATTGGACCGATATATAAGAAAGTGGATACTAGTGTAGCCAACAATTACAGAGGTCTATCAGTTACACGTATTTTGAGTAAGTTGTACACAAACATTATAAATAAGAAAATAACATTTTGGTGTACTTACTTGTTGAATCGTAAGCGGGTCTTCGCAAAGGTTACATTACGATGTTTTATACCAGAATTTCATGCGGGTGACCTGTGCACATTTTCCATTTTTTAGTGATTAAATTCACTTTTCTCGTAAATCACATGTTCACAGGGAATAGGTAAATTGCATTTCAGCTATGTGTTCCCAACTGTTTTCGTGCTGTTTGGCAAATTTGTTGAAAACTGACGACCATCATATATTTGGTGGCGTTTCTTTAGCCCGCCTGTTCATATGTTATTCAGTAGAACATTAGTTTGATCCAAGCACAGAGAAAATATATGTTTGCAGTCTAAACTAGTATTATTTTGTATATGTAGATCATTGTCAATGTTTAAGCCGTTACAACCCCATCTTCCCGAGGCAAGTGAGTTAACTGACTATAAAAGTCCAGTTTCCACCCTTGCCGAACTAGGCTGGTATTAGGGAGTTACATTTTGGCTGGACTAACAAGTCTATGCATAGTCCAATCAAAATCGCGCACTGAAATCGAAATCCGGTTCGTAAAGTGTCATGCAGATTTCGGGCGACTGCAGGATTTGCAAAGCATGTGCACAGCTAACTCGTTGTCAACAGATATTTTCTAAATCTTTTCATGCTTTTAATCAAGGTGCTCACGTGATTTGATGCACTTCGCCATGTAAGACTCGTTTTATCACAATATAGATCTTGATTATCAATCAGATCGTCTTGACTGGGCGCCACCGTTTTGTTTGAAGCAAATGCAAGTGATACGAGAGGTTGAATCTGATTGGTCAATAGGAGAGGCATAGAAAGGACATAACTCGTAATAGCTACTGGTGGCGCTACGATCGAGCCCATGAATTCCAGCCTAGTTCGGCAAGGGTGAAAACTTGACTTTTAAAGTCAGTTAACCCTCTTGCCTCGGGAAGATGTTACAACCCATACTTGTCCACTATGCTTGTCTACTATGCTTGTCGTAAAAGGCGACTAACGGGATCTGGTGGTCAGACTCGCTGAGTTGGTTGATGCATGTCATCAATACCAATTGCGTGGATCGATGTTCATGTTTTCAATCACTGGATTGTTTGATCCAGAGTCGATTATTTACAGACCGCCGTAATATAGCTGGAACATCGCTGAGTGCGGCGTTAAACAACAACAAACAAAACTTCTCGACGTGTAACCTGGGCTTATGGCCTATATTTCTTTTTAAATAAACTTCTACTACTAGTACGAAATAGCACGTCAAGAGGCAATCGTGATTGATGCCATTTGTTTACAACGGTGACGACATTTTAATGTCCACGTAAGAATAAAATCTGAAATACTTAAAGCTACCTTATCATTGGTATTTGATAGGGTAACACTAAACACTAGTTAACAACAGTTTTAAAGCTAATGGAAAACAGTTTCTTTTTCAAAGTGTAAATTGAACTGAGTCAACATCATCGGATATGAGATACAGGCCGGGGAAATACCTGGTTAGTTTATATTTTTCTTGTAGTGACATTTAACTGAAACCATGCGAAATGAGAAATATCTTTCAGATCGATTGAGCGTCATAAGTGGCCCAGTCGTCTGAGGTTTCACAGGTTAAAAGTTGCTTCCCTTGGTTAGGGGTACCAGAAACTTTGGTCGTGGGTGCAAATCACAGAATCGACCAAGTATTTTCTAGGTTTGTCAGCATTAAAACCCTGCGCGTAAGCCGACACGCCTTGACACAACTGAAATGTTGTTTAAGGCGGGGATAAACCCATCTCGCACGTTCCGATCGGTGACACATTATAAATGTTGTGGACGAAGTTAAATAACTTTCATAAAAATGTGCAAGATTTGCAAGATTGTGTAATGTTTTAGCTTTTTTAATGTTGTTGAATCCCAGATACATAAAACTTCTCCATTTGCTTGCAATGAGTTCTGCTCCGTCAGTATACCAAGTCTAAACCTTCTACCTACACAAAACCAAGATGTGAGCCAGTTTATTACAATCATGGAGCATTATTTTGAAAATACAAAGCTTTAATGAACTTATTCGCGTTATACATGTTTTACAAGCAAACACGTACTTTTTTATGCAGATAAAAAAATTGTGATTGGCGGGTGTTACTCCGTACGGAAGCACATTCTTATTCTTTTCCCAAACACCTGATGTCGTCGCTGATATTCAGTTGTATGCTCTTGCGTTGACTTTATATTATCGTAGTTGCAACAACAAATGAAACTAATCACAGATCACCTTACTCTTCATTCTTTTCAAATATCATCTGTCGTTTTAAACTTTGCAAATTAAAGTAAAATGATGCTTGTCTCTGATGTCTCTTTCAGAAAGAAAGTTAAAAACTGTTATTGTTTCTTAATTCCAAAATAAATATGCCCTCAGGTTATTAATCTCCGTGCTTGAATGTGAAGGACACATTCGAGAACCTACGCACTGTCACGATTCATTGTACATTTTCGGGTGTTTGAGAAACGTTTGATGTAACGCTGACGTTCCTAAAGCACCAAAGTATCACTTATTAACCATTAATATATAATATTTCAAGTATTTATCTAAAGGTATATTAGGATACAAAAAGCAAAGAAGATACACAATTTGTATTCGCAATTGTTCCTTTTTTTAAAAAAAAACCCATTATATTAATAAGCATCTCTACATGACATGTTTGCAGAAAGAACTTTTAATAAGTGACATATCACAAAACATCACAAGTTAGGACAGTAAGCTAACTGAGGACGAATCCGCCAAAAGCTTGCATGAGGGAGCATCTATCCATTTAATTTGTACGGGGTGGGGGTTGAACAAACAATTATTTATTGAGCACCATCGGACATTCGGCATCAGTCCGGACTAGCACACACACACACACACACACACACACACACACACACACACACACACACACACACACACACACACACACACACACACACACACACACACACACACACACGTGCACGTCGCCATGTAAAATCAATTCTCTTGGACGCAACGTTAAATCCCATTTCACCTCACCTCAATGTTAACACAAAATATTTGAAGTTGTGGTATTGTCAGAAGGTATTATCATAAAAAAAGAGAAGACTACAAAACGATATGTAAGAGACTCAAATGTTGCGGATTTTCCGTTGACAAATGGGTGTATAAAACTCGAAATAAAAACAAGTCATCTGATGTAATTCATTTTGTTATATGGCAGTGTATTTTATTCTTTAGCAATGATTGTTGCTGTGTTGCATTGTTTCTGTTTAGATTCGGTAGACGATCATTGCATTGTGTCTGGAAAGAGATCAGCCGTCACGAAGTTACTATATTTAGATGCTAATGTGGTGTGTAAACTTCTGGTTCGGTATACCGCAGACTGTGATATTATTTCTGTCATGTTCTATTACCGATAGACTGGTGAGGGCACTGTAAACATTACCAGTAGCTTCTTAGGCTGGCAATATAGTGGTACAAGAGCGTGTTTAGGCAACTCTCACGCATTTTCATCGCTTCGGTACCAGCTTTCCTGTGAGGATCGCTCATCATCCTTGATTCTCTGCCTAGCCTATCTCGGAGGCTTGACCACTGTCGCCAATGAGTGAATATGCATTATTATCACTGCCGTTAGCTATCGCCACTGGATTTTTGTATTTGATACTGATCTTTGCCGTATGTGATCATATTATATCTTGCCATTGAATATTGTCCTTTAGCCCTATACTGTACTGCCATTGTAATTGTTGAGCAGTAATTCGTTGATTTGTAAACCTAGTTAATTTTGTAATACATTTTTTTATTGTAAACGACTTGGTTGTTTGCTGGTTCTTTTACGTACAGATTTCTGAGTTAACATATTGTTTCAATTTGGGAGTCGACACGTAACATTTTTGTGAAAAAGAATGCTTTTTTGTGTGCGGTCATCACAGTGATAAACACAAAAAATACATTATCACATAAATAGAGTTTGGTGTATTTTGTTTTTGTAACACCATGTCTTCTGAGACATATTTTTAATGTAATAAGTTACGTTCCTTTTTTCAAAAAATCTCTTTTAATTCGTCGGAGAAAGACCATGCTTGATTGTACCTAAAACGTTGTGAAATGTAGACACCAAAAGCTGGAACTGCTGGAATACTAGCATTACACGACATGACAAGAAAGTTAACTATTGGAAGTTTGAAGTCATCTCTTGTGGAGTGTGGATACATTATAGCCATTCTGAATCTTATGCTCAGATCTGTATATGAGGCAGTTTCACTTGTCATATTTATTTCCAGTTCAGGTGGGTAAATCAATGAGCGGGAATTTGTTATTTAACAACTATTGAACATCATCAAATTATCTTAAGCTTAAGTTAAACTTCCATTGAAACAATTTTTCAATGCAAGGGGATTACAATTTGTTCCATAGGGATGCCTTTTTCTTGCCTAAAGGTTTATCTCTAAATTTTACATAGATGTTATCAATGCGGAACCTTCTGATCTAAATATTATATTCAGGGAAAACTTGAGCTGATCTACAAAGCTATACCGCCCTATTCTTATGATGTTCTGCAATGCTTAGAAGCGTTAAACATGTCACCAACACGCCAAAATCTATCAACTTCCAAAAACAATGCCTGGATCTGTAAAATGAATACTGAATCCATGTGTCCTCAAAATACCACTATAACTACAAATATAGAATAGCTACGCGATAAATCGCAAAGAACAATGAAGAACGAAACGTGGTTTATTTCACGATAAAACAGTGTTCTATCATGACGAACATACGCTCGCGTCTTGATGACATCGTAAATTGGACGACGTTATTTTTTAGAGGAAAGTGTCCGGTGAGTTGTTCCCCACAGATGTTACTGGACAACGCATCTAAACGCTATGACCGAACGCGCGCATCAAAATGTGGGCGAGATATGACAATCGGTATTTGGAGAAAAGTTACACATAATCGAGTGAGAATATCCGGGAAATACCCCTTGTTCATAAAATGGACTTGTCCAACATTGCCACAGTCCGATTGTATTCAAGGAGTCATCATTTTTTAAATACGGGTAAATATTTTTAAAACTTGTGCATTTTATTAGCACCCTTCAAGGGGTTGAACATGATATTGATTTTTCATATAAGAAATATTCGACCAGTGGGAGTTGTTTATCGTACAATAAAACACTGCAGGGAGAATAAACCACTCGGGGCGCAAATAATGGCAATATATTTACGGACATATGTTTAATTTCCCAAAGGACACATTATTGCACGCAGCCTAGAACTGGCACATCATCTTTAATTAGGATTGTGGGGCGGTGGGGTAGCCTTGCAGTTAAAGTGGCCGAAGACCGGTTCGATTCCCCACATGGGTTTCGTCCATTTCTGATATTCCCCGCCTTGATATTGCTAATATTAATCACTCACTTCATTTGGGATTGAAGATGAGAATGAGACCAATCATTATCGTATGATTCCAAGAGAGTTTTTTCTGCGTTTAATCGGGTGCACACGCAATAGTTTACAGACCAGCGTCATATGGCTGGAGTAGTGCTGAGTGTGACGTTAGGCAAAGAAACGCTTAAGTATCAATGGAAAATATGTGATGTGGCTGCTTTCTGTAGTTTACCCTTTTCGCGAAAATTCTTGTGACATTTACTGATTTTCACTGATCCATTGATGTGATTTTCTTCACTGTTTTGACGTCTTCGCCGTGATTCGGCAGATATTCGAGACTGATTAATCTCTGACGTTCACGCTTTTGGTTGCGCAGTTAATCTACAATAGTCTAGATGCCAAACGGCCATTTTCAGGAGAAGCATGCTTGAGCGTCATTATGAAGTTTTTTGGTTGATTCATCATCTCTGAGCTATCCTGAACCAGAATCAGCCGGGTGCCAGACTGGCACCATTGACGAATTTTTTAGAGGTGAAAAACAAAATGGCTGCCACGGATTTCCTCTGAATTCTTTGTGAGGCAATATCTTCACTTCTAATGCACTTGCAAACACAATTGTTGTGTCTAGTACTTTGTTTTCATGGTCAAGGAATCCACTAATTATAAAATTAAAAGTGTACAAATAAAACTTGTGTAATATTTTCAAGATGGCCATCGTTTCAATATGAACATTGGCTATTTTGAGGTTCCACTGTCATGCGGAAGATCCCGGGTTCAATTCGCGTCCGGGTGGGAAGCAGTCCTCACCCCCTTCTTTTTACACTGTATGTGGGAAAGCCCGTCAGTTGCTTGCCGAGGTTCGGCGGTTTACCCCGGACAATCCAGGTTTACTCCGCCAGTGTAACTGACCGCCACAATATGACCTTTGATGTTGAGTGGCGTAAAAAACCCAAAATCCAATTCAATGCAATGATCACTAAGAGATACACTTTGATGAACTCTCAAAATTGTATACAATACATGTAATAGTTGCAAATGAAACAGCAGTGCACACAATAGTATAGGCAAACATTTATATCTTTACTGTTGAAGCAGCACGCAATGGTCAGTCTTCGTCATCCTCGTCCTGGTTAACAGCTACTGCCCTCGTCTGTCCGTTACAACAGCCTGGTTCAGCGTTACAATTGCAAAACATCGAACATGACATCTGTGCTGCTTCACACCCACACCTCTTGGTTGAACATGGCCTGCTCCTGGATCATCCACACTTGATCAGATGTAGAATGGTGACAGGTGCAGCAGACACATCCGACGGAAGTGTAGTTGGACACAATGTCACACAGTCCTCACCTTCTTGCCATCCATACTTGAGGGGATCCAAGTTGGGAGGCTCTGACTGATTTCCATATCATGACTTGATGGTGAGCGTGATGTACATGCTGAACAAAAGCATCGTGCGATGGGGGCAACGACTTCAATTTTGGTGCAGATGTAATCTTGGAGTTTGCAATCTTTGACTTCCACAACTGATACCGGTGTGTGGTCATTTTCCTACCACTTTTGAACCATAGCAGGCAGCAATGAAGGTAGTTGCCTGAGATATCATCTCAGCCTTGTCTGCTTCCAGCTGACCGAGTAAGGAGGGGTGATGTCCAGCCATTAGTACCCTCAACGCTGTGGCCTTTCCAATGCCAAACAAATACGATACAGTGTCGCATCCGGTTAGAGCGTGTACAGCAGGCAGATATTTGGCGATGCTTTTGTGTGTCAGTGCTGTTTGGCGAATGTCTACTTTCGTCCTCCCAGCACAAGGACTCTCCATGCTGACACTGACTGTCATCTTTTCCTCGATGTAGAAATGAACCAACAGCACAAAGACATCTTTATTGTCGCAAATCACTTTGATGTGTGAGTCACTACTGACACCTGACACAATTCGAACTAAGTGATGGATAATGATGACGTCTGCTTCTTCATGTTGTGTTGTAGGATCCTGTCTCTGGAGAGTAGAACTGTTCCATACTTGTACTGGCGTGGGATCTTTTCCGGTGATAACCGGTTTGGTCTGGATGTCTACAATGTAGGTCATCAGATACTGACAAATCAAATCGATCAGCTTTCTTTGTTGTAGGTTACATTGGGGACACCTTTTTGCGATGGAAGTGTTGTGTGTAAGTTGAGTTGATGTTTTTGACTTGAATCGTGACCTGCGCGACTGGATCTCGTCATTTGCTTTGTTCTGCTTTTCATGTACCTGTCGAAAATCAGGTAAACGTCACAACACTCCAGGTGGTACTTGATGGTCCCCATGAAGTTGATCACATAATACTCAACTGTACCATTTGTGGGCCAAAGTACAGTCCAGAACAAGGCGCATCCATCGATTATGACAGCATCTGAAACACCTTCAGTTCGACTTGATTTCTCAAGTTGCAGTTTCGTCTTCAGGACTGCTTTCGACTGAGTCCGCATCGCACCACTCTCATCAAACAAGGAGGCTGACACAGGAGACAGTTCGTAAGAGAGGACATCATTGATATCAATATCCCTGTATTGTTGGAGACATATGACTCTGGTATAGATCAATTCGGTATCGTACACAGGTCTTCCATCCAACTTAATGCTCTTCTTGGTCGAAGTGATCAGGGTCACTTTCTTAGTCAGTGCCTTGTTGAAGGATGTTGGCCATCCAGGTTCGAATTCCACCATCTGTTGTCGTCCAATTTGGAGCGAATTATCAAAATTGACCTTGCCTGTCGTATATTTACATTACATACGATATTTACAAGGCCAGGTGGGTGGGTGGCTGTTGCCAAAGGATCGATGTAACTTTGAAGAGCGTTTTGAATCTTCTGACGATCAGATGAGTCGCTTGTAATCCTTGCTGGGGCCTCTTTTTTGTGAGTTGTGACGATCATGCTGTTTTGCTTGACTTTCATCGCCCCTAGATCACCACCACGTAAGCTGGCTGCAGTTATGCAAGCTCAGAGCCCATCTTGGAACAGCCGATGGCTTCAGAGTGAGTCCCGTGAGTCCGCCAGACTCGTTGCCATATCTCATAAACGTTGACTCTATAAACATATCGGACCATATGGCGTTCCGTATGCCTGGGTGGTGACGCATGACCTGTTTGCCGTGCATGAATTCTTTGAGCAGATCGTCTGGTAGATGCTCCATTGATCGAAGATAGTACTGACCGTACCTGGCATAGTTCCAGTGACTTGAAGCAAAGAAATAGGGAATCATCTTTTCAACTGCCCACAGATGGAGAGGCCAGTCGGCTTCCCGCTCAGCTCTTAGAAAACACCATCATCAGGAGGATTGGCTTGATCAAGTTATCAATCCAAAATTTTGTTGTTCTGCTCTGGCATGCTTTATCATCGAGGATGAACTGCAATTGTTTGTAACCATCGGTTGTTACAATGATTGGCCTCAACAGTTCTTCAACCACCATGCACATGGCTCGCATGTTTTGCGGAAACTTCTTACCGGTGAGTATGTTTGGGACACCACCAAGGGTTGTTTGCACAAGTTCAGTCAATTCTGTGTTACTCATAAGAGTTCCCACAGCTCCGACGAAACTCATTAGGAAGTGCGTTCCTCCTAATCGCGGCACAAAGTTTTAAAAAAATCAACCTGTAATGTCTTCGGAAGAAGCCATGGCCTGCTGCTGCCACAATCACCTGGACAATCACCTGGACAAAAAGACCGAATTGAACAATCACCAGTGTTATGATGAAATACGATTTCGACCACATATATTGAAAATATGACATCCGTGTTATTTGTACACTTTTAATTATATCATTATCGGTTTCCTTGGCCATGAAAACATAGTATTAGACACCAAAATTGTGTTTGTAAGTGCATTAGAAGTGACGATATTTTCTCAAACAAAATTAATCGAAAATCGGTGGCGGCCATCTTGTTTTTCGCCTCTCAAAACATTCCTCAATGGTGCCAGTTTTGCACCCGGCTGCTTCTGGTTCAGGATAGCTCAGAGATGATGAATCAACCAAAAAACTTCATAATGACGCCAAAACATGCTTTTTCACAATTCCGCTGGACTACATGACCTAGTCTAGTCTCAGTAGATACAACCGTGCTTTTACCATGTACACGCTGATTGCAGGTTTCTCTCCAACATAGAACGGGGGGCACGGGGAGGGGGAGGGGGCAGTCGTCTTAGGTGCCGCGATTCGCTGTGCAGATCTGCGTCCCTTGGGCACGCCAGAAACCTATGAATGTGGGTTCGAATCCCAGTTCACCCCGATTTAGTTTCAAGGTTTGTCAGTTTGGGTCTCACTGAAGTGGTAAACGTCTGAGATCTGTATCACTTTGGGCTTTCCTCCCACATTGAGTTGACACGGCGTGATATAACTGGAATATTATTACAAGTTATATGTTAAAACAACCTCACTCACTCACTCCAACATATAACGTTACTGACAAACACAGAAACTGCACGACATAACAATACAGCAATATGGCAGGTAGGGTCATCATGTTTGTATGTGTTTAAGGCATATCAGTACTGAACTAGCTATATGGTTTTCCACACGGGTATACAATTCTTGGTCATTAACAGATCAGGATCAATCTGTTCGGTGCTCAAAACCAGGGTAGTCATTACTCCGCAGTTAGACGCAGAAAGTCGAGATGTATCCTGCAAATTATTCGTCTGTGATATGCCAAGACACGGCAGTAATTACTTCGCGACCATATCCAGGAATAAATCTGCTAATTGTTTCATCTCTGATATGCCAGATCACAGCACACCCTGAAACATAAAGTTACATTCATGGAAATCGGGGTAATATTATGAAAGTTGTGTACGACTGGTCCATTAAAAGCCAGAAACACATATCGTTTACGTGAACTTGGCGGCTGTACCACATATGGCGGAGTTATGGCATTTATTTTTAAACATGTCAAGAAAAAACACATAAGGTCGCACTGACCACTCTTGATGATTTCAGTCACTACCAAACTGTTACTTTTACTCTCTGAATGTAAACCGAGATCGATAAATAGTTACAATAAGCGACACATTAAATTACTTCTTGCATCTGAACATATCAGAAACATGGTACAAGTAACAGTTGTGATAGGTAAGATACTGACATGCGATAAACTCTGTACATGTGATTGAGTGTTGAGATGACGCAAATAAGAGTGAGTGAGAGAGTTAATATTTAACGTCACATCGGCAATATTGCAGCCATATCGTGACGAGATAAAATTTGACTTTAATAATATATATGTAAACTGTATAAAATTCTGTCGACGAAGGACAGTAAAACAACTAGATTATCACAGATATATGTTTAAAACTAGTACATAACCATAAAATATGACAATTCATAACATTAAAATAGATAAAATTGGGCTATATATCACCAGCAACTAAAGTGAGGTCACCATACTGAGGACCATGGGGACTTACAGTTCCTTTGCTACCTGCATGGACCCCAGCAAGATTTACACCATCCCTTTAGTCACTGGCGACCATTGACAGGGTTTAGCCGGAGATTTAAAACCAACAAATATACTACGATTAAAACACTGGCAGATATAAAATTACTTTGATTGATGTGGGCTTACATTATCCTCTCAGGGGGACAATAATTTTACGCTACTTCAACCCCCTTCGAGGATATAGCAACTAACAATCTCCGTTTATTATCATATACTACCAATTTATCAAATATAAATCTTTGTACATCAAAATTTATTTATTATAAATTCTATTTCCTTTAAAAAACCGATGATTAAATGAGCATGTACTTGATTAAAAAGATCCTTTATAGATGACACTATGAAATATTTACCCCTTGTGATGGAAAAATCAATACAGTCAAGCAGGACATGCTTGACAGTGATTCTTTCATCACAAGGGATACAAAATGGAGGATCCTCACCTTTCAATAAATATTCATTTGTATACCTGCTATGGCCAATACGACATCGTCGTATTATGACCTCTTCAAATCTGGACTGACAACCCAATTAGGTGTAACCGATATTTGGTTTAATTTCATGTAATTTATTGATACCTACTTGGGTGTCCCACTTCTTTTGCATCAGATCACGGATGTAAGATCTAATTATAGGTTTATAATCACTATATGGGATGAGAAGTGATGTCACAGATTTGGTGAGTGCTGCTTTAGCAGCAGCATCGGTCATTGTGTTACCAGTGATACCAACATGGCTTGGTAACCAACGTAAGACGGTTCATTATGTAGTTCTATAATTTCACGCAAAAGTGGATGTTGACAAGATATATTCTTAATTGCCTGAAGACACGAAAGTGAATCAGAAAAGATAATGAACCGTTTATGTTTAGATTTAGTATTTATATATTTGAGAGCAGTTAATATTGCATTTGGTTCTGCTGTAAAAATGGAACTATCATTCGGTAAGCTAGATGATATGGTTCTGGATCCAATGACAGTGGCGCTGGCAACAGCGTCACCATCCTTGGATCCATCTGTAAATATGGATTTGTAAGTATCATAAGTCCTCCTTAATTCATTATATTGTTGTTGATAAATTAGTTGATTTGTTTCAGATTTTTTTTAATTTGGTTAATGTGAGATCTACCTCTGGCCTTACCATTCGCCAAACAGTTGATAGGGAGCAATATGTTGCAGTTTAATATTTGAAGCAAACATAGCAGACTGGATTCTAATTCCGAGTGGTGGCGCAAATAAGAGTCAGAAAACCAATACCAGCAGATGAGTGTGATTAATTGGAATCAGTATTCAGCGTGTCTAACGGGCGAATATCAACACGCAGTAGCACTAATCACTTCTAATATACAATTGACCCGACCTACATACACAGTGTGCATTACAAATGTACGCAGGTATAAGTTACCTCGACGTCAATCTAAATATATTAACATACATCAGATCACACCACATATAACGTAACTTGCTTCGATATGCTCAGCTCAACAGCGACTTCCGTCGTTGAGCTTGTGTCAGGCCACCAACGCTGCCTTACGAACTACAATTGGGGGTTTTCTTCCAGAGTATATTTATCATAACGCTTATACACGAGAGGGTCGACAAAGCGCGGAGGGTGGACAAGAAAACCTCATCTCGAGTTTGTTTTCACACCAATCGGCCTTAAAGGGAACTAAACCCCCATGCAATTTAACATTTAATATATTTTAAGCAAGAAAAAAAGAGGTTTTTTTCCCGAATATGGAACCGCATCACTTGAAGGAATACACTCTTTAAAAAAAGAAACGCAATGCGGATATTTTGGGTCATAAAAGTAAAATAAGCTGACCAAGAGGTGCAAAATTAAGAGGTTTAATGTGTTATAGTGTCAGTGACAAATTTCCCGGATCAAAATTATCACAACAAGAACATGCAAACCATTAGACGGGAAACACGTACGATTCGGAAAAATGCACCCAGTGCATTTGCAAAAGGGCCATGGAGCTGCACGTACTGCACGTGCAGCTGAAGTATGAATGGTATTAAAGGGCAGGGTTTTTGTTTCAGCGACGAATCAAGATTTCTCCTCCGTCCAGGGGATGGAAGGGCACGGGTCTACAGACGTCGAAAACTGCGCACAGGAAGTGGACAGGTTTGGTGGGGGTAGCGTTATGATGTAGGCGGATATCTCTAATCATGGCAGGACAGGTTTGGTCCATATCCAGGGCAGTCTTACGGCTCAACGATACATCAGCGAAATTCTCCTACGACACGTCCTCAAAATCGCAACCAACGGCAACGGTGTATTCCAGCAGGACAACGCTCGACGGCATACAGCACGGATCACAAGAGTCTCTCTACACAACATCAACGTTGATGTTCTCCCCTGGCCCTCCAGATGCCCGGATATGAACCGGATAGAGCCCCAGACGTTGCAGCAGTTGGCTTTTGCGTTGCAGGCCGAGTAGGCTAACATTCCCCAGGATGTGATTCACATACTCGTCTCTTCCATGGGCAGGAGATGTCAGGCCGCTATCAATTCCAACGGGGGACATACGCGTTAGTGATGGTAGCTGACCTTCACCTTAGGCTTTTGTACCGATTACTTTAGATCACTACAATCACCAAGTGTTCTCTCCACAACATTTTGGCTCAATACCTTGAACGGTTCCTCGTATAAATGTATTTTCCTACGTCACACAAATCTGGCTTCGCCTTTCATTTTTTGAAGAGTATATTTCATTTATTTCAAAGTGACATTTCTTTAGATAGTTTCACTACAGTCAGCTCTATTACAGGAGTTATCCTGACGTAAAAAAATCGAAAACCAGTGGTTAATATCATGGGCAAAGCTCTACATCGTGGCATTAAAATAGCATACAATTAGCCCGATCAGGCATGTTGACGACCCGACTATTTTTGATTATATATTTACAAAACCCATGCCTGGTAACCGGAAACAGAACTACACGTCCTAGAAGAGTGGGTATATAATATAACAACTCAATTGGCGATGGCAATGTCAGGTGTGACCACCATTTGTGAGGCAGCGGCGGTGCATTAAAGACATCAGATGACTGAAAACAGCCTGGGGAATGTGGTTCCAAATGTCAACCAAAGGTTTACGATCTGAGCTAGCGCTACCGGATGGATTTATCCTGTCGTAGGCGTCGATCCATCGCATCCTAGAAATGTTCTAGGGGCGAGTGGTCGGGAGAAACAGCTGGCTATGTCATTACCGCAATGTTATGTTTCCTCTAAACAATCTGTTACAACACCTTTGGACCGATTGGACCAACTGAACAAGCGTTACAGGCTGGTTTTGGTCCTGTCGTAAGCGTCTTATCATCGCATTCCAAACATATTCTATCGGGAAGACGTATGGAGAAAAAAGGCGACCATGGCTGTATGGCAATGTTATACTGCCTCAAAAGGTAATTATCCTGCTTCAAAGTGACGTTACGTCCCAGCATTTGCACAAAGGGTTGAGCATAATCCCGAACGATGTCGTCCCGGTAGCGTACGTCAGTTGTGTTCACCCATGAGTTGGTTTATGCTTCCAAACCGACGACGTTGAATAACGCAAGCATCGGTAATACGTTCTCCTAGACGCATGTAGACCCTTGCACGATCACCAGAGCTGTTCAGATGAAACATGGACTCATCACTTAACAGTGTTCTGTTCTGTCCCAGGCTTGACTTCTGAACCTCACATGCTGTCTACACCAAGCTGTGCATGACGGTGACAAATTGACTTCGGGACCGTGTTGTGCTGCCTTAACTGGTTGTGTACGGTTCTCAATCCAGGAATTGTTCGAGCTGTTAAAGTTGGAGTTTGGCGTAGATTCCGTAGATGCACCAACAGAATAAGGCTGTCTTGTTGACGGGACGTCACACGTGGGCGACTGGCCCGTGTCAAGCCATGAGTGTTGCCCTGATAAGGTCTCCAGAGAGGTGATTTTGTGTTTTGAGTCAGGTCTGTCGTTTTGAGCCAATCCTCTATGCAACATACCCACTTCGCGTAGACTTTTTTTCATCTAGCCGTGGCTTTGCGTAAGCGTTATTTTCAGTTCACATTCAAAAACCTTGTGTGTACGTGTAATGCTCCGAATAAACACACAAGCATCAATATTGTGCGCCGTGCATGAATATACACGTTCAAATTGTTAATTGCGTCCTTAAAGTCGAATATCTTCATGCATATGTAATGAAAGATGCATTATACAATTTCAGAATAGATATATTTTTATTGAACTTTGCATGAAGTTCAGTTACTTTTGCCGTTAGTATATAATGGCTGGCTTTCTAAAGAATATCAATATGACATGCTAAACGTGTGAATGTACAAGCCACATCCAAATATATCCGTGCCTGTCCTTTACTTTATGTCGTGGAAGTAAACCGAAGCTCTTCTTCCTGTGGCGTTGATTCATCATCGAACTGACCTGATATTGTCAGGGTCATACCAGTCAGAAAAAATACCTACATGCACACGTGACGTCCATGTCACTTTGCTCACCAGAGAGAGATGTGGAGGGGGTGGATTTGTGTGTTTGGTGTAGTTTAACGCCTCACTCAACAATATTCCAAATATATGAAGGCGATCTGTAAAGGGCCAGGCAATCCAGTGGTGTATGTATTAACCAAGTCACCGAGCCTGACACCGATATCTTTTACGACAAGCATTGGTTCCTGAATATCAATTCTAACAAGGGGAATGAGGTAGAGAGTGATGGGTCAATCATGACCTGACAGCATTTAGGGGTTGGCCATGTAAGCAATCAGGATGAGTGGTAACCAGCTTTATTACGATGGCCTGTAAATAAGATAACGAGGCACACTAGTGGTCCACGTCCACGGCAAGGTACTATGATAGCCTGGTCACCGAACCTGACCACCGATCCCCATTTCAGTCGTCTCGTACAAGGATAAGGTACTGGGGACCTGTTCGGATGCACAATGCCTACGGATCATGTTTTAAATGTCCCCATGACCAAAGGAGTTAAAGGATATTGAGAGGCATTATTTACATCTTATTTGGTTTATAATGTCCAAATTAGTAATGCTTTTAGAGATAACGAGAACGATGGAATTCGGTATTTATTCCCAAATATATTAATCAATGTTTCACTCGAGTGACATGACACTTTATGCCGGATGAGTTGAAGAAGGGGGGGTGGGATAATTGCACCGATTGCAGTCACATGTATTGACAACATTCCCGTTCGTATAAAATAAAACAGATATTAATGATGATGATTATGATGCTGAAACGAAGACGACGACGACGACGATGATGATGATGATGATGATGATGATGATGATGATGATAATGATGATGATCATGATGATGATGATGACACGATAAAGAGGACGATGGTTATCGTTACAGTTATACGTGCGAAATGTACAATGATTGATAATGACGATGACGATTACGAAAATGGTGATGATGATATTAATGGACATAAGTCCTATATGTACAAGGAAAGACATTGTTGGAGATAAATAGCTTAACTAATCGGCTTAACCTATTTGGTCGGGACACAGCTGTACTCGTCTTTTACATCAAATGTGTAAACCAAGACCTTTATCTGACAACAAAATACTCTGAACACGTTAATACCATAATATATTGGCATCACGTTCTCTAAGTGTTGATCATTTTGTCGCTGAAATCATAGTTCAAAGCTGAGCTGAACCTTGTGGTATAAGTTTGCAGTGGTCCAGTGCGGCGAGTTGTTCAGTGTTGGGTCCCTTGCTGATAGGAACTACTGAGAGATTCTTTAATGGTCTCTCAGCTATAAGTACCCGCGTTCCTTGGTTTCACCAAAGGGATATATTCTATTACCTGGGTCACTACCCAGATCATGCGATCACTTCCCAAGCCTTGAGGTACCATTAAGTAAATGGATTGACGTTTTGACTTGGGATCATAGTGGTAGATCCATGTTTCATCACCCGTCACTAATCTCTTTTTGAATTTGACGAAATCCTTCTCAATCAGCTCTAAATTTTGTCTGTCAATGCCCGTTCTTCTTTCCTTCAGATCAGAATTTAGAAACTTAAGCACCCAACGAGCAGCTATCTTATTCATCTGTAAATGTTCATGAATAATAGCTTCAATGGACCCATGGCGTAAACCTGTGTCTTCCTCAAGTTTAGCAATGATAATTCGTCTATCTGACAGTATGAGTTTTTCTATCTCCTTCATTGGTGGAAGTTGAGGGACGTCCAGACCTTGGGTCATCATCAAGGCTTGTTCTCTGATCCTTTAACATAGTTGCCCAACGTTTAACAGTGGAATAGTTAGGGCACATATCCCATACACTTGTGACATGCGGTTATGAAATTCTTGGGGAGTACTTTTCTCCAAAGTCAAAAACTTGCTTGGTAATCGTTCTTTTCCATTTCTGTGCCCATTTGGACCAATTTCACATTCAACTGGGTGTCACTGATATACCAACGGCCTCAGCAGACCAAATACACTTGCAATGAACTACTCAAACAATGTACTACATTGACCAGTTCACTTTATTATGGCCCATTGTTGAAAGTCAGGCTAAGAACATCTTGACCAGCCCTCGTATTAATGCTTTATTAATGTACTGCAATATGATCAAAACCCAATTCCGTATATGATGGTATTATTCTCTGATATTCTGTGGCAAATTTTATTGTGATGTGAGTCATTTCCGAGGTCATGTTTGATTAATACATGCAGTGGTCATGCGGACCTGGACGCAAAAACAAATTACACCAATTCTTGAGTTCATGCTATTAACAATCCCTACAGAAAACTTCAAACTCTATTCATCCATTTTTTTGGGTCTTACTGAAACACCTTACCACAATAATATGTATGGAAATATGTTGATGTTCGTGTCAGAGTAGCGTGTATTTCTCAAGAACTTTCAAATTGTTATAATCTTAGCAACCTCCTTTTCACCACATGTATTTCTACAGGCCCCCAGGGCAGATTATAAAACACCAATAAGATTATATAACACACAACTACAATAAATCACATTTCAGAAAGTTATTTCATTCTATTCATTTCAATATTTTTATGTCGGGATATTCCTCACAATATTTTATGTATATTTTGTTTATGGAGATCGGGACCCGTGAAGATCCGGGTTAGAATAGGTCTTCAGCAACCCATGCTTGCCGTAAAAGGTGACTATACTTGTCGTAAAAGGCGACTAACGGGATCGGGTGATCAGGCTCGCTGACTTGGTTGATGCATGTCATCGTTCCAAATTGCGTGGATCGAAGCTCATGATGTCAATCACTGGATTGTCTGGTCCAGACTCTATTTTTTTACAGACCGCCGTCATATAGCTGTAATATTGCTGAGTGTGGCGTTAAACAACAAACAAACAAACAAATTATGGATCTCGGACGATATTAAGTTTCTCCACTCCAAGACTCTGAACATATACATTCTCCTTTTCATGTCCTAACATCCTATCATGTCCTGATATTTTGAGACGCAATGTGGAAACATGCAGGTAACAGGTATACTATTATACAAATACAAATGTATATCTAAATTTTGACGTCAGGAAAATATATTACATAAAAGCAACAAAACCATTTCCATATTCATTAAACATATCTGCTCGTGCGATTCCGAGCATGTGTTTATGAATCACTTGATATCAAGTACCTGGTGTTAGCGTATCCTGCCCGATGAGTGCCACTCGTCACAAACACGTGCAAAGGCAAGTCAACTGTGCACCTGAAAAACACGGGTACATTTGCTACAAATCGAAATAAGAAATTGCATCGAACATTATTTTTGTCACTGATGCATCAAATGTCTATATGTCTTCCAAATGTCTACAATAATGCATTTGAAAGTTTGACCGAGGCCTTGTATGTTGTAACCCTGATCTGACAACGTTTGAGCAAGAGCCCCATAACATATCAACAGTAACACTATGAATACCATTATGTGACCTTCAGTACCCCCAGGCCCGACAACAACATGCGACGAGCCAGTTTAATAACAGATAGTGCAGGTTGTATAGTTTTCATATAGGCTTGGGTTTGAAAAGTTTGGAAAAAAAGTTTCCAAGATCTGCACAACAAAACATCTACCGTGTGTCTACCATCTATCTAAGTTGTGTGTATAGGAGGGCAGGATCGAACAACAACAATTTGCTTTTCTGGCCTAATTCCTCTCTCATTAATATTACTGAATTCTACTTTAGTAATTGAACCCCGAGAGACATGAAATGAAATTTGTACTAGGCTGTGTCAATATTAATCATAGTTAACTTTACGCGTCCGCATTCATTTCACACGCAAGAATCTCCTTGCATCGCAATCTCCCTCATTTGTGTGTTGATGTGTGGAATGTACTTGTCAGAGTTATCTGAAAACACGCCGATCGAGTTTTTGGTCGCATCGTTGGTCATTATATCATACAACCCTCTTCCTTCAAGAGATCGGTAGATTTCTTGATCCGGAACCTTATGAGTGCTGTGTTGTTAAAGCACCTGATTATACCACTTTTTAATCAACACGATCATGCCTGCATCGCATTGATGTAGTCTGATCAATTCCGGAAACAACAGCCAATCTTGCAGTGTAATGATTTATGTAGGATTTGGCATTGTCAGTCGAGCATTCATTGGCCAATTAAACCGTTCGTAATACTGAGTGCGCTTACAACATTTGGTGGCATGTCAACTAGTTCAAATACAATTAGTCGTATTAAGAAGAAACCAGTTGGTTGACTATTCAAACAGTAGGATGATGGGTTTAGGCGCAAATCATGTGAGTGATACAAACACACTATTAATTGGTGTTAAGTGGAGAGTGGATGCTTAACATCAGAATATTTCTTAATGTCCATAGTAAGGGTTCCGTTGCAAAAGAAGTATGTGGGTCAACTTTGATTGAACGTGGATTTGAGTCGTAAATCATATGGTGTCACCAGCGAGCACGAGTATGGTGCCTTCCAACCAAGAAAGATAGCATTATTCACATTAATTTGCATAATGCAAAGTTTCCTAGGTCCAGTATTACTGAACGTACAAAAAGAAGATTGGCAGGTGGGTAGGCATCAAACGAACACAAAAGCAAAATACACAAAATATCAAAACCAGTTATATCAGTACCAAAAGTGGTTTGTTTTATCCTGGTAAGATTACCCGATAACTGAAATACCAACACCTGTGTTAAAAACAATACAATCTGTGATATGTTTCAACCTACAGCTATGATACATCAAAGGGGACAACATATTTAATGTACATGTGTACAGGTACATGTTACGCTTGTGTGTTGTTTAACGCCGCACAGCAATATTCAAGCTACATTTGTATATGACAACGGTCTGTAAATAATCGCGCCAGGACCAGTTCCTTGATGGGCGCTGTCGCTCACTTCTTCTTACTTGTGAATCGTACAATGGACTCGGCCTTTAGTAGAATTGTCTTATGATTATGAAAATGTCTTTTGTTGTTTTTCATTGTGATTGTAACTCTGTTTTGAAGGGTTATAGTTCGACCAAGCTATGAAAAAAAAGAGAGAGAAAATACATCTTGATTCAAGTTTTTCTCTCACCCTCCCCCGCCCCTCCATCCCCCCTCCTCCTCCTAGATGTTCCTTCATTGAGCATTGTTCACTTCATTTTAGAACAAATATCAGGAGAAACATAATCATATATTATCTTATTTGAAAGAGTAACACTTAACAAATATTTGTGAGTAAATTCCCAAGTTGACCGAAAGCGAAAACAAAATCCGTTTAAGAAAGATCGATATTAACTTTGTGTGATTAGCATTCACCATTGTCAATAGAAGGGCATGACATGTTCATAGTAGGGGATATGCTGTTTTGATCTAAATTTATGGACATCTTGGGAAAACGTATCAGTTGTAATATAAGACAATGTCTAGACGACAGAAAAGTTTTTCTTTTATCTGGGCGCTGTGTAAACCCTAATATCTAATGAGACGGTAAAGCAAATTGTGTGATGACAAAAATACAGATGAAATCGCTCCAGATGTCCCAAGCGATTTAAGTAAAAAATAACTATTTAGGAGCTTTCAGTTTGTTCATTAAGTGACGCTGATGCCCACATTCGATGGTAAGACAGTGTAAAAGTCTCAATCTGGAAAAGACACATTCTAAAAAGTGTGTTAATTATATCTTTCGATAAGATGATCTGACGTAGCCTTGTATAAATCCTATCAATGACGGCGTGTTTTGTCGCGGCTAAATGTCGTTCTACACAACTGAGGCTTTCTCTTTTCTCAGACTTTTATTAAGAATGATATACGTGAAATGCTAGGTATCACGAAGACACACAAGTGGATTTAACTATTATTCAGCGGCTGTCCAATGATGATGACCTTTTAACAATTACAAATACGTACATGTGTGAGCGTTGAGGTCACTTCTGTTACCATATATTCTGAATAAACAAGGATTACTAGTTTTTTAAATACGTTATAAAAAATAATTAATCAACGACTAAAGTCATGTATATTATAACCAGGCTAAGAATCACTTACAACCAAAGCTTCGATTCAGGTACTTTCGCAACGAGATAAACTATGTGTCAGTTTAAAAGACATAACAAATTTCTCGAGTTATGTCATGTGTGTACATATCCAGGCGCCACGAATATTTGCAAGATTCCTGATGCGGCATTAAGCAATAATCACTCACTCGAGAGTAAGCGTTTTAAACCTTTCCCCAAGCAGAGATTTTTGTATATTTCAAAAGGTTTAAACTCACGTCGAATTTGTACATACAATTAAGAGCTATTTATGGCTACGAAAGCTAATTCGAGTATCAGCGTCAAGCCAATTGATCTTTCATCAAAAGCAAATGCCCGATCTAAACATCATACATGTACGGATTTCAGGGTATGTACTTTACCTCATGCACATCTATATATATTTCAAATTATTTAGAAATCCCGTCGCACATAAACTGAAAATGAATTGTTATTTATGGCACTTCTATAAATCCTGAGTTAAATGTCATTATCAAAAATCTATTACTGGTACTTGTAACTGCGGAGTGAAAAATGGAAGTGACAAAAACTATCAGTAACAGTTTATTATAATGGCAATGACGACAACAGATGTCCAGGAAATCGTTAGACATTTCCTGCCGGACCGGTGGCATCCATTCTACGCGAAGGTTAAAGTCTTTTATTCAGTCGTTTCAAGTCAATGTTTCTCTTTCCAGTAATGAATCACTGACGACATTTTCAACGACAAGTGTCAAAATTGTATCATATTTGCAGCGGTATCCTTACACCATTTGAATATAATTATGTTGTTTGAAGCAGGTGGAAGATTTATCAAGTAAGAATCAAACGCCTCTTAATGACACGCTCCCAGCACCCAGCTGAGTCGAATACTGCGGATGTTCATTAAGGAGTATGCATTACAGATCCAGCTGCGTTGAAAGGAAATACTTAATAAAGATGAAGGATGGTGTGTCAGAGTGGGTACATAAAGCTAACATTGATGTGATGTGACAGAGATATACTGGAAAAGTTTGCCGTAAAACGGTAATTATATAAATGATGACATAGTCATAGATTATTTCTAGTCCTGAGTGAGTGAATTACAATGTATCGGCAACATATTAGCTATCTAGCTACTCTGTCTAAAAAAAAGAGAGCAATTCAAACAAAATGGAAGAGAACAAATTTACGAATCAAGTGGATCTTTGTCTGAAAACATATTTGACCCTTCAAATCTGCAAGTTTATTCTGACTATACAATGTACTTCAGTGTTATGTTAACAGGTTGATAATAGCACTAATTTCTCATGCTTCAAATGTGCGAATTTCCACCTGGAGGCTAATGCCGCATCTTGAGTTAGGATGCAACCATTAAACGTGTTTTATCACTTGTAATGTCTGCGCTTGACTATTGGTAAGTTCATGTACCATTGCAATGACGAAATACAAGGGATACACCACCCTTGAAACGACTTGACTTGTTACCCGAACAATAAAGTTCCTAGTCATGTTATGACGTTACATGGCACGGCATGGCATCATGCCACATTCAGTGCCACTCTACTTCCTCCATCTCGACCACAACGTATCCTGAGTCCATGGGATCTGATGTTTTTCATTGCACCAGCTGTCAAAATGACAAAGTTGTGTTCCTCTAAGTGGTATAGTATGCCAATTGCCAGTACACCCTACATAACTGAACTTACGTCCACATTTATAAGATTATCAATGTACACCGGACTAGTCACGTTACTTTCAAATACACATAATGGTGTGGCATCCATCCAACACATATATGTGAACTTTAGGACCGTACTTTGGACGCTGGTAAATTGTTTTTTCTGTACTTTTGGTGAACATGTTTTTGCAGTTTAGATATAACCACACTGAACTTTCTTCTGAGAACATAATATTGTTCTAACTGATGTTTCTATGCTCCAAACACCAGTTCAAACGTTGTTCTTACTGCTCTTAGGAGTGGTGATGAAATTACTCGTGATTTCTGCCAATCCATCATTAATGATATCATGCCTAATACTTTCTATACTCATGCCCCAGTTTTTAGACGCCAGTATTCCAAGTCGCCTTCTGTCACCAAAAGTCAATTATACCTGTTCAATTTTCGTGCTCAATTCCATCTCCACATGTTTCAAAACACGGTACACAGTTGATAGTGGAATGTCTGTTCTCTCTGTAATGACCTGTGGTAATATGATTCCTTGATTGTGTAATTCGGAAATATTCTCTTTTTCCAAAGCTGACAGTCCACAGTGGTCTTTGCCGTCTGCTAGCATGTTTACCAAAGCAGACAACTCTGGTCATATCTTACAAATATGACAAGTGGAGTTGTCTACCTTGAATTGAAGTCAGAATAAGTTCCACAAACACCAACGGCCAAAATGGTATGAACAATTCTCCCAAAAAAATTGGTCAAAGTATAGTTTTCGTTATTTTCCGATTTTTTACATTTTGACCTTGACTTGATCTTCACACTTTGATCCTACGGAAGGCTGAAACTTATTATTATTATTACTCATCCACTTTTGTTCAAAATGTAACGAAATGTAAAGTTCCGTTTATGTGATATAAATGTCGATTTTTACACTTTAACCATGTACTTAAATTCTCAAAATTTCCTCGCATCTCCTCAAAAACACCAAGACCAATGCCGCTGGAATTTCACATGATTGTTCCCATCAATGATGACACCACAATTTGTTGAAGAGCAACAACTTCGATCTGCCAAAGCAGCCATTTGAAAATAAATGTATGGTTTCATTCAACAATGCAAGTTGGTTTTGGTTCACAAAACATATGTTCCGTTTATTTACAGATCTTGTTTTGACCATGCTTCTGAAATCTCACAAACAGCATATATGACAGAAACGTTTTGTATATCAATGCTAACAGCAATTTGTTTTTAATGTCTTTCATGTTGGCTTTTAAAATTGTTGACTATATATCCAGGCGAGCTATGGAAATGTGACTTTTGCCGATACAGCTCTAAAATAAATTGAACCCCCACCCAAATTCTATCAAGCCTGCGGAGTTCATCTTTAAAACTAGCATCAACATTAATAATGACGTACAGCTTAAGAAACTGATAAACGTATAATGCTAGTACGCAGACTGGTTGAGAGTTCATGATGAAACTCGATCTCCAGCATTGCACCGAAAGGCGCTAAGTGCAATTTTTATTGTCGTTAATATTAGTAGTAGCTGCAGCAGTAGTAGTTGACTGAATACAAGAAATATATATAGCAAAGAGGCTTCGGGTCATACTGGCACAGTCTGGTTAGGCTCACCTTCAGCCCAGGGCCCTTGCCCCCTCTACACACAGCCAAGACAGCGAATGGGACGTCTCATAGGAAGCTCTGTCTAGTCCAACCCACCCAGAACTTTTCGGAGAATCTGAAGACTCCGCAACACTGCAGCCTTCTGTATTACCCAGATTGTCATAAGAGCTGTATTCCTGACAACAAACCCGGGTACTCTCCAAATGGCAGTCAATAGATGTTGAGGTACCAAACAAAAGGCACCGAGACAACTTGGTACTTGGGATGCAATCGTAACATTTCGAAAGCGAGGTCCGCATATTTGCCATTTTCCTGAATCTCGTCAATCACTTTATCAAAAAGAACAAGATCAGGTTTGTTGGATTGGATAGGTCTGAGGCTGTATTCGGGCCTATTCCAAATCATTTTGTATTTATTTTGTATTCCATATTTATCATTGTCCATGGTGCCCTCTACATATTATGGGTCGTACCATGGATGGGCCTCTCAGTCAAAACCACAAGCATGGCGAAGACGGTGATAAAAGGATCGAGCCAGTCAATCATGCTGCTCAAGATACTGCGTTTGCGCCAAAGCTGAGCATCCACTGACAATGGGTTGGACAGCCTAATTAAATTCATTGCATAATCTACATTTCTTATTTACATTTTGATGCAAAAGCACACATTGACGGTTGCGAGTGGGAAGTGACTGACCCTGAGCAGCAAACAGAAAGCCTTCTGTTTCACTTTTCGGGCCACCCGACTTCATCCATACGAAGGACTCTGCAGAGCTGCCGACCCTTTTAACACACTGCACATAACCTCGATGCAGTGCTCGTTCAGAAAGCCTCTTCTTGGGCCGATTTGATAAGGTACTTCACTTGGTTGACACTTCTATCTGTACCGTCCAGCAGTTCAACACCATAAAAACAAAATCAACATTGACTTTGAGATTATGTCCCACATCCTTGGCTCGTTTCAGAAAACTGTGGAATGCCCTGTGTTTATTATGCGTCTTGACATGCTTCACAAGAGGATCATCAGACAAATAAATGTGTGCGAAAGTGCACTATTCAATTCTATCATGAAGAGCCTCTACGTTAATCAAACCACGCCCTTTCGTTATACCTGGTATATAAGCGATTGAGGCAAGAGCGAGAGTGGTCGGCCGATTGTCTGACATGATTCTTCGTGTGAGTTTGTCATTACCCTGATATTCTTGTTTCATCCAATCAACAACACCAAAAGAATATGAAAGGACGGGTTCAGCATAAGTATTTGTGGCTTTGACTTTATTCCGAGTGTTCAGCTCTGAACTCCAGATTTTCTTAAGTCTACATTTGTACTCTGCTCTGATTCCACAGAAACAGCTTGATAAATTAAATCACATTATTTCTATTTCACTCACTCGGACTGTTATTTGCATGACATTAACAGCTGCGTGTATGTTGCTGCGGGAACGCTGGGATAACTCTATGCAGTTTCCAAAGACAATGAACGAAAAAGGGAGAATACACAAAATAATCAAAAGAACAAGGCGGTTACAAATCAAACTTACTTAAACAAGGAAAGATATATCCTGGGTATAACTTAGATATATGACAACAAAAGAGAAAGTTCTCTATTCTCTGGAGGCAAAGTTAAAGGTTTGATGAGAAAGGAAAAGAAAGTGGAACAAGAAAGATAATTTCATAAAAACAAAATAGGTTGTTCAATCTCACGAAAAACAGTTTTACAGGAAATTAAACGAGACCAATGGCAATGATGAGTATTTTTTACAATATTACATAGTTATAAAGCAACGTGATATCGTACATGTTTCTTTGTACAGTTTGAGATGTTTGAGGTATTGTTTCTTAATGTGGTTATTGATACATTCTTCGAACAAGGTAACTGCCTTATAGTATACATACAAATAACGTTGTGTCGAATTTAATGTTGTCTCGAAACAAAAGCTTGGTACCTGCGAATTCCTTCTTTATCCACTATTGTCGGTTGTGTCCAGCCTCGGATAACGCGAAGTATTCACCTTCGACACAACGGTGTTTCACTGTATAACTTTTGACGGTTTTAATTACGATATTTGCTTTTTGTTTTTATTCATTTGCTGTAGCAGGAACTCAAAGGTGACTTTTCGAATTGTCCCATACGTAAAACATATCCAGCAACAGCAATCTGCTGTTTAAAAGTGCTACACCTATGGTTATTATTATGGTTATAATATATACACTCTTAAAAAACGCATGTGAGAAAATGAGACTGTGGATTTTGTTTATTCATGAAACATTCAAACACAAACGCAATATTTTGATTGAGCTATGTTAGTCACATGTGCGGTAACTGGTGTAGTGCACGAACGCAAATGTTTTAATTTTTTGTAGATTTATAGAGCATTGTTTGTAAGAATGTCATGGAAAGGAAATATAAGCAGAATGCACGCGCAAGCTGTGATAATCATGTGCAGTGACAATGGCTATAAAAGTTCAAAAGTCAGTCAACATTTGGTCATACGTTTGTCGACTTTGGAAGTGGGAAAAGGCCATGACAGAATGTCGCCAATCGCCTTGGGGCGTCTTGATGCTGAAGAGTCCCAATCTGCAGTTGCACCATTTCAACGTACACCAGAGCGCCATATCCCGTTTTATGGGGTCGGTATACCCGCCTCAATTCAACACAAGTTCTTCCGAGAAGTGATAGACCAAGAGTCACCACCCCTGCACAAGATCCGGGTCTTTCACCTACGTCATCGACATGGTACTGCCACCGAGACTGCAGGACATGTGCCTGGTTTGAGGAGGGTATCGTACCACACAATCAGGAATCGTCTGCGAGAGATGGGAATAAGACCCGGAACACCGGTATTTGTCCATGTGTTGAGATGTTTGCATCGACGACAACGTATGCGATGAAGACTCTGAGAAACTGGCAGCGAGACTGGTTCAGTAATGATGCAGTCATTGCATCTCTTGTACCTACGTTCATGCTTCAATGACTATACGTTAACGTAAACCAGGTTGTGACATCACACCTACTTACTCATAAATCTATTCGGATACATCCGTACCTGCCTTACCTCAGAGTCTCTGTTGAGCTTCAGTAACTTTAAAATGAAGAAGCATCAGCAACTCTGCAACCTTGTCGTAGAGCACGTTAATTTATTACTTATAACTGTTTCGGATTTGATATCAAGAAAATGACAAGAAACAGCTAACACCAACACATGTAAAGACAGTAGTGTTTTTCATAAAAATGTGATGTCATTTTATCAATACACAATATGAAGTGCCATTTTCACACGTACAAGTGTTATCTAAATAGCACTGAAATTGAAATAGTCAATGTTTATATGATTGAAGACATGAGGTACATGTAGATTTAATCAGGACATTTAAAATGGGTTAATCCATGAACAACAGTATCTATCGTCCTATTTCTACACTCGATCACATTATTGTGGTAGCATTCCCATGCCACAAGCCAGCGAAAACTTACGCTTTTCTTTTCCTACGAGCGAGTTAAGGGAGCAGTTCAACGTTCGATGTCGGATAGAAATGTTAATTCCTTAAGTTTAGGGGTAGGTTTAATGACCCTGCACGTTTTCCATCCGACAAAATCAACGTACTCATTTCTCAATGTGTTATATTTTAACTGAACTAAACCGATCCTCTTTACATTCAAGTATTGTCATTAAATACATCCAGTCTATCCACGAAAATGGTCCATGTAGTGCAGTGCGTAATATATGATACCAGATATGATCTATAAACACCTACAATTGATTGTCAAAAGCCACGAAATATACTTCATTCGATATCAGACAGGGCAAAATACGAGAATGCGTGACAAATGAGGAAATTCAACATATTCAGAATTATGTATTTCGTAGTGGGCGGGGGTATGACGTTATATCTTGTAGCTGCTAATTGTGTTGCATTACAAGCCCCTGTGGACAAAACAAAACATTAGCGGTTAATATTTTAAAAAAGAAAAAAACTATCCAGCAATTCATCATGTCATCACCGAGGAAACGGAAACATTAGTCTCTTTTTCAGTCTGTGCAAAACTTTCGAAGAGATGGGACGTCTGTCATGGCCGGTGTGATTCACGTACCTTTTAAAGTGGGAATTAATTATAACTATACAATCGAGAGAAAATTGTCTGGTGAGACAGGGAATCAATTACACTTGAAAGAAGCAGTCAGACACGGCGACGACTAAATGCATTTGGCCTAGCTATGTACTGATGGTGATATGTTTTTCCCAGCTCTATCACTCGCAACGAATATCTGCAAAATTGTTCATGTGGAGTAAAGCAACTAATGGTCACACTTGCTGAGTAATTGTGACCATCAATTGCTTTACTCAACATTTAACAAGTTTACTGAGTAATTCGACTACGCATGTCATGGTATCCCAATTGCGTGGATCGATACTCATGATGTCAATTACTGGATTGTCTGGTTCAGACTCGATTATTTACAGATCGTCGTCATATAACTGGAATATTGCTGAGTGCGGCGTTAAACAAAAAAACAAACAATACTGAATAATTGGATTGCATTCTGGTCATTTGAATGAGTACCAAGATACAAGATATTCTCCAAACATATGGAATATGTATACATGCGTTTTCTGTGAAATTACGACAGCCATGTTTCTTGAGACGTCACCTCTTGTCAGATACTCATTGATATGATGCATGTAATATCGCCTGTGATACCTATGTTAAGGGCATCTCCATCGACTAACACTTTCTTGTGTGTTTTATTTTTAGTAACCATCAAACACCTTCTTTTGCCCGGCTGTTAAGTTTGATTGTACCGGAATCATTGAGGTGAACAAGAAATTGAAAGTCAAACAAGAAACCAGCGTCATCACTGTTCCCCGCCATGGGGCACGTTAGATTTGTGACTGTTCATATGGTAGTAAATATTAACTATAAAAAAGAGTACTATAAAGCCTTAAGAAGAGAAAGGCACTTGGGCCGCTTTTGTCCCCAGCAAAAATGATTAAATGTGAAACTGATACATACAAAACGCCACCTTCCCTGGAATGAGTGAGTGAGTTGGGTTTAACGCCGCTTTTAACAGTATTCCAGTTATATCACGGCGTGTCAGCTTAATGTGGGAGGAAAGCCAGAAGTGATGCAGGTCTCAGACGTTTACCACTTCGGTGAAACCCACGAGCACGGGTATGGTGCTGACAAACCTAGAAACATAATCGGGGTAAACCGGGATTCGAACCCACAATCATAGGTTTCTGGCGTGCCCACGGGACGCAACTCTGCACAGCGAATCGCGGTGCCCGCGGTGATCAGTGTGTTTTACATCGGTTACCTCATCTGGAGACTCATGCGTCTGCCGTTCAAGCTTCTCAATGACGTGTTGCACATTAATTACCTCAATTGTAACTGGAACTTATATGAATCATGGATCACTAAAACTCAGTGATTTCACCAGGTGTTCGCGATAAGGGTAAGCATTGCCCTGCTCTACCGGTAACACCAGCCTCTCCCGTAATTTCCATTCAAAATGTAAGTGCCAGTGAGTCTCTGGATCGTGGGAAGGACCACCAATAACATGTAACAATGTATATCTGGTGATCTTGTTCCAATACATTCAACATGTGTTTGTCAAACGGTGGCCATTCGGTTTGGTATGTTATGATGGGGGTATTTCTAATAGTCCATTTTTATTGCACACTACTCGAAGCACCGGATACAAAATAGTCATTCTTGAACAGATGCGTTGACATCAGGTGAATGGTATGGTGCGGAGTTCAAGACGAAACTGTTCCATTCAGATGCTGCAGAAAAGACAAAAGTTAGATGATAATAGCTTTGAGTCCTGAGTTTTGGCTTTGTGCAAATGTATCATATCTTTCTTTGTGACATAGATCTAATATGACTGCCTTGAAACATTGAAATGTTTTATATTTATCTTAATCAAAATCACAGCTTACAGAAAAATAGTGACTCAAGTCTCTGAGATTAACTGCACGGATTTTATTCAGAAAGATATGAGACATTCTTTATAGAGATAAAAAAACTCATCGTCTATTGTTTACAACATGAAAAGTTGAATCAATGTTCAGAGGAATATTATGTGTATTTTATTCAAAAGAAGAAGAAAACAATTACGTCTAATATTCACTTTTGATCAAAATCATTTGAACAGTATTTATGTTATATCGCAGCATGTCATCGCATTGTGAAAAGTGACGCATGCCGAAGCCGGTGACGCTTTGATATTTGAAAGCATGATATATTTTACGCCCCGTGGAGTCTACTTTCGGCAGATAATCGAGACGTTTTTAATTTCCTTCAAGTCGATGTTCATCTGAACATCAACGTATCGGGTTTTGTACTGATATAAATTGCGTTTGCTGATATATGATATTCAAACCATGGCCATAAACTTAACATCAACTGTAACCGTGATTCCGTGTTGTAAGGTCTGATGATATCTGTAGCATGGTTAGTCTTCTTTTTCTGAGGAAACTGAACACTGTTTACGCTGTACCAGACATTATGATGATTATAACCTTTCAGCAATTTCAAAGTCTTATAGTTTTCTAGTCATCTAAGGGCTACCGACTTCTGTGGGTCCCCGTGGGAAATGTGGCTTAGAATTGGTCCAACGAAACCTATGATTGTCATATGAGACGACTTAAGGAGTCCGCTACGTGTCCTTTACCGGGTGGTCAGGTTCGATGGCCTTGTTAATTGCATGCATGTCATTTTACTCCGACGGATTGGATTGTTAATCATTATGTCATTGGTTTCCATTGTCTGGTACAATTGCCTGACTTCATTATATACAATCATTGGGCTGTTTTGTCTCCAAAGGGAAGCACCATGCCTTTCATCAGCAGAGAGAACGACGCTCATGACGGCAGCCATATCGAGTTAGTGAGTTGGCGTTAACGCCGCTGTTAACTATATTTCAGTTATATCAGTGATTATTGTGTGTGAGGGCTGATGCGGTAGCCTAATGGTTAAAGCTCTTGACGCCATAGACCCGGGTCTATTCCCTGCATGGGTACAATGTATGAGACCGTTTCTGTAAACCCCTGCTGATTTGTTGCTGTAATATTGTAAAAAAACAATACTCAGTCATTCACAAGTGTGGGAGAAGGCAGAAGTGACGCACCGTGTCGACATGTACCTACAGTAAACAACGGTTATAACGAACACGCTTATAACGAACTGACGGATATAACGAACTAACGTTTTAGTCCCGACTATTTGCTGTAGTTATGCTGTATATATGCTTATAACGAACTACGGTTATAACGAACTAAAATAGTAGTCCCTTTGAGTTCGTTATAACCGTAGTTTACTGTAGTTGGTAAACCAATTGGACATATTCTGATCGACTCCCAGGAATATGTGGGATGTCAGCCCTGAACCAACGGACACTCCCGTGCACAGCACGGTTCCTCTGCCAATGTAGCCAGTTCGCTACAGGTTCCATACCCTTACTGAAACTTTCATTTTACTTCAATACTAAATTAACATACAAAAGCCTATCCGAACCTAATAGGCAAGATAAATACATAGAGGTTGATTTTATATGTCCTTTGGTCGTCATTGACGTCCCTGAAGGGAACAATAACAAATTCGTGGGATTTCCGCCTTAATTGTGTTTTCAGATATGATAAATATCAAAGCCGACTCGATTAACTATACTACTTGTTTCAGTGGTCGGTCAAAGTTCGCAAAAGGTCGTTCTGACGTGACCCGTAATGGGATGTCCTCAGATCTTTGTTTAGCGGCAGCGAGAACTTAGATCTGATTTTAATGAGATCGAATTGTCCCCAGCAACATATGATGGCCGTAATAGGCGTGCTTGTCGTGGTTCCCCAAAAGTGTGGATATCAATTTTTTAAAATATCAATTATTGTATTGTATGTTAAAGGGCTAGATTATTTACTTCGTGGATTATTGCAGCATTTAACAACAACAAACAAACAAAAGATGATGGAAGACGTCCCAACCCCGGTTGTCTCTTTGAATCAATCGTGGAGGATAAGTTAAGGGTATCTTGTCATCGGTATCACAAATAATGGGGATTTGAAGAGTGTTGTACTATTTTAGCGTCCAGCTTCAGATAGGAAACATAGCTTCTTGATATCATCAGCAGTCATCAGGAGTGAGTGAGTGAGTTAAAATATTACATCGCATCGGCAAAATTGCAGCCGTAATGCGACGAAAGCAAGTTAATTATTATTAAATACCTGTCGACAAAGGACAGTGTATTCATTTTGAAAGTGGACGAGGCGCCCATTTTCACTAATAGAATTCTAAAGATGAACATAGGGACACGTTCCACAAAGCGACCTTAGCGTTAAGTTAGTGTTAACGAATGGGAATGACGATTGTCTTAACGCTTAGAATGCTTTGTGAAGAAAGCTCACAGGTCGTTCATATTCAAAATGTGTATTTAGGCTACTACTTGCCATTTATGAACGCTTGGGTATTTTATTTGAAATTCACTGACTCCTCTATGAACGTTGTCATCACTAAACATTTCAGTCAACTGTTTGTTTTCCATTTTTAATTTGATATATTGTTCATGATACGAAAATAATCGCGTGAGCATTGTATCAAAGGATCACTGAATTACATTGTCGTTAATACCACGGCGCAACCTTATGACATTACTAAGATTAGTTAATTTAGATAAATCAAACTTTACTTAAATACATATCTTCTTTTTCACTGTACATCAGTTCATTTTCCAGCTTTTATATATAGATAAAAGACTTTGAATATAACAACATATTGAGAGAATAAACTGGCTATACTTTTTAAAACCTATCCAATTTCAAAAGGTGTAATTGCTTCTTATCATTGGTTGTTTCAATATTTGAAATATATACTTATAAATGTCAACGGATGATTGAAAAGAGTGCTCCTCGTTTAATCCGTGGTTGTTGTTTTTTTGTTTACATAAATTAAAATTAATGCCACTCTGAGATGTTCGTCAGAGAGAATACCAAAGGTAACGTATTCATGCCCGACATCACACTGAAGACTGTAGCTCACAGAGTTTTTTTGCTTCTGCTACTAAGTTACATGTAATAAATTGAGATCTGCTTGGATACTCAATAGACCTACATGTACGTGCATTCGCGTGTATTGACATGTGGGTATTCTGGAACATGTTGGTCCACACAAGCTATATGTGCTTCAACGGCTATATGATCAAGCTTTATGATAATTCAGGATCTGACAGCTATCATTATACACTAATGTCCAAAAGAAACGAAAGGTTATGGAAGAAAAGCGAAACCATATAGAAAAGTCATATTGGTATATTTCATTAGAGCAATCTTTTAACATCATGTGTACAAAAATTCATTACAATCAAACTTTAACATGCAGACGAAAAGACCCATAAAGACGCGTGGGGTCAACAATGAAAGTCATATTCATAACACATGACGAGGCACGTGTACAAAATGTCAGGATACTCATCATAATGTCATATTGATATCGGGTATGTCCACCTTGAGCATTAATGCACATCAGAACATATCGACGGGCCGATGACGTCAAACGTCGGACGACGTTGGGGGAATGCGTTGCCATTGCCATTTGACGGAGCCACTTGAAAATGATTCCACGGGCCTGTTTCTCTCAACAACACTCCTCGGTAGGGTCGATGTGCTCTGATACCATGGGCTCGTAATCTACTGTACACGGTTTGTCGACTGATTATGTGTTACAGTGCCGTCGCAGCCGTTAACGTCGCCGTGACGAAGCGGTTTCGGAGGTAAATTTTCCGGATGTAGCGGTCTTGAATGGGCGTGGTGCCCCGTGATCGTCCGCTTCCCGTCCTGTCTGACGTAACCTTTGCATTAATATGGAAACGGTTAACACGGGCGCATCCAAACGTTCTTGCAATGACGGCGTGCGTCGCTCCCTGTTGGGCCATTCCAACGACTCTCTTCCTCTCTGTCGCGGTTATACGTGTCATTTCTTTGGTGTGCTTTTTGGTGATGTGTTCCTTACATGTCGGGTCAGCAGTTTTATACTGTAGATATACACGTACATTTCTTGCTACGGCACCTGACATCGTTTTCGCTAAGTGCACATCTTTTTTGCACAAATTGTCAAATTTTCCCGCTTTTTCCCACCGATTACATTTTGATTGGTACGTGGGATATGTTTGAGTATGTTTTCATATAAAATAAATCACTTATATATTTTTTTTTTAAATTGTTGATTTCTTTTGGACATGTGTTTACATGCAGATGTATCCATATGCATCCACATTCGGTAGCTCCACAGCCTGGTTCTGTGCAATAAAGAAGAAAAATGATGAAACTATCCATACGGGCAGCAATTCATCAAGTGTTACACTGAGGAAACGTTTCGTTCAGTCTGTCAGGTCTTGCCAGAGATGGGGTGGGTGTCGTTGACGGCGTGATTCACGTACCTTTGAAAGTGGCAAATAATTATACAATCGAGAGAAAATCGTCTGGTGAGACAGGAAAATCAATCAAACTGGAATGCAGCAGTCAGACTTGGCGACCAGTAAAAACAAATTGGCCTATACAATGTACAACTCAGATTGCGATTTAATGCTCTCCCCATCTCTAACACTCGCAACGAATATCTGCCAAATTGTTGATGTGGCGAAAACTAAAGGGCACGTAGTTGTTGACTAACGGGAGTGCATTCGTTTTGGTTGTTCTGGTAGAACCCGTAGAATGTAGGTCAATGTACGAGGCATTCTCCAACATCTTACTTTCATGATTTATCTATACATGCGCTTTACTCGTCGCAGTTTGTGATCAGTCCAATTACAATGTACGCTGAAAAGAAATTGAATAAAGGAAACGGCCACGACTCCAAAGAATGCAACTCTTAATAGTGCAGTTATAAATACAAAGGAAACTGATGATCTAGACCGTCATTATACAACGTTCTAACCATTTCACCTTTCCAGGAAAAGTATCTGGCTCAGCTAAAAGTGGGAACGTAATGTAGCTCTCAAGGTAAAAACAAGATCACATCAGAAGCACATATTTGGTCTCCTCTTGATTAAAAAGCACACATAAAAATTTAATAATAAAACTATTGCCATAAAATATTGTCGTATTTTGGGAAAAAGCAATATTTGTGTTATCTTTCACATCGATTGCTCACTAAAATAAAATTATCCGTGTCATTTTCCCGATATGTGACCTTCCAGACGTTATGTAAAATTAATGTTTTTGTCAAATACGAAATTCAATACCTCACGGGTAATCATTTGGATATCTATGCCAAAGGAAAAGAAATCATTCCTCAGGCAATATACCATGGAAAGAAGAGGAGGATTTCAAAGAGTAATAGAAGTTGTGAAGGTGAGTTTCTCTTTGAGTCTGATATAGACTACATATTGTGAAATGTAGCAAGGACCGGCGATCCTCTTGGTCTGTAAATAACGGTTGAGGCATCACCTTATGGTTTCCTCCCATATTAAGCTGAAACGTCGTGATTTAATTTAAATACCGAGTGCTCAAAGCGGGGTTAATTTCAACTCACTCACAGAGTGAGAGTGGGTACAAACAAACACACTACAAACTTAAAAGTGACGACTCTGTTCCATTTCCAGTTCACACTGCTTGTAAGGAATCGGTCTGACAAAACTAAATGCAGTGGCTGGGTCGATCAACTGTGGATGAACTAAATGTCAGCCTGTGGGATCGTTACATGACTTCTCTATTGTGACCACAGTGCGTGAAATTGTCAGCATGTCAGGCCAACACGTGTTCTCACGTCTACATATGGATAGATTAGCCAAAGAGAATAAATATAATGTACATGGTAGCAACCAATGATGAATGGGCCGAAGTAGATTGGATCTTACTGACTGACTGTGTGGTGAGTCCAAATGACGTTCAGGATTATTGTACTTATACAGCGAGATGCATGCACGTAGATGTGCGTTATAAATTATTATTACCCATATGGGCTCAAATATGCAGTGTAATAACTTTTTGATATTTGCACAGTGTGCAATTAGTGATTCTCGAAGCTGATTGGTCAGTGGAACAAAGATCAATTTTCATTGGACAACGGAACTATTTTTTTCTCATCCCATTCATTCACAAATCCACGCCTTTCCCTTCAGATGTTTTACGTGCTACAATCTCACTGATTCGAGATTTTTAAGACAAGACACATAGTTTCATATCAACAACATGATTTCACATTATCATTTTTTTTCATTTATTTCACATGATTTTCATTTTACAGTAAAAACCAAAACTACGTCCCCGTTCGTAAACAACCATGGCTGGCCATTTGAGACCTGTCAAAGTAAATGACCTCGTTAAAGCGGACGGAGATCTGACTGACATGAAAAGTTATTCGTATAATTCAACCTCTGAACACATTTCATGTCTTTGTTGTCAAAACTGCATATGGTCAGATTGAAGTTCAAAGATTTAGATTGTGATGTTGCCAGGAACTGTTTCTAGGGCGCCAAGATCATCACCACCAAGTCCTGGTTTGCGTCAGTGTTAGAGGGCTTGCCGTGTGATGAAATTTTCGACCACCCGAATCCAAAAACCGGACTTTGTATAGACAGGTTTGCCTTTGTGAACGATGATGACATCGATAACTGCCAATGAAAATGAAAACACAATGAAAAAGACTAAACTTGACAAGTTGACATGAACTTTGTTCACAAATGTATAAAGGTAAGAAAAGCACGAAAAATAAGACTACTCACACTTTCAACGATGGCATGAGAATAAAAACAAATTCATTTTGCAACGACATTTAGACTTTCCGAAAGACATCATAAAGATACACTATTTCGTACAATTTTGTAACGTTGTGTGAAGAAATAAGGACGTGACACTTTTTTATACAATGGATACGTTTTTCGTAACCGCGACGTCTGCAAAGTACGGCGCTGAGCGGTATGCAGGCTGACTGACGTCCGCTGACCGTATGACTATGAGGGTTAATGACACAGGAAAGGTGCAACTAAACATTATTATTTGCAAATTTATCATTTCGGCATGCACATCAGACAGTTCAGGATTCGAACTGTCTACTTTGAAGGAGATCAAGGGTAGCATAGAGTGTTACCTTAGCGACATGATTACCAGCATCTGGTTGCAAAATCGATGCACTTTGCTGAACTCGGAGGTTTTGAAATCAAAACAAAAATAATTAAAAATACAAGGAAAGGAAAACATGTGCATCTGCCACCATTCGTTGTTCACCACGATTACAGCCTATGTAGGAGGTACATGTACGATATGCCACCATTCGTTGTTCACCACGATTACAGCCTATGTAGGGGTACGATCAGCCAGCATTCGTTCTTCACAACGATTACAGCCTATGTAGGAGGTACGATCTGCCACCATTCGTTGTTCACCACGATTACAGCCTATGTAGGGGTACGATCAGCCAGCATTCGTTCTTCACAACGATTACAGCCTATGTAGAAGGTACGATCTGTCACCATTCGTTGTTCACCACGATTACAGCCTATGTAGGAGGTACGATCTGCCACCATTCGTTGTTCACCCCGATTACAGCCTATGTAGGAGGTACGATCTGCCACCATTCGTTGTTCACCACGATTACAGCCTATGTAGGAGGTACGATCTGCCACCATTCCTTGTTCACCATGATTACAACCAATGTAGGGGTACGATCAGCCACCATTCGTTGTTCACCCCGATTACAGCCTATGTAGAAGGTACGATCTGCCACCATTCGTTGTTCACCCCGATTACAGCCTATGTAGAAGGTACAATCTGCCACCATTTGTTGTTCACCCCGATTACAGCCTATGTAGAAGGTACGATCTGCCACCATTCTTTGTTCACCCCGATTACAGCCTATGTAGGAGGTACATGTACGATATGCCACCATTCGTTGTTCACCCCGATTACAGCCTATGTAGGAGGTACGATCTGCCACCATTTGTTATTCACCCCGATTACAGCCTATGTAGAAGGTACGATCTGCCACCATTCGTTGTTCACCCCGATTACAGCCTATGTAGGAGGTACAATCTGCCACCATTCGTTGTTCAGCACGATTACAGCCTATGTAGGAGGTACGATCTGCCACCATTCGTTGTTCACCACGATTACAGCCTATGTAGGAGGTACGATCTGCCACCATTTGTTGTTCACCACGATTACAGCCTATGTAGGAGGTACGATCTGCCACCATTCCTTGTTCACCATGATTACAACCAATGTAGGGGTACGATCTGCCACCATTCGTTGTTCACCCCGATTACAGCCTATGTAGGAGGTACGATCTGCCACCATTCGTTGTTCACCACGATTACAGCCTATGTAGGAGGTACGATCTGCCACCATTTGTTGTTCACCACGATTACAGCCTATGTAGGAGGTACGATCTGCCACCATTCCTTGTTCACCATGATTACAACCAATGTAGGGGTACGATCTGCCACCATTCGTTGTTCACCAAGATTACAGTATTTGATTTTGCACCACCCTGGTAATGGGTATTAGAAAAATGTCATATTTCTACGACCTACGACCTACGACCTACGACCTACGACCTCCGACCTACGACCTCGCATCGGTTAACGAAATTATATCTGATGAAATACCCTATATATGGACTTCTACCATAATCATGTTCCGATGTTTGTTCGGTGGAACACTTGACTTGCCTTAAAATGTGTTTGTGTCACCAATGGAAAAAATACGCGCATTTTCCGCGAACACCTGGTATCATCATTAATTAACACTGATTCATGGACACATGACTATGATATTGTCGGAATCGTACAACGGATTTTTAGGATAACAAAAATACATGTGATCCAATTACCTGACTACCATAGGCTTCTCGAGTTTATGAGAGTGACATTTTATCACAATCAGGTGTCGCTCGTTAGATTTGTCGCGTGGAATTTTATAATCTTTCACAGTGTACGTTACAATCGTTAGCATAAAAAAGGTAGTTAGTTATGTTTGAACAGCAAGATACCTTCAGACGATTTTAAATCTCTGCTCAAATTCGATATATTGGTCCTTGGAACATTGTGTTTTCTTCGTTTTTTCTTCCTTTCTGGAACAATCTAATTTTATACTATCATCATTAGTACCAAATATCTTGAGTTCAGTTCGTAACTGTGTTCATATTACCTGATGAACAATAAAATATATCCTGTTAACGGTTCATGCAAGAGGGGGGCGGTCGGGTAGCCTAGTGGTTAAAGCGTTCGCTCGTCACGCCAAAGACCCGGGTTCGAATCCCGTACAATGTGTGGAGCCAATTTCTGGTGTCCCCCGCCGGGATATTGCTGGAATATTGCTAAAAGTGGCGTAAAACCAAACTCACTCACTGTAGGAGGGGAATAACCCCTGACGGCTATAATAGTTACTTGGAAATGAAAACAATAAAATTACGTTTAGTTTCTATCCCCCACCACGAAGTGAGTGGGGGCACATAGGAACGGAGTTCGTTCGTCCGGTTGTCAAAGGGGACAAATTTACTAAAAAACTCTATGTACATGTAAGTTAGAGAAATTTGTTTTACAGAGTTACGGCCCTAGCTCCGTGCTTCTCAACATAGTGCAAGGTGTGTGCAATGGGGACAGGTTTTCTCAGAAACTCCTGAAGTTATATGAATGAAAGTTTGCATGCTTATCTAAGAGATACTTGTCAAGACTGAGTTTGAAAATTTGTCCCGTCAATTATTGTTTCACAGAGTTATGTGCCCTTGCTCCGTGCTTTTCAACATAGTGCAGTGTGCGCAATGGGGACAGGTTGTCTCAGAAACTACTGAAGTCAGCTTATCTAAGACATACTTATCAAGACTGAGTTATTTTTCCCTAAGAAGGTACATTTTGTGTGTGATAATTTCACATTGAATCATTTTTTTCGGATGACCTAAAGCGGCCCAAGATCCTATCTCTTCCTAGGGCTTTATGGGACTCATTTTTATATTTGATATTCACTACTACATGAACAAAACAAACTTTATCAAAGTCTTAAAAACTGTCACTCGGTTAGGGTACTTCAGAAAGAACTCTACTTCTAATAATAACGTGTCCTCGGAAGAACGTTTGAACTTTTGGAGATAACAAATATTGGGAGTACCAAAGAAATATTGTTTCTCATCACCGACTGACCCTAAATGTCGGCGAAATAAACTATTTTTACGTGCAAAATTCGGTTGGGGTTCAGTAATGTAAAAATGTTTTCCATTCGGAGACCTCGGGCAATAGAAATGAAATCCAATTTATTGTTTTCCCAGAGGCTATCATTAGAGTCAGTGGCCAGAGTGGATTCTGCGAAGGCGATGGGGTGAAGTGAGGTAAAAAGAGGTTTAAAGCCGCGTCCAAGATTATTGCACTTGCGACAGACAAGGTAAAAACAAGTACCATCTTTTAACGTCTTAGGTATGACGAGGTCGGGGATCGAACCCCGGACCTTCCGCTTTCTACTAGAGTTCGTAGGCCATGAACTCTTGAATTGACCTTGCTGGTTTTGTGTCCTCGTACCCTGAGAGTTTGGAGGCTCCCACATCAAAACAAAGCATACACTTGAAGATTCACGCTTCACACTGCTCATTACTGTGTACTGTGAAATTAAGACCCACATGACTCTTGAGACGTCCTGTGCACGTCGTGTTGTGAGATACTCATTGATTGTATGCTTGTCATATCGCCTATGATGCCTGCATGAAAGACACCACCATCGATGAACACATTCTTGTTTGTTTTATTTTTGGGGTTTGGTTTGTTGTTTAACGCCGCACTCAGCAATATTCCAGCTATATGACGGCGGTCTGTAAATAATCGAGTTTGGACCAGATAATCCATTGATTGACATCATGAGCATCGGTCCACGCATTTGGGATACGATGACATGCATCAACCAAGTCAGCAAGCCTGACCACCCGATCCCGTTAGCCGCCTGTTACGACAAGCATAGTCACCTTTTACAGCAAGCATGTGTTGCTGAAGATCTATTCTACCCCGGAATCTTCATGTGGCTGAGGTATTGCCGCAGCGACGTTACATTTTAACGCACAAAATATAACTAATTTCCCTGGTGTCAGAGATACGAAGGTGAATATCCCAAAGGCATTGATATTTCTAATGTGACTCTTTCTTCTCATTTGCTATCTCAAGATCCAGAGGAATTGTTCCATCATTAACGCCCCGCGTGTGTTCATTTTAGTATGCATGTCGCTAGAAAAGGAATTATTACTTGAAACGTACACTAATAGAACTGTCACAGAGGTCTGTAGCCTAGGGTGCCCCATCATGTATTACATATCCCGTAACAACAGGCATTATCCTGACACTGTGTGTAATTACACCTGGAGACATATCGTGTGAAATCCATATCCAACACATATTGTAACAGTTATACTCTTTTTTCAAAGCCTTACAGAATAATGTTTGTTTGTTTGTTTGTTTGTTGTTTAACGCCACTCTCAGCAATATTCCAGCTATATGACGGCGGTCTGTAAATAATCGAGTCTGGACCAGACAACCCAGTAATTGACATCATGAGCATCGATCCACGCAATTGAGATACGATGACATGCATCAACCAAGTCAGCGAGCCTGTCCACCCGATCCCGTTAGCCGCTTCATACGACAAGCATTACCGCATTTTACGGTAAGCTTCAGATTTATGATACTGTCTGTTGTTTCGTCTTTCAACTTTAATAGGATAGGTGCAACGCAGAAGATGTATCCATTATCTAAGAAAATACCATACTCCTGAAAGAATTAGCAGCCAGACCAATGAGAGTGATATAATTATTGTGATTATGAAGTGCAGTTATTTTGGGGCTTGACGCACACCGCAGAGATACATGAGGTTAATAACACTACCTATTACATTACAGCCCGTTTGCCCACGATGAATTTCTCCATTTTTAAGAACATTAAAATATCGGGTCAAAACTAATATTGAAGATAAATGAATACCCGGTTTCCTTGAATTCATTATTGTTCAACAACAGACAATGAAGTTGTTTTCAAATGAAGCAAAACGTGCATTTTTGTGGTGGTCCTACTGGGAGGAAACATTGACGCACAAACCTCTGTGCGATTAGTCTTTATGTCATCTTTCACAGTCCGCAGTTTACCATGATTCAATGGCGAAGTGGAAGCAAATTATGCTCTGTGAGCGTCATGACATCTTTATGTATGGGGTACCATGATGTCAATTACAAGACCCATACTTATTTACCTGCTTTGATCAATTTGAGCGTTTTCTCTACCTTAAACATCGTAGCGAATTTGTGTAGTTTGAGAACAGACACTATCTATCGCCTCTAAAGCAGACGCCTTGCCTTCTTTCGAATTCGTTCCAAGATGCGATCATTGAACCCGTCCGAACCCTCAATTAATCTAACAGCCTCATGAAACGAATGCATTCTGACGGTTAAATACATTCTAACGCAAAGCACAGTGGCCTTTCGTTTCCATTTTCGCATTGATTTCGGCCATATTTATGCACACGGTCATTTCTTGGTACCCTCATAACAATCTGTTTCTGTCTTGTGCACCTCTCGAAGGCAGTATATTACATCAGTCCATATACTATATACGTTACTGATTAATCAAACACACGGAAACATTATATTACTATAGATTAAGCATAAAACGTTCCTTTTCTTGATTTTCAAATTAGTAAGCAGTGAGCTGTTGCGAATGTTCTGTGGGTCACAGTTTTGACCGTCTACCAGAGAAAAACCAAAGCGAAAGTCAAATTTGCTGCTTTTCTCATGCCAGACATAGGGCAACCTTACTTAATTTATGCAAGTGGGACGAGTGGCCCAGTCGCTATTCGAGTTGCGTCTCTTAGCCAATGCTTAATGGTTGGTTTGTTTGTGTTTAACGCCGCACTCAGCTAAATGACGGCGGTCTGTAAATAATCGAGTCTGGACCAGACAATCCAGTGATTAATATCATGAGCATTGATCCACGATCACTGGTTGTTTCTAAAATGTCAGTTTAAAGAATAATAATAACGCGACAAAACCCTTTCCATATCCAACAGATAAAGTACGATTCCGACTACATCATGAGCATGTGTTTCTAAATCACTATCAAATAGTTATGATCTAAGGTGTTCGCGAAAAGGTAAGCTTATCCTGGCCATCAACGGCACCCGTCAAAAACACAAGCAAAGGCAAGTCAATTGTTCACCTGAAAAAGCACGGGAACATATGGAACATATGCAACACAAGTGTTGATAAAATGCAGCACTTTCATAGTTCCGATAGTTTGCTCGCAGACACACACTCTCAGACTCCGAGTCGGCCAGTCCTTGTTTCATCTCCTTAGTGCCGAACGGTAGGCATGGCAACAAGAATTACCTCTCCGGGGACTTGATCACAGGGGTAGTCTGGCAAGGAATTGGGATTCTGAAAGCTTGTTTATATGTTTGTTTTGTTTGTTTGTTTGTTTAATGCCGCGCTCGGTAATATCCCAGCTATCGTCTCAGACAGGTACCATGAATAGGGTTGGGTTAGTTGGGTGACGCCGCTTTGATTAACAATATTAACCTTATTGTAATGTCCTGGGGACCATTTTCTAACATGGAATCCCGACCAGGTATAATATAGGAGCGAATCCTCGATCCTTATAAACCATAGACTAAAATACACACACGCACGCATACACGCACACACATACATAGACAGCGAACAGCTTGAATACAATACGGTTCTTTTCCGGAACGAATTGGACCCGTGAAGATTCCGGGGTAGAATAGGTCTTCAGCAACCTATGCTTGCCGTAAAAGGTGACTATGCTTGTCGTAAAAGGCGACTAACGGGATCGGGTGGTCAGGCACGCTGACTTGGTTGATGCACGTCATCAATCCCAATTGCGTGGATTGATGTTCATGATATCAATCACTGGATTGTCTGGTCCAGACTCGATTATTTACAGACCGCAGTCATATAGCTGGAATATTGCTGAGTGCAGCGTTAAACAACAAACCAACCAAACCAACGGAACGAATTGGCGAAAGCCGACAAAAATAATATTTTTGCGAAAGAATAATCACTTTTACGCCCTGTGGAATCTATTTCGGCCACATAATGGAGACTTGTTATCATCTGGCGTTGACGTTTTGAATCTACATGTAGGTGACCTCATAATAAACGGATCTTGACATTTATCTAAACAACAACGTATCGGATTTTGTACTTATATAAATTGCGTATGCTGATATATGATTTTCAAGCCATGGCCATAAAAGTAACATTAACATGAACCAGTTACAGATATCTGTATCATGGTCAGTCTTCTTTTACTGAGGAAACTAAACACTGTTTTCGCTGTTCCAGACACGACATAATGAAAGCCACATCATGCTGTTTAAAACGTTGCAGCAATTCCAAAGTTTGTAGTCATATTAGGGCCACAGTTTACAATTGGTCCGAAGAAACCTATGCTTGTCGTACAATGGGTCGGGTGGTCAGGTTCGGTGGCCTTGTTAATTGCATGTATATCATTTTACCCCGACGAATTCGATCGTTATATATAATCATTATGTCATTGGTTTCAATGGTCTTGTAAAGACTCCATTATATACTGTACTTGGGCGTTTTGTTTGCAAAGGGAAACACCATGCCTTTTATAAGCAGAGTGAAATACGCGCATGACGGCAAAGTTACATGTATATCGAGTTAGTGAGTTGGCGTTAACGCCACTTTTAACGGTATTTCAGTTATGTCATGGATTAGTATGTGTGTGTGGACCTTATGGTTAAAATCATTGACTTTTTAAGCCCGGGTTCGAATCCCTACATGGGTACAATGTTTGAAGACCATTTCTGTTAACCCCTGCTGTGATATTGCTGTAATATTGCTAAATATTAACGGTGTAAAAAGAATACTCAGTCATTCACAAGTGTCGGGAAGGCAGAGGTGACCCACGTCGTCGACACTTACATCTTGGTAAATAAATCCAAATGGACATATTCTGATCGACTCCCAGGGAGGAACATGTGGGATGTGACCCCGGAACCAACGGACACTCCCGTGCATAGCACGGTTATCTGCCAACATAGCCAGTTCGCTGCGGGTTCTATACCGTTACTGAAACTTTCATTTTACTTCAATACTTTATTAACATTGATATACAAGCCTTTTCGATGCTAAAAGTCCATACATAGAGATTGCATAAATGCAGTAAACTACGTTTACAACAAACTCAACGGGACCACTCATTGTAATTCGTTATAACCGTAGTTCGTTATAAGCATATGTACAACGTCTATACAGCAAATGGACGGGACCAAGATACAGTACGTTATATCCGTCAGTTCGTTATAAGCGTGATCGTTATAAACATAGTTTACTTTATTTATTTTGTATGTCCATTTGTGCCCATTGATGTCCTTGAAAAGGAGCAGAACCTAAATACGTTGGTTTGTTAAGTTTTTTTTCAGATATTATATAAAATAACATCAAAGCCGATTCGATTAAGTATCTAATCAAATTCTACTCGTCAGCACAGCACCTGTGACACAGGGCTGAGGGAAATATCACCTTGCGGCAAATAATAGAGCCAATGCCTCCCATTTTATAGTACTGTCCTTTGGAGTCTGCAATGTATGCCTTCTCCTAGGGGACTTTTATCTTTAAAGAATGCTTGGCAGTAAATTGTCTGTGCAAAGCTTCCAGTCTTGTCTGATGATGAGTTGACCATTGATTGGAGTGTCTCTAATTCATCATCGTGGTTGACCGCCTATAGCAATGTTCAACGGCGGGTTAATATTCCCAATTGAAACACCTGTCCTCAAGGTTATTACTGGACATGAGCATTACCATTAATCTTTCCCGACCAAACAGATTCTTTCGACGAATTAATACGGGACTGCGATCACTACGAGAAATGGGCTGCGGAAACATCGATGTGTTCAGGCTAAGTGTATTGGGACAATATATTCTGGTCTTGATACCGCGGATGGCACTGTGGACATACAAGTGACGTCAAACCACCAACGTTGTAGTAAAGTAGATTACCTCCCCTGATGCATGATAGTAAGATCAAAAGGAGCATTTGGCAAGAAAGAAATAATTATAATGTATTGCTGGTTAAGGCAATACTCATTTGACCAAAAACATCAAACTGAAGACGTGCGTGTCTTTTGTGGCATTTCTTGTTTGATATTGATATCTACGTATGTTCCACAACTGACCAAAGATTGAAATTAAAACCAAACACCTTTTGTAAATGAACAATGTAGGAATTTTGCAGTAAGGCAAATATTTTTGGGAAATGAACTTATTTGATGGCATTTCTTATTTGATCTTATTTGATCATGATATTGATATCTACCTTTTATGTTCGACAACTGACCAAAGATTGTAATACCAGTTTTTGTTAATGAACAATATAGAAATCCTGCCGTTGGTGAAATATTTTTTTGAAATGAACTTATTTGATAATAAAATTGCAGTTAATGATTCACAACGTGCGAGTCAAGTTTCTCTCTGATCACATATACAAACTTTCACTTCCTAATCTTGGATGGGGATGGTGGGGTGATGGGTGCACGGGTGGCCCATTCGGCTGAGGCGCCGCGATTCGCTGTGCAGAGTTGCGTCCCTTGGGCAAGCCAGAAACCTATGATTGTCGGTTCGAATCCCAATTCACCTCGATTATGTTTCTAGGTTTGTCAGCACCATACCCGTGCTCGTGGAATTCACCAAAGTAGTAAACGTCTGAGACATACATTAATTTCGGGCTTTCTCCCACATTAAGCTGTATCGCCGTGATACAACTGGATTGCTGTTAAAAGCGCCGTTAAACCCAACTCACTCATTCACTCATCTTGGATGTAGCTGACTACGGCAACGTGACTCCAGGTCGACATCGCAATTTGCAAAACGGAAACGTATGATGAAATTCTTAAAATGCTTGTGAGATGAAAGCTCGTACTCACCCTGATTATGATCCTTGATCTAATGCACAAATGATATTTAGTTGGTAATTACATAGTACTTAGCATGTGTCATTGATTAAATGATATGAGACAAGATTGAAAATGTACATATTACCAATATTGGTTTATCAACTTCGCAGAAACTGGATGCGTCGCTTCGCCACGATACAGCAAATATATGCATAAGTAACACGCAGCTGGCATTCAGACGCTGGTCCAACAGCCTGTACTATTCGTGAGTGAGCGAATATGGTTTTTCACCGAATTTAGCAATATTACAGCAATATAACGCCGGGGACATCAGCAATGGGCTTCACACATTGTACCCATATGGGGAAACCTATATTAATTGCTTTTCAAAACAATGTTGATAATAATGTGCCAACTATGTTTCCTTCAGCAACCTATGCTTTCTGTAAAAGGCGACTATGCTTGTCGTATCAAACAAACAAAACATATGTTTCAGTTCAGTTTATTTGGTTGGTTTGTTGTTTAACGCCGCACTCAAAAATATTCTAGCTATATGACGGCGGTCTGTAAATAATCGAGTCTGGACCAGACAATCCAGTGATTAATATCATGAGCATCAATCAACCAAGTCAGCTAGCCTGACCACCCGATCCCGTTTGTCGCCTCTTACGACAAGCATAGTCGCCTTTTACGGCAAGTATGGGTTGCTGAAGACCTATTCCACACCGGATCAAGTACAATTTAGAGATATTGGATTTCCAGTACAATTTAGAGATATTGGATTTCCTAATGAATTTATGAATTAAACTCCATCAGACGATAGGCCCTGCAGAGAGCCCTACATAATGTTGTGAAACATTTGAATCTTTCTTAGCCCTATCCCATACATTCAGCATTGAGGGTAATAATAAAGAAACGTCATCCCAAGTAAAATTGCGTGAAAAGTTGTCATTTAAATATTTGGGTAATTTTTGTCAAAGTTTCTAAAATTTAACATTACCATGTCCGGAAAAATGAAATTTGAGGATAAAAAAACAAAGCAGATGACAATAAAACCGATCGCCCAATCGCATCATGGCAACGGCCATGGTAACCCGATGCACGCGAGTTCCGTGCAAATTGAAATGCACATGTGTTGCCCCATTTCTTGCACTAAAAAATCTACCAAGATCGGATAACATTCATTCCTTATTGAATTGCTATCACATGCCAAGATTGACAAGAAATCAGCGACACCAAGCCCTTGGACGATTGCAAGCTTGACAAACCGCCCGGCAAGTAGCCAATGCATTTCAAGTCCACGTAAGGACCATATACAGGCTCCAGCAACGGTAAAAGACCACCAACACTACAGATGACCAACCACGCAGTGGAAGACCGAGGGTCACCGCCCGACGTCAGGATCGTCAGATTGTGCGACAGCATCTTCAAGATCGCTTTGTTACTGCTTTCGGAAGTTGCTCGACAGACCATGGGGACACACCAGCGGCACATTAGTGCTGACACCGTGCGTCGACGATTGACGAGCAGACACCTCCACTGTCACAAGCCACACCGACGACCCATTCTGACACCACGTCATCGCCGGGACCGTCTTCAGTGGGCAACACAGCATCAGCATTGGCGCCACTAGTGGAGAAGAGTCCTCTTCTCAGACGAGAGCCGTTACTGTATCTCAACAGCAGATGGCAGAGAGAGAGAGAGAGTCTGGCGACGCCGTGGAAAACGTTATTCGTATACTTGACTGTGTTTTTTGAGAGAGACTCGTGGGGTGGTCCGAGCATCATGGCGTGGGGTGGAATTGGTCTTGCACAGAGGGTCGGCCCTGTGGTCTTCCAGAACATCGGTCCTTGGAGAGGCAATGGTGTCACAGCAGCTCGGTACATTGATCAAGTCTTGAGACCATACGCCATACCTCATTTGGCACGACGCCGCAACCACGAGCTTCAGCATGATAACGCCCGTGCCCACAATGCGAGAGCAACAAGAGACTTCCTCCAGCGGAATGGCATCAGAACCATGCAGTGGCCTGCCCTCAGTCCCGATTTAAATCCCATTGAGCACCTGTGGGACGAGGTTCAAAGACGGCTGAATGACGTCCGACCAAGGCCGACAACTGCAGCTGAACTGCGTCAGGCTTTCCTCAGAGTGTGGGCGCAAGTGCCTATGGCCTTCATCAACCGCCTCATCCATTCCATGTATCGACGTTGCACGGCAGTCATCAATGCACATGACGGACACACGAGATACTGACATGTGATGCCATTTTCTCAGAGACTAGCGTTGTGTTTCACTTTAAGAACACTTGAAACTTTAATTTCAACCTTGTTCATCAGTTTTGCCAAGTTTCATCTTTTTAATATGTCTCAAAGTATGTTTTTAGTGTTTGGACAAATAAGGTTTCTCATATATCTATCCATGGTGACGTTTATTTTGCGGTTCAGTATATAAACTATGACCCCTTGTTTTTCTTTGTTCTGTTTCTCAAAAATGGGGTTTCAACCTTTTACCCCCAGGTGTTTTTTGTCTGATAACCATATGACGACAGCGTCAGACAACAAACACGGCGCCCGTAAAACACTCTCTTCGACTATAAACAACGAAATGCGTATGAGAGGAACGTTTTTGATTTGTGAACAATCTTATTAAAATCAGATGTAAGTTCTCGCTACAGATAAACAAAAATCGGATGACATCCCATTACGGGTCCCATGAGATCGACCTTTCTACCGACCAATCAGAACGTCGCTTTATATCAGATCAGGAAAGTGACAGTCGGAATGTGTTTACAATCATACAACCTCGAAAAGGTTAACACAGGTTATTCGAACGACATTTGTAGGCTGTACGAATGATTCCGTCAAAATCATCGTCTGTCTCTCGCTTCAATAGGAAAAATATGTGCAACGGAAGAAACTTTCGATAGCCGGTGGGAAGAACAGAAGTGCAATCTATAAGACATTGCATCGTGTTCTTCAGTCGCGAACTTTGTCAAAATATTTTAAATACGTAGTCTGCCAGTTTAAAACATGACCCGTAAAGCTCGAGAAAGCTGCTTTCAGATTGGCTCATGTCGACTTCTTGTTAGGCATTTCATTATTCGGTCAATGTTCGCGAAAGTTCGTTCAGGCGTGATTTATAAGTTTGTTTGTTTGTTTGTTTGTTCGTTGTTTAACACCGCACTCAGCAATATTCCAGCTATCATGCGGTCTGTATAAAATCGAGTCTGAGTGCGGCGTCAAACAACAAAACAACCAACATTTTCATGTGCGTCAAGACTGATGCTTATACGATTGCCATCACTTGTATACGATACAATGGGTTCAGTTCTCAGGTGCATGTGCTGCCATTAATGCATCGTCTGTGATCATCGCGTAGGATGTCCTCGCCTCGTTACACGCTGAAACTTGACTATCGTGATCGCCTCGTCCTACACAACGTCCGGTTCACCTTTTCAGGTAATCACGATCTGGACTAGCTTCAAATTATTTTTGTTCGAAACGCAATGACATAATGTCCTTTGGCGAACATTTGATCAATGACAGGTATCATTACAGAAGTGTACGACTATGTTTTATATATGAAAAATCGTTAATGGCACCATTAGAAAGATCAAATTTGTTGTTGAGATCACGGTCACCGCGCACTCACTCGTCATTATCACTGATTGTATCTTAAATGTCAGTAATGCCATAAAGTACTCTGACTATACTTTGATCAATGATAAGATACACAGCAGGTTTGTTACTGACTCTCTCGTCGCTATATCACTGGTTGCATCTATAAAGCTAGTATAAAGAATTGCGAATTTCAGTGTTGTCCGGAATAAATTTCCCCGATTAAATTATGATTCTGATGTGAAATGGGGTTTGACGTCGCGTCCAAAGATCGGGGTTTTCGCGAAGCATAAATGTGCGTCCAGTACACACAAATGTGGAGAATGGGCTGTTTTCAGTCGCCAGTCTGCGGCAAAACATCGACAGTGAATAGGCCTTGTAAACTGGTTGGTCTGAGAACGTTTTCGGCGGGGAATTTACTATTAGCCTTGAATCAAGCGCGTTGCAGTTTCGTTCGCATCTTGTGAGAGCGCTTCAGAGTGCTGTACATCGTAGTCAAGTCAAAACAACAGAGGGGGGGCTAAGGTGGCCCAGTCGTCTAAGGCGCCGCGATTCGCTGTACAGAGTTGCGTCCCATGAGCACGCCAGAAACCTATGACTGTTGGTTCGAATCCCGGTTCACCCCGATTTTGTTTCTAGATTTGTCAGCATCATACCCGTGCACGTGGGTTTCACCGAAGTGGTAAACGTCCGAGACCTGCATCACTTCGGGCTTTCCTCCCAAATTAAGTTGGCACGCCTTGATATAACAGGAATATTGTTTAAAGCGGCGTTAAACCCAAATCACTCACTCACTCACAACAGAAATACTTGACAGTTATATCAAACAGTTACTTACTGTGTATCTCATGGCTACGCGGGATCTTGCCTCTGATTTGTTTGCAGATTTCATGCATGTTCATATTGTAAATAGGGTCAAATGTGACAGTTATTACAAACGACCGCAAAATATCATGGAATGTTATAAATGCATAGAAACAGTTATAGAAAAAAATTGATTGACAAGATTCATGAAAGTTACTACATATGCATAATAACATGTGATTTAAGTGTTGAGAAGAAACTAGCCGTGTATGTGAAATATATTGATAGTGGAAAAGCATGTGTTTCAGTTTTAGGAAATGAACACATTACTGATTTGTACTGCTGCTTGAATTGATTAAGCCCTGATTGAATGTCTTACAGGGAAAGGGATCTGTGACAACAACAACATCCACATTGTCAAACTGTTTGGACTTGGAATAGATGGAGCAGCTATCACGACAGGCAGGCAAAACGGTGCCAAGTTTGAGCAGCGAAATGGACACCCCAGTCACCTCAACAAGTACATTGTACATTGTCTTGCACATCGGTTGAATTTGGCAGTTTCCCAGGCAGCTAAAAGTATTGAGTATTGCAGACAGTATCACGACAAAAATTGGTTCTCTCTATGACTCTTCAGTAAGATATGACAAGCTGAGAGAACTTCAGGGACTTCTACATGGAAAATCCACACCAATGACTGAGCCAACTTCTGTGTGATGGTTGCCAGTTGAATCATGTGGTAAAAAGGTGTTCGCAAGCTTTGATGCAATAGTGATGTTACTTGAGGGAGATAAAAATGCAAAGGCAGTTGGATAGAGCAAGTTTATAGGAGCCAGTCTGGTTTTCCTGCTCACTGTCCTACTGATTGGTGTTCTGAGTGTCATTGGAATGTTGAGTCTTACATTTCAGAAGGGTTCAGTCAACCTCTCCTACATAAGGCAGTCTGTTGACTCAACTAAGGATGCACTGAGTGGAATGACCCAGAGATCGCCTGAAGTTGATGAAGCACTAAATAGTCTTGGTAATGTTCTAACCCCAGGGACTGTTCAAACAAGGTACTGTGGTGTTGATAATAACCGACAATCAGCCACTTCGTGACAGATTGAATACAGTCAGGCAGACATATATCATCAGTCTACTTCATAAGCTCAATGACAGATTCCCAGAAGATGATCTTAACTTTCTGGATTGTTTCAACCCTACCCTGAATCCTAGAAGCTATTCCTGATAATTTTGGTCAGCAATGTGATTGTGGCTCAGATGCACTGAATATTTTGTGTGAATACTACAATGATGTGCTAGACACAATCAGAACAGTGGCTCACCTTTTGCATTTTAAACATTGTGCTAGATCCTACAAAAATATCCTGAGTTTTGACAGTTTTGTCAAAGATTTAATCAATGATTTCTGTGATCATTACCCAGATTTTGTGTTACTTGCCAAGTTTGCTTTGGGTATCCCAGTGTCATCAGCCCCCTGCGAAAGCGGCTTATCCAAGAAAAAGACTGAATCCTCTAATTCTAAAAATATATATATCAACCATAAGGCAGTGACACTACTTAAACTAAAGATAAACAATAAACAGAGTGTTTAGTCTTTTGGATTTTTAAATGTTACGCTATTTTCTGTTTGAATTCACAAATAGAAGTGTGTGAAAATTTCATTCATACCAATTACTGCCAATTCAAACATACGTCAGCCAGAGAATCATTTTTATTGTACACACAAATCAGTTCTGGATTATTTCTGCAGTCTCAAATATTGTTTTTGGTAACTGTAGTTTTGGGGTAAGAATGGTGGTTAAACAACGATGATGTCATTCATATGCATAAGGTATTTAATACAAAAGCAAAAGGAAAACAGGATCTGAAACAGTAAGTTATGAATACCTCTGCTGACCTTGCCATATATGGATTGGATATAGATGAACGACTTAGTTTTGAATTAATGCTGTTTTTAATCATATTCCTTTTACACTTAACCGTTTTAAAACATGAATGTGACTTGATTCAGATTACGTGTAAATGGTTTTACACATATAAATACTTAAGTTAGCTCTTGACGTAATGGTCCTCAATCAATCTGTCTGTTGTAGCTTATACATTTTGTCATCTTCTCTGAAGTAAGTGTCAGGTCACAGAAAAGAAATATCAATATCAAATACATGTAGGCAGTTAGACATATCAATCAAGCACCTGATTGTTTCTTTTGGTATGAACTACATTAAGTACTCAGGTTGTTCAAGCTTCCATAAAAAGACCCATTTTGGGAACATTTAAAATCTTTTTATACCATTTATGCTTTTAATTAATGTGAACTATACTTATTTTCAGGCATCTAGGATTGTGCATACGAAGAAAATGGGACGTTTTTAGGTTGAGACATACTTGCAAAGAAGGAGGCAAATAAAAAACGTGAGCAGAGTGTAGATATATTGGGCAGTAACTTGTGTATACACAAATATGGATTTTCATGGGCCATGACCAAATTGAATGTTGCTTGTGCACAGTTGAATCCCTTATTAGCAATACATATATGGATAACTGAAATTCATGCCTCGACCTGATTACGATCCTTGGCAACATAATTATCCACATGGGTTTCATTCAGATGAGGCTGAATGACTGTCTTGTCGATATGATAATCACCACACTTCCTATAGCAAGATCAGTATTGTGAAAAACTGGAAATTGCAGGGTCTAATTAACACAGGCACAGGCAAAGGCACAGGCAAAGGCACAGTCACTGTGTTAATGCAGTGTGGGTTGTATTTGTGTAAGTAGGAAATAGGTATCTTTATTCCATGAGGTGTGGCTTTTTTGTCATACAGCACCTGGTATAAGATATGAATTATCTGCATCCAGTTCAAACAACCTGTTTGTGAAAGATTTGCCCCAGAATTAAATTGTTAAAATATAAATTGGAAAATCCAAAATAGGATATACAGAAATGACAGTAAGTTGAAAACTTGACCTTAGTCCATTTAGTACCATACTTTAATAACAACCATGACACTGATTTTGTCCATAGATGTCCCCCTGCAAATTCAAGGTTGGCATGAATGTGGATGTGTTGGATGATGATGGCTTTTGGTATGTAATTGTTGTTAGCATTGTTAGCATCATTTTTCAGACAAGCTTGATTTACTAATATTAAGGGTTTAAGATTATATTCAGATTGGAACGATTTGCTTAGAAACCGATGAATCAAGATATTCCTTTTGTATCAATATTTATTATAATATATTAATTAATTGTTTTAAGCCGACATTATATGTGATGGTATACAGAATATATCTTTTATACAGATTACAGAATATATATCTTCCTGTGCATTTTGATGTTCACAACTTTTTACTATTACATACTGCAACCAGTAGTGCCATGGTAGTCACGATGAACATGTATTGTTTGCCCTCTTCATACAAGTTATGCGTGTACCATTATGTAATTTAATGAACATGTTGATTTGATGAATCTTCAGTAGATACATGTACTATGTCTTTTACTTATGCTTCTTTGCCCTTGTTTTGTTTGTTTGGTGTTTTTTATAACGCTGCACTCAGCAATATTCCAGCTATATGACAGCGGTCTGTAAATAATCGAGTCTGGACCAGTCAATACAGTGATTGACATCATGAGCATCGATCCACGCAATTGGGATACGATGACATGCATCAACAAATTCAGCGAGCCTGACCACCCGATCCCGTTAGTAGCCTCTTACGACAAGCCGTGTCGCCTTTTACGGCAAGCATGGGTTGCTGAAGACCTATTCTACCCCGGATCTTCGCGGCCCTTTGCCCTTGTATGATCATTCAGATCTAATTTGATATTTGACACAAATTCATATGAGCTACTGGCTCGTTGCTCTATGTTTATTATCTTGACATTGGCTAAGGTTCAAATTGGTACTGATAAAAAAATTGTTGACTTCCGGATATATTTATTAGTCTGATCATGTGTTGGTCCTGTCTTAAATACTAATTTTGAAAACCAATCGGCTTTTTTCATTTCCTTTATTTAACGGTATGTCAATATACATTGAATACATCACGTTCATACTGCAGCAAAGAGCTGAACTTAGCGCAGATTAGCACATAGCCTCTCTGAGCTATATGTAAGAAGATCCCATACTTGTAAAATAATAGAGGGAAATTCAGTTAGGTTTGTCAAATCAACCCATGATCTCACGAGTCTGAACTGCTTCAGTTCAGGCTTAGTATAAGGACCATCGGTAAGTGGCATGTACTCTGTTAATGATAATGCACAGTGATGTTTATTTGTGTTGTTGTATTCATCTCGTGTAGGGTAGCATCCGAATAGTTTTTTTCTATTGTTGCACATTTCTTGTCCCAATATATAATTCTGTTTTGAAGATCTGATTGCATTTTTAGTGCTTTTCTTCCAGAGGCCGTAAATATTATTTTGGCATTTTATGTCATCAGAAGATCAATGATCAGTCACAAAACAGTTTCCGAAAAAAGTGTTTATACTGAACATGACAGATCATGGAGCTTGGTTACCTCTCAACTTCATGTTTGCATATGTTTTAGCAAATCCTGCCACATCAAATGTGACTTGTTTAGGTCTAGGTCATCGAAAAACCGATAGGAAAACTGCGTAGTCAATGCTTATATGCCTGAACAAATATGTTGAAGGCTGCTGTTTCAAATGACATGGTCAGTTACCTCCAGATTCAAACATTAGTTCCCTGAGAACAGTTGGAAAAACGCTAGTCAGAAATGAAACCCGAAGACATGAAAGTTGTGGAACCAAGGCGAGCGGGGAAAAAAGGCGAGCGAGTCTGCACGTTTGCTGTTTATTCCTTCTCGGCCTTAATTCTCAAAGAGTTGTTTGGAAAATGAATATGCATGAATTTCGCTAAATATCCTGTGCATGACGATAAACGTGAGCGAAAAGGGAATTCCCTCAAGTGTAATATTGGGATTCCCAGACATTCCGTAGTAATAAAAGTAGTCCGCTTCGGTGGGCGTGGTATAATTTTTGACATTCATTGGGAAATGAATGCGAAAACACGTGACCAATTCAGCTAATCAGAATGCAGGAATCTCAATGAACACTACGAAAATCTAATTATATGAGGTTAATAATGTATTTACTGACTGAAAATGTAAGAGAATATACAATGCCTAAGTGATTCAGTCATTATTCATATGCCTGATTATAGACAATTACTGTAACACATATAAGTATAATCTGCTATAAATGCATCTACATGAAATGATATCATGTCTGTGCTTCAGTGTGGGGCAGGTCCTAAGATCTGGGGACCGCCTCCGTGGTCTAGTGGTAGAGCGTCCGCCCGGAGAGCGGAAGGTCCGGGGTTCGATCCCCGGCCGCGTCATACCAAAAGACGTTAAAAGATGGTACTTGTTGTTACCCTGTCTGGCGCTCGGCATTAAGGGGCTAAAACAAGGACTGGTCGGCTCTGAGTCAGTATACTGTCTCTGAGTGGGGTATTCATGTTAAACTGCGGCATGGTATCTCAGTGAGCTAGCACTATAAATCAGCATCAGTCCGGACTAGTACAAGCAGCCACACAAACACACACGCGCGCATGCACGTCGCTATATAAGTGCAATAATCTTGGACGCGACGTTAAACTTCACCTCACCTCACCTCACCTCACCTCACCTCACCTCACCTCACCTCACCTAAGCCCTGGAAACTCTCAGGTGTCAAGCTGCGGAACACGGCCACCCATCCATCACTGTGACCAACGTTGCTTAACTTCGCCTGATTTGTGACCTGTGTGCAATCCCAACTTATAACAGCTGACTTGTAAGGTATATTACAATGTATGCACGTGACCATATTTCATCATGATACCTACGTCCCTTGGGAGCGCCAGAAACCTATTATCGTGGGTTCGAATCCCGGTTCATACCTATTATGATTCTGGGGATACCGGCTTAACAGCCGTGCTCGTTTCACCAAAGTAGTAAACGTATGAGACCGACATCATTTTAGGCTCGACCCCGACATTGAGCTGACAAGCTGTGATATAACTAGAATAATGTTCAAAGCTTCGTTAAACCCAACTCACTCACTCACTCATCGCGGGACACTAAGAGCGTTGATCGTTGCTCTTGTTGTCAACCAATAGTTTGCCAAATCCAGACACGATTATTTCCAGCCCGACTTGATACAGCTGGGCTATTGCAGAAAAGGTCCCTAGCACTTCATGTTTGTCGTATGTCAAACTAAAGAAGGAATAGGGTGGTCACGTGACCTGGTTGACTACGGGTCGTCCCCGATAGCGTGGATCTTGGCTCAATTCGTTTTACCTTCATCATTATTCATTATGTACATGCCGCTGTGCTATAGATTGTTTGTTTCTTTGTTTCTTTGTTTCTTTGTTTCTTTGTTTGTTTCGTTGTTTCTTTGTTTCTTTGTCTCTTTGTATCCTCACTTCATCTGCTCAGAAACTGACAAAACTCAACTGGCACAGAACTGGAATGGCTATCTGAATAGGTGTCACAGCACATGCACGAGTCAGCTAACGTATTCAATCAAATTGGTGCCACATATTTGTGACAGTGGAATAGATTCAATAGATCACAGAGGAGCCATGAAACGACCTGGGACTTGCTACGTCATTACGCGTAACTTAATAATGTATATCTAGCAGCAGTAATAGACTTGAGACATCAAGTTAGTGCAGAGGCCTTGAGTAACGGGCATCACAACGTTTAGTCATGAACATCAGTTCGGTAAACAAACAGTTCAGGGTCGTGCCAGTACAGTAATGTTACGGTGTCCTAAATACAGTATAGGTGAAAGGTAATTCGATGGCAGATGATGGGATGATGATGGGGGAGGGGATGAGTGACGGTGGGTAAAGGTAAATATATCCATTATTGAAGAATGTATTGATGAGTGAGTGAGTAAGTTGGGTTTAACGTCGCTTTTAACAGTATTCCGTTTATATCGCGGCGTGTCAGCTTAATGTAGGAGGAAAGTGATGCAGGTCTCAGACGTTTACCACGACCCAGAAGCACGGGTATGGTGCTGACAAACCTTCAAACATGATTGGGGCAAACCGGGATTCGAACCCACAATCATAGATTTCTGGCGTACCCGAGGGACGCAACTCTGCACAACGAATCGCGGCGCCTTAGACGACTGGGCCACCCGTGCCCCCTGTTGATAAATGAGAATAGATTTGACATCAAACATGATGATATGGATCCCATGGCTTTCAGATTGAAGTATTGCTCGCATGTTAAAATTATTAGATACCACTATGATGAAAAGAAACCAAAACCGGAGAAACATGTATATCCTTGTTCAGAGCCCAACATTTGAAATAACCCCATCAGCATATTCTCCTAACGTAAAAGCGATTGCTAATATACTCGTTTAGGACCCCACGACCCAACGAAGAGATCGCGAACGAGCTTGGCAAACATCCATCAACAAATGGGGACATGAGTGCATCACGCAATATTGATACAGACTACACGCACGGATAGAGGTTACAGATAGATGAATTTTATGATTTAGCTTTTCGTGTTGGCCAGTTTTGTTGAATAAATACCATAAAATAACATAAAAAATAACTATATAAGTCATGCATGAATATGTGCTGCAAAAGGGACATAAATCTTGAACGTTCTTTACTTATTAGCAGCTGACGTAATTGAACATCAACATATCGTGTTAGTTTCAACAAAATCAATACATACGCCATCAAGTCACTGGTTTTTCTAGTTCATCGATCACTTGATTGTCTGGTCCGTTTGCAGGTCACTGTCGCCTGGCAAGAGTACAGTTGTGTGACGTCAGGCAAAAAACACTTACTTTTTATGCAAATTGTGTGAGTGAGCTACTGAAAGGGCAGTGCATACCTTTCGCGAACACAGTGCCAAATTGTCATCACTGATTGTGAGCGATCCATTCATATCATTTTTAACACTATCTTGCCCAACAGATGTTGCCTGAATTTGACCGCCGCCTTATTTTGTTTTGAAACCAGGCGGCGCTTGGACATCCAAGGGATGTCATGTCAAGGGTCATTGTCATCTTCCAGAACACAGGCTGAACATTTCCGTTGAATGATAACTCAAGAAGCATGTACTGTATGTCAATGAAACTTGGTATATATCATCCTTGAGGCAAGGCCGCGATCTGAAAAAGGTCTTGATTGATCTACATATACGGTCAAGGCCATCTAAAAGTATGCATGGCGTTTTTCACTAAAATTACTTTATCTACAGAAGTTTCATAAACCGTATACGTCCAGTGATTGTATTGTTTGATTACTTATGTATGACAAGTGATTTCAAACTTTTATGTCAGAGGTAGATCACGGTGACCTACTTTCAATGTGTGGCATATGCAGTTTCATTTTTTTTTAAAAGTGGTGCTTGGATATTTCTGGGATACCTAACCCTGGATATCTTGCCATGTTAACTGATTTCCTGAGGGGCACGGGAGGCACAGTCGTCTAAGGCGCCGAAATCGCTGTGCATAATTGCGTCCTTAGGGCCAGAAGCCTATAAAAGTGGGTTCGAATCCCAGGTCGCCCCGATTATGTTTGTAGGTTTGTCAGCACTATACCGGTGCTCGTGGGTTTGACCGAAGTGGTAAACTTCTGAGACCTGTATCACTTCTGGCTTTCCCATTATTGCCGTAAAAGGCGACTATACTTGTCTTCAGAGGCGACTAACGGGATCGGGTGGTCAGGCTCGCTGACTTGGTTGATGCATGTCATCGATCCCAATCACTGGATTGTCTGGTCCAGACTCGATTTTTGACAGACTGCCGTCATATAGCTGGAATATTGCGTAGTGCGGCGTTAAACAACAAATAAATAAACATAAAGCTGATATAGCCGTCAAATAACTGGAATACTGTTCAAAGCGGCGTTAAACCCGACTCACTCACTCCTCTCTCTGTAGTCTGTATGTAGTGGTTATATCATATGAATACTGATGTATGACAAGTGACGGCAACCGTAATATATCAGTGGTAAGTCACAGGGACCAACTTACAGTGAGTAGCATGTGCCATATCACGAAAGAAGATATAAACGTGTTCTCCGAGTTGCACATTTCAAACCCCACTTTAACGCGAACCGCATTGGAAGTATTAAAAACAACTATAATTACTTAAAAGTTCATGTTTTTTGCCCAAGTCATAAATATTTGGCAAACAACATATGTGAATTATTATTCTTTTCATCCATCTTTTCACACCTGTAAGTTAAATAGCACACGTGTCTTGTAGAGGTAACCGTGAACCAAGTGTACTGAGCATTCTTATGAAACTTAGGCATCGTATAATCTCTATCAATTTCATCAAAGCAGTGCTGGCATTAATGTTTTGTATGTGTGCAGAGTTGCCAGCTTTGATCATCTTACAGAGAGAACACAAACATATTTCATTGTGAGGAGATATCAGCATTTTGTCTTGGCTGCTATCACAAACAATTTCATTTCAATCTTCACACTTTGAAAGTAGTGAATACAGAGAATGGATTACTGATAAAATGATAAAGAAAAAATGACGAACGGCAAATTACAAAAGGAGAGTGGTGTTCATTTGTACTTTGACATTTATAAATTGGCTTTCATCTAATCCCCTAATTAAATTTCCCCATACATAAATCTTATTTAGTTCACAACGTCCCACATTTTCGACGGGATGTATCTTAGAATTATGCTTTCAAAACGAATAGCATGATAAAAACATTCGCGACCACTCGTATCATCCATCGACAGGCATCTTTTTAGTAATGAAGAAACGCTGATCGTTAAGTTGCGTTTATTAAGCAAGCATAAAAATCGTGTCATATCACAATTAATGTGTCCACAATTATGCAAGGAGTAAAATATGTCAATAACGTTTCAGTTGGTCATCTGATGGATTTCCTTATTCCTGTTCATAGCAGAATTTTAATTAGATTTCTTTGACAAGTGGTTTTCGAAACAGTCAGTAAATCAACATTTCAATTACTTTTTTATAAATTGTACGAAAACTTATGATGCCATGGAAAGTTGAGTAGAGTGAATGAGTGTGTGAGTTGGGTTTAACGCCCCTTTGGTCAATATTCCAGTTACGCTACAGCGTGTGGGAGGAATGTCCAAAGTGATGTAGGTCTTAGACGTTTACCACTTTGGTGAAACCCACGAGCACGGGTATGGTGCTGACAAACCTAGAAACATAATCAGAAAGTACCGAGGTAGAGAAAGCGTAGAAATAGAGGTGTAACTAATATTCATACCACTTCAACATTTTGACCCGTGAAGATCCGGGGTGGAATAGGTCTTCAGCAACCCATGCTTGCCGTAAGAGGCAACTAACGGGATCAGGTGATTAAGCTCGCTTACATCGTAACCCAGTTGTGTAGATCGATGCTCATGATGTCATTCACTGGATCGTCTGGTCCAGGTTCGATTATGTACAGACCGCCGTCACATAGCTGGAATATTGCTGAGTGCAGAGTTAAACAACAAACAAACAAACTTCAGCATTTCATTTTAATTATTTATACTGTGACCGGAAATGGCGTCTTGACTTTCACGGCCCATGCAAACCAGTGGCGGATAGCATGAGCAGGCGTCGGTGCACGATTACATACACTCTTCAAACAAAGAAACGCATAGGAGATAATGAGAATGTTGATTTTGTTTATTTGTAAAACATTCTATACAAATGCAATAGCTTTGATTGAACGATGTTAGTCACTTGTTCGTTAACTGGTGTATAAACGAAACCGTTTCAAACTTTTGTAGCTTTATACAGAATGTTTTATAAGACTGCACAATAATGTCATGTAAAGGAAATTAAACGGAGAAGGCACGTGCAAACAGTGTGACAATCATGTGCCGTTACAGTGGCTATAAATGGTCAAACGTCCGTCAACATTTTGTCATACGTTCGTCAACATTTTGGACGTGGGAAAATCGACGACGACGTATGCGACGGAGCAACACCGTACAGGCATGGACTGAGAACCTGGCGGCGAGGCTGGTTCAGTGATGAATCACGATTTCTTCCCCAGCGCCGAGATGGAAGACAGCGTGTCTACCGACATCGATGTGAACGAACCGAACTGCGTACGACAGGTCGACAGATTCGGTGGTGTAAGGGTGCTGATGTGGTGAGCCATATCCTACCCAGTTCTGACTCCCTGTTCTGGTGGTGGTGGTTCGGGGGTTCAGCAAATCGGAACATCGACCAGCGTCACCGTCTTCTGATTATAAAACGACAGAGGAAGTTGTTTCAACATGACAACGCCACAGCTCACACAGCCCTTGTCACTGATGACTTACTTCATAATTCATACGCCAATATCTTTATCGTCGCCTTGCAGATCTCCGGATCTGTGGGATGAACTCGTGGACGTGGGCGTCAACGTCAACATACGCCACGGACACTTGCACATCTGACCAACGTGTTGCAGGCAGAAAGGAGGAGAATTCACAGGACAGAATCCGTAGAATAAGTGTCTTGTGACAGGACAATCAGTATTGTCATTGTGTCTACAGAACATGTGACTATCACCATGTTTCACCCTTAAGTCAATCGAATTAAATGAAGTATGCACTTTTAATTGAACACTGTAAAATGTTTCAAACTTTGCCTATGCGCTTCTTGTTGTGAAGAGTCTATTACAAGCCAAGTGAAAAATTGTTAACATCAGCCTTCATCTTACAACAAGGGTGGTTTTCTGTCTACATGTACACCTTTAACGTTTGTTTAGGGTGATACAATTTTTGACAAACTGCCCCGCTGCCCTTAAGTATAACAAGAGCAGTTTCGCTTCCCAAACAGACTATTTGTTTTCATTCGATACCGTGTCCTCTTGTGGCAAGCGACGAAAAACGTATTAAACATGAGCGTTGTCAAGTGAGGTGATTGCATTATTGTGTCATACAGAACCAGTCAGCGAAGTGTTAAACGATTTGTTGGAAAGTGCTTTCTTTTCGTCTTCTGTTCGAAAAGTGCACACAATTAATTTGAAAAGAATCTTTTCAATCTCAAAATCTGGAGTACTGGAGCCAACTTGTCTGCCTCGTAATTTCCAACAGGAATGTCATGGCTGACTGCGTAATTCTCATAAATTGTCTTTCATTCCGAGCTACAAGTATGGTTCTAGATTACATCGATGCATTGCTTTCAGAATCTAGATATGTTGACCATGAATAACACGAAGGAATAATGTTTACAACGCGTAAAGTGTATTGATCACGTGGCAGTACTGCGAAGAAAATTGAACTGGATTTATCTGTTAGAGGCGTCTTCTGACCTTCCCACTTATCAGTTATCATGACGAATGTTTACAATAGCGTCAAAAATAATAACAGGACGTTGAAATGGCAATAACAAGTTAACGGTAAACACTGCCCCGTTCTGTTCAGGCAGACCGTGTGTTCAACTTCATGCCATTATGTGTTAGTGAGTGAGTGAGTGGGTTTTACACCGCATTAAGCAATTTTCCAGGAATATAACGGCGGAGGACACGTGAAATGCGGGGAATAGAGCCCGGGACTTCATCAAGATCTCATATTCGTGATTGATGGAATCAATAAATGAAACTCTAATTTTCTTTAAGGACGACATCACCTGTAGGCTGCTAACCAGAGTACCACACCCCAGGCGTTCGGTAGGTAAGGGTACCTTAGGTCAACCGAAATCAGTTATCGTGACAGTGCCAGGAAGGTTAAGTCGGGTTATACCTTGGTCAACACTGAATTACCTAGATCGTCCAGGGTTTGGAAATCGAACGCAAACATTCAATTTGTCAATACGTAGCTTGATGACGTTGTACCAAAAATAAATACACTCGTCGAGTTTCCTTTGCCTTTCAAACTGCTGTGCGGGGAATAACCATAACAAGACATAATAAATAATAACACGTACAACTGACATAATAACATTTATTAAATTTGTTATTATTTTTATTTTTTAGATCATAAATCTTTGGAAATCACTTTTGGTTGTTGTTTTTTTCAGCCTGAAAAAATCCTAGAACATTTTATTTAAACTCCAAAATGCGAGGCGTCTAACAATTTCCATGGTACCCCAGCAGGACTAATGCCATCCTTGAGGCGCTTGCGACAGTTGTAACGTGTAGCTACAAATCAAAATGACTACTTCGCTTAAAGAACTGCCATGAAAAAAACTACTTTGAATGACGGGGCGGTCGGGTAGCCTAGTGGTTAAAGCGTTCGCTCGTCACGCCGAAGACCCGGGTTCGATTCCCGACATGGGTACAAGGTATGAAGCCCATTTCTGGTGTCCCCCCGCCGTGATATTGCTGGAATATTGCTAAAAGCGGCGTAAAACCATACTCACTCACTCACTCACTCACTCACCCACCCACCCAGCCACTCACTCACTCACTCACTCACTCACTCACTCACTCACTCACTCACTCACCCACTCACCCACCCACCCACTCACTCACTTTGAATGACGTGGAACTTACATGCAATTAAGTGGCAATTATATCAGCTACTTCAACAGCCATCGGGGGCACGGGTGGCCCAGTCGTCTAAGGCCCCGCGATTCGCTGTGCAGAGTTGCTTCCCTTCGACACGCCAGAACCCTATGCTTGTTGGTTCGAATCCCGGTTCACCCCGATTATGGTTCTAGGTTTGTCAGCACCATACCCGTGCTCGTGGGTTTCACCAAAGTGGTAAACGTCTGAGACCTGCATCACTTCCCTCCCACATTAAGCTGACACGCCGTGATATAACTGGAATACTGTTAAAAGCGATGTTAAACCCAACTCACTCACTCACTCAACAGCCCTCGACGGTACAGACACTAACAACCTTCGTTACTAATTTGTCATTACCGTTCTATAAAAGATGAATCTATAAACAAAACATGAATATGAGTATCCATAACTTGTTATTCTATATGGCTGAAACACTACCGATGTGGCGCAAAATGTAACTCAGAATGATTTCATTGTTTGACAAGGCCAAAATGTCGCCTGTTTTACAATTTGTATATGAACGTTATGTTTTCAATTGAATTTTACATTTGAGAGTTAAGATTGAGGGCCCAGGCAACTGTAGAACTGGTGCCCTTCGCTATTCAGGAATATATACTGAACCAAATTAAAAACTTCACAATCCTAATATTTTAACATTTTGACCAGTTATCTTTGTGGGCCCTTATTGTGTATTTAAACAGTAATGGCCACGTATTGTCTTCAGATAACACCCGTTTTTGTGCAGGTGAATCGATCAAAATCGTGTGCACAGCACTATAGTGGCAAAAGTGTTTTTTCACGTGCAACTGGTCACGTTAACAAAAAAAGAAAAACACAAGAAAACAAAAGTCTTTACGGCCATTTGTCATGCCACGCCTTTCAAATGTGCAACGTGAACGTGCCATCGGCATGTTGCAGACGGGAACGTCCGTAGCTGAAGTCGCAAGGACGATGGGTTGTAGTCGACGGACTGTTTATGATTTACAGACGCGTCTACAGCAAACGGGTACCACCGCTGATCGCCCTCGGCCAGGTCGACCACGTGTGACGTCACATGCAGAGGTTCGTCAGATTGTCTTACGTCACCTCTGTAATCGATTTTTGACGGCTACATCAACCAGAAATGAACTGTTTAGGTGTAGACTGAGTGCGCAAACTGTTCGAAACCGTCTGAGAACTGCTCACCTTCAAGCACGACGGCCATATTGCGGGCCGATTCTGACTCAATTACACAGACGTCAACGTCAATTGTGGGCACAGCGACACTTACGATGGTCTCAGAGGAATTGGAATCAAATCGTCTTCAGTGATGAATCCCGATTTAATCTTCGATTTGCTGATGGTAGGGCGAGGGTGTGGAGGCGCCGTCATGAACGTTGGGCCTAGTGTTGTGTACAGGAAGTTGACAGATTTCGAGGCGGAAGTGTCATGGTGTGGGGTGCTTTCTGTGGCAATGCACGTTCCAGGCTTCTTGTCATCCGTGGCAACCTCAACGCTGCTGCTTACCGCGACCAGGTACTGGCACTGGCAGTTGTCAACGCACATGGTGGCCATACACGCTACTGAACTTGTGTGCCATCAGATTCTCGTGCTTGGAACTTATGATTTAAACTGTTGATGTTATTACCGAATACCGTAGGTGCTTGGAACAAATTATGGTTACCACCGTTAATTAAAATCCTTCTTTGGACATTAATGATTAAAAATTACCTTCTCTGATACATTTATGCGTTGTATATCATATATGGGAATACTTTTTAAAATGTGAAGTTTTTAATTTGACTCAGTATACAAGTTCAAGTTGGTAGGCTTTGTGTCCAGTGCCAAATCTTTCAGTATTTCTCTAAGAAATATAAGATCCCTTATTCTATACCTTTACATTGTGAAAACTGGGCTAAAGTTAGAACGTGAGCAAGTTAGAAAGTTTTGTTTCGAGAGTATAACCCTCGAATATTTCTGGATTCCTTAAGGTGGGATTGCACAAATATGAGGCTATAGTGCCACATGCGAATTCAACCAGGGAGGTGCTTATTACTGTGTTGGGGAACTTGAATCACTTTCCCTTCACTTACATGAACATGGAGGTCGAGTTTCATTAACACGCTGAAGAGTACAGTGTAGACAAAAATGAAGGGACTGTTTCGATTATTGTTCTGATCTAAGCATATTTCAACGTCCTACTTTTGGGATGCATATGCGGCATGGTGCATCAAGATTCCTTGTCTCAGTGTTTTGCGTACAGTGTAATGTTTTATGAGTGCTTCTTTTTTTCGGAGCGCAAACGCGCCCATCACAGAACAAAGAATATGCAAAATTAATATACTACCTATCTGCGAACTGGCATAGTGGAAGTCACATGCAGGGGCGCGTTCGAAAACGTTTAGTTTTTAGAACTAAAAAGGTGTGAGCCAGACAAACTCGACATCGGTTACTTTTTGTCCTCTAAAAAGGTTTGATGCCCCAAACGTGTTTGTGTCATAAATCAAAGAGTATATAACATAGGGCACTATGTACCCCCACCCGGGCCATCCCAGGCCCCATGGCCTACCAGTGTTTCATTTCTTGACCCGATTCGTGGCATGACGTTAAAAATAAACGTCCAATCCTATAACTGGCATGAGCGAGAGGAAAGCCGTTCCGATTTTGAGATTATGACGGCTCTTACAAAACGAGGGTTTGGTGGAATATAGTGAGTGAGTGTTAGTTTACGCCGCTTTTAGCAATATTCCAGCAATACCAGGACACCAGAAATAGGTCCTGGGTATTAATCATAATAGAGACGGGTATTAATCATAATGGAGACATATGACATTGCATAAATGGGGATTGATAGAGCACAGACACTGACATTTATCTGGGTCCCATTGTACAAAGCGATCGTAACTCCGATAACTTGACATAGACTTACGACAGCCGTATCGCTAAGGTTGTTTTGTACAACGGCACCCTGGACGATAATGTTAGTTACCTAATCTTTTAAACAATCTGCATATGAACAAATCATGGCCGCTTGTGTCAAAAGCAGTGATAACTTGCATTGGGATTACATATGTGATAAGGTTATCGATTTGGTGAATTCACTCACATTGGTTACAATGTGTGAATCTAGGCGAAGAATAAACCCACGCACAATTCTCGGTCACAATGTACCCGGGGGTGTAGGCACTCCACAAGCACGGGTTTGCTAAACCAGGAATCATTATCAGGGCCAATCCAGGATTCGAAACCGCTATCATATTGTGATGAAGCGACGCAACTCTGCACAACGAATTGCGGCAGGACTCGGCAAACCGTGCAGACTAAAGATAAATGAACTGTGCGTTATACATATATTTAACTCATGAACATACATGATGATGATGATGATGATGATGATGATAGGAACGGTTATTGAGTGACTACATTGTTGCCCCCAGGTCACATGATGATGATGATAATGATGATGGTGATGATGATGATGATAAGAACGGTTATTGAATGACTACATTGTTGCCCCCAGGTCACATGATGATGATGATGGTGATGATGATGATGATGATGATGATGATGATGATGATGATGATGATAAGAACGGTTATTGAATGACTACATTGTTGCCCCCAGGTCACATGATGATGATGATGATGATGATGATGATGGTGATGATGATGATGATGATAAGAACGGTTATTGAATGACTACATTGTTGCCCCCAGGTCACATGATGATGATGATGATGATGATGATAAGAACGGTTATTGAGTGACTACATTGTTGCCCCCGGGTCACATTGGTCTCGTTGAGATATTTTTTGTTATTACAAAAATGGTCAATTTTTGCCCTATAAAATGCGTGTTTTACCACTATGAACAAAAATAAATGATAGATGCATGTATGTGTTTACGACTAGATAACTGAATGTGGAGTGTTTTTCAATTGTTTAAGAAATTAAAAAAAAGTCATTACATCATAGACGTCAGAAAATGGTCGAAATATTGCCGAGAATGACGAGAGACCAATTTCACTGTTACTTTACTCCGTTTGTTGAACAATTTCATCATTTCTTGTTATTTACTATGAAACCTTACAGTGCACATGTTTAGTTTCAGTATCGATAGATGTATCTGACCTCGCGTAAATATATAAATCTCATGTGATTCCGTGGCATTTGATTGGCAACCAAGGAATTCTTTTGCGTTTGTTTCTGTAAACCGGTAAAAAACCATCAGGCCACGCCCAGTAACGTAGTACTGTTTCCTTATTGGCTGATAATAGAACAGACGGGGCATTATTGCGCTGAAGATGTCACTGTTTTCGAATTTTGTCTGCTGTTTTTATATTAATGATTAATTATTTGTCTGCGCTTGTGTATTTGTTGTTTAACAATGCAATATTCTAGCTATATGACGGTAGTCTGTAAATAATCGAGTCTGGACCAGAAAAACCAGTGAGTGACATCATGAACATCGATCTACGCATTTGGGATACGATGCCATGCATCAACCAAGTCAGCGAGCCTGACCACCCGATCCCTTCAGCCTCCTCTAATGATAAACATAGTCGCCTTTTACGGCAAGCATGGGTTGCTGAAGACCCATCCTACCCCGGATCTTCACGGATATAATGATTTGATAAGCAGTCCTTGAATTATTATTGTTGTCGTACTTATTGACAAGAATTTACTTCAAAATGTTTTTCGCGTTTATTGGGTTATAAACGTGAAAGTCAGGATGTGCACACTTTGCGTACATACGCGTGTACAGCGGTTTCAACGTTTTGTATTGAAGTCAGCTCTCAAATGTAAAACTTCTGTAATATGACGCATATTGAATTCACAACACGAATGGGTTTGTATGACCCACAATCAAACCTAGCTGAGTCACCTCACCTCCATTCTGAACTTGCCCGCCTGGCTCTCAGGCCCCGAACTTGAGTAATTGAATGTGATTTCAAGCTCTGTTAAGCTGGTTCAGTTATGTGAAGTAAAACTCAGTGTGATCGTTTGAATATCCTTCCTCCTTAATTGTGCAATCCTTCTCAAAAAGGATATGGCAAAACAAACATCGCAAAAGACCACCTGTTAGTCGGTAGTGGGTTTGCTTATGGTCAAAGGGAGATAATCGTGTTTGTAGAAGAGTTAACTTCCTTTCCATAACTCAGCACAGTGTGTCGCTTAAAACTTCACACACGGCGTGTGCCCTCAGTCAAAGAGAGCTTATCGCGTACAACAAATCAAGGGAAGGTAAGTCTGTTAAGCAAATGGCAAACAGGATTTATAGTTACTTCCCTTTGACCATTAACGGTAAGGATTCTCAAATCCAATCAGTCGTATCGATGTAGCGTGTAGGTTTCGGGGAAAGCCGGGTGGGCCCGAATGAAACTTAAATCGTCAGTGCGCGGCTCATAAAACAACACCCGTGTCCGCTCGGAATATATTCCGCTAATTACAAAACACAGAGATCGAGTGCATGAAACTATTGATTGAATTGTCTCCCTTTGACCATTAACAGAACATCCTCCTTCCGAGCGCTGGCACCTTCGTTACTCTTTATCGGTGCCAAAAAGCTAGTTCAGTCACATGAATTAAAACTCAATTAACTCAACGTACGATTAAGTATTCTTCCTCCTTTATGCAATTTGTTTCTTCAAAAATATATTTGGTATAAAAAAACACGGCAGTCGAGACATGTACCCTGTCCTACTAGCGACTCAACGTCCTCAGCGATAGCCCGTTCGCGGAGCTCTCTATTCTATCCCTGCCACCAGCCAAAGCTCCCCAGTGTGGTAGGTGGCTACAACCAAGCTTGGAGATATACCTCGCAAACGACTGACCGTTGTGTTTACAAACAACTTATGCCAGTCGTGACGCTAAAAATACTCTTACCTTAGCTAAATTATTTTCTTTGGCAGTTTGAATTTCTGTTTCATTTCAACTATCATGTACCTGGTATGGAAAGAATGTAAGGGGAAAGTTTAATTATTCTGGGAAATCTGGTCAGTCGTAAACCTTTTCAAAATTCACTATGATTGCATTCCCAAAGACATAAAAGTATAAACGTTACAACATTTGGGGTAGTCCCTCCCCAAACCAACCCCCCTTTGGAAACCGTTTTAGCATTTATTTTTGGCATTGTCCGCAAGAATTTCCTTTCTGAGAAAGATGGCGATCTCGCACTCGATAATATTTACGATGATTTAACACTAAGTACAATGTATCTTATACAAATTATGACGCAGACAGTGAAAACGATCAAAACGAAAATAAACACAGTTCCCGAATGCAAAATTGGGCAGGTCCCACGTCGACGGATTATGAACCAAACAATGTGTGGAGTGAAGCCCCATTCAGTTGACAGGGAAGACTAAAATACGTTATCAATTGAAGCGGGAATGCTGTACAAACAGGTGTAATCGATATTCACGAACCTGAAAATTGCGGAAAGGTAAACCGGTTTTGTAGCAAATGGATGACCTTGACAACTCGAAACCAGAGGCTGTTTTCTTTTCGCCCACGATTTCTAACACTTTTTAAAATCAAAAAGCGATTCAAGGTTACTTACTGTATGGTATCGTGCATGCACGTGTACATTTCGTCCATCGATGTACGACTGAAAGTGGCTTTCAATAACTCCTTTTTAGCACTGTCGGAGTTACGAATTAGCCTTATTCCGACAATACGTGTCGCCCTTAGGAGCTGGCCAATCCCATATGACACCTCTCCCTATTTCAGTCCACAGCAACAGGCTCAGTGCGTGACAACTATATATTTGTTCCTCAAATTAAGGAGGTTGCGGTGTTAACATTTTACCTTAGGGGCAAATATTAATATCGTGTTCCAGAAAATACCAGGGGGAAATAGTTTTGCAGTAGGTTTTATAAAAAATTATATAGTTAGATGCTCTGATGAAATATGTTGTTAAAAAACACGGAATAAGCTTTTGCGTAAGATATGGAACCGGGAGAGCAGTTCAGTGACTACAAAATCAAAATTAATAAAACTTTAAACTTGAATTTCATTATATCGATTATCCTTCAATTCAGATATCAGACCTCGTGTTGTTCGTTCCCTTCACACAAAGCTGTCACACAGTATACATATCTTTGCAAGAAATGAGAGATGAAATCAATATCAGTATCGCTGCCTAATTTCGAAGTTAGAGATGGTAAGGCCCCACGCGACCGCATAATCTCACGTCCAATCTCAATAAAATAACATCTTATTGCCGCTAAACAAAGCCTTTAGTAAGATTTAATGAATATATTAAAATTGATAACTTTCCCCTATCAGGATCTTGGGAAGGATACGTCAGTATTGAAATAATACAGTGGGATTCGGTATCATCATTCCATGACGTCATCGATATATTCGGCGCAATTCAATCACAATGCATGACGTCATGGTGACGTCATACGATAATCCTGACGTCACATTAAATAATACAGCTGAACGTTCACGCTTACGTTTACTGTGTAGCAGTCTTTAGATGTGTTTTTACGTTAACCTCTTCAAAATAGAACGCGAAAACTGAAGAGCACGAAAATGGCGCAGGCGCAGAAGATTATACAGGCCTTCAAGGTGAAGGCCGCTCTCGGAAGACTTGCTCGAGCTAAAGAGAATGCTCTTCGGGAAATGGCGGGACTTCCACCAATCCGGCCATGGTATGAGGACTGCTACATCAGCTGCATGGGCGGACTAAAGCAAATGTGCTGTAAGGCATTTTGCCCGTGCTGCATTAAACCGTCACGTCCAAGGTTAAAAAAAATCCCAATATCATGCTGTGGGCGGATGTTCGCTGCAGACACCTACGAAAATGAATGTCTGAAGAATTTCCTCGGTTTCTTCAGCGGCATCGTGTTGTCCTTTCTGTTGTATCTACTGATGGCCCTACAGATGAATCTCCCCCTGCTGACCTCCACGATCATATCATCCAGTCTCGGCTTGGTGCTTAGCCTCGGTCTGGCATTCTCGGATACGTTTCGCTGCGTGGTGCTGTTGATGCTTCCGTCGTTTTGTTCCAGTAAAGGTCGCTCCTTCCTCCTGATGTACGCCACGATTCTCATACTCAACTACCCAGTCACAAACTTCAACCACAACATCCTTGTAATGTCCGAGAGCGCCACCTGCGGGCAAAGTTTGGCACAAAATGAAACTAGACAGCTTATAGACGAGGCGATGTCACCTGTCGCCGCTCTCCTAGACGGCATCAGAGACATGCTCCGTGCAATTAGACAATTTGCTGAGACTATTCGGCAGGCTTTTCTGGCTCTAAAACGAGCTATTGAGGAAATAGGCGAGGCAATTGGAAGAGTCCTAGACTGGCTTATATCTATTGTCAATATCTGCAATCACAACATGGGCGCACCCTATCGCAGGTGTAGGAAGTCATTTGACGAGGCTATACAAGACTGTCGAAATAGACTTGGGGTGTTTAAATTCATTTGTGAAATTGTGGATTGGGTGGCGCAATTGTGTCATATTGCACGTGCAGGGGAACTGTTTTGTCTTGTGGCGTCTGAGATCGTGAACCACGTGGGACGAGCTATCGGGAAGCGCGCAACTAAGATCCTAGACAGCGTCCACGCTATGTTCTACTTCAACGTCACGATCGACTACCACTACAACCTTAGTATGACACAGTCCAAGAGCTATGAGGAAGTCAAGGAAGACATCATGGTAGAGATCAAAGCAACGCTGAAAGGTCTCGCTGACCTCATCAACGCCGCCGACCACGTCATGACTTTCATGGTGACATTTGTAGTTATCAAGGCAGTAATGTACAGGTATGATGATCTCTTTAACATCAGGCTCGCTGACTTGGTTGATGCGTCAAACAACAAACAAATAAACATGATTTTGTGACTCCGAATGCTGAAATCGTTACCCACGTGAATAGGCGACACAATTTCCTTATTTCTACAGATTCGGCCGACCGGAGCTAAAGACAAAATTAGAAAATTAATTGCTTTAACTTCGTTTACATTTGCCCTATCATTTCATCTTTGCGTTAGAAAAACTATACAACCTAAAAACTAATTCAAAAATAAAATGTAAACTTTTAACGTTTCAAATATTAATTATCCAATATATGTGCTAGAATAATATTCACCATATTTCATTTAGCATTTTATTTTTTCCCCGACTTATGTCGACCGACCCAAACAATTTATGCCAAATAAGCTATAAAAAACTGTGCTACTCTTTGCGTTAGAAAAACTATACAACCTAAAAACTAATTCAAAAATAAAATGTAAACTTTTAACGTTTCAAATATTAATTATCCAATATATGTGCTAGAATAATATTCAACAATATTTCATTTAGTATTTTATTTTTTCCCGACTTATATCGACCGACCCAAACAATTTATGCCAAATAAGCTATAAAAAAAACTGCCCCAAACAAGAGGATATATTTGGGGCTGCGGAAATTTCCTCTTATCATATTTTGTCCGAGCGGAGTGTTTACGAGTGAACGGTTGTGGTAGGGATTGAAAGCGAATAGTCATAATAAAAATACAGGATATTTCATGTGTCAAGTGTGAAAATATCTCTCCCCCTGCCCTGTCACAATATGAGAGTGAGTAGTTTTACGCCGCTTTTAGCAATATTCCAGCCATATCACGGCGGGGGACACCAGAAATGGGCTTCACACATTGTACCCATGTCGGAAATCGAACCCGGGTCTTCGGCGTGACGAGCTAACGCTTTAACCTCGTCACGGTATGATAGAAACATCATATTTCACGAGACACATGTGATATCCTATTTACTATATATACTTTTTGTGAAGTAAAATAAAACATTGTTACGAACATTTTCCCTACCTAGCAGACAAGCACGTTTCACCACCCCTTGTTATTGTGACTGAAAATGTAGTTCCGTGTTTGCAGAATCTTAAAAAAATATAAACAAACATAATAACAAATATTTGAGGTCACTAAAATTCTTTATCATACATTCGGATATGATAATATACAATACTACATAAACTAAAGATATTCTTCAAACCCACGATACCGCTGTTAGAAGCAAAGGAATACACCCTGGTGAAGTTAAAAAACGAACACTCTCAATTGACGAGTTAAATGAGAAATTTACAGTTTACAACCAAACATTTTCAAGACAATAACAAACGGCAAGAAGTAATATAAACTCCATAAATGACCATCTGTTATTATTTTGCCGTATCAACGTGGAACTAACATAACAGGGAAGTCAACAGTTTGTGCACGGGCCGATAATGGGAAGCAATTTGCGGGGAGGTAACTCTTGTATGACGATAGTTCCGACAAAGTGTGATGTTCACTGCAGTGAAATATGAAGTGTTGTGTTCACTGCAACCAAAATATCACTTTTCTCACCTTCAGAAAACTCAGTCTTTCACACTGAAATATGTAATATATTTTTTCATCAATATATCCTTTAATAATACTTGAATCAAACGATATCTGCCTAAAATCTGATATTGTAAAAGTTGTATACGGATATTATATTAAGATAATTAACTTAGCAAAAACAAATAAGTCTCATAAAGTGATACCTGTTAATTCGTAAAACCCCTCAAACTCAGATCGAATATAGAACGAACATTGCCGATGGTCTGTCAATCTGGACATGTGTTTATCCGGGCAATGCACTGTACGTAGAATCCGGAGACTTACGTGGTGTCACTGTATTGCTGTAGCAACCGTTGGTGCACCTGGTGTCACGTTTGTTTGTATGTTTCAGATATAAATACATCCACAAGAGCCATTTCGATAACGCATTCATCACTGCGCATGTTCATAAAATTGACGATCGTCGTCAGGAGTTAGGAAGGGAAACCATCTTCCCATTAATGCCGGAGGAGAAGAGGAAGTATGGCCGTGCGTCTTCTCCCAGACTTCTCAGATCGGAAAAAATGAAGATGGCAAGTGGTGTCGCGTTCTGGATATTTGCTTCGAGTCACGGCTGCTTCTACCTTATGTGCGACTACGGTTTGTACTGGGTCCTGTCTCTCATCAGAACCCACTTCGAGATCAAGACCAACTCGGCAATTCCACCCCACACCAAGTTACACGTGCAGGGAGAGGGGGCAATGGCGGACATGTACCGAGCCTTGATATCCGTCCTTGACCCTGTGTCCGAGGCTAACCTTGATGTAGACACCACCCACTGTCTGCCAAATCCAGCGGTGCCTAACTTTGCCATCTATGAAACTGTAGCAATAATATACAGCGTGTGTTTCTTCATGTCAGTGTTTGAGGCCTACGCCATGCGCCTACGTCACGTGATTGCCGCGTGCTACCACCCAGGTCGAGAGGAACAGAGGGCAGTGTGGTTGTACAATCATATTCTCAAAACAAGAGGTGGTTTTCTCAAATTTGCCCGACGGCAGATACGTCGGAAGTACATGAAGGACCAGGATGTGCAAAAGGCCAGCATCCGGTGCCGTCTGGCGGCTCAGTATCCGTTATTTGGGAAGCTTCTGAAGTTTCTTGGATATGAGCGAAAGATTTGTCTGATGTGTGGTAAGGAAGGGAAGAAAAACGATGACGAGAATTTCTTGGACTGCGCCAGTACCGGCTGTGAAGCGGTGTACTGCATCAACTGCTATGACGACCTCCAAAACATGTGCACGGCATGCATGAACCCCGTTGATTACGGCGACCTCAGTGACGTCAGTGAGGAGAGGGATTCCAGCGAGGATGAGGAAGAAATTGAAAGAAAGAAGAAAGATGCGAAGGAAAGGAAAGAAAGACAAGCGTTAAGGAGGGAAGAAAGACGCGCTAGTCGAACGTTGCTCAGCTTCAAAGAAACACTAAATGTGCCGTCTTCCGCGCACATCAGTGACTCCACGGAAAGCTCCAGCTCAGATGGCAGCATCAGTTCCAGTTCTGATGATGAAGACTACGATTACCAATACCGGAAAACAGGATCAGACAATGAGCCATCGGATTCTGACCAATCAGAACCGTCGAAAAGGGGAGATCACTCAAAACATGACTACGTTTCCACCGATATTTTTCAGTCAGACACGGACACAGATGCTGCTCTGTCTGATCCTGTGTTTTCGTCAGACGAGGAAATACACTGACCAACAATGGACACTAGTATGCACTTATTTTGGCTTGCTGGGCGTATCAGTATGAAATTCGCTGTGATCGCGAATCTATGTTGGGAAAAGTAAAACCGGCGCTGTACATAGCTACGAATTCGCATTAACTGAAGAACTGAAATTATTCATAACCCTAGCTTCGATAACCCACTTGGGGGCATCCATATTCGAACTTAATCCAATAGTTTCACACGTTCACGTGACTATCACACCATAAAAACGTCGCAAGGCAGTCGTGAGACTTAATTCTTATATTCTTTAAAACAATTGTTCTCAACAACGGGGGATCGATTGACAGCGAAATCATGTAATATCACCACGAGCGGTTGGTTACCCAATTACCCTGTCTAGTGTATCACTAATTGCTTGTCGTAAGAGGCGACTAACGGGATCGGGTGGACAGGCTCGCTGACTTGGTTAATGCATGTCATCGTATCCCAAATGCGTGGATCGATGTTCATGATGTCAATCACTGGATTGTCTGGTCCAGACTCGATTATTTACAGACTGCTGTCATAAAGCTGGAGTATTGCTGAGCATGCTGATTGCGGCGTTAAACAACATGAAACTGAACTAATTTATTAGGACCCGTGGAAATCCAGGTTAGAATAGGTCTTCAGCAACCCATGCTTGCCTTTAGAGGCGACACTGCTTGTCGTGAGAGGGCACTAGCGGCATCGGGTGGTCAGGTTCGCTGACGAACCCCAAATCGAATCGAATCCCAAATGCGCATGATGTCAATCACTTGATTGTCTGGTCCAGACTACAGACCTCCGTCATATAGCTTGAATATTGCTGAGCGTGGCAAAGAAAAAAATTAATTTATTAGTCATAGAGCTTTGATACGTAATCAGGGATGTTCTATAGTCTACCAGTCATTTGTGTTCATACTCGTACTGCATGGCTATGGTGCTTGTACATGTCTCGTTTATAGCCTGTATAAATTATGGCAATTATAAATCAAACATTGTACGTTATTTACTGTTAAAGTGTATAAAGTTAAAAAAAATATTCGATGTGTTCCCCAAATGTTCTCATTTTGCATTCTATCTTTCACTGACGTCATGACATCCTCGATTATCCAGGGCAGAATATCCCCATTCTTTCCTGTTTATATACCCTGGACCAGTTCGCCACAATGGCTCTGTGTCGGAGGTGGCGCCGCCATCGCAATCTCTCTATCACCAACAGCGAGTCATGAGTGTCATTTTATTTGAATCGGGCCAGAAACTATATATGCGAATGTTTTACGCAGTTTTCCAAGCTGCGTTCGTCACAGATTATTCTCGCACCCAGTCATTCAAGGTTCGTTGCATTCAGTGGGAGAGCCGTAAAGATCCGGGGTAAAATAGGTCTTCAGCAACCCATGCTTGCCGTAAAAGGCGACTGTGCTTGTCGTAAGAGGCGGCTAACGGGATCGGGTGGTCAGGTGCGCTGGTTGATGCATGTCATTGTATCCCAATTGTGTAGATCGATGCTCATGATGTCAATCACTGGATTGTCTGGTCCAGTCTCGATTATTTACAGACCGCCGTCATATAGCCGGAATATTGCTGAGTGCGGCGTTAAACAACAAACAAACAAAACTACTTCTACATGTACTGCCACAACTACTAGTACTAGTACTACTACAACTACTACTGATACAACTACTAGTACTACTACTACTTCTCCTAAGAAGAAGAAGAAGAAAGTAACAGTAAGTATGATTGTGTTATATAGCGCTAAACTCCACACAATAAAATGTGCCCAGAACGCGTCTTGATAAGAAGTATCCATGTAGATCTACTGTCAGCTTATCAACAGCTGTCTGAATAAACGACCGTTCAAGAAGCGTCAGACAATGCATTCCTACGTCACAATATTGTACATTGTAGACATCACGTGGCTCATTTGACCTTGGAGTCTTGGCTCACGCTGACATGGAGTTTGGCTGCCCGAATATTTGTCTGAGTTTCCCATCTCTCGTCTGCCCAGAATTTTTTTTATCCCGAGTGAAATAATAAAAAGAAGTTTTCGTGTTAAATTTTCCCCACCGCCTTACAAAATTATGTCCCGATGTGATAAAAAAAAACTACTACTATAATTGCACATTCATAAAAAGCAGTTCAGCTTGATATTATTCAGTAATTTTCATTAAATGTTCGTTTCTGAAGCAAAGCGACTAGATCTACGACATAAATTAATTAAAAGACTGGTACCAAGTAGTCTAAACTTTAAAATGTCATAAAATAATTTACACGATTTGTGAAAAAAAATGTTTATATTTTATTCTTGGTGTCAATTTTTATTTCACCAGCTCAGTCTCTTGTTGGTTGAGATTAGAGATAAGAAACACATTACAAACAAAATGGATTGCCCAATGACCGTAGGTATTCTTCTCCTTCACTGTCACTGGCATGATAACGTGAACCATTGATAATTGTCGCACTTCTTGTAAGACGGATCGTGTGAGTGAGTGAGTGAAATTGTCACGTTCAATTATTGAACAGAACAAACCATGAGATATTCCATGTCATATTCTATTCCAAGGTTGGACATAAAATCTTGGGGGAAAATGCGTTTGATATAAATATTTAAATCCTGACAAAAACAAATATATATATATATATATATATATATATATATATATATATATTATCCAAAACTGGCTCCCACAGGAGATATCGCTTGGGTGAGATCAAGCGATATCTATACTGTAGATATCGCTGCAATCAAATTGCATCACAATTCTTTGCAGACCATTGTGACGTCATTGGTTACCATGACGTCACAATCAAATGACATCACTAATGGCTCTGCTACTGAAGCTGTTTACACTAAGACAATGCTTATAACTTTCTACAAACTGAAAAAGGTGGAAGAATGATGTTGGATGATAAATAAATCTCACCCTCGTGTCTTTTGATATCAAATATATCAACACTTGTTGATAAAAGTGAAAAAAATCCTCGGCAAGCCTCGGAGTTTTTCCCACTTTTATCAACTCGTGTTGATATATTTGATATCAAAAGACACTCGGGTGAGATTCTCTCTCTCTCTCTCTCTCTCTCTCTCTCTCTCTCTCTCTCTCTCTCTCTCTCTCTCTCTCTCTCTCTATATATATATATATATATATATAATTTCTGCTAATAATTTTTGCTAATTTCTGCGTTACCGATATCCAGATGGATGTTAAAATCACTGTGAAACGACAGCACTGCTAAAATTCATATATTGGGCACATTCAGCCTTAAGCCGTAGGCTCAGACGCTGATCACGAGCGACAGGCTTGCGTGTCGAAGTTTATAGTAACCGCTTTAACAAGCAAAGACTTTTTACAAAGGGAAGTAACTCTTACAGGCATGTATACATAGTGACAACACAAGTGAGAGGAGAACGTGAGGTAACTGTTTGCGTGCGTTCATGCATGTTATTTGGCTGTATCGGGTTTCTGCCAGTGTCAACTGAGCGACATTACTTTCTATGAGTCGTTTCCACAATGGAATCCGATACTGAGACTGAGAGCTCCAAGAATGATGACAATTCACTGTATTCGTATACCATGCTGCGATCGTTCCATGATTTCCAAACGGCAAAATCTTAATCACACTGCCATGTTCTCCCTTGTAAAGACCTTGCTATTTCCTAATCACCTGGATCGAGACTATTGGGTGGCACAGTGGTGAGAGCATCGCTTTGTCACACCGAACACACGGGTTCTATTCCCAACAAGGACACAACTTGTGACGTCCATTTTTGGTGTTCCGCGTTGTGGACCATGCAGTATTGCTGGAGTGGACTATTGCTATAACGGCATTAAACCACACTCGCTTAAATATCTAAACGTTGGCTTGTGATTTACACCGCAAAGACTCGACATGTTGCTCACTGCGCATTTAACAACAAACATCACAAAAAATGGTTCGAGTCAGTAGCAAAAGAGTGATGTAGTATGTTGTTTATTTTCTGACTGTGTGGTTATATCCCAGCTATATGATGGTGGTCGAATCGGGACAGAGGTCGGATCAAGGGAGGGCCGGGGTGGCCAAGGGCCCCCCTCCCTTTTGCAAACCAAATGTATGTTGTAGGCAGTAAAATTGACTGAGAGAGGATTTTGGTATTTTGGACCCCTCCCTTCCTTTTATAAATCTTGGATCCTTGCTGGACGCAATGATCATCGATACACGCAACTGAGATACGGTAACTTGAAATCAACCAAGTCACTTAGCCTGACCACCCGATCCACTTAGTCGCCTCTTACTACACCCTATCAGCTATTCATTCCAGGGGCTAAAACACCCCACAGAGTATATCAGCGAAATGTAACGGTACTTCAAGCCAGTCACTGTTTTGTTTGTTTGTTTGTTGTTTAACGCCGCACTCAGCAATATTCCAGTTATATGTCGGCGGTCTGTAAATAATCGCGTCTGAACCAGATAATCCAGTGATTGTCGGCATCAGCATCGATCCACGCAATTGGAATACAATGACATGCATCAACCAAGTCAGCGAGCCTGATCACCCGATCCCGTCAGTCGCCTCTTACGACAAGCATAGTCGCCTGGTGACCGTTCCCTAAATGTTAAAATTGTCTTGGTGTCAACTTGTATTCACATAGTAGCTCACAAACTTTACCCTATTAGATGGTGGTTGTCTTTAAAAACGTTAAAAAAGCTAGGAGCTAGGGGCGGTTGTGGTAGCCTAGAGGTTAAAGCGTTCGCTCATCGCGCCAAAGACCCGGGTTCGAAAGACCACATGTGTACAATATGCGAAGCCGATCTGTAGTGTCCCCCGTCTTGGTATTGCTGGAATATTGCTAAAAGCGACGTAAAACCAAACTCACTCATTCGTAAGAGCTAACCCGCCTTTACAAGACAAACAGCTGCAGCCATCTCGTCCATTAAACCTGTACCAACATTTGACGTAAAACCTCCAGTTTGACAGTTGTCTAGACCTCTCTCTCAACAGGACTGCTTGGCTTGATGTCAGTATACTGTGTCTGAGTAGGGTATCCATACGGCATGGTATCTCAGTGGAAAAGCACTATTAAAGCGGCTGAAATCAGGACTAGTACAAGCAGCCACACATACATAATTTTCAGCTTTCTCTTAATTTTTAGGGGGACTTGTCATTTTTGTCATTTAAACAGTAATTTTTCTCAATAACATTTGTTTCAAACGCATCTAATATTATCATGCATGTCTTAGATAGCCTTCGGTATCATACTAGTGTACATATGTCAAACAAATAACTCTAGAGAAATATTTGTTTTAATGAAGAACGAAAAGAGGGCAAAAAGCCCTGAGATTGGACAAAGCAAAACATAATTTTAAAGACTTTCCCATGTTCAGACTTTTGTTTATTTTCTATATGTTAAGTGCTATATATTCTCATACAAGAAAATCGAAATTAAAATTAATTATTTTGCAATTAGTTGGATGTTCGGTACTATTTTGTTGTAGATTGACTTGACTAACACGCATGCATGCAAGTCGTTATAAAAATGAAATAATTTTGAACGTGACGTTAAACCCCATTTCATCTCACCTTCTGTGGGAGACAAGTCTGAAGTAATACACGTTATTTTCTGCGCTTTACACTCATGTACACGTGGTGAAAATAATTGTTAGCGCCCTTCATACTACTACTAAGAAGAAGTTTATTCTCCGTGAATAAAACTTAGTGACATTGAGAACATTCAGCTCCTGTATGATTAAACAATACCGTAATATATTAATATATACATAGACCTCTGATATATCTAGCTAGTTAGTGGCTTGTAAGTGCATTGCATTTGGAAAATATTTTCTTTGGTATAACAAGAAATATTGAGGTAACAAAGGCCCACAGGTAAATTATATAATATACAAGTTCTTTTAGCATGATCAAGATTGATAAATGGTTTCGTTACTCCAATTTGACAAAGCTAGATGCCCATCACAACAACTGACAATGTGCATGCACAACTTAAATGCAGCTCCCTCAGATTTATGATTGAAGTAGGCAGACAAAACACTGCAAGAAAATTGAGGCTTTTGAGCAATGGGATTTAAATGTTGATGAAGATGAATTTAATTTTCTGTTATTTTGTCTGTCTAAGAAGAAAATAAAAAGAACTGCCGTTTTCTGTACATCCCTTCAACACAAATGTATATCGATGAGGTCAACAACTAATAGTTCTTCGCAAAACTGTCTATGTTCAATTATCGTGCTTTTTGTTAATTAGAATATGAATTCTAATGATATTTGCAACCACTCACGGAAAATAGATTTGTGCTATGGACCCAGTGCCTTTCAGTGTGGAATAGAAACTATCTATCAATCTAACTGTAGAAGTTTAAATACACCTGACAAGATTAAGAGTGAGTGAATACTGCTTAAACCCAACTCACTCACTCAATCACTCACTCACATACTCGTCCTTTGGGGACTTGGGGATATAATATGATACTCAAAAGAAGTTAGTGAGTTGGGTTTAACGCCACTTTAAACAGTATTCGAGTTATATCACGGCGAGTCAGCTAAATCTGGGAGGAAAGCCCGAAGTGATGCAGGTCTCAGACGTTTACTGGTTTGGTTAAAAACAGCACGGGTATGGTACTGATAAACCAAATAACATAATCGGGACGAACCGGGATTCGAACCCATGATCATAGGTTCCTGGCGTGCCCACGGGGCGCAACTTTGCACAGCGAATTGCGGCGCCTTAGATGACTGGAACACCCGTGCCATGATTAAGAGCATATGCGAATGTTAAAAGCTCTACCAGAGTCAGTTCGCCTATTTGTGAGGAAGGATGTACCCTTTACGAAATATCAATGTTCATATGTTGCTCGACTGGGAAACTAAACATTTGATCTCACGTATTTTAAAATACTGTAAATCTTCAAATTAATGAATATCCATAGTAATACGACTGCCGAGCCCTATCCAAAAATGGGATTCAATATCAATGCCAATCTAGATTTTCCTCAGATTCATCTCACTTGGGCTCCGTTTCAATTTAAATGAAGTTACTTGTTTCTAACAAAATTATAAATTCTCAGAGACTACGTGTTTGTCTGCATGTGACTCAAATATCTTCAGGATAAAGCGAATGTATCGACCATAATACTAATCATCCCATTAACCTAAATGAATGTTAAGCACAAATCGATAGCGATATCATAAACGTGATCCAGAATATCATAAATGTGCTCCAGAATATACAAAATAAGCGACAACAGATGGTAAATAAAGAGGATTGAATCAGGACAGTTTAATCATATCGAAACCATCAAAGGCAATCAATGTTGAACGACCTAGAAGTACTTGCACATATTAATCAAGTGAGTAGTATAGATGATTGTCTAGAGTTAGCTGTAACCCGGACGTCCTATTCACGCTGACCACATATTGACGCCTTATCACACGCTCTGCCCCAAAAATAGAAGTGGGGCTTCTATTGGACGCCGGGTCTTTAATGGAGGCTGGGTCCATCATTTGAGAAAATGAATTCTCCCTTACACATTAACTTACGGCATGTAATAATTACTCCCTGTCACTTCCGGTATCTTCGAAAAGGGCATGCCAAGGGTACGCAGTCCGGAATTTGGCAAAGAGTCCTTGGGATATAAAATAGCCACCGGACCTCTCTAATAGACCCCGTGTCAACGGCTTGCGAGCAATTAATAGACACCTCCCATGCGGTAGTATTAAGGTGGTAGTACGGTAGTAACTAAGTATCAAGGTGTACCAGGATTCGAACCCACGATCAAAAGATTCGGAAGAAGACACTACATGCATCCTTGTATGAAGGTAAAATACATTGCTGGCAGATGAGGCACTGGGTACCAAGCCTCTGTTTTATGTTGTGTAAAGTTCGAGAGTTCGGCGCGGGGTGGGGGGGAGAGGCGGCGTAGCACCTATGACGTTAGCACGATGTCTTATAGGCTGTCTTACAGACCCTGATACACAAATATATCAAATACAACCCATGCAAGTCTATAATGTTTGGCAAGTCTAGATCACTGCAGTTTCTGAAAATGAAGAGAGTCACTGGGCGCCTTTTTATTATATTTTTTTTAAGATAACTGAACAACTGGTTTTTTTATGTACGATATGTTCATTTCAGAGACTAGATTTTAGTCTAGATGTCTTACTACAATCAAAATGATCAATTAGAGTGGACTGTCTTACCAATTAACATGCATTCAGATATAATTGAAATCAGAAGTAAAAACAAATTCTGTTTAAAAACCGTTATGTAGCTGCATGTGCTGAACGCCACAGGTTCATGCACTACTTTAATTCGTATATGTCCGTGACGATTGTCAGCTGTTGTAATTACCAGTGCCTAGGTGACCTTGCGGAGTTGATAGTCTAATAGCACGTGCAAAGGACCTGGAACATGAATTGTTTGATAGGCATTTTGTTGATGTTGATCGATGTCAAAGTAGAAAAACAGTTCAAAAGTAACAACTTGACAGCGGTGAAAGGATCTATACCGAAACGTCGCTATTACAGCAAAATAAAGACGTGTCTATCCCTAAACAAATTGTCTACTCTGGAACATGCGAGTTGGAGATTAGGGTTCTTAATCAATATGGGGAGTCTGAATGTGGCTGATTATGACACACCTGGTGTGAGGGCCACCTGTCGGAGAACGACCTCGTATGAGACCTTGCTGCGGCAGGAAATCGGTGTTTCAACCCGGGATTGTCTCAGTAAGATGCAATGCAAAGTACTTGATTCAAAATCGCGTAATACATGGTGAATATTGCCCGTAAATGCGGTAAAACAGACCTTTTTGATGTGTGTTTTAAATCTACTACTTTTTTGTCTTCATAGGATTAATATTCAAGCAGAAAAGGATTAATTTCGAACCATTTGGTTTTTGCTTAAAAATAACAGGGCCAGATAACCAGATAATGATTTGAGTATGTGATGTCCAACTTAAAGTTCTTTTATATTAACATATCATATAGCTTTTTCATATTTTCTTCGGGGTTCAGTCGTCTAAGACGATGGAATTCAATGCGCACAATTACGTCCCTTAGACAAACACATGATCGTGGGTTCGAATCCCGGGTACCCATGATACAGTTTCCTTGTTTGTTAGCACGATACCACCTGTGCACTTCACCAACTCGGCAAACGTCCAAGACCTGCATCACTTCACGCCGTGATATAACTGAAATACTGTTCAAGGCGGCTTTAATCACATTCATTCACTCACTCATTCATGTTGTTTCTTATAATATAGTATCTTTTATTCCATAAGCAGAGCGGCATTCGATTTGGTTCAGTCTCACGTCGACTGACTTGTAACCAGGTTGATTGTACGGAGTGTGTGGTTGCAATATGTAACCTGACTGATTGTACGGAGTGGGTGGTTGCAATATGTAACCTGACTGATTGTACGGAGGTGGTGGTTGCATTACAAACCTGACTTATTGTACGGAGTGGGTGGTTGCAATATGTAACCTGCTGATTGTACGGAGTGGGTGGTTGCAATATGTAACCTGGTTGATTGTATGGAGTGGGTGGTTGCAATATGTAACCTGGTTGATTGTATGGAGTGGGTGGTTGCAATATGTAACCTGACTGATTGTATGGAGTGGGTGGTTGCAATATGTAACCTGACTGATTGTACGGAGTGGGTGGTTGCAATATGTAACCTGACTGATTGTACGGAGTGAGTTGTTGCAATATGTAACCTGGTTGATTGTATGGAGTGGGTGGTTGCAATATGTAACCTGGCTGATTGTACGGAGTGGGTTGTTGCAATATGTACCCTGGTTGATTGTATGGAGTGGGTGGTTGCAATATGTAACCTGGCTGATTGTACGGAGTGGGTTGTTGCAATATGTAACCTGACTGATTGTACGGAGTGGGTTGTTGCAATATGTAACCTGGTTGATTGTACCCATGTCGGGAATCGAACCCGGGTCTTCGGCGTGAGGAGCGAACGCTTTAACCACAAGGCTACCCGACCGCCTGGTTGCAATATGTAACCTGACTGATGTACGGAGTGGTTTTGCTAGCCGAGGCTCGATTATTCATAGGGGCACGGGTGGTCCGGTCATCTAAGGCGCCGCAATTCGCTGTGCAGAGTTGTGTTCCCTGGGCACACCAGAAACCTATGATCGTGGGTTCGAATCCCAGTCCTCCCTGATCATGTTTCTAGGTCAGCAGCGCCATACACGTGTTCGTGGGTTTCACCAAAGTGGTAAACGTCTGATTCCTGCATCACTTCGGGTTTTCCTTCCACGTTAAACTGACACGGAGTGATATAACTTGGATACTGTTCAAATCGGGGTTAAACCCAACTCACTCACTCACTCGATTAATAATTCTGACATTCCCTAGAATAAATACAACGGCAGTGTGCAGATAAACAGGTAATTATTGTCAATTATTGTGTTAAAAACAGATTCTGATCGACTTTGAACTATCGATATCTAGGTTAAATTATGAAATTATGAATATGTGTCAGATATCACACACCTCAGTGACTCAGGGATATTATATTTGCATCGATTTCTGTCACAAGAAAGAGCCACACTGATAAGTCATTGAAAGGTGTTGAAACCAGGTGTTTGCGAAACAGGTGAAATTGTATCATTTTTATCATGAACTACTATTAATATATTATAATTTAATAATATATGACCTTATGTAAGTTTACATATGCAAAGGCAGATATTAATGTATCAATGTTTGCTCGTCACGCCTTCAAGTCTCGTCCGGGTCCGGAGCCCAGCATGAGCAAACATAATGTGTGAAGCCCATTTCTGGTGTCCTCACTGACAGTTTACTTGGGGCGGTCGGGTAGCCTAGCGGTTAAAGCGTTCGCTCGTCACGCCGAAGACCCGGGTTCGATTCCCGACTTGGGTAAAATGTGTGAAGCCCATTTCTGGTGTCCCCCGCCGTGATATTGCTGGAATATTGCTAAAAGCGGCGTAAAACCATATTCACTCACTCACTCACTGACAGTTTACTTACTTACTTTGGAGATTTAACGTGCGCTTTCCGACTGATGCGTATTTCGCACACGGTTTACATCTTTTCCCGTGTTTTATACCCTTACTGGTCTAATTCCTGTACCGTCATCTAGTGTTTTTGGACGTGTATGTGACCTCGTTTCCAGCTTGGATGTTTTATCTTTACTTTCCAAATATGACATATAAATGTTAATACTTTCTACAAGATAGCCTGTAATGCATTGTTGGTAAGGAAAGGTAAAGGACTATAAACCGTTGCTTACGACGATCGCAGGATTGTGGCTCAAGATCTTTTATTTTTTATTCGCCCACATTGCGCATCAGATATATTAATAATGTTACCAAATATAGCGATAAATGAAAATTAATAGAATATCTCAAGAAAGTGCAGCCCACACAGTGCTGTTGTCGTTGCCTAACAACAAGTGACATCATTCTAGTAGATTATTGTTCGGAACATAACCTGGTTCTAACTAATTGTCGCATTGACAAAATGAGATATATTTTGAAAACAAATGGTTTAAATTTCATTTTATGTCAAAATTGTACCACGGCAATAGACCATCAGCAATATAATCGTAAATGCATAGCTGCAGATGTGTTAGAGATTAAGTCAGTTTTTAATAAGTCCAATATGGCTGCCACTGCCGCCATTTTGGATGACACAATGATAACCATATGAGCAGAAACCATCATTATTGAGGATGATGCAAATTTTCAGTTCCAAAACGTAAAATATTTGATGATGCTCGTTTTTTTTCAGAATATAATTTGACTACCGTGGTGGACGTGTTACATGACGGATCGACATCAAAATTCACACAAAAGAAATGTTAACCATCTTTTCGGCCATACTTGTTTTAGAAATCCAACATGGCTGCCGTTATTTTGAGGGGGAAAAAGAGATCAATGGCCCAGAAATCTCAAGAAAGATACAAAGCTGCAGATGAATCGTGGATCAATTCAAGCCATTCTTTAATGAAAGGCATAACGCATTATGATGCCCTGTGCCTGAAGTCGTTTCAGAAAATATGTCGCAAATGAAAAGAAGGTATATATGAGATGACGGACTGCTACCGGCGACAAAAGATCGCACCAAAACATTTTCATACTTTGCACGTTCGGTATTATATTTTTGAAGGATCACCAGAAGCTGCATGTACAGCCTTTACGTTGAACTCAGGCTATCGCTTAATAGCTAAATGAAAATATGTTATTTTGATACAAACGAGTAACTACTTTTAAATTGAAAAGAAGCCCAATTGAGATGGGGGATTCAGGATCTGATCTAGACTTGCATTATTTAGGGCTATAGCTTTTCGGGGCGGTCGGGTAGCCCAGCGGCTAAAGCGTTCGCTCGTCACGCCGAAGACCGGTGTTCGATTCCTGAAATGGGTACAAAGTGTGAAGCCCATTTTTGGTGTTCCCCGCCGTGATATTGCTGGCATATTGCCAAAAGCGGCGTAAAACCAAACTCAGTCTCTCACTCACCATAGCTTTTCAATAAGGTGTGGACGGAAGGGAAAATAATATGTTCAGAGAACACTGACATCAGCAACAAAGAATACCGTACAGGTCAAGCCAATGCCACATACATGATGGCTGGTTTGCGTGTTATGTCGAAACACATTACGATACTATTACAGTACATTACATAATTATAACAATTCGCAATCGTTTAATTCGAAAGATGAGGAAATGGGAAACTTCTTTTCTTCAGACATATGTCTCCTTCTTGTTAATAACATCAGTGTTATACGTATCCGTGTCACCGAGCCTGTCACCCGATCCGTTTGGTTACTTTTACGACGTCCATAGGGACCTATTCTAACCAGGGATCCCCACGGTGCTCCAGGAAACTGGACCCGTGAAGATCCGGGGTAGAAAAGGTCTTCAGCAACCCATGCTTGCCGTAAAAGGCGACTATGTTTGTCGTAAGAGGCGACTAACGGGATCGGATAGTCAGGATCGCTGACTTGGTTGATGCATGTCATCGATCCCAACCGCGTGGATCGATGCTCATGACAATTAATCACTGGATTGTCTGGTCCAGAGTCGATTATTTACAGACTGCCGTCAAATAGCTGGAATATTGCTGAGTGCGGCGTAAAACAACAAACCAACCAACCAAATCCAGGAAAATGGTCTCTAAAAGTTCAGTGTCTGAACCACACGTAGGGAGATGCTTAATAACTCTTTTGATATGGTCAAGTAGATGTATGACGTCCGACAACTTTCTCAGGTGCACGGAAACCATGCATTTAAACTCAGTCTGACAAAAACATCACAAAATAGTTTTTAGGTTTCATGATTGAGGATGGAAAAGAAGATATCAGAACTTGTTTTGTTTTCAGATTAAAGTCGAGCACGGTTTGCATTTAATTCGCGCATTAATGCTACTTGCTGCCTGTGGTGTGGTGTGTGTAACGGGATAAGCCGATTACATAGTTGTATTTTGAGTAAAGCCAAGTCGTCAATCTTAGCAATACTGATTTTCTCAACGACAGTCATTGGTAGCAAGATCATATTCTTACTGAATCAAATACACTTATATCACTAACTTTGACAGTTTGTATTTGAAAAGTTTCAGTATTTGTATTTGTTGCTTTCCAGGTTATTTAGAGGGCCATAGTGGTTAAAGGGTAGCTCTACTGCTAGTACCAGAAACGTCTCTAACAGGGCACCTCTGGTCTTCTTTTATACATGTACCTGAATTTGATTACGCCATGCTTCGCCTGTTTCTGTAACCAATCTGTGATATCAATTGTCATGTATGGAAAAATTGGTATCATTAATGACTCAGTTATGAATGTTGATGAAACAGGCTGATTACGAAATAAAACTTGTGAAAGTGTACTGTTAGTAGTGTCGCCATCCTAGATCAACAACGGATTTGAAAACTACTTACAACAGCTTCAAACACGTCTCAACTTAGCAATAATATATGTAATAAATTGCTGGATGGCTTCACAATTTGCTGTACAGAGTTGCGTCCATTTGGATCATGGGTTTCACAAAAGTGAAACATGGCAGATGTCACTTTAAGCTTTGCTCCAACATTAAGCTAGCAGTACTAAACCAGACCCACTCCTAAAGATGAAGAACAGGACCCGGTTGTATCATCAACTAATGGCTACATTAAACCCTAATTATGCATTAAATTCTAAATGCACCATTAGTTAATGGCATCATTAAAGTTTGATACAACCGGGTCCTGGTGAATCTTTTGCGTATGTGTAACAATCCAGTGATTGATATCATGAGCATCGATCCACGCAATTGGGATCGATGACATGTATCAACCAAGTCAGCGAGCCTGACCACCCGATCTCGTTAGTCGCCTTTTACAACAAGCATAGTCGCCTTTTACGGCAAGCATGGGTTGCTGAAGACCTATTCTACCCCGGAATCTTCACGGGTCACGTGTATATGTGGAGGCGCGGGTTGCAACGTTCACACATACATGCAACCTTGTGTTGATAAGTATATAGATGCAAACTGATATGGTCCGTTTGAACCACCTACGGTATTCATTTCATGAGTTATGTTCCCTAATTGTGCCAGGATCCGCTGATTGTAGGATACTGTTCAAATCGGCATTAAACCCTAATCAGTCACTCACTATTCTTTATGAAAGCATTTACACTAGTCAGTAGGGCATGAGATATGGTAAACACCACAGCACATCACTGAACGAGACAAAGGCGTAGGCACTTACATATGTGTATATTTGAGTAAACTGTCCCATTGTTCTTATGACAAACGTTGAGTGGGCCTTCCAACATTAATTGCATTATATTACACATAAGCAGACTGTTTTGTGAGACTACACAGGCGGCGATTCATCTGCTTTAAAAATAATTTAGAAGTATCTTATGACAGAGGTGGGATCCCCCTGATATTGTGCGGTGGCTAGGTTTTTTTGAGCACAGCGCTGTGTTTCATTTCGGCTACATGCTGCCTTCAGCTCATTCCGGCTCCATGCTGCTTTCAGCTGGTTACGGGTACATTCTGCCTTCAGCGAAACATGTACATTCTTCCTTCAGTTTTTACCGGGTCCGTGCTGCTTTCAGATCATACCGGGTACATGCTGCCTTCAGTTCACCCTGTGTACAGGCTGCCTTCAATTCATCCTCTATACATGCTGCCTTCAGTCCGTCCTGTGTACATGCTGCCTTCAGTTCACCCTGTGTACATGCTGCCATCAGTTCGCCCTGTATACAGGCTGCCTTCAGTTCATCCTGTGTACATGTTGCCTTCAGTTCGTCCTGTGTACATTCTGCCATCAGTTCACCCTGTGTGCAGCCTGCCTTCAATTCATCCTGTGTACATGCTGCCTTCAGTTCATCCTCTATTCATGCTGCCTTCAGTCCGTCCTGTGTACATGCTGCCTTCAGTTCACCCTGTGTACATGCTGCCATCAGTTCACCCTGTATACAGGCTGCCTTCAGTTCATCCTGTGTACATGCTGCCTTCAGTTCGTCCTGTGTACATTCTGCAATCAGTTCACCCTGTGTGCAGCCTGCCTTCAGTTCATCCTGTGTACATGCTGCCTTCAGTTCATCCTCCATACATGCTGCCATCAGTTCATCCTCTATACATGCTGCCTTCAGTTCACCCTGTGTACATGCTGCATTCAGTTCATCCTGTGGACATGCTGCCTTTAGTTCATCCTGTGTACATGCTACCATCAGTTCCTCCTCTATACATGCTGCCTTCAGTTCACCCTGTGTACAGGCTGCCTTCGGTTCATCCTGTGGACATGCTGCCTTCAGTTCGTCCTGTGTACATGCTGCTTTCAGTTCGTCCTGTGGACATGCTGCTTTCAATTCATCCTCTATACATGCTGCCTTCAGTTCATCCTGTGTACATGCTGCCATCAGTTCATCCTCTATGCATGCTGCTTTCAGTTCACCCTGTGTACAGGCTGCCTTCAGTTGATCCTGTGGACATGCTGCCTTCATTTCACCCTGTATACATGCTGCCTTCAGTTCATCCTGTGTACATGCTGCCTTCATTTCACCCTGTGTACATGCTGCCATCAGTTCACCCTGTATACAGGCTGCCATCAGTTCATCCTCTATACATGCTGCCTTCAGTTCATCCTGTGTACATGCTGCCTTCAGTTCGTCCTGTGTACATTCTGCAATCAGTTCACCCTGTGTGCAGCCTGCCTTCAGTTCATCCTGTGTACATGCTGCCATCAGTTCATCCTCCATACATGCTGCCATCAGTTCATCCTCTATACATGCTGCCTTCAGTTCACCCTGTGTACATGCTGCATTCAGTTCACCCTGTGTACATGCTGACTTCAGTTCATCCTGTGGACATGCTGCCTTCAGTTCATCCTGTGTACATGCTACCATCAGTTCATCCTCTATACATGCTGCCATCAGTTCATCCTCTATACATGCTGCCTTCAGTTCACCCTGTGTACATGCTGCCATCCGTTCATCCTGTGGACATGCTGCCTTCAGTTCATCCTGTGTACATGCTACCATCAGTTCATCCTCTATACATGCTGCCTTCAGTTCACCCTGTGTACAGGCTGCCTTCGGTTCATCCTGTGGACATGCTGCCTTCAGTTCGTCCTGTGTACATGCTGCTTTCAGTTCGTCCTGTGGACATGCTGCCTTCAGTTCACCCTGTATACATGCTGCTTTCAGTTCTTCCTGTATACATGCTGCCTTCAGTTCATCCTGTGGACATGCTGCCTTCAGTTCATCCTGTGGACATGCTGCCTTCGGTTCATCCTGTGGACATGCTGCCTTCAGTTCGTCCTGTGGACATGCTGCCTTCGGTTCATCCTGTGGACATGCTGCCTTCAGTTCGTCCTGTATACATGCTGCTTTCAGTTCGTCCTGTGTACATGCTGCCTTCAGTTCATCCTGTGTACATGCTGCTTTCAGTTCTTCCTGTATACATGCTGTGTACATATTATACGGGGGCATAAAGTCACCAGCCTGTCTGCATGTCCGTCCGTCTGTCGTTTCCGGATTCCCGCTCGGATTTTATCGAAAAAGATTATCTGTCCCCGAAAATTCTTGAAAAATATAAATAAGCTTCACGTCAGTTCAACGTGACTTCATGGCATGTGAATATATAGTATAAATTTACATTGACCATTCGCATTATTCATTTCGTTTTTGTTTCAATACCGCAAATTGGTGAAGGGGCGTAAGGCTTAACACCCAGTCGCTCATTTTATTGCATGGTTTAGAGGGTTTAGAATATGTTCAGTTTTGTATCAGGGCATCAGTGTTTCAAAGCTGCCACAGCTATATACCTATAATGTCGTGCAATAACAAGCCTATCCCTATACAAAAGGATAGTCAGCCTGATAGAAAATTATTTATATGACAAATCTTTTTTTTCAGTCAGGTCGCTAACACCCACCACATCTTTCGTAAGCAGCAGGGATTGAGTTGATGAGAATCATCCAGAAATACACGCCAAGTATGACAGAAGTATCCTATGTCACCCTTGTCATGCCACCCTGGGAACAGCCATTTCCTCCAGTAACAAGTATCTCCTCGGTGGCGGATATCACACAGACGGAATATGAGAGCCGGATTGGCCGCATGCAGTAACTTATTTCCCAACTGGTAGTTTATAGGTATTATTGTGTCAAGTGATCACACCTTATTTCTTAAAGGAGTACAATAATGTTTGTAATTATCTATAACATACATCCGGCGTGAGAGGAAAGTGTTGTTATAGATTTGCTTTCTAATTTGTCCTTGTCGATATCAATTTGTAAAGAATTGTTTATGACACATGACATAAATAAATGTATTCCCCATATGGGAACGGATATGCGGAATTGTATTTCTTCTTAATGCTGACTAGCTGTTTTAGAAATCCTGTAATTTCATTGTTTAATGACATTGCCGGAACTATATTTTCCCATTCATCATGTTCATTCATTTTTTTCCACAAACAGATCTCTGCATTACGAGGCTTGTCATTTACAACAAAAAGCCTTCTAAAAACTGTATTTGTTTATTAATTCACACATGTTGCTTACGATAATGGAATACACAAAACATAAAAACTAATTAAGATTTGTAGGTACATTAATTTTGATAGAACAAATCGTCTGCTATACCTGCAAGTAAACAACAAGGGCGGCATTGTTGTCTCCGATAAAAGTGAACAATTTTGTGAAGAATGACGTACAGTTGGTTGAAAGTGCAGTGAACTTACATTGAACAGTTTTAACGTCTTCGGGGTGAGCGGCACGTCCCTCGTTTTAGACTACGTGTGATTCCTGAAACTTTAACGTCTGTCACGCCCCAACATTTTGGTTTTAAACAACCATTGATGCGTGATGTTTGTTGAGTGGCCTGAATAACATCCCTGATGTTCCCAAACAAGCAGCGCTATTTGTTGATGTACATGATAGCGACATTGACAAATGTTGGCCGAGAATGAAAATACAACCTGTAAAAACACTATGCTGAACATGCGAGTTATCAAAGCGTTTCTTTCAGATAAACTGAAAGAGCATCGCCTAATTTAAGTTATCCCTCCCACTGAACTTCACACGATCATGTGCAAGTTTTTCATTGACGTCAGGAAACAGGATGGTTCCGAGTACGAGTCAAGCTCACTCATTGGATTCAGGAGCAGTTTAGATCGTCACTTGAAACGAAAAGATTATGGCTTCTCACCTTCTGATTCTTGAATTTTCCAAAATGAGGGATGCAATCAAGTCAAAAGCAAACTCACTTAAAAAACTGGGAAAGGGTAGCCTACCTTAGGGAGCGGAAGCTATTTACAGCAGTGAAATAAACAAACTCCGAGATGCAGGCCAGTTTGGCACTAACACAGCTGAATCCAAATTAAACACTTAACACGGTGGAAGAATACAATTTCATGCGTTGACACCAAGGGCCTCAGCCCAACCCCTGACCCCTCATGTTGGCCAGTCAACGCGTATAAGGTGTTCCACAAATTGAGACCCAGCAATATTCCGGGGAGGGAAGATCCATTTTATCTCGCAACAAACACTAGAGGGTGTTCCAAATCCGAATCCTGATTCAAAGGGCAGGCAGTTAGGAAAAACAGTAATCACAGCGCTAGGAAACACATGATACAAGCACTGTCCGGTAAGGGCGTTCCGGCCCACCAAACTGTGCAAGTGTCTGGGCACAAAAATATACAATCAATAAACACATATTCACGAATCATTGAAGATCAACATCTTCAAAACTTTCTCCAATACCAGTGCACGCAGTCAAACCACTTTCGGATTCCGATAGGCCTATGTCAGTCAGTGGCATCCCAGCCGTTGAAAGATCTTCCAATTTGCATGTTGTTCATGTATTGGCCTTTCTTCACATGCACTCGCAGCACGCAACTACTAATATGATCCACCGCCTGTTTTCTGGCAGCATCTAAGGCGGCGTATTCTACGTAAATATTTATTTAACAATAATGCCAAGTCATTTTAATTCATTGTTGTACTGTATACATGAACCAAAATATATAATAATTATGTATCTCCAAAATTCATTATATTGCTTAAATTGTCGAAGAATTAATGCCGCTCAAACGCATTCGCGGAATCTTAGTTTGAGTCTGGACTGTGTGTGATGAGGTAAAATTCCACGAAATCGATACTGTTATAAGAGAAAACTGTTTCTTGTGCTATTAGCGTCTTGTTGTAAACTTGACGATGGGTAATAAAAACCCAGGCTCCGGACTTATAACAATAACATCACTCGGGACAGATAATCCGTTATTCCTCGTCACTGGTAAAGTATTGTCGGTGTCACATGTCACCTACTGCGTCAAAATACAAGTGAGTGAGAACTATTGTTTTACCTGCTCTTAGCAATATCCGGGCCAAATAGAGGACCGGGTACAAATGGACTTCATACACTGCACCCAAATGTGGGGAATCGAAACTGAATCTTCAGTGCGACGAGCCAACGACCAGGCCACCGCACTTTAATAACTAATTGTTGGTTGGTTGGTTTGTTGTTTAAAGCCGCACTCAGCAATATTCAAGCTATATGACGGCGGTCTGTAAAATAATCGAGTCTGGACTCCAGTGATAAATATCATGTGCATCGATCCACGCAATTGGGATCGATGACATGCATCAAACCAAGTCAGCGAGCCTGACCACCCGATCCCGTTGGTCGCCTCTTACGACAAGCATAGTCGCCTTTTACGGTAAGCATGGGTTGCTGAAGACCTATTCTACCCCGGATCTTAATAACTAATCGTTTAAATATGATCAACGGGCGACTCAGTGAGCTTCATATTGCTAGTTTAGTAGGCATTTCCCATGGACTGTCCTCAACTTTAAAAGATCCCTGCCTATTTTACTGACTTGCTACAGCGAAACATGTTGACCCAGGCCATAGACACATGCCCACGTTTTGTGGATATACATTTGTACCGCTTGACATCATGCTATGTCCACATCAAGAGAATCCACTATCACGCAATTCCTTCTCATAACGTATCAATTACCCTCGTATATAGTCAGGATGTTCAAAAATCAATATCATGCATTCCCGTTTTCCTAATTTGAAACGATGCGATGTGAATGAGTAATGCAGCGTTTCAATTACACCCACATTAGGCTTTTTGTCTTCTTTCCTGGTTTCAAGCTGTAAGCTTCAGGTTCCTGAACCTTATGACTTACCCAAACACTCATCTTGGTTGTGAGAAAAATTAAAAGTCACTTTTAAATTTATCGTTCAAATGTGGTACCTGTTTTCGGGCCCAAACATAAAATATATTTTTGAAAACATTTCAGTCAGAGGGGCGTTAGAATGATCCACAATGGTTGGCTGAAATGTTCTGAGCCGAACTGCGATGAACCGTGTTGATGGAGTATGTTGATAACTATGTTTCAACATAATCCCCCTCCGAGCTGCACATACACCTGCATGCCAACAAGGCTGGAGTGCCTGGGTGTAGAAGACTTCCTCCTGTCCTGCTGACGGTGTTAACGGTCCTCCGCAGCAGAAATGACGTGCCAGACATTATATTTCTTCTAGTTTGGGAAGAGGTGGAAACCTGAAAGTGTCAAATCTGGTGATTCCTAATGTTCAATGAGAATTGCATTGGCGACAAAAGACTTGTGCTCTTGGCATTGTCCTGGTGGTATAACACATTTAAGTGAGTTTTCTTTGGCGCTCAGCCTCTATATTCTCACGCAACTGCCTAAGCAGATTAGCATAAAGTTGACCCTTACTTGTCTGACCTTTCGGGAGGTTGTCCGACAGTAGGAGGATTCTTTTGGAATCCCAGAAAACTAATGCCAACACCTTGCCAGCAGATCCCAGAAAACCGACGCCATCACCTTGCCTGCAGATGGAACAAACTTTGCCATCATCGGAGGAGGAGACGTTAGATGTTTCCAACTGCTTTGCCAGTTGTTTAGTCTCTTGCTGAGAGTGGTGAACGCAAGACTCATCCATGGTTACAAATCGTTCAACACAATCTGTTGTGACTGCTTCCAAACTACGTACATTAGTATGCCATGATGAACCAGGAGTATGTAGTTGTAGTATCAACATCTTTCTTGGTGGTGGCAGTTGAAGGGCTTCCTCTTGAAGGGTTGCCCTCTTGAAGAATATCATATTAAAAAAACTTGTACATCCTGGAAAAAAACATGCATATGCCTGACCAAAAGTGCAAAGAGAGATGTCATATTGTTTGACAAACTGTTTCATCCTACCTGATCTAAGTTAAACTTTTGGTTTGACTGAAAAACCAGAAGACATGTCCATTCCTCTAAATTAATGTAAATCCGTACAAAGAGAAAGATATTGCATGGTCCAGCAAATGTTCCGCCAAATTTCTGTCTCAAGGAAAGATTTTCTTTGTATACCAAAAAAGTATTTTTATTTATTTTTGCCATCTGAGAAAAGAAGAAAGCTGCACACTTTGCTGCTATCCCACACGATACACTTCCTTTCTTAATTCTGGGGCATTTGTCACTAACCGTGGAGACCATATATACATGTAGTTGCATCTTCATCTTCAAATGTTAAGGACATTTCTCAAAAATGAATCCAAATGTCATCTGAAGTCTGAGAAAGCAATTTGGGGAAAGCCACACTTCCTCAAAGATAACATATATGCGAGCTGTAAAGGTGGGACGATTAGGCGATAATGTCTGTTGGTGTATGGTTATTGTCATTCCTTTTAATAGGTCTTCAGCAACCGATTCTTCCCGTAAAAGGCGAATTTGCTTGTCGTCAGAGGTGACTAACGGGATCGGGTGATCAAGGCTCGCCTACTAGTTGGATGTATGCCATCGTATCCCAATTGCGTGGATCGATGCTCATCATGTCAATCACAAGGCTTTCGGGTCCAGACTTGATTATTTACAGACCGCGGTCATATAGCTGGAATATTGTTGAGTGCGGCGTTAAACAACAAACCAACAAAATTCCTAATTCGAGATTAACAACACACTGTTGTTGATTACAAGACAATACAAGGACAGGCTGCACTGGCGTGCCTTTGTCAAGCGGAGTGCTGTAACCAGTCAGAAGAATTGGTCTAACAGTCAACAGTCCTTATCATTGAAATTATTATTTATTTTCAGTTATCAAAATGGATAATGTTGTGCATCGTCAGGCAAGAACAACTTACTATTGTATGCAAATTGTGTGAATGGCGGGTTCTACCGGTAGGGCAAGACATGCTTACCCATTCCGCAAAGATCTTGTGTCATCACTGTTTTTCAGTGATCCATTGATATAACTGTCACTGATATTACAGCTTTTACGCCCAGTGGAATCTGTTTCGACGGATAATCGGAAATGGTTATTCTCTGGCGTTGACGTTTTATATTTGCATGTCTGTCATTGTGAAAATAGCAAGTAATGTAGATAAATAGTGACCCTTTGAAATAGGGTTAGGTATAAATATTTAACCTTTTTTCAGTACCTTTTACCTTGATGTGTCTCCATGCGGCATATCATCCTTTATATACCTACTCATTATAGCTACATGAGCCTTATCATACCAAAGACCTTTAACAAGGCTCAACCCAATTACCCCTCTTCCTGATGTCCAATTTAACGTCAGGCAATTTGGTTATGCAAAAGACTATGTCTCTGGCTTAGTAGATGCGCACCAAGTAGCGAAAGTGAATTAGGCAATTATCGATGACTAAATGGCCGCTATCGATCTGCCGAGTATAGTTAAGAGGCCTCATGCTAAGATGGCTATAGTCCGTTTATTCAGCGACCGTAGACTCGAGTTAAGTAATATTGTTAGGCTATTAACATCAGAAGTCCTTATCTCGGCCGGCAAAGCTTACTGTGCATGCTATGTGTTTGTATGTTGCTCTCAATCCCAGTTATTAAGTTGTAAAGATTTATGCCGCTCCGAAATGCAACAGTAGATCAAACATACAGAACAAAGGATGTCTTCGCATTCTCTCTAAACTTAATTTAGCGGTATTAAATATCAGAACGATTGACGTGTTCGAATGTTTAGTCCAAAGGGTAAAGCTGCCTGATAAAATAAAAAAGACGTCATTTCTCCTGGTTGTTCAACGTAGCATATATCCTATGTCCTAGACTGTATTGAGCAAGGCGTCAACAGTACGTATAGAGCTTGGCTTTTATGGAACCTTGTCAGGGAGGATTGTTCACTTTCCTAAATTTCTAACTACAGTAAACTACCGTAACGGTTATAACGAATTCAAAGGGACTACTAATTTTAGTTCGTTATAACCGAAATTCGTTATAAGCATATATACAGCATAACTACAGCATATAGTCGGGACTAAAGAGTAAGTTCGTTATATCCGCTAGTTCGTTATAAGCGTGTTCGTTATAACCGTAGTTTACTGTAGCTAATACTCTCATTTGAGATTCATCACTAAAACAAGAACTCTTAAAAAATCCTTTAAATGAATATTCAATATGTTTTGTCATCAATGTTAACTGCCATAGATTATAAGCTAACCGTTATGATGTTTTTTTCATGTTTCTGTGCAATGTATTTTCCTGAAGAATATCTGGGAAAAGGTCAGAAGTGCAAGAAAAATAGGAGACATGTTGAAAAAGAGAAGTGGTAATTCAAATATTGATAAATGATTAATGATACACTACTGGTCACTTATGCATCGTTGCATCCGAGCTTTTATTTGTCACCAATGCAATACATTAAGATTGAAACTTGCAGGTCAATCTGTGAACAAATTGTGGTGAGAGAAAGATACTTTCAGTTTCATCATTGTTGAATGGAAAGCTGCCTGGGCTTGTGTGAGTGTTTACTCGAAGTTGTATTTGTTGTTTGTTATTTAACGCCGGACTCTGGAATTTCCTAGCTATACGACTGAGGTCTGTAAATAATCGAGTTTGGACCAGACAATCCAGTGATTAACATCATGAGCATCAACGATCTACGCAGTTGGGATACGATGACATGCATCAACCATGTCAGCAAGCCTGACCACTCGATCCCGTTAGTCGCCTCTTATGACAAGCATAGACGCCTCTTACGGAAAGCATTGGTTGCTGAAGACCTCATTTTCTTCCTGGATTAAAGGTCCGAAGGGTAAATGGTACGCAAGTCCGAATGTGTTTCCAGTTCGACTCATATCAAATGTAACAAACATTATATTTGAGATAACACTTTCTTTGTAAAGCACAAATTACAAAATGCGTGAACTAGACTACCATTTTTCGGAGTTACGGGTTTTTTTGGCAGCCTTGATGGCTTAGTGCACCTTTATCACTGACTTTGTTTGCTGGCGATTAGGTGCTTCAGTCTGAGAGCGTGGGTTCCCAGATGGAATCTCAGATGGAAGTCAACAAAAAATGTACCAGAATTTGTACTTTGCGAAGAATTTGTTGTTACATTTGACCACTTTCTAAATTGCATTGAGTATTCATAGCAAATCACCATAGACATACCATGAACCATAAATCCTCAAATAAGACCCCGAAAATCTATCACGTTTATAAGTAGTTATGATGACACGGCCCCTTCTTGAGACATGCTTCTGCAAACCTCCATCAAACCTAAATATGTTTTTTTTAGATGACACCCTCGATATCGAGTTTGTTATAGGTACTCTTTTTTCCAATAACAAAATAACTCGATAAATATTCCAATTTCAAATTGTGTATGTCACATTTGCAGAAACATAAGAAAATACACAATTTCAAAGTTGTACTCATTTACAGACACAGGCTTAACTCCAGATATGTCTCTGATGTTTAAAGCCGCACAAGCAGCTTATAAATGACTTGTAACTCAATACTGTTTAACCGCAATTTTCCAGCCGAATTACATGGACCAACCTCTGGGTGAGGGTTTACGGTAATAGTAAACATAGTCAAACTGCACGATATAGATTATAATTTGGACTGAGTAATAAATATACTGACTCTACAATTTTCATACTGCGAGGATGATCGCGTACCTTATGACGACGCCAAGCCTCAATCCTCACCTTGACCTTTCCCTCATGATAAATACGTTTCATGTATAAATGTCAGATGAAGAACACCTCTCCAGCAGCTGCCTGCAACCAGACTACATTCTGGAGCGCCCGGCAAAAATGCAACATGTGTTTTCCATTGGGACACAATCGTTTGAAAGAATTTTACAGGATTATCTATTCTTTGGTGTTCATTTTGAACTTGGAATACCGACAAAAAACAGAAAATCGATATGTTAAAATTTGTTACCACCTCCATATGTCGTGTCGTATTATTCAAGTTCATTTTAAGGGTGAAATTACAGGACTGTCATGTTTGTTTGTCAAATACATATAGTATATACGGCACGTACATCGGGAAATTCGATGGCATCATGGTGTCAGGGAATGCGTCAGTCCTTTTCACGTTCCGGGAGTATTATTGTTTGTTTGTTTGTTTGTTTGTTTGTTTGTTTGTTTAACGCCGCAATATTCCAGCTATATGACGGCGGTCTGTAAATAATCGAGTCTGGACCAGACAATCCAGTGATGGACATCATGAGCATCGATCCAGGCATTTGGGATACGATGACATGCATAAACCAAGTCAGCGAGCCTGACCACCCGATCCCGTTAGCCGCCTCCTACGACAAGCATAGTCGCCTTTTACGGCAAGCATGGGTTGCTGAAAACCTAGCTGGAATATTGCAGCGTGTGGCGTTAAACAACAAACAAACAAACAAAACCCAACAAGGACATTCATAGGACCAACCATTTAAAGAGCCTGTCGCAAGCTGGATGCTATTATACGTTACGTCATGAGGGAAATAGAACTATGTTCGCTCGAGGAAAATGGCCTTTGGATGTTAAAAATATTTGAGGAATCCTTTGTTCCAAGGCCACCATGCGTCATACTATTGCAGTTATCAAGTACTATTCTGAAGCATCATCGTGGTACGTCAAGTCATCAGCAGTAGTTCAATAAAAGCCACTAAATACATTTCCATGATCATAAAAACACTTTACTTAAACTCATTTCCGACTATATCATAAGCATGTGTTTATGAATCACTATCAAAAAGTGCTGGCACCAGGCGTTTGCGTAAAGGTGAGCGTATCCTGCCCTCCGGTGGCACCCGTCGCAAACACATGCAAAGGAAAGTCAATTGTACACGGCAACATATGGAACATAATAGGACATTGCATCGGAAATAATGTTTTCACTGATGCGTCAGATTTGGAAAAGTCCCCTGCATGTGTAAGATTAAACGTTTTGAAAGTTTTACCTAGATGAAACAACTTTTGAGCAAGAGTCGCATGGCGCTCTTTGAAATTCAACCATTAACGATATACATGTTTACTGATATCATTATCGTTGAATGTTTAAAGGAACAATGTTGGGAATTCCAGATGATTACTGGCTATGGGTATGCTAGGCTAAGCAGATAATCTTGTTACTGCACTAATTTAAACAAGTGAACCATTCTGGTCACTTTTGAGTACTAAGAAAGAAGACACCGCTAAAAACAACCATAAATATCGGGGAGAAATGATCTCTCGGAGGATACAAAGAACGCTTAATGTCGTGTTTGAAAGCTTTAGCCATAAATCACAATAATGCATTCATCAGAACAGTTATTACTACGCCTGACATTATCAAATGTAGCCTATTACTAGTATATAGATCTTGATCCTCGGGCAAATAATGATGACTCTATCTCAAGACATCTGCATCATGTCAAATATCATCTATTTATATCCATATACATACAAATACCGCTTAGTGGATGCTAGCGTTTTCATTTTCTTGATATTCTTGACATATTGCTTTTCGTTGGAAAGAAGGATCAGGTGGCCCAGTCGTCTTAGACGTTGATATTCGCTGAGCAGATGTGCGTCACTTCGACTTGACAGAAACCTCATGTCCTGGGTTCGAATCCCAGATTCATCTGAATATGTTTTATTGTGTGTCAAGGCCATACCAGTGATCGTGTGTTTTAAGGTGTAAGAGGCGACTAACGGGATCGGGTGGTCAGGCTCGCTGACTTGGTTGATGCATGTCGCCAATCCCAATTATGTGGATCGATGTTCAGGATATTAATCACTGGATTGTCTGCTCCGGACTCGATTATTTACAGACCGCTGTCATATAGAGTGCGGCGTTAAACATCCAACCAACCAACCAACTAAAATGGTAACACGTCCAAAACCTGCATCATTTCAGACTGTCATTTCACATCAAGCTGAGACGCCGTGATACAAATAAAATAAATTCAAGCTCACTCTCTAACTGAACACGTACACATCTCGTCAGAAACCAAACTAGTAACAACACTTATACAAATAAAAACACAATAAGTCAGTCTATTGTGGCCTGAAAAAAGGAATTATCGTGGATCATGTTGGAAGGATTACCAAATTGTATAAAAGACGAGATCTTTGTCACGTATCACGTTTTAGAGTTTTAACATGATTTGTATGCGATAAAGATCTCTGCAGAGTGAAGAAATGACTAAAATGAAAAAAAGATGGTTTATCTGCGAGCTGTCGATTAACAGAAGAAATAACATCAGCTGATTTTATAAATACAAAATAATCAGTAAAACGACACACAGGAGATTAGTGATGTATTTACAAGAGTGTATATGAATGGGGTTTTTTAAAACATTTCGTGAAGCGTCATCACAGGTTACATTGGAAGAACATACAGCTTGTTTAGGGCATGTTGTATTATGTTTTACTATGTGGAGAATTTCGTGATTTAATTGAAATAATGCTTGTCCACGAAGACAGTACTACTACTGTTTCAGAAGATGATCTTTTCACCATCAACCTTTCGGCAGCATCATATATATCACGTTGTATCAAGTAATGTGAAGACGTCAAGATGTACTAACATCCCCGTCTCTATAACAATTTACTGTTTGATTGGCATTCTATAAGTTGGTAAGTAGATAAAAAAGGTACAACTGTATGGATGACAACTTCTGGTTTAGTGCAAAAAGCAATGTTTCAATAGATTCTTACACCGATATATTGGTAACCTATTATAATTAGAAAAAGAAGAAAAGGAACTAACGAACTGGACGTGAGAAATTAAGAATCTTCACCAATATCTATAAATTACTCAACGTGATTCCGAAACGGGCGATAACGTACTTCCCTGCCGGTCGTGTCTGGTTAAAAGGCACCTACCTCAACGTTGGCCTTTAAACATTCTGCATTCTATCTTGTCAAGGAAACAGGGGGGTTGATATGAGACTCCGAAATAGCAATGAGTCATAATGTGAAGGCAGGTGCTTCCTTGGCACAGCGGTGACTGTCTACTGTACACAGGAATGGAAAAGAATTGGCGCAATGTTTGTCGCCATGAAGAAACCCGTTGATGAAGAGGACGATTTGATTTAGTGATGGCTTACGCCTTAGTCTATTGCAAACATACCGGCAATACACTGACATCTTCTTTCCATCGTGAAGACGGTTGTTAATGCTGCCAATGTCTACAAAAAAAACCGTTATGACCTTTGACATATGAGCATGTGCAATATATTAGTCAAGTACAGTTCGGGTGTGCGAGGTATTGAGACAGGCAAAGACATGTCTTCATACACGTCAGTTTAATTACAGTGACAAATACATTATCGGAGGGTAACAGTGCTCTCCCGTGTTTCACGGTTATTCAATAAAAAGGGGGGGGGGGGGTAATATATTGTGTAACAGGCGATCCCGACTCCCGGTCGTGTGGCAGTGTAGTGAAATTTATAGTGATGACTCATTTCTCTACAACAGCGCACTATATTCAAAGCGAGGAGTTGTGTTTGACGCCGCTTAGTAAAGTATTGCAGTCATATTGCGGCGCGTCAGCTTCATGTGGAAGGAAAGCCCAACACAATGCAGCATAGACAAACGAGCCTAGGAATGCTGTGACCGACCTTATCATTGTCATCGCACGTTCAGTGGATCTTGGCCCGGCTAGTTCGAATTGAATCTTAATGTAAAATCAGATACCGATATATTCTTTCGAAAATGAATAAACTACATTCAGAAGAATAGGTGAAAAACATCCACATAATGATCGTCATTTTGACTGACGTAATTTAGAGCCTCATAGCACGTCTTCAATGAAGGAGAAAGGTTTGTTAAGTTTGCCAGTGTAAAACAAAATATGTTTGTTGTATTTACCTGTCAATTATGTCTTCGTAGTATTGTATAAATAAACTTAAAATGCCACTGAAAATCATTATGTGCTATCTTTCACCCTTATTGTTTATGATATTTGTTTGCTTTTTTTGCAAATTGTATTCAGCCGATGTCAACAGTTATCGCAAAATAATAAGAAAACGAGCCTTCAGTAAAATTTAGTAAAACTTACAATAAGCTTAGTAAATATACTATTGCAGTTAGTAAATTATGAGAGGATGGATAGTAATCTCTAACTGATAAGTAAATTGGACTAGGCCACCTATTCTAGTCTAATTAGCAAATATTGACTAGCTGGTTAGTGTAATCTCCTGACAAATTAGTGTGAACAGTGAGGTGAGGTGAGGTGAGGTGAAATTGGGTTTAACGTCGCGTCCAAGATTATTGCACTTATATAGCGACGTGCATGCACGTGTATGTGGCTGCTTGTACTAGTCCGGACTGATGCCGATTTATAGTGCTAGCTCACTGAGATACCATGCCACAAAGACCACGGAGGCGGTCAGTGTGAACAGTGAAAGTCACCAAGTGATTAACACTGACAGAAACAGTTAGAGAAGGTTACCTACTTGGTGTGAACAGTGAAAGTCACCAAGTAAGTAACCTTCTCTAACTGTTTCTGTCAATGTTAATCTTCTCATATCATTGTTTGTTTTTTATTATCTGCGCATTATGTCGGGTGGAAGCTGAGATCATACAGTGTCCGTCGGTCTACCTGTAGTCATCTAGTTACTCCCTCACGTCATTTCCATCATAACGGCACTTTACACGCGGGCCATCTATTGCTGTTTTGTTTCGAGAGGAGTAAATCAATATTGGCACACATATCGATCTGGATAGGGTGGTCAGGCTCGCTGACTTGTTCGATGCATAGATCGAAGATCGATGCTCATGATATCAATCACTGGATGGTCTGCTCCAGATTCGATTATTTACGTACTGCCGTCATATAGCTGGAATATTGCGAAGTGCGACGTAACAAACAAACAAACAAACATATCGATCTCCTGATTGGGAATGAGTGAGATGGAAACGAAAAAGGGAACAATGAAAAATATATGGAAATAAGCTTTCTTGTCAGTACATTTTAAACAGCACGCACACAAATTCAACACATGTCAGAATCAAATGTTGAGACGTGTTTGTGTGCATTGTTTCCAACGCGTATTTGGTATGTATGTCTGCATACACATTCATCACAGTTACATGATACTCTTACAATATATATATATATATATATATATATATATATATATATATATATATATATATATATATATATAATAAAATAATAAAGTCCACGTTAGTCCATCATCTTCTTTATATCAGTTTCAGACATAGTACCTTCGCTGTCATGAGATATAAAGAAGATAGATGATAAAAGATGATTGACTAACGTGGACTTTATTATTATTATTATTATTATTATTATTATTTATTTTTATTTTATTTTTATTATATATTACATGTACACCGAGTGAACATTTACCTCAGTTTTGTATATATATATATATATATATATATATATATATATATATATATATATATATATATATTATCAATATATTACATCACTATTTAATGACTTCATGTTGTATGAGTATTTTGTATCAGTGATAAATATGTATATAAATCATGACGAGATGATATGAGACTTACAACAGATGGTCTCTCACCGCACAATAGTGTCGCCCCAAATGCGTACAGCTACACACGTTATTATTTTCAATTATTATCAATGACATGAGCGTGTGCAATATGCAAATCAAGCAAAGTTCCTGTGTGCGAGGTATCTAGACAGGTGTATCTATAAGGCGGGGGTTATTGCGGTGATTTTCAGTTTTTTTCTGTTTGTTATTTGGGTATATTTCTAAATGCGTGTGTTGTGTCTGTATCTGTTGTACGGGGAATTGTCAGTGTATCCTCATTTTAACATAATGTTGTGCGTTTGCGTTTCGCGGAGTCATCGGTTATCAATCTCAAATAAAAAAGCTTTAGATGATAAACTGTTCCTCCTTCACACCGGTTATCAATCTGTGTCAATGGAATTACTTTAATAAGTTTGATGTGCATTGATTTATTTGCTATTCTCATATTGTGTTCAGTTATTTCATTACACGCTGTAGAATATCTCCTCGCTACAACGGTAATGAAATAAATCCTACAAAATGTATTAATATTTATTGATTACGTGGAATGCATTATCATATACAGGCTTGAATAATGAATATACGTTTCAGCATATATCAACGTATAGAAACCGGAGACATTCCACTCCACTTGAAACATAAAAACAAACAAACAATACACTTGACCTTGACGTTATTGTTTTCTGTAGATTAAAAAAACAAATAAAGCAATTTCAGATGAGAAATAGTTCCTCTTTCACACCGGTTACCAATCTGTGTCAATGTCATTACTTGCATAAGTTTCATGCGCTTCGGATACTTTGTCCTTTACCAGATAGTTAAATTAGTATATTGGATTTAGTCATGTAATGCTTGGATTAATCCAACAAACTCATCACCCGAAAAAACATAATCTACACAACCAATGTCGATATGTCCAAATATAATCAAAATATCAAAAGATATTCGAAATAAAGACGCGTTAAAATATCGACGATGAATGGAATCTCTCGAAATCCCCTCAGTGCGCATGTCGGTCAAAGCGCAACTGGGTCGGTAGCCACAAGCAGGCAGCGAGTTAGAACGATGTTTACAGGAGACGCTGGATGATAATAACTTTGACAGTAAGTTAATTACCTTTCTTAAGTCACTGAATATCTATCTGTGTAATTTGTTTTTTATTGGAATGAACCATTTTTCTGTAAAACCCCTCGCTAGAAACGATATACGGCAGTTGTATTTATAGCGTGTGGGCTCATTGTTCACACAGCTGATCACACGGCTCTGTTTGTAGAGAACGTGAAATCTGAGATATGTCTCTATGCTTTAACGTATGCTACTCATTACATGTTTTCATATGAACAAGTTCATAACTCTCTTATTTAGAGGGTTTACGTAAGTACGACTATCCCGCTATTCTATAGGCACCGAAGCATAACCGTGACCGACCCTGACCTGGGAGATACCAAACAAGTAGTGGAGGTCACAGCGAAGCTGTTTTAACTTTCCTGGCCTTAAATCTGTCTCAAATAATGCAGTGCATGACACGAACACATTGTATGACTCTCTTAGGGATGATATATAATCTCAAGTGGATCAGAAAGCTTCAATATATCATGCTCCAGCTGTTTAATCGTAATACGATTTGGCCTACATTTCTGGTCGACCCAGCTCGCCGACAGCGGTTGATCAGCTGTTCAAAACCGCTAGCGTTTGAGTCAGCTTTATGCATTCATCGACTCACTTATCGACTGTTGGTAGAAATATATGTAGCATTGTGTAGATTCATCCTGTGAATATAATGTGCATTGATGCCTGATCGGACGCTATGGTTTGTGGTGAGGTCACGTCTTAGTCCCCATAAACCGTTCATTTCAGGACGTAAATCTCCGGACTTGCCTCTGTAGCGAGCGTAGAGCGTGTCTGGGTTGTCTATTTCATGTACATTTCTGCCATGCGTCCAACTTGTCAATGTGTTGTCGGCCCTATTTTCACTTCAATCTATCTTGGGTATTAAGAGGTTTATTGCTAAAATCTAGAATATTCAGAAATATCAGTTTTATTAGAAGTGGGAAGTCATGCGTACCGCTGTGAAAAGAAATTACCGATTTCACACCTAAATATTGATTAATGCGAGGCACATTTTTATATTTTGCCTCCCTTTAATAACATGTTATGAAGAATCTCCAAAGCTCGATTGTTGTGCTATTTCCCCGAGGGGCTGCTAGATTAGTGTCAGCGTCATCACTTTGAACTGCGGTAAAGGAAACGACGCCATCAAACCCCAGTCACAGTCGCTTCGAAAAAATAAAGATAATGCATACGTAATAACTGTTGCTGTGCTAAGCTGTTATTAGCATATAACTGAAATTATTATTCACAGTAATCATTTGCACCGTATTGTTAGTTGTCTGTAAGCTGCAAGTGCATCATGATGCTGGGGGTGCTTTATGCTACTTTGTCATGTCAAATACCCGTGCATGCATGATGCAACATGATGCAATATGATGCATATGTGTACGTAATGTATACATGGGGTATATGTAAATGTAGTGCCTCACAGATTGAGCATGCTGACCTATGCACGCACTCACAGACACATGCATTCAAACATTGCGTGCGTGCGTGCGTGCGTGCGTGCGTGCGTGCGTGCGTGCGTGCATACACACATACATACACCAGGACAAACTGCGTGAACTCGAACAGAAGTTTTCTCACTCTCAAAACAGATTCGTAAAGTTGAGTATATTTAAGCGCTCATCTTTTGACTTTTGTATCTAATCTATCTATCTATAGCCTCTATCTACCACAACGTGTCTTCAATGGACATAATATACAAGGTGTATGGACGTGGCATATGTTCAGAATAATAAATAGTAACCTGTTCGTTTCTCAACATTAGCACATACTTTCTAAACCTGTAGATGTATATTCGGAATAAATTATTTGTTTGTTGATGAGCTTGAATATTCTCAAAATATAAGGATGATAACTCTGTTACATCCTCATCCGCCACACTTCTCTTAACACATCGCCCTGGACCAAACCGAATGCTTGGTCACTATTTGTTTATGAATGCAAGTAAAGTCACCACCATTCCCCGCCCTGATCATTGTAAATACGTGTTCACGGGCCCAGCGGGGCGGTATCCGGTTACACCCCCCACCCCCACCAACACCCAGCCCTTGCTAACATAGTGACCTCTGGCTTGTGAACTTACACTCGTGTTATGGTCTCATGTTTCGACAGTACACAAGCACTTCTTGTTGTCGTCAATGCGATTATACTCTCACAGTGTCAGAAAGTACAAAGAGGGCACTTATTATGCGATGATTAAAATGAGACAAAAGTAGCAATGTCCGCCAATGTAAAACAATCACGTATATGATTCACAATCGTACATAAAACTATTTTCGTAAACGTAACATTTGGAGATACTGTAGTATTAGGTAAGTGCTGTGCCACGACTGTGGAATCTATTTATATAATTTATAGGCATTTTTGATTTTTTGAATTTTTAAAAAAAAATACAATTATTTTAAAGAAATGTTTTCATAGACTAAATATTAGTATAACGTAGAGCAAGGAGTACATGTCTATATTCCTAAACAAATGAACAACTAACTCTGACATGCTTGGTTCAAGCAGTCTGTATTTGTTGACGATGGGAGCTATTTATGTCTGTGCGACCATTTCCGCATTACTTATGTAAGATATCTGACCTCAAGATTTGTAATAGACTGACATTTAGTCCCAAAATAAGTTATTTTATTTAAAAAAAAATATTTACAAAAGAAAAATAACAATATCCAAATGGAGCCCAGAACGAGCTGGGAAATCTAAACTTGAATTGGACTCCTTTATTATTTTTTTCTCTCGGGACGGAAGTCTAGATATGTTAGTGAACCTGAAACAATGGTATTGTGACTGATTCACCAGTCGAAGTCACGAATTAAACATATATAGTACCTTTTCTTTGCATTGACAAACCTTTCCCCGAATATTTGAGCAACTATCTTTGATTAATGTTAGATTTCTTATGATTATGAAATGATTTTGTCGATATTATTTCATTTGGCGTATAATATTTCAATTGGTACTTATTATCCGTTGAGAGCTACCTACAGAATCTTTTAACATACTAATATCCAAATATATGTATGCCTACATACCTGACTGTTAAATTTTTTTAATTTTTTTTTTTCATATTTTCAGAAACTCCATAACCTTTTTTTTATACATTCTGAAACAAGCTGATATTTGTATATGCTTGGTTGGAACCAGCTACAATCCGTGGGGATTCCGGGTAAAAATATAGGTCCCCAACAAACTTTGGTTGTAAGAAGCGACTAAAAATGTATTAGGTGGTCAGGCTCGCTGACTTGGCTGTATGCAATATCATCGTTTCCATATTGCCTGGGGGCACGGGTGGCCCAGTCGTCTAAGGCGCCGCGATTCGCTGTGCAGAGTTGCGTCGCCTGGGCACGCCAGAAACCTGTGATTGTGGGTTCGAATCCCGGTTTGCCCCGATTATGTTTCTAGGTTTGTCAGCACCATACCCGTGCTCGTGGGTTTCACCGAAGTGGTAAACGTCTGAGACCTGCATCACTTCGGGCTTTCCTCCCACTTTAAGCTGACACGCCGCGATATAACTGGAATACTGTTAAAAGCGGCGTTAAACCCAACTCACTCACTCACTCACTCCATATTGCCTGGATCGATGCTCTTGATGTCAGTTACTGGATTCTCCGGTCCAGACTCGATTAATTACAGATCGCAGTCACATACATGTCGCTGAAGTATTGCTGAGTGCAGCGTTAAACAACAAAGAAATAAATTGTCACAGCTTTACCTAAGCAATTAAAATGACCAGCGTTCATGTGAATATCGTCTCCTAAACATAACTGTTTATTTTGACAAGGCTGTCAGGTAAACCATAAGTGTCAAAGTTAATTTCGAGAATACCGTTATCTATCTGGGGTAATGCGTGCTGTATATCACTGTTATGACTTATTACGTGACGATGATCACCCGAGAGGCTTTTAATGGAAACAAGGGATAAACACTTGTAAATTATTTACAAATACAATTGTCACTTGTAGTATCGACTGAAAAGGAGCTTCTGTCATGAGATTAATGGGTTTTTTCAGTTTTAAACGGCATAGTTCATTTTAGAATGCTGTCGCTGTGGATGTGAATAATTCATAGAGGTATCCGTTGCTGTGTAATGTGTACCATTTGGTGAAAACAGCATTTATTATATACTTCAGTGTGAAAGACTGAGTTTTTTTAAGTTTAGAAAAGTGATATTTTCATTGCAGTGAACATAGCACATCTCACTGCAGTGAAGGGGCGGTCGGGTAGCCTAGTGGTTAAAGCGTTCGCTCGTCACGCCGAAGACCCGGGTTCGATTCCCGACATAGGTACAATGTGTGAATCCCATTCTGGTGTCCCCCGGCGCGATATTGCTGGAATATTGCTAAAAGCCGCGTAAAACCATACTCACTTACACACTGCAGTGAACATAACACTTTGACGGAACTATTGTCATACAAGGGTTACCTCCCCGCAAATTGTCCGCTCACAAACTGGTTACGTCCTTTTTACATTAGTCCACATTGACAAGGCAAAATAATGACAGATGGTCATTAATGGAGTTAATATCACTTTTTGCCGTTTGTTATTCTCTCGAAAATGTTTTGTTATAAACTGTACATTTCTCATTTAACTCGTCAATAGACACTGTTCGTTTCGCAAAGGGCCATTGTGACTTGACCAGCGTGTATTCTTTCGCTTCCAACAGCAGTCTCCTAGTTTTCGCATAAAATATTTACTCGCATGACAAAGAATGATCAATGTTTGGCAAAATGACATTGTTGTGTTTGATTATTTCATGCATGAATACACAGCTACTTAATTTGATTTCTGTGACCATTTTGTCAACCATTAAAGAAAACTGAATAAGTGTTTCAATATATATTTGGAAAAAAATAACATTCAGTGTTATAAAACATGTCCAATAATTATGTCACGAACCTTCAAGCCTCACTACATGAAGACTTGCTCACATTTAAATGTTTTAGGGAACATGTATGACCAGGGAATATATATAGTGCCTGAAAATATTAGGGATTATCTGCAATGGCTGATTCATCCAAAGACAATACCTTCTCCTGATATTACCATCGATGGTACCTATATTTGATTATACACATTTGATTATACACATTTGATTATACACATTCCCTGCTTATACATATTCACCAGACCCGTGGAGATCCGGGAGGGAATAGATCTTCATCAACCCATGCTTGCCGTAAGAGGCGACTAACGGGATCGGGTGGTCAAGCTTGCTGGCTTGATTGATGCATGTCATGGATTTCAATCACTGGATCGTCTGGTCCAGCCTCGATCATTTACGGACCGCCATCATATAGCTGTAATTTTGCAGCAACAGACAAACACATTCCCTGATTGTATATACCCTGTGACAAAGACGTGTACACATCATGTAGACTCGCTTGACGTATCAATTGGAACAACTGTTGAGAATTTTATGTTTTTGCAAGCCTAAATCATGGCATCTCTTTTGACATGTTGTTGTCTTGTACGTGTCCGTCGCAGCGCTGCTCTATGATCGACTAACATTCCTGGCTGCAAACACGCATGGCGTTCGCGTGTGTGGACTGTTGATGTGAGTTGCTGATGTGTGTAGGTGATTTGTGAAGCTGATGTTGGACTGTGTGCGAGACAGAGTGGTAATCTTATCCCAAGTGATCTCAATGCGACCCTTGGTTGACATTACTAGTCAGTCGTTATCGTATGTCACTGACCAGACCAAAGGTTTCCTGCTGAGGGCCCAAACTAAACTGCTAATAGGACGCCCTTGTACCCGTTCTCTGTCTTCATGGTATAAAGTACGGCCGTCGGTGTACCATTCACCCCGACAGGTGTCTTCCACTCACTGTGAACAATGTGTTTATCTACAACGGCGAGGTGAAATGGATACGCGCTGTACAGAATGGAAGTAAGAATCTATCTTGATACATTTATGTTTATGTTTATATTTATGGTTATTTCTGTGAGTGAGTTGGGTTTAGCGCCGCTTTGAACTGTGTTCCAGTTTTATCACAGCGTGTCAGCCTAATGTGAGAGGAAAGCCCAAAGTGATGCAGGTCTCAGACGTTTACGACTTCGGTGAACCCAAGAGCACGGGTATGGTGCTGACAAACCTAGAAACGTGTCTGGCGTGCCCAAGGGACGCAACTCTGCACAGCGAATCACGGCGCCTAAGACAATGGGTCCACCCGTGCCCCATAGTACTTTCAGTGATACCCGTCTTCTGAATATCTGGTTATGATGTGCGGGGAGGTAAAATAGGGTTTCAGGTCGCCTTCAAGATCATGGCACTTATATAGCGACGTGCACGTGTGTTGCATGATGTTTTGTCAAAGTGTTCACACCCGAGTTGTATTGAAACAAAAACAAGTATCTCTAATAGGGACGGGGAAAGGCCGTAGTTAACTTTTTTTTGACAGGGGGAGCAAATATTTGTACAAGTATCACTTGTCCCCAACTTGATTCAAATAAAACTGTTTTCTATAGAAGAACATTTTTTGGCAAATAATAATGTCAAAATATTTATGCTACTTTATGCTAATAATAATCTAATGGTTTTCTGGAATCCTTAATAGGTTGTTTAATTCTCATCCGTCATTCGGCATTAATCTATGCAGATATACAACAGGGTAACTAGCTATCCAATCTATATTGACATCTGAACTTCGTCTCACCCTTCTGTAATCTAACACCATGTGCCGATTCACTCGCCTATTGAGAGTTTACCCTCATTGCAGACCCACCGACAAATGACGTAACGGCTGACCATAGATTAGAGGTGAGCCTCTTGAACTACGAGCTCCTTGTTGCTGATTGTGTTATCTTCTTTCGATTAAACATGCTCAATTTGGCGAACATGATACATCGCTTCCAGCCCAGTTCGAGTATTTGGTAAATTTAATTTTACAGGGTCTACGGTTGATGGGTTGTAAGTTCAGCAGTAATAGAAGATTGCACAAGTTCCCGATGCAATGATAACTAGTTTATGATAATTTTCTATATCATATAAATCATATGTTGTCTCTATAAAATGGAAGGCGCTCTTTCTGTTCGCTTATCTGGACTTGCCTTTTGTAAGGATAGAATTACAAATACATACAAGGAATTATTATTCAGTACAGCCTTAGAGCAAGGCTTCAGCCATAGCAACATGGCTGCCAGATGTGACATGCGTTAAGTTATTGTTGAGCACATATTCAAGTACACAGTGCGCCTAGTCAGATATCTACTTATCCTGTGGTATGGATATGATGACGACGTATTGTATCATACAACTGTATCACATCCTGACCCAAGTATTATTTTGTAGCTGTTTTCTATACTTGGTTTTTGAGACAATTCTGCCGCCTAAAAACATCGGCCCAACTCTAAGCCCATTTTACGTTACTTTTCTTCTCTCTTCCTGATGCAATCCGTCCTGATAGCTCCAGCTATACTGTGTGCTTCAATTATGTAAAAAAGGCTCACTCTACTTCTTTATATGAATATTTTCATAGGTAAGCTCTTTGTTGAGGCAGTAAAGGGCAGTAGTAATCCTCGCAGGAAGATCTTTGTTGAGGCAGTAAAGGGCAGTAGTAATCCTCACAGGAAGATCTTTGTTGAGGCAGTAAAGGGCAGTAGTAATCCTCACAGGAAGATCTTTGTTGAGGCAGTAAAGGGCAGTAGTAATCCTTGCAGGAAGATCTTTGTTGAGGCAGTAAAGGGCAGTAGTAATCCTTGCAGGAAGATCTTTGTTGAGGCAGTAAAGGGCAGTAGTAATCCTCGCAGGAAGATCTTTGTTGAGGCAGTAAAGGGCAGTAGTAATCCTCACAGGAAGATCTTTGTTGAGGCAGTAAAGGGCAGTAGTAATCCTTGCAGGAAGATCTTTGTTGAGGCAGTAAAGGGCAGTAGTAATCCTTGCAGGAAGCTCTTTGTTGAGGCAGTAAAGGGCAGTAGTAATCCTCACAGGAAGATCTTTGTTGAGGCAGTAAAGGGCAGTAGTAATCCTTGCAGGAAGCTCTTGTTGAGGCAGTAAAGGGCAGTAGTAATCCTCACAGGAAGATCTTTGTTGAGGCAGTAAAGGGCAGTAGTAATCCTCACAGGAAGATCTTTGTTGAGGCAGTAAAGGGCAGTAGTAATCCTTGCAGGAAGATCTTTGTTGAGGCAGTAAAGGGCAGTAGTAATCCTTGCAGGAAGATCTTTGTTGAGGCAGTAAAGGGCAGTAGTAATCCTCACAGGAAGCTCTTTGTTGAGGCAGTAAAGGGCAGTAGTAATCCTCACAGGAAGATCTTTGTTGAGGCAGTAAAGGGCAGTAGTAATCCTCACAGGAAGATCTTTGTTGAGGCAGTAAAGGGCAGTAGTAATCCTCGCAGGAAGATCTTTGTTGAGGCAGTAAAGGGCAGTAGTAATCCTTGCAGGAAGATCTTTGTTGAGGCAGTAAAGGGCAGTAGTAATCCTCACAGGAAGATCTTTGTTGAGGCAGTAAAGGGCAGTAGTAATCCTCACAGGAAGCTCTTTGTTGAGGCAGTAAAGCGCGACAGTCATCCTCGCAGGAAGCTCTTTGTTGAGGCAGTAAAGGGCAGTAGTAATCCTTGCAGGAAGCTCTCTGTTGAGGCAGTAAAGGGCAGTAGTAATCCTCACAGGAAGCTCTTTGTTGAGGCAGTAAAGCGCGACAGTCATCCTCGCAGGAAGATCTTTGTTGAGGCAGTAAAAGGCAGTAGTAATCCTTGCAGGAAGCTCTTTGTTGAGGCAGTAAAGCGCGACAGTCATCCTCAGGAAGATCTTTGTTGGGGGAGTAAATGGCAGTAGTAATCCTTGCAGGAAGATCTTTGTGGGGGCAGTAAAGGGCAGTAGTATTCCTCACAGGAAGATCTTTGTTGAGGCAGTAAAGCGCGGCAGTAATCCACGCAGGGTGGTCTTAACAGGATAAGACACGGAAGTTTAGTATTCTTTTTTGTTTGCCGAATACTTTCATAGAATATAATAAATGCTGAAACGTCTAACACCAGACAGCTGCTCTCATCTACTCTATGGCTTTGTTTACGCCAGATGAATGTTTTTTACATGCAAAGCCTAAAATCGGTCAGTGTCAATGTCGTAAAATGACACATTGGGTGGTATTTTTTGAAACAACTAAGCATTTAATGTCAACATTGTTATGTATATATATTGTACTAAAACAATGAGATGACGTTGACATGCCGCCACCGCGAGGAGGGAGCACGCAGTACCAACACACCACCACTGTGTGAGTTGAGTGAGTGAGTGAGTACGGTTTTAAGCCGCTTTTAGCAATATTCATGCAATATCACGGCGGGGGACACCAGAAATGGGCTTCACACATCGTACCCATGTCGGGAATCGAACCCTGGTCTTCGGCGTGACGAGCGAATGCTTTTACCACTAGGCTATCCGACCGCCCCTGTGTGAGGAGAGCACACACAGACCAACACACGTGCACCAGACCCTTAATCCAAAATACTCCCAAAATAAATCCCATGCAAGTCTATAATAATTTGTCAAGTTTAGATACCATAGATTATAAAGGCTCCTTTCTGTTATTAATTAGTAGACGATGTAACAACAATTATTGATTAACATTTCCATTTTAGATGGTAAATGTTACTTTATGATGGCCATAGCATTCATAACATGTATCAGCCAGAAATAACGTTTAACCACCGATGACCAGCTACACCAAACCGGATAGTCTGGTCAATGTAGGTCAGCCCACTGTACCATTAGCGTTGGCGTCGAGCCGAGAAGTATCTGGTGAATACCCCCGTGTACCTCCTACAACCTACTTCTGCAACCTAGCGGGTATTGTAAGACAATCTCCAAATACATTTCTTTGCATAACATCGTAGTCATCGGGAGACGCTTGCCAAGACAAGTTTGTGTTTTGCGATGTAGAAGTATGCTGCGAATGGGGTCTTCAGTAAATCAGCTTTACTTTGTAATGAAAGTTGTTGTGGTGTTTAACAAAAAGGGACAACGTCATGTGGTTAGCAGAAGAGGTGGGAAAAGTGGAGGTTGCTGTTTGTATTGAAGTGTGATAAGAAGCGGAAGAATGTTCCGTCGAGTTGTAATCTGCTGCCGCTACCCAAGTAGGTTGCACCATTCCAGTGTTAAATCCATTACGAAGCAAGCAGTCTTAGGAAAATGTGATTTATATTTGAAATAACCCTACACAAATAACAATTCGTTTCGAATAACATTGCGACATTGATAACCTGGTATTTAAGCAGTTCAACATATATAGTGTTCTCTCAAACGTTTCACTTTTTCCTGCTGTCAACAAACATTCATTTAATTGCTTCCTTCAGTCTCTCTGTGGAGATTCTTGGTCAGCATTGGTCCCCAGTACCCCATGTTTGTCTCTCTGTGGAGATTCAGGGGCAGCATAGGTCCCCAGTACCCCATGTTTGTCTCTCTGTGTGGATTCAGGGACAGTAGAGGTCCCCAGCACCCCATGTTTGTCTCTCTGTGGAGATTCAGGGACAGTAGAGGTCCCCAGTACCCCATGTTTGTCTCTCTTCGGAGATTCAGGGACAGTAGAGGTCCCAAGTACCCCATGTTTGTCTCTCTGTGGAGATTCAGGGACAGTAGAGGTCCCAAGTACCCCATGTTTGTCTCTCTTCGGAGATTCAGGGACAGTAGAGGTCCCAAGTACCCCATGTTTGTCTCTCTGTGGGGATTCAGGGACAGTATTGGTCCCCAGTACCCCATGTTTGTCTCTCTGTGTGGATTCAGGGACAGTAGAGGTCACAAGTACACCATGTTTGTCTCTCTGTGGAGATTCAGGGACAGTAGAGGTCCCCAGTACCCCATGTTTGTCTCTCTGTGGAGATTCTTTGTCAGTAGAGGTCCCCAGTACCCAATGTTTGTCTCTCTGTGGAGACTCAGGGACAGTAGAGGTCCCAAGTGCCCCAATGTTTGTCTCTCTGTGGGGATTCAGGGACAGTATTGGTCCCCAGTACCCCATGTTTGTCTCTCTGTGGAGATTCAGGGACAGTAGAGGTCCCAAGTGCCCCATGTTTGTCTCTCTGTGGGGATTCAGGGACAGTAGAGGTCCCAAGTACCCCATGTTTGTCTCTTTGTGGGGATTCAGGGACAGTAGAGGTCTCCAGCACCCCATGTTTGTCTCTCTGTGGGGATTCAGGGACAGTAGAGGTCCCCAGCACCCCATGTTTGTCTCTCTGTGGGGATTCAGGGACAGTATTGGTCCCCAGTACACCATGTTTGTCTCTCTGTGGAGATTCTTTGTCAGTATTGGTCCCCAGTACCCCATGTGTGTCTCTCTGTGGAGATTTAGGGGCAGTAGAGGTCCCCAGTACTGTATGTTTAATCAGGAAGCTACACCGCTTCACGTGTATGATTGTCGGGATAACGTAGATTTGATCGTTGCATTAGAGCACTGTTTAGACAGGCCCAGACTAGATAACTTACAGACTGTTATGCTGTACCTGAAATAATGCACTTCTGCATAAAACAACATTCACTCTCCGTGTCCTCATTCAATGTTTAGTTCCTCGAAATAAGTAGAAAATGGTGGGACTAATTTATCTGAACTAAATATCCAAGTCATTTCGTGTCTGATGATTATGCGAGTATATTTGTTCGTTTTTGTCAGACGGAGGGCATGATACTAATCATCTGCATACCATATCTTCCACTGGTCAGAATGTGCTCGGATCTGAACAGAGATTGTGGAGTTTCAAGTTACAAAATGACATTCCATTAACAGGCTCAGTGCTAGACTAACATCTAGTCTCTGAAATGAACATATCGTACAGAAAAAAACAGTTGTTCAATTATCTTAATAAAAATATAATAAAAGGGAGCCCAGAGACTCTCTTCATTTTCAGCCTGATACTGTAGTAATCTAGGCTTGCCAAACATTTTAGACTTGCATGGGCTGTATTTGATATGTATTTGTATCAGGGTCTGTAAGACAGACGAGCTCAGTGCTGGTCCTTATTCACTTGCCTTGGGATGGCTTATCTTGGAGACATATAACGGAGATCATATTACCAAGCAAAAAACACTGTATAACAAAGGATGCAGGCTCTTTGTTATGTACTGCCAAGCTTCAGTGATCGACATGTCTCAAACCCTGACCGTGGACGTTTAGACTAACATATAGTCTCTGAAATGAACATATCGTACAGAAAAAAACAGTTGTTCAGTTATCTTAATAAAAATCTAATAAAAAGGGAGCCCAGTGATTCTCTTCATTTTCAGATAGGCAGTTATCTAGACTTGCCAAACATTATAGACTTGCATGGGCTGTAGTTGATATAAATGTATCAGGGTCTGTAAGACAGACTAGTGGACGTTCTATAGATGTGTTTGCAAAGACAGTATTGTGCTGAAAGGGCAGGTTGTGTGGGTATCTCTCATTACAGTGCATGTTTTGCTAAAGAAAAACAATAGACTGTGGCACTGAAATACCTGCTTTGAAGATTTTCTCGTCTTCTAGGGGCGGTCGGGTAGCCGAATGGTTGAAGCGTTCGCTCGTCACGCCAAAGACCCGGGTTCGATTCCCGACATGGGTACAATTTGTGAAGCCGATTTCTGGTGTACCCCGCCGTGATATTGCTGCAATATTGCTAAAAGCGGCCTAAAACCATACTCACTCACTCACTCGTTTTCTATATGATAATGATACGTCTCGTACATGCGTTACAGTGGGTGTGAGTGCAGGGTGTTGTTTGTTCAGGACAATAGATGGTTGATAGTATGGGCAACGTCCCACGCTGTCGGGGAACAATGACACACCACTTTAAGACATGTATAGGTTACTGGGGACCATATCTACCCCGGGTACGGTAGCGCTGGTTTAGACGCGAGATGCCCCTTCACCTCGGCTCACACTGCGAACCGTACAAACTTAAACAGACACATTCACGCACTGGCAATAGCAGTTATTTGCATCTATACCACCGATACCTTGTAAAACGTTTGTGTATTGATTGTGTATTGTTGATTTACGACGCAGTTTATCTGACGCATCGGTTAAATGTTTGAAAGGGAGAGCTTGAAATCAGTTACTGGCATTGATTTTTAAAGTGTCAGTCGTTCCCTGCAGCCCTATCAATTGCTCTGTCAAACGCCGCGCATACAGTTCGTGTTTTTCTCGATATTCACATTTCGCTACAGCTTGAAATTGAATTAATTTGATTGAAACGTTCTTTGTATGACGCGGAATAACTCAATTCCGGCTTCAATGAAACAGCGATTCAGCTGAGCGGGTTTGTATTTATATGTACAACAAAACCAGCTGTTTTAAACCACGTTGTGCCTGCCAAGAATTGCATAATGAAAGTCAATCTGTGTATCGCATGCAGTTGCCTAACGCTGATAAGAACAAACATGTTTACCAGCTGATTTCTGTATCAGGTGGCCATCGGTCGTTGACCTATACGTCACCAAGGACAGTTGAGTAGATGAATGAGATAGCTATGTGAATGTCCCTGTAGCCTTATATGTAGTGCACAGTATTGCCACTGGATAGTGCATGGATCGTCCTAAGATCAGATTCTGTTCAATGCATGGACCTCATATGGCGTGACATCCCTGCCCTGACATCCACTCCACCTCCCCGGAACGAAATATACACACGCACTCACGCACGCACGCACGTTCGTACGCACGCAAGCACGCACGCATACACCAAAGCACCACCAGTGCTATTCCTTTTATTAATCTTGGAGTTGTGTCCCTTCTTGCCAAAATCGCAAGTTCAAGGCGAAGGCGATAGACCGTTCGCCCGGCTCTCCCTACACCACACACGTGGCAGTGGGGTAGCCTAGTGGTTAAAGCGTTGGCTCGTCACGCCGAAGACCCGGGTTCGATTCCCGACATAGGTACAATGTGTGAAGCCTATTTTCCGGTGTCCCCCGCCGTGACATTGCTGGAATATTGCTAAGAACGGCGTTAAACCATCCTCACTCACTCACTCCCTCCCTACACCACAGCAGGACGATTGACTGGACTGTTCGTTAACCCTCTATTCCTGGGTTTACATGGTTCAACATAGGAGGCTTAAATCAATGGCCCTATCAGGATCTACTGATCGCGAGTTCGAATCCAAAATCCATCTATCATTACCCTTGGTATGTCGTCACCAAACCCGTGATCGTGGGTTTACCATAGTAGTAACGTCTAGGCATAATTGTAACATCATACAAAGTGGCATAATATCCATTTCACTCCTTCACTATGCATCGGGGAGTGGCTGGGCGTAGGCAGTCGTCTAAGGCGCCGCAATTCGTTGTGCAGAGTTTCTTTCCTTAGGCATGCCAGAAATCGTGGTTCGAATCCCGGTTCGACCCGATTATGTTTTTAGTTTTCTCAGCACAACATCAATGCTCGTGGATCTCACCAAAGTGGCAACTTCTTAGAGCTGCACCACTTTGGGCATTCCACAGTAAGATGACAGGCCGTTACATAACTGTTTGTTTGTGTGTTGTTTAACGCCGCACTCAGCATATTACTGCTATATGACGGCGGTCAGGAAATAATCGAGTCTGGACCAGACAATCCAGAGATTGACACCATGAGCATCGATCCAGGTATTTGGGATACGATGACATGCATCAACCAAGTCAGCGAACCTGACAACCCGATGCCGTTAGTCGCCTTTTACAAGCATAGTCGCCCCCGTTACATAACTGAAATACTGTTCAAAGCGGCGTTAAACCAAACTCACTCACTCACCATTGGTCTCATTGTTCGTCATCTAGAAGTAATTTAGAAGTTTATTCAGAAGCACAACTCGCCATGCATTGCCCCATGTGGCACACCGAGTACAGACTGAGAAAGTATGTTACAATGAGGACTCATGTCCTTTAATGTTGAATTTGATAATAGCATAATAAAGTGAGGATTCTTGGATATTCATAAAATCTTAAGGGAAAGTACAAACATCGCAATAATTGAAATTTGTTGCAAATGCTTAAGAAGTGACATAATTTAAACAAACAGTATATCGAGCAACGACCACGTATAGAGAAGTCTGCCAACCCTACAAAGGGCTTCTTTAAGTAAGGGGGCTACACCCACATCAGGTTGACAGTTGACCCGACGCTGCATCATGAATATATTCATATGAACATTATGTTAAGCGCCGACCCCCCACAGAGGTTTGTGGGCTGACATTTACCAGTGTGACATTTTCTGTTGGCATACATTCTGACGACTGTTGACCCGATAAAAATAGAGCAAAACAACTGACGTACGACAATCTGTCTCTCAGTCTTCCCTGACGTGCAAACATTGAAAATAAGAGTATCAAATGGTCACTGTCCTGTGTGTCTGCATCGCCCAAACCAAAGTACTCAGTACGTTCCCTTGTGACGGAGATGATTTAGTTTAGATTACTCACAAATTCCTAGGCTGGCACTTGTTAAGACGAAAATCCCATAAATCTCACCCAAATCATGGAACTTCCGTCGCCTCCTCATACGATCTGAGTTTCTCAGTTTGGGAAAGTGGAAGTCAAGACACCAATTAAAGGATATCTTTTCTTTTATTTGGCGAGGAAGTTGCTAAAAACGTGTTGTCCAATCCATTTCTATTATTCCTGAAGTGGTACAATTTCAAGAAAAAGGCACTTCCACGTGGAAATCAAGTGCGTTGTAGCAGAAGGAATGACTACCTGCAAATTGCCATGCTACTAGCAGCTGTCGAGACGGCTCTGGTAATCAAAAGACACCATGCCCTCAGGTGGTATTTTTTATTTACGTTGCTTTCGCGATGCATCGATATCAATAACAATCATTTCAGTTTATCCAAGAGTGTAATTAATCCGTTGTCAGATATTTGACATTTGGAATGTAATCTTAGTTGAGTTAAGGAAAAATACTTGAATATTGGCCGAGTCTATTACATGTATATTTGTCACCATATCCACTGTAGCCCTCTCCGCCATTGTAGTGTACTATTCTGGGGAAATACATGTATGTATATACTAAGTCTGTATGCAATAAAACATCCTTTATGTAACTTATTAACCATTGACATGAGCGTAACCACTCTCGTGATTGTAGGGTGGTTCAGACGCCATTGTGTATCACGAATTTACAAGTGTGTGGGTGAGTTGATTGTAGCCGTTTAACAGTTTTTCGGTTAGGGTATGAGTGTATGTTGTATGTACAGTCGTCTGTAAATAATCTAGCCTCCACCAGACAATCCGGAGATTTGATTTTATGAGCAACGATCCAAGCTCTCGGGGTACGATGACATGCTATTAACCAAGTCACAGAGCCTGACCACCTGATCTGTTAAGATACCTGTTGCGCCCAGAGGTTGGTTGGTTGTTTGTTTGTTTGTTGTTTAACGCCGCACTCAGGATTATTCCAGCTATATGACGGCGGTCTGTAAAATAATCGAGTCTGGACCAGACAATTCATGTGATTGACAACATGAGCATCGACCCACGCAATTGGGATCGATGGCATTAAAGGGACCTGTTCTCAGCCGGAATCCTATCGACGGCGTGCCACGGGCGGATCCAGAGGTCCGAACCGAGCAGAAAATCTCTCTCTCTCTGTCTCTGTCTGTGTGTGTGTGTGTGTGTGATGTACTTGGTGTCGTTTCCCTGACACGTCAGTTGATATAGACATGTCCATGCGCCAGGCGTGTGTTTTGTTAAGGAAGTCACTGACACCAGGAGATGTCCTGTAAACAACAGATAAGCCCCAGCAACCTTCAATTGGCATTACATAACAAGTCGTCATTATTTTCTATTTACCACGCGTCTTTCCTTCATATTGAAGTCCTGGCGTTAAACCAATGCAAGGTCGCCATTACATTTATAACATCGACCCTTCTCTGGGTAATCGTTCATAATCCCACATTGCTCTTTGTTGTGCTGATTCCCGTGGCTTGATAAGCACGAGCAGGGCATGTAAGCCGTATCAGCGACGCACGTGCAGTCGATGTGCAATCCACGTGGTCAGCCGCGAAGTGTGTAGGTCAACATAGGATGTGATAATCATATGATACCGTTCGTCGCGCGCATATTTCAATTTCAACATATTTACTTTTCGACCGAACCTATTAATCATGTTCTATTTTTGTGAATCTAATATGTAATCTCCAATGGAATCACATATCTTATGATCATACGTTTCAATTTAAGGGGAAGGGAGGGGAGGGGAGGGGAAGGGAGGGGAGGGGAGGGGAGAGGAGGGGGAACACGGGTGGCCCAGTCGTCTGAGGCGCCGCGATTCGCTGTGCAGAGTTGCGTCCCTTGGGCACGTCAGAAACCTATGATTGTGGGTTCGAATCCAGGTTCGCCCCTGTTATGTTTCTAGGTTTGTCAGCACCATACCCGTGCTCTTGGGTGTCACCGAAGTGGTAAACGTCTGAGACCGGCATCACTTCAGGCTTTCCTCCCGCCTGACACGCCGCGATATAACTGGAATACTGTTAAAAGCGGCGTTAAACCCAACCCACTCACCCTTTAAAGGGGATCTGTACGGACTAATTGGCAGTCCTTCTAAGTTTGATTTAAGTCATTCAGAGCCCACTGTTTGTGACGACCAACTCAAATTGTATGATATATACTAGACTTGCACAAGTCTCCAAGGCATGATTATTAATTCAAATCATAACTCCTAGATTATACATTCAAGTAAAAAGAACAAATCGTTCCTTGAAACACTGGTCTCCTGAAACTGTACAGACCACTTATATAGACTTGCATATAAGGACAGAATTACTATTATAATACATCCATGGAGTCATCATTCAGTATAGCCTTGTTGCAAGGCTAGATATATACAAATCCAGTATCTTCCCATCACCCTAATTATGCTAACATAATGCTTAACTTACACAAATTGCACCAAATACACAACATCGAGGTCTATATTCGTAAAATAATCTTAACTGTTGACTGCCATGATTTACTCAAGTGTCAAACACATGTATTATAAACAACAAAGAAATGTTTATTCGTATCATTTACTGAATACCTCACGGGTTGATGCACAAACATTATGTGGTCCCTTGATTGCGAAGCTGTTTGGGCAAAGGCGTATATAGATGTATTTACGTCTTTGCTTTGGGTAATTGATCTTGTGTGAAAGGACAGTCTTCACGGTCTAGTGGTAGAGCGTCTGCCTGGAGCAGGAAAGGCCGTGGGTTCGAGCCCCGGCCACGTCATACCATGTAGCGTCTAAAGATGGTACTTTTACCCTGCCTGGTGCTCAGCTAAGGGGAAAGGACTGGTCAATCAGAGTCAGTATACTTAGTGGGTATTCATGTTAAACTGCGGCATGGTATCACAATGGGTTAGCACTGTAAAACCGGCATTAGTGCGAGCAGCCACACAAACACGTGCATGCGCGTTGTGGCAGAAGTGTAATAATCTTGAACGCGAAGTCAAACGACATGATGTGTGAACGGGGCGGTCCCTACACCTACGGCAAGTACTTCCACCATTTTCTTCTATTCTTGTCCCGGGAGCAGTGATGCGGGGATCTCGGGGCAGATGCGCCACCTGACGCCAGTGCGGGAGCTATTTATAGATTATAACAGCGCTTAAATAGGTCGCCAATCTCGCGGTTTGTTCATGTGCTTGTGTTGTGTAAACTGCCAAATGGACAGCACTTATCACTTGAATATCCGTCTTTAAGATCATGTATACTGCTAAAAGGAAGTTAAGGGCCACCCTATTCTTTACAATTACTGTTGTTAATCTTTCATGCCATGCCTTAATTGTTGTTGTTGTTTGTTGTTGTTTAACGCCGCACTCAGAAATATGACGGAGGTCTGTCAATACCCGAACCTGGACCAGACAATCCAGTGATTGACATCATAAGCATTGGGATACGATGACATGCATCAACCAAGTCAGCGACCCTGACCACCCGAACCCGTTAGTCGCCTCTTACAACAAGCACAGCCGCCTTTTTGCGGCAAGCATGGGTTGCTGAAGACCTATTCTAACCCGGATCTTCACGGGTCATAGTAATCGGGTGGTCCCTAACTTCTTTTGAGTAAAGTATTGGGAGATTGAAGATATTCGGTAACCTTGAGAAGTTTGATTTAAAAAATGGCGTTGTTTGTGTTCGCCAAGCAGACACTACGCAGCAGGATAGCCAACGGATTTGCCGAGTTGCTTGCTCTTGGTCAGGAACCTTTTGTGAATATTTAATACAATTTCTCCCTGAACTGGTGATTATATGTTTTTAGACAAATATTGTCGCGTTGGCGCCATGTAATCTGAATGCTGCAAAATAATGGCAGATACTGAGGTCTTTGCCATAAGGCTTAATAATGTTCCATACAGAACTCCTCTTGGCAATATTTTTAGTACATGCTTTTTTGCACCAAATGCATAAGTCAAATATTATCGTAACTTGGGATTGCTGACTCCTCGGAACAAATTGTTGGCGATTTACAAAGTATCCATTTCACACACATAAAGAACTGAAGGATTTCGTTGTGGGTTTTTTATTACGAAATTGCCACTATGTATTTCGTGGAGTCCCATCAAACACTGCTCATAGCAGGGAATCCAAACTGCCGCGCAAAAGAAAGTACACACTCATATGACTAACAAACAAAAAATGCGAATTAGATTGTGGTGTATTGATAAGGGTATCACAGTTGTGTTTTAGACCTTAGGTTTGCAGGGTTTTGTTTCGGCGACATTTCGATAACGTTTGTAAATGTTTGGTCGCATTTTTTTTCAAGTGTATACTTCCTTTTGTCCTGCAGTTTATTTGGGAACCAAAAGTAATTCTTTTCACTTTCATGGCGCCTTGGGGGCGGTCGGGTAGCCTATGGTTAAAGCGTTCGCTCGTCACGCCGAAGACCCGGGTTCTATTCCCGACATGGGTACAATGTGTGAAGCCTATTTCTGGTGTCCCCCGCCGTGATATTGCTGGGAATATTGCTAAAAGCGGCGTAAAACCATACTCACTCACTCACTCATGGCGCCTTGTGGTGTTGCTATGTCTTTTGAACTTGGAAAATTTTACATTTTATTTCTGGTTTCTCAACAAAGTCAGACTTGTGTGTTTAAGATATATATCTTGGTGTGGCCCGCTCTGTGGGGTATAATGAGGTCTGTTTTTGATAGATCTCATTGGAAACATTGCAGATTTAGGAGCAAATGTCGAATATTCGGGATCTCTAGGAACTCAAAAGATTTGCAGAGACTTATTTTTGTAAATAAGAATCATACATCACACGTGGTTTTGTGAAATAATTCGAAAGAAGATTGTTTGGGAAATGCTGAAGAGAAAACATCAAACACAGACTGAAGACTTTTATATAATTACTTCAAAGCTATACAAACCAAAGTAAGAGGTGTCTGTTTGATGATGTTTTGTATGATTTCCAAAAAAAGGTCTGCACAAAGTAATATTCAGTCAGCAATAGCGGTTCGCGGCTGTTATGTCACTTGTGTCAAATGTGAAGGGAACTACACTGCATTGTGAGGTATAATTGAAACACATTATTCAAGAAGTGTATATTGATGTTTTCCAAGCTTTCTCACTCAATGTCTTTGTAAATCCATCACTGTGTAGCAGCTTGCACCAACGATCACCGTTTCTTTTTTATATTACTATGAAACGATATTCGATTTCCTATTCTGTATCAGTCCTTGGGGAGTTCCTGGTGAGATCAGGCCCCCGGTATCTCAAGGTCTTCGTCATTACCGACTACATGTCGGGGGAAGTCCGGTGGTGTGGCTTTGCTGTCTACGTGTCATACTTGTAGTCACAACTGCGAAGCCCACTCTTACTTACAGGTCAACGTGATATAGCTGGTACAGTGATGACTGCGGCATTCAACGACATTCACTCACTCACTATTCGCTCGCTTGTTTTACATACTTCGTGTGCGGACGTATGCCAGATGCGGTTTACGAATACCTTTCTTCTTCCATTCGAGACACTGTCTCGGCACGGGTGGCCCAGTCGTCTAAGGCGCCGTCATTCGCAGCGTAGAGTTGCGTCCCTTGGGCACGCCAGAAACCTATGGTCTGGCATTCATTCATTCATTCATTTATTCATTCATTATCCCCCCAGCATATAATGCGGGGGGATATCGCGATCAGGCAGTCTGTCTGTCCGTCCGTCCGTCCGTCCGTCTGTCTGTCCGTAATCATTGCCTTTTCCGGGGCAGAACTCGAAAAGCATTCAGTGTATTTGATCGAAACTCGGCAAATGTATCAGTCACATACTAAAGTGGTGCCTTTTGATATTTTGGGATTTTTCGAATTTCTTTTTTTTTTAATTTTTTTATGTAAAGAAGTTGGACATAGACTCCATTGAGGCTGGGGTTCGTTTCCGGGGCAGAATTCGAAAACCATTCAGTATATTTGATGGAAACTTGAAAGATGTATCAGTCACATGCTGAAGTGGTGCCTTGTGCTATTTTGTAATTTTTAAATTAATATTTTTTATTTTTGCCATTTAGGAATGTTTCAAAATTTCATTTTCCGTGTATCCATGGACACAAGTTAGACTTTGCTGAAATCGAGGTAGGTGTCGTTTCTGGTGCAGCACTAAAAAACTGATCAACAGTGTTGAATCAAACTTGGAACATGTATTATTCAGGGGTTGAAGTGGTGCATTTTGCTATATATGAATTTAGAGACTTTTTTCCTGTTTCCATGGCAAGAAGTTTGACTTTGACTACATCTTTAAAACTAATAGGTATTCCTCCTTGAAACTATGCACACAGATCACCAGTTTGTCATCTGTTGCCTTTTGCTATTTAGTGATTGTTAGAATGTATATTTTTTCTATTTCCCTGGCAACAAGTTTGACTTTGACTGTTCATGTTGGTGTGTACCTGACATAGAAATACAAAGTTCCGAATCCCAATTCCATGGTATGGTTTTGATAGCTCAATAACTACTCTTGTATACTGACAGACAGATCAGATAGAAATTCTTCATCAATAACCTACCAACCCACGTATTCACTCACCCACCTACGTACTCACTCACTCACTCAATCATGTAGATAAATATCACAGTTTAACTGTTATCTGGGATTATGTGTTGAATCGATTTTGAATTTAGATTATACGTCGCTGAGAAGTGATCGAGTGATTCATTAAGGTTTCTTGCTGATTGCTGATAACCCGCAATTGAGAAGAGAGCGTTGTCCAGGTAGCGTGTAATTCAGTATCTGAATGACTCTCCTCCGTTTACAACTCCGGGCTGCTTGCAGATTTTCTTGAATCCGACAGAAATCCTTTTCACAAAATCAACTACATGACGGCGAAAAAGTGTCGGTCTCATCTCACGCCATGTCATATGTCTTTGAATAGAACCTCAACGTGCAAGCCTCTAGCAATTGGCTCCGTGTATCATGAACATTACCGCTCATCGTGTTCTTTTTTTAAAAGGACAGGGAAAAGAGTGGCTTTTAGAAGACATGGTGATAAATGTTGGGTTTTTTGACTGACATAGACAAATACAGGCTATCAGTTCGAGAATTCATTTCAAGCAGCGTGGAGCTTTTGGATTCGAGCCAAGGCTTATGAAGGTGAATAGCCTCTCGTAAACCTTGACCTTTTCAAGGACGATCGGCAGGTATTGTTTGAGTTTGGGTACAGTGTATATTCTCAACCCTATCGTGTTTATTCATGACGATTGTCCAAGTCAAGATCATAACTCCGGTATGTCTCAGATCGAGTAGTCAGTGTAATGATGTACAGTTCGATGATAATAATAATAATAATAATAATAATAATAATAATAAAAAAAAAATAAAAATAAAAATAATGATGATAATAATTATAATAATATTGTTTGTACCTTTTCGGGAATTTAATAGACATCACAGTTCATGAAAATATAATATTAAGACAAACAACACGTTACAAGTGTGCATAAATTATATGAGGTACATACACTTGTGGGGCGACCTGTTTCGTGCGTCATCGCCTGTGTTCCGTTCGTGTAGTTCGACCAGCAACTTAACCTATATAACAATCCAATAATATTCACCATCGTAGTTTCGGCTGTGATTTGGCCTATATACTAAAGGGCAAGCATGCAATTATGTATAACTATCGCCCAGCGGGAATACGATTATAGATAGTTTGAAACCCCAGATTATGCCAGCTTTTCCTGAATCGGTGTCGACTGTCACGTCACCAGGGTAGGCGCCGTTGAACATGAAACAGCGAACTCTCGACAAATCAATGCAGAGTTACGTCCCTTAGACGTCTAAGGGAGTGAGTCAGTGAGTTGTGTTTAACGCCGCTTTAAACAGTGTTCCAGCCATATCACGGCGTGTCAGCTTGATGTGAGAGGAACGTCTTACGTGATGCAGGTCGTTCCAAATTCATCCCTAGTGTAATCTCAAGTATCCCTGCACCCGTGCTTCGCGTGTTAAACGTCTATCATCTGCGTTACTGCGGACTGTGAATAATCAAGTATTGACCAGATAAGCAATCGGATCACAGCATTGACAACGATTTACACAGAACGATGTCACGTTGTCAAGACAAATTGTAATCAGATGTCCATTTCAGTCTGTCCATGTGACAATCACGAGGCAATAAGACTCTCGTCTGCCACGGAATTTGCAAGGGGTGACGTCTGCTCGCTTCAGGCGTGACTGTTCGATAGGTGCCACAGTGCTGACGACTCTACTGGATTATGTGGCCAGATGACGTAGTTCACCAATCCCATATTTCACCGCCATTGTTTGTAATGTCCACATGTATGTATATTTGTTGCCATTAAGGTCCTGAACCTCTAGTTCTGCGGCGCCGTCTGACCCGTGGTGCGACGATAAAAGTGTATGCATTTGTGACGTTTGACTCTCATAATGACCCTGGAACGAAAATATCCAAATATAAAAGAAAATACTCAACATTTCGCCCCTTTAAGAACAGATTCAGTGGGTTCCATTTACTATATTATATTAAAAGTCAAAGAAGACATTTTACAAATCAAATCTTAAACATTTATCATTCAGACACTACATGCTTGTCTGTTGTGACATCATAGTGGTTATTGGTCAGATTATGGTATACCGTGGTGCAGCAGACCATGGCTTCCGGTCCGATCGCCACCTCCGGTCCAGACGTAATCTTTCTGCAACCTGAGTATACAAAGTGATGTTTGTATTACTTATTTCAAGCATGCTGGGGGCACTAGTGGTCCCGTCTCCCTCCCACATTAATCTGACACGCCGTAATATAACTGTTAAAAGCTGTTAAACCCAACTCCGGCACTCGCTCATAAAGTTAACTCTCTTTATTTATCCATGTAGCCAACCCGCTCACTCGCTAGTGGTCCAGTCGCCAACGGCTCCTCACTTCTCTGTGTAGAGTAGCCTCCCTTAGGCGTCCCAGGTTCATACGATCATAAGTATGTCTATTCTAAGACTTGTATCGCTTTGGGCTTTTCTCCCACCTCAAGCGGAGACGTCATTATATATTGAAATACTGTTCAAAGCATCGTTGTACTATTCACTTTTGAAAAGACGTCCTATTGCCCGCGATAGTTTGCATGGAAGAACACCATAATTCGTCCCACGTTATGCGGGACACCTTAAGCTTTTCTCCTACTTTTAGCTGTTCAAAGCTTCGAACGCTCTGACGTATGCCAGTACATACATTGAGACAAGTTAGGCTAAATCATTTTTCCCAATCATGGAATGCGACGACGGAGACCTAAAAAATATGTATATTATTTTTTTCAAAAACATAGAAAACGTACACTAACGCGTTGGTATTGACGTATATGTGCAGATAGCGATGTATAACATTGAAAGACTGCTGCAATCCATACAACCTATACAACGACGCTTCATAGATGGATAAGAAATCAACTAAATGATGTCCAAATACCATTCTATTTCACCTTTCGGAAAAGAATAATACCTAGTATTTGACATATTCGAATAGGGGGGCACGGGTGGCCCAGTCGTCTAAGGCGCCGCGATTCGCTGTGCAGAGTTGCGTCCCTTGGGCACGCCAGAAACCTATGATTGTGGGTTCGAATCCCGGTTCGCCCCGATTATGTTTCTAGGTTTGTCAGCACCATACCCGTGCTAGTGGGTTTCACCGAAGTGGTAAACGTCTGAGACCTACATCACTTCGGGCTTTCCTCCCACATTAAGCTGACACGCCGCGATATAACTGGAATACTGTTAAAAGCGGCGTTAAACCAAACTCACTCACTCACTCACTCGGTCACATATGGTGTTCACTCACCATTTATCTGTTCACTCACATTCATCTGTTCACTCACATTTATCTGTTCACTCACATTCATCTGTTCACTCACATTTATCTGTTCACTCACATTCATCTGTTCACTCACATTTATCTGTTCACTCACATTCATCTGTTCACTCACATTCTTCTGTTCACTCACATTCATCTGTTCACTCACATTCTTCTGTTCACCCATCATTTGTCTGTTCACTCACTGAAATGGACATAGCCGGGTCCTTGGTTCCAATGCAGTCAAGGAGAATGACGTCGTGTATTCCTAAATGCCTATCAAATACTTGAGAATGGTAAAGGTTAAAGTCAGTACCATCACCAATGTTAGAGCTACGTCGCCATGGACACCAGTCATGAAGAACTCGACTTTGCCACGTAATTTGAGAAGCGCCCTCAGAAACAGAAATCGGTGACTGTATAACCCTTCTACCCATCTGCCATCTTAACAGACAGCAATGTATGGCTTTAAGCATTATTTAATTATTGAAGCTCCTTGAACGGATTTGCTGAATGACCATTCCCATAGCCATGTGTCCTTGAGAATTGAGTGCTCGTGTCCTTGTTCCTTGTTTGCGCTGGAATGAATCCATAATAGAAATACAATTAGTCGCGTGGCTGATGTTCAGGTGTTGGTTGCCGTTTAAGGTGTTTGTATTTTCGAAACAAGATACTATACGTAATTACTGTCAAAACAGGGCGTCATTTTAGTCGACCTACAGTCATATGCGCCGCATGTGGTGACACAGATTACAATATACCTACCCTGTAGGCTTCTCTGCGGAATAAGCCGTGTGGATATATAATCTTGTACATTCGGCATCGGTGAACCCAAACCTGTCTGATTAAAGAGGGACTATCTCAACAGTGAATAGTCCATTTCCTGTTGTGAATTATTTTACTTCCAGATTAATCTACTTAACACAAGTTTATTTTAGTTTCCAGAAATTCGGTGTTTGAAGACATTAAAATGGATTAAAACGTGATACGAGCAAATTTCTCTTTAAAGCTAGTCATCGAACGCCCATTCCAATTTCAAACGAGGCTTTCATTAGCATGCTATTTTTGGCGTCACGTAAGTCTATCCACACATTAGCTCTAAGAGGTAGTTATACCGCTGGTGTCATGTGCAGAAAGGGGGTTCGAATCCGACATGCATTGTATTTTGGTCACGTGGTACTCAGGTCTTCCAGCTTTTGGAGATCGGTCGATGTTTCCTTTCAGAGAACTGTTATTATATAGTCGATTGCATACGACGCAATCATGAATACATTTACACAACCCTAAAACCCGTGGTAACCTGTGATAACCTATAGCCCACTCTGATAGGAAAACATAAAACCTGTTAAACGAGACATTAACTGCCTACATTTGTAGATATTGCTATTTGTACTTGGAGAGAGGCATAGGCCTAAACACTTACAATGACTCATTTGTGTTGGAATGTCCCTGACACGGTCCACGTGGAGGGCAAGGCTATTCTTATGTCCTGAGGGATATGGTACTTGATCCCTTGTATGTTACCCACTTAGATCAGATTCCTCCTTCTAGCTCAACCGGGCATGTAGGGGGGTTATTGAAACAAAAATGAAAATATAATATTGCTTCAGACTGTTAAAGTTAATATATAGATAGTCTGACACAAAAAATTACTTTGTTGCAAGGTGGTTTTTTTGTCAAAGTATGTAGTAAGGCTCGTAGTTTTAATCAAAAACGTATCTTGTGTGCAGATGTAGCTGTTAAAATATATCCAGTCTCCATACAAAATCCCTGGCCTGTCGATTACAAGCAGCCGAAAACACTAACGCGCACGCACGCACACATGCACACGTGTGCATGAACATCGCTATAATCTTATAAACGCGACGTTGAGGCCCATTTCACCCCACCTCAATACCACAATCAGTCATCCAATGGAGTTACAACTCAAATTAAGTGCCTCGATTTCAGTTGTCTTGAATCTGTTGAAGTTGTGAATATTTTGTCAAGGATATACACCTGCCCTGACCGGTAGCACGTTATGAAACGGCCATATGAAGGTGACCTTTGACCCTGACCTCATCACACGTGATATCACAGTCCTCAGTGTAGGTCATTAATTTCAACACTCCACTGCGTCCATAGTTAGTTGTGACGTTGGCTCCACACAGGGGAATGCAACACGCTGGCCGTAACAGCCATGATGCGTGGGTATCACGCGACTACTAAGGCAATGGAAAATGGCTTTTACCTGGCCTGTTCCTGACAGAAATAATGGTTCATTGAGTCACGAGTGATTGTGAGTGATCAAACTCCGCCGACTGTGCGTATCATAATACAGACGTTTATACAATCCAAAGTGGTTTGTTTCTTCCAGACTCGAACACCCGTACCTCGTGAACTAGCAGTGAGATTGTTGAATACGATTAAACCCGGGGAAAGGCTTAAATAAGAAATATGAAAACAAAAAGCTTTATGGATAACAATTTCTGTATTATTGCATATATCCTTCCAAGCTGGTCAAAAAGAGGGAGTTGGGGAGGGGGCGTTACAGCGAGGGGGGGGGGGGGGGGGGGGGGGGCTTTCGAGTGTGGTCGTTTTCGGTTTAGGCTGGAGTGTGGTGGATATATAACTACCTTGTTACGATAAATGCAATAATACAGAAGTTGTTATATGCAATAAACCAGTTGTTATACCAATAAACCAGAAGTTGTTATCCATAAAGTTGGTACGTTCATGAGTGGGTCACCAACTGACAGAAGGCCGATTAAACAGTTAAGGTTTGAGTGTACTTAAACTGACATACATCAGTAACAGGGGCTTTCATACATAGCTAGCCAAAAGCTCGGTAACACAACTGCAAAACAATTATTAGAGTGTGTTATTTACATGTTTCATGTAGATCCGCGTGCTTCATATATGTAGCCTTGACATAGTACCGTGTCAACGCGACCTCTGCTAGAATGGTGTTGTTGTGTCTGTTTACTGGTTACGTTAAAAAATGCCAGAATGGAGGAAACAGATGTCATGTCACGCGGATAATAAAACACATCGGTCACGTGTCACATGATTTTCACTCACAGCACGGCTCGGTCAAGTCTCGTTTGCAATTCATGATTGCGAAGTGATATTTATGATGTGATAGTTTGGTTTTCGGTCATTAATAATACACCTTCGTTGACATTTGTTGAAGGGTTGATGGGCAGCGGTGTTGTCTATTGAAGCCGAAGACTCGGGGTCGATTCCCCATATTCTTACCACTTGTGTCCCCTGCTGTGTTATTGTTGGAATATTGCTTACAACGGCGTAAACCTCTCTCTTTCTCTCACTCACTCACTCACTCACTCGTGATATCTCTTGTCCATGTGATAACATCCCGCGATGCCAAAGAATAGTTGTTCCGATTCATGTAGCAGTATCTAAGATGTTTGGTTTATCTTATGTCACGTGACTGAAGGTAAAGGTCGCTTGTCATGGCCCGTTTACCCGGCGTCCGGCTGCTTTTGTTAAGTGGCTGTCTCTGTTGCCATATTAGACTGTTGATTACGTATCCATATCAGCTACAGGGCCCATTCGTCACCACTTGCCCCTTTCCGTAACCTGCAAGAAGACTCGTCCCCCTATCGATGAATGTTATGTGCGAAAATACGACAAACCAATCAAACCAACCAATGCGTGTATGATTTCAAGTTCTTCGTCAAAGAATCCCTCAGAAATATTTTTTTGATTTTACATATGTCTTGCATCTAAAAATATACCCAAGACACAGTTAAATGTGTTCAATCAAACCGTATAATTCCGCATGTTCAGATGTGCTTTAAATTGCATCTGAAATATATATAATGTATAGGGAAATATATGTGAACCATTACGCAACGAGTTAACAATTGTTTTAAGTATGCCCGTTTGCGCTAAGACGGAGCCCGGTCGCAAAAATGGCCACGAGAGGGGCACGTGGCACTATTTAATAATCACTATCACTTTTTAAATACGTTGCGGGGATATGGAAGGGTTCGTCAATATAGATTATGGAAACTCCATATTAGTGTTATTTCCATCATATCATAAAGGCGTCGCAGCGCAAAGACAGTCAGAGAGTGTCCGTGCCAGAAGCAGTGAGTGCGGTATTCGCTTCTCTTTGATTGTGACGTCATGGTCGGCAGACTTCGTCCTTGAATCATTTACATAACAAGAGACATACGAGGGTTGACTGATAAAATCTAAGCCCCGCAAAGCGAGAACTGCGCAATAGTGAAATCTCTTGTTGTGGATAGTTTGACGTCACAGAGATAATTCCACAATCTCATTTGAGCAGATTGTTTTGGTCACTAAAATAATCAGGGGTCTGTGACCTTTGGAAAATTAACAAACTTGAAGAACGTGTCGTGACCAAGCACCTCATCAATCAACCCTCGTAATGTGCGGTCGTTAATGAACATCTGAGTGTGGAGGCGAAATATTTCTTAAGCTGAATTTGTAAGTAAATGCGCAATTCCTTGATTTATGCATACCAATGAAGAAAGAACCATTTCAACACTGTATCTCCAGAACGGTCTTGGTGCCGACTCGAACCTTTGATAGAGGGAGGCGACGAATCTGGGACAGGTTGTGAATGCATAATTATGCATCGCGATGAAGTAGTTTAACATGTAGTTTGTGTGTTATGACACAGATGCCTCACTTTGGCTCGATATGTCACTCTCGTAGGTGTCGCTCACTCTGTGGTGTTATAACTCTCTGAGATGTAGAGCCGCTCTGTGTGTGTTGTAGCTTTCTGAGATGTAGTACCGCTCCCTGATGTGTTATAGCTCTCTGAGATGTAGAGCTGCTCTGTGTTGTGTTGTAGCTCTCTGAGATGTAGTACCGCTCCCTGATGTGTTATAGCTCTCTGAGATGTAGAGCTGCTCTGTGTTGTGTTGTAGCTCTCTGAGATGTAGTACCGCTCCCTGATGTGTTATAACTCTCTGAGATGTAGAGCCGCTCTGTGTTGTGTTATAGCTCTCTGAGATGTAGTACCGCTCCCTGATGTGTTATAGCTCTCTGAGATGTAGAGCCGCTCTGTGTTGTGTTATAACTCTCTGAGATGTAGAGCCGCTCCCTGATGTGTTATAACTCTCTGAGATGTAGAGCCGCTCTGTGTTGTGTTATAACTCTCTGAGATGTAGAGCCGCTCTGTGTTGTGTTGTAGCTCTCTGAGATGTAGAGCCGCTCTGTGTTGTGTTATAGCTCTCTGAGATGTAGTACCGCTCCCTGATGTGCTATAGCTCTCTGAGATGTAGTGCCGCTCTGTGTTGTGTTATAGCTCTCTGAGATGTAGAGCCGCTCTGTGTTGTGTTGTAGCTCTCTGAGATGTAGAGCCGCTCTGTGTTGTGTTGTAGCTCTCTGAGATGTAGAGCCGCTCTGTGTTGTGTTATTGCTCTCTGAGATGTAGAGCCGCTCTGTGTTGTGTTGTAGCTTTCTCAGATGTAGTACCGCTCCCTGATGTGTTATAGCTCTCTGAGATGTAGTGCCGCTCTGTGTTGTGTTATAGCTCTCTGAGATGTAGTACCGCTCCCTGATGTGCTATAGCTCTCTGAGATGTAGTGCCGCTCTGTGTTGTGTTATAGCTCTCTGAGATGTAGAGCCGCTCTGTGTTGTGTTGTAGCTCTCTGAGATGTAGAGCCGCTCTGTGTTGTGTTCTAGCTCTCTGAGATGTAGTACCGCTCCCTGATGTGTTATAACTCTCTGAGATGTAGAGCCGCTCTGTGTGGTGTTATAACTCTCTGAGATGTAGAGCCGCTCCCTGATGTGTTATAACTCTCTGAGATGTAGAGCCGCTCTGTGTGGTGTAATAACTCTCTGAGATGTAGAGCCGCTCTGTGTTGTGTTGTAGCTCTCTGAGATGTAGAGCCGCTCTGTGTTGTGTTGTAGCTCTCTGAGATGTAGTACCGCTCCCTGATGTGTTATAGCTCTCTGAGATGTAGTGCCGCTCTGTGTTGTGTTATAGCTCTCTGAGATGTAGAGCCGCTCTGTGTTGTGTTGTAGCTCTCTGAGATGTAGAGCCGCTCTGTGTGGTGTAATAACTCTCTGAGATGTAGAGCCGCTCTGTGTTGTGTTGTAGCTCTCTGAGATGTAGAGCCGCTCTGTGTTGTGTTGTAGCTCTCTGAGATGTAGTGCCGCTCTGTGTTGTGTTATAGCTCTCTGAGATGTAGAGCCGCTCTGTGTTGTGTTGTAGCTCTCTGAGATGTAGAGCCGCTCTGTGTTGTGTTGTAGCTCTCTGAGATGTAGAGCCGCTCTGTGTTGTGTTATTGCTCTCTGAGATGTAGAGCCGCTCTGTGTTGTGTTGTAGCTCTCTGAGATGTAGTGCCGCTCTGTGTTGTGTTATAGCTCTCTGAGATGTAGTACCGCTCTGTGTGTGTTGTAGCTCTCTGAGATGTAGAACCGCTCTGTGTTGTGTTGTAGCTCTCTGAGATGTAGAGCCGCTCTGTGTGTGTTGTAGCTCTCTGAGATGTAGATCCGCTCTGTGTTGTGTTGTAGCTCTCTGAGATGTAGAGCCGCTCTGTGTGTGTTGTAGCTCTCTGAGATGTAGATCCGCTCTGTGTTGTTTTGAATCAATGAGCTGCACTCTTTACTGTGTTGAGTGGTGGGAAGCCTAGTCTGGTGAAGGCGTTCGCTCGTCACGCCGAAGGCCCGGGTTCTATTCACCACATGTTTACAATGTGTGAAGCGTATTCAAGTTGTCCCTCGCCATTGTATTGCAGGAATATTGTAAAGAGCGGCGCATAACCATACATTCTCACTGCATTGTGTTATAGCTGTCTAAATTGTGTTGTAGCTTTCTGTGTTGTGTTCTCTCTGCCATCTGCGTTCTGCATTCTACGATGCGGCATTTAGTCCTGTCGTTCTTCTCTCGTCGCATCCAGACGTCGCATCCTTCGCACTGGAGTTCGCAATGTATGTTTGCTGCGGTTAGTTGCTGTCATTCTGATATCTGTGACATGTATTTCTGCTGATTTAAATGAGATGTCATATTGCCTTAGTATATTTAGATAAATTGTGATAGTCATGTATAGGATTACTGTTTTACTCCGAGGAGGTTGGGGAGGTTCTGTTCTAAAGGAAAAATCCTTTATATGACTTCTAAAGTCCGGGACAATAAACAGTGACTTATCACGGAGACGTATGAAGATGACAGCTGCTGTCAGATGAGGTGAGGTGAAATGGAGTTTAATATCGCGTTCAAGATTATTGCAGTTATTTAGCGGTGTGCATGCACCCGAGGGCTCGCCCACGCGCGTGTCGCTGCTTGTACTAGTCCGGACTTATACACCGACTTATTAGTGCTAGCTCACTGAGATACCATGCCGCAATTTAACATAATACCCAACCCAGACACAGTATACTGACTCCGAGCCGACCAGTCTATGTTTAAGCCCCTTAATGCCGAGCGCCAGGCAGGGCAGGGCAACAACAAGTACCATCTTTTAACTTCTTTTGGTGTGACGCGGCCGGGCATCGAAACCCGTCCTTCGGCTCTCCGGGAGGACGCTCTACCACTAGACCACAGAGGCGGCCAGGTGTTGGCAGACAGAACGGAAGATCAGACAGACGGGGCAGTGGGTTAGCCTATTGGCTAAAGCGTTCGCTCGTCACACCGAAGTTCCGGGTTCGATTCTCCACATGGATACATTGTGTGAAGCACTTTTCTAGTGTCCCCCTCCGTGATATTGCTGGAAAATTGCTAAAATCGGGTTGAAGCCATACCCACTCGAAGGTAAAGAGACAGATGGGTGATGGGAGAATTTGTTAGAATGCACAAAAGATTTTGATCAATAGACAGCGTTTTAGACTTAACGATATATTGAATCAACTATACGAAATATAATTTTTTGAGCCATAAACAAGCTTTGGACTGACAAGAGGGCGTTAAGTTAACGTTGTCAAGTCAGACATGTTCGTCCGCATCATAAAACAAGATGTCATTTAAGTTGGACAGTTATCAAAACTAAATGGCTCTTCGACCGCCATTACTTATGTTATCCATCATTGTCCCCCGCCTGAAGTTGACAGATGCAGCGAGGAGAAGAAGCTGCTCGGGTTAATTTGCGCCGGATCTTGTTCTAAAACTTATGTCTTCTTCCATACCGTCGTCAATCACTCTGTCACACATACGCTGTATCCTCGCAGCCCCGAGCGTCATCCCCCTACCGGTGTCACGACAGTTTATTCTCGATGGAATAATATCAGCATGGTATCAGAATATCACGCAATTTTCTCAACCCCACAGCTTTGAACTTTATCCCTTAAATGTGTGGGGGGCGGTCGGGTAGCCTAGTGGGTAAAGCGTTCGCTCGTCACGCCGAAGACCCGGGTTCGATTCCCGACATGGGTACAATGTGTGAAGCCCATTTCTGGTGTCCCCCGCCGTGATATTGTTGGAATATTTCTAAAAGCGGCGTAAAACCAAACTCACTCACTCACTTAAATGTGTGGAGGCATATTCGTTTAGGAGGAACATTTTCCATCGACACCGATAGTTCAATCAATTAGGGTGCAACCAGTTGAGGCATATGCTATTTTCAAAAAAAATATATCTTTAGATCATCCTCGATTATCCGGGGCATAATATCTCGATTCTATTATGGTAAGTACACTGGAACCATTCGCCTGTCTTTTTGTTTGTATCTAGATATATGACAGCGGTCTGTCAATAATCGAGTCTGGACCCTCCAGTGATTGAGCATTGATCCACGCAATGGGATACGATGCCATGCATCAACCAAGTCAGCGAGCCTGACCACCCGATCCCCTTAGTCGCCTCTAACGACAAGCGTGGGTTGCTTAAGACCTATAATAATTATTCTTACCCGGATCTTCACATGAGTGGTACTGTCTCTAACTTCTCCTCGCTCATGACAGTTCGTTGATGGGGTGGCTAATTTTGGTCATCAAATCGGCCTCGTAGGTATGGTGACGAATGGATCCGAGGTATAATTGAACCTTCAATTCTCTAGATAACCGAGGATGTTTCAAGGCGGTCTAAAACGTGAACTTGATAAAATAGATATTTTGAATAATTCATTTCTATATTTGTTTTTAATCTCACCATCCTGTCGTTTTGACACCTAATAAACACTGTCTGCCAAAAGAAGTAATAATGAATTTCCTCTAATGTTCCTATTTCAATCAATATATTTACAACACTCTGCAAACATTTCTATTTGGAGCGTGTACATAAACCATTCCTATTCATCACAGGCAATGTACCAAATGGTTTTTTTCCTTTCTCTTTCACCTGCTTTGGAAATATCCCTTAGGCTTTACATTGTCTCTCCACCCACAGACTTCTGTAATTGTTCGGCTGAGAAGGGAGGGCTGGTTGGCTTAAGTATCATTTCGATCACAATTATATAGTTACCTATCAACTATCAACAAAAAGAAGCGTTGCTGGGTCATGGCAGGGTTGCAATTGTCGCCACATATTGAAGGCTTAACGGATGTGTTAAAGCTGTAAATCAACGTAAACCGTCCATTTGATAATTACAGTCAGCCAATCCGGTGTTATGTGTTAAAATGATGAGAGTAAAGATAATATTTATCCACATAGGATGTCATGTAACTGAATAAGCATATAGCTCACAACTTAACCAAGGAAGAAATATCTCCAGAAGTCAGGAAGTAGATGAATCAAGAGATGTGGCCTCTTGCCGGATCTGACCGTTGTTGTTTGGCATCTTTACCCAGATTGAATACTTTTTTATTGCACGTAAGGCCAAAGCCCCAAGTGCATTAACGCCAAATACATAGTGTTCATATCCTGTGTGTGGTTTCTGCAGCTCCATCGAATGACATCATGCGTGAGTGAGTAAGTATGGTTTTACGCCGCCTGTAGCAATATTTCAGCAATATCACGGCGGGGGACACCAGAAATGTGCTTCACGCATTGTACCCATGTGGGGAATCTTCGGCGTGACGAGCGAACGCTTTAACAACTAGGCTACCACACCGCCCCAAGAAGAACATCATGAGACTTCTTGGTTGGTAAAAAGTAAAATTCGGCCAGTAAACGTATCTGTTGATGCTCAAACATATCAAAGATAAGATTTCAAAGAAACTATTTTATATAACTTGACCATTTCTTTCCTCCGGCAATATGAAGATTGTTTTATATGTGGTGTGTAACGCGTTAGGAAGGTTACCTATTGATGATTTCACCTTGACATCGACAACATTTTTATGTTTTCACCACTCAAATATCGTTATCAATCGATAACTTGATAATCAAGTTTTCTAAATTTCCTAATTTGGTTTAACCTTCCGCGTTTGATGATGTGGTACTGACAGACAAGAACATTACGTGTCTCCAAATATTATGGCCGAAGCATTCTATCGTTTAGTTGGACACATCAGGGTGACGTATGTGCACTGTTTGTTCATTAAGGCGCTTAATGTGGCTTGAGTCCGGCCACGTCTGGCGCTGATAACATGTTGCTTGGCCAGCTAGTTTCTCGGTCACATAAAACAGTTTACTGCCATGGAAACCATTGGAATGAGGTTTCTATGGATCCGGACCATAGGCGTCAAGGTGAATGCTTAATAGGCAAAATTGTCCGGGGGCTATGTACACTGCGCATATGATTATCTCTACATACGTAAACGCACCCTGGTTTGCGCCTCCGAATGTGTAAGGGCCACAGATCGCCACGTCTGTGAATTGCGTCCCTTTGTCCGTTCAGGATCCGTAAGTCGTGAGTTCGAGATCTATATTCGTTCCGATTATGATTATTATTCCGTCAGCACAAATTCCGTGAGTTTCACCAAAGTCACTCCGTGCGACTCTACATTAAGCTGAGACACGGAAGTGTAACATTTCAAATACATGTGTTAAACTCATTCACTACCTTGTAAACGCCTACCCGTGTCTAAGGCGTGAAGAGCGAACGCTTTAACCACTAGGCTACCCAACCGCCCCCTGTGTAATTAAGATGAACATTAACTGTGAGTTGGTTATGCATCATAAAATGGGCGTTAGCAGACAATTGATGTGATGTTTGAACCATTTCATTAAACTCTACTCTACTCCCTGATTGAGGATGCCAATTTGACCAAGCTCAGTTGCTTTTTTACACAAAGAGGAAGATACGTAAGGTCCCAACACTAAGACGGCCATGCATTATTATAGAGTTTTATTTCTTAAATAAATGGATAAATGGCTTTATCCCTGTTGCTAAACACTTTGTAACGCATTCGTTCACACAAATCAATACCCATTATTTGCACAGCTGTGACCAGATCGTTAACAGACTCTATATTACTTGAATAATCAGCCATACATAACTATCTGACTAACAAGTCACATAATGGCGACGGTTTCTGATAGGATCTGTAGAAAGACACGGATTTACTCGGGTGTACCATTCACTCACTGCGTGTGTGTGATTGTTGTTTAACGCCGCACTCAGCAGTAGTCCATCTATATGACGGCGGCCTGTAAATAATCGAATCTGGACGGGACAATCCAGTGATTTATATTGCGAGCAACGATCCACGCCCTCGGGGTACGTTGACACGTCATCATCAAGTCACCGAGTGAGTTGCGACCAGCGTGAGTTGCTAAGGGACAATTCTAACCCGGGAGCCTAGACTAACATCTAGTCTCTGAAATGAACACATCTTACAGAATAAAAACAGTTGTTAAGTTATCTTAATAGAAATATAATATAAAAGGAGCCCAGGGACTTTCTTCAATTTCAGAGTAATCTAGACTTGCCAAACACAAAAGACTTGTTAGGGTTGTATTTGATATATTTGTATCAGGGCCTGTATGACAGACTACCGGGTTCCCTACAGGCTCGCTCACACACTCCGGCGCAGTGGTGATTCAGCATAACACCACTGCCACAGGCTAATTTGCATATCACGTGACCGGACTTTTCTCTTGTTTGTAAACAAACGCGCTTTTTCAGAAATCAGTGTAGAACGGACTAATGCAAGTATTTGGGGGCGCTTTACATATTGTTTTGCATAATTATATAGATATGCTACTACAACTGCGACAGTGAGTTGCATGGCAATATATATTTATGCATCAAAGTGGCCGTATCGCCAGCTCTCCGTTGGGCTTCGATGACAGCACGTGGAGCCGTACAACCAATGTAAACAAAGGATAACTACGCAAAAACAAATAGATTTTCACGTATTATGATACTTTCTTAATGAACCGTAAACATTCTTTGACGTTTGTTTATGAAAATGTGTAGACTTTTCAAACATGAAACGGATGAAAGGCATATTCACTATCTTGAATGGACTGTGAAAGATGTGACGAATCGTCACATGGCGCTGGCCTGTGGCAGAGGTACTATGCTGGCTGGCTGCCGGCCGCATAGAACTCTGGGTAGGAGAGTGGCTCGCTCACTGTATTGGGACGGGGTATAGCCTGGTCGTGTAGGGGTTTTTTTCCTTTCAAAAGACCCGGGTTCGATTTCCCAAATGGGATATTGCTGAAAGCGGCATAATGGCATATTCACTCACTATATCTTGCATGTACATTTATTTTTTGAAGGGGGATAATTTGGATTCACTATTATTTCACCTAAATAACTGCGGGGGACAACAGAAGACGTAAATAATAAAGCCATGGGGATGCAAAACAATGGTTGAAAGCATAGACAATGATCCATGGGGGTTCGGTGAAACACAATCAGCCAGGTCACACATTGCAACCAGCCATCCTCAATAGTCGGCTCTTCGGGTGACCTAGTTTGACGAATAGATCTTCAGCAACCCATGCTTGTTGTAAGAGGCGACTAACGGGATCGGGTTGTCAGGCTCGCTGACTTGGTTGCTGCATGTCATCGTATCCCAATTGCGTGGATCGATGCTAATGATGTCAATCACTGGATTGTCTGGTCCAGACTCGATTATTTACAGACCGCTTTCATATAGCTGGAATATTGCTGAGTGCGGCGTTAAACAACAAACAAACTATCAAACAAACCTAGTTTGACCTAGTTTGACACGTGGTTCCCACAGTAAAAAAGTTCATAAAGAGAAACTGTCTGAAATTAACATTAAAATGCCATGTTTGCAGCCACTACTATCACATACATATGTACTGAACACGGGATAAAGATAAAACGGGTATCTGTCACCTGTCCGTGTACTATCAATAATATATTGCCTAATACCTCTTTATCTGATATGCATGTCAGATATGCACGTACGTCAGTGTAACATACACCTTGTATCTTTGATTACCTTGTACCATTTTCTCGGGGCGGGATTTCCGTGCAAATATAATCTTTTTCCTAAAATGCTTGGATGAAGGCGTCTTCGAGATTTACGAAATATATAATAATAATTAAAACCTAGGTATTCTGTAAAATAGTGTCTTACAGCCCAGCATTTCGTCTACTCGATTGTTACCAAACATTCAGCTATATTGTTATTCTTCCATTGTCTACGCCATGACAGTTCGAGCTAACTGTCATGGAAATGCGATGGTTTGATAGGATATGAAATCGTCACTCGATCACTGTCAGTGAGCATCGTGAAATGTAGCAATTGAGCAGCCATGTAATATGATACATCAAAAATACATTTCTACAAAAAAAATAATTAAATGCATTTGCATTCATTTTGAGGCAATCGTGACATGAGTTGGATTCATTTTTGAATTTATTCTCTCGGGTCTGGGAGACAGTAAACTAGGTATTTGTACCGTTTAAAGGTAGTCGTCAATCGTCCTTTTCACAAACGCAAGGGTGTCGGTTTAATTAACCCAAATTGAAAGTAATATACAATCTTTACTTAAAGTGGTCAGAAAGGAAATTCTACTGAGACGTATTTAGCCAGCATCTTACGTTAGGTCTTCCAGTCTTGTAGTGTGACTCAATGACTAGCTGATCGTCAGATCTTCCCCACACAGAAACCATAGAACATACCGTCAATCATCAAGATGCTCATTTGGTGATGAGGCCCTTAAATATCCTGATATGATTCGTATCACGACAAGGTCGATGTACATGTTGGTCTTTAACAAAAACCCGTTGTCCTTGACCTCAAGGCACATTGACCAGGAATCGACTGACCCCGACTACATGATCTTTAGGTTTAGAATTCAGCTGCAAGCTGTGTGGTATGTGTCACTTTGTAAAGTTCACCGGTTCTCAAGGAAAGAAAACTGACGATTAAGTAACTACCCACAAGCATAACGTTGACGAGTTACCACGATTGCCGTCTTTTGAGAAATGCTTTCACAATTGTAATTTGTAGTTCTTTACGTCAATGAAAAAAACTTATTTTACCAGGGCGGTGTTTGGTCTATGTGTAGATATATTTGATTTTACTGTTGATTTGACTAAACTGACGGGGAAAGAAAGTATACACCCATGTTTGATTGTTGCTGAAAACGAAACAAACAAGAAATGGTTATTCCATAGTATTTGTAACGGATATCATAGTTGTATTTGGAACCTTAAATTGGCAGTGTTTCGGTGACTCTTTTCAGCCTAGTAACGTTTTGATAACGCATGTAATTTGTAGGACAAATCGAATTTTTAAGTGTATAAACTCTTCTACTCGACAGTTTATATTAAATATTACTGTACTGTATATGAATATGGATAGGTAGGTCTTGATAAAATATACGATTCTGTTCTAAAAGACGCGACGCTGTGATTTGTTCGTGAAGGATGCAGTGGCTCCTGTTGAGACACCAAAGGTAGATAGTTGACATATATGGTGTCTGTAACTGTTGCACATCATCGTCAATAATATGTCGATAATTATATTGCGATTACCGACTAATTGTCTATGTATGCCTTCATGTTGTTATTTAGGTAGATATATTCTGATTTTAGGAGAACTAAAATCACTTAAAAAGTTGAAGACACCACATAAAATTACCTAACAAAATGATACAATGATGCTGTTAAATGTCATGTGTGATGGTGACATGTTTCTTTCGAAGTCTATCTTGGGGCGCTTGTGGGATTTAAAATGTTTCCGGAAACCTTAAAAGATAAGTAAGAAGATTGCTTTCGAGAACATGTCAACTTGTCGGACACTCCTGTAAGTCTTCTCTCAGTCGGATTTACGTAAAACATGAAACAGAGTATCCAAGTACTTGAACAAAGCGTCTGGGAACCTATGAGCTGCTTGGTGATTGGCATCGATCGGACGCGAGCATGCAACAGGCAGACTAATCTAGCGCGCTCTTCTGAACAGATATTGGTGCATGTTTTGTAACCGCCGCGCAAGTTTAGCCTCAGGAAAGTTTGGGTCATGGGGCTCAATCGTGTAAGATGCCGTATTTTGCTGCGCAGAGTTCTTTACAATCACTTGCTGCGTCGACATTTTAGAAGTATAATGGCGTTGCGTCTCAATGATTTAAAGACATCGCCATCTCTTCTGGTGAATCTCTGTACAGTCGACGACCACATTGGAATAGCCATGTTGATGACCTAATTCAGATATTCGCACGGACAGGGTAAGAATATCATATTTGGATTTTGTTTTCCCATTAAAACTCCAATACAAAAATAAACTGTTAATGACCATGCACTTGTAGTTAAAGTCAGCGATGTAAAGTCGGTTTTGAACACTGGGAAACAAGACTTGCTTTTGTAGAATTGTTTGTCAATTATATCAAATTTCAACCAGCGTTTCCTCAATGAGACTTTCTTCTAACTAAGCAAGGGAAATTTCAAACTCGACAAATGCTCTTGAAATATTGCTCTTAAATGAATCCGGCCAGAGCGATTGTTATCCTCTTGATCAAAACCAATGATATCCGATCCTATTCAATACCTGATCAATATTTATTCTAAAAATACAAGAGATCCCGCTGATCGTTTTCCGCCTGTATTATGTCAATAGATCGTGACCATGTTGATTGTCAAAGTTTCTTGAAGATTTCCTACTGGCTCTCTGTGAGCGGTTTCAAGGCTAATGTAACCTTTTGCCATTTTCATTGGCTTGGAAGGAACTGTTTTGTCATCCTGCAGCGCATGTCATTAGTGATTATGTTTATATAAAAAGGGGGTAGCCCACCTCCATCTCAGTCTCCGCCTTGACAATGATAGCTCGGTGTTCTGCATGCGGTTTCAACGGGCTTGTCTGGTGACTGGTGCAGCAGGTGTCGTGAGTATATATTTCATATGGGATTAATTTCGATTCCGCTGCGATAAGGTTTTTGATGAATCTGCTGTATTCTCCATAGTGGATGGAATCCAACACGCTGACATGTGTCGCGATGGTGTAAATGAACACATGCTGTTGATGACATTTACCCGAGTTAATGGTGCCGGCTGCAGAGGTTGAATAGGTAGTGGCCATAGTGTTTTCGGAACGGGGTCAAGGTCGCAGTTTCGTAACCCAATTGCGTGTTCGATGCTCACGATGTCAATCACTGGATTGTCTGGTCCAGACTCGATTATTTTCAGGCCGCCGTCGTACAGCAGGAATATTGCCGAGTGCGGCGTTAAACAACAAACAAAACAAAAAACAATATTTTCTCACTAAAAGCAGCTGTTTCGTGTATTGTTGCATTGTACTACTGCTAAATACCATACAAGAGCATTTCATTGTTATTTCAAACATTTCAGTAGCTATGAAAGGTGCTATGATGACTGTTCAGGAAAGATATAATATATGTGCATATGTCGCTGTCCTTTGAACGAGCCCTACTGAGATACTGTGTTTGAAGGATCATGTTTATATATATATATATATATATATATATATATATGTCCTCGGAAAGAAATCTATAGCTGTTTTAAAACTGGGATTATATCACCTTCAGTAGCGTAACTTTGGTATCGGACTGATTGCTGAGAGGAGGTGATGACAAAGTCTTCCTGGGGGGCATGATTGCCTAACGGTCTGTAAGACTGTTCGCTATACGGAGTTGCGTCCCATGGATGTGCCAGAATATCATTTCGTGCTTGGGTTTCACCAAAGTAACAAACGTAGAAGAGATGCGTCATTTTAACTGATTCGCGGAAAAAAAACCAATATTAAAATGAAAAATATTATGAAAACATTCAAGAATCTTTTTCGGACTCCATGAGGCTCAGGAAATTAAAAATAAGGGATGTTGCGACCATTACGTATCCATGGCAACTATTTGTTTAGGTACATGGATATGGTAGGTTTATGGCTCACTCACTCACTCACTCACTCACTCACTCGCTCACAAATAGAAATAGTCAATAGTGGAGGTTCCAAATGATGACAACCAATTGAAGCGATAGTCTTTCAACGAGGCTGACACAAAGTTGGCACGTCATCGTTTACGGTCCCATCTTCGCTCCCATCCTCGCTCCAATGTTCGGTGCCCGATCTTGCATGGGCCGGGTAAATGTTGAGCCATATGACATTGCTGATTGCGTTACACAATACCATGCTACTAGTGATGTACTGATGTTACGTGACCAGATCAAGGCCGCCGTGACATGCTGGAATATTGACTGATGCGGCCGTAAACATACGTGACAGTAGATTGACGAGAATGTCAAGAGAGAACAATAGCAGGCACATTCTCATTAAATGTCAGATTTTCTAAATGGCAAAAATGTCAAAACCTGTTTGTGTTAAAAAGTCGTATAATTTTGTATAAATACATGACCTTTATGAAAATACAATACCCGAATCTCTTAATCTTTTTTCTAGCTTTATATGCCAATTGGCAAACTCTACGTCAAGTTTCCTGTTACCGCAGGTAAAACTTATATTTGAGAAAAAGTAGACGTAACAAAATAACTTTACTGATATGAAACAATTGATTTCTACTTTTCTGCTTGCTAAGCAGTTGAGACAGCATCGACATTTGGAAAACAATAACAAAACACTTTATTTCCCCTATCGTCCATGCAATGTCAGTGATATGTATGATACATTACGGTTAAAGTAAATGTTCAAATTGTCCCTGCTGGGTTTTTAATTAAAGTAAAATATGCCCAGGCAACATGTTCAGAGTACTAGTATTTGAAATGTGTGTCTCAAATTCACATACACTTCACGAGAAGCTTAACAAATGCATTCATAAAGCAGTGTCTGAAACTGTTGCATGTAACACTGTCTCCTTGCCTTCTGTTACTAAAATGTCCCTGCTGTTATTAATTTCATGATAACAGCAGGGACAGTAACAGGAGGGAAGTATTCTATGTCATGTTACATCTTAAACCAAGTAACACTCCCTGGGAAATATGTCCCTGCTGTTATTAATTTCATGATAACAGCAGGGACAGTAACAGGAGGGAAGTATTCTATGTCATGTTACATCTTAAACCAAGTAACACTCCCTGGGAAATATGTCCCTGCTGTTATTAATTTCATGATAACAGCAGGGACAGTAACAGGAGGGAAGTATTCTATGTCATGTTACATCTTAAACCAAGTAACACTCCCTGGGAAATATGTCCCTGCTGTTATTAATTTCATGATAACAGCAGGGACAGTAACAGGAGGGAAGTATTCTATGTCATGTTACATCTTAAACCAGGTAACACTCCCTGGGAAATATGTCCCTGCTGTTATTAATTTCATGATAACAGCAGGGACAGTAACAGGAGGGAAGTATTCTATGTCATGTTACATCTTAAACCAAGTAACACTCCCTGGGAAATATGTCCCTGCTGTTATTAATTTCATGATAACAGCAGGGACAGTAACAGGAGGGAAGTATTCTATGTCATGTTACATCTTAAACCAAGTAACACTCCCTGGGAAATATGTCCCTGCTGTTACTAATTTCATGATAACAGCAGGGACAGTAACAGGAGGGAAGTATTCTATGTCATGTTACATCTTAAACCAGGTAACACTCCCTGGGAAATATGTCCCTGCTGTTATTAATTTCATGATAACAGCAGGGACAGTAACAGGAGGGAAGTATTCTATGTCATGTTACATCTTAAACCAAGTAACACTCCCTGGGAAATATGTCCCTGCTGTTATTAATTTCATGATAACAGCAGGGACAGTAACAGGAGGGAAGTATTCTATGTCATGTTACATCTTAAACCAAGTAACACTCCCTAGAAATGGAAGAACATGGCATATTCACTGCGAAGCTGTGAGGATCTTAACAAGTAACCGAGCATGCCAAGTTGATATATGTCGAAATGGTTGGTAACATAGGGGACAAACTTGAACTTGAAAAGAGAGCTCCACTTCAGATCACAATTCGTAGGGCAGAAAGTAGAAATCGGATTTCAGTTCAAAGGTGGTTCTTGGAAGCTAAAGGGACAGTTTCCCAGAAACAAGAAAAACTGTCATTTTCTTTAAAATTTTAGATCACTACAGTATTCCAATATTAAATGCCTGTCTTACATATTATGTGTTGCCACTTATGAAATAATCCATTGCAAATGCTTCCCCTACATTAACTTCTTTTTAATACATTCAGAAATTTAAGTTTCTGCTAAAAAATGTAAACATTGTCTTTTCCCCATGTTTTTAATATATCGTGTTATGAATTATCAAATGTTTATGTTTTGCATAATTTGTTATTGCAGAGTTGAAAACAACAGTTGTATTGTAACCTAAACTTATTTTACATTAAATAATACTATCTGTCATGTCTCAAGATTGGTTCAAAACACGTGAAGATTCTGGGGTAGAATAGGTCTTCAGCAACCCATGCTTGCCGTCAAAGGTGATTATGATTGTCGTTAAAGGAGACTAACGGGATCGGGTGGTCAGGCTCGCTTACTTGTATGTATGTCATGGTATCCCAGTTGCGTAGATCGATGCTCATGATATTAATCACTGGATTGTCTGGTCCAGACTCCATTATTTACAGACCGCCGTCATATTGCTGGAATATTGCTGAGTACGGCGTTAAACAACAAACCCACCAACCAATCAAAACACAAAAATGACTTCTTTAATTTGATACTTGTGTCGCTTGAGTTGAAAAAGAAAAGAATATTTCATGACATTGTAATCCATATAAATCCTTGAATAGATATGTCTGGAGGAAATAATCGAACATTGTTTCTTTGTCACTTTAACTTACACCTATGTTTCTGCGTTTCAGAGTTCCTGCACAACCTTTAAAGTCATCGGAGTGAAATGTAAGCATTACAACCGACGGCTGGAACCTACTTAGATATTTAGATGGATCAGATGATGACGGCAGAACCGGACGAGAGTTTGGCCGAGGACCCTCTGATGGTCCTCAGTCAGGACGTCCTCGTGGTCCTCATATTGATGGGAATAACTGCTCTAGTTGGACTAATCGGTAACCTGATTTTTGTCCGGGCACTGTGCATGTACCGGAACCTTCGCGTCGACGTCTTTGTGATCATGGGGGGCCTAGCTGTAGCGGACATGCTTCATCTGGTTATCGCCGTGCCTTCGCATATGATGGATATACTGCGTGTCCTGGGCGTCATGTCAACATCATGGTGCAAATGCAGCCGCTACCTCATGAACGGTACTTCCTACATAGCAGCATACCATCTGGTTGTCATGACAGTTCTTAGAGGCATCCTGCTGACAAACAGAGGTCACTCCTCGCCAACTGGACGCCATGCATTGTACTGCAGTATCGTGGTGTGGGTGGTTGGAGCCTTGGCGACAGTTCCAGTTATTCAAGTGTGGGTACATGAGGACGACGCATGTCTGTACACGCAAGACGCCGATATCGATAAGGAGGTCTGGCTGACGAGCTCCTTCTCATGTTTTGTTCCCATTACAATGATGCTGTTGATATACGCTACCACGTACTACATTGGGAAGCGCTACTTCGCAGATAGTTATTCTCGGCATGAAAAACAGATGTCCCGATTGGTGTCAGCGGTGGTGCTGAGCTTCGTCATCTGTGAACTCCCCCATCACGTTACCACCCTCGTCTACAACAACGCGTACGACCACCCTGACCACGACTACATCAAGAACCTTTCAGTCATCAATGACTATTTCTTGTGTCTCCTGCTAGTGGATAAAGCCATCCGGCCAGTGCTGTACTCTAAGCTGTCGACGGACCTTGGTGACTGTTTCGACGAGGTCATCAACTGCACCTACTGCCACAGATACTACTCCGACGGCCCACGACGACAAAAGTCTGACAAATCTGCTGCCTCTACTGCCCCACTCACAACAGAACAGCCAGCGGACGTATCGTGTGAAGAAGTCGTTTAAGAAGGCGTAAGGGAATCGAGTTGTTACTGTCACGTCACAGACACGTCCAAACGCTGGCTACGTTCTTTAAGATGGTACATTCAACTCCGATATAACGAATCCGGATAACACGAACCAGTTTTAATCCAAAGGATGGACGTCAATGGTGTTGTCATGCCATTTACGATCTTCGGTTATTACCAACTAAATTGGAGGATACATGGATTCCGTTATTCCTGGAGTTGATTGGTCATTTGGTTGTATTATGCTCGACGTGGCAGCTTTTGACATGCGCAGATGTTGACCTGCGCAGCTATTGACATGGGCAGCTCTTGCATAAGACTGATACTAACTTCAAACCATCCGTATTTACGGGACCCATTGTCTGTATTCTATATGCGGCGATAGCTTATAATAGTCCAATTAACTCCTGATCCCAACTACCAAATGGACGAATATGTTAACTATGATCCAAGCCTTCAAGTGTTTTATTAAGCTTGAGTGTGAGTGCTAGCTTTACCTATCATATGGCAAACATTGTGTGAACTGAAACCCGGTTGAGATTCATGAGCAGAAAGCTTCTATATAGAACTATGAAAAACTAGCTCTCGTGTCATGACTTTGTGCTCTATGTTCGTATATGTGCGTATTCGTGTATTACTACAGTACTTCCAGTTTATATATCCTGAAATTTGCCAGTGATTGACGTGTCCGGCATCTCTACATGTGTTCTGCAAGAAGGGCGTTATCGTGACGTCATTTGCCTGTGACGTCATTGCGTATTCTACAGGGAAGTTATTTCACAGGTGCTGTAGTGTATTAAAGTGGGCATGTTTTCCCCTCTTCCGCAGTGACAATATCACGGACAGTATTGCATAATTAATTCATTCAATATTATTATGATCATGGTTATTATTCAGTGTTTTCAGTCTCTAGAGGCTATATGTCCTCAACCTTTACCTCAAGTGATTGTGGTAAGAATATTACAGTGTCAGAAATTAATTGTTTTTGTTCGGGTAGGCTATGTGCATGTATCCGTATGTGTATTCGGACAGGTTCTCTTGGATAAGCCTTGAATCTAAGGCTCCATAAGTCTTTATGCAACAATAAGATGTCATTATGTGCCTTTTATCAGAATTAGAAAATTCATATCAGGGAATTTTTTTTACGATAATTAAGATTAGCGCTCTGATTAACAATGAGTAAATTAATGAATGGCCAATGCTGTTACACAACAACTGTCCATAATGGACAGTATTTCACTTGCCAATTGCCTCATATCACATTTCTGTTGGTTTGTGTTTGTCATTTAAGTAACAACTTATTGTGTCACCTTATTTTTGCTGAACCAAAAGATTTGATAACATACAACTCAACTTTTGATAGGGATATTTGTATGTTACCATGACATACAAAACTGATTCTCATAATATGTCGAGTGTATATTTATATAGAATGACATATCCGAGTGTCCCTATCAAAAGTCTAATACTGTATAATACTACCGTTCCCGGACTGCAACCTTATTCCTCGTGGAAGTGTGGAGGGGGGCACTGCAACACCTCACTTGTGTTGTCTGTGTACTGGTCAGGTGGTCAATTGGTTAAAATGTTTGCCAACGACCGGCGTTCGATTCTCACACATCAATGTGTGAAGTCCTTCTCTGGGGGTATTTGTGTTTCAACGGGTAATCAAGGCCCGTAAGCTCTGAAAACAAATATAATAAAATGTGAAAACTGCCACCCAATCTATTTTCAGAGCTAAATGTATGGTAATAGAGAATTTGTAAAGGATTAGATTCCTTCAGACGTTTTACTCAATCGTCTACATCAGCAGTTTACTGTATGCTATATTTCTTTAAGACCCGTTTCAGTGCGTGACACGCATCATTATTGTGATACCCACGTGTTTGCAACGTGTGTTTTGCCACCCCCAATAACCTGGTTACCTCTGTGTGATGCGTCCAAGCCCTCTGGATGTTTTACTGTTATACAATAATAATTCATCAGCGTCACGAAGTCTTAAAATGTTCCATTCACAGACTCTGCGAATCCCATATTTACAGAGACAATATCATGAAGAATTATTTTCCGTTTTTAAACATTAAATTATTTTCTTTGTTCACGGCTTTGCACAACGGAATGATGCATAATTAACATAGTGTAAGGGGTTGCATCAATGAAGTATGGTATTAAATGAAAACTATTATTAAGGTGTTGAGCCATAAATTGAAAAGGTTAATTCATTCTCAACATACCCATTGTACACAACTATTGTCTTGCAGCAACATCATCGCGGTACCACGGACATGGCAGGATACCTTGTACCGTAAACCTACAAACATTAGTTTCATATGGTAGTGTAACGTAAAACCACGTTTATGTCAATAGTCGTTATTAGTTTTATCGTACTTGGAACCTCCGTGTGTCGTAAGCTCAAAATCGCAGGCGCCAAAAATAATGTATGTCTGGTTCATTAAAGGATCGACTAAGGAGGTTTCCACTGTATTCTGAAAAGATGCATACCCAAACCGATGGGCTGCAGATCCAATGCAATACAAACATCAATTTGTCTATCATATAAGTGAGTGAGTGAGTTAATATTTAACGTCACATCGGCAATATTGCAACCATATCGTGACTATCTATCATATAAAGCTTCAAATGATACACTAATGAAACATACATTAGGGCTGGCTATTTGATGTTCTGTAGGTAGGGGAGGGCAGGAGCAGCTATTTTTCCGAAAATGATGGAAGCGAATTCCAAGTGGTATCGAGACATATTGCTTGTGGTCCCAAGTAATGTGTCTTGCTCTTCCATTCAGAGAAACAAATCGTTTGTTTTGAAGAAATGACTGAGATAAGTATTGTTCTGCATAAAAATCCCAGGTCACCCTCCCCGATCAACCACCATCCCCCTAACATACCCCCCCCCCCCCCCCCCCCCCCCCCCCCTCCCCCAAAATCATTGTTGGTCCCTCATTTGTCAGAATCACGGATTGGGTATTTACTATTCATATGTGACATTTCATCTATGAACTTCTCAGCTTGTTTACTGTTTACGATAAGGTGCATGTACTTCCTACACTCTGTTAAACATATTACTTTCTTGTTGTGAAAAAGCCTTTGTTTGTTTACATAACAGAGAGAGGCATAATTTGTTACATCAAGATGCGAGTGAACTGTATTCTAAAGCATACTGAGAGGAAAAATATTCAGTAGTTAGATCAGACCCGTTTAGACCACGATCGTCAGTGTTCTATAAACTTCAAGACCATGTGTACATTACCTTGTTGATCTATCGTAGGAATGGAAAATGTCAGCATTATGACATATGGGATGCTTCGGTAAATCTCATGGACGTGCGATGTCCCATTACGGCACTGACCGATGCTAATGTGGTTAACTTTCTATTTTCTATTCAAGAACTATTAATTTGATGTGTGCATAATATTCCTGGGTCCTGATATTTCGTGAAAGCTCAGTGATTTCCTAGAGCTAACGGGTAGACAATGCGAGGAGAAACAGTATATGCCTCTCTGCATCCTCCTTTATCAAGGTACACAACTCTAGAGTGCCGAAGTCCCCTGATAAACGAGGATATTATCACAAGTACACATTATTAATGTATGTTGTTTACTTTGTTTTTTTGCTGAAAGATTTATTTGTGCTTTAAACTGTACATAGAATATGACTCGGAAAATGGCAGTTTATGATGTGTTTCAACAGATGGTGCGGAGGCATTCAGGATGATTGAAATGAAATGACGGTATTATATCTTGCTCAACATCGTTCAGCTGTGAAAATATCGCTCATTAAACCATTTTTAAAACTATTTGTGTGTGTTTTTATGTGAGTCAGGTTTATGTGAGATGTGTGTTGAAGATATCCGACTTTTTTAGTTGACAATAGATAGATGGTTTGTGTACACACAACATACGATTATTATTATTATTATTATTATTATTATTATTATTATTATTATTATTATTATTGGATACCCATCGGCAGTCATTGTTAGCCCTCGGTACTCTCAGGTAACTGTGGGCAGGGTTTCGTCCGTACCTTTGGTCACATGTACTGTCCTGCTGTCATGAAACGCTGCGGCGTAAAGATTAATTCACATTTATGTATGCAAGCTGTAGCGTGGAATATCGACCTCGACAGAGAAAAGTATGATCGAATCCATGAAGATTGGTCGCATTTACTTACACAGTTGTACAGTTGTCGTTAACGTTAAAGTGTCATTCATCTAGAAGTAGATCTGGTTGTATTTATCAATGAAACGGGTAATAAGTAAGGAAAGAGGAGGACTTGAAAACTTGTAAAACGTAGAGAAAGAGAACTTTAAATCGTGTAAAACGTTAACAAAGAGAACTTCAAGAAGTTGTAATACGTTTAGAGAGGGGACTTCAAAACGTATAATAAGTATCTGTTACCGTGTGGTTACCATGTAACATTGTTACCGTAATAGTGTCTGGTACCCATGGCAACTCCGAAGACACTACACTCTTGGTGTGATTTGACATGCGGATATGTAGTACGCGAAAGGCCCAACACCATGGTGTCTACCGTCTACCGGTGACTGTCTCATGCCCTAACACCATGGTGTCTACCGTCTACCAGTGACTGTCTCATGCCCCAACTCCATGGCGTCTACCGTCTACCAGTGACTGTCTCATGCCCCAACACCATGGCGTCTACTGTCTACCTGTGACTGTCTCATGCCCAAACACCATGGCGTCTACCGTCTACCGGTGACTGTCTCATTCCCCAATACTATGGCGTCTACCGTCTACCAGTGACTGTCTCATGCCCTAACACCATGGCGTCTACTGTCTACCGGTGACTGCCTCATGTCCCAACACCCTGGCGTCTACCGTCTACCAGTGACTGTCTCATGCCCCAACACCATGGCGTCTACTGTCTACCTGTGACTGTCTCATGTCCAAATACCATGGCGTCTACCGTCTACCAGTGATTGTCTCACGCCCCAACACCATGGCGTCTACCGTCTACCGGTGACTGTCTCATGTCCAAATACCATGGCGTCTACCGTCTACCAGTTACTGTCTCATGACCCAACACCATGGCCTCTACTGTCTACCTGTGACTGTCTCATGTCTTAACACCATGGCGTCTACCGTCTACCAGTGACTGTCTCATGCCCCAACACCATGGCGTCTACTGTCTACCTGTGACTGTCTCATGCCCCAACACCATGGCGTCTACCGTCTACCAGTGACTGTCTCATATCCCAATACCATGGCGTCTGCCGTCTACCGGTGACTGTCTCATGTCCCAATACTATGGTGTCTACCGTCTACCAGTGACTGTCTCATGCCCCAACACCATGGCGTCTACTGTCTACCTGACATTGTCTCATGTCCAAACACCATGGCGTCTACCGTCTACCTATGACTGTCTCATGTCCCAACAAAATGGCGTCTACCGTCTACCAGTGACTGTCTCATGCCCCAACACCCTGGCGTCAACTGTCTACCGGTGACTGTCTCATGCCCCAACACCATGGCGTCTACTGTCTACCAGTGACTGTCTCATGTCCCAATACCATGGCGTCTACCGTCTACCAGTGACTGAATCATGCCCCAACACCAGGGCGTATACTGTCTACCTGTGACTGTCTCATGTCCCAATACTATGGCGTCTACCGTCTACCGGTGACTGTCTCATGCCCCAACACCATGGCGTCTACTGTCTACCAGTTACTGTCTCATGCCCCAACACCATGGCGTCTACTGTCTACCTGACATTGTCTCATGTCCAAACACCATGGCGTCTACCGTCTACCAGTGACTGTCTCATGCCCCAACAACATGGTGTCTACTGTCTACCTGTGACTGTCTCATGCCCTAACACCCTGGCGTCTACCGTCTACCAGTGACTGTCTCATGTCCCAATACTATGGCGTCTACCGTCTACCTGTGACTGTCTCATGCCATAATACCATGGCGTCTACCGTCTACCAGTGACTGTCTCATGCCCCAACACCATGGCGTCTACTGTCTACCTGTGACTGTCTCATGTCCCAACACCATGGCGTCTACCGTCTGTGACTGTCTCATGGTGTAAACGTTCACGCGGCTTTGAAAAGGATAATTTGCCTGGAAACCCCTCGAAATCCAACTCTGCTAGACTCTGAAAACTTTCAAGCCACAACTAAAATCGTATCTCTTCATGGTGCCTAGAACTTACTATCCTTTTTCTCTTCGACAGCGCATTGAGCATGCATCAGTGCGTGGGCAATTGCGCTCTACAAGTGACATTAGTAGTAGTAGTAGTAGTAGTAGTAGTAGTAGTTTGTTTGTTCGTTTTTTAACGCCGCATTCAGCAATATTCCAGCCATATGACGGCGGTCTGTAAATAATCGAGTCTGGAGCAGACAATCCAGTATTTTATGTCATGAGTATCGATCAAGGCACTAGGGATACGATGACATGCATCAACATGGTCAGCGAGTCTGATCACCCGATCCCGTAAGTCGCCTCTTACGACAAACAGTCGCCCTTTACGGCATGCGTGGGTTGCTGAGGACCTATTCTACCCCGAATCTTCACGGGTAAGAAGTAGTAGTAGTAGTAGTAGTAGTAGTAGTAGTAGTAGTAGTAGTAGTAGTGATGGTGGTGGTGGTGGTAGTAGTAGTAGTAGTAGTGTTATTATTAATATCAATGTGTGAAGCCCATTTCCAGTGATATTACTGGAATATTGCTAAAGGTGGCACAAAACCATACTCACTCACTCACTCACTGTATGTGACCAGCGTCGCTTTCAAGATTATTGCACTTACATAACGACGTGAACGACGAACGTGTGGTTCCTTGTACTAGTTCGCACTAATACGCCCACTATACCATGCCGCAGTTTTATGAATATTCTACTCAGACACAGTATACTGACTCCCAGCCGACCGGTCCTTGTTTTCTCCCGTTAATGTCGAAATGCCAGGCAGGGAAAAAACAAGTACTATCATTTTAACCTCTTTTGGAAAGACACGGCCGGGGATCGTACCACCGACCTTCCCCTTTCTCGAACAATAACGTGATCCAGAAGGAAAAACTAACAGTCTATTCAAAGTAGCGTTAAACGCATTTAATGGTGCCTTTTCTTATCGATAATGGAAATTGTGATAGCACTTTCTCGTCAGAATATGGTCAGTGTTATAACGATAAAAGCCTAGCTTGCGATGTATCTCTACAGGTATAAGACACGCTTACGCTGACAGCCTTCCACACCAGCATGGCGGGTTTAAGTGCACATAGGTACTTTCAAGAGCTGCCGTGGTATAAATAGCTTCTCCTACGCCCGACCTATGATGAACTGGCGCTATGGACGTCGAGCGCCACGGAAACCTGCAGAGAGCATTGGCACTGGCAACACTATCTGTATGTAGACGTATATACAGTAAGTGTAGTACTCCCTGCAGTATTCTTAGGTTACAGCTATCTATAGTGGATCTGTGTGAGATAGTTAGTTGTGTTCTTGTGAAGTGGAGTTGAGCGTATACAACGACGTGGCGTCCGGCGTCCGGCATCCGACGTCCGGTCCGCCTCAGTGTTCACAGATTTGTATGCAGATGAGTGAGTTGATTTAACGCCCCATTTGAGGAAACTAAGTAATGTTACGGTATGTCAGTTTGATATTAGCGAACAAATGTAACTGAGCGACGCAGAGACCAGGCGGTCATGCCGCTTTAGTGAAACCCACGTCACGAATATGCAAATAATACAATAAGTATTCATTTTAGCGCATAAACACTGCTGTGAAAAACCGAGAATAACTAACATAAAAGCACATTTCGTCTAGTCTCGAAGGTCGATTCCCGACATGAGTGAAACTTTGAAGCTCATTCTTCTTTATATCAAGCATAATTCTACACCATCTTGTGGGCAGGTTTGGTCCGGGCGTCAGAGGCGCTGCAATTCGCTGTTAAGAGTTGCGTCCCCTGGGCACGCCAGAACCCTATGGTTGTGGGTTCGATTCCCGCTTTTCCCTGATTATGTTTCTAGGTTTGTCAGCACCATACCCGTTCTCGTGGCTTTCACCAAAGTGCTAAACGTCTGAGACATGCACCACTTCAGGCTTTTCCCCAGCATCAAGCTAAGACGCCGTTACATGACGAATACGGTTAAAAACGGTATTGAACCAAAGTCACTCACTCACTCTACATAATTGCTAAAATGAAACATACTTTCTACTCATGTACTAACTACTTCTGTATTAGTGACTAATGTCACTGAGTTAGGACTGGTTCTCAAACTCGATATTGTACTTGTACTCATGTTTTCCAGAACAAAAACCAAATAAAATACGTAAACAATGTTAATCAGACCATGAAGCGGTTGGAGTAGTGCCTACTCCTGCCATGTCCTAACAAGGTGTTTAACATCCCGTGTTGCTAATGTGGGAATATATGTGGAATCTGATCAGAACACGAAAGGAGAACGACGCCGAAGACACAGTGCATTTACATAGGATACGAGTTTTATGCCTGCTGGAGGCTGCAACGTTATCGAATATGAATATGAAAACAGCTGTGTCGATCCCTACTCCACTTTTACTCAATTCCTAGACTCTTTGTGTGTTACAAATATATAGCGGATCAAAGAGCTATTTTTTTATTTCTTATGACAAAAAATAAACTTTGAAAATCTGTCTCCTCTATCTTCATTGAGAAGGAAAATCAAAGTGTCGTTGACAGTCCAACCCCTCTATCTTCAATGAGAAGAAAAACAAAACAAAATGTGTTTGTTATTGTATGAAAAAACGTGGACTCTTTGCGGCAGTCGTCTAAAACGTCGCAATTGTGTGCGAAGAGTTACGTCCCTTAGGAGGTCCAGGTTCCAAAGATCAAAGTCTTCATTTTGCTATGATAAAATGTTATAAACATATAACATAGTCGTGACCAATCAGTCAAATAAACTGGAGGTTAAGCTTAAGTGTGTAAACCTGTCTATTCTAATCACTTATGGTAATTTTTTGCTGAATAAAGTCTGACAATTGTTTTATTTATTACGTACACCAGGGTAAAAAACATTGCACATACGCCAGGGTAAACAAAGATTCAAAAAGTCAATTCAAACGCCAGAAATTAATCGGTCTCCATTATCTGTCGAAACTCCATAAAAGGCGAAATTATACTCACCTTTTTTTTAGCTTCTATTTGAATGATTAATTGGGATGAAATATTATTGTCTCCTAGTATGTAAGCTATTGATATTCATGTACAATTTCTAATGTGTCAACATTTTTTGGGGGAAATATATATTCTGTATTTAAATCAAACGAATATCCACATGCGTTACGACCGATGAGTGAGGGTAACACACCGCCATATTTGGGCGAGTGAGAGAGAGTGTGACGGTTTCGTTGTACTCGAGGGTTCCCTTATGGAATATATCCTGAGGGGCAAAAGAAACTATTCATCTCCGTTGATTTTCTCATGTTTTGATTTTCAATCGAACATATCTTAAGATAGCGATATTATATGCAAAACCATTAACTTAACTAGCCCTTAGTCAGCACTCAAAGAATATTTCTACATGGTTGTATTCTGTACAACATTACACAACTGCTGATGGGATCTTTGGCATCTTGGCTTTGAAGGACCGCCTCCGTGGTCTAGTGGTAGAGCGTCCGCCCGGAGAGCGGAAGGTCCGGGGTTCGATCCCCGGCCGTGTCATACCAAAAGACGTTAAAAGATGGTACTTGTTGTTACCCTGTCTGGCGCTCGGCATTAAGGGGCTAAAACATGGACTGGTCGGCTCGGAGTCAGTATACTGTGTCTGAGTGGGGTATTCATGTTAAACTGCGGCATGGTATCTCAGTGAGCTAGCAGTATAAATCGGCATCAGTCCGGACTAGTACAAGCAGCCACACAAACACACACACGTACATACACGTCGCTATATAAGTGCAATAATCTTGGACGCGACGTTAAACCCAATTTCACCTCACCTCGGCTTTGAAAATCAATAACTGTCCTTTTTTCGGCACAATTTAAACATATCAAACATAGTAGGGGTCATGCGGTTGTAATTTCACATCTTACCCCAGTTTTCATTGAACCATTTTATGTTTACACAAAATTACCCAACCACAAGTTACTTTTTACAGAATGTTGCGTGAATGAGTTATGGTCAAAAAGACATACTCCAATTTAACCACCTTTTTTTCAATTTTCAATTACATAAATAAACCTCGATATTCTTTTGTCCCTCAGTTTATCATGTTATTTAACCTCATACAAACGTTATTTAAGGGAAAATATGTTAATCTTGTAATGTTTGGGGTGGTATTTCAACAAAATCACGCGGTGTCAGCTTCATGTTCGTGGGCGACAGCGTGACCATCGTCAGTTTACAACATGAATGGATCCTGGGAGCTATCAAAGCGGACGTATAAATATAGTACATTTCTGATACATCTCCAACACCAGATACACCGTTTTGAATAAAGATAAAATTTCAGTGTATGCATGACCAGATCGTTTTATACGTGTATCTAAATACATTTTACCAGGGATACGGTGAAACTATTCCCAATCGGACTTTTTACACCCAAGTCTTGAGAAATATAGCAGGTATCCGGGTAGGGTGGGGTAATAGCGTGGTGGGTTCACGGGTAGTAAATTTGGAGTCGTCCCAGCCCTAGTTTCAACTAATTGGTAAACGTCTGAGAGATATATATATATATATATATATATATATATATATATATATATATATATATATATATATATATTATGGTGCATATGGTGCATGATGGCGGTCTGTGAATAAACCAGACAATCCAGTGATTGACATCTTGAGCACCGATCTACGCATCCCCACAAACACCTCCCAAATCAAGCTGTGTCGTCACTCACTTGATCTGCGGTATACGAAGCCATATTCGAGTACACCTGTTCTTTCTCTTAGTTTCAAATAAACAAATGTCAGTTTGATTTTCGGTTCGTTTTAATTTCTTTTTCGTAATCGACAATAATAGCGGCATCGATGGCTTGAGGTCACGTTGAGAATACACATCCTGCAACGATGCTTGCCGTAAAAGGCGACTATGCTTGTCATAAGAGGCGACTAACGGGATCGGGTGGGGCGTTAAACAAAAAACAAACAACAACATCCTGCAACAAGTTCGGCGTATAATCCTGATCGTGGAAGAACTTTAACTTTATATTGGTAAATGATTCTGTTAAAAATAAAATTATATATTTATATATATTCCGGCATCTGTCGGCAAGGCCAACCAGTGACTGGTAGGATGTCCTACACAGTCTAGGTATGGTGACACACAATCAGTAACAGGATCGACCACCTCAACCAAAATTATTTATTCTATTCTATATCAAAGAGAGAGCGAGTATGGTTTCGCGCCGCTTTCAGATATATTCAAACAATATCACGGCGGGGGACATCAGAAATGGCCTTCACATATTGTACCCATGTGGGAACCGAACCCGGGTCTTCGGCGTGACGAGCGAACGCTTTAACCACTAGGCTACCCCATCGCCCCCTACAGCAAAGAGATACTAGGGATTTACACTCTTAGAAAAAGAAAAAAAAAGTCGGGGATATTCGAAAGTAACATGATTACAGAAATACAAATAGGTATCGAGTGATTGTAATGGAAGGACAACAAAGTGAGTGAGTGAGTTGGGTTTTAACGCCGCTTTTAACAGTGTTCCAGTTATATCGCGGCGTGTCAGCTTAATGTTGGAGGAAAGCCCGAAGTGACGCAGGTCTTAGACGTTTACAACTTCGGTGAAACCCACGAGCACGGGTATGGTGCTGACAAACCTAGAAACGTAATCGGGGCGGATGGACAACAAAGGGAAGGCCTAGGTGTAACATGACAATCAATAGAACATGGTTACGGTGTATCTTAAGGGTGCAAACAACCAAGAAGGACGACAATGGTGTGTAGTAAAAACATGACTTGATCATGAATGAGTCATGCTCCCAGGATTGGTCAAACATCCGTTTATACGGCGTTGCATCCGAATAAAAATCTCCCAAAGTCAATTTGTGGGAGTCATGACCACTGGCTCTGCAACGCCTGATCCCGCTCGGCTAACGTAACGGTGGCCGTTGACGTCGTCGTACACTTTTCATGTCCCAGACTTGTTTTATGAGGGAAAGGTCAGGAGCTGGTCATTGCATTCTGGTGATGTTTTGCTGCTGGAGATAGTCAGATACGATACGTGCACAGTGGGCAAGAGACTTTATCGTTTGGAAAGACAAAACGTGGACCATGCAACAAGGCGCGGTAACGACACGGTTGTATGTTGTCTCGGACATACTGTCCAGCGACCCTTCCAGGGACAATAGGCAGTGGCGTTCTGGCAGCCATAGTGATACTCCCCCATACTAGTAGAGACCAACCCAAAAATCTGTCATGTTGCCTTACGTTGACGTTCACGTGACGGTCGTTAGAAAGCCTCCACACACACCCAGATAGTTCAAAGTGAATCTGGAAAATAACCCTAGTTTCTACGCACTAAACACCATTGGCATCTGACAAGAATGTGTCGATTTGTTAACGATGGTGCAACACGTGGCAGCCAAGTATGCAGATTAATTGTATGTGGACGATTTCTAACAGTCTGGTCAGTAAATTGAACACCGGTGGCCTGACACAAGTAAACAGCGATTTGATTGGCTTTTGGGGCTCGATTTCCTAAAGTATTGTTTCTTATTAAATGATCATAGACTTGTGATGTTGACCTCGGGCGCCCTGTACGGGTCAAAAACTTTTTGTGTCTGCAAAAATCCGTTCAAAAGTCTGCATATCACAGACTGAACACAGACACATTGACCATACTGGCTATATGTTCTACCACTTCTACCAGAATCATGTAAATAGTCCTTAGTCGTATGACATGTAGATGATGCCTTCCCAATCTGATCCCAAATACTTCATTGAAGCAAGAGTAGAAAGCTTGCGTGTTACTGTGGATGATGAAAATTAACACAACAATGAGAGCGATTTGACAACCTTTCACTGAAGAGTCATATCAGGAATGACACCCAATCCACGTGCACGGAGAATTTGCATTGTCCGTGTTCAATGTTTCGGGTGTTTTAGGGCGTTAGGTTTCAGTTCCGAAACCGTCATTGTCATTGTCTTGTATTGTCTACGTCAATGTGTCGGGTGTTTTAGGGCGTTAGGTTTCAGTTCCGAACCCGTCATTGTCATTGTCTTGTATTGTTTACGTCAATGTGTCGGGTGTTTTAGGGCGTTAGGTTTCAGTTCCGAAACCGTCATTGTCATTGTCTTGTATTGTCTACGTCAATGTGTCGGGTGTTTTAGTGCGTTAGGTTTTAGTTCCGAACCCGTCATTGTCATTGTCTTTCATTGTCTACGTCAATGTGTCGGGTGTTTTAGGGCGTTAGGTTTTGGTTCCGAACCCGTCATTGTCATTGTCTTGTATTGTCTACGTCAATGTGCCGGGTGTTTTAGGGCGTTACGTTTCAGTTCCGAACCCGTCATTGTCATTGTCTTGCATTGTCTACGTCAATGTGTCGGGTGTTTTAGGGCGTTAGGTTTTGGTTCCGAACCCGTCATTGTCATTGTCTTGCATTGTCTACGTCAATGTGTCGGGTGTTTTAGAGCGTTAGGTTTTGGTTCCGAACTCGCCATTTTCATTGTCTTGCATTGTCTACGTCAATGTCTTTATTCCTGTCTTTGTCCATGTCTGTCTTGCTTTAATTCTATCCTCCGCCGAGGCGATATTGACCATACTATCTGTGCGGACAACTGACTCAACGGATGTTTGACCAATCCTGGGAGCATGACTCATTCATGATCAAGTCATGTTTTTACTACACACCATTGTCGTCCTTCTTGGTTGTTTGCACCCTTAAGATACACCGTAACCATGTTCTATTGATTGTCATGTTACACCTAGGCCTTCCCTTTGTTGTCCATCCGCCCCGATTACGTTTCTAGGTTTGTCAGCACCATACCCGTGCTCGTGGGTTTCACCGAAGTGGTGAACGTCCGAGACCTGCATTACTTCGGGCTTTCTTCACACATTAAGACGACACGCCGTGATATAACTTGAATACTGTTAAAAGCGGCCTAAAACCCAACTCACTCACTCACTGCAAACATTAATATTCAACATGGTAGGTCTGCATATTTGTTGACGATGTATTGCTAAGATATTTTTCACCAATATTACTTCACAATAATTGCATTAGGTTTCATCTCCACTGTATTGAGATCTGTATTCAATCTACTGGGACTACTGCAACTACTGCAACTACGACAACTACTGCAACTACTGGGACTATTGCAACTACGGCAACTACTGCAACTATTACAACTACTGGGACTATTGCAACTACTGCAACTACTACACCTACTGGGACTACTGCAACTACGACAACTACTGTAACTACTACAACTACGACAACTACTGCAACTACGACAACTACTACAACTACTAGGACTACGGCAACTACTGCAACTACAACAATTACTGGGACTACTGCTACTACGGCAACTACTTCAACTACTGCAACTACTACAACTACTGGGACTATTGCAACTACGGCAACTACTACAACTACTGGGACTATTGCAACTACGGCAACTACGGCAACTACTGCAACTACTACAACTACTGGGACTACTGCAACTACGACAACTACTGCAACTACTACAACTACTGGGACTACTGCAACTACGGCAACTACAACAACTACTGGGACTACTGCTACTTCGGTAACTACTACAACTACTGGGACTATTGCAACTACTACAACTACTGGGACTACTGCAACCACGGCAACTACTGCAACTACTACAACTTCTGTGACTACTACTGCAACAGTAAACTGCAGTTATACAAATGTTATCGAACTAACGACTAAGATGTATCATTCCCGCATGGTAATATTTCTTATTATAAAAGTATGTTAGACGCTGTTTTCGTCAGATTATATGATTACATGGCTTTGACAATGTCCTCTTTTACCCAAAAGTACGCACGGTGAACCTCATTCCTGTTTCCCACAGCGATTACCTCATGCCCATAAAGCAGTATTCACTGTGGTGGCATTAACAATAGCTATAGAACGCGCACGGCAGTGCATTATGGTACTCATATAGAGTGACATATTTATACAATATGTGTCACCCGATCAACAATAGTTATTGCATAACTTCCTGCATTCAGCCTTGACCGTCCCTTTTGACTGACGGGTTAGGAGATATACAGGTCACCAGCTGCCCCATCAGATTCTCGTTCTGCGATGTACGTATCCTGCTGTACGTATAACAATTAAGTATTCGTTCAACTTATTGTCAAAACATATAGACATGTTTGTTAAAAACATGATAGTATCGTGATACATGTGAGTGACTGAGTATAGCTTTACTCCGCTTCTAGCAATATTCCAGTGACACCAGAAATGGGCTGACACATTGTACCCATGTTGGGAATCGAACCCGGGTCTTTGTCCTGACGAGCTTTTACGCTTTAACCATTTGGCTGTTATATCGATTTTCAGTGTTTCTAAATAGATTATTTAAAAGTTGTACACATATATATGGTGGTATTTATTCCGAAGTTATATAAACAGCGTGTTAAATATATAGCTTGTTTGTTATATCCATCAATTTTATATGACACAATATACAGCAAATGACCGGGACCAAACGAACAGTTCGTTGTATCCGTCAGTTTGTAATAGACGTGTTCGTTACAAACGTAGTTTCCTGTACAGTAGAACACGGATAGAGCGAACAAATGGATACAACGAACTGTTATCCAAGATGGTGGTCGTTTCCGAGCGAAAACATATATAACGAACAATGTACAGTCAAGTCTCGTTAATCCGACATCGTTGGTTGCACATGATTGTGTCGGATTAACGAGTATGTCGGATTAACGAAATTAAGTGATTTGTGATCGAAAATAGGACGTCTTCACGATAGATAATAACCGTGTGTACCTTGTAATAAAATCATTAAAAACGAAATAGCACTGAATCAATCGGTTCCCATCATTTGTGTCGGATAAAGCCGAGTGTCGGATTAACGAGTGTCGGATTAACGAGACTTGACTGTATATAACGAACTGATTTTTCCGGTCCCTTGTAGTTCGTTGTATCATATATATGTTCTACTGTATTTAGACACAACGAAGACCGACTTAATTCCCCTTAGGCCTTGCTTACTGCAGGTTGCCTCATGTTGATGCATACATGTCAAACCTCCTTCTGCGGTATGCCGACCTTTGGATCTGAAGCCAGAAACGCTGCCCTCATGACAACCAGGAACACCTTCTGACACCCAGACCATCAGTTCGCGTGTCTATGTATTGACTAGTTGTGGTCTTCTAATATAATTTCCCAATTAAGAGGGGGACGCGTCAGACAATGTAGGATATAGTTACATGTATTCCAGATACAATAATCAACAGAAGCGACAAATGCGTCAACTCACCATCGACAGTGGTATCCCTGTCTCTTCCTGTATGCGTACGTGGCCACACAGATGACGGGAGAAAGGTCTTGCGAACGTATGGCAAACCATTTTCACATTTATAACGAAATTACTGACACCTTCAATTGTATTAAAGACGTCTTGAAATAAATTAGAGATAACTTGAAATGAAATGATAATGCCTTGTATTGAATTGAATATATCTTGAAAAAGTTATCGTAAATACAGATAATCATAGATATCTGGAAAAAAAACGTACGACATCACGAAGACCCGTGAAGATCCGGTGTAGAATAGGTCTTCAGCAACCAATGCTTGCTGTAAAAGGCGACTATGCTTGTCGTAAGAGGCGACTAACGGGATCGGGTGGTCAGGCGCGCTGACTTGGTTGATCCATGGATCGATGCTCATGATGTCAATCACTGGATTATCTGGTCCAGACGCGATTATTTACAGACCGCCGCCATATAGCTGGAATATTGCTGAGTGCGGCGTTAAACAACAAACAAACAGCGATATCACGAATATAACGAAGCATATTGCTGATATCTTGAAAAGAATAGATGATATCTTAAATTCGATTAATGATAATAATTATCATAATTTGATTAAAAGATATAAAACATTCATGTATTTTAAGTATATCAGTAATTCAATTCCTGATATCCTGAAACTATATACATATAGCTTCATATTATTTTTTGATATCTTGAATTGTTTGAATTATTAATAAACACTTCATGTCACAACTGGTGTCGTACTACGTTTGTTGACTGAAAGTGCCAATGTTTTGTCAGCTGAACCATGCCTTCAGACGTCTTTATCCAATTTACTTCGTATGTCGTTGGTTGGTTGGTTGTTGGCTAGTTTTACCCCTGCAAACTAATCATGGGATCACTAATAGACGATGACACCTATCAGCAGTTCTAAGTTTGCCGATGCAGGGATTCAAACCCGCGTCTTCTGCCTGACGATTGAGCACGCAACCCCCTGAGCTACCCTGTCGCCCCTACAACACCATGTGCATGAGTTAGACACAGAACAGCGGATTTGCAGGAAAAATATAAATATATCATTTTATTCATTTTAAACTGAGGGGCATACGAAAGTATACCCAGTTTATCAGCATCATCATTTTTGATATCTGTAACGGTCAGAATCGATGATATCACGAAGTTAATTAAAGATATTTCTAATTGGATTAAAGATAACTTAAACGAATTCATGATATCTGTAACGTATTTGTGGATGTGTATCAAATAATTCAAGATATATTGAATTAGTTTTAAAATATCGTGAATTAATAAATAATTATAATTATTATTTCGAATATCAGAAATTAATTGAAGATATTTTCAATTATTTATTGATATTTTAAAAACATTATTGATATTTTTAAACATAGTACCGATATCTTTAAAATAATTGAAGATATCTGTAATTCCGTAATATATGTGAAAACGGCTTGCCATACGAACGCTTTCTTCCAAGAGTTTCTTCTTCAGCAAGGCCATGGAGTGAGTGAGTGAGTGAGTGAGTGACCGCCCCATTTCGGCCATGGAAGTTGAGTTTTTGATGGAAATACATTTCAAGCTTAGGCTTTTACTGCTTAATTCAGGTGTACAGGGCGTTTATTTTCGTCTGTTTGCCTGACACAGCAGTATTCCGGCTATATGGCGGAGGCCTGTAAATAATCGAATCTGACCACCTGATCCATTTAGACGCCTCTATTGAAACCTACGATGTTTGCCTATTTTTCGCCACTTCTCATAGCTGCTGCTTATAGCTAAGGCCTTTTTCTCCTCTATATAATCTAGATCGACATTCGACTCGTGAGGTGTTTTTGAGAGCGTAAGTAGCCTTGGACTGTTACCTGATCCATTTTTCATTATCTCATGATATACTTGCTTACAGAATGGCAGATTAACCAGCTTGTAATGTTATACTTCCAGTTATTCTGGGAATCACTTTGAACGCTGACGTATGTTCGATAATGTCTACTGAATGGCTCTGTGTGGTAACAGATATATCATTATTGTTGTTGTTGTTGTTGTTGTTATCATTATTATTTATATTTTTATTTTTATTTATTATTATTATTTTTGTTTTTATTTTATTTTTATTTATTTATTATTATTATTATTATTATTATTATTATTATCATCATCATTATTATTATTTACAGATACAAATAAAAAATGGATGATGCTAGCATTCACATTCTAGCTTGATAATAATAATAATTTACGACAAGCATGGGTTCGTGGTGCAACGATGTAGACAGGGCATTCTCTTGGGATTTCTTCTTGTTCTCTCAATGCGATGTTGTGATACCGGTGCTTTATCGAATAATCAACAACTCGGCAACGAATGGTTATATGTATAGGTAAGGTTGCACAGAAACAGACAGCAAACATGGCAACGAATGATGAAGGACGAAACCGGGGTTCGAATCCACTAACAACGAGGTTACGATAAGAACAAAACGACTTTATCGTCAGTGTTAAAAGAGACAAAACATACAATTACAAAACGAAAAGAGACGAAGCTAAAGACAGAGTTTGAATAGCCTTTCGATAAAATACAAGAATGTTTTGGGTTTTTTGGACACGGGAAATTTGTTCATTTTTTACTAACGAGCTGGGTGATTTCAGCCACAAGAATGAGTGGATAATAAAATGTTAAAACGATGTTTATATATTTCTAAGCTAGATGGTAATTTAGGACCGACGGTAGCTGAAAACGTAACACAAATACATGTGGCCTTTTGAGATCTAGAGTCAGTAAGGTTCTAAATCGGGCTCAACAACACTTCTGTCAATTCACCAGTATCAGTCCTCCTTTAGACAATTCTCCTATATATCCTGCTTGTGGCAGTAAGCCACGAATATGTTGTTCTGTGAAACTATCTAATTCATCCATCTTTTTATGAAATAGTTGAAGCATGTTTATTCCCAGCGCACCTGTGCCCAGCATGTATAGCTGCAACTGTTGACGATGTACATCATCTGAAAATGTCAAGACCTGGGCTTGCGCGAAGGCAAATTCGGTCAGACTAATATTAAAAGTAACAAATCGATTTGTGGGCAAAAAATGTCAAAGTAACGGTCGCTCTCAGGACGTTCGGACGTTTCCGCTGAAAATAGATCTTTGCGGTTACGGAAAGGGGCGAGGCTGGATGATTAAGTAATCTTTCAGTTCGGTCTCCATGTTGTCAAAAACTCAACCCACATTTACTTAAAGTTGATGCTTGTAATGCTGTACGTACGATAAAGCTGACTGACTATGGTTGGTTCGTGCTTACACTGACCGTCTGTCAATTCGCGAGGTGCACGTTAGAAATATTACCGTGGTCAGGCCGCTAATTACCCAATCCTTCCGATTAGTTTTTCACAAAAAAACTGTTAAATTACATTTAAAAAATATTTTTCGATTATTTACAGATCGCTGGAATATTGCTAACTGTTGCGTTAAATAAAGCAATCTTGTGAACATGAACTTGAAAAGGTCTGTGCGAAAAGAACACGTCTTTAGTGATAGAAGCGCTCGTAGAATGTATTATGATGTTTGACGATTCTCAATATAAGGGATGTAACTCTTGACGGGGCCCAAACTCTGCACAAGGTACAGAGAGGGTGAGGATGGTTTTGCGCCACTTTTCGCAACATTCCAGCAATATCAATGCGGGGGACACCAAAAGTGGGCGTCACACATTGTACCAATGTGGGGAATCGAACCATGGCCTTCGGCCACAAGGCTACCTAAGGTATAGAAGAGAAGCGAATAAGGAAAGTTATAACCATTTCACATATACATGTATGCGTCACGATCGGGCGTCTCCAAGCTGAATCAGGGATCTGTACAAATCGTATAAGCCTTCTTGGACATAGGTACCACCCACACAAAGGAAATTATTTTTGTACACTGTCGTTTTATGCATAAGTTTATCTTATACATGGAAAGAACACACACTGGCTATGTTATTACTTATACGGTTATTCTATATATCACGTAACCGTCAGCGGTGCAACCTGCATGATATTGTAAATGACTGCATTGATCACATAAGAAACGCCCAAATGAAGGACAACTAATACTATGTTGGGTTGACTTATAAGGTTTGGGTGGGGTGGGGGGTCCGCACCCCCTCGGTCCCGCCTCGGGATTCCACTATGAGCTGAGTAAATTGTACCGCTGTAAAAAGCCAGTAAAAACGCAGAGGTCTGTGACATTTGGAATAGGGACAAACTTGAGGAGCGTACAGTAATCAAGTGATCAGTGAAGATATGAGTCCCACACTAAGGAAGGAAGATGCCTCTTGCTATGTTTCCGAAAAGAAGTGGGCAGCTAAGTTAATGCGTGGCAGAGAGAGTCTTGAATGTCAGACAACAAACGGGGCATATTCTGCTGCACCTTGGAGGCTATTATGGGATGAAATCAAGACCAAGAAAAGTGAGAAGCAGAGAAAAAGTGCGCTCTTCTATCGGGACAATGCGCCAGTTCACAAATCAGTCAGTGCCGTGATTACAATCCACGAGTGTGGCTTTGAACTCCTTCAGCACCACCCTTATTCTGGCTCCGTCCGACTTCCATCTGTTCCCAAACATGAAAAAAGCTCTATCCGGAACCAATTTCGACTTAAACGATGACGTTATAGCAACTATGGATCACTTTTTGGACAGCCAAGAGAAGGACTTCTACGAAACGTGGATAAACTCCCCCAAACATCGCTAACAAAAGGTGTATCGATGTGTTATGTTGAAAACAAAATCATTTTAATAATTTTCATTTGTTTGAGCTGTTTCAGCTATTCTCAAGCTGCATTTGAGAAAATTAAAGCCAGAATTCTTCTGTTCTCTATGCGCCAAACTTTGAAAAATCTTTTAAATTTGCAGTAAATGCTATTGGGGCTGGAGCAGGAGCTTTTATCATCCTGTTTGTAATTACCGTATTCGACGTAATAAGCGCCCAGGGCGGTGTCAAAATAAGAAATAGGGGGCTCTTATTAGAATAGTATTTTAGTTAGAAAAAAACAGAGTTGAAAGATAAATTTCGTGGTTTATGCTGACGGTCTGAACTGTTTATATACGACAGACATATTTTTTCAGAATATAATTGCCCATAATTAAGGGTGCATATAACACGAGTGCGTATTATACACGAATGAATAAGTCTTGTGTACATTGATCAGTCGGAAGGGATGCTAATTGGGATTGTTCACTTGCCAATATATTAGCAAATATCACCCTGGGCGCTTATTAGAGCGGGGCGCTTATTACGTCGAATACGGTATTCACAAAAAAATAACAAACATCAGAAAAATTATTCCACCATTGAAATAGAAAGAAATAGAAATTATTGCGCTGTTGTTAGCTTTGCAACCATTTGAAGTGTACATGGGTACTACTTCGTTTCCTATTCAAGTGTACACTGACCACAATCCACTGACTTTTCTTCATAAAATTTAGAGCAAATACCAACGGCTACTGCGCTTGAGCCTCTCTGTAAGAATTGTATTTAGACATCAAGCACATCAAAGGCAACGGTATTGCTGATTCATTGTCTCCAGTTTATTCAAAGTGATCAGTTCTGACTGAAAACATGATTTGCATTTTTGTTAACATTTTTCATAATCACCATGTATACTATTATTTACTGTGATTAGCGTTTTTTGTACTTTTATAAGCAATGAAAGTTTTCACTATGATCAAACTTTCTACTTCAAAGGGGGAGAGTGTTATATGGCAGTGAAATAAGTTGTTAAAAATGATTGTCACTGTATGACATTATTTAGATGCTCGAATCTGTAAACTTCTGGAATAGCATGGATGGATGTCAAGCGTTATAGAAACATGTGAAATATTCTGTGATGTTCTAGTGACACTGAACTGGTCAAGCACTGTGTGGAAAGTGCTGGAAGTCAGTTAGACTATATAAGTGGAGCGGGCGCGTGTCTGTCATTTCACTTTTCATCTTACATTATATCAAGACCAGTTTTCGTATGAAGTTCACTTTTCACCTTGGTGTTCAGCCTAGGCCTATCTTGGAAGCCTGACCACTGTTGCGGCGATGTGATTGTTATTCTTGTCATTGTCATTTCCACTGCTCTCACATTTTATACTGCCATTGAAGATTGTACTACCACTCAATTGTGTAATTTAAATTGATTTATTAATTCTGTAATGCAATTGTTGTTTGAATACCATTTGCTGGTTGTTTGTTGGTAAGTTCTTTTACGTACAGATTTCTGGGTTAACATATTGTTTCAATTTGGGAATCGACACGTAACAATTGGAAAAGAAATGATATAATCTGTCCATGACATATGAATATTTTAAATATTTCTCGCTAGGTTATATCAACACCGCGAACGTATCGACAACATCCGCTTATTGATCGCTGTACTTTCATTCTTGAGCTTTATATCGAAACGGATGTTTTGATCGGAAATAATCCTACTTCTGACACGATGTCGATCACGTGAAATGGACGCGCCGTTGTCGTTAACTCCACACCATACAGTCGATACGTCAGACCGAGTGCCGGTGTGCATTCATGTGTATCACCGACAATTTGTAAATGTTATCCCATGAGTGAGTAATGGGTTGAACTAAAGTGTGATCTGGCTTCCCTATTCGGATCAAACCGACATAAAAATGTCATATGTCAAAACGGTCAAGGAAATCGAAATCGAAACGGCGAAATTAAAATTTACGAAAATTGATTTCATAAATGGGCGACGTGGCTAGGATGCGGGATTCAGGAATTTCACGTTGGTTTAACAGGGTCGGTGTCCCGGAGCTGTACTCCAGGAGACCTGGTGCCATTAAACAAGAATAAAGTCATAATTAAAACGTGGTACCAGGTTCACAGATTTATCATTATCAGCTAGTTGTAAGCATAGGTGACAAAAAATAAATCAACAATCAAATTTACACTGACAACGAACACTGATCGGTGACTCCATGATTTGGCTTGGTTGATCGGGTTGTTAGGCTGGGTGACTTAGTTGATCGGGTTGTTAGGCTGGGTGACTTAGTTGATCGGGTGGTCAGGCTCGGTGACTTAGTTGATCGGGTGGTCAGGCTCGGTGACTTGGTTGATCGAGTTGTCAGCTCGGTGAATTGGTTGATCGGGTTGTCAGGCTCGGTGACTTGGTTGATCGGATTGTCAGGCTCGGTGACTTGGTTGATCGGGTTGTCAGGCTCGGTGACTTGGTTTATTGGGGTGTCAGGCTCGGTGACTTGGTTGATTGGGTGGCCAGGCTCGGTGACTTGGTTGATTGGGTGGTCAGGCTCGGTGACCTGGTTCATATGGGGGTCAGACTGGTTGACTTGGTTGATTGGGTGGTCGGGGTCGGTGACTTGGTTGATCGGGTTGTCAGGCTCGGTGACTTGGTTGATCGAGTTGTCAGGCTCGGTGACCTGGTTCATCGGGTGGTCAGGCTCGGTGACTTGGTTGATCGAGGTGTCAGGCTCGGTGACTTGGTTGATCGGGTTGTCAGGCTCGGTGACTTGGTTGATTGGGTGGCCAGGCTCGGTGACCTGGTTCATATGGGGGTCAGACTGGTTGACTTGGTTGATCGGGTTGTCAGGCTCGGTGACTTGGTTGATCGGGTTGTCAGGCTCGGTGACTTGGCTGATCGGGTTGTCAGGCTCGATGACTTGGTTTATTGGGGTGTCAGGCTCGGTGACTTGGTTGATCGGGTTGTCAGGCTCGGTGACTTGGTTGATCGGGTTGTCAGGCTCGATGACTTGGTTTATTGGGGTGTCAGGCTCGGTGACTTGGTTGATTGGGTGGCCAGGCTCGGTGACTTGGTTGATTGGGTGGTCAGGCTCGGTGACATGGTTCATCGGGTGGTCAGACTCGGTGACTTGGTTGATTGGGTAGTTTGGCTCGGTAGCCTGCTCATACTTCGATGTTGTGGATCGTTTCTCATTAGATCAATCAATGGGTTGTCATATTCAAACTCGATGTTTGACAGGCCGCCGTCATTGTGCCGCATGAGTGCAGCATTAAACAACAAACAAAACGGATCACACATTTGTGAGGCATATATGTGTTAGTCACAAAACGGATCACACATTTGTGAGGCATATATGTGTTAGTCACAAGAGACAGACAGAACACACCGCCATGAGGAGTGCACATCTGTTATTGTTTCGGTTGTTTATTGATAGATTAGCCAATAGTATGTAGATGCAGACATTATACATATATAATGTTTGTTACACCGTCTTTTGGATTATATTGTTAGTGTCGAGTGCAGTAAAATGTGTACAAAATGTATTGGTAGAGGTGATGTGAACGTGTTGATGAGAGAGTTGATAGGAAACCCTGTATGGTTGAACATGAAACAGGACCAGTCCCCTTGCTCCATTTTGAGGTGAGCAAAAGTCACGAATACCAACATGATGAAGATATATATATATATAAATGACTTTACTCAGGCAGGCCATTTTCTTAATCACTTAATTTGCGAGTTCGTGTTCAAAAATGTTACGAGAAATGTTTTAACTTATAAAAATAAAAGATAATAATGTTTTGTTTTTCTTAAGAGAACTCAAGGGGTTACTGCCTCATAACTAAACGAAGTAACAAGTTCGGCTGGAGAAAAACTATTCTCAAAATTGTAATTATAGTATATGTTATATGATAGTAAGCGAGCATTGAAAATAGAGATTAGTTTTACCTGGTCGCAGTTAAAGTGCCATGATTATAGTGTAGACTGATTCACCGTCATTGAGAGCAGTAACCCGTGAAGACCCGGGTAAATAAAGGTCTTCAGCAACCCATACTTGCCGTAAGAGGCGACTAACGGGGTCGGGTGGTCAGGCTTCGGTGACTTAGTTGATGCATGTCTTCGTATCCCATTTGCGTGGGTCGATGCTCATGGTGTCAATCACTGGATTGTCTGGTCCAGACTTGATTTTTTCTTGACCGCTGTCATACAGCTGTAATATTGCGAATGGGCGTTAAACAACAAACAACGACAACATTAAGAGAAGTAATATGTCACCGCACCTATTATGTCTTAATTATGTTCTTAGTTAGCGCTTGGACCGCATCCTAATGTAACATCATCCGGTCACATTCAGGAAAGTCCCTGGCGCTTTGATGCTATAACTATAACAACAGATAAATCGGATACAGCGCTCAGCAAGCTTCCTGCTCAACAAAGGAGACACAATTAACGCTCGTATTGCAAGTGAGCTGTTCAGGCCTGTACAGCACTTTCATGTCACATCATCGATAGTTTCGACAGAGGGTTAATATCTCTTTTATAAGTCTAGGTGCCGTAACTGAAGCCGGATGGTTGTAGGTTCCTATTGCTGCAAGACTGGACGCTCCCCGGGGAATTGTATGGCGGGGGACTGCTTTTTCCGTTAATGGGTATCATGTGACAATCAACCGACACATCAATATTGGACCAAGCTGATAATTCGTGAACAAAGGCTGTATCACCCAAGGTGGACCGGGGAATATTTCACTGATTAGATCCCTTGTTCTTTAAACCGCCCGAAGGTTCCTCCATAAGGTTTGGATGCGTTACGGGGGCCGTCGGGTAGCCTGATGGTTAGAGCGTTTGCTCGTCATGCCGAAAACCCGGGCTCGATTCCCGACATGGGTACATTGTGTGAAGCCCATTTCTGGTGTCCCCCGCCGTAATATTGCTGGAATATTGCTAAAAGCGGCGTAAAAACAAAATCGCTCACTCACTCACTTGGATACGTTACGCTGTGTTATATTACTCGAACGGGCATGGGTACCGAGGAATTGTGTTCGAATCCCACTGTCCCGTTGCAACATCGCAATTTGAGACTGCGATGTTGTTTTTCGATGCGTCGCAGCCCTAGTTTAATTTAGGAATCGACTGTTGCGTAAATCACATCGCAAATAGATTTATTATTTTATTCACAAAATGGTACAGAGAAACGTCTGGGTAGAACATGGGTAAAGTTGAGTAATCACGTAAGACAATATGTTTGGTGGTCGTCATGATATACACTCTTAGAAAAAAAGAGCTCGATATTCACATGTTGCCGTTGTACAAAGGTATTGAAAACTCTTCATGGTCATGTCACATAAGGCCACAAGGCTGCGCTGAACTCAGTATCTCGTGTGACGACCCCAACCAATCACGGCTCTGCATCTCCTCGGCACTGACTGGGTAAGTGTAAGTGTACGATTTTATGTCAAATTTGCCTGAACCACAACCAAGATACCACACACACACACACACACACACACACACACACACACACACACACACACACACATTTGGAAATATTATTTAAGACAATATCCCAAAGAATAACAAACTACCTAAATGAACACCAAATTAAAAATCTTAAACAAAACTGCAAGCAATCAAATATCTTCACCCCTAAACTTAAAATACCCAAAATAGACACAACACTAGCTAGCCAAATAAATAAACAAACCGACCCAAACATAGCTAAAACTACCACACTAGCATACATACACGAAAATTGGCCAAATTGGTGTCACATTTACACGGACGGATCCTCAGATCCGACCTCCAAACACACAGGTTTCGGAGTCCATAACACACAACCAACTAAAACCACACAATCCTTCCGACTCCCAAACAACCAATCAATATTCACGGCAGAACTAATGGGCATGGCCTCAGCCCTCCATAATCAAGAATCCAAAAAACACCAAAAAAAATCCTAATACTTACCGACTCCCTGAGTGGACTGCAAGCCCTCCAAAACAAAAATACCCAAAACCGACCTAAATTAATAAATCAAATACTTAAAAGCTCCAACGACCTAACTAAGGCAGGCAAACAAATAACCTTCTTGTGGATACCCGCCCACGTAGGAATATACGGTAATGAAAACGCCGATAAAGCAGCTAAACTATCCCTCAAAATCCCAGAAATAAGCTTAAACTTACCCATCTCAAAATCAGAAATTAAAAGTGTAAACAAGCAAAAAATCACACAAAAAATGGCATAACCTATATCTAAACTCAAATAGCCACATCAAAAAAGTGCTCAGCAAACCACTAACCAAACCAAAAATTCTCCATCCATCCTAAAAAATCGACAGAGTAATCACTAAACTCCAAACAGGACACACCAACCTAAATAACCACCTAAAAAATTTTAAAAAACACACTACAGGTAACTGCCCACACTGCAAACAACCAGAAACCCCAGAACAGCACTCATCCTCTGCACACACTACCTAACACATCGAACCGCATTACAAACCACCCTCAATCTAAACAAGGCTCTAACTCTAGAAGCAATACTAAACCCACAAAACAAACTAGAAAACTTCAAGGCCTTAGGCGTATTCTTAATAAAAACGGAACTAATAAAACGCATCTAAAAACACAATAACCTACCAAATCAAAATCACATAAACAAACAAACATCCACCATACCCAGCTCCCTTAGTTCTCCTCCCCAATCCCATCGGCATCTATTCCAAATCTCAAAATTCCCCAATTCTATATAAGCAACCCCTAAAACCCCATTCTTGGGTTGCACAGACCACTTTCGCCCCTTTCGGAAACACATTAAATTGCCTGGCCGGGCCCGTGTGCGAAATACGCATCAGTCGGAAAGCGCACGTTAAATCTCCAAAGTAAGTAAGTAAGTAAGTAGTCTGTCATCATTCTCGATATGGCAAACGCGCAGTTACAGTACACGTTTCTTCCAACTACACGCGGCAGTAGATACCTTTGTACTGGTGGCTACACCTACCGAGTTGGAAAAAGGAAGAGGAATGACTGGATCTCTTGGAAGTGCACCAACAAAGACTGTCGTTCCACAGTATTCCAATTACTACTGTAAAAGGTTTACAAACTTTGATAAATCAGCTAAAATTGCACTGTGATACGTGGAAACCTCATATACATATCTTGGTGTATTATTTTCAAGTAAAGTATCATGGAACCGCAGCGTATAAATGCAGCTATCCAAGCTAACAAGATGTTATTGGGAATTTTACAAACGTTTGGACATTTAAGCGACTGTGCTTATAAATCTTTCTTAAAAAATGTTTTACACAAAAATAGCTCCTATTCTTTCCCATGGTACGGCAAGCATGGGTTACTGAAGACCTATTCTACCCCGGAATCTTCACGGGTCTGTCACCACAGAAAATACTGAGGTTCCTCGTTACAAGGAAGACGTTTCAAAATCAAATCAAGGTGGCCTGAAAATTAAGGCAATTAAACAGAAGAATGTGTATTCTTTTCCAAATTCAATCAATAAAGAAATATGCCTACAAACGGCTTACAAGTTGTACGCTGCTCACTGGTAAATGTCGCAGTCAGAGTATCAACACTAATATATAAGGTACGAATTCTAATCATCTATCACAGACTAATCCGAAAATTAAAACTTGTCAATATTTGGTAACCTTGACTGATTGTCATTGATAATTAAAGGTGCAACGTAATCACTGCTACCAAACATGACATGCCAGTTAAGATTATGTATAAGACCTTAAAGTCTATTATGTATTTGTTTCAGCCCTGATACGAAGCCTGCCAACGCATCCTATCTGCGGCCATTGCAGAAACCGAGTGCAACTGTATGGTATGCAACAGCAGATGTGGAAATGCACACGCTTCGTGGGACGGTGCGGAGACGATGCGAGGAGGCTGGCTTGACAGGCTTTCTCAGTAACCATCGGCAGCAACCCGCTACGAGGCGGGCTTTGAAGAGCAGATTGTCTGAAATAACTGGACACAGAAGTGAAAGTGTGCAGGAATACAGAAGAACAAGCGAACCTGTGCTGTCATCAGCAGTGCCTCAGTGGTCAGTTTCTCCTCGGCGTGATGTCAAAGGTAGAGCGGGGTGGAATAGGTCTTCAGCCATCGATGCTTGCCGTAAAAGGAGACTATGCTTGCCGTAAGAGGCGACTAAGGGGATCGGGTGGTCAGGCTCGCTGACTTGGTTGATGCATGTCATCGATCCCAATTGCGTGGATCGATGCTCCTGATGTCAATCACTGGATTGTCTGGTCCAGACTCGATTACTTACAGACCGCCGTTATATAGCTGGAATATTACTGAGTTCGGCGTTAAACAACAAACAACTAAACAAAACAATGTCTTACATAATTACCATATGTTATATTCCATGTAAAACATGTGAACTGTGTCCAGAGGAGAAGGTATTTATTGAGGCTTCTCGAGCGCATGTTTGTTGGTTGAAGACTAACAAGCCACACCCGACTCGCAGAACAGTCCTGCAGATGTTACCACTATTCTGCTAACCACAGACAAGCTTTTCACACCGTCCTAACCCTTCTGTACGCCGGGGTATACGCACGTCGTGTCCTCAATTCACTGTTATCTGTCAAGCTCTGTGACCGTTTTCCAACATGACCATAGGCGAATTTACATATGGGATAAAGTACCTCTCCATTGACCCAAGTATTGATTAATAGTTTTGCGAGGACAAGGTCGGTGAAATGAGAGACAGAATCAATGGAGTAGGATTGGTAATTATGTCAAACCGAGCTATAGTTTGACGTGGGTGTTGTTATACGTGTTTCAGTCCGGGCGATTTAGCGATTATATTTGCCGCTGATCAAGTTTACATATTTAAATACAGTAAACTACGGTTACAACGAACTCAAAGGGACTACCAATTTTAGTTCGTTATAACCGTAGTTCGTTATAAGCATATATACAGCATAACTACAGCAAATAATGGGGACCAAAACGTAAGTTCGTTATATCCGTCAGTTCGTTATAAGCGTGTTCGTTTTAACCGTAGTCTACTGTACGTGTTGCACTGCTGCCGGTTATGTTGTTGAAAGCAATAATACATAATGTGCTCCATGATGGAGATGTTTGCAATGATGAGGACGATCAGTGGTATAAGAGAAAACACGCACAGGTCAATCCATGGCCAGACATTAAACTCGAATTGTTCGTAACCATTCCAAAGTGATACACAGCGCTCGATGGTTCTTTCGCCATCTGTCGTCGTCTGCACATCACCAAGACCGTACAAGTAGTGCGAGTTGAGCGCCAACAACAACACAGCAATGACTGCAATGTTGACCAGTGCTGTACATCGTGTATAGTATTGTTTCACTGTGTATGGAAACATCACAGACACACATCTCTCGATGGTGACTGAGACGAGAAGCCAGACTGACATGTCGAGGGTGAAGTACACCAACCAGATGTGGATCTTGCAGGACATCTCGCTGATGACCCGGACGTCCAGTTCGATGACCACACGCAGCCATTGCCGCATCAGACCAGTATAGAGGACCAAAATATCCATAACAGACAAGCAAACATTTATTTGTGTTCTTTTTATGGAATACACATTGTTTGTATAGTTCATGAACAATTCATATGTTCTTTAAGGCCACATTAAAATATACTTTTTTGTCAGAATGGTCATAAAAGGGTAAAGAAAAGGTTTCTACGTAACATACATCATCACTGCATATTAATGAACATACACATGTTTGCCGAACACCTGGCGTCGTCACTGGTTGTTTAGTGATTCCTTCATATTACGTTAACTTTTGCGCCCCATGGAAAATGTATGGGCAAATATTCGAGCCTGATTATTTTCTGACGTGGACGTTTTGATATATTTAAACATGATCAAACCGATCATTGCTGTTGTGCCACACATCACAATACACAACAGTTTACCTTAATGCACACCTTAAGGGTTTACATAGACACAACATGAACACGAGACAAAATGGATCACTACAATCAAAATGTTGCAGCTTCCGAACTATGAATGAATGCATTCATTATAAGGTGAAGTGCGTGGTTCTATCATTTTGTTGATTCATCACATAACAGCGATACGCGATCAATCGATGATAGTTCATAGAATTATGCAAGTAGTTTCAGACTTGGCATTCTAACGGTGCACGTGCACTCCCGATATACCATGATCCACCGGGACATGATTGTCTTTAGCCTCATACCGGCCAGCCTTGATTGACGAAAAAGGGATATAAAAAGTTACAATTTCCTTTATAATTATTAACTTTGGATGGTTGATGTCAAAAGTATCGCATCTAACATCACATGAAAATTATTGCTTGTTTGATCTGCAAACCTAATATAAGGTATTAAGAGTTAAATATACATAGATAATCCAAACACATTGCTGGCGAAATACATTCAAAAATGCAAACATTTGACACAACAAAGAAGCGGTCATTAATACAACTTATACCGATAATAGAGAGTTATTAGTCAACACAGTACATTCCATATAATATCACTGAACAGTTTCAACGGTTTTTAAAATAATTCAATAGGAAAATATAATATTTCTAGATTTGATAATAAAGTGTTATAAGTATAATATAAGGTATTAAGAGTTAAATTTACATAGATAATCCAAACACGTTGCTGGCGAAATACAATTAAAAAATGCAAAACATTTGACACAACAAAGAAGCGGTCATTATTACAACTTATACCGATAATAGAGAGTTATTAATCAACACAGTACATTCCATATAATATCACTGAACAGTTTCAACGGTTTTTAAAATAATTCAATAGGAAAATATAATATTTCTAGATTTGATAATAAAGTGTTATAAGTGTAATATAAGGTATTAAGAGTTAAATATACATAGATAATCCAAACACATTGCTGGCGAAATACATTCAAAAATTCAAAACATTTGATATAACAAAGAAGCGGTCATTAATACAACTTATACCGATAATAGAGAGTTATAAGTCAACACAGTACATTCCATATAATATCACTGAACAGTTTCAACGGTTTTCAAAATAATTCAATAGGAAAATATAATATTTCTAGATTTGATAATAAAGTGTTCGCTATGACCTGATTTCGTTGTTGACGTATATAAGACATACTGACAATAATAATTTAAACCTAATATTGAAACAAGACGGGAATATATCATGTTTTGAATAACTTCATTTTACCTCGCAATAACGCCATTGTTTCACCAGACTAGTTTGGACGTTATAAACATAATGATAAATATATTATTCAATATGATAATACAGACCGTATTATACTATCTCTTGTTCACAGACCCATACAATAACATTAGACTAACAACATATTGTTTTCCCCTCTTATTTCAGTGGCTGGTGGGGTAGCCTAGTGGTTGACGTGTTCGTTAGTCACGCCGAAGGTCCGGCTTCGATTCCCCACATTGGTACTTTGTCTGAAGCCCATTTCTTGGGTGCCTCGCTGTGATTTTGCTGGAATATTGCTAAATGCCGCGAAAAAACATACTCGATGCCTTTTTTATTTATTTTCAGTCTACCGCTGTTCGAAGTTGTATGTGTGTGCCTTGGCACTGGACAGGATGAGTTTTCGAACGAACCCGTTACGAGAGTACTTCTAGAAATAGAATACTGGTGAAAGTATTTCGGACAAGGCCTAGAAATATTCAGTGGTTGCCAAAGTTTAAGGAAGAGAAAATATGTTTTTGACGTTATAACGAGGTTATCTATAAACGGCATGTTTGTAGAGGCATGGTTAAATGGCATTTCCATGTCCCTTGTTAAAACAATCGTAATACCACTATATATAGTTTCATTACTTTTCGTATAGTTTTTCGTGTCTTCATACATGAAGAGTATTTGGACTGGTTCCATTTTCGTTACCACCATTGCACATGTTGCCTCCGCCCCCGTTGCCGCTTGCGCCAGCCTCTCTTTGACTGTTCCGCAGCATTGTCATGGAATTGCTAGGACGGACTCTATTTCGACGCTGAAACAGATCCTTTAATGTGTTCCTGAAGCGAGAACCACTGATGCAATATAATAGAAAGTTAATTGAATTGTTCGTATACTGAAGCATGTTTGCGATTGCCCAAACAAGGGACAAAACTGCTTCTTGGCGTGGTGTAAGATCGTCCAACCAGTAGGGTTCCCCAATGAGATACACGCTGATGGGCGTGGTACACACGAAGAATACTAAGTTCAGAACCAGAAGCATTATCGTCATGGAGGACGTCTTCTTGTCTTGATACCGCTTTTGTTCTGATGTTATTGTCGAAACCACGGGATTTATTCGCCGAGCATTCCTTCTCCTGGTCAGAATTTTTTGGATGATGGAGATGTTTGCAATGATGAGGACGATCAGTGGTATAAGAGAAAACACGCACAGGTCAATCCATGGCCAGACCTGAAACTCGAATTGTTCGTAACCATTCCAAAGTGATACACAGCGCTCGATGGTTCTTTCGCCATCTGTCGTCGTCTGCACATCACCAAGACCGTACAAGTAGTGCGAGTTGAGCGCCAACAACAACACAGCAATGACTGCAATGTTGACCAGTGCTGTACATCGTGTATAGTATTGTTTCACTGTGTATGGAAACATCACAGACACACATCTCTCGATGGTGACTGAGACGAGAAGCCAGACTGACATGTCGAGGGTGAAGTACACCAACCAGATGTGGATCTTGCAGGACATCTCGCTGATGACCCGGACGTCCAGTTCGATGACCACACGCAGCCATTGCCGCATCAGACCAGTATAGAGGACCAACATATCCATAACAGACAAGGCAGTGAGGTAGATGGACACCGTTGACTCTCGCATGGGCTTCCTGTTGAGGACTACAATGGACATCATGTTACCGATTGTGCCGAAGAATATTAGAATGGGTGGGAAGATGGACCACACCAGTCTACTAGCCTTGTATTCGGGATACTGGGTGTAGTCTTCGGTCGGTGCTGATGTGATCGTGGCGTCAGCTGTCGTGGTCATTGTCGCTGGCGTGTCTGCTTGGTTTCAAATGGTGTGCAAGATCAGCCCTTATCATAAAATGTTCCGGAAATGTCACAGTGCAGGTAGACACATGTCATGGGGCTCCAATAGACGTCATCAAATAGATTTCAGGTTATATTGTGTTCGTCCGATTCAGAAAACCTGATATGATATTGATAATTCTCAGCCACTTGAATGATTGGCCTCGTTATTCTGACAATGGGGAACAGATTCCCCAAGGATCAATCGCAATCAACGTTCCACAATTTCCGGCATAAGGCAGTTTCAGCATAATGGTGCTCATTACCCAAGCACATGGGGTATCTCAGCGCTCTTCATTTTGGAAGAGGTTAGATAACTGTCAGTCAAACCTTCGATCTCACTGTCCATTACTTGTTCGAGAAAGTAGTTGACACATGAATAGGACTCTCTCACTTTGTATAACCGTAAAGACGTGCCGGCATGCCAATATTCCATAGCGAATACTTTCTTTAACCAAAACTGATAGAGGTAGCACGCTCGCCGTCGCAGACGATATATGGCACCTCTCTGAATAGTCAAGTTTAATGCTACTAGCGTTTTAAGGTGTAATGCGCTTGATTTAGGAGTTTTGTCAGAAAGATGATATAACCCATCGAAAAAGAGACATTACGAGATATAACGAGAAACGGTTGCCAGGATGTCAATTCAGACATGCTGTTTCTGTAGCAGTGAAGTTCTCGTGTGCAACCGTGTAGTTGAGAAATATATTTGTTGATTGAATACTGTGACAAAATAACTCAAAACTGTCTACACATTGCTACAAATAGCATTGTTTAGGTGTAAACACCTTCTCTAATTTCGAGTCTAATGGAAAGGATATCGACTTGATATTTATCTCCAGGCTAGCGAGACTGGTCCAGGCGCCCTGATTGCAGGACAATCAATTCCTTGGTGAACTAATGAGCGTCACATGAGAGGTAACTCAGCTCTCATGAGTAATGTTATTAAATAGTCTGTCAAAACAACAATGCCACTTGCATTATGGATACCACATTGTGTCCGAGCATGTGATTAGCGCTGTCTTGGAAGGGGCGTGGTTACTTAACTTCCTTCTTCAGAATCCTGACGTCATTGGTTGTTAGGGTCTCGTGTCCCATGTCTTAGCAATGCTGGATCTGAAAACGATATAGATCAGTGTTTTCAAAAAGTAGATTGGTTGCGTATTGCAAGTTTTACATTTAACACTTCCGGTTTTTATCCTGGAACCCATATGTTCGGACGTTACTCTCTCCGTGACTAGTGTGAGTGAGTGAGTTGGGTTTTACGCCGCTTTTAACAGTATTCCAGTCACATCACGGCGTGTCAGCTTAATGTGGGAGGAAAGCCCGAAGTGATGCAGGTCTCAGACGTTTACCACTTTGGTGAAACCCACGAGCACGGGTATGGTACTGACAAACCTAGAAACATAATCGGGGCGAACCGGGATTGGAACCCACAATCATAGGTTTCTGGCAACACTTCAATTATATCACGGCGTGTCAGCTTAATGTGGAAAGAAATCCCGTGATGAAAGTCAGAGACGTTTACCACTTCGGTGAATCCCAAGAGCACAATTATGGTGCTGGCAAACCTAGAAGCATAATCAGGGCGAACTGGGATTCGAACCGATCATATGTTTCTGGCGTGCCCAAGGGACACAACTCAGCACAGCGAATGGTGGAGCCTTATACGACAGGGCCACCCATGATAATAATATGAAAATAATTGCATTGAGTTTCGATTGACGAGCAATTTATGCTATTTATTACTTTAATGTCCACTTCTGTCGATAACAAATGTTTCAAAGCTATAAATCTTAGCTTGACGAATACGTTAGCCATACCGCCTGTTCGAGGTCATGCCATGTTAGGTCGTACCGTGGTTTATATTTGTAATTACGTTCAATATTGGGTACCTCGCCTATTCATATCCAGTTGTCTTTAACGTCGCAATTTGCTGTGTATACGTGCTTCCCTTATACGGTCTTATGATCGTAGGCGGCACGAGTGGCCCTGTCGTCTAAGGCGCCGCGATTCGTTGTGCAGAGTTGCGTCCCTTGGGCACGCCAGAAACCTACGGTTGTGGGTTCGAATTCCGGTTCGCCCCAATTATGTTTCTAGGTTTGTCAGCCCCATACCTGTGCCCGTGGGTTTCACCAAAGTGGTAAACGTCAGAGGCCAGCATCACTTGGGGCTTTCCTCCCACATTAAGCTCACACGCCGGGATATAACTGGAATACTGACTGTTAAAAGCGGCGTTAAACACAACTCACTCACTCACTCACTCACTCTTATGATCGTAAGTTCGAATTCGCTCCATTTATTATCCTTGATTTGTGAATACAGTACCCATGGTGCATCAGTGCGGTTAACTTGTACGACCTGCATCACTTTGGGCTTTCCTCCAACGTTATGAACATTTGTTTGTTTGTTTGTTTGTTTGTTTGCAAGATACCAGCTATATGACTGGTGTGTAAAAGTAATTATTTCTTGACAAGACAATCCTGTGATTGACATCATGAGCATCGATCTACGCAATTCAGAAACGATGACATACATCAACCAAGTCAGCGAGCCTGACCTCCAGATCCTTTTGGCTGCTTTTACGGTTGGTAGGGTCACACTAGGCCAGTCACAGTAAGCTGAAGAGCAATGATGTAACTGAAATACTGTTGAGCCCAACTCACTCACTCACTCATTCACTCATACCTGAACAAACTCAATATATAAAAAATACCAAGAATCGAGACTTGCGTCATTTGGAGACAATGACGTGACCTAGGAGGACACTTGCTACAACGATTAATGACATTATAAAACAGTGGTTATACCTAAATATTCATATTCCAACCAGCCCTGCGATATTTAAGTGTTATGTGATGGCATAATATACTTTCGATAGTTGTAGGGTTTTTTCTACAGTTCATTCTCATTCGAATACGTCATCAGTTTGTCAAGCCATAGAATATTAAAATATCCCTTTCAAAATTGAGTTGAGTCTATTAATGGTAACGATCGAGCTCGTTTTAAGAGCTGCTTATCCCACAACGAGGTGTTAGATTTTACCGTCACTATTTTTGTTTACACATTTTGTTGGTCAAAATTGGTAGTTAAAACCAAAACTATATCGTGTGCAGAAAGGGAATTTCATGACGTGTTTAAGTCACCTGTTACTTTAGCTCTTCTAGCCTTTGGTTATAGGTCGATGGCTTCCTTTACATTACGTTAGCTAACCATGAGTCATCCTATTTAGAGCAGCACATGTATCAGAGTGTGATATATCAGTCGACACAGTCTTGGTCAACTTATCGTGTGTGGCCAGAATCCAGATAATCTTAAAACGTTGTTTGTAATCTCAGTGGGGCGGTCGGGTAGCCTAGTGGTTAAAGCGTTCGCTCGTCACGCCGAAGACCCGGGTTCGATTCCCGACATGGGTACAATGTGTGAAGCCCATTTCTGGTGTCCCCCCGCCGTGTTATTGCTGGAACATTGCTAAAAGCGGCGTTAACCCAAACTCACTCACTGTAATCCCAGAGGCCGAGATGAGACAGGTGATAAAACTAATTATCACTCACTTCTCGTTCACGTTTAAAATCTGAGCGAAGTTAAGCTGCTCAGGGTTCGGGGTAGTTGTGTAATGATTGCATAGAAAGATCAGTTCGTTATAATTACGGTCAGCAGGTACAGCCGTGCTATAACTGCAAGATAAATGCATGTTCCACGCAGGTAAGGACACATTAGAATATCTTGTTTCTGGTCAATGTAACATTTTAATTTTATTTTTTTATTTCGATTTCCTAGCCACTATACCTAATGAAAACAGTGATATAAAGATGTAATATCTTTTTGTGGCATTTGTAAAGAAAATATATCAGGAACAGCATTGTTGGTACCCACGACGGGTTAAATCAAACTGTGCAATGTGGAAAATAACCTTCGGATGAAGATGTTTTTAAGGAACAGTCGGTTAAAAATAGTTTTTTGTGTGTGACTTGGTTCATTAATGATACAGTTAACGGAGTTCATCTTCTCATATTAGCACTGATGTCGATCTCTCTTTTTTTGTCTTCTGGGAATGACAAATTATACAGTTACAAAAAAATTAATGCCAAGTTGCTACACACAGTATTCAGTGCCCTGGTAATGCCATGAGGGGACCTTTTTAACCTCTTGAGGAAACATAAGCTGTGACTGTGACAAAGATGAAATATTTACCTTATGCTTGTAAATGTGTTTTGCAGGTGAACATTGACTTGCCTTTGCATGTGTTTCTGACAGGTGACACCGGTGGGGCTGGAAACGTTCATCATTACGCGATCACATGGTATCATCACTATTGGATAGTGAAGCAGATGAAAACATATACTGGTGAGGTAACGTATCAAAACAAATTAACTGAGTCTTGCAAATATTTTTTGCAGGTGAACATTGACTTGCCTTTGCATGTGTTTCTGACAGGTGACACCGATTGGACTGGATACGTTCATCATTACGCAAATACATGGTATCATCACTATTGGATAGTGAAGCAATAACACATGTTTTTGATATAGTCGGAATCGGACCAAAGACACAACTTTTACCCGATATATTTGTATGATTATGGCAAGGGTTTTTGTCGCTTATATCATCAACACTATCAATGTACAAAGATAACATTGTAACGGGGATTAACCTGTGTAAACATATCATCATGGCCATGCATTAACTTGCTTAGGCTTACTCGATATTCACCTGACGAAGGGACAAGAAGTAGCCTTTAGCCACAACGTTGTCTTGACTTCATGTTCTTTCAACGTCTAAATGATTATATAAGAGAGCTACGCGATAAGTCGCAAAGAACAATGAAGAACAAAGCGTGGTGTATTTCACGCTTCGTGCCTCATGGTTTATTCTCTCTGTAGTGTTTTATTGCACGATAAACAACTCCAACTCGTCGTTTTTTCTTAAACAAAGGCATGGATTTTTTTCACATATTGGCCATACCTTCCTGTTAGTGGATGGTGCTTGATGTTCTCGCAGCTGTATACATCTCCCCATATTCAGCATGAATGCTGACGGCAATGTAAGCTAGTCCTATCATGTGTCATTGTGGATTCGGGCTGATCATGTTTTCAGCACGAAATGAAAATAAAATTTCTGGATCGTGACAATAACGGTTGACAGTGATGATAAGAATCTCATTCAGATGATGTATAAATATATAAATAACCTAACAAAATGAGTTATATCATTATTCGAGACCGGAATGAGCTCCGTGGCTATCAACTATCTTTTAAAAACATTATTAGGTTCTCAAAACACAATGATGAGAGAATAGCCCCAGGCTATAAGTGGACATTTGACTCAAAAGTAGAACCAGTTTGTTTTCATCAGCTCTCGCCCTTATTGTATAGTGCATAGGAAACAGTGCAGGCCATCCCTGGAGAGAATATGCTACTTTACGTTTGATAGGGATATTGTTATATTTATCTTTCCATGATACAAAATTAATTCTCAGAATATGACATGTGTATACTTAAATATGTCTGACATATCTGATTATCTATATCAAAAGCTGAGTAGTATATATATCCCAAGTACCGAGTCTTGTAAAGGCAACTGATGTGTGGATCAGATGGTCAAAATGGCAGCTAATCAGGAATATGGCTATAGTTGCGCAGTCGGAGGCATGTTTCAGCCTTACAGGTTTTTTCCAGCTTTAAAATAGGTTGTCCTTTTCTCTAACGGATTTTTAGTTTCATGATTTTTTGCTTTTTTTTTTTGCTTCTTTATTGTTGTCTTTTTGGGTAGTGAAGATGGGGGAATGGCAAAGCACTGTATTGATATTATGAAACAGATCTAAAATATTTACATCGCGTAAGGAGCATCAAAAAGAAGCACGGAATATTAAGGGAGTTTAAAGGCGCGTGAATATGGAAATTTGTGGAGGGGCTCATAGACACCTCATCAATTCTTCACGGATATGTACACTCGTACACCCGTTACCCGCTTTGCTGTGTATCCGAATCTAACGACGGCCTGTTTCGAAAGATGGGGAAAAAACATTTCGATCACAAACGGCAAAGTTTCATCGTTTGACATCGTGTGCAACACGTGCTGTGACCTTATGGTATCTTCTCCACACTTTGCAGCAATCACGGCTCTGCATCTCCTCGGCGCTGACTGGATAAGTGTACCAGTTCTGTCCCGCAGAATTCTGCGCCATTCTGCTTGTAACGCGTTGGCCAGTTGTGGGAGTGTCTGCGGCGTGTTCTGACGTTGACGTACACGTCGATCGAGTTCACCCTAGAGGTGTTCAATTGGGTTGAGATCTGGAGATCTCGACGGCCAGGGCAAGACGTTGATGTTGGAAGTATAAAGGTAGTCTACCGTGACACTACCGCCACCGAATTTGTCGAATTCACGTACACAATATGGGGCAGAACGCTAATTTCGACGACGATAAACACGTTGTCTTCCATCTCCCTTTAAGGTATGGCACCAACGCAAGCGTTGCTTTTGATGGATCTGTTGCAAAACCGGGTTAATAACTGGTCTTCTGGGTCGGATTTCAGCCGAAGATGGTTCCTGACAGTCTGATCCGATATCCTTCTTAAAACAGGGATGAGTCTCGGCATTTTCGAACTTGAAAAATGTCGCAATTGAATGACAAATTATTGGCTTATGCTTGCCTTTTTATAGCCACTACCACGAGTTACGAATGTCATAACTTGCACGTGCATTTTGCTTTACTATTTTCCTCCGTGATATTTTTGAACAAGTGTGAAAACAATGCTGTTTAAGACATTGCAAATCGACAATGGCTGCGTTTTGACGCACCGTTTGTCGAATATCAGGCCACCAACATTTTCCAATATTTTTGTGTGGTCAGGTTCAATGAACTACATACTACCTGTGCGTTTCCTTTTTTTGAAGAGTGTACTCCGTGCACGTGGGTGGGAGTCGTGGTTGATTTTGACATTTCAGTGAAAGGTTGTTGAGTAGCTCTAAACCATAAATAGTTGATTTTCATTATCCGCAGTAAGAAGGAAGGTATCGACGCTTGTTTTAATGCAGTGTTTGTGATCAGATTGAGAATGCGAATCGTCTACAGCGTGATGAACGGCTAACGAGAGGTAGCCAATATGTTCAAAGTGTCTCAATCCATGATTTTCAGACTTTAGGTTTCTGGTTTCTGCTGACCCAAAATGTAAATGATCGACCTCGCAAAGGGCGCCCTATGTCAAAATCACAAGTCCAGGATCAATTAATCAGAAACCGGGCCTTAAGAAGTGTACCAATCAAATCGTTTTTCACTTGCACCAAGCCACCGTGGTTCCAGGTACTGACCGGAACAGTAAAATGGGCACACCAATGATCACGTGCAATGTTTTCGGATGAGTCCAGATACACTATAGACATTCAGCATGACAATGGACATGTCTGGATACGTCCTAACGAACGCCATGCGAACTTCAACGTGAGGCAACATGACAGATTTGATGTGGGTCTGTAATGATATGGGGCGGGATCACTATAACTGCCAGAACGCCACTGCATATTGTCCATGGAAGGGTCACTGGATGGTACTACCGAGACAACATACTGGAGGTATATACTGGTACGGGTTTGCGCCCGTACATTATCCGCCAGCGTGGCCTATTGATTGTCATGTTACGCTTAGACTTCCCATGATCTTAGCCATCCGTTACCGTCACTCGATACCTCTTTGTATTTCGGTAATCATCTGTTATTTTCACCTACTTTTTGTGGAGAGAACAGAATTTAGAGCATTTATTATATACGTTAGTGCTTGTATGACAATCAAATATTTAAAAATAATATTGTTTAAAGGTCCAATCATAAGTATTTGTTTTATCATATATGGAAGGGGTTGGTCTTATTGTCAGTGTCCGCTTTTCATGCCGAAAACCAGGGTTCGATTCCGCAAAATAGGTACAATGGTTTAAGACCAGTCTTGGTATTCCTATTCCTAAGTATAGGCTAGGGTCATGCTTAAAGTGGCGTAAAATCAAACTCGCTCACTCACTCTTTCAATAACAATCGGGCTGATAGTCAGAATTAAAGAAAAATGAAATCGCAGGTTACTTAGAAGTGATCTATTAACAATAATATCTGTAGGACGAAATAATGACAAGTGAATGGGTGACTTCCTACACTGAAATTAGACGAAAGGACTGTTGTTAAAAAATATGTTTCAACCACAATTGTTGAAATCTTGTTATAATTTTTATGACCTTGAATAGCAAAAAATAACCAAACAGATATATCACTTGTCTTAAATTGCGGTCTTTTAATAAAATATTTGCGTGTTGTTACTTTTATGAGATTTTTCTGTTAATGTACAAGTGGACATTCAACTGGACATTTTGCTGTCTACCATGCATCCCTAGACCCGGGTCGGGTGGGTACTGTACAGGACCCGGGTACCCAAAGGACTACCCGGACCCTTGGTTAGTCACGTTATATACTGAACCAAATTAAAAACTTCACAATCCTAAAATCCTGTTTATGATTTACAGACGACTCTACAGCAAACGGGTACCACCGCTGATCGCCCTCGGCCAGGTCGACCACGTGTGACGTCACATGCAGAGGATCGTCAGATTGTCTTACGTCACCTCCGTAACCGATTTTTTACGGCTACATCAACCAGAAATGAACTGTTTAGGGGTAGACTGAGTGCGCAAACTGTTCGAAACCGTCTGAGAACTGCTCACCTTCAAGCACGACGGCCATACTGCGGGCCGATTCTGACTCAATTACACAGACGTCAACGTCAATTGTGGGCACAGCGACACTTACGATGGACTCAGTGGAATTGGAATCAGTCTTCAGTGATGAATCCCGATTAAATCTTCGATTTGCTGATGGTAGGGCGCGGGTGTGGAGGCGCCGTCATGAACGTTACGCCCAATGTTGTGTACAAGAAGTTGACAAATTTTGAGGCGGAAGTGTCATGGTGTGGGGTGCTTTCTGTGGCAATGCACGTTCCAGGCTTCTTGTCAACCTCAACGCTGCTGCTTACCGCGACCAGGTACTGGCACCAGAACTTCTGCCTTTTATGGCAGCACATGGACCCGGTTTGATCTTCCAACACGACAATGCCAGACCCCACCCCACACAGCAATTTTGACAAGGAATTTCCTTCAGAATGCGGGAGTCAACGTCATGGACTGGCCGTCAAGGTCTCCCGACCTCAATCCCATCGAACACGTCTGGGATGCTCTTCTCCAGAACCAACCACAGAATTTGCAAGATCTTGGCACCAATTTGCAGCAACAATGGCGTCGTCTTCCCAATCATGTGTTCACAAGCATCACAAGGTCCATGCGGAGGCGTTTGTGTGGCAGTTGTCAACGCACATGGTGGCCATACACGCTACTGAACTTGTGTTCCATCAGATTCTCGTGCTTGGGACTTGTGATTTAAACTGTTGATGATATTACCGAATACCGTAGGTGCTTGGAACAAATTATGGTTACCACCGTTATCTTAAATCCTTTTGGACATTAATGATTAAAAATTACCTTCTCTGATACATTTGTCCGTTGTATATCATATATGGGATTACTTTTAAAAATGTGAAGTTTTTAATTTGACTCAGTATACATTGTTTAATGACAAAAAGTATCTGGAACTCTATGGTTACACTACAAGTCACTAATGTTCGCATTTCTTTCTGACTATGCACCCATTCCTTCTGACCTTTCATATGGTTGAATAAAGATAAAACTTAAGTCAACTTCAGTGTATACATGACCAGATTGTTTATTACATGTATTTAAATACATTTTACCAAGGCTATGGAAAACAAAATGCCCAATCGGACATTTTGTACGTATCTCTCGAGACCTACAGTGGGAAGGGTCGGGTAATAGAGCGGTGGGTACCCGTGTCGTAAATTCGGACTCGTCCCAGCCCTAATGTACAGTGGAGTTCAATGCGGCACACGTGTCAATAGAATTGTTAAAAACGCCAACCGACACAGTAGTCGAGAATATGATTGATCATACCAAAGAGAACCGTCAAGCATCCATTGCTATGTGTAATAGAGAACCTGTGTGTTTTGGTTCGTGACATATGGCCTAGCCTGGAATGTTAGTATCATAGTGTTGTTTTTTGTGGAGCAAATGCATAAAAATAATAAAATAATAAAAACGAAACACCTCCCATAACCATAAGAAATATCTGCTAGAGAAGTTAGTCCATTGAACGATATCGGTTCGGTTTAAACATAATTTTGTTTTAACTGAAAATTGGGATCGGTAAACAAGACAACGTTTATTTGAAAACATCTCCCTACCTAGAAATCAGGTAACAAAGATGGTCAAGGTGTTTACAAAATATACTCAACAACAAAAGTTCTTGTGACACCAATATTTTAGTGTATTTTTCACATTTGGTGTTTATGGCAACGTTGGCAACAGACGAATGCAGTCAGAGACCATCCTCGGAGCGGCAGGCCACGCGTAACCAATAATCGACAAGACAACTGGATTCGAACAACACACCTACGAAAGTAGGGGGAAGTGCGCATGCGTGAGTAATACAGGTCGGCGTTTCTGGTTGCGGGCAAGATTTGTGAATATTAGTATTATACACAAAGTTTGACGTTATACAGAACATACAAACACAAAATGGGTGTACCGATTGACATTTGGCGAGCAAGAATTGGCACCTTCACCCAACCTAGTGGTGTGAAACAGATAGGCAAAGTTTTGCCTTACTCCCCGTCTTCAAAATGGACGCCACTGATTGACCTGTCCTACCGCATGGTAATCTGTACAACGTTATTGCTGACTATATGGTCTTCAGGTCTTACGGTTACATCATGGTTAAAGTGTATTTATCCCACATTGATTGCCCTGTCTTACCGCATGGTAATCTGTACAACGTTATTGCTGACTATATGGTCTTCAGGTCTTACGGTTACATCATGGTTAAAGTGTATTTATCCCACATTGATTCCGCCACCATCTTTCTGTGATGCTTTAGAAGCTGTTTGTGTCAGGAAAATGTCTGGATCTGTTGTAAGTCCTTTGTTTACATACAACGAAATCAGGAGCCACATCCGCAACCAACTATGTGGAAGGTCATGTGATGATGTATTTGTGCGAACTACTCAACTATATACAGACAAACCCTTAGCAGACAGAAGTTTAACTCAACATGGAGAATCATCTTGCGATACCTTTTCTTCACTCCACGTCAATGACAACTTGAACTTGACCCAGATGTGTCTAAAATGTCTTGTGCAGATGCTGTTGTTGTGTTCTGGGATAGAACCTAATCCTGGTCCTGAGACAAGAACAAACAGTGGGGCTAAACAAGGAAAGTCAACATCAACAGGTATGACAGATATTGATAAATCTGACTTTGAAAGACTGCTGTCTGAAATAAAGTTGGTTTCAACTAAAGTTGATAAAGTTCAGACTGATTTGTCTTCCAAACTACCAACGATGACTGCAACGCTAACTTCACTTGCAACAACGGTTAGTGATTTGAACTCAAAATGTGGTCATTTGGAGAAACAAAATACATCCTTGAGAAAAGAAGTGGAAACACTCACTACGAAACTGGACTACCTCGAAAATCAAAGTCGACGAAACAATCTCTTGTTCCACGGTATACCGAAAGTTAAACAGCAAGAAACCTGGAAAGATTGTGAAGACTGTGTGCGAGAAATTCTGAAAAACACTATGGAGATTGATACTGATGTGGTTATTGAAAGAGCTCATCGTGTTAACTGGGGTAAATCAATTATTGTCAAATTTCTGGATTTTAATGTAAAATCAGCTGTACTTGGCAAATCAAAACTCTTGAAAGACACTGGCTATTCGGTATCCGAGGACTTTTCCTATGCTGTCCGACAGAAACGCAAACACCTCAAAGTGCTGATGGATGACGCTAGAGAACGTGGTGAGAGGTGTCGGTTGCGATTTGATAAACTTATATTTGAAAACGGGAAAACTATGACATAGGATCTGGAAACAAACTCCCCTGTACAGCTCGCCAAAACACAACCGCGTGCACACGCGCTGACCGAGAGGCGGGAAGACGACACACTGAACCATACTGCTGAGAGCTAGAAGGATGGCCGGGATCCGCGTGGATGTCTTTCGTTCATGTCATGGAATGTACAAGGTTTGAGGAATAAATTTAATAACTCTAGCTTTGTCAGTTTTTGCGAAAATAATGATTTATTTGCATATCTGGAAACCTGGAAAAGTTGTTCAAAGGAAAACTTAGAAAGCTCGTTTGAACAGTACTGAGTGTATTTGAACAAGCGTGACTACAACAATAGAGGCGGCGTGGCTGTCTTAGTGAGGAAAACATTAACTAATGTGATAAAACACGTGAACACTTCATTTAGTGACTGTATATTTCTTGTGTTAGATTCAAGTTTCCTTGATGTTCAGAAGGATATTCTTGTGTGCTTTGTTTACATTCACCCTGATAATAGCTCTTTGGTGACAGATACCCGAGGACTCAAAGGTATTGATTATTTAGAGTACTGTTTACTAGAAATGCTAAGAGATTACCCAGACGTTCATGTTATGATGGCAGGAGACTTTAACGCACGCATTGGTTTACTGCCTGACTATATATTATGTGATGACGATATTGATTACATTCCATGTTTACGTGACATGAACTATGAAAGTGACGTCTTCTCAATTCTAAGGAAATCGAGAGACGCTTACGTTAATGATTTTGGAAAACAGCTTATCGCTTTCTGTTGCACATACGGGATTCACTTTCTAAATGGGCGTTTTACCGGCGATGCACATGGATCATTCACGTGTTTTGCAAACACTGGGGCCAGCGTTGTCGACTATATTGTTGCTTCAACTGATTTATTTTATTCATTATCAGACTTTACTGTTCAGACACGTACTGAATCAGACCATTTCCCAGTTACTTGTAGTCTTAAGTGTAGACCTAATGTGATAAAACCTGCAGATCAAATAGAAAAAAGTGTTTCAATACCGAAATATATATGGCGCTCTCAGAACGTTGAACTTTTTTGTGTATCTTTGAAAGACAGATTACTTGAGATGCCAGTTGGAGATATATCTCAGTGTTCTACATCTTCTCAAAAAGCTGAACATTTGACATCTATAATTCAAGAGTGTGCTGAGGACAGTGGGATGACTGTAAGCAACAGTCGTAACACTAACATTAGCAGGTGTGCTTCTTCGCCGTGGTTTGATGCAGAATGTGAAAATATGAAACGCTACAAATACAAACAGTTAGACATGTTTAGAATTAGTGGAGATATAGATACTTTAAAGAACTTTCATGTTGTCCGCAATAGATTCAGAGAAATATGCCGGCAAAAAAAGGATGTATTTGAAGAATCTGCTATTGTAAATATTCTTAACTCCTGTAATGATTAGAGAAATTCAAAAACATTTTGGTCCAAACTGAAATTTCACCTACGGAAGCCACCCGTAACAGCACCCAGTATTGGTGTTTCTCAGTGGATTGATTACTTTAAAACTGTTTTGAATATTACTGATAATGTAACTGATGTGGATTTTGTTGCGTTCTGCAAAGCTGTTATTACAGAGCATCCAGTAAACAGCATGAATTGTCATGTGTGTAACGATGAGGATGTTGACAGTTTGTTAAATCAAGATATAACGGCTAAAGAGGTTTCAGAAGCCATAGATTCCCTCAAATATGGTAAAGCAGCTGGTCCTGATGGTATTTTACCAGAGATGATAAAGGATGGCAGTGATGTTTTAATTCCACATCTTCTAGTTCTTTTTAACAACATTCTATGCAGAGGTAGTTTTCCAGATCAATGGTCTAAAAGTATTATCTTCCCTCTCCATAAAAAAGGTAATGTTCATGTTGTTAACAATTATAGAGGCATTTCCTTGATGGATATTTGTGGTAAGGTTTTTACCCAGGTTTTGAATAATAGATTAAAGCATTTTGTTAAGTTATATGATAAGCTCCCGGAATGTCAGGCTGGCTTCCGAAAAGGATATTCCACAGTGGATAACATGTTTATTCTTCAATCATTAGTGCAGAAATATTTGTCTAAGTCAAAAGGAAGATTTTACTGTATGTTTATAGACTTTCAGAAAGCTTTCAACTCTATTAACAGGGATCTTCTTTGGTTTGTTCTGCATTCAAAAGGAATTCATGGGAAACTATTTACTATCATACAGGACATTTATTTCTAAAACTCTCGCTTGTGTTAAAATTTCAAAGAGTAGCATCTCAGATTATTTTAACACTCTCAGTGGTGTGCGACAAGGGTGCGTTTTAAGTCCTCTTTTGTTTTCGTTATTCATAAACCAGTTGGAAGAGGACATCCAGCAGTGTGGTGGTAGAGGGATATTTGTACACGAGGATTTACTGGAATTGGTTCTTTTATATGCGGATGACTTGTGTATTTTTGCAAAAACAGTTCTTGAACTACAGAAGAAGATTGATGTTTTACACAAATTTTGTAACAAATGGGGTCTAAAAGTTAACATGGATAAAACTGATATCTTAGTTTTTCGTAATGGTGGTAAGTTAAGGAACTACGAGAAATGGAAACTGGGGCGTATGCCTGTCAAGGTTTCTACATATTACAGTTATTTGGGTATTATATTTTCAAACAGGCTGTGTTGGTCGAAAACAGTTCAGACATTAATTTTGAAAGCAAGTAAAGCTTTAATTCCTATAAAACAGCTTAGTTATAAACTTCGAAATATCGCTCCCAAAGTGTTGTTTAAAATGTTCGATTCTCAGATTAAACCTATTATTTTATATGGTTCAGAGATTTGGGGGGTTCATAAATGGTTGTTTCTCGAACGTTTCCAAGCAAAGTTTTGTAAATTTGTTTTGGGTAGCGGTTCCAAATCTACAAATGTTGCAGTGCTCGGAGAGTGTGGTCGATACGGTATTTATATTGATTCTTACACAAGATGTTTAAGATACTGGTTTAAGCTTCTTAATATGTCTCAAGAGAGATTTCCAAAACGGGTTTATGATACGTTAGTTAGGTTTGATGCCGTTGGTAGGAATACATGGGTTTCGGCTATTAAGAATATGTTATATTCTCATGGCTTCGGACATGTGTGGGAATTTCAAGGTGCTGGTAATCCTGAATATTTTATAAGTGAGTTTAGACTGAGGGTTAAGGACTGTCATGCACAAACATGGTATTCTGAATTGTCTGGATGCTCGAAATTAGAACTGTATTCATTATTTAAGACATCATTATCACTTGAACCGTATCTATTAAATGTATTATCAAAAGAAAAGCGACGTATGCTTACCCTTTTACGTATTGGAGAACTGGGAATTATGCATAACACAGGAAGGAGGGATGGCATCGATAAGACACTCCGGTTTTGTCCATTGTGCAAGTTAAGGGCAGTTGAAAATGAAATTCATTTCATTCTTGTTTGCCCCATTTATGAAGATATTCGCTCAAAATATTTCCCATATTTAGACTTCATTACTGGTAATAATCGTAAAGACACACTGGTTAGAATGTTAGAACTTAGCCAATTATGTTGAAAATGCTATCTGTCTTCGTTCTTCTTACCTGTAAATATTATTTCATGCAGCACTTGATGTGAAACTAATTTGTATATATACTAGCCACTTAAAGAAACTGTGCACGGAGAAAATATATTCTGGATTGAAATACAACACAGCAAGAACAAAATGATGCAGACGCTGTAGCAGCTGAATGATCGGACCATAAGAAAATGTCAACGGGACCTGAACAACATCTGTTACGATGACGTCAGAAGATCAAAATGGAGTAGGGGGTCAAACGACAAAGTCACAAAGTCAATAACGGGTATGACCACCCTGTGCGTGAATCACAGCAGTGCATCGGCGACGCATGGAGTCCACCAAATGGGCATGGAAGGCCTGGGGAATGGCCTGCCATATCCTCCTCAAATCCTGTGCCAAGTCACGGACGTTATCTGGAGGATGTGGAAGACGACACATGCTCTATTGGGGAGAGATCTGGAGAAATTGCAGGCCATGGCAGTAACATGACATTGTTATGGTGAAGGAAATCCATTGCGACCCTAGCCGTGTGAGGACGAGCGTTGTCCTGTTGATTGTCAATCCCGGGCCATGACGTTGCAGGAAAGGAATGACCACAGGCCTCAGAATCTGATCTCTGTAGCCAACACCGGTGAGATTGCCCTGAACAACCACCAAAGGGGTTCGGTGCCGTGCTGTTATCCCACCCCAAATCATCACAGAGCCACCTCCAAAACGATTCCTCTCCACAATACAGTTGCGTGCATAACGTTCTCCCAAACGCCGGTAGACACGTTGGCGCCCGTCACTGTGGGAAATGTTGAACCTCGATTCATCTGTAAAGACAACATTTCTCCACCATATTCGAGGTTGGCGAACATGATTTCGACACCATCTTAGACGGTTGACTCGATGACGGTGTGTCAGGATGGGACGTATGGCAGGGCGTCGTGGTCGAATCCCGTACTGACGTAAACGATTCCTGACAGTATTGGGATGGATACGGCGCAGTCCAGGAATTGTCTGGGACGTCGTTACTGCCGTTTGGAACCTGTGTCGGAGATGTGTAACTCGAATCCATCTGTCCTGTCTTGGTGTCGTTACTCGGGGACGTCCTGAACGTGGGTGGTCGGCAACGTCATTTGTGTTCTGATTATGCCTCGCCAATGCCGATATCGTGTTACGATGGCATTGGAAATGTGTTGCCACCTGTTGTTGCCTCATTCCCGCTCGGATCATTCCAATGGCTTCACGACGCTGTGCAGCTGTCAATCGTGGCATGATTTGCTTGTGATATGCTTGTGTCTGCGCCTGAGAAGTTTTGAATTTTTGAATGGCCACAGATCATGCTTTCCAAAGTGAAAGCGAATTTTGAGTTGCACATGCTGTGTACAGCTGCAGTCCATAGGCCCCCATCAATGACGTCATATCGCATGGCACGTGCATGAGCGTTTAAATGTCTCCAATAATTGCTGTGTTCAAACCTATCTTTCATAAATGGACGGTGTGCCCTTATATCTATATTTTCTCCGTGCACAGTTTCTTTATGTGGCTAGTATATATGTACGTGGGCCTGAGGCCTTATTATCGAATAAACTGATTGACTACGAAATCGATTCCAGCCAGCAACAGTGACTGCAAGAAGCATCCCTGGCCTTCGACGAATATCTTCACAAACCGTACGTTGCCGCCTCAGATGTGCAGGGATTGTCGCCAGAAGGACAGGAAACCACCGTCAAGCACGTCTACAGTGGTACAGACAGCGTCTACGCTGGACGGCCATACAGTGGGGACAAGTTCTATTCACTGACGAGTCTCGTTTTCACCTCAGCCACAGCATTGGACGGATTCGAGTGTACCGACGTCGGGGTGAACGTTACGTCAATCATCGTGTCATGGAAGAAGATCGGTTCGGGAGCGGCAGCGTTATGGTATGGGGTGGGATTACAGCAAGACAGAGGACCCGTTTGATAGTGGTAGAGGGAAATCTCAATGGACAGCGCTACCGCGACGAGATCATCGGCCCTGTTGTCCTACCGTTTTTGCGTCGTCAAGGCCCCGCCATTACCTTTCAACATGACAACGCCCGGCCTCATATTGCTCGACTTGTTCAGAATTCTCTTCAACAAAACAACGTGAATGTCATCCCCTGGCCGGCTCGCTCCCCTGATCTCTCACCAATCGAGCACATGTGGGATGAGATGGATCGGCGCCTTCGACGTCAACCACGTGTTCCACAGACGCTCCAGGAACTTCGAAACATGCTACAGCAGATATGGACAGATATCCCACAGGACTTTGTGCGACGCCTGGTCCATTCCATGAGACGAAGATGTGTTGCTTGCATCGCAACCAGAGGTGGACGGACACACACGCTATTGATTTGTAAATTGATATTTTGGCATGTTCATGGTTTGTTTTTTTATGAAATCACGCATTTTCTGAAGTCAGTGTGGCAAATTAAACCATTTGAACACTTACAGGAGTCTTTTATCTGTTGCAAACCGAAATTGTTTCAGATTTGGTAAAAAACATAACTTTTTATTAAATCTTATTCAATGTCACAGGAACTTTTGTTGTTCAGTATATTTACACAAAAATACCTTGGTGGTCAGTTATCAAGCATGGTCAGCAGTGTCCGGTATTGATAATCAGAATTATGGGGTTATTCGTAATATAAAGTACTACATAATGTTCACAAGATACATATGTATTGTATGTGAGAGTTTGGTGTATACTCTTAAAAAAACCAAACGCAAAGCCAGATTTGTGTGAGGTAGGAAAATACATTTATACGAGGAAACGTACAAAATATTGAGCCAAAATGTTGTGGGAGAACACTTGGTGATTGTAGTAATCTCAGTTATCGGTACATAGGAAAAGTCCAAGGTGAAGATCAGCTACCATCAATAACGCGTATGTCCCCCGTTGGAATCGATAGCGGCCTGACATCTCCTGCCCATGGAAGAGACGAGTATGCGAATCACATCCTGGAGAATGGTAGCCCACTCGGCCTGCAATGCAAAAGCCAACTGCTGCAACGTCTGGGGTTGTGATTGACGTCGGCGTAGGCGTCTATCAAATTCATCCGACAGGTGCTCTATCGGGTTCAAATCTGGGGATCTGGAGGGCCAGGGGGGAACATCAACGTTGTTGTTGTGTAGACAGGCTCTTGTGATCCGTGCTGTATGCGGTCGAGCGTTGTCCTGCTGGAATACACCGTTGCTCTTGGCTGCAATTGGGAGGACGTGTGGTTGGAGAATTTCGTTGATGTATCGTTGAGACGTAAGATTGCCCTGGATATGGACCATATATATATATATATATAAGAGAGAGAGAGAGATAGCCGCCCACATCATAACGCTACCCTCACCAAACCTGTCCACTTTCTGTACGCAGTTTCCGGTGTAACGTTCTCCCCGACGTCTGGACCCGTGCTCTTCCATCCCCTCGACGGAGGAGAAATCTTGATTCGTCGCTGAACCAGACATCTCTCGATCGCAGTTGAGGCCATACGATGTGTTGACGACACCAATGCAGTTGTTGTTGACGATGTTGTCGACTCAATATTACGCGTCGAACAGGACGTCTTGCTCGTAGACCTGCTGCTCTTAAACGGTTTCGTACGGTCTGGTCGGAGATTCTGCGCAGTCTGGGTATTTGAGATGCGGTTGAGGTGTCTGTGGTCGTTTTTTCACGTAGATGGCGCAGTCGAATGTAGCGATCTTAGGCGGGGGTGGTTACTCTTGGTCGTCCCGACCTTGGCCGATCACGTGTTGACCCACGCTGTTGAAACCGATCCCATAGCCTTGTGATGGTGCTGGGCGCTACGTTGAAAATTCTGACTACAGCTGATCGGGATTCCCCTGCCTGCAAGCGGCCTATGGCGTTGTTTCTTTGCACTTCTGTTAATCTTGGCATGTTGTTGTACTGTCACTGTTCAATTGACGCAGATGCCAGGCAATCAAAAACCCTGCACTTTAATACCGTTCATAGTGCTGCTGCACGTGCAGTTCGTGCAGCTCCATGGCCCTTTTGTTAATGCACTGGATGCGTTTTTCCGAATCGTACGTGTTTCCCGACTAATGTGTGTTTGTTTGGTGTTTAACGCCGCACTCAGCAATATTCCAGCTATATGACGGCGGTCTGTAAATAATCGAGTCTGGACCAGACAATCCATTGATTGACGTTATGAGCATCGATCCACGCAATTCGGATACGATGACATGCATCAACCAAGTCAGCGAGCCTAACCACCCGATCCCGTTAGTCGCCTTTTACGACAAGCATAGTCGCATTTTACAGCAAGCATGGGTTGCTGAAGACCTATTCTACCCCGGGTCTTCACGGGTCTTCTGGTTTGCATGTCCCTGTTGTGATCATTTTGATCCGGGAAATTTGTCATTGACAGTATAACACATTAAACCTTTTCATTTTGCACCTCTTGGTCCACTAAGTTTGCTTTATTGGCCAAAAATATCCGTTTTGCGTTTCTTTTTTTTGAAGAGTATATTATTTAAGTTTATATCTACCAGAATTTTTTTATGAAAGGTTGTAGGTGACAATGGTTTCAGATTTGTTTCTGTGTACAATTTGTTATGGTGTGTGTCCCGTGTGGCACCACATATTGTTCTTGGAGCATCCCAGTGTCACTTCTTGATCTTTAGTACAATTACTTTACTACAATAATCGAATATTGATAAGATGAATTATTTATACATAATTTCAAGACTTTTCCTAGAGAGGCGGTATTTTAAAATTCTAAAACAGTTTATCACTGAACTGACCTTTAATACAATTATACTATCTATATGAGAATGCCAGTGGATATCACACTGGAGAACTACGCCTAAATGATTATGCATTTCAACTTCTTTTACAATGATTGCATCCATTAGGAGATTTGGTTCATTTAATGGTACCGTCTTGTGGGAGAATTAAATACTTTCGGGATTTTTTTTCAGGGTTAAACTGCACTTGCCACGTTTAAGCCCAGTTAGAGATTTCGATCAGATCATTGTTTAACGCTGAGGCTGCTGTGTCTGGGTTTTCGACAACAACATCGATTTCGGCTTTTATGTCATATATCATGCTATATGTCATAAGTATGTGCTTATGGATCACTACCACTTAGTGATGATACCAGGTGTTCGCGGTAAGGTTAGCGTATCCTGCCCCACCGGTGGCACCCGACATGAACACAGGCAGAGTCAATTGTTCATTTGAAAAAGTACGGGAACATATGGTACAAGTCAAACTAGGGAATTGCAGTTAATATTGGAATGTTGTTGAACTGTCACTGTTCGATTGACGCAGATGCCAGGCAATCAAAAACCCTGCACTTTAATACCGTTCATAGTGCTGCTGCACATGCAGTTCGTGTAGCTCCATGGCCCTTTTGTTAATGCACTGGATGCGTTTTTCCGAATCGTACGTGTTTCCCGACTAATGTGTGCTTGTTTGTTGTTTAACGCCGCACTCAGCAATATTCCAGCTAAATGACGGCGGTCTGTAAATAATCGAGTCTGGACCAGACAATCCAGTGATTGACGTTATGAGCATCGATCCACGCAATTGGGATACGATGACATGCATCAACCAAGTCAGCGAGCCTGACCACCCGATCCCGTTAGTCGCCTCTTGCGACAAGAATTGTCGTCTTTTTCGGCAAGCGTGGGTTGCTGAAGACCTATTCTACCCCGGATCTTCACGGGTCTTCTGGTTTGCATGTCCCTGTTGTGATCATTTTGATCCGGGAAATTTGTCATTGACAGTATAACACATTAAACCTTTTCATTTTGTACCTCTTTGTCCACTAAGTTTGCTTTTATGGCCAAAAATATCCGTTTTGCGTTTCTTTTTTTGAAGAGTATATTATTTAAGTTGATATCTACCAGAATTTTTGATGAAAGTATGGACAGATAGAAGAATTTCTTGATTTGCTTCAGATGATAGGCCTTCACATCCGTAAAGTACTGTATTTATATCATATCCTTTTATATAATATAATAAGTTGCTTCTAATTAGTTCAGTATTGCAGCAAACAAAGAAGTAGTGTAGCGGGTCTTCATAGTGGTGACCACGGGAACAACCTGGGCTGTCAGTTATGCATCTATCGAATTTATGGCCGTTTAGGTCACTACATCCGAGTCTGAGGCGGCAGTAGATAATTTGACAGAATCTGGTTCCAAAATCTATATTAAAGAAATGTTTGTAATTGTTATTGTATCATAATACATTTCGAAAATTTGAGTAAGAGCCAGTCGATTTAATTTCTTCATAATTTTGTGAAGGTAGGTATAAAGGATGTTGAGTAGTGTTCAGTCTTACATCTAATTATTTGGATGTCTGAGGAGTTTTTAAAGGCTGTAATCACTGCGAGCGTTTGGTTGCAGAGATAAGCTGATGCTAAATTGTTTGCCATTTTGTAGAACAAAGATAAAGGTTGATTTTGACAGGTTGTAAGAGACAATGGTTTCAGATTTGTTATTGTGTACAATTAGTTATGGCTTGTGTCATATATCATGCTATATGTCATAAGTATGTGCTTAGGGATCACTACCACATAGTGGTGATACCAGGTGATCGCGGTAAGGTGAGTCTACATAGCCAGTCGTATAATACCCACGGGTTGTGCCGAATGTGATGTGCCCGGTATTGTTGGGTATAGTCTATCGAGCATATATGTACCTGGTAAGATCGATTTATTCCACGGACATACAGGGTGAGACAAGATCGCTTCTCTCAGTCCTGGTTCTGGGATCCGCGTCATCGTTTTAGCCCGATTGCTGTTATGAATGTGCCAGTTGCCTTCTGTTTGACACATTGAGGATAGTTTGATTACCCTTTCACTCAACTGGTTAGGTTGGACAAACATTGACATGGCCTGTAAGTAAACACACACTGGGGCCGGGAGACGTAATCCTGCTACCACTCGCACATTAATTACAGCATCTCCCTGGAGTCGGCTCTGCAAGAGTTCTTACAGTCATATAGGGTAGCACAGCAATGTCATATACCCATTCAGTTGTTTCAACAAGGTCGTCTTTCGAGGATGCAGGAAGGGAACACGTTTTTTGTGCAAAAGTATAAAAAACATTTAACTAAATTATTTGTTTGGTGATATGCTTTTGTACATATGACTATCAAACGCAAATTGATTCGCGATTTATTCCCATGCATTATCTCGCATGTTGTATATTACGTGCACCATCCACCCCTTGATTAAAATTTGATTGGGCGGTGGAAAGAGGGGTTCGCGTGGAGAGAGATGGGTGACCCTGGGAGGGGGGAGGGGTTGGGGAGAGACGGGTGTCCCTGGGAGGGGGGAAGGTGGGAGGGGGTGGGGAGAGACGGGTGTCCCTGGGAGGGGGGAAGGTGGGAGGGGGTGGGGAGAGACGGGTGTCCCTGGGAGGGGGGAAGGTGGGAGGGGGTGGGGAGAGACGGGTGTCCCTGGGAGTGGGGAAGGTGGGAGGGGGTGGGGTGAGACGGGTGACCCTTGAATGTGGGGTGGGGAGATTGGATTGGGTGGGGAGAGATTGGTGACCCTGGGAGGTGGGAAGTTGGGATGGGGTGGGGAGAGACGGGTCGCGGTGGAAAGAGGGGGTTGGGGTGGAGAGATATGGGTGACCCTGGGAAGGGGGGATGGGGTAGGGAGAGATGGGTGACCCTGGGATGTGGGGTGGGGAGATTGGATGGGCTGGGGAGAGATGGGTGACCCTGGGAGGGGGGAAGGTGGGGAGAGATGAGTGGCCCTGGGAGGGGTTATAGGGGCACTTATGACACTTTGCTAAAAAAAACAATCTATCAAAAAGCTGCAATAATATTTGAACTGTTTTTATACATAAGTTAGAGAATATATGGATGTCAACTTCTTATTATGAAAGCATATATATGTACATGTAAGGACAACAAAATTAATAAGATAACAAAAGGTGGAAAAAAACAAAGGGTAGAAACTAACAAGGGAAGCCAACAGATGATTGGCGCTGACTGGTGATTAACAATAAACAATGGAAAACCTATCAGCGCCAATCATGTTATGTTTCTTTGTTGTTTAACGCCGCTTTGAGCAATATTCCGGCGGTCTGTAAATAACTGAGTCTGGACCAGACAATCCAGCGATTGCTGTTATGAGCATCGACCCACGCAATTGGGATACGATGACATGCATCAAGCAAGTCAGAGAGTCTGACCACCCGATCCCGCTAGTCGCCTCTTGCGACAAGAATTGTCGTCTTTTTCGGCAAGCGTGGGTTGCTGAAAATCTATTCTACCCCGCTTCTTCACGGGTACTGTCTGTCTTTGACCTTATAGGTGATCTATATGGACTTGATCCGATGATGTATTTAGAAAGAATCAACAAGCAATAGTTTATTGGTTCTAGTTATCAATACAGCATCGCCAATGGTGTAGTTGTACGGGGCGGTCGGGTAGCCCAGTGGTTAAAGCGTTCGCTCGTCACGCCGAAGACCCGGGTTCGATTCCCGACATGGGTACAATGTGTGAAGCCCATTTCTGGTGTCCCCCGTCGTGATATTGCTGGAATATTGCTAAAAGCGGCGTAAAACCATACTCACTCACTCACTATGGTTGTACAGAACAGAACAGTGCCATGCTACAACACTGCACTTCCATACGACTGCAACCTGTTATTTGTCAAATAACTTATTAAAATGGTAATTAGGAACAACAACCACTTCACCTGTGTCAATGTTGACAAATACATGAACCATTCACCCTACTAATAAATATCCTACCTTGAGAAAAGTTCTTGTGCATAAAACAAAGCAACGTACCTGACAGAGTCTGCTCCGTTGGCTGTTCAAACAGGAAAGACGGGGACATCGCCACCCATCACTTGCATTGTCCTCCTCTATTGCAGGCGGCTGCTACAGAAGAGGTTCGCAGTTACCGACGTTATAACTCATCTATTAACCTGTCAGGTGAGACAGACGGTCGATAACGCTACCTGTACAACTGGACTCAGGTACTCCCCGCTGGATTGAACGCCTGTGCACCTGGAATACCATTCATCACCTGCCAATCACTGCCCAACTTCTTCTGTCACAAGTCAGGCTATATTGTCGATGATGTTGATGTTTCGTACAACGGTGTTGGGTAACGCCATCCAACATGCTTGGCATGTTGCTATATAGATCCAAGTTGTAAACAGGGAGGTGAGGTGAGTGGGTGAGTTGGGTTTAACGCCGCTTTTAACAGTATTCCAGTTATATCACGGCGCGTGGGCTTGGTGTGGGAGGAAAGCCCGAAGTGATGCAGGTCTCAGACGTTTACCACTTCGGTGAAACCCACAAACCTAGAAACATAACCAGGGCGAACCGGGATTCGAACCCACAATCATAGGTTTCTGGCGTGCCCAAGGGACGCAACTCTGCACAGCGAATCGCGGCGCCTTAGACGACTGGGCCACCCGTGCCCCCGGGTGAGGTGAGGTGAAATGGGGTTTAACGTCGCGTCCAAGATTATTGTACATATATGGCGATGTGCATGCCTGTGTGTATGTGACTGCTTGTACTAGTCTGCACTGATGCCGATTTATACTGAGATACCATGCCGCAGTTTAACATGAATACCCCACTCTGGACACAGTATACTGACTCTGAGACGGCCAGTCCTTAGTTTAGCCCCTTAATGCCGAGCGCCAGACTTGGTTACAACAAGTACCATCTTGTAACGTCTTTCGGCATGACGCAGCCGGGGATCGAAACCCGGACCTTTCGCTCTCCGGGCTCTACCACTAGGCCACGGAGGCGGTCGTGAAGGGGGAGGACAACCTGAGAATATTACCCTGCAGATTATGATGCATGTAGAACAAACATCCCTCATTTACACCTTTCGTTAGCGGTTTTATGGATTAGAGCCGTTCTCGTGGCTTCATACCAAAAACAGCACCACGCATACAGCCGCCGTGGTTATTATTCATCGTTATGCAAAATTGTTATCATAATCCCATAATTACTTGTCCATGAGGAGTTTGTCAAAGTGTCAAAAGTGTCTTTCATGAGGCCATAGCCATCTGGTGAGGACTAATGTCAATGGCATTAAGGTGTCATAATTGCATGGTTCATCATTTTCACATTCAGGGAACACTCGTTTTTAATAGAAAGGTGAAATGAAGACAGAATTGATTGTTTGATAACACCTTTTCCATTTTTCCAAGAATATATGCTAAAAGCAGAGTTCACTGTACGATTTCGACTGTATTATGGATATGTGTGTATAAATCACTATCAAATAGTGATGACACCAGGTGAGCATAACCTGTCCCACAGGTGGAAACCGTCACGAGCATATGCAGAAACATGTTTATCTGGTGTGACCTGACAGTTTATATTTTCGCGAGTAGCGCCGTCCAAAGAACAAATGTAAATATCTTCAGGTGGCGTGATTAGAAAAAGATACCATTAGTCGCCTCTTACGACAGGCATGACTTGCTGAAGACCTATTCTAACCCGGATCTTCACGGATAAAGGTGACTAGCACCTTACGACAACTATATGACATAATCGTCCTATTAAACCGTCTATTCAAGTCAAGTTTATTCAAGAAATAAAGTAAGTTTATTAAACCGTCTATTTCACAGGATATATTTATGTAATGGTTTTGACAATGGCTAACATTAATACAGATTGTCCATTATCTATACTCCGTCTCAATACCTGATACCATCACAACTGCGCGCGTGCTGAGTACCTGTTATGTGAATTCACAAAATGTAACACGGAATAAAACAATAAATACAAGTTTATCCAACAAACAATCTTGTTATCGCCCCTCACTGAATTTCATGATTTCCGTGAAAATCAAAATCTAATGTGAGCTAAATGTATTCATGTTTTCGCCACGCCAAACTAATAACATCAACGTGTAAAAAAGGTCTGTTTGGAATGAAGAACTTAAAACACACATACACACACACACACACACACACACACACACGACTGTAATATCTCAGTTGGATATCGTGGACGTTTTAAGCTTGAATACTTTTGACGTTTTCAAAGAAATAACACATTAAGAAAGATTTCATTGCATAGTAACACACATTTTGTAAGTGTATCTCACCTAGAAATATATGTGCTCGTATAACAAGACTAGGTTTCGTCCCACATATGCATGCCGGAAAAAACGAATCCTGATTGTGTTTTTTAGGTTTGTCAGCACCATACCCGTGCTCGTGGGTTTCTCAATGGTGGTAAGCGTCTAAGACCGGCAGCACTTCAGGCTTTCCTCTCATATCAAGCTGACGCGCCGTGAAATACCTGAATAACTGAAATAACTTTCTAATCAGCGTTGAACCAAACTCACTCAATCTATTCGTTATGGAGGTCATATTCTAAGATATTGAAGAGAAGTATCAATTTTCGAAACAATTCTTGCTGCAACAAAACAAATATTTCGTTCTTATCTTCACCGAAAGCCGAAGAACAAATGATTAGTTTCTTTTAGACTTGTGAAACGTGGTGTACATTTGTAATGCAAACTGTGTCTATCTACAGCTTCTAAAATTTCCATTGTAATTAAAAGATTTTCCTCATTTGTTTTCAAATAATTCAGACTGAATCCGTGAAAACCTAACGGTAACAGGTTCATGGCAATATTTCCACTACACTTATTTTTATGGGAGGCACAGTAAGTTTAGGTATCTAGCGGAAGTACTGCAGACGATGAAAATCAGCGCATGCGTATACTCACTTCCGAAGTTCAAAGGATTTGCCGCGAAACAGCTACCCTTCGATAACTAAGATATCTAGGTGTTCTTCACATTATAACAGAGACCCTGTGTTGCATAGGAGATTGAGGTACGTTTACACGATTGGCAAGTTGTAATTAGCTCATGGATCCGCTGAATATATATTTGAGGGCATTCATCATGCATTCATCGCTTCCTCGGCCAACATTCTCACACATCGTCATCAGCTGTTTCGTTTAACTATCAGTGTTTATAAATAAAATCACATTCACCGACAATATTTCAACATTGGGCATGAAGACATATCTCTCTAATTATTTTATCGATGTTAACAAAATGAAAATGACAGTTATCACTCGTTAATAAACTTGTGTATTAACTCAATTATCAAACAATTTAAGACATCTAAAGCTGATATTAGAACAGTAGGCCTAATACTAGTAATTGGCTAATTCTCCGTCAGTTTACCTAAACTATCTGTTGTATATTGTACCACCGAAACAGAAAGATATGTATTATGTAGAAAAAGCATTCAGCCATAATAAACACATACGCAGGTCGAATATATGTGTGCAGGGGTATTCAATTGAACTTTTTGAAGCACATCTGTAATATATATGGGACATTATTGTTTTTTCTTAGGTGCCACAAATAATGTATAGAGTTGCGACCCTTACAGCAGTGTTTAAAGTTACGGTCAATTTCATTATTTTTTTAAGTTGCAACATTTTCTATATCATTGTCAAATCTGAAAATGATGTTTAGGATATTTTGGATGACTCAATCTGTGAACTGTGACAAGTAGGCGGTACACAGAATTTCGGCAGCCATATTTGGTTTGTTACAGCACGGACAATATATACAAGTTCGTGGTTACAGCTACGTCTCAATGGTTGTTATCTATGCAAATTTTCAAATCATCACATACTATTATGTGCTATTGAACTCACCACTAGAAGTTGTTGTTAGCCGAGATGGGTCATGCACATATCCATCGTACTACTTGTCATGGACCACCCACTACACTTTTCATAACGATGGTACGCGCCAGTGTACTTCATACATAGTCATACAGGGTTAATTGTCACAACTCAACTTATCCTGGCTTGCCAGTAAAAAAATATTCAACCCATCTGAAACCATGCCAGAAATCTACAGATGTGGGTTGGAATAATCATGATTATGTTTCAATGTTTGTCAGCACCATGCCAGTACTTGTTGATTTAACAAAGCTGGTGTAGACCAGCATCACTTCCGGCTTTTCTCCCACATGAACCTCATATAAAAGAAGTACTGTTTAAAGTGCAACTCACTTACTCATTATACTGAGTAATACTGTACAAGATTGCTGAGTCCATCTGGACAAACATGGTTGACAGTGCTGATCACCTTTTCCAGAATTTAATTAATTTTTTTTACCTTCAATCAGAATATTTTTACAAGAAAACTGGGTTAAAGTTTGTAGTTATGTTTAATCACAGCAGCAGAGAAGGCGTTTGAAGATGGAGTCTGTACCGCTAGATATGGATGGGATCTTCGCAAACGGAGATGACAATGAGGGAGACTTCCCCTCAGTACTGCCGGATCTCCCGGCGGAGTTGCAGCCCCTGGGGGAAGAAGACGATGATGTGCCCCTTAGTCAGGACCCAGGTGAAGTTTGCCACATAGATATGAGTGGGATGTTAACGATGATAGAAATCAGTCAACATGGTCATTAACATTGGTGTTGCTGTCAGTTACACCATTGCAGTGATTGCTGTTGTATTGTTGAACATTCATGCTGGGTGTTTACAGAATATATTTTGCAATATGTCACCATGGTCACAGGTTTTGAAACTAAGATGAACGTCGAGAGTTCTTTGTCAAACCCTTATGTCAACAGTAAAAGATTTGGGGGTTCTGTAGATTCAAATACTACAGCAACAAAAACCAGAACCCTGCTTAAGTATGAACACTAGTCATGTCAAAGAAAGTCTTTTGTATATATATCAGGGTATATACAGACACTAGTTCGTTAGTCTTAGACTAGTAACAATCCAGAGTGACTGGTTGTTTTCTCCCATAAATTTTGATACCGTAATCGACGTAATAAGCGCCCCAGCTAATAAGCGCCCACGGCGATATTTCTGAATATAATCAGCACCCCTTCCAATTGATCAATGTACAAAAGATTTATTTATTCACGTATAATACGCACTCGTGTGTTTTATGCATCCTGAATTATGGGCAATATTTAAACATTTCAGGCTGTCAGCATTAACCACAAAATTTATCTTTCAACGCTGTTTTTTCCACCAAAATATTATTCTAATAAAAGCCCCCTATTTCTAATTTTGAGAGCGCCCTGGGCGCTTATTACGTGGAATACAGTATGTTTTTATTATGACATATTTCCATGCTGGATTTCTCTTCTACAGAAAATGCTGAAGTGCTGGCCAAGTTGAAGGGGATGAGAGGTGCAGGCAAGAAGGTGGTGAGGCGACCACAGCCTAAACTAGATGCCACAAGGTTGGTATCTTGTTCTGTGTCTGGCATGGATTTATCTAGACCTGCCCTGTGCCAATTTTGAACATAAAGATTGATTAGTTTGCCTAGGAGGAGCTCCGAGAATCCTAGATAGATCCATGCAAATAAAGTCACGCAATGCTAAGTCACAGGAAGATGATGGAAACGTGTCACAGATGAAATGACATCTCACTGACAGACCAAGAAAACATTCCTGCGGCGTTGATTAGTAGAGCACACAAAATTAACTGGGTCAAGTTTCACAAGTATGTAATCATGTCATGTTACGATATTTGAGCATAAGCATAAGTCCAGATTTACAACGAACATGTCTTTATAACCAGACAATGTTATAATAGGACTAAATTGTTCAGTTCGGATTTGTTGATTGGTATTCCCGGTGTTGTGTGATCAGCAGGAAATGTCCTGTTGTGATGGGGAAAAGACATCGTGTCAGTGTAAGACTTGAGTTTATTAAAAATGTTCATAAATTTTGGGAGCCATGCGTTACTGCTCGCTATAACTGAGTTAGCACTATATTGAAGGGCACAATAGCGAGAGATCACTGTATGTGAAGCTGCAGTCTTTTGCTTCCATGTGATATAAGCACACATCAAATCACAACCTTCCAGCTAGTGAAGGATAGAGTAGCCTCCCTTTACCCCATTAGCACCCAGAGGGATATCTACAATAACGATTTACATTGCCAGTATCATACATGTCAGATCATGTCGCAGCGGTCTATTTTAAGTTTCTTCGGTGGTGGAGACAAGCTTATGTCTTAGACATATCTTGCCTGTAGTAAAAGAGGCTGCACCAGAGGCTGCACCAGAGCCTGTATCATGCAGCAGCAAATGTGATCTAAGACTCACTGTGTCTGTTTTGAACATGAGTTAAGGAGTGAATAAATAAGACAAATGGGTCAGATTAACTCTTTTATTTCAGAAATCCATGGAGAATAGGTGTGTCTGATTCTTAGTTTTGTAGATGTAACATTTTGCTGAATTTATTAGCTTGATTTTTGGCCAGAACATTTGAAAGTAGGCGAGTAAGAATGTTGGTCATACTTGCCCTTGGTCTAGTAACATTTGATTAAAATTTCAACCCCTGTGAGTGCTTATTAATATGGTGGCAGTATTTCTCATGCAACATTTGCAATGCCCTTGCAGCCATTAACTCTGCACATTGCTTCACTATCGAGCAAAGGTAGGGATCTCCCCTGCTTGGAGTAGAGCTTGTTTGACCTTGTGATAATCGTACATGGCGTCATTTCACTACCGGACTGAAGTGCTGAGTCACTTTTACTCCCTTACAGCTGTATATATTCACAAGTGGTGGCGGGACGTAGTGTATACCAAACGATATTGAAGATGTAATGAATACCATGTTGAATGTTATTTGCATGAATGTATTCTGTCTGGCAGACTGAGCGGAGACAGAGGAATTCCTGTTCTACCTCGGGTTTTCAAGGATGTCAAGTTCAAAGGTCGAGGTCATGAGGTTAGCATTCTATGCCCAATGGCCATTCTTCTATATTAAACCAGTGGTTTATCTAGGAATAAAGACTTGGTGCCCTTGGCAGGCAAATTGGGAAAATATTGTTCTTCAAAGCTGGATGTTTTTAATGTAAATTCTGAGGATCAAGTTTTAATTCAGATTGGAAATTTTAACTGATTTTTGTTGCAGACTTGGGACCAAATACCTGTCTCTGAGCAAGTTTAGGTGAATCACTGTATATGCACCGTGGTTATTATGGATAATGTTAGTAACTAAAGATGTCAGTGGTATACTCTGGGACGGTCGGGTAGCCTAGTGGTTAAAGCGTTAGCTCGTCAAGACAAAGACCCTGGTTCAATTCCTCACATGGGTACAACGTGTGAAGCCCATTTTTGGTGTCCCTTGCCGTGATACTGCTGGAATATTGCTTAAAGCAGCTGAAAAACCATACTCACTCACTCAGTGGTAAACAGTTCTCACAACATGCACAAAGGACAGAAGTTACATTTCAATTTTGGCATACATATGTTGATCGGACATATTTTGTCAGTCAGTAAAACAGTATTGAGTTGGAGTATATTGTAAAGGAACACTGTCAGGTGAAGCTGATAACCTAAGTGTTTGGGTTATTATTTTATGAAATACCTGATTTGCCATGTCAGCAAATCCATGTAATATATTTTTTATTACTTGGATTTTGCCTCAAATTACCTAACAGATTATGATAATGCCTTGGATAAAATACTTTAGAAGTCTACCTTGGTCGTACAATACTTCACGGTCTGTTCACCCTTGGAGAAAGATGTTTGTACTTGATTTTGAATATTAGGTCATCAATCATAAGGTGTTTTGTTCTGTTCTGTGTCATGCTGATGTAGTGAGAAACCGATTGTGTATTTCCAGGCTGAAGACCTGAGGGTGATGATGAAGTACCTGGAACACTGGGCTCATCGTCTGTTTCCCATGATGCCCTTTGACGAGGTGTTGGAGCGCGTTGAAAAGCTGGGTACCAAGAAGGAGGTGCAGGTAGGCGTTTTCTAACTAAACTGTGAACTTGGGGATGTATATATTTTTATTTTTTTTATTTATTTAATTATATTTTTTTTGGGGGGGGGGGGGGGAGGTGTACAAGCAAAATGGCTGATGCAACATATACGCTGTCACTCAAAACAATATGACCACCCCCATACTTTTACAGTTTGTCAACAAGTGATTCCTTATTGCTACAGTATATAATTTTAAAGGCTTATTGCAAAACAGGGCTTGGGGGGTAGTCTAGTGGTTAATCTGTTCACTCGTCACGGCGAAGGCCCGGGTTCGATTCCCGACATGGGTACAATGTGTGAAGCCCCTTTCTGGTGTCCCCTGCCGTGATATTGATGGAATAATCCTACAAGCAGCATGACACCCTCACTCACTCACTCTTATAAAACATTTTCATGACAACACACTTGAACATGTTGAATTTAGGAATTGTTGATTTACAAAAAGGAAACTCACTTCCACGCCTTTTCAAAATCCTCTAGCTACAAACTTCAAAGACCTCAAGTTCATCCCTAATTTCCCTCACTGGTTACCCTGGTTGCTTGTACTTTCATGCTTTTTGCTGAGAAGATTGGAATATAGATTGGGATAAGGGAGAACGGATGTTCAAGTACATGAACTTTTTTTTTTACATCATGTTACATTGCAGCTTTCAATCTATTTGTACTTATTCTTGTATTTGCTAGACGTGCATAAAGAAGATGCGCCTTGACATACCAATCCTGAAGGAGGACTTTGAGGATAACAACGAAGATGATAAGGAGGAAGAAGAGACCGAGGCAGAGAGACCAGTTCGTCGGGTGAGTAGAGGGTAGAAACTACAGGAATAATAATCCTGGTGATTAAGCGGTCCCCTTCAACGAGTCTAATTGTAACTTGAATGTTTATGAAATTTGACTAAGTTTAGTATACAAGATCTCTGGCATGTGTAGGATGGTGTTTTGAATGACATCTGTATAAGTTCAAGGTCAGTAGAGGTCTCATTTCTATGACACTTTGCTCAAATTTCAGGGAATTTCATTTTAAGTCTTGAAAAATCAAACCATTTGTAGCCAGTTATGATAAAAGATAACTTACCCTACCAGTCATATGCCTAGGTCAAGGTGAAGATCAAAAGCGCTTTCATATTTGTCAAGGTTGCTAGAGACAGGAATTTCTGTTTCAAAGTTGTAATGCATTGGACATACCAATGCATACTGGAACTGGTGTCATTAAGCTTAAAGTGCTTAAATAACTTTGTCATGAAGGAAGCTACAGGCATGTAAGCTTCTTTTAAAAATAAAGTACTACATTGGGAATGTGTTTTTCCAAACTAGAATTGATGTATTAGCAATGTGTAGCCATTCTTTGTGCCCCTGTGCGATGTGGCTGAAATATAATAGCCCTGTAACGTCATGACAAACAATAAAAAAGTTGTTCGAAGAAATTCACTCACTCCCCTTTTCCAGGGTCAACAAGATTTTGATGCAGAGGAGGCATTCGATGAAATTATGCGAGAAGAACAGGAGAAGAGGTCGCAATCCCAGCAGGCCCCCCTCACCTCCCTACTAGCCACACCTACCACCCCTGCAGCAGAGGCCAGGGCACCTGTCACCACGCCCAGCACCACCCTCAATAGCACACCTAACGTAAGATGGGTATCAAAATCAGTTTTGTCACAATACATATGCAACATTGCTATGTGCGTGCAATAATGTTTAACATGACTTCAAACACCATTTCACGTCACCTGGTGGTCTTGAGAGCTGAATTACTGCACGTCATGGTCATGATGGAATATAATGCTGTTCACTCGTGATGATCCTGTCCTTGCAGGGTATGACGCCTGAACAGAAGGAGAGGATGGAGAGAAACAAACGACTGGCCATGGAGAAGAGGGCTGCCAGGCTAGCTCAGAAGACAACTGGTCAGTGGTGCTAGTTGGGACACCCCTATAGGCAGGGGTGTTCAATAAGTATGTCCGACTTGCCTGGCAAGTGGGGAAAATATGATTTCGTTGTCATCGGATAAGTGCGAAAGTTGGCAGGATGCATTGTATTCTTCGAAAATGATTTGTAATTACCTCCTTTTACACAACTCCTTGCTGGATTAAACTTGTTCACTGCCCTATAATGCTTCGCCTCAGCTTGCTAGTTGGCTGTTGTGTAGCACCAGCAAGCATGCGCAACCCAGGCAGAGGACCAGTTTACTCGCTGAATAATAATCCCAATTGGGATTCCATCAGTTAATTCTGATAGTTACTTAAACGCCGTCAAGTCGAGATGCCAGTGTACTCATATTTTTGTGAAATGTTTATGAGGGACATTAACATCTTCCTTTTGACTGCCATCATACTGTTAGTTCGTGACTGGAAATGCGAATAGGGTCAAATGAAATGTCACATAGAAGTGACATCACATCAAATATTATAACGTCAGCTTTTCAGCTGCCTTGTATGTGTTATTACAAGATGGGGGGCGGTCGGGTAGCCTAGTGGTTAAAGCGTTAGCTCGTCACGCCGAAGACCCGGGTTCGATTCCCGACATGGGTACTATGTGTGAAGCCCATTTCTGGTGTCCCCCGCCGTGATATTGCTGGAATATTGCTAAAAGGGGAGTAAAACCTCACTCACTCACTATTACAAGATGGTGAATGTCAAATCCCATGATGAGTATTTATTAACACAAACTTTCATTTCAGATACAAATAAAGAGTCTGTGGGATCTGATGTTTCCCCTGCTGTTATGTCAACCCCGGCTGAACAGACAGAAGAATCCAAGCACACAAGCGTAAAGGAGGGGTCGGATACAGACCATTCTTCTAAACATACTGAACAAGTTGATAGTCTGACACAAGACAGTACTTGCCAACCATCTTCCAAGGACCCGATCATAAGCAGTCCTACAACTTGTAAGGAAAGTGTTGACAACACCGAGGGCACACTGCCTGTTAACAGGTTCTCGGAACACGCCACGGACATGGAGGTAGATGAGGCTGATGAAGCCAAAACAACAACCCATGGGCCTTCTGGAGAGTCGAGTTGCCCTTGGGAAATAGGAGGCAAGAAGTTATGTTCTGAAAATTCAAAAGTTGAGTTGCCCGAAGCTACAACAGAAGAGTCAGCCAATGATTCTCATAAAGACAGTTTGGAAAATAATCTGCATCAAGTTTGTGAGTCATCAGGTACAAATGTACATCAGGAACAATCTGATAAGCAAGGATTATCAAAACCAGATGAACCGATTGTAGGCAGCACTAAGTCGGCAGAACAGTCCACAGAAGACCCCCAAGTTGATGAGCAGCAGACAGCAGATCAGATTATGGATGGTCTAGACAGTGATTAAGTTCTAAAACAGGAGGACAAAGTAATTAAAGTCAAGGGCACATCTTACAGTCATGTTAGTGCTGCAGATGTCTTCTCTTCTTTGACACAACGATGATAGAACATAATGTTAATTGAAACCTAAATATGCAGGGGTTTATCTAGGCCTTACCAGAGACTTGTACTTCACTGATGCTATAATGCAAAATTTAGGTTTTGTATACAGTGAATACATTGGTAAAATACCTCTGAATTGAAGAAAATAGGACTTGATACTTTTACCATTAGCTCGGAGTCTGTATACTATGTCTGGGTGGGGAATCCGTGTTTAACTGTGGCCTGTTATCTCAGTGGGTCAGCACTATAAAAGTACAAGCAGACACACAGTGCAACACACGCATGCATGTACGTAGCTACATAAGTGAAAAAATCTTTAATGCAACGTCCACCTCACCTCATCCTTGGATACAGTGTATCTACAGGTTACTCAACTTTCTCAATGTTTTACATATTAATGAATCATTACTTAACAAATAATACTTCCATCCTATGATGCTACTCAAGACTTGGAGTAAATGTATTGGTAGTCCAATCGTGGACATCCTATAGGGACATCCTGTAAATTATGGTCAACAATCAACAATGCTGTTTTTGTTTGATTTAATATATACCCAAGGCTCTGCCTTGGATTTACAGAGGATATGAACATGCTTCATGAACTATTAAATTACAGACATCATTAAATCTATTCACAGGCTTTGTTTTCATTTATTTTCATGAGGGATGTTGGAGAAGATTTACGGTTCAGAATCTCCATTGTCAGAAGTACTTGAATTCTTCAGATGTGTCCTGTTGACGTTTGGGGGGTGGTAGATTGCATGTCATAACTGCCGACTAGAGGAGATGGTGGGGAGAATGTGTGGTTTTGCTGAGAATGCCAGCATGATCGATGTAGATCGTAGCTGATGCTGTCTCTCTGTTCAGCATGTTCAGATATGAACATATACTGTTCAGTAGTATTCATCATGATCTGACATGTCTACATAATGTTCATGTGGCCAAGATATTGTCGATGCAACATTAAGTGACTAAATATTAATTTGTTAGCACATGGTTCTAAGGCATTGCAATTTGCAATGTAGAGCTGTGCCCCTTGCCTGTGCAAGTTTCTGCTGAGATTGGGAACGTTGGACTTTCCTCCTGTGAGCTGACATGCTGTGACAACAGAAATATACTCTTCAAAGCTGTGGCAACACAACACATGATCCCTAACATAGCTTTCACTCCACCATTCTTAGCAACATGACAGAAGGAAAATTGCGATGTGATGCTCTCATCACAGACAGCGATACTGTTCTCACTGAACATGTTGAACTCGCAGCGGATTATCTTCCGAAGTAAGGGAGTTAACTGACTAAGTCCAGTTTCACCCTTGCTGAACTGGACTGGAATTTCTGGGCTCGATCATAGAGCCAATAGTGGCTATTAAGAGTTATGTCCCCGCTATGCCCTTCCATTGACCAATCAGATTCCACCTCTCATATCACTTGCATTTGCTTCGGACAAAATGGCAGCTCCCAGTCAAGATGATCTGATCGATAATCAAAACTTATATTGTGATAAAATGGGTCTTTGGAAAATATCAGTTGATGCAAAGTTGGCAGTACATGTTTGCAAATACTACAGTCGACCGAAATCTGCACTGGATGTCAATTTTGTTACAAAATTTTGATTGGACTATGCAAAGACTTGTTTGTCAAGCCAAAATAAAACTCCATAATTCCAGCGTAGTTCAGCAAGGGTGGAAACTGGACTTTTATTGTCAGTTTACTCCCTTGCCTCGGGAGATTGGCAGCAGATATATTCGAGACTGTGACTTCAGCTTGATTTAAGCTAAACTTTGAAATTTAATGCACTGTCAATTCACAATTCACCATAATATGCTTGCTGATATACCCTTTATAATGTGATACACATAATATCTTTGTTTAATCATTTTGGAGAGTGTGTAAGCTTGGTATCAAAGTACATTGACAAGTTCCATTGCTGCCTCATCGTACTAGTGTATCACATAAAGTATTGTGAATATCTTTCAGTCCTACAGTAACCAGAGAAAGTTCGAGCTACTATATTGCACAAAGTGCATTTTGGATATATATAAAGACTAGGAGCTCCAGCTGGTATACATTGTGTCCAGTTTGCTCACTTGACAAAGATTATCACAAAGTGAATATAGGGCTATGAAAAGAAAAACTGCATATTCGTACATCTTTATTTCATTATATGATAAACAACATTTACATCTTGGTGAGTAGCTCACAACACAGGGGAATAGAGTAACCCATTCCAACTGTAAAGACTCAAAATATCACATATTTTGAAAGTATAATACATGTATTCTCAGGTAATTGTAAACATAATGCCACAAAGTTCAAGCCCATGGACCTCTTTCAGCAACATGTCAAGCATTTTGGCAGGCACAGTCTCTCAGAAGATAAAAATCAAGTGTATATTTTCGAGATAAGCCAACTGCTAATTTAGCAGTTTTCGATTTATCAAAGCATCTGCTGCACACAGTATCAATGAGTTGACTGCATCATCGCATTCCTGTAACCATGGCAACTGGTTTGCAGTTCATCATAGGAAATTATTACAGCGTTTCTCTCATGAATCTGTATTATTGTTAAACTGAGTACACTCGAGTATGAAATGACATTTACAGTATTTGAAGTTTTATTGCTAACAGCAATCACATGTCCAAGGAGACAAGCTTTATTTAGTTGTCTTTCTGAGGAAACACTTCTGCAATGAACAGCATTACATCTGGCTTTGTCACAATAAGCACAACACTGAGAGTCATCTGATGCCATTCCAAGGTTTCCATGGTTACATGGGTGGAATATTCGCAGAAGACCAGCTTCCACATCCCATAATGCTCCTTTCAAGATGGCATTAGTTCGTCCTCCAGATCATCCAATCCCTTGATTTCATCATCGTCGCCACCGATAGCTTTCCAAAATGACACTGCAATCTGAAACAAACATGCAATGGCGTTGCAAACATAAAGTATTTATAATGAAATAGTTTCCCTCTTATGGAATGATCAGCATCATAACCATGCCCTTTAGGACCAGTGACGATCCGGGGTAGAATAGGTCTTCAGCAACCCATGCTCGCCATAAATGGAGACTAACGGGATCCGGTGGTCAGGCTTTCTGTCTTGGTTGTTGCATGTCATCGTATCCCAATTGTGTGGATCAATGCTCATGATGTCAATCACTGGATTGTCTGGTCCACATTCGATTATTTGCAGACCGCCGTCATAAGCTGGAATATTGCTGAGTACGGCGTTAAAAAACAAACAAACAAACAAACAAACATGCCCTTTGGATACACCCATGTGGTCAACCTCAACTGGCAACTTGGGGATTTCTTTCCATAGTAAACTGACAAGCCTTGACAAATACTATTTGCACTGACGTTAAACTCAACAAAAATCTTATATCAGTGAGTTGGATTTTACGACTATGTAATGAAGTGTAGGCTTAGCATGTGAGGAAAACACAATGATTAAAATGATTACCTATGCTGAATGTGACCACAGATATTTTCAAGCAGGTGAATTGGTGCGGTACTGGGGTTGGTGTGATTAGCTTCCTGTACTCGAGGAAGAAACAGACAAAGCTAGCCCAAAAATGTGTTTTTACTGCTGCTTTAAGGCCAAACAGAGAAATGGTGAAAAGCCAGGAAGGAAGGGAGACAACTCACCTTTTCAGCATATGCTTTTCTCTGATCCAAAGGCATACCTTCAGCTTTCTCTACAAATACATAACACATTCATCAACATGGTTATACACATATTTCACTAACATGGTTTTAAATTATCAAAATTGCTCTACACTAACCTGTATTGGATATCAATGCCAGTTATGCAAATTTTCAAACAATATATTGTCATGCTTCCGCAAGTTAGCCATTTTAACAAAATTGAAAAAAGTATTTCCATATCGGTCACAACCAGCAGCTTGTGGAATCTAAAACAGATGATTACCATGTGCCCTGTCCTTATGTTTCAATGGGTGGATGTGATATTTTTGTGAATAAATATTTTCAAGGTAAATCCCAATGGGAAGAAAAAGATGTAATCATACAACTAGCCATTCAAAGAAGCACTCTAGACACCATAATTATGTCTTTCAGGTTCATCTCCCCCTCAAGATCTAACATGTTCAAGAGATCATGTTTGGAAAGTAAGTCTTATATTTTACTTCAAGAAAATTCAACCATCCATCCAAAGATTTAAGAAAAATACAATAATCTGTAAATCAAGTAATAAAAGAAGCATTCTATTTATACCAGGGGGCGCTATATATACTAACTATTAATTAACATGGTTTAAAATATCACCTTTCATTACTCTGAGCTTTTCGAACATTTCCTCAAATGACTCCTCCCCTGCGTCCTCATTCCCCAGGGAGGCCAACAAAGCTAAGTCATCCTCAGGAAGAAGGTTGTCTGTCATAGAGAACACGGGGTCATCATATCACGTACAAAGCTGTTGTCACAGAGTTACCTCCCCTGTTCACACAGGAAAGGATGAAAGACAAGACCTTGTACAGCTTGAGTCAGTTGTCTGGAAGACTTTGGATGATAAAAAGAATCTCACCATCATGTCTTTTGATATGAAATATATCAACACAAGTCAATAAAAGTTTAAAACTCCTCGGAAAGCCTATATCAATATCAACTGATATCAAAAGATTTTCTGAAATTAACATATCTTACAGAAAAAAACAGTTGTTAAATTATCTTTAAAAAAATATAATACAAAGGAGCCCAGAGATTTTCTTCATTTTCCTGATACTGCAGTAATCTAGACTTGCCAAACATAGACTTGCATGGACTGTATTGGATATATTTGTATCAGGGTCTGTATGACAGACTAGATATGAGGGTGAGATTCTATTTATCATCCAAAATCCTTCTTCCAACTTGTTTAGTTTGTAAACAGAAATAAGCAGTGTGAGTGTAAAAGATACATCTGGCCAGCATCAGTGGCAGAGAGATTAGTGATCTCTCCTGTGCAAGTCAGTTTGTGAAGATAAAATGTCTTCCTGTCTAGTAGCAACAGCTGATCTATGTCTAAAAACTACAGACACGAAATGAAAAGACAAAAATTAAAAACAGATAGTGCGGTAAATGTTAAAAGTAGTTCATAAATGTAACGAGATCTCGCAAGAGCAAGACTCCATTCAAGATGGCAGCGCCCAGCCAGTGATCACATTTGATGTTGGCAGGATAACATATAACTGGTAAGTAATGTTCTATGGGAGAGCATATGTGACGAAGGGAGATAGGTTGCTGGGGAATAACAGACGTCAGTCTGGTAAAGATGGTGCTGTGTGGGCACGTACATCTTGTTATCAAATATGTAACCGAATAAACAACTTTGACTCAAGATATGATTGTTGTGTCATCTGGCCCATCTGATCAAATGCATGCATACCATGCATACCAAGCTCATACAACTTAAATGAAACCTGACAATTTATCTAGGATTTTCTAAATGCCAATATTTGCCAATATTTTAGTGATCGCACTGACAAGTGTTAAATTGCCTAGCAATGCATATTGTCTTAGTCATCTAGTCAGACAAGTGCTTGAGATGAAGTGACATCAGCAATATCACAGTGGGGGACACCTGTAATGGGCTTCACACATGGTACCTATTGCACCTAAGTCTTCCGTATGATGAGCAAACGCTTTAACCACTAGGCTACATCCCAACCCCCTTGAGATGAAGAACAACCAGATCATCCAACCTGCAGCTACTCACCTATTATTTCATCCTTACAAGGCTTCTCCTTTTTTGTCGCCTTTCCCCCTTCAGCTGTGAGTGCAGATGCCTCGTCTGTTCCACTGCCCACAGATTCCTCACCCCCTCCAGGCACCCCATCCCCTACAGGTGCCCCGCCCACAGCGGGTTCCCCACCCCTTACAGGCTCCTCTAGGGCAGAGTGCCCTGAGTCTCCCTCTGACTTGGACCCTGACTTGGACTTCTCACTGTCATCATTTGACACGGTTTCATTATCACAGGACTCCTTGGAATTAGATTTGACTTCATTAGCTTTAAGTTCCGACTCTTCTTTCAAAAGCTGACGATAGTAAGGACTACCAATAACAGGGTTTTCTGAAATAGAAATCATATATATATTACTGACAATACATTACAGAGGGAAATAGGTTCTCTCTGCAACACTCAGCGATGTTCAAATTAAGAATGGAAATCAAGGGTCCTAGTCATAAACCTAACGTCAAGTTACAGATTTAGGGGACACCTTGATTCAGTTATCACAGGAGATGACAACAAGGACCCAAAGTCACCCCTTAGTTTCTACTACTTCTCAAGGGAGCAGGAAAATCTATTTCTATGAGCATACAGTCAAGTCCCTTTAATCCGACATGGCTGGTTGCATATGATTATGTCGGATAAATGAGTATGTCAGATAAACAAAATTAAGTATTACCAACATTCGTCGGTCATAGTTCGCAAAAGGTTCTTCTGATGTGACCTGTAATGGGATATCCTCGGCGATAGCGAGAACTTGTACCTGATTTTAATGAGATTGATGTAATCTAAGCATGTGATTAATTCTGTTTTCTTTATTTAAAGCATTAATTGTTTATTGTTAAGTTAAGTTTATCTGTGCAACTTTGTAATATGCAGCTACCACCTGACTCGTCTCACATCAAAACACTGGCTGTGTACTCGCGGGCAGATAACCACAGAGTACGCTGATCACTGTGTCAGATTAACTAGACTGAGTTGAGTGATTTCGGTAATTCGTTGCAAATTAGGTGTGTCGGAGTCAGTGTGCGAGACTGTCGGATTAACAGGTCTAAATAGCATTGATTTAATCGGTTCCCATCATTAGTGTCGGATAAAGCCGATTGTCTGTTAACGAATGTCGGATTAACGAGACTTGACTGTATATCAAATTCTTACCCCCATAAAACTACTAAAACAGGCCTAGCTCCTTCATAAAATAGCTTGATTTAATAGAGCTGGTGAGTAGAACTCTCATATCTGCATTTGAAGATTGTTCTCTAAAGGGATAATAGTCTCACGTTTCAATTCCAGATTCGGCCATGTGTGGGCATGAAGAGCCTGAATAATCCGCCTAATTCCAGTTGTCTCCACAAAGTCATCTTCCAGATCTGCAAACACAAGACCATGAGTGGGTTCCAGTGTTAGAAATTGGTACTAGTCCTGTAGCCATTGCCTGGATGCCCAATAGGTAAGGTATGATTAGGACTAGTAGAAATTTGCTGTTTTTAAGGATTTTGCTACATGTTATCATTATAAGGACGAGTGGATGAAAACTGTTAGTTTCAACGCTGGGACTCTTGTTCTTGATGTGTACTTAGGTCAATAATGTTACAAAATGATATCATACCAATCAAATTTACAACCCTTCATGTTTTAACCAAGCTAGAACAAGACTGATCCTACAGACATATCTACCTGTAGCAGGTTACCTGTAGTATGATCCTACAGACATGTCTACCAGTTGTAAGCTAAAAGAAGTCTATTCACAAGTTCGTCTCACTAACTATATCATGAGACAATGTTTCTGTTCTCTGTCTTTCATACCGCAATACGGGGCGGTCGGGTAGCCTAGTGGTTGAAGCGTTCGCTCGTCACGCCGAAGACCCGGGTTCGATTCCCGACATGGGTACAATGTGTGAAGCCCATTTCTGGTGTTCCCCGCCGTGATATTGCTGGAATATTGCTAAAAGCGGCGTAAAATCATACTCACTCACTCATACCGCAATACACCTAAAAAATGAGCCAGAACTCACAAAAAACACAGTTCCTGATACATCTACGCGTCACTGATGTCCGTCATCAACTATGCTATCACACCAAGGCTATCGGCCCTACCTTCCTCCTCCTTATCCTGGACTGGGTTCAGCTCCACCAGCTCAAAGCAGTTGTCTATACACCACTGTTGTGCAGCTACTCTACCGACCGCTGTAGCAACACAACAAAGCTACAATGTACACATCACTTTCAGCGGGACAAACCATATCATTTATATTCAGGGTTAAAAAATATATTGTATTTTCCCTCGTCTGGGAAAATAATGGCTACAGAGTAATCATTTACCCAATGGTACAGGTTGTAATTCACAATACAAGTCTTCTAGTCTCGGCGAGCAGACATTTCTTGATATCAAACCGTGACATTTGCTACAAATAATCAATACACCATGTCCAACATATTTAAAAACGCATCATACATCAGAAATATATTTTTGATATACACCTTAAAAACTAACTAGAACTGAATTTCTATAACGTATGCCACTAATTGAAGGCAAGAGTGATATATCACAGATTAACAAAAATACATTGACCAACCATCAGTGTGAGAACTGTTGTTACACACAAGGATAAGAATCTCTGGCTCAATCTGTTCTAGATACGGCATCCAGGCTTTCATCAGCTCAAATGTTGACTCCTAGAAAAAAAGAATATTTTCACAATAAGTAAGTTAATCAGTGTAGATCTAGTATGCATCCCCAAGACTTGCTGATCTATATTACTCAAAACATTCCATGTTCCATTCCTATTGGTCAGATACAGTAAACTATGGTTACAACGAACTCAAAGGGACCACCAATTTTAGTCTGTTATAACTGTAGTTTGTTAAAAGCATAAATGCAGCATATATACAGCAGATGGCAGGGAAAAAAAACAACAGTTTGTTATATCCGTCAGTTCATTATAAGCATGTTCCTTATACATGTTATAAACAATGTACTTTACTGTACCTTGACAGTTAATGATTAATTTGTGGAAGACTTGAAACATTTTGTGAGCCCTGTGTCCGACACTGACAGAATGGCTCCAACACCTTTAACATGTTGAAAACTATTTGTTAATGAGGTATTAATGTCAGGGTTAGATACGGTAAAAGTCTGTCAGTTTGAGACAAGTGAAAATCTAAACATGCTAAATAGTAGGGCTGGGACGACACACCAACAGTGCAATCTGATACACATGTACAGATAACGATACCTTACTCCTGATCCAATACGTATCACAATACCTTACTCCTGATCCGATACGTATCACAATACCGGTACTTGCACGTGCAGTTAACAGTTAAGCCATCTTTTTCAAAGACAGGATGGCCAAATACCTGGCACACTGACGATTACCAGTCGGCAGTGTGAAGTATGGCACAACGGATGAAAATATTTACGTTTTCACAATTAACTTTTACTACTAATTAGTGTTTAGTGTAACAGTTATCAGAGCAAACATTTAAGGAATGAATCGATGTTTTTCTACTTAGTGTGCAACTGTGATTGATGCTTGTAAGAAATAGTGAAATGGGGAATCTTACTGAGTGTTGCATTCAACAACAAACTGTAGTGAGTGAGTGAGTGAGTATGGTTTTACGCCGCTTTTAGCAATATCACAGCTGGTGAGGGGGGCACCAGAAATGAGCTTCACACATTGTACCCATGTCGGGAATCACTTTGGTCTACAGTGTGATGAACGTATGCTTTAACCAGAAGGCTACCTGTTTTGGGTCAAAGTAGACAATGAAGGCCTGCACTGCTGTAGCAAACTGCTGGTTGCCTATGGTTCTCTTCAGTGATGTACACAGGCTCACATCAGCAGTGTAGTACTTGGTATCAATGTGCCAGTCGTAGGCTTTTATAGACTCTGTCACATGCTGAGCAGCTGGGAGATTCTCTGTGTCTAAAATCACTGCAACAATACACACAAAAATACTCACTGTGACAAGTGTCAGAAACAACTTTTCATATCATAGGATTGAATCAACAATATAAGACAGCCACATATAAATTATAATCAATGGCATATATAATTCCAGCCTATATTCAGTAGAAATGCATGAAAATTCTTTTTAAACGCTGTCAGAATTGTAGTAGTAGGGCTTTATCTAGGATTCTAAACTACATGCCCATAGCTGGTAAATTGGGGAAAGAATAATTATTTTGTTCAAAATTGGGATTTTTTTAAACGGTTTGGTTTTCCTAAATTTGGAGATATTTTAACATTGCATTCAGTTCGATAATGTAGAGCTAAGCATTAATGGCTCTTCCACTTTATGGGCACTGTTGTCAGTAACATCTCTACAAAGCCATAACATTGGTTATAACTATTTACAGGTATTGGGAAATTTGTAATTCCAATTTGGGAATTTTTACTGGCAGATTTGGGGCCAAATATCAGTCATTGAGCAGGTTTAGATAAACCCCTGATTGGGAACTACATCTTTTCCTTTAGGCAACGATGCTTGTTGAAACAAATACCTTCACCATGTACATACTCATTCATTTTTAAATTGTTGTCCTAAGACACAAAGTTAATCTAATGATAAACAACCTTATTCACTGACATTAGTAACAAGAGCAGAGATGGGAACTGGACAATCCATAGCCACAGAGATCTGTATCTTGTATATTTTGGCAGACTCGTACACAAATGTTGGATAACCAGTACCTCATCAACTGGATGACTCGTACCCAAAAAGAATATTCGTACACAATGAAAATTTATAAAACTTAAAAGATGTTATTATGAAAAAATCTGTTCGGTACTTCCAATCGCTTCTGAAAAGTATGAGCTCTACCGCAACACGATGATTAAACAGGTTTTCAATAAGGACATTGTTTGTTTTGTGTTTCATATGACAACTAATGAGTGGAGTGGTCCAGTCACCGTCTGTGTTATCTTTGAATGAATGTTTGACATGTATAATGAATACATTAGTCCTAATGTTCGCTTTTCGTTCTGACTCCTCACCCATTCCTTCTGATTTTTCATGTGGTTGAATAAAGATATAACTTAAGTCACCTTCAGTGTATGCATGACCAGGTTGTTTGACACATGTATCCAAATACGTTTTGCCAGGGCTATGCTAAAAATATTCCCAAGCGGACATTTTGAGACATCTCCTGGGACCTAGAGTGGGTACCCGGGTAGGGTAGGGTAATAGGGGGCGGGTACCCGGGTTGTAAATTTGGACTCGTCCCAGCCCTAGTATGAATGCTCCAAAGCAAGTACGAATCTTGGGTATGGGTGTGTACAAAACGTCTAGTATCCGCATACACTGACAGACTTTGGTATGCTGTTTGTTTTATGTTTAAGGATACGATCAGTAAGTTTATAGCTATATGGTGGTAGCCTATAAATAATAGTCTCATTGATATGAGCAAAGCTTTACATGGTACGATGACACGCAATCAATCTGTCCCCACATAACTTATACTTCACACAATCAGCGTAGGTTGTAGGGGAACTATGCTCCAACCAATATTTAATTAAGTTTTCCTACATTCTGTGGTATCAAAGGCGTCACAACATATCACTGTACCACTCAATTAATCCATTCAAACTTCTAAATGAACATGCCACATGTTTTGAAAAAGTAGGCGTGGCAAAGTATTTCCCGATATTTTACTGTTTGGAGTCTGTACTGTGTGTACATGAATCAGAAGTTCTCAGTGAGAAGAGCAACAGAATCGTATTCTGAGACATAACATCAACACTAGATGCACATATTTTTATCATTCTTAGGCGACAGAACCAAGTATACACAATGCCAAACAGATCACGCAACTCACGTTTGATAAACTCGTCTGGATCGAAGGCGTCAGTACATGAAGCAAATAATGCACAGGGCGCCGCCATGTTTGTTGTTGACTGTGTAGTACGTCATCACATACTGCTGTTTGATCTGTTGCTGCGAAACGTCAGGGGCTTGACATGTGGATCGTACCTAGGATTGTTGTTGATAGCCCCTCCACCATAATCATCAATGATAAACTTTAATTAAGTGAATTACAGGGAGTAAATATCCATCGAGGCTTCCAAAATGCCAGTCATGACTGAGATTGATACCAGACCTGAAGATGTTGGCCAGATCCTTGTCAAAGTAAGTCTCCTTCAACACACTGATAAGGGTCGTGTCAAAGTGACACCCATTTTCAAGCTAATGAAGCGTGCAATGTAAATGTACCCCATGCCATGCCATCTCATTACAGCCCCAACATCTGAAGACAAATAACTCATTAATGTGTTCAAGATATCCTATGTATGAACCTGCTTTTAATATGGTATAAAATTCACGTAGACCGAGCTCGAAATCTAAGGCATTTACAGTCAAATCAAATAATGTATTCAATTGAGCACACTTGGCCTTCTGGTAGCTCATATAATCAGTAAAGATTTCCTTTTGGTCCCTTCAACCATTGGAAAGATCGCCGTATTGACTATCATTTGAATAAAGTTGGCATAAGAATGCACGACTGTGACATTATTTTAAACAGACCTGGGAGTACTGTTGGTCCTAGGCTTACATCTAGCCTCTGCAATGAACATATTTCACAGATAAAAACAGTTGTTAAATTTTTGGTTTTGAAATATAATGAAAAGGAGCCCTGAGACACTTCATTTTCATACTGCAGTAATCTAGACTTGCCAAATATTATAGACTTGCACAGAGCTCTAGATAAGCTGCGTATCTGCGTGAAATACGCGTCAGAAATGCAGAAATACGCAGTAAAATATAATCCAAGCGTATCAAATACGCAACGAACATTACAGATACGCTACAAAAATAAAATTTGTGCGTATCATCAAAATATTGTGAAGTAACCCTGCGTATTCGATTGGCAAATCAGCAACTTATTTTTAAATTATAAACGGGCATTCCGTCAACCTTGCCAAACTCCACGATGACAGTCACATCATGATCATTTGCCATCACACTTTCGTGTGGAAGTATCGTGGTATTTTTGAGTCCTATAAAGCTCTCAAACCCACACGACACCAGTTTGCAGGGACTAGATGAATAGTGTTTTTAAATATTTAACTTAAATACCCACATGTGTAAAAACTAGTGGGTAACAGAAATTTGAATACGCAGATAGAATTACTGATACCCAATGATTTTAAAATGCATGGGTAAAATACCCACAACACCAAAAGCTTATCTGGAGCTCTGCTTGCATGGGCTGTATTGGATGTATATGTTTCAGGGTCTGTATGACAGACCGTATAGGTCCTTAATTCCTCTTGATAACAAGATCCCTCTTGGCATCCAGGGATTTACCTGGGCTTATCAATTTTCGAGCCCAATAAGTACATATGACGGGTCCAAGGCATGAACCTGGGTTTGGCCAGGCTGTAGATATGTGCATTGCATATTTTTTAAAAAATAGATCTTTGCACATGCTCAGAAGCATTAAGCCAAATACAGATGAGGGTTTCAATGTCAGATTGAAGACAATCAACCACCGACATACTGAATGTTTACTGTACCAGAATATAAATGTCAGTTTATATGTAACATTCAATCGATACAATTTGATACATTTACTGATTCAAACAGCCATACACACTACACATGACTCACAATTAAATTATTTGCATTCATTCCCAATTTGTATGCTTGTAGTACACCAAATTTTACATCCAGCAAAACACTGATATCCAACATATTATTGTAAAAAAGAGGAGTGTGTGCCAAAATTACTATATGGGTAGGGCCATGAAACAATAATTGGGCTGGGGTAAGTAAAATAGTCCCTACTAGGGCAGGGATGAGTCCAAATTTACTACCCGACCCGCTGTAGGTCTCAAGAGATTAGGGCTGGGATGAGTCCAAATTTACTACACGACCCTACCCGGGAACCCGCTTTAGGTCTCAAGAAATGGGTCCAAATGTCAGATTGGGAATAGTTTGACCATAGCCCTGGAAAAATGTATTTAGATACCTGTATCAAGGTTAGAAACTAACAGTTTCTGTCCACTAGTCCTGATAATGATAACATATTGCAAAACCCTCAAAAATGGCAAATTTCTACTAGCCCTTATGATACCTTTACCATTGGGCAGTTTGGCAAGGACTATAGGACTGGTGCCAGTTTCTAACGCTGCCGTATAAAACGATATGGTCATGCATACACTGAAGCTGACAAAGATTTATCTTTATTCAAACATATGAAGTCATACCCGACCCGAGTACCCCTAGCTACCCGTCCCAGCCCTAGTCTCTACTAATTACATTTCCTTATGACATATCAAGCTTATTACCTAATGTATTTCGTCAGTCACTTGTTAATCTCCCTCAACCAGAATCCCAGATATGACAAATGACAGATAACATACGTGGAAAAAGATAAGGTCTTTATAAACCTAGACAAGAAGTCTTAACTATTGACAAATACATTTTGACTTGCCAAAGTACACGTGAGATTTCTGCACCTCTTATTTAAGACAAAGTTGAGACAGTAGGGCTATCATGGCTATACAACATGGCTATGCCTACTGGTACAAACGCCTTCAACTATTTAGTCAATAGTATTGATTTCTTTATATATCCTGGACGACATAATTAGCTGTTCCTACGACCCAGGCATGTAGCTGTGAAATTGTACACCTCTGTTCTTACTATCTGAATCAACTGGTGGCTAAAACATAGCTATGATTCACGCCTTCATAACATTCTTCTGGGCTGTCGGGTAGCCTAGTGGTTAAAGCGTATGCTCGTCACGCCGAAGACCAGGGTTCAATTCCCCACATGGGTACAATGTGTGAAGCCAATTTTCTGGTGTCCCCCGCCATGATATTGCTGGAATATTGCTAAAAGCAGCGTAAAACCATACTCACTCACTCATAATGTTCTTCTGAAGTCTGATGCTGGTTTTGCACCGGTGTCCACATGCTCCATCAGAATGCAGTTACAAAATATCATGGGCATGTTTATTTAAATAAATAATAATTGAAATATTTGAATAATTGACTTCAATATTTTCTGCGTTTATGCTGATATGAACGTAAAAGGTGGCATGCAATGGATTTACTCAAAGTGTGCACACCAGTTTTCACATTTATGACTCTATATTAAACACACAAAACATATTGAAGTCAGTTTTTATAAATAAATATGCCAACAACAATAACTCCACAGGATGCCTATTTAATCATCAACACAAAACCTGTAAACAACAACACAAAACAACAATACGAAACAGGGACATTTTTCTGTGCAATACTGCAAAACAAGCCCCATCCATTCTATTGTCAGCCAAGAGGAAACAGCTGTCCATTTGTGGGCGTGGCCTAGTATATTATGGTACAATGAAACATAAATGGGGAAAAAAATGGTGCAGGCCAAGAGGACACGCAGAGTGATCCACCGCTACCTGATCTGCCAGTACAGGTGCCCACAGCTGTGGTGCAGGAGGATGGAATTATCAACCCACCCAAGAAGACAGCATTGTCTTCATTATTTGGAGACGTTTTTGTGGTTGGTGATGTACCTGCTACACTGACCAAGAAAGAGCAGGTCACCAGAGAGATTAAAACCTACATTGGAGAGGATTCAGTTGATATCAATTCCAATCCACTCAAGTGGTGGCATGAGCATGCCTACAAATATCCATTACTTTGCAAGGTAGCAAAGTTTTTGTTGGCAATATAATCAACATCTGTACCAAGCGAAAGGGTATTCAGTACTGCTGGGGACATTGTGACAGCCCAGAGGGCAACATTGGCCCAAGAGAATGTGGACAAGCTGATTTTTCTGAAAAAGAATGTTGTCTTTTAAGGACAAACTCCAAACAAAAAACCCATGTTTGTTATGTTTTTTGTACCTTGTACAGTTCTACAAGTATTGAACAAAATAAATAATATATCAACTGATAGGTTGTTATTGTATTCATGAATAAATATTCGTATTTGTTACCCTATATTCGTGATATTCGTTGCAGTGTATTCGTTGCAGCCCTAGTGCTTGGTTAGGCAATCAAATACCATGGAACCACTTGCAATTTATTTATCCCCCCTTTTTACCAATTTCAATTTCACAGCCTCCCTGACTTGCACAGGTCTTTATCTTGCATTGTATATATTATGCATGGGGCAGTCTTTATCATTGCCAAGTTCTAGGTCCCATATTTAGTTATCCCTTTACTTACAGTTGGATTATTCCATGATAAATACCCATGGATAAATGGATTAGTTAATATTTTCTCTTTATGAATAAGGTAGGGCAAGCTGTTCCAAGGCAGTAATACACTGTATTTATATTTGTTTTTAGGTTCAAGATGACCTACGACAGCTGAAAGAACAATTGTTGGCTCAGGGGGATGGACGCACCATCAACGTAGCTGACTTGGAGACGGCCCTTGCCAAGACAGAAAAGGGGCTGCAGGTATCACATAGATCTGTTTCTTCATCAAACATGACATCTCTCTCCGTAGGTCCCCAGTTCCCCATGTTAAATCTACTTGGCAACTTAAATTAGGATTGGATGCTTATACATACATAAGTGCAAATAAATTGTTTGTTCATGCCATCAACCACTGGTTTGCCTTGCCCAGACCCAATTATTCACAGAGCGCTGTCATCTAGTTGAAATATACATTATCTGAGTACATTTCACTATTGTCTGGGTACATTTCACTATTATCTGGGTACATTTTACTTTTATCTGGGTACATTTCACTATTATCTGGGTACATTTCACTATTATCTGGGTACATTTTACTGTTATCTGGGTACATTTCACTGTTATCTGGGTACATTTCACTGTTATCTGGGTACATTTCACTATTATCTTTCTACATTTCACTGTTATCTGGGTACATTTCACTATTATCTTTCTACATTTCACTGTTATCTGGGTACATTTCACTATTTTCTGGGTACATTTCACCATTATCTTTCTACATTTCACTATTTGGGTACTGTACAGGAAATGAGAGTTCCTGCTAATATTCATCATCCGGATATCTACCTACAGGACTTTTAAAAATACCATGTTTACCCAGTCTTACAGTGACAATTCTGTATAATAATAAATTACATCTTTCTCATGTCTTGCTGTTTCATCTGATGACACAACCATATGTTTCTGTTGTGTGCAGCGTCGTACCGAAGAAGTCGTCCACCAAATCAATAACTCTGTAACAACTTTGCCATTGTCGGACTCGAGGACCCACGATGACCACTTCACTACGCTGGACACAACGTGGGACTTGCGCCATCATGGAAGGTTGGGTGCAGCTAAACAAGCTAGTTATTATAGGTAAAATGTCACTATGTGAGTTACCCTATTTGGATTTCTTTTTCTAAGATGCCTCGCTAAAAGATCAAAGACACCGACAGTACTTTATCCTTCGATAAATTGCATGTTTTTGTTACGTCATAATGAGCTGACATGATGCTGTTCAAATTACCTCCCCCATGATCTAATATATTCGTGGTAACTCACACAGTGGTTAGCCGCAGATTTGCCGTTTTGAAACCATATACATCTTTCTACTTCCGGTTAGATAACTCCCCGAAGAGACTAGACAGCTCCAAACAACATTTAAGATTGTTATGATGTAACAGTACAGTTAACTGGCATGAAACTTTATATATATATTGACCGCCTCCGTGGTCTAGTGGTACAGCGTCCGCCCGGAGAGTGGAAGGCCCGGGGTTCGATCCCAGGCCGCGCAATACCAAAAGACGTTAAAAGATGGTACTTGTTGTTACCCTGTCTGGCGCTTGGCATTAAGGGGCTAAAACAAGGACTGGTCTGCTCGGAGTCAGTATACTGTGTCTGAGTGTTGTATTCATGTTAAACTGTGGCATGGTATCTCAGTGAGCTAGCACTATAAATCGGCATCAGTCCGGACTATTACAAGCACACACACACACACACACACACACACACACATCGCTATATGAGTGCAATAATCTTGGACGCAACGTTAAACCCCATTTCACCTCACCTTATATATGTATGTATAATTACAAATCGTTCCACATGAAATGTTGGTTGTATGTCCATCGACTGTCGAGGTCATCTTTGAGTTATTGTAAAACATTGTTACATCATTCATTGCCAATTACTTTTGAACTTTTACTTGTACAATCTTGAGACATGGATAATATTTGGATCCGCTTTAGAAATTGTCTTGATTAAGGTCAAGGTCTGAAAGTGATGTGTTTGGACTGGAAGTTCATGGCCATTCCTGACCAATTTGTGTTACTACGGGACAAGCTGAATAGCGACTTGTGTCCCTCTCATGGCCATTTTATTGCGACTGGGTTACTTCTAAGCGCAAACGGGCACGGCTAAAAGAATTGTCCACTTGTAATAATTGACGTTAGGAGTCACGTATATTTCCCCTTATATATATATTCCAGAATACTGAAGTACTTAAAGTCATATGCACAGTCTGATTGGTTTGTCGTGTTTTCGCACATAACGTTCTTCCACGTGGGGACAAGTCTTCTTGCAGGTTACAGAAAGGGGCGAGTGATGATGAATGGTTCATGGCATGTTAAATTTGGGGAGATCTCAGTAGTGACCAATGTGATGCACTTGATGTCTACAATCTGGCCAAATGTGGCACAGTTGACTCTAATAATATATGTTAAGTCGTTACATAACGCATGTTCAAATTGTCAGATATTTTCTACGTGCAAGTTTGGTTGAGTTAGTTTTAATGACACAAACGACCATACTGTTGTGTCCAATGAGACTTAGTGCACATTGTTCACATCCATTTTTTATTTGTATCCATGTGTGACGCAATATTTTGCTGGTAAAATGCAGCTAATATTATGTTCTGTGTCCAGGGTAACAATTATAATGCCACTCTCAGAAGCAGAAGCCATTTCCTCAAAGCTCCACAAATTTAACAGGCCGTGAACTTCCAGTCCAGACACATCACATCCCGACCTTGACCTTAATCAAGACAGTTTCTGAAGTAGATCCAATTATCTCACGATTGTACAAGGGGTTATGTCTGGGACCCAAAGACTCACAATTAGATACACCCAGTAAATACCTGATTAGACCACGTGTGACAGTTGGACAATATGTGTCCCCTATATTAAACTGCAGCAGTGAATGTTGAGTTTTTGCTGAATTGTCTCACTTTATGTTTTATGTGTAAATGTTCTTTGTTATTGCAGTCAACAGCCACATCCAGTGTTGGGGGGCAGGCCGTCCTTCCAGCCACTACCCCCTGGGGCAAAACTACCCCTCAGACAACCGGTGCAGAGCCAGGGTCTTACACCTGGACAACAGGTAACAGTTGACGGACCAGTCTCTTTCTTCATGCCATAGCTGGTTAAATTGTCTGATGAGATGCTCGGTGGAATTGTAAATGTGGAACTGTTTGATAAACCCTTCCTGGTTCTAACAGAAGCACCCCTTGAAGATCTGGAATTGGTTTTTGGGAGCCCATGCTTCTTGTAAGAAGCATCTCACTTGATCCGGTGGTCTTGCTCGCTGACGTGATTGATGGATGTCATTGTATCCCAATTGCGAAGATCGATGCCCATGATGTCAATCACTGGATCCAGACTCAATAAATTATATATAGATGGAATATTGCTGAGAGCGGCATTTAACAAAAAACAAACAGACAAACAAACAAATAGACTCTAACAGAAACATATAAATGCAAAAGCAGTATACCGGTAGTTCTTGTCACAGCATGTTTGAATGTTTGAATGTTTGACTGTATTGTCAGCACAAGCAGCAGTGGGGTCTACGAGCAGTCTACAACCCGTACAACTCACAGAGTCGGAGCGTCCTTCAGGAGAATTATGGCATCCAACTACCTCTCATTGCAGACAAGAGAGAGGCAAGGGTAAGCGTAGGCTCATATTTCATTATTGAATCAAATGTCACAATTGTTTTTGTTATTTTTACTTTCCATTCTAAATATAAGCAACCCAGACTTTCAACTGACTTTCAGCAGAATTATCTCCTCCTGATGCTCCATGGTTTTGGGGATCAACAGATGGGTGTGATATTTGTGAAGCACTTAAAGCCCCACCCTGACTATAAATAGCCCGCAAGGTGGCGGTGTTTCAGTTTCGAACAATGACTGCCAATGTAAACACAACCGAGTGTCGGGAGAAGCTTTTGGAAAACCATACGGAAATAAGATCACCATTGACCGTCAAACTTCGTATCAACTTGAATGACAAACCATTGATACAACAAATGGCTCCATATCTAGATATAAGTCAATAAATTTTCTGTAGTTTTATCATAAAAAATCGAATCGATCGTGTTTGGCGACATGGCAGGTAGGTTTTGAAACCAAAGACCTACGTGTTTGTTGAAAAGTCTTGGAATCGTTTGATAGATATTTATTACCATTAAAACTTACGTCCTTGTTGTCAAATGTGTTAACATGACCTCACCCGTTACGCATTAAACAATGAAATGTGTGTGTTATCATGACGTCATATTGACCTGTCAGATCCCTCGAATGAGCTCCGCCCACTAGAGTGCGGTAGTTCCTACCGCAGATGCCCCTTTAAGCACCTAAGTGAAGTCTTGCTCATATTCCTTGCTTTCAATTTCAGCCCCCACCAAAGCCAGTAATGGGCTCAACTATAGAACACTTGAGTGTGTTGCCCAAAGCCAACAGGGTTGATGCTCAGGTGAGACATTCTACACAAGTGTAACAATAGATAACTGTCAGATTACAGGTATTTCATCAAGGAGTGAGTGAGTGAGTGAGTATGGTTAAACGCTGCTTTTAGCAATATTCCAGCAATATCACGGCGGGGGACACCAGAAATGGGCTTCACACATTGTACCCATGTCGGGAATCGAACCCGGGTCTTCGGCGTGACAAGCGAACGCTTTAACCACTAGGCTACCCGACCGCCCCATTTCATCAAGGAAACATGTAATCAGAGCAAAATGAGATGAGATCCATCTTTTCACACTTTACTATCACTACTTATTACTGTATGTGCTTCTTTTACTATTCTTATGTAGCACGATGAGCATGCGTAGGTGTGTGGATATGGCGCATTGCAAATGTTCATTGTTATTGCATTCTCACAATGAAGATCCGGGTTAGATTTGGTCTTTAACCAACCGTTGCTTGTTGTAAGAGGTGACTAACAAGATCGGTTTATCTGGCTCTCTGTGTAGATAGATGCTCATGATGTCAATCACTGGAATGTATGGTTCAAACTTGATTATTTGCAGATCCCTGTCATGTAGCTGGAATATTGCTGAGTGCGATGCTAAACAAACAAATAATAATATCACATTCTGATTCCCCAGCTGGCATAATACGTGTATGCCAACCTGGGTAATTAATAACAATATCGCTGATTAAGATTATCAATTTCATTTCATGTTTCATCCTGTTAAAAAAAAAAAAAAGTTGTCATTTTGTACCAGTGAATAATAATGATTGGAGCCAATATTGTGATAGAAACTCTGAAAAGCATAAATTATGTTAATGGACATGGTTAAGTGACCCAATGTTTGTGTGAGCAGCTTGCTCCTCCCCCGATCAATGAGGATGATGCTCAGATGGGAATCCTGAGTCTGTTGGAGAGAGGTCTGATACCACCAGCTGCCCAGCTGACCCTTGACCCCTCCCCAGTCAAACAAATGGTGGCACCTTTACACGACCCTCAAGACCGGAACAAACCACCAGCTATATCAGGTAACCTGGGAGGTAGGCCTGGGACGGGTAACCCGGGTACCCGGATTTGGTGGGTCCTGAGTAGGACCCGGGTACCCACAGGACTACTCGGACCCGTGGTTTGTCAAGTGATATATATTGTTTGATGACAAAAAATATCTAAAACTCTATGGTTACACTATAAGTCACTAATAATAAATACATGACAATGCACCCATTCCTTCTGACTTTTATATGTTTGAATAAAGATAAAACTTCATACATTAAACTTCAGTGTATGCATGAGCGGATCGTCTTACACATGTATCTGAAAACATTTTCAAACCTTTCCAAATCGGACAGTTTGTACCTATCTCTAAATATCTACAGCGGGTACCCGGGTAGGGTCGGGTAATAGGGTGGTGGGTACCCAGGTAGTAAATTTGGACCCGTCCCAGCCCTACTAGGAGAGCATGTGCCTCCCCAACCCTTCCTTCACCCCTTTAAACAGTAATGGCTTTTTCCTTTTGAAATAGCTCTGAAATATTAATAGTCAAGAAGTTTCCACCCGATTTGACCTAAATATGTATATCGCGATACGTATCATATCGTGACCTTTGCATTGTGATATGTATTGTGTTGCGTATCGTGACCTTGCTGTATCGTTTCAACCTTTTTGAATACAATCTACCATCACCTTGTATTTACAGATTCGGGCAAACAGTATGCAGGGCTCCACCTTGACAACCAGTATGACAGGGTGTCTGAGTCCTACATTTCTTCTAACAAGATGCCATCGATGCCATCTAAAGTGTGCCCCTCGCCTGAAACCCGTTCCACGTCTGCTCGCACCAGAATGTCGTCTGCTACCGGCTTTTCCAAAACCCCAGCCACCATCAGGACATATGAAATGCCCCTTCAGCCCCTGGTGAGTAGCCAGCTAATTTGTTATTTTTAATGGAGCGTTTACAACGCAAAACTGATGTAATATTTTACAACATTCAAATTCAGCATCCACATTGTTAAACGATTGGTATTAGCATGACGGGTGGACTATTTACGGTATTATTTGCAGTTGTTTCAAATTTAAACAACATTTGAGTGTGTGTAAAAAAAAAAATTTTTATCAGAATATAAAAGATTATTTTCAAAGATTATATATGAAAACAGACTTATTCTCAGTTATTTCTTATTTTTCATTATATTTGACCATCAATTATATTGAGATCATATATTATTTATGTACCAGTGCATAGTTTCATAGTTATTTTCCTTTTGCTCTAGTTATAGAAATAGTTCTTAGTTGTGACAGTGATCTGCCATGGCTTTTGTGTCTTAGATAGTTTATATATTTACAATCCACAGAATGAGTATAGTACTAGTAGTATAGTTAGGCAGTGGTATGTTGTTATTGTATTGTAGTTTGTAGCGGATGTGTATGATTTAGCCTTGTATGTTCTCATGTCATGTACTTGTTAGAACTTTGTTTATCATAGTTTAAGGCATATATGGTCCCAAAGGAAAACTTTCATAGGTTACACTTTTATGTTAATGCTCATTGACATGTAGGTGCTTGGTAAGGAATAACTACACTTGATTGTGTTTTTGTGTGAATTTGATTCACGTAAATATCAACACACACTGGTTCTGGTGTAAACACTTTTAACAAGTATTCACAGTTTGGCACAGCTTGATATTCTTTTTATTTTCTTGCTGTCTCAAAACAAATTTTTTGTTCTGATTTTATCATTTTTAATTGAACTTTATATAGAAGTTGATACTCAAGATGAAATACCCCTCGCTATGTGGCTCAGATATTGCGGATGCAACATGTTATTTCAACTCACTCTCTCATTAGAAAATGCATTGGAGGAATATTTACCAGTGTTGTTTTTGGTCACAACAAACTGATTATTTGTTATTCAGATTTCTTCCTCATCGCATACCTTTTTAGTATGTTGTATGTACTTGTGCAGAATAGATCTACATCAAGATTTAAGAATCAACATTTATACTTCTTAGTCGAGCTATTATTCTGTGAACTAGTTAGTACTTCCAATCAGGGACTTGATTCTGTAGCTGCAATCTGTGCCCGACACTTCTGAGTCTACTAGCATGACCAAGGCTCTTAGCATCATCATTTTCAGGAGCTTTTAGTGTTATTATGTGGACTATTATTTGCTGAGCTCACGAGACCGAACAGAATTTTACGGGTTTGGACAAGAGTCATAAGTTGCAGACTGTAGCTGAATATTATCTCATTGGCCACAATAAATTAATTATTAGATTTCCTTGCAAATTTTAGGAAAATGAATTGTGGAGGCATTTTAGTTTTTATGAACATCTTTCTCAAATAAGAAGAGATACAACTTTATGGATAACAACTTCTGGTTTATTGTATATAGCGACGTTTCGATGTAGATTCTTACGCCATTATCCAGCTTAATAACGGTGTAAGATCTACATCGAAACGTTGCTACACTCATTGATGTTCTTCATCTGTAGATACAAGGAGACAATAAAATAGTGAAGCAGGCTGGAGATAATAACGTAATAATTATTTTTATGGCCTTATTAGTAAGTCAGTGAGTGAATATTGTTTTACGCCACATTTAGCAATATTCTAGCAATATCACGGCAGGGGACACCAGAAATAGGCTTTACGCATTGTAGCCGTGAGGGGAATCGAACCCGGGTCTTCAGCTTGATGAGTAAATGCTTTAGCCTCTGGGCTACCCTACCGCCCCTATGGCCTTTGTTTTGAGTAATAACTACTGGTGGACTGTTATGAACAAGTTTTCAATTTGTTGTGACCTAAATGATAAATATTTTTGTAAAGCTCTACCATATGATCAGTTTTGATAAGATGGTTCCATATGAATATGTATATATGTTGAAAGGTAAGTAAAGGTTGATTTACTGTGTAAGATGTTCTAGATATTGGAGACATGTAGACGAGTCCTTATTCACTTTTATGCCCATTGAAGTGTTACATTGGAGTCAGTATTTAGATATTTATGAAAAGACAAGGTGGCGGCATTTTTGACAAGTTTAAACATTCTTTTTTTCATCTTTGGACATGGGAAGATAATATCTGGCTCAGTTTGTTTAATTTTGGCATGAAAACACTGATGGTACGCAGACATGTTGGGACGAACGAGGACAGACAAAACCTAAGTTTTTTTCATATAAATCTGTTTTAATTCATTTGCATTTCGGGTAGTGGGTACAACTTGCCACCCAAAATGGGATTAATACATGTGAATATATCAATGTCTTGAAACTCTTTCAAGGTTAAAAAAAAATCAAAAAGTGTTGGGACAAACGGAGACAGACATGATGCTTTAAAATAGCAATTTACAAGAAAAATTAAATGTTCCCTGAAGTATGGAATGAAACATTACAAGTACATTAAGATATAATCAAACAATTAAAGGTTAATTACAACTATTTAAGCAGCACAAGACAAATAAAAATCAGGGTTTTGTGTCGGGACGAACAAAGGACAGACATTTGTGATGTCGGGACGAACAAAGGACAGACATTTGTGATGTCAGGACGAACAAAGGACATACAAAGCAAAACAGGATAAAATACAGTCTGCAAACCACTTTTATTTCATATTCCAAATCATACTGTGTGACAAGTCACAAATTCTACAATGGTGATGACGATGTATCTCAAAATAATTTCTAACTGGTCTATAACCATGGAATATTTTTCAATATAAACAACCCAATAAGGCTGTCCCATCGCCGGAAAATAACAGCTGTTCATTATTTCTGAATTAAATCATATGCATATCAATAATATCTAATTTAGCATAAAAATTCATGAAGTATCATGCAATTATGTCTTCTTTACAACCAACTATAAATGTGTCTACTTTGTAAAAAAAAATGCTTGTGCCTCATGGTATGCCCGAAATATGTTCTAGAAGAAAATTCTTTTGTTTCTAGATATTATTTTGACATTAAGTTACTAATTAACACACCAGGGTAATTACATTGTAATGAAGTTGTAATATATAGTGATAACACATTCCATTACTGTATTAATACATAATTTCATTCCAAGTACAATTGTTTATCGGTAGACAAGATTCCCAACAGCCTGGAATGTGGTTTGGGGTTTTCCAGAAATTAATGTGGGCAGGGCAGGAAGATATTTTCTAAGACTCAGGGACCCCACACGCCCATCAAATTTTAAAACTATAATGCTGTATGCAAGTTGTATATTAAAAATAACAGATTGTGGAATCTTGATATCCCCACCACTCATTAAATATTTTTAAATGTACATCCCAGCCCTCTCAAACATTCATTTAGGAATAACCCTTTATAATTTATATATTCAGTAACTGTTTGACAATTATTCATTGTACTGAATATTTTACAAACCACTTCAAATTGTTGATGAATTCAAAGTATTATCGCAAGACTTAATCAGGAAAAAACTGCGACACAATAAATTATTCCTAGGCAAAGCTGTACAATTGCTGCTATTTTGTATCCACATGAAAAATCATTTTAGAAAAATTAATTTAATTTAATTTAACTTTGAAAGTCTTCCACTGTGCAATTAAACATTAGCTATCCTGTATCTTGAATATTGTTTATCTCAATGACCAATATCAGTTTTGCCATACTCCTTTTTATGTTTATTCAGAAACTGGTTATTGGTGTCCTCTTGGTTCTTGATCTCGTAGTCCATTCTAAAGGTGGACAGGGCGTTAGTCATCTCCTGTATCAACAAGATATATATAATTGCATCACCAATAAAATGTTAAAAATTGAAGAACATTAACATACAAGGCAAGGCAATTCATAGTCCCTCATCGAAAGATAATAAGTCAATAATATATAGGTAAGGTGACCTACTTTAGTATGCTACACTTCACTTTTGCAAGATACACTTGTGCAACACATGGTAAAGTTTGGTGAAAATCGGTCCATTCATAGTGAATCTAATTTGCTATTTTGTTATTATCTATGTGCAGATGAAGATTATTGTTGAAATTGTTGTACAGCTCCAATGCACAGCACATGCTAACATATCTAACCATAAAAACAGTGTTTTCGGGGACTGTCCCTTTAAACAACATTATATTCATGACCAAAAACTTGAATTCTTTCAGTACAACAGTCAGAAATATGATGCAATATTTTGAGTTAGATAAAGTTCTATTAAATGTCCTACCTCAAATAATGTCCAATCAATTGCTATTCTGACGTCTTCGAACATGACAGTGTGGTGGATGTCCTTTGCCAGCCATCTTTGTTTCACTTTAGTGAAAAAAGTCACCCATGGCCAATCATCCACCTGTTGAAATCAAAATTATAATATATAATATGTATTTGCCACTTCAACATGATTTCATAAGCAAGCTGCACAGTTTAATTTTATTGAAGGATTCACGAAAGCAGACTGAAGACAGAAGACTGAAAATGTAAATATTGCCCCATGAACAACCAGGTTAATTTTAGATGGGGCTGCCACAAACTCGGCCAACTTTTCATTTGAACCCAGACCCAAATTTCCTGTGGATTTTGAGTTCTAGACTTAACCACTTTGCCACAGTGGTTCTTATAAGCAAAATATAGACTGTATAACTGAATTTAATTGTGATCTAGGAAGTATCAAGACAAGTAATAATTGTAATTTACCATGCTTTTACCAAAGTGAAGCACATCCATATAGTAAATATAAATTTGAAGTTTTGTTTAATATCCAGGTGGTATTTTATTTTTAAGATTAATTTATTAAGCATAAATGAGATTTTGTAATGATATTGTGTATAATTACTTCCCTTTGAAGGATGTGAGTTTCCATTTTGTTAAAAACCAAAAGTATATTGTTGAGTCCAATGTGATCATACTGATAAACAGAGAAATGGACCCATCTATTAATCTACTACATATCGGACTATATATATTTCCCTTGTTGACTTGGAGTAACTCCATCTTGTTTTTATATTGGAAAACACAAAGTTAATTCTGAAGTTTGTTACCTGTCAACTTGTTCAGGATTCATCCGACCCCTATAATCAGCTTTTCGCTTTCGTTCCTGTTCGATGTAGTCTTGGTCACCTTTTTTCAGCTGCCTCCCATCGCCTACACCTCTCACCATTCTAATGAGACCAATAAGTACATTCATTAATTTACAATAAAGCAAAATGCACTGTCAATAAACATATAGATCTATATTTTATTCATAAACAAACTAGGACAACACTTATATTCTGTTACGCCAAGCTAAAAAAACTGAAAAGGGGAGGGGGGAGATATTTTGATTTTTTATGAAATGTTCCCAGGATTAAGGAATAGGGAATTTTTTTATCATTATTTTTTTAATTTAAACTAACTTTTATAAAGCTTGATGTAGACCTACACACTTAAAATCCTAATCTAGGAAACGCACAACTAATTTTGTTCGGCCCTACTTTGAAAAATGTCAGCATTCAAATTAAAAAAACTATAATATAGTTTTGAATGAGAAATTTTTATATGGAGGTATAATTTTCTTTGAAACAGTACAGTTCTCAGGTTTTAATTTACAAAAAGTCATCCATCCTAACCTAAATTCATGTTCACATTTTTTCATGTCATTTATTGTTTTAACCCTTGTATGTAAATGTTTAACATGTTTTACATAGCCCCATGGAAGATTAAAGTAGCTCCAAGATATAAATGAGTCAATTAACTCTTTCAACACCAGTCAACCAGAAGTGTTTACTGCTGGGACACGATATAACTGGAATACTGTTAAAAGCGGCGTTAAACCCAACTCACTCACTCACTCACAAGTTCCCAGAGACTCTTGTGTGATAGATGAAGCCAACATTCATCAAAGAAGATATCTGCTTGTAAAATATATTTGCTGCTACATGTTATACATCAATTGAAAGGTCTGATCCTATAATCCTATATTTTATAAATATGAAAGTTATGTTTTTCACATTATTTAAAATAATGCATAAGTTTGTTGTAAATAAATAAAATGTAAGCTAACACGTAGTTAACATCCAGATTAAGGACCAAGGAAGCGAAAACTTGACGATTTTCGGCAAATATAAGATTTCATAAAATCCACTTACCCATTTCTGTTTTATTTTCATTGTTTACGTAATTGGAAAATCATTTTAAAAAGAATTATAAATAGTTTCTGTCATCACCCATTTCCCGATAACAGCGGCTGTCCGCTCAGTAACATGAAGAAATACCCCCGTTTTCGAGACTTCGTATGAATAACACGTTCGTTGAAGAATGGCATATGACACATCGCTGGAAAGCTTATTCCTCCATCTACACGCTCGTAACATGGTCTGGTTTTTGTTCCGTAGTTATAACAATCGATGTCATTGGAATAAAATTGGTTTCTTATGAGGCTTTCTTGCCGAAATCTGCTACAAGGTTCGCGATTAGCCAAATTAGAGCACGTGACCTAAGGCAGCCAATCAAATTACAGCTGTGATAACAAGTTCGTGTTTGGTAATTTTCAGAAGTTGACGAAAGATTTTCGTTAAATCGTATTATTCTGAACGTTTTAAGCAGGAAATCATGATATATATTAAAAATACGGAACTTCGTGAATGCATCGTGCTAGGTTATGAGCTGTGACAAAGATTTTTCATGCATATATTATGGCATTAAACATTGTGTCCGAGCCGAGAATTCAAGGCGATGAAAGCCGAGATGTCATTTGACTTGCATTACACGCGATACACGAACATATGGAAATAATAACCCATCTATGTAAGTTTGATTACTTTTATATATATTTTTGTTGATTTTATTTATTACTTTGTATAATATATTTAAAGATTTGTTTAAAACGTCTATATTTTGCTCTTTGACATGTTCGATGTGGACCCGTTGTGCGATAATTTTATTTTCAATAACATCACGGAAAATAGTGAATACTTTTTTAATTTATCGATGTAAAATGATAAATTGAAAAGGAATACGTATTTCCGACATTGTCAAATGTGATAGATTAAATAAATGAATGATATTACAGGTAGGTCCATAAAAATATATACTATTTTGCCCGACCGAAGTCGTCTGTCTACCAGTTTGTCCGACCGTCAGATAATATGTCCACTTGTTACGACCGACAATAAAATGTCTGTCTCAATGTTATGCCCGAACGAAGTAAGTCTGTCCAACTTTTTCTATGCGAGGCTTTGCGCAAAGCTTGTTCTTATTCATAGTGCGAAGCAAACTCTAGTAGTCGTGTTTAATTGTGTGTTTGAATTACTTTTCTAAAGTACTTGTGGCCGAACTGGTGAAAACTTGAACTATCGTATATAAATCGACTAATTCAATGTTCGCCCGTAACATTGGGTCGCCTGTAACATTTACACTTACCGAGACAGACGTGGAAGCATCCTTCTTCTTTGGCGCCATCTCTGCTGCTGACCAAATTTCGGCAATCATGTAATTCGTATCATGTGGAAACCAACCGGAACTTGGCAAATCCGATGACGGAATATAAACCAGATGACGTGTAGCGATCAGAAAAGTTAAATTATGATCAACAATTCGCCCGTAACAGTGGGACAGAGTTTTCTATAGACGTTTATGATTTGCATTTATTTTCTGTGGTTGCAAACCTGTTTTGATTTCATGTTTAGGTTTAACATACATTGATCACCAACTTTCATTCTGCTTCCGAAGTAACTTTCTGTGGTTTCACAATTCGTTACAAAATGATGTTTTTGTTCACCACCCATCGAGGACAGACATTGTTACGTCCGACACTTGTCAAATTAATTGTACATTTGTATTAATTTTTTTTTTTTTTCAATTTTTTTTTTATTGAAATCTGTTAAAGTACAAAGGTACCTGTTACATTCTGTTAAAATCGTACATTAATATTGAACTGAATGTGGAATACAGCCTACAGATTGGAGGTATGCACAGACATGTAACAAACAGAACTCAGAAAACACACTTGTTTTAATTTAAAAATTCTTTTATTTAATTTATATACATTGTTTAAAAAGCTCAAAATATGTTTACTATCTCCAAAATTCATGATGTATCCAATGTAGTTCAGATTTTGCAGATACTCTCCTTGGAATTAAATTTACAACTGTTTGAAATTCATAGGTATCAAAGTGGGCACTCTAGTGAATAAGGACTCAGACGTTAGATGACTAAATGTTGTGATGCCTATACACATTTCAGCTTCCACCATTGGTAAACACAAGTTGTCACCTGACTCTGACTGTCTGTGCTGTCTGCCACTGCATGCACAACACTGTAGCCACTGTCTGCCATGGGGGGAGGGGCTTCCTTAGTCTACCCTATCACTTCATTACAACATGGTGTCACTCTAAACTAGAAGAACTAAACTTCCAGGGGTAGAAACTAACAGTTTTTGTCCACTAGTCCTCATAATGATAACATACAGCAAAACCCTTAAAATTGGCCAATTTCTACTAGTCCTTAGGATACCTTTACCATTGGGCAATTTGGTAAGGACTAAATGGTAAAGGTATCCTAAAAAAAGGTAAAGGTAAAGGTAAGTGCCAATTTCTAACGCTGACTTCTACGAAAACCTGTGACTCTTTAGGATAGGTAAATAACAAGGGGGGATAACTCTCACACACTTAAGTGGCATGCCAACATATATATTTTTAGGACCTTGATGTCATAAATGTAAACTAGAGCAATACTTATCTGACATAAAAGTCTTGTCAGCACATGCCTGAGCTTCTAGGAATTTGGGTTGGGTTATAATTAAGATCAAAAGCAATGTTCAAAATTAAAGGGGGGCCCCAGGATCCTTGAAGTTGCTGCTGTAGTATTTGAATCTATTGCCCCTCTAATCTTTTTAGTTTTTTAACATCAGTTTTATAACAAGGACCACATTACTTTCAGGGTTAATTTCCCAAATACTGAAAAAGGGTAGTTCTGGATTCTACATTTCTTTCTAACTGTAGCCTCACTGTACAGAACATTATGCATGGGATTAGCCTTAGAGCTTAGTTGTTCCATATGTTCTCCTAGTGGCCCCTAGTCATAGTGGTAATGCATGCATGTTGGGTATTTCTCCTGTTCATGTTCCGTGTAGCATTGTAGATACTGTTGTATACCTATCTGTGTCTACTGTAGACGTTTTGTATGGTCCTGTGTCTGTACGCTCACGGACTATCTGCCAACTGTGTACATGACAAGAGCTGTCTCTCTTATTGTCACTGATCGCCTTTCCAGTTGAACCTTCGTTTGACCTGGTGTTCTTTCGGAGCTTGGCCTTTGCTTATAAATGAGATTTTGTTAAGTATTTATCTTATAAATGAATTTAAAAGATATCCACTTTCCAATAATATTACAACGCTTCACTACATATTTTGAATGGTTTATTTGGCATCAGAAATTAAAAATTAAAAAAAATTAAAATCTAGTTTATTAAATTTTCACCTGTTGCCAAGTCTTCACTGCTTCATTTTATCGCTGCTCTGTGCTGCATACTATTTCTTAAGTCTATGTTCAAGGCTATATTCTATTGACCTCTGTAAGTTGTACCAACTTCCTGGGTGCCATTACACACAGCGATCTTAGCGTTAAGGTTGTCATAGCTCTTATGCTTTAAGATTGAGCTACAACAGTTACACAACTAGCAGCAAGATAGCTTTTTGGAATGGCAGCCTGGTCATTAAAGTTGGAGAAGAAACTTCATGACAGTAAATTGGATTGATGTAATTTCCTAGTTCTGTAAAACTAATTTATAGTCTATTTTTATTCTTTTCATTTTAGATAAAATGATGTAATAGACTTATGTGAATAGACTGACTGAATAGATTTGTTTCTTTGTATCAAGAACATAGTTTTTTAAGCTAATTATAGTTGACTAGTAAAGATGCCTTTATAGCCTAGTCGCTCCAATTTCTAGATACAATTAAGGGTTGTAGTTTTGCCAAGCAACTAATAATTTTGTTTTAATTTTTGTATTAGTATAGTCAGTTGCGAACTATCAAACGAGAGGCAGACTTAGGATGTACCCTGCACCACCACCCATGTCTGTTTCAGCCTCCCCCGACGACGCCAGCCAGCGGGGACTTTAAGGCCCTCAGCCACAGGTTCGCTCTTCAGAACGGGAAGGTGCGGGACTCACAGCCCGAGTTTCTGGCCTTCAAACAGCACTACTGTCTGACCTGGGGCAGGTGAGTCACGGAGTACACAGCCACACAGTAAACTGTACCCGTACTTCATTAAAGAGGGTTGGTTATATATGCTGGTAGGGCTGGGATGAGTCCAATGTTACTACCCCTCTATTACCCTACCAGAGCGGTTGGGAGGCCTAGTGGTTAAAGCATTTGCTCATCACACCGAAGAACCGGGTTCGATTCCCGACATAGGTACAATGAGTGAAGGCCATATCTGGTGTCCCCCGCCATGATATTGCTGGAATATTGCTAAAAGTGACGTAAAACCATACTCACTCACCCACTCACTATTACCCTACCCTACCCGGGTACCTGCTTTAGGTCTCAAGAGATAGGTACAAAATGTCCGATTTGGAAAAGTTTGACCGTAGCCCTGGACAAAGTGTATTTAGATGCACGTAGAAATGAACTGGTCATGCATACATTGAAGTTGACTGAGGTTTTATCTTTATTCAAACATATCAAAGCCAGACTGAATGCATTCATGACAGAAAGAAATGCAAACATTAGTGACTTGTAGTCTAACCATACAGTTCTAGATCATTTTTGTCATTATACAATATATCGCGTGATTCCTGTGGGTACCCAGGTCCTACTCAGGACCCACCCAAACCGAGTACCAGAGATACCCATCCCAGCCCTACATGCTGGCGTCACTGCAGGTCTAGACATTGTGATGTATGAAACTAATTTGTATCCGTTACTGGAGTAATCATTAACATACATATTACAATTTCTTGTTTTCATTTCTCCATGTGAAGCAGTGTTAACAGATTACAAGTGTATTCTATTATTGAACTTTTGTTTTATATCACAAAACTCACCTTTAGCAGTGTCCAGCAACTGTGCATACATCATTAACCAGTCGGGGTGACCTCTTGTTTCTGGGGCTTTTCTAGGAGTCAATTTCCATAACTTTGTGTTGGAATTCAATTTGAGCATTTTGTAGATGTTTTTACATCTGTGCATACATTAACCAGTCGGGGTGACCTCTTGTTTCTGGGGCTTTTCAAGGAGTCAATTTCCATAACTTTGTGTTGGAATTCAATTACAGCATTTCATACCTGTTTTTACACATTTTATGCCCTTTTTGTTTTCTAAGAAGTTTTAACTCACCTTAAACAAGACATAAATAGTTTCCAATATTCAAGATAATTATATTTGTTTCATTTTGAAAAACAAATAACAGTAATATAGACTTTTGAGAGGAAAATGTTTAGTGTGTTCAGTATTTCTAAATAATCATTAGTTGTTGTGAATCATACTGTTATGTTTACAGCATAGTTTCAATGATCCGCCACCTGGAGAGACTGATGACGAAATACTCTGTGCCGGTCGCCTTCATCAGTGGAGACAAGTGAGTTCCTCTCGTCTCTGTACTACCCATATGTCAGAGCTCCAGATAAGCTGAGTATTTGCATAAAATACTCACAATTAACCACCATAACCCAGTTTGAGCTGCTTGTGTACAAATGTGCATGAAACCTATGAAAGACAGTCATACAACGACAGTGTGGTTTATCACCCAATGTAGCCTATTCAGATTGTGCTCCTGCAATCACAGAAAGATTTGCAGAAAATGTAACTCAATGCAGAATTGCAGAAAAATCACAGAATTTGCCTGTTTTATCAATCAATACACTAATTTAAATTTTCTCAAGCTTTTCTTTTGAATTTTGCACAAATGTGATTCAAACATACAAAATATGAATCCTGCAATAAAACGAAATTTGAAATGAATAATTCTCACTTTTAAAGTTCTTGTGGTATTATGACTACATAAACCATGTTTACATCTAACCAAAAATAAATATTGGTGACACTATGCATATTGTTTGCATAATTGTATGTGTTATCTAATGATAACTGTTTATTATGGCAGTTTGGGAAATTATTTCGTTTCGAATTTGGACGGGTAACCTGGGTACTTGGTTTCTTTTCGAAAAATTTAGTTTGTATAAATATTTTAGGGAGAAATGGGTTTTTTACCACAGCATTTACTGCAGAATTTTTGTAATTTTATCGCAATATGTTGATAATTTTATGCAGAATTCGTCTTGGACTGTAATTGTTACATAGACATGTATGGCTGTTGTGAGCTTATGACATATGTGAGACACTTGGGGCATCACATGCACATGTGCAAATTAGGTTTTAAGCAGAATTGTGTTTGAAGACGGTTCACTCATTGGTTAAAAATACCCAATTGACTGGACCCAAAGGAGTAAAAAGCTGATATGTTCGATGTAGTTCCAAACATTGATTGTCCTGGGAATTTCTATAAACAGGAAAACAAATTGTATGCAAAATTATGAATATTATAGAGTCAAAAGAGAGAGGAGGCTTTGAAGGTCACAGTGTTCATTCAAAAGGACAAAGATCTGTTGTATTCCCTGTTTGTCAAGTGGGGTCATGCATGGGCCACTCATATAGGATGTTACAATTGACTGTGCAGAGTTGCTTCCCTTAGGTGTACAAGGGTTCTTTGATTATTGCCCTGATCATGCACCTTGGTATGTCAGCACCACATCGGTTCCCGAGGATTTTGTTGGACTGGCATGCTTTTGTTAATTTCAGCTCTGTATTTCAGCCCTGTGAACCCTAATTCGGTCATCTAAGGCGCTGCAATTTGCTGTGCAGAGTTGCTTCCCTTGGGCATGCCAGAAATCTATGGTCATGGGTTCAAATCCCAGTTTGCCCCAATTATGTTTCTAGGTCAGTCAGCACCAAACCAGTGCTCGTGGGATTTACCAAATTGGTAAAGGTCTGAGACCTTTATTGCTTAGGGCTTTCTTCCCACATCAAGCTAACGTTCACGCTGTGATAGAACTGGAATACTTTTCAAAGCAGCATTAAACCCAAGTCCCTCACTCACTCATACAACATTGTTGTCATAATAGCATGACTATATGGATAGAGTCTGCTCAGACGGCCCCGTCATACCTAAAGACTTTTAAAAATGGTACTTGTTACCTTGCCTGGTGCTCAGCATCAAGGGGATGAAACAAGTCTGGCTGGCTCAGAGTCAGTATATTGTGTCTAAGTGGGGTATTGTGGCATGGTATCTTAGTGGGCTAGCACTATAAAACTGGCATTAGTCCGAATCAGTGCAGGCAGCCTCACACACACACATGTATGCACATCACTATGTTAATGCAGCACTCTTAAAGGCAGTATGACACCCCATTTCAACTCACCTCATAATCATCAATATCATCAATAGGACTGTCAGTCCAGCAAGATAAAATGTTGTAGGCTGTGACTCTATATCCCCAGACTGGCCGATCTGTCCATGGAGTTTGAGCTGGAGCGACCCCCGACTGTGGAGGACCTGCTGACAGTGATAGTCAACCGGGAGGACGTGGAGGCCATCATACGTAGGCCGGTGTGTAGTAGCTTAAACGCAGTAACTGAAATTCTCAGCTGTGTGAGAAGTATGTAGCAGGCTAATTGTATCTTCATTTGCATTGAGGGTAACCTGCTGTGCAGAGTTGCATCCCTTGGCAGTGCCAGGATGTGCTTCTCATGGTTCAAATCATAGATTTGCCCTAGTTATGTTTGTTTTAACTGTCAACACGATACCCGAGTTTGTGTGTTTCAACGACCAATGAATGGGGTTTTCTCGCACCTTGAGGAAGTTCAGTGGTCTGCATCAAGAGTAAACTCAAAATCAATGTTTGAACTAAGTCTGTTCACTACTGCTCCATCTCTGAAAACAAATTTAACAAGTGTATGGCATAGTAAACATCACCCAGGGCACTTATTATGATGAATGTGGTATCTTGTTTCTCACTAGTGCCAGGCATACATGATCCTGAACATACAGATAATAAAGCAGTGTCATTTCTTCATTGATGATAATTTATAGCAATGCTTACACTTTCACAGAAAATGTCCTAATATTGATCCAATGAAGCGATAGCTTCCAAAAATGTCCTTTGAAGATGTTAGTATTTGTGAGGGAAGATATTTTTCAGGGTCGTCGCTATCTTGGTTACAATGGCCAGCAGGTGGCTGCCACTCATATCCAGGCATCATGGCGCCGGTACAAGGACAGATCCGTGTACCTGGACTACCGGCGCCACAAGTGGGCTGCAGGTGTGATTGCAATCTCCTGGATCATGCACATCAAGATGGTGAAGGTCCGGCAGCAGCTGAAACAGACCCGACTAGACCAGCTGGAGAGCTTCAAGATGAGGTCAAAGGTGAGTGGAGACACCAAGAAGGCCCAAAGATAACCTTCAGGCCAGACCAATCTCATTACTAAATAAAGATCCACCTGTCCAGTGTTTGACACTGACCAAATATGTCAGTGGTCCAAAGGACAACCATATTGAAAAATCTACTGGTCCTGTTGAATCTCTTCTGGGCACAATGGTCCTGACCAAAAAGGGTTTGTGCAATTAGAATGAGAAATCATCCAAGAAAGTAACCACTGTACCATGCAGGGTTGTTCCTAAGTTGCTGGTTTTGCGTGATTATACGTGATTTCAAAAGTCGCACAAGCTGTGGTTCCTTTGTATACACAAGTATACACAAGACCAGCCTTTATCTAATTTTAGTTGTCCTTACGACCAGCGGATCAGTGTTCGTGTCGAACACTACCTGACAATGTTAAGTCTTTTAAACATTTTTTCTTGAAATCTGTAACAGGATATGATATTGTTATTGTATGTAGAAATAACTATAAAATCTTTTGAAGAAAGAGTGTAACAAGGTAATCTGCTGTGGTCTTCAGAAATTTGCCTCATCCTGGGATCGGATCAAGATGTCCAAGCGTGTGGTCATCCATCTGCCATCTCTTGGACTGATCCAGAGTATCCGGGACAGTATACACGAATTTGGGATCCGCCAGAACACCCAGATGGCCAGGCTGTGTGACATCAGAGGTGGGTCGTCGTCCGTACTGTTGCTTCTAACTGGTGGGGAGTCAGAGGTAGGACTTTGTCAGTACTGTTGTTTCTAACCGGTGGGGAGTCAGAGGTAGGACTTTGTCAGTACTGATGTTTCTAACCGGTGGGGAGTCAGAGGTGGGTCTTTGTCAGTACCGTTGTTTCTAACCGGTTGGGAGTCAGAGGTGGGTCTTTGTCAGTACTGTTGTTTCTAACCGATGGGGAGTCAGAGGTAGGACTTTGTCAGTACTGTTGTTTCTAACCGGTGGGGAGTCAGAGGTGGGTATTTGTCAGTACTGTTGCTTCTAACCGATGGGGAGTCAGAGGTGGGTCTTTGTCAGTACTGTTGCTTCTAACCGATGGGGAGTCAGAGGTGGGTCGTCGTCAGTACTGTTGTTTCTAACCAGTTGGGAGTCAGAGGTGGGTCGTCGTCAGTACTGTTGTTTCTAACCGGTGGGCAGTCAGAGGTGGGTCTTTGTCAGTACTGTTGTTTCTAACCGATGGGGAGTCAGAGGTGGGACTTTGTCAGTACTGTTGTTTCTAACCGGTGGGGAGTCAGAGGTGGGTCTTTGTCAGTACTGTTGTTTCTAACCGGTGGGGAGTCAGAGGTGGGTCTTTGTCAGTACTGTTGTTTCTAACCGATGGGGAGTCAGAGGTGGGACTTTGTCAGTACTGTTGTTTCTAACCGATGGGGAGTCAGAGGTGGGACTTTGTCAGTACTGTTGTTTCTAACTGATGGGGAGTCAGAGGTGGGACTTTGTCAGTACTGTTGTTTCTAACCGATGGGGAGTCAGAGGTGGGACTTTGTCAGTACTGTTGTTTCTAACCGGTGGGGAGTCAGAGGTGGGTCTTTGTCAGTACTGTTGTTTCTAACCGATGGGGAGTCAGAGGTGGGTCTTTGTCAGTACTGTTGCTTCTAACCGATGGGGAGTCAGAGGTGGGTCTTTGTCAGTACTGTTGCTTCTAACCGGTGGGGAGTCAGAGGTGGGTCTTTGTCAGTACTGTTGTTTCTAACCGGTGGGGAGTCAGAGGTGGGTCTTTGTCAGTACTGTTGTTTCTAACCGGTTGGGAGTCAGAGGTGGGTCTTTGTCAGTACTGTTGTTTCTAACTGGTGGGGAGTCCGAGGTGGGTCTTTGTCAGTACTGTTGTTTCTAACCGATGGGGAGTCAGAGGTGGGTCTTTGTCAGTACTGTTGTTTCTAACCGATGCAGTCAGATGTGGGTATTTGTCAGTACTGTTGTTTCTAAATGGTGGGGAGCCAGGGTAAGAATGTAAGTCCCCAGCAACCCCACGTTTTGTCGTAAGAGGCAAGCAAATGGATCGAATGGTCAGGCTTAGTGACTTCGTTGATTGCAATTGATCGTGTCCCAATTGCATGGCTCAATGCTCATGATGTCAGTCACTGGATTTTCTGGTCTAGGCTAGATTATTTACAGACCACTGTGATATAGCTGGAATATTGCTAAGTGCGGCATTAAACAAACAAACAGTTGTTTCTAATAAAAATCTTATACAACAGACAAAGAGTGTCAACTATTCACTTAACACATGTATAGTGAAACTTTGTGACAATGGTTGTCCATCATCTTGTTACGTAGGTTCCTTCAGCTAAGCTGATCATGGCACGTTTCAACTGGTACATCTTCACTGCATCCTACTCATCCTCTATATCTCCAGGGCTTGGTAAACAGAGTCCAAACCCCAGGATCCATTCCCAGGGTTCTCGCGATCTAAAATTACCCACCCTTGATTATCATTAGCCAATTTGAATGCGAGTTACAAACCAACGTTAATTTTGGGTTGGCAGAAATTCAACATTGAAATCTTTTTGATGGAAAGTATGTCTGTCTTCATGTCCATTAAAACTGGTACTGGCCTTGGTTTCTCATCTTCCCGAGGCAAGTGAGTTAACTGACTATAAAAGTCCAGTTTCCACCCTTGCCGAACTAGGCTGGTATTATGGTGTTACATTTTGGCTGGACTAACGAGTCTATGCATAGTCCAATCAAAATCGCGCACCGAAACCGAAATCCGGTTCGTAAAGTGTCATGCAGATTTCGGTCGACTGCAGGATTTGCAAAGCATGTTCACCGCTAACTCGTTGTCAACAGATATTTTCTAAATCTTTTCATGTTTTTAATCAAGGTGCTCACGTGATTTGATGCACTTCGCGATGTAAGACTCGTTTTATCACAATATAGATCTTGATTATCGACCAAATCGCCTTGACTGGGCGCCACCGTTTTGTTTGAAGCAAATGCAAGTGATACAAGAGCTGGAATCTGATTGGTCAATAGGAGAGGTATGGAAAGGACATAACTCGTAATAGCCACTGGTGGCGCTACGATCGAGCCCAGGAATTCCAGCCTAGTTCAGCAAGGGTGGAAACTGGAGTTTTAAAGTCAGTTAACTCTCTTGCCTCGGGAAGATGTGGTTTCTAGGCACCTCCTTTACTCCTTTCCTTTTTATCCCCCTAGTTTGAAAAACGGGGGGGGGGGGGGGGGGGGTATAGTTATCAACCAGTCCACATGATAACATTATACATTGAGTGACATTTGTAATTCTAACTACAAAGAATGAATGTTTTTTTCCAATTTCAAGCATGTGACATTGTATCAATCTAGACAGTTTTTAGTTTGATTAAAAATTAATACGTGTTACATATATGGCTATAGGTAGTCGTATTTGAAGTAGGTGAAATATTGATTATCATTCGCTAATTCAATATCTTTCTTGCATCTTCACTCAACCAATGTCTGCCCAAGGCCAGTTCATGGGGTCTCTGGAACACACCTAGCAAGCTATGGGATGTAGTGAGAGATTATCTCACATATAGGCTGTCTCTGCTTCAGATCCCAATGTTGATGTAATCTTTGTGTCCCCCGTGCCTCTGAGTGATGAGACGCTACAGTACTACTTCAAACTGCTGGGGCTTAAGTCGGCCGTAGACAGTGGTGTGGTCGAGGACCAGTGTGACATGGCAGAGAGGTACAAGATCATCGTTCCCGAGGCCATCAAGAGTTTCCCAGTAAGTCCCCCAGCAGACCCTGTCTCCACATCCATCATGCCATGTAACTGTAGTCCTCACAGCCAGGGCTGGAATAACACTTAGTCTTTGTATGTGATTTTGATAGAAACAAATAACTTGAAAAGGAGCCTCATAGTCTGTCATACAAGTCTGTAATGTTTGGCAAGTCTAGATCACTGCAGTACAAGACGTGCATCTCTGGGCTCCTTTTTATTATTTTTTTATTTAGATAATTAAACAACTGGGTTTTTTCTGTAAGATATGTTCATTTCAGAGACTAGGTGTTTTTCTAGGAGCCCCAGTGTAATGGGAGATTGAGCCTGAACCTGTGGAAAATCTAGACTTGCTTTGTTTAGAGCTAAAGCATTACAGTAAGGGGCTGGGCTGGAGGGAAAATAATATGGTTCAGGGACTGTGAGGCAGACTAAGCCAGGGCCTGTTCACCGTTTAGTTTACATTTTGTATCTATCAAGGAAGAATTGCTGATATCTGATATTTCACAACTCAGATGAGGCTCGGGGAGTTGGTTGATTGTCTGTCATCGTACACTGATGGAGTGAATCATTGCTCACAATATCAATCCCTGAATTGTCTGTCTCGATTATATACAGGCTGTCGTCATATTGCTTGAATATTGCTGGGTGCTTAAACAGCAAACAGACAGCTTGCAAAAAGTCCTCCCTGCAGCTTAGAGAGTCTGACCTGAACGGCTTCCATTTCAGACTCATCGGATGTGTCTTGCCACGCTGCTCAGATACAGCCCGGAGACACTGAAGAGGATCAAGAACCTGATCCGTGGCCGTGAAGCGTTCATCGTGACCGGGATCCCCCACAAGGATGACCTGGCCGTGGCTGACATCCTGGATGTGCCGATCTTGTCACCAGAGCCAGATGTAGCTCACCTGTACTCAACCAAATCAGGGAGTAAGAGGATCTTCAACAGTGCTGGGGTGGACGTCCCACCCGGAGAGTACGATATCTACAGTCTCGGTCAGGTGGGTGGACTAGAGGAGGTAGCCTCTGTATGCATGGCCAAATGTATTTCATTCACTGTTAAGGCCATCAATATCGTCTTGTTTGGATGATTTAAGTTTTTTATTTGAAGCAAGGTGGATGTGTGGTATAGGATGAGGCAGTGACAATCCATACAAAGGTTCATTGTAAAATAATGATAAGTGTGTCACTAACTTAACTGGAGCTTAGGTCAGTTGTCATGGAAACATAATGTCCTCCATTGTCTGCTGATACCATTGCATTCAAAAGTGACACCCTGTTCTGTCTGTATAAACAGAAACTTCTATAAAACATGAGTGATTTGTATTTTAAATGTGTTTATAGAAATGATGGATTTCTTATGGGTGTCTGATGCTGTAGTCCCCAAAAGAAACTCTCAGACATCAAATAGTAAATAAGACTGGCAATTCTAAGTACCGTATTCGACGTAATAAGCGCCCAGCTCTAATAAGCGCCCACGGCGATAGTTGTTAATATATTGGCAAGTGAACAATCCCAATTAGCACCCCTTCCGATTGAACAATGTACACAAGACTTATTTATTCGTGTATAATACGCACTCGTGTGTTATATGCACCCTTAATTATGGGCAATTAAATTCTTGAAAAATATATCTGTCGTGTATAATACGCACAGACTTTTCTTTTGTATCATTTCAGGCTGTAGGCATAAACAACGAAATTACGATCTTTCAACTCTCTTTTTTCCACCAAAATTCTATTCTAATAAGAGGCCCCTTTTTCTAATTTTGAGAGCGCCCTCGGCGCTTATTACGTCAAATACGTAACTCAAATTGTCATCTTCAAAGGGAAAATGATCCAAATCTAATTAAGCTAACAGCCAGGTAAAGCCAGGTGAATGTCAGCTTGTGTGTTCCCACAGCTTCACGAGTGCCTTGCCCAGCTGGTCACAGAGAACCTGACAGTCAAGCGCTGGCTGTTCAAGCTAGATGATGAGTTTGATGGCCGTGGTATTGCCTACTGTGACATCGCCGGCTACCTCAAGTGCCACAACTGGGCTCTCAAGGAGTCACACCGGTATGGAGAAAAGTGGAGCAAGAAGTGGGCACAGGTCAGTCAGAAGCCGGACAACGGGAATATAGGGGTCATTTATGTACAAAAACATGTCTTGTATTTTGTCAATTAGGTTTACTCGGCTCCGGACCCTTTAAGTACAGGCAACCAGTGAGTATAATATGTTCTGAGATTGTCACTGGAGTTATCTTTGTAACTTGTGGGTTTGGAAATTACAATTTTGTCAGACACAAACAGATGAAACTAGTGTTCAGGATCATCGGAGATACATGTATACCAATTGTCTGTGTGAGACATCACTGTTGGATTCTGCCGGGTCCACAGAGGTATGTCGTCTTACATTTCCTATTGTTTACCCCGTGGAGAGTCCAGGTTGGAATTGGTCCCCAGCAACCTATGCTGGTTGTAAGAGATGACCAAGTGGGTTGATTTGTCAGACTCAGTGACTGGGTTGATTGCGTGTCATTGTACCCCGACGTTGTGGATCATTGCTCATTATATCAATCACTGGAATGTCTAGTCCAGACTCTGTTATTTACAGGCTGTAGTGCATAATTTTTGTCTGTCAATGTTCGTCTCACATGTCTGTTTTTGTCTGTCAGTGTTCGTCTCACATGTCTGTTTTTGTCTGTCAATGTTCCTCTCACACGTCTGTTTTTGTCTGTCAGTGTTTGTCTCCCACGTCTGTTTTGTCTGTCAATGTTCGTCTCCCACGTCTGTTTTTGTCTGTCAGTGTTTGTCTCCCACGTCTGTTTTTGTCTGTCAGTGTTTGTCTCCCACGTCTGTTTTTGTCTGTCAGTGTTCGTCTCACACATCTGTTTTTGTCTGTCAGTGTTTGTCTCCCACGTCTGTTTTTGTCTGTCAATGTTCGTCTCACACATCTGTTTTTGTCTGTCAGTGTTTGTCTCACACATCTGTTTTTGTCTGTCAATGTTCGTCTCACATGTCTGTTTTTGTCTGTCAATGTTCGTCTCACATGTCTGTTTTTTGTCTGTCAATGTTCGTCTCACATGTCTGTTTTTGTCTGTCAATGTTCGTCACACACGTCTGTTTTTGTCTGTCAATGTTCTTCTCCCACGTCTGTTTTTGTCTGTCAATGTTCGTCTATCATGTCTGTTTTTGTCTGTCAATGTTCATCTATCACGTCTGTTTTTGTCTGTCAATGTTCGTCTCACATGTCTGTTTTTGTCTGTCAATGTTCGTCACACACGTCTGTTTTTGTCTGTCAGTGTTCTTCTCCCACGTCTGTTTTTGTCTGTCAATGATCGTCACACACGTCTGTTTTTGTCTGTCAATGATCGTCACACACGTCTGTTTTTGTCTGTCAATGATCGTTTCCCATGTCTGTTTTTGTCTGTCTATTATCGTCTCCCACATCTGTTTTTGTCTGTCAATGTTCGTCTCCAACGTCTGTTTTTGTCTGTCAATGATCGTCTCCCACATCTGTTTTTGTCTGTCAATGATCGTCACACACTTCTGTTTTTGTCTGTCAATGATCGTCACACACGTCTGTTTTTGTCTGTCAGTGTTTGTCTCCCACGTCTGTTTTTGTCTGTCAATGTTTGTCTCCCACATCTGTTTTTGTCTGTCAGTGTTCGTCTCCCACGTCTGTTTAAGCCTGTCCGTGTTTGTCTCCCACGTCTGTATTTGTCTGTCAGTGTTTGTCTCCCACGTCTGTATTTGTCTGTCAATGATCGTCTCCCACGTCTGTTTCTATGTATCAGGAAGCTGCTTACATCAAGATCCATGCTGAGATCCCAGATGTCCTCTCTGAGCATGGGACACCCATCAACACTGACATCTACAAAACATGGGACACATTTCTGGAAGCATTTTTAAGTCAAGGTACAATAATTCAGTCTTTTCATCCCGCAATGGCTTTGGTCAGGTTCTACATGTTTTATTGTAAAGAATAAAATATTTATCACAAAAGCATCACAGATGTCATCAAAGTTTCTTTTATCATTTTGGACTTGGTTAGTTTACAAATGTAAGGTCAGCCTGCTCACTGACAAGCTAATGAGAAGATCCTCCTTGTTATCACCAGGTGGCGTGATTGAAGCATGTCCACCTTCTGAGAGCATCACGTGTGTCACGGTCGACATGATGATTGAGCCCAGCGGCGTCATCAACATTCTCACGTGCGGAGATCAGATCCACGCGGAGACGCCCTTCTCCTGCTGGGGCCTGTCCCTCCCTCAGTCTTCCATTGAGCCCGACACTCTCAACACGGCATGTTACAAAGTGGCCGAGGCATGCAAGTCCAGGGGCATTGTGGGATATTACACCATAGATTTTGTCACATTTATTGATGGAAAGACGGTAGGTTAAATGTTTTGAATCTCTGCCTATATTCTCAATTTTTTAGAATTCTTACAAACAACCAACTTTAGGCATTGCTTGACCATTTACTTACCCATTCAGTTTGCGGTCTTACCAGCACTTTTTGAAACTAATTTTTCTTTCTGCATTTTTTATCTGGTTGGAGAGTTTTCAGGTGCTCCTTCTTCAGACATGCTCCAGTGTTAGAGCAGGATCTGGTTAATTATCTCAGTCAGAGTCCATATATAGTGAAGGTTGTTTAACCAGACTACATTTTTGCCAGAAACTGCTCCTTTGGACCATCTTTTTGAAGAACACAATACCGTATATGACCGCGGATAAGCCGACCCCGTAGATAAGCCGAGGTGTTAATTTGACCATTGAAATACGAAAGAAAATGATATGACCCGCAGATAAGCCGAATCAGGAATTGAAAGACAAAAAACACTGCGGACTGAAAGACATGTGCCGGTACTCGCAGATATTCAAAAATATAAGATGAAAAACGTTGTAATTATATTGAAAAAGTCATTATTATTTCTAATAAAGATTTAACAAACCAGTCATCCACTTTCATAATGTGGGAAGCTGTTTCTCATGGGGTTTTTTAATCTCATAATGATCGTTATATGTTGCCATCAACAACCAAGCGCCATTTTGTGAGTCTTGTGAAAATACTATCATGAAAGTGTATCCCGTGGATAAGCCGACCCCTTTCTACAGAATCTTTTTTCTGATCCTCAAAATTCGGCTTATACGCGGTCATATACGGTACCTAATTAAAGGACATTATCCTCAACCTTGATTCAGTAAATCGATAATTGATTATCCAGATTATTTCACTGGAAATGACTGTCCAGTTTAACAGGGTTTCACTGTGCATCGGTGTAACGTTACGTCAAGGGGAGGAATATTTACGAGTGTAATGTGAATAGGATGGTTTTCATGCTGCTGATTGAAGTACAAGGATCATTGATGTTCAGGATTTGTAGTTATGAACAGGAATATGAAGAACAAGGAATATGTTTTTGTCCTAGCATGTCATTGAACATTCAACTTAACAATGACAAGTAAACTTGGACATCAGTTTCTTCAAGTCCACAATTTCTTCCAGCAATCATAAAACAACTCATTCAGTAAATCAGTTATCAAGTAGGCCATATTCAGAACCATGAATGTTGTAAACACATCTCCCTGGTGAAATCACTAGACAAGCAAGGTCAAGAGCAGATGATTCTGTCTGCATGTACGTATCATCATGGCACCAGCATGATAATTTTCCTCAAAACAACATAATGAACATAAGGAAGAGAATATATGGATGTCAACTTCCTTATTGTGAGGAACGCCCGGAGTGCGGAAGGTCCGGTGTTCGATCCCCGGCCGCGTCAGACCAATAGACGTTAAAAGATGGTACTTGTTGTTACCCTGTCTGGCCCTCATCATTAAGGGGCTAAAACAAGGACTGGTCGGCTCGAAGTCAGTATACTGTGTCTGAGTGGGGTTTTCATGTTAAACTGCGACATGGTATCTCAGGAGGCTAACACTATAAATCGGCATCAGTCCAGACTAGTACAAGCAGCCGCACACACAAACACACACACATGCATGCACATCGCTATATAAGTGCAATAATCTTGGACGCGACGTTAAACCCAATTTCACCTAACCTATTGTGAGGAACACATCGTTTTGGAGTATATGCTTACTCCTTCATCAGGTGAATGAATGCCATGAGGCAGAGAATATATAAATGTACATGTAAGGACAACAATATTAATAAGATAACAAAAGGTGGAAAATAACAAAGTGTAGAAACTAACAAGGGAAGCCAACAGATGATTGGCGCTGAAGGGTGATTAGGGCTGATAGGCGGTGGGTGTTATTAGCACTTCTCTGCCTCATGGCATTCATTCACCTGATGAAGGAGTAAACATATTCTCCGAAACATTGTGTTCCTCATAATAAAAAAGTTGACATCCATATATTCTCTTCCTTATATGTATCACTTCTAAATGCCTTTCAAAGACCTACCATAGTGAAGAGCTGACAGGATTAACAGATGGGTCTTTTGTTCATTTGATGATCAATGTAGTGTCTGTGAAACACTGATGTGTCCCTTGTCCTGTGGGTTCAGATGGAACAGAGGCTGTGGGCCCTGGACTTGAGTCTCCGATACAGCGACACCCTCGCCATGTTCCAGCTGGTGTGCTACGTCACTGCCGGCTCCCTCGACACCGACACACACACACTCAACGTCTCACCAAGCAAGACAGACAAGAAACCCAAACGCCGGAGACTGCACGGGCAGGAGGAGGTAAGTACATTCAGTTTGTTTGTTTGTTTAACACTGAACTCAGCAATATTCCAGCTATATGACGGCGGTCTGTAAATAGTTGAGTCTGGACCAAACAATCCAGTAACTGACATCATGAACATCAATCCATGCAATTGGGATACGACATGCATCAACCAAGTCAGCAAGCCTGACCACCCGATCCCGTTAGTTGCCTTTTACAGCAAGCATTGGTTGCTGAAGACCTATTCTACCCGGATCTTCACGGGTCTGCTTATACATACATTTGTCATACAATGTATAGTGTTATCGATGCAACAAACCATTCCCATAAACTTGGTATCACTCTCCGATAAATATGCAAACGAAATTGCCTGGCGGGAACTACTTTTAAGCCCCATAATCAATGTCTTCTTGATCAAATAAGTTTAGATTGGGTGTTTCCTGATGTGTGGGTGTTTTTGTAGACAAACATGGCGGCAAATCATTTGGCACTATATTATAAGTGAAGAGATTCACTCAAACATTGCATTCATATGCTTCTTAAGTTTCTTGATTGTGTGAAAATAAGTCTAAAACATTGATTATTTGTGTAAGAATAAAACATATGTATTATGCTCACCATTCCATTCGATTTGACCTGTGAAGATCCGGGGTAGAATAGGTCTTCAGCAGCCTATGCTTGTCAAAAGAGGCAACTATGCTTGTTGTAAGAGTGACTAACAGGATTGGGTGGTCAGGCTTGCTGACTTGGTTGATGCATGTATTCGTATCCCAGCAACAATATTCACTCACTCACTTTGACTCAATATTGTTATACATACATGTATCATTGCTGACCATCTTATTCTAGGTTCTACATTTTCTACATGACTATAAAAGTTTTACCAACATTATGTAAATTCATTGTTTTTTTCAGTAATTTCTGTTGTCAAAATGATAATCCTTTTAAGTACATAGCAACTAGGGCTGGGACAAGTCCAAATTTACTTCCCGGGTACCCACCCACTATTACCCGACCCTACCCGGGTACCTGCTGTAGGTCTCAAGAGATAGGTACAAACTGTCCGATTTGACCATAGCCCTGGCAAAATGTATTAAGATACACGTATAAAACGACCTGGTTATGCATACACTGAAATTGATGGAAGTTTCATCTTTATTCAAACATATGGAAGTCAGAAGGAATGCATGCATTGTCACAAAGAAATGCGAACATTTGTGACTTGTAGTGTAAGCATAGAGTTCTAGATAAGTTTTGCCATTAAACAATATACCACATGACTAACCACGGGCCTGGGTAGTCCTGTGGTACCCAGGTCCTGCTCAGAACCCATCCACCCCCATTACCCAAATTACCCATCCCAGCCCTAGTAGCAACTACGATATTTGAAAAACTGTTACTCAGGACCCATATGCACGATGCAATCTAACCATGTACCAGATGTATGAATGCTCTGGAGATAACTTGCCTTTCTGTTTGTTCTCTGAGCTGAATTTCGAGAGACACAGTGACATCCAAAACCATGCATTTTCATTCCCTTCAATACTCCTTTACTTTGGTATTGGTTGTAGCTGTTGTTGTATATCTGGACTACAACTGCTAGATATGACTCTGATGACAGGATTTCACCACGTTGTATTTCTGTGCAGGACTCTCCCAGTTCCACTCGCTATGCCGTGATGAGTACACATCTGCTCCACACAAACCTGGCCGTCGTCCATTATAGCGTGTTCTTCCAGATGTGTCGGGCACATGGCATAGGATATGACATCAAGGTATGCCGACTTACTTCATTGTAAGAAAAATCTTATCAGTCTACGAATATATATAACAATTGAATATCTTTGCAATTAAATACCATACTGCATAAATGATTTTCATAATGTTTACAATCTCATTAAAATCAGATCTAAGTTCTCGTTGCTGCTAAACAAAGATCTGAGGACATCGCTTTATGGGTCACGTCAGAACGACCCTTCGCGAACTTTGACCGACCACTGAAAGAACTAACAAGAAGTCGATATCAGCCAATTAGAAAGCAGCTTTCTCGAGCTTTACGGCACTTATTTCAACCTGGCGACTTCCCTTCAGACTATGCTTGAAAAATATGTTGACACAGTTCTCAATTAAAATTTTGAAAACTGAACAAACGAACATTCCGGAATGTCTAATATATGGTTGTGTTAAAATGTCTATCCCACGGAAGCGAGAGACAGACGATAATTTTGATGGAATTAGTCGTAGGGGCCATAACTGTTGTTTGGAATACCCTGTGTTAATGTTTATGAGGTTGCATGATTAGAAAACACATTCCGACTGTCACTTTCATCATCCGGTAAGCGACGCTTTGATTGGTCGGACGAAAAGTCGTTCTGACGTGACTCTGTAATGGGATGTCCTCTTTGTTTAGAGATCACAAGAACTAAGATATGATGTTTATTATTGTGCTGATTCATGTCCCAGGTTTCATACAGTTCTCTACAGGTTTTTGTATCAATGCTTATATAAGCATTCTGTGAACTGTTTTGTCTGCTGTGTGAAAACAAAGACTTGGAGAAAGATATTAGCGTTTACTTTGTTTTTCTCTTCTTTGTCTGTTTATGAATTGACTTCAATATTCCCGCATTTATTGAGGTATACGCGGATTTACACATTGTGCACACCAATTTTTTACATTTATACTTCCATAAATGCAAAAAGATTAGGAGTCAATTCTTCAATATACTCAGCAGAGGAAAACAAAGTAAACACCAATATCTCTCTCCAAGTCTTTGTTTTCACACAGTAGACACAAAATAATTCATTCATTTGATAAAAGTGTTTCAGTCTGTACCTTATGATACATGTTGTGAAAGATTACTTTAGTGAAACCTTGTACACAATACACACACAACCTGGGCCCACTTGCACAAAGCGATCTTAGCGCTAAGATGATCTTAACTACCATACTTTAACATAGGCTTACAATAGTCTTAGCGCTAAGATCATTTTGTGCAAGTGGGCCCCGGACATGGTCAAGGGGAGATAACTCTATCTGATTTGAAGCCTCGTCCCTGAACACAGATTTTGTTGCTATGGTTACAGGAGAAGCAGGGTACTGTGTTCACCCTAGTGGACAGCTTCAACAGGGAGAGACTGGGAATGCTGTGAGTTGTTTTCTGTATCTTATTGGTATATCTTACGCATAAATCTAACTTCAAAGTTCTTCCAAACCTGAACGTCTCTGTGACCTAGTGGATAACATGTTGGCCCAGAAAGAGGAAGGTTGGTAGTTCAGTCCCCTGGTTGTCAAACCCAGATACGTTAAAAGATGGAACTTGTTGTTACCCTGCCTGGCACTCGGCATTGCAGCATAAATGAAGGTCTGTGCTTCTCAGAGTCAGTATCCTGTAAGCAGCACAAATGCATGAACGTCATGAAAGAAGTGAAACTATCTTGAACAAGACAAATATTTAAGACCCTGAAATCTTCCACACTTTCATCACTGTGTATGAATACTTTCCTTGATAAGTTTTGTTTGTTTTGTTTATTTTGTTTGTTTTGTTTGTTTGTTGTTTAATGCCGCACTCAGCAATATTCCAGCTATATGACTGTGGCCTGTAAATAACATAGTCTGGAGCAGACAATCCAGTGATTGACAACATGAGCATCGATCTACGCAATTGGAATAGGATGACATGCATCAACCAAGTCAGCGAGCCTGACCACCCAATTCCGTTAGTCTTCTTACAACAAGCATAGTCACCTTTTACGGCAAGCATGGGTTGCTGAAGACCTATTCTACCCCCCTTGATAAGTAAACTCCCTAATTTGATAAAAAATGAGGCATTCTCCATGGCAACATAAATTTTGCATCCATTGTTTTATATTGTCTTTCTTATTTAAAAAAAACAACTTGAATTTAGTCAGTACTCAATTTAGTGAGTAAAGTCCTTCATGTCTCACAACTGTTCGGGTACACATCAACAGAAAATGCTGTGGTCAATAACTGATGTCATTATACATTTGCGATTTCAATAAACATGTGTTTCTGATGACAGCACCATCGGGGACAACCTACAAGGGGGACTTGCTACGTTTGCTCGCAACATGTCCGTCATCCACCAAGAGATCTCGGCACCCAACATGCAGGGCAAGACTAACTTCAAGGTAGACATCAACCTTTTCATTCAGAGAATGTTTTCCTCTTTTGCTTGCATTGCAATTGTTGTGATCAAGTTTTGTATGTCCGAATCATCTTGGGGTGGTAGGGTGGCTTACTGTTTAAGGCATTCACTCGTCACAGCAAAGGCCTGGTTTCGATTGGGTACAATGTGTGAAGCTGATTTCAGTTGATTGTCTGACTGGATATCAGTTGACTGTGTGACTGGATATCAGTTGACTGTGTGACTGTAAAAACTGTCGAGATTCTTCACCCAAACTTGCTACATGTATTAACAAGGGGCTAATGTGGTGCCTCTTGCTATTTAGAAATGTCATAAATTTATTCCAGTTTCCATGTTTAATCACTTTGACTCATATTTGTGTGTTCGGAACATATCTCTAAAACTAATAGGTAATCTTTCTTGAAATGGTGCGCACACAAAGACAAGGTTGTCTTTAAGTATTTTGTATTTGCTATTTAGGGACTTTAGACTTTAGATCTTTTTTAGTTTCCATAGCAACAAGTTTGAATTAGACTCTGTTCATATTGGTGTGTACTTGACATACAAATACAAAGTTCCAAATCCCAATTCTATGGTACTGTTTTGATAGCTCAATAACTACTCTTGTATACGGACAGACAGATCAGATAGACATTCTCTGACTTAGTTAGAATTAAAGTAACAGTCAGATGATTTGTGCTTTTGAATTTGTAGGATTTGTCATCTTCTGATGACTCTTGTTTATGCTTGACAATTGATTGTTTTATGGTTTATAATAAAAATGTGGTTTGGGTTTATAACATTTCATCATGTTGATATTAAATTTCTAACAATAGTTAAAGAAATAGAATAAATAACCAAAAGATGTTCAAAATAAGCATTTTTCAATTACGGGTAAACAGCATCTGTTTCACACTTGTACCTGTATATATACTACTCAAAAGAAGTTAAGGATCACCCAATTCTTTCATAATGGTAAAGTTAATCTGTCATGACATGAGAAATTAGCTACTGGGGTATAGTAATATGAAAGAATCAGGTGATCCTTAACTTCTTTTGAGTAGTATATTTCACTTGATTTAGTGAGTGTAAAGTAATTGGTCCAACCCTCATGGAAACTAGGAATCATGTTATTTATAGATTCCTTGTACTTGACTTGAGACATTGAATAAAGTGACTTGCACATTATTCCTGCTACAGGGCGCCATAGAGGATATAGAGGGAATTCTGGGAACAACAATCCAGAATGCGGAGGAACAGTTGGAGGAGGCGCAGAACGAGGACGAGGCCTAGGACCAGCATTACCCTCATCACAGGGGGAGATCATATCCTCCATGATCAACACTAAAAACTGCTGAACATGCAAAGCCAAATGGATTTTACAAAGTATTAACACACCCTTGAAAACTCATTCACAATGCCATCCCAAACCCTTCCATTTGAACTTAACTATATATGATATGTTACGTTTGAAAATAAAACTAATATTTAATATTTCACCGGGTAAATTAAATACATACAACTTGAAAGTTCAGGACTGAAATGTTACGAGTTGGTTAGTATAATCATGTTACCATGGTTACTGGCAATATTGTTGGGGTAAGAAACCAGATGCATTTTCTGTCATCAGTTTATTTTAATTTTTTCTTATATTATTTCCACACAATGAGAATCTGTACAGATGTATTGCAGAGTATGGTTAATGACGATGTCAACATGTTATATACACCTGTTGTCTACTGGGGATGCAACCATGGGTCCACCTGCTGCTTCATCACACTTGTCTACCCGATGCTAATACATTAATAAGCTAAAATTTCAACTGTTTGTAATGTTCATTATTTACTTCTAAATTCACTTTGATCCAAAATACACCTTGTTTAAAGAGACTTGTGAATAACATTTTGAAAAAGTTTCATAAGTTACTGTCAGACAATAATCCGACGTATCTCCATTACTCCCACTCTGCTGAATCGGGAACATCTAATGCTGTGTCATCATGTCAAATTAAGCAAGGAAATCTATGTTGTGGGATGACACAGGTAGTTATGAAACTATGCCTTCAATAGTCACCTCAGTTATTCATGTTGTATACCACTCAACTTTTGATAAGGATTCTAAGATACTTCGTAAAATTCTTCATAAAATTACATGTTATAAATTACACACATAAGTGGGATGAGTCAAGAGATAATAATAATATCCCTATCAAAAGATGAAAAGTATATATATGGTTATTGATCTCTCCTCACATCAACTGAAGATGTTTGAACTATGCTGCTGTGTTGTCGGGGTGAAAAGATACATCGGTGCATCGTGAGTTTTCTTGCAACGATACGATACATTTTTTTTCTGTCTCGATACACGATGTTATACTTCGTAAAATAAATTGCTTGCTACTCATTTATGACCCCTAACATTTTTGGGTCAGTCAAATATCACAAAATGTGTTTAACTAGCTTTTCAAGTTCACTACCAAAATAGCCGCTGCAAACGTGTCTACAACTAGCTTTTCCTTTTGATCCTGCTCTGAAATATTTATTTCATGAACATCATGAAGTTTACATGGGATTTGATGTAAATATGTGTATCACGCTACGTATCATATTGTGGCCCATGTATCATGATATGTATCGTATTGTGGCCCATGTATGGTGATACGTATTGTATCATGGCCATGTGTCGTGATATGTATCATATCGTGGCCCATATATCATGATAAGTATTGTATCATGCCCATGTATCGTGATACGTATTGTACCATGGCCCATGTATCGTGATACGTATTGTATCGTGACTTGGCTGTATCGTTTCACCCCTGCTGTGTTAAGGATGCTACTATGTTTATGGATTCTGTTGCTGTTGTGTTTCTTAAAGCGTGGTTGGTTTGGTTTTCTGAAAGGTTGGCGCTTTGGTTTTTCAAGTTTTAAGACAATTGACCCGAATCTCGTTGTACAATCCCTAATCATCATGATCATCACGACAGGTTCGGCTTACAGAGAGACATTGTGGAAACATTGAAGATTTGCAGGTTGTAACTGTCCATGATGTTTCATCATTACTCAAACAGGTTCTTATTTGTAAATAATAACTGTAAATATATAATCAACGCAATGTACATAATATAACATATTTTCATCATTTTAATCAAATATAATCATTAACCATGGGTGCAATTTTTGACTATACATTATTTGTGTTTTATGTAAATTAACGTGTATCATTTTCTATGTATCTTACCTGTAGATGTCAAACAACATTCCACAGAGTGGTACGCACACGATATATCGTATCTATAAGCACTATGGGAAGCTTTTTTTGCAATAAACTGATACTCTCAGTTTATCCCATATTTACAAAGCAATTATGTATTGATGATTTTAAAATATTTTTTTTCTTTTTTATATCATTATCCGTCCACTGTAATAACCAAAGTATTAAATATTCCAATTTCCTGTATGTTATGCTAATGTTGGAGACACAAATAGATGTCTGGTTACAACTGTGATATGAACGTGTTGTGCATTATTCATTGTACATTGATTGTCGCTGAACAGGTTTTTTCCACTGTTGTAGCATATGCTAAATACAACACGTATCCTGTCAGCATATGCCTTCAGAAGTAGTGTCTGTCTTCCATTGAACCGTCCGTGACAGTGCTGTACACGTTGCCTTCTCCATCACAGCGTGTTCAGTGGATGTAGGTGGGATGCAGGGCCAGTAATCTGCTAACAGTTCATATATACTGCTATGGTTCTGGATTAAGTTCACGGTATTCTTGTCACGGGGTAGTTTATTGCACTGCAAATTTGGGGTATTACAGTGATTTTAATATTTTCTAATTGATCATGAAAATGTATCAGCGCTTCTAAGATGGTAAACTGTTGTTCCAGTTTCAGTTGATGAAATACTCTTAATCTATTTCACAAGGATGAAGAATTTGTTGTTAGAATGATCTACAAAATAAAGACACTGAATCTCACAACCGTAACATGCATAAGTCCCTTCCACAATTATTCCTAGCATGACCATTGTACAGTGAACCCTCGTTAATCCGGATTGTAAAACTTACCTGGATCAGCAAATGTCCATATTAACATTGATTAACAATTATTGATGCTAAGTAATGTTGCCTTGTGTATATGTACTACTCAAAAGAAATTAGAGAACACACATTTTTTTTATGACTAAAGTCAGCCATGACAGTCATGTGAAAAAGGATGTTCTTTAACTTCTTTTGAGTAGTATATATTCCAGTCATGATGGACTTACAAGCTTTAACTGTATTTGTGAAACTATGTATGGTAGTGACAATGCTCAGAGTGCTTGTTCCTAGCTGGACGATGCTCCCATGGCCAAACAATGTACTGGATCAGTGTTGTCTCAGTACGTGCTCCTGATGTTATCTGTGCTGATAACGCAGAGATGTCATACCAAAGGTTTTTGAAACTGCTGTCTAAAGGAATATCAAGAACATTCCACTTCAATATATAAACCTTGAAGCATTGTCTGCAGTGTTTGTTATTTGTGGTAATCTCCTTAGAAACATATACACGATTGTGAGTAAGTGAGTTTGCTTTGAATAATATTCCAGTTTTCACGGCGTGTGAACTTGGTATAGGAGGAAAGCCTGAAGTGACGTAGGTCTTAGACATTTACCACTTCAGCGAAACCCACAAGCATGGGTATGGTGCTGACAGAGTGAGTGATTTGTGCTGAGTTTAGCAATATTGTCACATCAGTAGACCCCAAGAATAGGCCTCATACAATTTACCAATCTTGGAAATCATCACCATGATGAATTAATTAACCACTGCTGATAACAACACAGAAGTTTACACAGAAGCGATGACATAAAAATGCACAAGATCAGGTTTTTATTAAAAGTGCTATATTCACATATTTACAGTTTTGTTACAAAGAGCAGTGTAACCATGGTAACTATTGTCATACACAGAAGAGGTCACAATGACCTTCCTTCTTATGTATACAAAGAGCTGATGTTGACCAGTATATCTTCTACCCAAAACAAGCCCACAGAGAGATGGTGAGCTTCACTGTTTGTACATCACTGTGCCTGCTCCTGCTCCTGCTCCATGTCATGGTTGTAGACACAGCCGTCCCCGAGGTCACACTCCCCAGTCTTGTACTTCTTACATGGGTACTGCTTCAGGAAGCTTTTGTTCCCCTGGAAGACAAATACCAACACACATACACAGAATCAAAATACAACACTGGTGCTAAAGATCATGTCATCGTTTTACAAGATTTTACTTCTAGATCTATTCATGAGTTTTTTATTACTGTTTAATAATATCCATTGACTGAAGGAATCTAAAAGAAATATTAGAACTTGTGAAATCAAAATGGCTGACAATAATAATATTTGAAAGAGGAGAGTGTTAATTCTCAGCTGTTATGAGTGAGTGAGTTGTGTTTAACGCCGCTTTTAACAGTATTCCAGTTATATCACGGCGTGTCAGCTTAATGTGGGAGGAAAGCCCGAAGTGATGCAGGTCTCAGACGTTAACCACTTCGGTGAAACCCACGAGCACGGGTATGGTGCTGACAAACCTAGAAACATAATCGGGGCGAACCCACAATCATAGGTTTCTGTCGTGCCCAAGGGACGCAACTCTGCACAGCGAATCACTGCGCCTTAGACGACTGGGCCACCCGTTCCCCCCTCAGCTGTTATGTCCATCATTGATAGGATTTGACTTGAAAGTTGTCGTTAAGGACTCACCCAAGTCAATTTTAGTGTTGAGGCACACTAATGCTCATCACTTGAACACAAATCCTCCAAGCATACTTCCTGAACATCCAATGTTTATGAGACGTATGCAAAGGTTAACTCCCAAACCCTCACCTCTCTGTCCTTCCTCTTGCCTCTACATCTGTCTCTCTTCTCACTGAGACTCTCCTCTGTGTTGGACTTCTTGGCCCGGGGCTTGGGCCCCCAGTCTGGCTCAGGGTTCATCTGCCATCGTAGCAGCCCCTTCTGGCGAGACTGGGGGTTGGCGTCTGGGTGAAGGCTGAACGATACTTCTGTCACAGGCTCCTTGTCCAGGATGGCCTTGGCTGGGGTCCCACGTTGCAGCCGACTTGCCTTCACTGGGTGATCCTTCACCCAAGCCCGCATAATGTCCTGTAGGAAACAAGCCTGCATTATAGTGAGTGAGTGAGTGAGTGAGTTGGGTTTAATGCTGCTTTGAACAGTACTCCAGTTATGTCATGGTGTGCCAGCTTAATGTGGGAGGAAAGCCCGAAGTGATACAGGCCTCAGACCTTTACCATTTTGGTAAAACCAATAAGCACAGATTTGGTGCTGAAAAACCAAGAAATATACTCTGGGCGATCCGGGATTCGAACCCACGATGACAGGTTTCTGGCATGTCCAAGGAACGCAACTCAGCACAGTGAATTGCAGCGTCTTATGGAATGGGCCACCTGTTCCAAACTATCATCAAGGCTTAATGTTCACTCTACACATGATAACAGGGTTTTACCGGATGCAAAATATTGTGTCCTGCACACAATTTGAGAATAGAAGCAAAAAATAAGTTATTTGGAGACACACGTTCTTGAGGTTTTAACATGTTGAATTATTAAAAATAATTCCATTCTAGCATGAACGAAAAGTTCAACAAAATTTCTAATCAGACAAACTTCATTAATCTGTACTACGTACCCATACCACCTCCCCAGGTGCATCAGTCTTGTGGGCGTTCTTGGCACAGTGGGTTAGTGATGCTCGATAACCAGCATTCAGCACAGCAGACCTTCGTCCACACAAATGTAACAATTATTTCAAGGTTTACACACCATACATGACGAAGAATTCCATAAGTGAACATGTGTGACCCGATCCATCAACAACATCAAATTAACATGAACTATTCACACAGCCTTTGAAATTCACTCTAGTCTGTTAGCATGGCTAATGTGAGACAATAATGATGAGGACAAGTACAAATCCAACCATCCTTGCTTATCCACTGTATCATATCTCCATTCTATTATAATAATAATGACAAACTAGTATGCCCTGGACCCATTCAACAACATTTAACATGTTCAAAGCTTTGTATTGAGACCAGTTTCAATGACTCCATCCAATAAAAATACTGTTCTTTCATGACTGGAATAAGCAGGCGTATCATTGTCTTTATACTGATCTGTTAAAAGCGGCGTCAAACCCAACTCACTCACTTGATACTGATCATGCTCATGACATCTAAAACCTTTTTTCATAGCATTTATTTTTTTCAAATATATCAACATGATGAAGGGCCTGCTCACATCATGCAATATATAACGTCGTGATTTTATATGCATTTATATGATGAACTGGATTTTAGATGGGGGGGGGCACTGGTGGCACGGTCGTCTAAGGCGCCGCGATTTGCTGTGCAGAGGTGCGTCCCTTGGGCATGCCGGTAACCTATGATTGTGGGTTCGAATCCCGGTTCGCCCCGATTATGTTTCTAGGTTTGTCAGCACCATACCCGTGCTCGTGGGTTTCACCGAAGTGGTAAACGTGTGAGACCTGCATCACTTCGGGCTTTCCTCCCACATTAAGCTGACACGCCGTGATATAACTGGAATACTGTTAAAAGCGGAGTAAAACCCAACTCACTCACTCACTCAGAAGAGGCATTTTCACTGGTTATTAATTTCAAGCTCAAGAGCCAGAAATTCTGTATTTAGTTATAACGGTAACGCTGTTTTTCAGGGCATTATCATTTGCAGAAGCCCGAGGTCTTCCATTAACTGCCCGACGAAGGAGGGCAGTTGAAAAGACCGAGGGCTTCTTCAAATGATAATGCCCTGAAAAATAGCGTTACCGTTTTTATAGCTAAAATGGATGGAATTTGTTATCAAATAAAAAGAAACAACAATATCGGTTTTGAAACATTTACTGCAATCAACACGAATGTCACTGACCAACTTACAATGGAAACGTCATAGAACAAACCAGATGACGTCACTATTGAACGTGACGTCACCTATCCCTATCCTATGACGTCACCTGACAACGGGCGTGATAATGGCCCGTCGTCAAGCAATGTGAGGGCATTATCAAGTTACAGTGGCCCGCTCATTTTTGATAACATGCGGGCGGTTTGATGATAATTCTATCTATTTTAGCTATAATAGTGATTAGGGAGATGAAGATAGTGTTAACACTTCTATAGTGAAGCACCTGGGTCCAGGGTATATGTCTATCATGGTAACTGGCTTTCAGATCAGTTCTTTTTCTAGGACACTGACTGGTTGTCAAAGGAATTGTCCTGAAGACTTGTTACAAATTTACGTACTGAAGAATGTCCTATCATTACACATTAGAATGGACATATAATACGCTAGATAATCATGAATGGAGGCAAACAGATTAGCGTTAGGGTCAAACACTGAAAAGACAAGGTGACGAATTCTCTTCATCAAGACTACCTGAACTGAACTATACTGGGAGCAGTACAGTGAAGAACATTGCAGACCTCGTCTAGTGTGTAGTACAGCGGCACATCTTCCACCTCCTCTGACATCATACTCAGCATTCCCAGAATCCTCTCCGACGTATTAAACAGGTCTTGATTGGATGATACTCTCTGTAGTACTTTTGTAAGAAAGTCTCTATCATGCATGGGGTCTGCCCATATTGGGCCACCGATGTGTTGTTTAAATCCGCAATGATTACATACTGGTTGTGCAGATGGTGCCACTGCTGGTGTGAACTTGTAGTTGTCTCCCTTGGTTGGGGTCTTGTTTGCAAGTTTTTGCAGAACATGTGATCCACATCCTGTGCAGTGATAAACATAAGCTAATTTTGTAACGGACTGCTTCACTTTCACTTGGCCTGTGAACACTTTGACAAATACTCTCACGTAGAAGTCAGCACTCACTGAGATAAGTGGTTGAATGTAACGTGAATATCGATTTGCTGCGGATTCAACCGACTGGAGGATTATTCTCAAAGCCATTTCATGACAAAATTTTGCCTTTAATGACACAGATCCGTATTTAGAGTAGCAAGTCTCACATGAGTTTCCACACATGACAGCCATGTCTGTACAAGTGACACAGAGAAGGCCTCCATCTCTCACGGCCTGGACAGCCGAGTCGAGAAATACAGATGGACTGCCATAAGGGTCAAGGTCAATAACATCAAATCTATCTTTCAGCCCTTTATTTTGGTACATGACCATTGCAGCATCTCCACAGTTTGACCGAACAAGGCCTGTCAATGTGTTCTTTGTAATATTTTTGTCAATAAAACCAACAGCATTTTTATCAAAATCATTTGCAATGACCTCTTTCACACCTGGAATCTCCAAGCCAAACCGGACTGATCTAAGCCCAGATGCTGCCAAACCTTCCAAAATTCTAATTCCATGTGGGTGGGAGACACCAGCTGTTAACTCGGAATCATCAATTTTAGAAACATCGGAATTTTGTTCATCACCGCATATCTGTTGTTTGGCTTTCGCGTCTTCTCCAGTTGTCGCATTATTTTGTTCTGATGAATTTAATTTCTTTCTCAATGATTTAGCTTCTCGCTCTCTCACTGTATCAAAATGGTCATGGACGAATTCCGAGATGACTGCAATCGTCAGATCTCTGTTGAACTCCTGTACGGGGTTGTAGAAGACTGACGACGGTGTTAGAACTTCTGCTTTACCCTCCTTCACTTCATTGACCGTCACATCTATAGTCGCAGACATCTTGCATCTGTTAGGCACAACAACAGTTCTCGGCCGTATATACCCAACCCTAGTAATCAAATGACGAAACCTTAAGCAAGTGTGTACTATATGGAAACTCTTGCTTGAAACTGAAAGAGCTGTCATCGAACTCAACCATACATTTCAGAGATCTGTAAAGAAACAAGGACATCGTAATAAAATTATCATCAGAACAAAATCGCCTTGCGTGCATGCACTTTAAAAATTGAAAAAGCCAGCTTTGAATGTTGCTTTTATGATTACTTTTTCATTGATCATGTTGATGAGCAATGCAACACCTGTTCCACATGGCGAAATCCACCAACTCGCGTGTTAAACTACATCCGTTACTGTAAAGGAACGAATTAGAACTCGATTCCATATCTAACAATTATAAATTGTATTTGCATCCCAGTGCAGTTATTATATCTTTAAAACAAATACTGTTAATTAATATCCAATGCTTTGTGATTTAAAGAAATGAGTGAATTTGTTGTTTTTTAACTATGTTGTCGGAAGTGACACACTTCAATCCGTTCGTCGCCCTGTCGTGATAACGCGAGTAACAATGGCACACGTTCCGGTAGCAGTTCTCGTCTTCAGTGGAAAGAGAAAATCTGGCAAGGACTATGTTACTGAGAAGTTACTACAACGGTACATTATAAATACGTGTTTTTTGTTATGTGTGGCTTTGAATCAAAAATAGTTTGTGAGATGACAAGTTCCGAGTAAGTCAAAACAAACAGCCCTGTTCTCCACAACAAATCAGCTGATCAGGATGATAGATCAGGTGATTGTCTGACCATGGTGACACAACTATAAGCATCTATATATATTTTGTTTGTCATGTTTAATGTGTTGCTTGTGACTTTGGAGTCAATGTGTTTTCACAAAAACTTTAAACAGTTGCTGAAAATTTATTTATATATGTATTCTTGATTATGTTTGCAGTTTTAAGGGTAGTCTATCAATAATCATGATTATGATTGAATATCTACTCACAAGTAATCATTCTGTTTATCAGTCTGTTTATCGCATGTCTGTTTCGTGTTATGATAATTAATCAACTCATACTAAATGAAATAATGACCATTGAAATACGGGAAGCAAACTATTTACTCAAAACAGATTATTAACATTTTAATTGAGCACATATCAGTCATGTATCAGTAATGTATCAAATTCATAATCCTCAACACAAGAGCATGTTGTAGTAATCATTAATCCTAAAATTAAAGTTTCATGTACTCTGCTGGAAATCATTAAAAACTGTTGCTTTAATTTTATTGGATGTCACAAGGCAATTATTGTGTGACTTTGTAATTAATTGTTATATTTCATTTTCAGGATTGGAAACGAGAAATGTTGTATCATGCGTTTGTCAGCACCCCTCAAGGGGCAATATGCAAAGGTGATAACCAGTCAATAATTGTATACAAATACTTAGAATTTGACCAATTGAGCACACACTTAATAAAACAATAATAATAGTTGAGATGTTTCAGTTTAACAACAGCCTACCACAACATATTAAAAGGCATTCCAAGTTTACCCATTCCTCCAAGTTTGTAAAAGAAGCTTTCTCTCCCTACATGTTAATGTCCTCCCTAGATACGTCTTGGGTCCTGGATGAATCCTTCTTTGTTTATAATCATTGGATTCCTGATAAGTAGAATCAGTAAAATAGGAACTCCTGATAAAACTTGATTCATTTCTTGATGCCTAGCATGTCTCGACAGACTCTTGTATAATTAATCTGTTGGATTACTTCGGACTGGCTGTAATTGATCATCCATCAATGTCAATACTTCTTGCTATTTATGGGGGCACGGGTGGCCCAGTCGTCTAAGGCGCCGCGATTCTCTGTGCAGAGTTGCATCCCTTGGGCACGCCAGAAACCTATGATTGTGGGTTCGAATCCCGGTTCACCCCGATTATGTTTCTAGGTTTGTCAGCACCATACCCGTGCTCGTGGGTTTCACCGAAGTGGTAAACGTCTGAGACCTGCATCACTTCGGGCTTTCCTCCCACAATAAGCTGACACGCCGTGATATAACTGGAATAATGTTAAAAGCGGCGTTAAACCCAACTCACTCACTCACTCTTGCTATTTATGCAGTTACTCGTTTAAGTTGCAATAATCAATATATTATCTTCACTGATTAAAAAGAGGATCATGTTTTAAAGTATGTGCAATTAATAGTGTTAATCAAGACATACAAAAAAATCAAATCTGACATGGTTGTATGACTACATGAATACAACAAATAACATATTTTCTAGGTTGGAAACAGCTTTGACCCTATATATTATATATATATTTGTTTTGCTTGATCCCATGAATTGTAACTTGAATCAACTGGATACATTTTTCGTGATCCCTTAAATTGTACAATAATCAACTGGATACCTGTATTTAGGAACACCAGCTAGACATCACACGTCTCCTAGATGCATCTGAATACAAGGAGCGGTATCGACCAGACATGATCCGGTGGGGGGAAGAGAAGCGGAATGCAGACCCCGGGTATTTCTGCCGTATTGTGACATCCGGAGAAGGAAACGACAAGAAAGTTTGGATCATCAGTGATGCCAGAAGATTAACTGATATTGCATACTTCCAACAAAACTATCCCAGCATCACACGAACTGTCAGAGTAGAAGCTGATGAAGATGTCCGCAAAGCCAGGGGATTTGTCTTTCAGTCAGGTACACATTACTTTAAATTAAAGTATACAGGATAGGGTGTATTATCAATTTAATTACTCCAATAGGGTGCTGGGTTAGAATTGCTCCCCAGCAAGCTATGCTGGCCTTACGAGGCGACTTAATGGATGGGGTGGTCAGGATCAGTGACTTGGTTGATTCTGTGTCATCGAACCCCAATGGTGTGAATTGTTGCATGCATTATCGATCACATGGGCCCATGCCTCGACTGCAGTGAGTGAGTGAGTTAATGCTTTACGTCACATCGTGCCTCGACTGGAAGGTATCTGACCTTATTGTACTGACTGACTAATGTATGATGAAGGAATGTGAACAATTCTTGTTATTTCTATTTATTTGTAATAGTTACCGTATTATTCATTTGCTATATTTACATGCTGTCAAATACTGCATTCAACTGAAAATTAATTTTTGATACGTTAAATACTATAAATGATACTGTTATGTGCAATTCAACATTGATTGTCATGTTGTTACTTCTTCAGGTGTAGATGTTTTGTCATTGTTTGTCACATTGTTACTTCTTCAGGTGTAGATGTTTTGTCATTGATTGTCACATTGTTACTTCTTCAGGTGTAGATGTTTTGTCATTGATTGTCACATTGTTACTTCTTCAGGTGTAGATGTTTTGTCATTGATTGTCATGTTGTTACTTCTTCAGGTGTAGATGTTTTGTCATTGTTTGTCACATTGTTACTTCTTCAGGTGTAGATGTTTTGTCATTGATTGTCATGTTGTTACTTCTTCAGGTGTAGATGATGCGGAATCAGAGTGTGGACTAGACGGTGTCTTGGACTGGGACTACATCTTCAAGAATAATGGCAATATCAACCTGTTTGAAACAGGTCTAGATACAATTGTTGACGATGTACAGAAGAAGTTGGATGTGGCCAATAGTTAACACACCTCATTTTAGGCATATACATTAAGACTACATTTTACACTACTTAGCTTCATCATCGAAGGAAATCTGAACAGGTGCATGAATCAAAATGGATGGAATGCCACTTATTGACAGAAAGTAATATATGAAGAATATATAAATGTTGCCAGTATGACTGTTGTATGATAAACTGCTGATTTTATCTTCAAAGGCATTGATGGTTCTTTTTTCATTTGCGCATGTTGACAGTCCAGTTCCAGTCTAGATCCGGGGTAGAATAGGTCTTCAGCAACCTATGCTTGACGTAAAAGGTGACTATGCTTGTCGTAAGAGGTGACTAATGGGATCGGGTGGTCCTGCTCGCTGACTTGGTTGAAGCGTGTCATTGTATCCCAAATGCGTGGATCGATGCTCATAATGTCAGTCACTGGATTGTCTGGTCAATCACTCAATTATTTACAGCCAGCCATCATATAGCTGGAATATTGCGGAGTGTGGTGTTAAAGAAGGAAAGAGCAAAGTTTCAGTCTAAGGAACCTGTCATTATTGAGAGGGGCAGGGGGAGCGGAAAGGGAGGGTCATGGCAAAATGGACATTTTATAAGCATATTTTTAGTACATTAGTGCATCAGTAGCCTATGACCGGTCCCTTATTAAACATTTAGGATTTTGGGGAGATGGATTTCAGGCATCAACCTGGATGATGTTTTCCTGGAGGACAGAATGATTAGTGAATAACCAACAAGCTGCAAGGGATTACGATATGTTTGTTTGTTGTTTAACGCCGTACTCAGCATTATTCCAGCAATGTCAATAAATAATTAAGTGGGGATTGACATCATGAGATCAATCTCCACAATTGGGATACGGTGACATGCATCAACAAGGTCAGCGAGCACCCGATCCCGTCAGTCTTCTCTTACATCCATGGAGTATCCGTCTCAAGTGAATGAGTGGTGCACAAGTCAAGGAGATAATTGAAATGACAACACTTCAAAAACTTTAAAATTCTTTTATCACATTCACATACACTCTTATAAAACCGCTTCATCAAACCTTTCACAACAACTAGAAGTTTGTAGTCAAACCCCATCATGCTGCCACCGGTCTTTTCAGACACAGGGTGAACCACATTACACCAGGGTGCCGAATCCACCCTAGTGGTAGATCTTAAATCAGAAGAAAAATACTTTGTCAAGACTTGTGATATACAATCTCAATCTAAAAAAAAATTAGACCTTATTGCTCGCTACTGCTACACAAGTAGCGGGTATACAAGTAGCGGAAGCGAGCACGAAGATCTAACCTTAATGAGACTGTAAGATATTTTTATGTGACATTTCATGTTCACTGATGGTGGCAGTATAATAGGGTTTCACAGAGTGATTTTATCACACTGTATTGTCATATTCTTTTACAGATTTCCGATTCAGAATGCCCTGACTATGTGATACGAGATGATCCCTGATAATGAATATATACTAGAGGTGCAATCACATTACGATATAAAACAGTACCCAAAATAACAACAAAAATGTGGGTACAAGACAATCTCAGTCTAGTCAGATCTTGGTGCTCGCTCCTTTATGTGTAGCAGTAGCAACACGAAGATCTGATTTTTATGAGTTTCAATACAAAATTTCTTTTAATAATCTGAGAAACCACAGCATGATGAATAATAGGTGGGGAGGGGTGGTCTCAACCAGCAAAAAGGGGTGGGCTTGCTACGAACTGGCCTGCAAAACACTGGTTGGTATATGAAACCTAGAACATGTTCTTGTATACCCCTATCAGAAGGTAACAACTCCATGTCATTGGAGTGAGTGAGTGAGTTAGGTCTAACACCGCTTTTAACAGTATTCCAGTTATATCACAGTGTGTCAGCTTAATGTAGGAAAGCCCGAAGAGATGCAGGTCTCAGACATTTACCACTTCGGTGAAACACACAATGGTGTTGACAAACCTAGAATTATAATCGGGCCGTACCTTGATTCGAACCCTCGATCATAGGTTTCTGGTGTGCCAAAGGGACGCAACTCTGCACAGCGAATCGCTGCACCTTAGACAACTGGGCAATTGTGCCATCCATTTTCACTATATTTTAGCAGTCAGTAATATGTCTGCAGCTATCTAATTCATAGATAGAGCTAGTCAAAAAGCGTTCTGTTTTTTCATTGCATCAATGGGGATGGCGTTGTGGTTAACTGTGCCCACTCGTCACCCCGACCTGGTTTGAATCCCACATACAGTGGTACAGTGCATGAACAGGCTGATCTTATTAGACATAACATAAACTGAACATAATTTGCACGTAAAATTTACAAATCTACAAAATGGTTTGGTTAAGATATACTCTCAATATCTATGTTCATTTTAACTTTTGCCAACTCCAAAACTGAATATGTATATAAACTCGTCACTGTACTGGCATGTGGGATTAATAAGAGTATATGAAATATTGAGCCCTTCACATCACATAAATTGATTAAAGCTTTTCAATAATTTCCAGTAATTGTATTTTTTTATCAAACCCAATTAACAGTAACCACAGTGTCTAGTTATTACTAACAGATGGTGCAGATGATGAAATCACAATATAGGCATTTTCATTTCATTCAGCAAGTATACTACTCAAAAGAAATTAAAGAACACCTGATTCTTTCATATTACTGTAGTTATTCTGTTCTGCCATGACAGATTAACTATGGTAATATGAAAGAATCAGGCGTTCTTTAATTTCTTTTGAGTAGTATATATATCATAATGTAATGCCAAACACTTTTGAGTCTACTAGACCGATCTTGGCTCTCAACATCACACAGTGGAATTTAGTTTTATTATGTAGACTGAACAGAATTTTACTAGACACGGACTTCGGACTACCTGCCGAAAAATGTCTGACTTAAAAGTTAAGGGAATGAAAAAATTCAGAAATACTACTAATTCTTCTCAATTTGGAAAGGTATGACAGCTGTCCTAGCAACTTGCCTTGTTTCCTATCTAATCAGGTTATACTACGCAACTCTTGATAGGGATTCTCACGTACTGCATAGCATGTTCAAAGACAACTGCCTTACTTCATCTACCATTGTGTTAACCCCTGATGTGTCAACAACTTGACCTTTGACCGGAGTACAAATCTGTGACAAATGTTGAACACTTTATCACTACTATCACAAACTGACCTGCAATCTGGGGACAGAAAATTACCTGCTGTGCCCACCACAGCAGTTCTCTTAATTGATAGCATGCACAATTTGGTTAGGCTAAAAAATCATTATAGTCTTGTAGGGCTGAGACGGGTAGCTCAGGTACTCGGGTCGGGTGGGTCCTGAGTAGGACCCGGGTACCCACATGACTACCCGGACCCATTTGTCACGTGACATACTGTTTACAATAACATGACATTAACAATAAAACTCAATGGTTACACTACAAGCTAGTATAGTTATAATGTTCACATTTCTTTCTCACTATGCAGGCATTCGTTCTGACTTTTATATGTTCGAGTAAGGGTAAAGCGTCTATCAATTGCAGTGTATACATGAACATGAATGTAAATAGTTTTTGCCAGAGCTGCTGTAAAACAATTCCCATTCGGACATTTTTTACCCAACTCTTGAGACCTATAGCGGGTATCCGGGTAGGGCCAGGTAATAGAGTGTCGGGTACCCGGGTAGTAAATTTGGACTCGTCCCAGCCCTTTAGTCTTGGTTCTCAGGAACTGCCCACATCATCACAAAGTCTGCAACACGTTTCGTCTTTATTTCCATTTTCCAAAACTTAATTTAAAATCTTAATACTTTTTAACAATGTGATCCAAAAAATCATGCAGTTACTTCCCTTTACATGCACACTGCTTTACTGCGCACCTTGTGTTATGGTCATAGCTGCAATAGGAGTTTGTATGCTTGTTTATGTGAGGAGACCATGTCTCAGGTTGATGGTACACAACTGTTTATTTGGTTACATACTAGTTTGAACAAGCAAAAACTGAAAACACCAACCTTTCCGCACTTTATTGACTGAGAACCAATTCTTTTATTTTTTTAAGCCTTACACGTTAACTTGGTCGATATGTGTACCCAGTTCCATGAAGATATCTTGGATAGTTTCTGTATCATGATCAGGGCGCACTTGCACAAAGCGATCTTAGCGCTAAGATGATCATAACTCCCATACTTTAACATAGGCTTACGACAGTCTTAACGCTAAGATCACTTTGTACAAGTGGGCCCAGGAAACATTACAAGATGGATGGACGGATAACCGACGAAACTCGTTTTAAATTGTGTTATATGCTGACTAATCTTTTTATTGACATCCTAAAACCAATTTGTGAATGAAAGTTTCACGGGTGTTAACCCTTGATGGCTGTATGACGTATGTACAGTGTATCCAGCGATGTCGTGAGGTCATCAAGTCTTTCCCTGCTTGTATCTCTGTCTCGCTGCACCCGTGCCTCCTTTACGATGGCGCTTTCCTGACTCTGACGTGTCTTGGGAGGATTCTTCAGGATTTGTCTGGCGTGATGGCTTGCCTTCCATCTCTGTTTGACAGAAGACAGTCATTACAGTGAATTGTTTGATTGTCATCCGTCCACTTCTCAGAAATGCCTAAGAAGACACAATTCAATATAATTTTTGATAAATGCCTATCAAACAATTCTTCCATCGTCTACATGGAGACATGGCAATCAACACCATTTCTATACTGTACCATGTTCCTTATTGAGCCTTGCTTGACAACGGTATAAGGATCTATACCGAAACATCACCATTACAGTAAAATAAAGATACTCATTATTCAGTCTTGCTTGACAACGGTATAAGGATCTATACCGAAACATCACCATTACAGTAAAATAAAGATACTCATTATTCAGTCTTGCTTGACAACGGTATAAGGATCTATACCGAAACATCACCATTACAGTAAAATAAAGATACTCATTATTCAGTCTTGCTTGACAACGGTATAAGGATCTATACCAAAACATCACCATTACAGTAAAATAAAGATACTCATTATTCAGTCTTGCTTGACAACGGTATAAGGATCTATACCGAAACATCACCATTACAGTAAAATAAAGATACTCATTATTCAGTCTTGCTTGACAACGGTATAAGGATCTATACCGAAACATCACCATTACAGTAAAATAAAGATACTCATTATTCAGTCTTGCTTGACAACGGTATAAGGATCTATACCGAAACACCACCATTACAGTAAAATAAAGATACTCATTATTCAGTCTTGCTTGACAACGGTTTAAGGATCTATACCAAAACACCACCATTACAGTAAAATAAAGATACTCATTATTCAGTCTTGCTTGACAACGGTATAAGGATCTATACCGAAACATCACCATTACAGTAAAATAAAGATACTCATTATTCAGTCTTGCTTGACAACGGTATAAGGATCTATACCGAAACATCACCATTACAGTAAAATAAAGATACTCATTATTCAGTCTTGCTTGACAACGGTATAAGGATCTATACCAAAACATCACCATTACAGTAAAATAAAGATACTCATTATTCAGTCTTGCTTGACAACGGTATAAGGATCTATACCGAAACATCACCATTACAGTAAAATAAAGATACTCATTATTCAGTCTTGCTTGACAACGGTATACGGATCTATACCAAAACATCACCATTACAGTAAAATAAAGATAGATTGTGTATACTTTGTCATCTTTTCATTGTCATTTCAACATCCTTAAATGTAAGTGACATACAACATCAAAACATTGTCATTACAATAGCATTACAATAACAACATCCTCATAGTGTCACTTCAACATCAACATATTGTCAACGTATATCTAGACCCAAAAATGTATTTTTCTTGGTTTACAAGTGTTTTTTCAGTTTAACAAAATATTTGATGTTTGTTCAGAAATCATTGCTGAAAGAGTCTAATGTACGATTCTGACTATATCATGAGCAATTGTTAATGAATCACCATCAAATAGTGACGACACCAGGTGTTTGCGAAAAAGGTGAGCGTATCCTGCCCTACCTGCAACTACAAATTGAAAAAGTGTCCCCCCATCAAAGGATAAGAGAACTTGTACTTGGAACGTATCACAGAAATTTCACAGTGATAAGTAGGTCACAGTGAACTCATTTTTTCTGATATAAAGTGAAATTCCCAAGTTTATGTTAACAATCCACTCCACATAATTCCCAGCTCCTCGTAGCTTGTATTACTCTGATACTCACCGGACAGTAAATCTATTGGTGCTTCCAGTAACGACGATTTCTGTGAGTTTAGCAAAAACCTGAAACAACCAGCAGAAACAATAATTTATATATCCTATAACTGAACCACAGACACTTTTCACTGTGATGAAAACATTTCACCACATACATGAGACAGCAGATCTATAATGTACCAGATATACATCAGACAACCACATACATCAGCACCAGTTATAAAGTAAATCTTGAAACTAATGTGATTAATTGCGAACAAATGCGAGTGGTCTTTGCTCACATTAACTAAACTTTGCATTTATGTCTCCAAAATGTCTATCAACAATAAGATGGCCTCACTGCACCCTTTGGTTGGCTGAAATACCAACTTCAATATAAACACAAAAAACTATATATTCCACATCATGGTTTATTGAGCAGCAGTTGTAACATGTACATAACAATGTCATCCAAAGAACAGAAATTACACAATGGGCACTTTCACTGCTGGGGTCAAGAGTTCTACCCACTCGTGTCTACCTTCAAGTCTGTTCTCCGCATACCAATCAGTGAACTGTTGTTGGTTCAATTACTTTATTGTTTCCTTAATGCCAGTCAAAGAAATAAACAAATAACCTGTGCTGTTTTTAGGAAAACTGTTTATTGTTTTTACAGATGTGCTCTACTCAGCGCTAATAAGCGGTGCTATTTGCTGTTTGATTGGATTAAGATTAAGGTAAGGATATATATCATTCTACTGGGGATGTGGCGGAGATCGGGGGAGTTGCATTATTGGTTAGGGGTCAGCAGTCGTATTAATTTGGAGATGCATTAATTTCAAGATTTACAGTGTAATGCACAAGGGAATTCATCACACAACCACATATATATCTAGCCTAGCGCTGCAAACACTGATATCAGCAATAGTTGAAGCAAGGAGAGCAACATACCTGTATTCAAGGGCAATGACATAGCCTACAGCTGCAAACACTGATATCAGCAACAGTTGAAGCAGGGAGAGTGACATACCTGTATCCAAGGGCAATGACATAGCCTACAGCTGCAAACACTGATATCAGCAATAGTTGAAGCAAGGAGAGCAACATACCTGTATTCAAGGGCAATGACACAGCCTACAGCTGCAAACACTGATATCAGCAATAGTTGAAGCAAGGAGAGTGACATACCTGTATCCAAGGGCAATGACACAGCCTACAGCTGCAAACACTGATATCAGCAATAGTTGAAGCAAGGAGAGTGACATATCTGTATCCAAGGGCAATGACATAGCCTAGCGCTGCAAACACTGATATCAGCAATAGTTGAAGCAAGGAGAGTGACATACCTGTATCCAAGGGCAATGACATAGCCTAGCGCTGCAAACACTGATATCAGCAACAGTTGAAGCACCACGTACTGAAACACCAGAGACAGGCAACTGAGGAGACACACCACACACAGTCCCAGAGAGGGTTCAGAGTTCACACACATCCCATATACCCCCATTCCACTAGGCGATGCACTTCTGCGCTCTACGAGTTCTGAGGGAGCGCCATAGGTCTCCTCATTTTTTGGCTATCTAGAGGCACTTATGATCTGATTACAATCAGAAAACGCTCCTGTTGCGATCCATGTGATCCGAAAGCGTCTTGAAGAACCTTGCGTAACTAAACAACCCAAAATGTGGCGATCTTGCACGATCAGTTCCCGATCCTTTTGCGATCCAAGGCAATCAGGCTGCCATCCAGTGGCGCTCTATTTGCACTCCGATTGCGATCATTGCGATCTAATGTGCTCTACTCTGATCCGAGAGCGATCTAGGCGACCTATGGAGATCCATTAGCACTCAATTAGCGCTCTATGGGATCCTATTGCGACCCGATCACTGAATTTTGGGTCCGATCCTATATAAACCCGTAGCGTTCTGAGGCGCTCATCAGTTCTTGGTAGCAGAGGGGTAGGTCCTAGTCTTCCCTGGCGATCGGTGGCGCTCTAAGGTGATACGATGGCCCTCTGATTACGACCTTGGTGATCAAGTAGCACTCCGATTGTGATCTGGGCGATCAACTAGCAATCTGACAGCATTCTGGGCAGAGCGCCACACCAGAGGCGGCGACCTTGACGATCATGGGGATCAGTTAGAGATCATATAGCGATCCATTAACGCTTAAGGAGATCTTAGCGCTCTATATGGCGAACTATGACGTTTGATTTGTAGGAGCGCCACAGAGCGCCACTTAGTGAATGATGATGATGATGTTTGTTGTTTAATGCCGCACTCTACAATATTCCAGCTAAATGAGGGTGGTCTGTAAATAATCGAGTCTGGACCACACAATCCAGTGATTGACATCATTAGCATTGATCCACACAATTGGGATACGATGACATGCATCAACCAAGTCAGCGAGCCTGACGACACGATCCTGTTAAGTCGCCTCTTACAACAAGCATAGTCACCTTTTACGGCAAGCATGGGTTGCTGAAGACCTAATCTACCCCGTATCTTCAAGTGAGTGAGTGAGTGAGTGAGTTGGGTTTAACGCTGCTTTTAACAGTATTCCAGTTATATCGCGGCGTGTCAGTTTAATGTGGGAGGAAAGCCCAAAGTGATGCATGTCTCAGACGTTTACCACTTCGGTGAAACAGGTATGGTGCTGACAAACCTAGAAACATAATCTGGGCGAACCGGGATTCGAACCCATAATCATAGGTTTCTGGCGTGCCCAAGAGACGCAACTCTGCATAGCGAATCACGGTGCCTTAGACGACTTGGCCACCCATGCCCCCGGTTCTTCAACATAAATGACTTATTATAATACAATATTTACAGGGTTAAGTAATGTTTATCTGTGTGAGACAGTTGTACTTCTACCACCACTCTGTGAGACAGAGCCCAGTTGGGAAGTTAAGAATTGACTTCATTATTTTTGGCATCACAGATGTACACAATATGCCAATGGATTTTATGTTTGAAACGCCATAAACACAAACATATTGAAGTTAATTCTTATAAATAAATAGGTCAACAGTAATAACTGTTACAGGCTGCATATTTAATCATTAGTACAAAAAAATGTAGACAACAGTACGAAATCAGTGATATCGTTCACCGCAATAATGCAACACATGCCCCGCCCATTCGATAATCAGCCAATCAAGATACAGTAGCCATTAGCAGACATGGCCTAATGTTTTTTCAGGTTTATAGAAACATAAATGCCCCAAATTGCTATTTTAGCCAATGAAATGCTACAGAATCATTTTTGATGATTGTGTTGTCTACTCACAGTGATGGAAGGTTCTTTGGCCAGGTACTGATCTGCGATCACAATGAGAAGGCCCATTCCTCCACCAGCAGCTGCAAACTTCCACGGCAGACGGGCATTCGCTGAACAATCAATACATCACTCTCTACATCTGACATCACATGTGCCGGATCAGTCTTTATATTATCACAACAAATGTCAGACAACAACATACTAAAACACTGTAGCAAGTATATGAAACATCATATTCAAAAGTTGAAATTTTAGACTTGAAAGCATTTGGATCACACCAGTGAAAAGAAATAACATGCAACTCTGATTTTAAGTGCAAAAACGAAAACCAGGGTCCAAGTGCACAAAATGGACTGTGCCTATATCTGACTCCGATACCTTTAATAGTGACTTACAAACGAAAACCAGGGCCCGGGTGCACAAAGTTGACCGTGCCTATCAAACTCCAATACCTTTAACACTGACTTTCAAACTAATACCAGGGCCCAGGTGCACAAAGTGGATTGTGCCTATGTAACTCAAATACCTTTGACATTGACTTTCAAACTAATACCAGGGCCCAGGTGCACAAAGTGGATTGTGCCTATGTAACTCAAATACCTTTGACATTGACTTTCAAACTAATACCAGGGCCCAGGTGCACAAAGTGGATTGTGCCTATGTAACTCAAATACTTTTGACATTGACTTTCAAACTAATACCAGGGCCCAGGTGCACAAAGTGGATTGTGCCTATGTAACTCCAATACCTTTGACATTGACTTTCAAACTAATACCAGGGCCCAGGTGCACAAAGTGGATTGTGCCTATGTAACTCCAATACCTTTGACATTGACTTTCAAACTAATACCAGGGCCCAGGTGCACAAAGTGGATTGTGCCTATGTAACTCAAATACCTTTGACATTGACTTTCAAACTAATACCAGGGCCCAGGTGCACAAAGTGGATTGTGCCTATGTAACTCAAATACTTTTGACATTGACTTTCAAACTAATACCAGGGCCCAGGTGCACAAAGTGGATTATGCCTATCTAACTCCAATACCTTTATTGCAATTCATTATACTTGAGGCTCAGAACTTATACATCAACCTTCATACAGAAAATTGAACAAGCAAAGTGAGGATGTATTCTGTCTGCATTCAAGTGGGTATATATACTCTTCAAAAAAAGAAACTTGACACTGACTTTCAAAATGTAATATAATGCGATTGTTTCAAAATAGGACACAGAAACCATAATTGAAACACTGTTTGAAGATCAATGTACACAATGTTCAAAACATTAATCGTGTCACCTAGACAGACACACGTACACAATACAGTTAATGTCACAGGGGTACAGAAAATGTCAGTATCGGTTGTGCCCACCATGTGCATCAATCACCGCTTGACATCGACCACCCATAGATGCAATCAAGTTGTCAATAACATGCTGTTGGATGTGCTGCCATTCATGCTGAAGTGCATCAAGAAGCGCCGGAAGTGTTTTGGGCGTTGGATTCCTTCTGCGAACGCGTCGATCCAACTCGTCCCACAGATGCTCAATCGGGGACAAATCTGGTGACCGGGCTGCCCAAGGTAATGTCTGGATGTTGTTGTGCTGTAAGAAGTCCTGACAAACACGTGCAATATACGGTCGAGCGTTGTCCTGCTGGAACTGTTCGTCATGAACGTTGACGTGAGGAAGAACGTAAGGCTGTAGGATCAAATCTCTGCAACGCACACCTGTCAATGCACCTGCCACATGCACGAGAGGCGTCCTACCACCATGATGAATTCCGGCCCATACCATGACACTCCCGCCGCCAAATGGGACAACCTGCTGCACACAGTTGGGGGCCCATCTGCACGTGTGAGTAGGAAAAGGGACTCGTCAGTAAATCGTACATTTCTCCACCTTGCACGTGCCCATCTAACCCTCTGTTGGCACCAAAGCAGACGGTCCGCCAGATGGCGTGGGGTCAATACATGACGTTGAACAGGTCTTCGTGCAAAAAGTCCAGCCTCCCTCAGTCTGTTGCGTACTATTTGATCTGATATTCTGCGTACCCCAGGGATCTGTGTGGTTGTAGACGTGGTTGTGGTAGTGCGGTCTCAGAGGTGTCGCAGCCAGATGTATCGATCTTGTGCTTGGGTTGTCACCCTTGGTCTTCCTGACCTTGGTCTGTCGTCAACTCTGTTGGTGTTGTTGTATCGGGTCCACAGTGTGGAGATTTTCTGTCTGGATACGCCAAAGTGCCTGCCCACTTGTTGCTGAGTTGCTCCAGCTTGTAATCTCCTAATGGCGTTGTTCCGTTGAGCTGCATTCAGTCTTGGCATTCTGTCACCGCCTCTACTCTATAAGGAATGTATGAACAGCCGTTGATGTGGATTTTTATACCCATTCAGCAGGGGGGCCTGCATGCCTAAATGCAGGATCCTGTGCTGCACCTTTTTAACAGGCGGTTGCGTTTGGATGAAGCTGTAAAATTGATCCCCAAAAGCTACGTTTATGTGCTTTGCATGTGTTTTCGCAAATTATAGCCACATCATCTTTCTGTTTGACTTAATTGGTTCTCATTTAATGTAATTATTTTAGGTATTTGGCAAAAAGTGGTTTTACATCTATGTCAAGTTTCTTTTTTTTGAAGAGTATATTTCATTTTAGACCCAAGAAAACTTTTCACTCATCCTATAACAACAAAATTGAACAATACTACTTGTCAAACTATCTCACATATGGTGCATGGTATAACTGCTTCTACTGATACCACAAACTAACTTTTCCACCAATGACGATGTACAATGTCGTACCTTTTCTCTCCTTGTTCATGGCTGACCTTGTCTTGCTGATGGCATCTCTCACTTTCACATCAGTTGCATCCAGGACCATGGCTTTCTGTCAAGGAAACCCACAACTATTACCTGGCTTGTCCAGGATTATCTTCATATTTCCCGAACCTCTACGTTTGATCTAGCACCGCCTCCATGGTCTAGTGGTAGAGCGTCCGCCCGGAGAGCGGAAGGTCCGGGTTCGATCCCCGGCCGCATCATACCAAAAGACGTTAAAAGATGGTATTTGTTGTTACCCTGTCTGGCGCTCGGCATTAAGGGGCTAAAACAAGGACTGGTCGGCTCGGAGTCAGTATACTGTGTCTGAGAGGGGTATTCATGTTAAACTGCGGCATGGTATCTCAGTGGGCTAGCACTATAAATCGGCATCAGCCCGGACTAGTACAAGCAACCACACAAACACACACACGTACATGCACATCGCTATATAAGTGCAATAACCTTGGATGAGACGTTAAACCCAATTTTACCTCACCTCACCTACATATGATCTTGATCTCATATTGATGAAAGTCTAAAGAACCACCACTACCTGTGGAAATGTTAATGCTCACAAGTTTGTTTGTTTGTTGTTTAATGCTGCATTCAGCAATATTCCAGCTATATGACAGCAGTCTGTAAATAATCAATTGTGGACCGCATAAATCAGTGATTGATATAATGAGCATCGTTGTACGCAATTGGGATACAATGACATGCTTCAACCAAGTCAGTGAGCCTGACCACCCAATCCTGTTAGTTGCCTCTTACAAAAAGCATAGTCGCCTTTTAGTCGCTGAAGACCAATTCTAACCCTGATCTTCAAAGGTAGGTCGCAAGTACTGAGGCATGTCACAAGGGTAGTCAAATAACCATTGCCATGGAAATGTTAGAAAACATGTCATAATATATTCAATTTCAGTTTCTGTATTTTAACATGCTGACATCAATTTGTAAAAATGTCTTTTTTAATTGGAAATATACAGTAAGTGTGACATAACATTTTGCCAGGTGTGTATGTACAGTACCATCAGTGAGTGAGTATAGTTTTATGCCGCTTTTAGCTATATTCCAGCAATATCATGGCAGGAGACACCAGATAGAAGCTTCAAGCATTGTACCCATGCCGGGAATCGAACCTGGGTCTTCTGCATGGCAAGCGAACACTTCAACCACTAGGCTACCCGACTGCCCTGTTTAGTACCAGTAAGTTGACAGCATGTTCAATATCAAAACTGTGATAAAAGCACTGTTGTCAGATAACCACAGGAAAGATTACTTCATTTTGTTGCATACATCATGGACATGAATCATTTGAATCATCATCAAGATGACCTTTAAATAACTTACATTGTATGACATAACCGCATCGTTATAATTTCCTACTGCAAACTCAACCTCTCCTTTTCTGAAGTAGCCCTGAAATCAACAAGAACTGTTTCACCAGAAGAACATAATATTTAATCATGCAGATAATGAATAAGATATAACTCAGATGTCAACATTGTGTTCATAAAAGCATATAAAACAAGAACACAGCGTTATCACTATTGGCCGCCATGAGGCACACTAGAACTTTGTTTGTCCATATAGTAGCTAGTATTGCTGCCCTTAGGATAAGCTTAGGCAAGACCCCAATTATAATGTACCTAATTACATTGTCTGGAAACAGATCTGCAACAGAAGATTATACAACTGCACTGCATCTGTCAAATTTATCTTTTAGTTTGATTGTATGTTGATTAACGACACACTCAGCAATATTCCAGCTATATGACGGAGGTCTGTAAATAATCCAGTCTGGACCAAACAATCCAGTGGTTGACATCATCGACCAATTCAGAGAGCCTGACCACCCAATCCTGTTAGTGGTCTCATACGATAAGCATAGTTGCCTTTTATGGCAAGCATGGGTTGCTGAAGACCTATTCTATCCTGGATCGTCGCGCTTTTAGTAAACCTGGGGAAAAAGTCTCTCACTCTGTTAATCACACACTTGATTCGAGGAGAGTCGGAATCCTGTGTGCATCACCTAGGGCTGTTCCTATATCATGTCCTGTCAGTGGTCGTCAGTGGTCATATTTAGAGGTGACAAGCACAACGGACAATTACTGATTCCTTCCTTTGAGTGTATACCTAAGGAACTAACTTGTTCATGACATCATCCATTCTTTCAAGTGTCCAGTGACACATCAAATAGCTATGATTACGCAGGAGTTTGTAGAATGAACCACTACTTTAAACCTGTTATACACCTTGACACCCATCTTTCCGAGGCAAGGGCGAGAACTCACTTTAAAAGTCCAGTTTCCACCCTTGCCGAACTAGGCTGGAATTTCTGGGCTTGATCATAGCGCCACCAGTTGCTAATTACAAGTTATGTCCCTTCTATGTCCCACCAAATGACCAATCAGATTCCCCATCTTGTATCACTTGCATTTGCTTCAAACAAAATGGTGGCGCCCTGTCAAGACGATTTGATCGATAATCAGGACCTGTATTGTAATAAAATGATCTTACCTCACGGAGTGCATCAAATCACTTGAGCACCTTGATTAAAAACATGAAAAGATTTGCAAAATATCTGTACCAAGTTGGCGGTACACATGCTTCAAAATGCAAACGTTGAAACTATGTTGTTTGTGAACCAGATGTCAAGTTCTTCACACGATTTTGATTGGACTTTGCATTGACTCATTCATCCCGTCAAAAGGTAACTCCGGAATTCCAGCCCAGATCGGCAAGGGTGGAAACTGGACTGGAAGATGATTCACACCCTAAAGCTAGTGTTTGTCCACGACATTCCTGAATGATCATGTCAACTTTGTCAGAAGTAAGCCATGCAAAAAGACAACAAAAGTTATATTTGGGATTACATTTTCTAAGTAAAGTATAAATTTAAGTACTTTTTTGGTAGGAGGCCCATCTGGGATTCGACCCACACTCTCAAAGTAATTAAGGCACATAATCACCAGTAAACAAAGTCAGCAACCTAACCCACAAAGCCAACAAAGCTTCCACAAAATGAAAGTCTGACATGGTATCCAACAAAAGCAGTTCAACAAATCAGAATCTATAATTTCTGAAATAGCCAGCCAAAACAGTAATAACATTTTACAGATCAAGTAAACCCTTGACATCTCGACATGTTGAGTAAAGTGTAATATCACACATGACAACAACACACCTTTGTCCACTTAGGCTGTAGCTGGATGGCCTGTTTTGCATCATCTAGTGCTAGATAGTACTGCTGGACTTTGAGGAAGGCTAAGGACCGGTTGCTGAATATAAGGTGATTGGATGGGTCCAGCTTGATGGCATGCGTGTAGTGGATAATGGCCTCCATGTAGTTTTCCTTCTTGACACATTCATTGCCCTGTTCCTTCAACTCGTCTGCTCTCTGGATCATAACATAGCAACATTAGCCATGAGCAGAATTAGAAATTCAATTTTTTTAGACTCGTCCAGAGGTCTAGTGAAAACTTTATATTGTAGCTAGTCCTGCTTGAATTAACGAGACAATTTTTTAAATATGATTACATTTTTATTACATTCTTATTCAGGTCCAAATGGTAGCAAATTGAAGCATTTAGAACTGGTTCAGAATTGTAACCCTCAAATGCTATTAGTCAATAAGGACTACCTTCACTGGATTTTAACTTGTCCTCAGCACAATTTAGCTGTCTCGGGTTAGCAGACTAGCATGAATTTCAAAGGCTTCAAGAGACGTGAGGGGGGCCTATACACTGTTAGATCATCTCATGGCTTGCCGCCAGACAAACGTGATCAAACTGCATGATGGTTAAATATTTCAAATTATGAGTCTGACATTAGGGCTGGGACGGGCAACTCGGTTAGGACGGATACTGAGCAGGAGGTTAGGTATCCGGGTAGTAAATTTAGAATCGTCTGACATACAATGCACTTGATTATTGTGATTGGAAAAGACACTATTTACGTTAGTGAGTGAGTTTATGTTTTTCAGGCCGCAGTCAACAATATTCCAGTTGAATGTCAGTAAATACAGCCTGTAATTAATGGAATGTCATCCATGCAAACCTGTGGTGGGATGCATGAGTAGTGATGCACATTGATGTGTAACGATGACACACAAGCGCTGTGATTATGATGTCCACAGATTCAGGGTGTAGATTTAATCCACTAAATTAATTTTTCGGGTACGAGTGAAATAGTTCAACAACTTCCCTTCAAACCTTTATGAAAGGAAAGGATACAGTAAGTAGGAGAAGTTACAAAAGTTATTATACTGACATAAATATGAATGCAATACAAAACTTCATGTTCACATGATTCAGCAATTTCCAAACAAAATCGTGAAACTTAGATTAAAGCTGCTAGAATTTAAATAAACTTTGGATGTTTTACCTTGGCATTCATACTGGTCAGTTTGTGCTCCCTGTCAATGAGAACAAAGGTGTTATTAATGCTTGTTTTGTTAATCGATCAATATTTGTGTCACATTCTATTAACCGGTCAACCCCAGCAAAGCCTCAAATGGATCGACGACCAGGATTCCCCCTCTTCCGGTCACGTCAAAAAGAGAAACTGGTTTGGAAGTAATACACAGAACCACTGGTACTTTTCTTCAAAGAGATCGGTCCGCAGACCGTAGGTAACAGAATAACTTGTTAATATTTTAAAGATGTACGTCTCCCCTAAATGGCTCACAATCGTGTTAAATACCGATATTGCTGGTGTTGCTATTTTTAGTAACATTAATTTCAAGGGGATTCCCGAGCGAAGGTACACGTGCTTCCGGTTTGTAATGTTTTGATTTGACTCCCGTTAGAAGTTATCAGTTAATATCCTCCAGTTTAAGAGATGAATGAAAAAGGCGCTTTGAGTTGACAGTGAGTATTAGCCCCGGCAGGCCCCGACTGCATACTCATTGCATCGTTTTATCATTTGATAGTTCGTTTCTATTACAAGATGACAACTTAAACTCTTCGATCCGACTTTCTTTGAGTATGATGTGTTAAAATATTGCATTTTGCTTTTATTAACCCATAACAAACTCGGACATGTGGGAATTCCAAGGGTAGGCATATGCTTCCCTGGCAACCTAAGATGGTCGTAAGAGATGACTACATGAATCAACATACGTGTATCATTTACAGAAACCGCAGATATCTGGTATCCAAAAATTGTGCTATTTTGAATGTTAATTGAAGAGGAGCTTTCTATACAACAAAAGTGTATATTTTTTATAGAGACAAGGATGACGGAGACAAATACATCTTTTAATTTAAGGGACCAGTTGGTCATAATACGTACTTGATATTTAGAAGAACGTTTATTATAAAAAAACATAATTGTCATCATTATCAACAATAATTGAGTTGTCAAACATGCGATTTCTTAACATACAAACACAAAGATACTGTTTTCTGGTCCCATTGCCGTCAACATATTCATGTTCAAATGTTGATTCCCATGAAGCTCCACCAGATGTTTTGTCAGAGCATGTGTGGGGCAGTAAGAAACAGATCTGTTAGGAATGATGAAAGGCGCCCGATGAAGCGAATGTAAAATATTGCTTTCCCTGCATTGTCTCTGTGCTCGCTTTATGCTGCATACATGTGCTTCTGACTATGTGGTATCTTTATGATACCTCCAAACAATTTCAATTGTAAAGGCTTTAATGGACAGATTTCATAATTATTACAGTAGATACATAACAATTAAGTCTTTTAACACTCATATAGCATACCCAAAAAATCATGCATGTCTTTACATACTCTTCATTTAAGCTGATTCCTCCTGAACGGTGATCGACCTTGTGGTCCCTTTACCAGTAGCCTTCCCCATTTAGCTGTATTTAATGTGTAAAGATGCTAGCAGATACCATGTCTAAACATTGCTGCATTATTCCCAGTTTGACTATGATGTCATGGATGAAACACCTGGCCTGCCACCTGGGACACACCCAATGCCGGAGAGTCTCCCACCAAGTGTTGCATGGTCGGGGAACAATCTTTGCCCTTTCGTCCGGTCACGGCAGGGCAGGAGTTGCTATTATCAGGGTCTCCGGACCTTCCACATCAGAATCACTTCGACAGATGGTGAGAAGAATCCCTCCACCTCGGAAAGCAGCTCTTCGAAGGATTTACCATCCACAATCCACAGAAGCGATAGACAAGGGACTCGTGCTCTGGTTTCCAGGTACTTATTGTTGGGATTACTTCTTTGAAGAAAACCCGTCACGATATGGCTGAAATATTGTTGATGTGACGTTAAATTTAACTGACACACTCTTCGATGAAAATATTATCCAGTGCAATGTTCGTTAGATGAGCTGATTAGATATTATTATTTATATAAACAATGTTCTGCTTGTTTACTACTCTGAATTTCATTTCAAAATAAAATATGTTTCAACCATATATAAATGCATCTGAACTTGCCATACATGTATATAATTAATCTGAAAATTAGAAATACCCCTTTCAAAAGTTTACTTGTATGTGATGTGATCGTATATTTAACAAAACGAAAGAACAAATATTAATTTTGTAACTAAGGAATCCTGTAAAAGAAATAAGAACAGTGGTACAGTTTACAGTTTTAGGAAGTAAACGTGGTTAAGTTCACAGTTGTAGGTAGTAGACAGTGCTAAAGTGATGCTGTTGTTGCAGGGCCCCGGAGCTTCACAGGTGAGGACTGTGCAGAGTTCCAGGTGCACGGCGGTGCTGCTGTTGTGACAGCGATGCTGACGGCGCTTGGGGAGCTCCCTGGTTTCCGCCATGCTGAAGCTGGAGAGTTCACAAAGAGGTACGGAAATACTCCAGTGGCAAAAGCTGAATTATACATTTTTGCAATATGACAGCTGTGGCAGATCCGATTGGGATGTCATCACTACAGGCAACAAGCAGTGTGAAGAAGTGAATTTTATCAGAATATAAGAGCATGGTCAAATTTTGAAGGTCAAACAAAGGTAAAATTTTGTGAATAACAGAATGAATATATTGGGTCTCATTGCTAACTATATATATACCAAATTTCATTACATTTTAGACTAGAATGGCTAAGTAAGAATGGCCATAAATAGCTTTTTCATTATGGCTGCCAATTTGAAAATAAGATTCAGATCTCTTGAACAATTGTGGGTGTCCTTCATTTGTCGAGTGGTTTATGAGACAGGTCACAGCATTACATAGGATAATCTAACTAATTAATAATTACTAAATTACTATCATCGTCTATAGGGATTTTGGATCATCACCGCTATATCTATCAGTGATCCATAGCTACAGGAACAATCATTATACCAATCTCAAAGCATCTCAAAGCATCTCAAAGCATCACTGATTTGTATGTCTAATTTATTCAAATAGAATTCATTTGAATTCTTATGACACTTTGTGCTGTTATGATATTTTCCCCAGCTTGTTGTGAGTTCAACAAGTGACTTTTGTTCATTTGTGATTGAGTTTGTGAATGTTACTTAACCCTGCATCAGCAGCTTTGCAGCTAGTAGAAACTAGTTAGGTAGTTATTTGTGAAAATTGGATGTTAACCTCTTTCAGACTTTCCCGTCCACAGGGCCTATATGAATGGTCAGCTGGACCTGATGGAGGTGGAGGGTCTGTCGGACCTGATTTCGGCGGAGACGGAGGCACAGAGGCGCCAAGCTCTACGCCAGATGGAGGGCGACCTGGGCAATATGTACATGGCTTGGAGGAGGAGGATCATCAAGGTGAGAGACTCAGTAGTTCTCTGGTGAATCAGGACTTAGGGCTCTGACGAGTAGAGAAAGATGGACTCAAATAGTCTATTTCAACGGTAATATGCCGCACGATCTACAGTTTTCAGTTTGTCTCACCATCAACTCAGTCAAAATGCATCAAGAAACTATACCGTTCTTTCCCACGTTGCAACACAAGTGAATATGTGAGTTATCTCCCTTGGTCGGGGAGTCCATCTAACCAATGCTTGAGTACTTAAATATCCATCAGAGCCCTGATCAGGAAGGTAAAAAATATATTACTGGTAGAGGGGAAGGATGTCGAAAAACTACATTTTTTGGTATAGTGTCTTGGGAAAAGAAGGAGGAGCAGGAGGGTCAGAGACTGAATTTTGTGATTGGTTCTAAGGTAGTATCATAGTAGCCCACAAGCACCTGCACACCCACAGCCATTCTTCTCTTGTGTTGTTCCTCTAGGCATGGCCTTCCTCTGTATGGTAGGTAGCCTGTGTCTCCTTTTCAGAATATCGTGCGACAAAAGTATCCATGTCAGTGAAAAGTCAAAGTGATTTCCGTGATCCATTCCCACTTAATATTTTTGTATGAATCAGAATCACATACAGCTATTCACATATACAATGCTGTTTGGGCTGTGAACCTGCTATTAGCTGTACACAAATACTTCATACAAGTTTCAATAACGTTTCAGTGTCTTGCCAATGTGGAGGCATATATAGACTTCAGTGAAGACGAGAATATTGAAGATGGCGTTTTACATCATGGTAAGTCTTATTGCAAATGTTCTAATTAATTATTTTGTGGGTTGCAATTTTAATCTTATTCATGATTGATTTCCATAAAAAAAATAACGATTTTCTTTTTTGAGAATTAAGTTTGTTTGGATTGTTTCTTTATTGTTTTATAATCTTGCAATATGATACTGCCTGTAAATAATCCAGTCTTGAACAGACAGTCCACTGATAGATGTATTATGAGCAATGATTCACACCTATCAACCTGAACCCTGTTCCACAAAGCGGTCTTAGCACTGGGATTGTCATAAGCCCATGTTAAAGTATGGGAGTTACGATCGTCTTAGCGCTAAGATCGCTTTGTGGAACGGGACCCTGGCATGGTATCAACCACGACACTGAGTCTGCCATCCATTAAGTCACCATTACAACCAGCATGGGTTTCTGGGGACTTAGTCTAACCTGGAATCCCCCACATGGAAAATAAGGATTAAAAGATCTGTCAGATGTTATTGGTGTGTTATTTTCAGCAAGATCAGAGGTAAAAGTGATGGTCGGCGAAATGAAAAGCCATCTCCATGACAACCGTAGAGGGGAACGGTTACGATCTGGTGTACGTGTTGCGATCATTGGAGAACCAAATGTAGGCAAGAGCAGCCTGCTGAATGTACTTAGTAAGTATATCAATTGTGGATATAATTGCTCTTGTCAAGCCAAGTGAACCTCTAGTCATGGCTTGTTTGTCTGTCACTCAAGGACATGCTCCTAAATTCTCTTCAAATTAACTTTTTCACACTGTAGACACCTTCTCCTCGGAAATCACTGGACCACTGAAGTTGAAACTTCACATACCTCTTCTGACCAATGATGACTTCCCAGTTTGTCAGATAGGTTCCATTTCCTGGCAGCCATATTGAAAAAACTATTTTACGTATTATTATGTTCCTTATATTTATGACTGCCTGCGTGGTCTAGTGGTAGAGCGGACGGTCCAGGGTTTGATCCCCGGCCAAGTCATACCAAAAGACGTTAAAAGATGGTACTTGTTGTTACCCTGTCTGGCGCTCGTCATTAAGGGGCTAAAACAAGGACTGGTCGGCTCAGAGTCAGTATACTGTGTCTCTGTAGGGTATTCATGTTAAACTGCGGCATGGTATCTCAGTGTGCTAGCACTATAAATCGGCATCAGTCCGAACTAGTACAAGCAGCCACCGAACGCACATGTGCATGCACGTCGCTATATAAGCGCAATAATCTTGGCCGCGATTAAACCCCATTTCATCTCACCTCACCTTATATTTATGGTAAGGTAAAACACAATAGTAATAATCTCTTTACCTTATATTGTCCTGTTTGGGTGAATTGCTCAATTTATCACCAGTGCCAAATTACTTCCAGCCATGTTTGTCTATAAAAATACAGATATATTGGGAAAAGCCTATTTTAGCATTTTAGGAATGTTCATTATACCAAGTTTATCTGATTGGTTTATCATATTGATAACACTAGCCATTATATAATAAAATCAGCCATATTGTAACCACTTGATTCGTATTTAATGTTGCTTTAACAACAAGAAAGGTTATATGGGACCTATGATGCCCCCGAACTCTGGGTTAATGCATTTATACCATCATTACCTGAGAATGAGTTCTTAGCTTGACCCCTTAAGAAACAAAACTTTCATGTGTGTCTGCTTTTTAGATCAATGATAAAACCCTACATTTGTACATGTTATTCATTTGCTTGTTTTTTCTTAATTTTTTATTTTGTAACTACAGGTCAGCGACCGGCTGCCATTGTCTCCCCAATTGCTGGCACAACGCGGGACGTGGTCGAGACGGCTCTCAACATCGGCGGGTACCCGGTGCTCCTGAGTGACACTGCGGGGCTTCGAGAGACAGGGGATGCTGTGGAGAAGGAGGGGGTACGACGAGCAGTAGAGAGGTAAGACTTTCTCAGCTATTTTTAATGAGTGTATTAATATGTATGATTGCTTCTGCATATGAGAGTGCAGGGCTTTACTTGTTTACATGCCAATATTGCTCACGTGATGTATGTTGTGATTGGTGATTGGCTGGAATTTGGCGGGCTGGCTTCTTAGGTATACCTTATATGATAAGTAAGATCATTTGATGCCAGCGCCGAAGGAAATTGTCAATAAATCACAAAATATAGATAATAAGTTAAAAGTAACATTTTCAATGTTATCACAAATTCACAAGTCAGTATTTACTTTTTTCTTAATTGAAAACAAAACATTGAAAGATTACAAGGCTTGTAAATTTATAGTTTTCCCGACATTTGAAGAGATAATTAGAATGAGATACAGTAACACAATGTTACTACTCAATAAAGTGATGTCCAGTTATTAATATCTTATGAAAATATTGAATTAATAATGATTAACGTTACGACGCTAATTTAGATTGTATGGGTCCACTGCTTGCGACAGTTTAATATTTTCGTAAAACATCCCTTTTAAACAAGAAATAGAGTACTTTTTTAAACCAGGACATATTCTTATGAAATGGTTGTAAATAAGTGTATTCTTTTGAAAAATAACTAAAAGAAAAGCTATTGACTCTTTTATTTGATTTAATTAATTACTCATGTTACATAAAGACATGTTTCTATTAACTTATTGAAAGTTGATCAAATTAGAGTTATCTCCCTTGGTCAAGTACTCAAGTCTTTTAAACTGGACTCGAGTCCCACTAAACCCTCAAAAGGTTTACATTTCGAATTTTTATAGGTGATAAAGTGTAAACATATACAGCGTCCATAGCAAACACTTGTATGTTAACTTGGGATCACAAAAAGAGTCCCTTCTTTCCTCAGTAACCGTATCCCTGCTTGAACTGCAATATTTCGGACATATGACAGGGGTTTATCTAGACCTGCTCAGAGACAGATATTCAACCCTAAGCCTGTTAGCTCTGTTGAAAGAGACTGATGTTGCAGGGGAAATCACATGATCAGGTCGCGTAGATCACTATGCACAGCATTACAGTGTGTGACTCATTTGTTTGGGTGGTGACATTGGTGATGTTGGATGTGTTCGTGTGAATTTCTTTTAGAGGCAGGAAACGCTGTTCAAGCAGGTTTCCACACAGAATCGAAGAAGAACAAAGAAATGCATAGTGTAAGATAGGATAAGTATATAAATATACAATTTATTATAAATTGTTCAGTTCATGTTATATAGTAGTAACTAATGTTATGGATTTGTACAGGCAACATGTATTTCACTGACCAATTTGAGCAAAATAACTATTTATTTTCCGAAATTGCCTGCCAGGGACACTTAGTTTGGAATCCAGGATAAATCCCTGTATGATTTCATATATCCCCACGTCACACGTTTTCGAGCCTCACCTTTTTTCGACCCATGCAACAATACATCTACTCGTCTCGCTCAGCGAAGCATTATTGCCATAAGATTAGCAAGACATGGTCATTTAATCATGCAAGTGTTAACAGAAATAATTTTTCTCAAAGGAAAGACTTAAGTTTAGTGTATTGGGATCATTATTACACACGTAATGAGAAAACCATAACACGACGATACAAATTTAGATGGGGAGAGTTTTTTATGCTTCCTCCTTTTATTCCTTATGCTTGTCTCCCCTTTGGGGTTTCTGGGACATTCCCAATACATAGTGCTTGTCTCCCGTGAAGGACCCTGAGGCAAAATACTTCATATTTATCTTCTCTTTGGGTTGCGGGGGAATGCTGTTAATGCTTTCTACAGAAGTTCTGGAAAAGACATTTTGAAATTTGTTTTTTTCGTTTCCATGGAAACTAATGAGAAAGATTATATGTCGGGTGAAATTAAGGACTTTGGAACGGCAAGGCTGCCTATTGGCAAAGCTGTTAGAATAACTATGTCCTTATCTTTTCAGGGCGAAGCAAGCAGATATCAAAATAATTCTTGTGGATGCGACAACATTTTCTTTGGATCACACAAATTTTGAAGTGGACAAATTTGTAAGTGACCATTTGCATGACCTTGGAGTGACTGACAGAACTAAGCAAGAAGACCGTGAAGCAGGGAGACAGATGGCGGTTGCTGAAGATGCTGTACAGCAGAGTGAGGACAGACACACAGTGCTGGTGGTCAACAAGTGTGATCTGCTGCCCTCCTGGAACCCACCCTGTCCTGCAGGGGATGTTCCCACAGCAGCTCTGTCCTGTACGACGGGGGCAGGAATGAAAAACTTTATAAACCTGCTTGCAGAGAGGGTAAAACTTGCGTAAGTTTTTTTATATTATTTTATATTGATGCTGCTGACATACTTTTCGTTCATTACCCTGGGAACAGGAGCAAATCATAAATCAGTGGGTGTCTGTGCATACCACAGAGTAAGATCTTAGCTAGGTGGGTGTCTGTGCATACCATAGAGTAAGATCTTAGCTCAGTGGGTGTCTGTGCATACCACAGAGTAAGATCTTAGCTCAGTGGGTGTCTGTGCATTCCATAGTGTAAGATCTTAGCTCAGTGGGTGTCTGTGCATTCCATAGAGTAAGATCTTAGCTAGGTGGGTGTCTGTGCATACCATAGAGTAAGATCTTAGCTCAGTGGGTGTCTGTGCATTCCATAGTGTAAGATCTAAGCTCAGTGGATGTCTGTGCATTCCATAGAGTAAGATCTCAGCTCAGTGGGTGTCTGTGCATTCCATAGTGGAAGATCTTAGCTCAGTGGGTGTCTGTGCATTCCATAGTGTAAGATCTAAGCTCAGTGGGTGTCTGTGCATTCCATAGAGTAAGATCTCAGCTCAGTGGGTGTCTGTGCATTCAATAGTGTAAGATCTTAGCTCAGTGGGTGTCTGTGCATTCCATAGTGGAAGATCTTAGCTCAGTGGGTGTCTGTGCATTCCATAGTGTAAGACCTTAGTTCAGTGGGTGTCTGTGCATTCCATAGTGTAAGATCTTAGCTCAGTGGGTGTCTGTGCATTCCATAGTGTAGGATCTTAGCTCAGTGGGTGTCTGTGCATTCCATAGTGGAAGATCTTAGCTCAGTGGGTGTCTGTGCATTCCATAGTGTAGGATCTTAGCTCAGTGGGTGTCTGTGCATTCAATAGTGTAAGATCTTAGCTCAGTGGGTGTCTGTGCATACCACAGAGTAAGATCTTAGCTCAGTGGGTGTCTGTGCATTCAATAGTGTAAGATCTTAGCTAGGTGGGTGTCTGTGCATACCATAGAGTAAGATCTTAGCTCAGTGGTGTCTGTGCATTCAATAGTGTAAGATCTTAGCTCGGTGGGTGTCTTTGCATACCATAGTGTAAGATCTTAGCTCAGTGCTCCAGTTCAGGGATAGGGAGAATTCGTATGATTTGTCAATAAAGCTATTTATGTTTATAAATTGCTAATCAACTCACTGAGTTTGAAATCTGGGACATATCCCTGCATTTTTAGGTATAACAAAGTAGGTTATATTTGTTGTTGAAAAAGAAAACCAGGCTTTTTCATTGAAACATGCCACCGATTGTGAAGTTACTGTTTTGTTCTTATTTTCCCGTTCATGAATATCTCGTTCACAAAACAGAGAATAAGCAATGTCGCTTGCAGCTGTGGAGTCGTCCTAGTTGTCTAGAGTGTTTGTGTTGCATCACGGTAACCGTGTATTGAGACCAATTCTCGTCTCATTCCATTCAGATGAACCGATCTTTCGCTATTATGTGCTGTCTAAGCAAACAAATGTATAATTCTTAGTTCCCAGGCTCTCTTTTAAACAAAGAACAGCAACATTTGGTCTAATTTTCAATTTGTCCCTCCATCAAAATTTCTTGACATGATGAACAGGCACATGTTTGAGACACTGCATCAGGTAAAACTGTAATAAGACCAATGATTAAGTTCATAATGTTAGCTAAAGTAGTTTCTAAGATTGTGATGCAAAGAGATGTTTTTTCTCAGATGTGGGAATCCTCTGTCTGGCAACCCAAGTCTGACCAACGCCCGCCATCGTCACCATCTCACTCAGTGTGTCAGCCATCTTGAATCCTACCTCAATCTGGAGCAGGACACAGATGTTGTTCTTTCTGCTCACCAGCTTCGAAAGGCAGCTCGGGAACTTGGGAAAATCAGTGGGAAGATAACTTCAGAAGATATTTTGGACATTATTTTCAAGGATTTTTGTATTGGGAAATAGATATTTAAATTTATACTTTCTTGTTAATATATTTACAGCTGGGAATCACATCTCACAGGTTCCATTGCCACTGCAAACCTGTAAGGTTCGATAACTACTTTCATAATTATATAACATGGTTTACGGTGTTTCTTTAAAGTATAAGTATAAGAGTTACGATTGTCTTAACCCAAAATGAGTGAGTGAATTGGATTTATTACCGCTTTTAACAGTATTCCAGTTATATCACGGCGTGTCAACTTAATGTGGGAGGAAAGCCTGAAGTGATGCGGGTATCAGACATTTACCACTTCAGTGAAGCCCACGAGCACGGGTATGGTGCTGATAAACCTAGAAACATAATCAGGGCGAACCAGGATTTGAACCCACAATCAAAGGTTTCTGGCATGCCTAAGGGACGCAACTCTGCACAGCAAATCGCGGCGCCTTAGACACCTGGGCCACCCTTGCCCCCCTTAACGCAAAGATTGCTTTGAGGAACAGGACCCAGGTCTCAACTTGAATCCACAGTTTAGTCACATGTGACAAGCTTGTTGTGCCCCAGTCAGCGATATTCCATCTATAACAGTGACCAGGTAACTGAGTCTAGGCTATGACCCTCACAATGGAATATATTCAGGACATGATTTTACTGCAAACATCCAACAAACACATTAACTGGTGTGTATATAACAATTTATTTCCCTCTGTTGTCTTCGCCCACAATGTACAAAATATGTAAACCACATGAACAAACATATATTATGCACATCTGTATAAAACCCACATATACAGGTAATGAAAAACAACACCAGTCATGGATACCGCTCTGTTGTCACCTAGCAACCTATTAATAACTGTTAACCCAACTGTTACCTGATAATAAAAACCTTTCCTGAAATTTCCCATTTTAATTAATCAGTTTTAATTTTATTGTGATTAATTGAAAACCATTGTTATAAATCTTCCAAATAACAAAACCCTTCACATTTCAAAACAGAACATACCCCTGACTGGAGAGGATGAGACAAGCGCAAGACACAGAATGTGGTTGAAAAATAGCATCAGTGATGGACTTTGTGTTGAGTAATTTGTTTGCAAATATAGCAGGTGTCATTTGAACAATATTGATGGTCACAGACAACACATAACTGTGTCAGCAATAAATATAATCTTAATCATACAAATTATATTTACCAATTCGACAATTCAGAAAAAAACATGAAACACGTCACTTTTAAACTAGGAAAATACGGACTTTGTTCTTGTAGAAAGCCATCTGCCAATATTATACCACTCACAAGAAGACAAAGAACACCCAGTGATAGCCATGACAGATTAACTATAGTCACATGAAAAATCGGGTGTTTTTAAACCTCTTTTTAGTAGTATATATTAAGCACCTTTTAGAGAAAATGGAAACGTGATTTATTTAAGCCTGAAAATACAGTTACAAGAAAGCACAACTCGGATGATTATGGGCCACAGTGAAAGACTTTCAGTCAATAAATATGATGCGTACTGAACAAAAAGACAACCAACCACATTACTTCAAATTTTGACACGAGTAAATGAATCGAATGACTTAGAACCCACCCACAGACAACCAGTTTAAAGTAACACTGATCTTTTCATGTGTCTTCACACTAAGTTCTCACATTTTCTGAATTGAAAAATGAAATGTTAGTCTTACAAACGGCATCCATTTGCATAATTCCTGTTGAAAGTGATGTTTCCATGTGCCTCCTATGTAGAACACAGGCACAACACAGACTGAAGTGGGAAGTTAGGGGCTTCACAACATTATTCCCACCGATTCCCAGGCCACTATGTACATGCATAGTTTTTGTTGTTGTTGTTGTTGTTGTTAAGCCATGAGTGTGAGTGAGTTGGGTTTAACGCCGCTTTTAACAGTATTCCAGTTATATTACGGCGTGTCAGCTTAAAGTGGGAGGAAAGCCAGAAGTGATGGACATCTCTGACGTTTACCACTTTGGTGAAACCCACGAGCACGGGTATGGTGTTGACAAACCTAGAAACATAATCGGGGCGAACCAGGATTCGAACCCACAATCATAGGTTTCTGGCACGCCCAAGGGATGCCACTCTGCACAGCAAATCGCGGCGCCTTAGACGACTGGGCCACCCGTCCCCCCCCCCCCCCCCCCCCCCCCCCCTGTTAAGCCATGAAATCTCTACTGTCTACTGAATACTGTCCGATCATGTCCCGCTGCTGCAATATGACAATGTGAATCGTGAGAAGGAACTATAGCTGTACATTTCATGAAATACTCACTACTAAGGTTGTTTTCAAATCCATTAGGTCAGGAAATATTTAAATAAAAATTGCAAAAGCACTATTAACAAGGATTCTGAAAAGTAAGTGAAACTAAATTACAACATAAAAACTGTATCATGTGTTCTCCATAAAATGACAATGATAAATATTCAACTGATCTTGAGGACTAACTATAGTTCTGAAATTGTCATTAAGAAAAAAAAAGCTTATATCATTTCTATTCCAAATTTGTGTCTTCTTTGGTTATCACATCATAACCAAGCAGTACTTCCCCCTGCCATATCAGATTCAATAACAACCACTTTCTTCATGCATAACAATGTTTCCTTGTGTCCACCTCTAATTACCGTATTCGACGTAATAAGCGCCCAGGGCGCTCTCAAAATTAGAAATAGGGGGCTCTTATTAGAATATTATTTTGGTAGGGAAAAAAACAAAATTGAAGGATAAATTTCAAGGTTTATGCTGACAGCCTGAAATGTTTATATACGACAGATATATTTTTCCAAAGTTTAATTGCCCATAATTAAGGATGCATATAACACACGATTGTGTATGTACACGAATATATAGGTCTTATGTACACTGATCAATCCGAAGTGGTGCTAATTGGGATTGTTCACTTGCCATTACATTAGCAAATATTGCAGGGGGCGCTTATTGCTTATTAGAGCGGGGCGCTTATTACGTCGAATACGGTATATAGTAATCCTAGGCAGTATCTTTCCAAAAATTCTCAGTTAATCATTTCCTTGCCATTTCACCACCAATTTCATTACAGCTCATAATCTGACAAATATTGTGAGAAATTCGAGAGATCTGATTTCACACGAACAGATATCCATGCTAGACTATTTGTCCAACTAAGTTACTGCCTCACTAACTCTGAATACATTATGGCCAGGCTTAAACACGAAAAGCATTCGGCCATGACAAAAGATGTGATTTTTTTCTCAAATGTAAGAAACACCACTGACAAATAAACACTGACATTGCTCTCCACTTGTCACACCACACCATGCAACATAACAATGTTAGCGAGACTACTTCACGACAAGTGTTTTAAACTGAGCAAGTTGCAATATATAGTCTCATTCTTGTTCAGTTTCGTAATCATTGGATTTTATCACAGTTTCACAAGCAAAAATGGGTCTATAGACTGTGATATATATATTAATATATGAATGTTTGTTCCCCATAGCTTTTGTTCAGCCATAACTACAAATATTCTAATATAAAAAAACATAACTAAACAAAACACTATTACAATCTGAGAAAATAATTCAGACCAGAATTATGTAAATAAATACATCTACATGAACATGAAACATGTACACATCAGTGAGGCCCCTCAAATACACATACTTACTGAAACTAAAGTGAGATCATTAATGGGGTGTTTTAAGGTCCTACTCTCTCTTTTCTATATTCAGCTGACTCAATCTAAAAGATCTAATAGTAAGTAAATCCAACGTCAACATGATCACTTTTAACAGCTGATTGGTTGGTTTGTTGTTTAACGCTGCACTCTGGTCTGTAAATAATTGAGTCTGGACCAGACAATCCATTTGGTCAACTCTTGCTACTAACAATGGTTGCTGGGGACCTATCCTGAGCCGGAATTCCAACAGGGGCTTAGCATCATTTAGTGGCTAGGTGCAAACAGTATTACAGTTATATGGCAGTTATATGGCATGGCATGTCAGTTTAATGTGTGAGTGAAGCCAAAGTGATGCAGGCCTTTGATCACTGTGAGCCCCACATACATGCATGGGTGTGATACAAGACACCAAATTCCATATCAACGTCAAATCAGTAACATCGGCTAGTGAATCATGAAAATATAAAATGTTGCCCTTTTGATAGGAAAGAAGGAAAAAGAAAGGATTTCTCTCGTGTTCTGACTATGACGCTTCAAGTGAAACTAAGCAGAGTGTTGTGAAATGGAAGCATTACTCTTCATCATCATCAATAAGTGAGGGAGACTGAGGTGCTGCAATCTGTTGCTGTAACAGACGGTGAGCACAAGGGAAACTGACCCAGGGCTGATGTGCTTTGGTTGGCCTGCTGGGCTAGCCTCTCACACCAACTGTTACTTGTTACCAGAGTAAGCTGTCAACACAACATACGCGAACATCACATATATCTGCACACATCGGTCACACATCGATCAGTCATCGAAGTCACAACCTGGATTAATGCCTTCGATAATGTACCAGCGATATTTAAAACAAAACATTATTATTTCTGTTTACGATGAAAATCAAATTTGAGGTTGTTCAGTTAACATGGCAAGTGAAATATTGGTTCTCATACTTGTCATAATTGTTTTAATATTTTCTGTAGAACTGCAATATTGAATATGAATTTATTTCTTACACATACCAGTTACTTCTTGACTTCAAAGGCAATATATGTACACATTCATCACAAAATCACTGGAAAAATAATAATTCTTTGTGCTCATCGTTATCACACAGATGAAACATATACGTAAGTAGTTTTACCAACAGCTATATTTTCATTTTGCACAAAATCAATGACATCATACAGTGTTCGAAATTAAGGGGGCCCTGGGGGCCTTGAGGTCTTGTTTGGAATTTGAATCTATAGACCCCCTGATTCTCTAACTGTTATCAGACCCATGAAGATTCGGGGAAGATTAGGTCTTCAGCAATCCATGTTTGCCGTAAAAGGTGAATATGTTTGCCGGAAGAGGCGACTAATGGGATCGGTGGTCAGGCTTACTGACTTGTTGGATGCATGTCATCGTATCCCAATTGCATGAAGCGATGCTAATGATATCAATCACTGGATTGTCTGGTCCAGACTTGACTATTTATACAGACCACCATCATATAGCTGGAATATTGCTGAGTGCGACGTTAAACAACAAACAAAAAACAAACCTAACTGTAATGAAGCTCATGCCAGTGAGTGAGTGTGTACGGTTTTACGCCGCTTTTAGCAATATACCAGCAATATCACTGCAGGGGACACCAGAAATGGGCTTCACACATTGTACCCTAGTCGGGAATCGAACCTGGGTCTTCAGCATGGCGAGCGAACGCTCTAACCACAAGGCTACCTGACCGCCCCGAAGCTTATGCCAAGGACCCCAAGACTATCATGCTTAATTCCGAACACTGTCATTCAAAAAAAAACCCAGGCAGGACAGCATTTTCCCAGCAAATCTGTCCGTCCTATTTAATCTATGTTACAACAACCATCCACTCAAATATACAACTGCAAAGACACATTAAAAATCTCGGAATGTAATGTTCATAAGGAATTGTGATTATGGTGAGTTAACATTGTTAAAGCCATAACCTTTAACTAAAATTGATTCACAATTTTTCATCCAAAATTTAAGGATGGTAGGGAAGTGGACACGCAGAGCCCAATCGAGGGATTGAATAGTTTTTCTCTGTGTTCACCCCGATCATGAAGAGAATATGTTAATGATGATATAACTAATGACAGTAATAGTTGAATACCAGGAATAACTAAAAGCTAATGAAAGAAGATTTCATGCACCATAAATCCAATGCAGGATAACAAAACGTTCTCGAATCTAAGTATGAATGGTGTTCCAGGTACCTTCATCCTGGGATATAACAAACCTCAGCATGCATAAAAAGAAAACCAAGTGCTACATTCCGATGTTCTCAGAAACAACCCCATAATCTAAATCCATGGATCAAAAGGTTATCCAATCAGCCAAACTACTGTATTCAAATGTGCACCCTGCTCAAAAATCATCCTTACATCCCTTATAAGAAGGATTTAAATGATAGAGATATACTTCCGTCTCCAGTTGTATAATTGCTGAAGTACTGAAATGCTAAATCTACTCAAGTCGATGTGAAATATGTAGTTTTTCATAAGTGCCATCACTGGTAACTAAATACCAGAGCTTAATACATTGACAGTCTGTCTTCCCTTAAGATTCCCAAGAGTATATTTTGCAAAAGGATGGGGCATTAATATCATGTCGAGTCTAAGTAAGCAACATTACCACATTCTCTCAATACTGAGGCAAACGACATGTCTGTCACAAACAGCCAACAACAGACAGTACAAATCAGCCTGCCAGTCTACATGGTCCAGTGACTTCAAATAATACTCCTGTCTTGTCAATAGTAATTGTAATTGACTTTTGCATAACAGCCATTCGTTGTTGGATTTCTATCATATAACTTGACCACAACAAGATAAATATTTAGAAAAGCACTTCTAAAAGTAAAGTTTATCGTAAATCAAGTCCTCTTGATACTTTGAATAATTTCACAAATATGAATACATATTCTCTGATCCTTGTTTTCCAGATAAGTAACATCAACTAAAGAAGATATTTCTAATAAAAACTATTCGATATCTTGCAATAAACACAAAGAGGCCATTTACTAAGTATATTACAAGCATTTGTCTATATTCCTTCACTTTCTTCAATCTTGTACGCCGCCTCAGGTTTTTTGTCATCAAGAGCCATATTGTCATTCATACGGTCGATTGCATCTTCATCCTTTTCTATATCTCCTTGATGTTTCAGTTCTTCTCCAAGCTGCAAAAATACAAACATAAAATAATCATTCTTCATGAAGTGTCTGCAAATTCAAAGGTAGTGTAATATTTGCTGTAAAAATATCATTACTGAAAATTAAATTCTAGGTGTCTCATATATGATATTGCCAAGTAAAACCCAGTTTACAAGCCACGATAGGCTTTTCTATGTCTGTCTTTAAGAGTCAATTCAGAAGCTATAGTTTCAATGAAGAGAGAGTTGAAATGGAATTCAACATCTATATTCTTTCAATGCAACACACACTGAAAAAACCAGTGATTGATATTCTGCTGTTGGGTCATATTTTATGACCAACATAGGTTGGTGGGGACCAATTATAACACAGAACTATAAAGGCAAGATAATCCTAAAACTACATCTTGCATATAGAAATAAATAAACAAACAAGGTTCAGTAGCTCCCCTTACTTACGAAGAAATAATTCTTTGACACTTTAACCATATTTTGGAGCAAACATCTGCAGAGGGCTTAAGAAAAATTTCTGCCAAAGATAATTTCCGACAACACTATTGATTGATAATAGTGATGCCTTGAACAAGCTTGGAAGACGGGTTCGATCAAAATTGGCAATAAATCTTGCAAAAAGATGACATAATTAATAGCCAATAATGGGTTTTTAAATATTAGCACTATAGTGGCCATGTTTAAAAGCAGATCATCAGTATTCTGCAAGCACTTTCCAGACACAATAGCTAAGATCATTCATGCCAAGTATCAGCTTCAAAGCCCTTGCAGTTTCAGAGATGTCGAAAATGCAAAAGTTAAAGACGGATGGACAACCACAACATACGTTCACTTAACTTTCACTCAAGTGAGCTAAATATAGAATTTTTTGTTTGTTTTGTTTGTTGTTTAACGCCACACTCAGCAATATTTGATTTATATGACGGTGGTCTGTAAATAATCGAGTCACAGACAATATCGTGATGGACATCATAAGCATCAATCCACGCAATTGGGATACGATAACATGCATGAACTAATTCAGCGAGCCTGATCAGCCGATCCCATTAGTCGCCTCTTACGACAAGCATGGGTTGCTGAAGACCTATTCTCTACCTGGATTTTCAAGGGTCCTAAATATAGACAGAATTCCCTTTTAGTAAACAACATTGATTTGAACCAATTAACCATAGGTGAGGTGAAATGGGGTTTAACGTTGCGTCCAAGATTATTGCACTTTTATAGCGACGTGCATGCACGTGTGTGTGGCTGCTTGTGAGCATTAACATTTCCACTGGTAGTGGTGGTTCTTTAGACTTTCATCAATATGAGATCAAGATCACATGTAGGTGAGGTGAGGTAAAATTGGGTTTAACGTCTCATCCAAGGTTATTGCACTTATATAGCGATGTGCATGTACGTGTGTGTGTTTGTGTGGCTGCTTGTACTAGTCCGGACTGATGCTGATTTATAGTGCTAGCTCACTGAGATACCATGCCGCATTTTAACATGAATATCCCTCTCAGACACAGTATACTGACTCCGAGCAGACAAGTCCTTGTTTTAGCCTTAATGCCGAGCGCCAGACAGGGTAACACCAGACTCGATTATTTACAGACCACCATCATATTGCTGGAATATTGTTGAGTGTGGCGTTAAACAACAAACAAACAAAAGAAACAAGACAGATTAACTATAGTAATATGAAAGAATTGAGTGTTCTTTAACTTCTTTTTGTAGTACATATCACAGTTGAGTGAGTGAGTGAGTATGGTTTTACGCCGCTTTTAGCAATATTCCAGCAATATCACGGTGGGGGACACCAGAAAATGGGCCTCACACATTGTACCCATGTCGGGAATCGAACCCGGGTCTTCTGCGTGACGAGCGAACGCTTTAACCACTAGCCTACCCGACCGCCCCCCATATCACAGTTGCATGCAGGGTGTTGGATAAAGTAATGATGTAAGCAGGTTTGTTTGTTGTGTAACTCAGGTATATTCCAGCCATATAATGGTGGTCTGTAAAAAAGCGTCAGGACCAGATAATCCAGGGATTAACATATTGAGCATCTTTCTAAGCAACTGGGTTAAAATATGCATCAACCAATTCAGTGAGTTTGCCACCTCTTACTGTGGGCAGGGGTTGCTGAAAACCAATTCTTTTCCCAACCTAAATCGGAGAGCCAATTACCTGAAGTAGGTGAGCTTGGGTTTTGTCTAAGGTATGCAGTGTCTTGGGGCAGACACCAAGAATGCCTTCACACAGAGCATCTATGTGGAGATTTGTACCCGGACCTTTGGCATGTCAATTCACCATTTTAACCACTACGCTAACAAGTCAAAGTACTACACTACAGTGTAGGCAATATTAGCCACAATGCTTACACCAGTTTGCATTCATGAATAAGACTTTTCACCACTCGCCCACATAATGATTGTAAATATGTACACTTTAAAACAGACAATTTCTACTAACCAGGATGCCTTAATGGGCAGATATTTAAGGTAAGTGTGCCATTTTAATTTCTGTCCTTGCATTTGAAAATGCTGTAAATATCATATGGATGTTCAAATTAACTGAGTACCATTCCACAGAGCGATGTAAGCACAACAATTATTGTAAGCCTATGTTAAAGCATGGGAGTTACGATCATCTTGGTACTACTTCTATGGTAAGCCTATGTTAAAGTATATGAGTTACGATCATCTTGGCACAACTTCTATGGTAAGCCTATGTTGAAGTATATGAGTTACAATAATCTTGGCACTACTTCTATTGTAAGCCTGTGTTAAAGCATAGGAGTTACGATCATCTTGGCACTACTTCTATTGTAAGCCTGTGTTAAAGTATGGGAGTTACGATCATCTTGGCACTACTTCTATTGTAAGCCTATGTTAAAGTATGGGAGTTACGATCATCTTGGCACTACTTCTATTGTAAGCCTATGTTAAAGTATGGGAGTTACGATCATCTTGGCACTACTTCTATTGTAAGCCTGTGTTAAAGTATATGAGTTACAATCATCTCAGCACTAAATTTGATGAACAAAACACTCAAAAAAGGATTCATTGGTTTCAGGGAAGACTGCATTCTCATATTCTCCCTCAACACAACTTGGGCCATAACACCAAACAAAACCCGGCACCAAGTAGCTAACATAGTCTGTTACCTTATTTAGTTATTGTGCTGGAAGAAAAACAGGCATGAAAACATATAGCATTACTGTTTAAGAAAGGTTTGCAAAAACTAATACTGTTTCAAAGCAATATATTCTTTACAAACAAAAACATGAGGTATGTATTGTTACATTTTGTGAAGGTAAATGTGGTTGAAATTGCTAGAGAACTTTTCATGTTTCTCCAAGGCATTAACATATGGTATACTGAAAACACACAAATTAAGGATCACGAATATCTTGGGAAATATTTTTTTGTAGTAAACACTGAGCAGTCAGTCTTTACGGTCGAGACTGAGCACACAATTTCATAAAATTTGTTTGTATGTTTGTTGTTATATGAGCATATGACGGCCCTCTATATATAATTGAAATCTGGACCAGACAATCCAGTGATTGATATCATGAGCATCAATCCACGAAACTGGCATATGATGACATGCATCAACCAAGTCAGCTTGCCTGACCACCCGATTACCTCTTACAACAAGCTTAGTCGGCTTTTACGACAAGCATGGCCAATCGGGTGCCTGTGTTCTGTAATATTTGGTTGACATTAAATATGTAAAAATGTATTAGGGCTGGGAAGTGTAACTTGGGTACTTGAGTCAGGTGGGTCCTGAGTAGGACACAGGTACCCACAGGACTTCCCAGACCAATGGTTAGTCACATGATATTTTGCTTAATGACAAAAACAATAAAACTCCTTGGTTACACCACAACTTGCTGATGTTCGTATCTCTTTCTGACAATGCACGCATTCCTTCTGACTTTTACATGTTTGAGTGAAGACAAGTATTTGTCACAGAGTGACGAAATATCCCCCGCCATATACACCATAGTACCAAATATGAAGACAATCCAGCAATTAGTTCTTGAGATATTGTGGCAACACCGTTTTCCAACTCCAAAAACAGATTTGCCTGCTGTGACCTTGAAAATGGGGTCAAGGTCACCAAATCTGACAGGTGTATGCGGTGTCTGTATATACACTATAGTTCCAAATATGAAGACAATCCAGCGATTAGTTCTTGAGATATCGCGGCAACACCGTTTTCTAACTCTAAAAGCAGATTTGCCTGCTGTGACCTTGAAAATGGGGTCAAGGTCACCAAAACCGACTGGTGTCTGCGGTGTCTGTATATACACCATAGTTCCAAATATGAAGACAATCGAGAGGTTTAGTTCTTGAGATATCGCGGCAACACCGTTTTCCAACTCTAAAAGCAGATTTGCCTGCTGTGACCTTGAAAATGGGATCAAGGTCACCAAAACCGACTGGTGTCTGCGGAGTCTGTATATACACTATAGTTCCAAATATGAAGACAATCCAGTGTTTAGTTCTTGAGATATCGCGGCAACACCGTTTTCCAACTCCAAAAGCAGATTTGCCTGCTGTGACCTTGAAAATGGGGTCAAGGTCACCAAAACCGACTGGTGTCTGCGGTGTCTGTATATACACCATAGTTCCAAATATGAAGACAATCCAGTGTTTAGTTCTTGAGATATCGCGGCAACACCGTTTTCCAACTCCAAAAGCAGATTTGCCTGCTGTGACCTTGAAAATGGGATCAAGGTCACCAAAACCGACTGGTGTCTGCGGAGTCTGTATATACACCATAGTTCCAAATATGAAGACAATCCAGTGTTTAGTTCTTGAGATATCGCGGCAACACCGTTTTCCAACTCTAAAAGCAGATTTGTCTGCTGTGACCTTGAAAATGGGATCAAGGTCACCAAAACCGACTGGTGTCTGCGGAGTCTGTATATACACCATAGTTCCAAATATGAAGACAATCCAGTGTTTAGTTCTTGAGATATCGCGGCAACAAACAGGTGGGATGTACGGACGGACGTACGGACGGACGTACGGACGGACGTACGGACGGTCGTGAATACTATATCCCCCGCTTCGCGCTTTCGCGCGGCGGGGGATAATAAAGATTCAGTCAACAGCAGTGCATCCAAGATCAGATCGTTCTATATGTGTATCTACATAAATTTTGCAAGGGCTCCAATAAAACAGTTCTGAATCTGACATTTTGTATCCAACTACAGCAGGAATGCGGGTAGGGTTGGATGATCGGGGGGTTGAACTCAGGTAGTAAATTTGGACTAATCCCAGCCCTTAAATGCAGCTCTCTAAAACATTATAGATAATATATATGTATTCCCATTAGCTTGATGGTAAACATGCCCTTGTTTGGGCTATAAAAAGTCCATCCTATGTATGTTAATCAACTTCAACTTAAAAGTAACTTTTCCAGTGTTAACCAGCTACTAACAGTACAATATCGTTACATCCTTGTCAAACACCTTTCAACAATTATATCATTTGCATTCAGTAGCTCTCTTTCAGACTTCATCATGGATTTTCTGTCAAATCCATATTCGTCTCATTGATTTGCAATTTGATGTTTGTTTGTTTACAAAAAAAATTCTGAAATCAAACTGTGACTTGGACATTGAGTGTCTGATCCTGTAACCATGGTATCACACCAAGCCATGAAGCTCACTGTCTTTTAGTGACATGAAACAGCTTCAACAAACACACACAACTTCAAGTTGTAACGTCTCCTTAAGACAACTTCACGGGTAACGTGAGATTTTCGTACACCATACAAAATCCTTGAACAAACATGGAAAGTTTAATTTCAACCCACATCTTCCTTGAGGGCAACAATGAACACAGGTATAGCTCAAATTCCTGATTGATCGAGGTTGGGGGATATCTTAACACAGCAAACTGTTCACTGTGTAAGGAGTGGGGTATACTCACAGGTTCGAACTTGAGTTTATCATCCCCCTCTTTGTGTCCTTCCTGTAAGCAAACAAATAGATCATTTATTACATGTTTTACACCCATCATTCACATTGTTCAGTTGCAATACATTAATTTACCGTATTCAACGTAATAAGTGCCCCGAGCTAATAAACACCCACAGAGATATTTGCTAAGATATTGGCTAGTGAACAATCCCAATTAGCACCCCTTCCGATTGATCAATGTACACAAGACTTATTTATTCGCGTATACTCGTGTGTTTTTGCACCCTTAATTATGGGCAATTAAATTCTGGAAAAATATATCTGTCGTACATAAACATTTAAGGCTGTCAGCATAAACCTTGAAATTTATCTTTTAACTCTGTTTTTTTCACCAAAATAACATTCTAATAAGAGCCCCCTATTTCTAATTTTGAGGGCGCTCTGGGCGCTTATTACGTTGAATACAGTTTGTGGTTTTCATACGCTACACAGATGTGCTAGCTGTTGTATTTAGTAGAAAAATGTACTGTTCGTGGATGCACCATTGTGGATGAGATTTATCAAAGTTGGTTTCTTTAACTTGAATTCTTGGTACTTCAAACAAAACGTTCTTTACCAAGGTAAATGTCAGTAATTATCAATCATATCTAGTCATGTACAATCACATATATTGAGGACCATGATATCAGTAATTTCCTCAAAGAATCTATCAGATAGATATGAGAATGTAATTGTACCATCATATCTTGTTATATACCATGAACCAAGTGATATTGTTAGTATTGTTTATACACGTACACACTATCTCTCACCTGGTATGAAAATGATATAGTCTTCAGTGATCTTGTATTTGATTCATATGAACTTATTATTGCTCACAAGATCATGGTAATGCATCAACATGAGTAAAAACATGGCTACTTCTTACAAAATACAAGCAAAGCATCACTCATGTTTTTAACATTTAACTCCATCTTGCAGGTTCTCAAAAATTATGTTTGTTTGATGGTAGTGTTTAATGCAGCACTTAGAAGCCTGTAAAGTATCAAGTCTGGACCACTAATGCCTACTTGAAGCCCTACCTCAGCACTAAGATTTTCCTATAAAAAAAAGTTTTAAAAAAGTAACCAAGTTTGCTTTTCTTTGTTTGTTGAATGTAATCCAATCTGGACCAAGCAATCCAGTGCTTGATAACACAATCAACATTCCACGCCTTCAAGGCATGAAGGGGGCACAGGTGGCCCAGTTGGCTAAGGCGTTGAATTTGCTGTACAGCTGCCTACCTTAGGCAAGTGAGAAACCTATCATTGTGGGTTGGAATTTCGGTTCAACCCGAATAGGTTTGTCTATACCATACCCATGCTCATGGGTTCCACCAAAGTGGCAAACATCTGAGACCTGCATCACTTTGAGCTTTCCTCCCATTGTGAGCTGACACTCCGTGATACAACTGGGATACTGTTCAAAATGGTGTTAAACCCAACTCACTCACTAACTCAGGGCATGAGTGAGTGAGTGAGATTGTTTTTACGCCGATTTTAGCAATATTCCAGCAATATCATGGCGGGAACACCAGAAATGGGCTTCACACATTGCACCCATGTCGGGAATCGAACCCCGGTCTTCGGCGTGACGAACAAACGCTTTAACCACTAGGCTATCAGACCGCCCCTGTCAGGTCATGAAGACACAAAATCAGACACAATCAGACACAAAGCCTTACCACCCTATCCCCATTTTGTCAAATGAAAAGCAAGATATACTGGAGACCAACACTATAAGCTTTCTGATACGATGAATATTGCCGGAGATAAACGTTCAGGACACTAACTAATTAGTGCTCCAAGAACAAGAAAATGACAGAGCTAAGCAAACTTTCAACAGCACCTCTGTCTATATTCTAGTGCGCCTCCCTACATCAGCAATGGCACAATACACAATCAGACTTATTGTCAACATTAGTATCCTTGCAGAAAAAACGCAAGACAAATTGTGGCGGGATAAGCTCGGTGAGGCAGGGCAATGTACTGTGATGTGTGTCTGTTGACACGCTCTCTAACTAAACTATTTTCCTAAAGTTTTACTGCAACAAATGGTAGAATAACATGCTGTAGAAAAATCAAAAGAAAGATAGAAAATTGAAGTGAGTGAAATTTCAGGCTGAAGTGGCTATTGTGTTTATGTGTTAGTAACCTATTACCTGCAAAAATTATGGAATCAATGTGTATAAAAGTAGTGGGCTTGGTGTATGAGATGATCCATATTGTCATATTGTTTCAGACCTTAAACCCCTTGCCAAGTCAAAGTAATGTCAATGTGTCACATAGATATCTTTCTCTACCATGTTACAAAAAATTACCTTTCCTTGCTTTGAGTCTTTTATTCAAGAATGTATCATTTAAATTTAAGGGAATGTATTTTATCATAAATGGAAATTTTGTCCCCATTTCTGAAATATCACCAGTATTGCAAACCAGTGTTATTATTTCTTGATAAAGTTCATTTGTGAAAGCTGTTTATTAAATCTGTATTGTGTCACGTAAACTACCGAGCAAAAGAAAGTAAACACAGAGCTCCAGATAAGCTTTTGGTGTTGTGGGTATTTTACCCATGCATTTTAAAATCATTGGGTATCAGTAATTCTATCTGGGTATTCAAATTCTGTTACCCACTAGTTTTTACACATGTTGGTGTTTAAGTTAAATATTTAAAAACACTATTCATCTAGTCCCTGCAAACTGGTGTCGTGTGGGTTCGAAAGCTTTATAGGACTCAAAAATACCAAGATACTTCCACAAGAAAGTGTGATGGCAAGTGATCATGATGTAACTGTCATCGTGGAGTTTGGCAAGGTTGACGGAATGCCCGTTTATAATTTCAAAATATGTTGCTGATTTGCTAGTCGAATACGCAAGGTTACTTCACAACATTTTGATGATACGCACAAGTTTTATTTTTGTAGCGTATCTGTAATGTTCGTTGTGTATTTGATACGCTTGGATTTTATTTTACTGCGTATTTCTGCATTTCTGATGCGTATTTTACGCAGATATGCAGCTTATCTGGAGCTCTGATACACTTAAAAACTGAATTTGACCCAAATTACAAACGTTATCAAAATTCTGATGCGTATTTTACGCAGATATGCAGCTTATCTGGAGCTCTGATACACTTAAAAACTGAATTTGACCCAAATTACAAACGTTATCAAAATGTTACTAGGCTGAAAACAATCACTGCAAACTTAAGGTTCAAAACACAACTTTGATCAAATACATCACCATGAATAAACATTTCTTGCATTTTTCATTTTAAGCCATTATGAAACATTGACATATACTTTCTTGGGCCTGCAAGTTTAATTCTGCACATCTATTTACACCATGTTGTATGAGACACCGACAGACTGGAAACAAACACACATTTGTGAAATCCAGGGTGTAGCTTCTACCCTCCTCCCTCTTCATGTGATCAGGAACAGGTAACCACATTTAACTCACAAATTCTTATTTTGGCCAATATTGGAAAAAAACAACCTGCATGATTAGTGATGATGCAGGAAGTGCTCTTCATCATTAGACCCAGCCTTAAGTCTGGAAGGACTAGTTGCTTTCTCCAAATATCTAGTTATAGGGTGTCATGGTTCACTGATGTATACTACTCAAAAGAAGTTAAGGACCACACTGCTTTCATATTACTGCAGTAAATCTGTTATTCAAAGACAAATTAACTATAGTACTATGAAAGAATCAGTGTTCCTTAACTTCTTTTGAGTTGTATATCAATGCATTGTGAATTTAAACCTGATGATACGTTACACAATTAATCTTAATGCTGAACTGATTTTCAAAGAGTAATATTTACCAAGTTTTGCAATCACTGCCAATTATAAAACAAAATACTAATGTGATAAGACAACAATGCTTGAACAAGCCTAAATTAACCAGTCATGTGAGGGAAATGACAACTGGTTGACAGCAGTGGTTTCTGCCTGGCACATTGAGAATTCACTCGAATAAAGTATCATGATATCTTTCTAGTATTGCCATTTGCATTGTATCACGTGGTAGACATTACATGACATCCCTCAGGGCTCCAGATAATAGTCTTTGCATTACATGACATCCCTCAGGGCACCAGATAATAGTCTTTGCATTACATGACATCCCCCAGGGCTCCAGATAATAGTCTATTCATTACATGACATCCCTCAGGGCTCCAGATAATAGTCTTTGCATTACATGACATCCCTCAGGGCTCCAGATAATAGTCTTTGCATTACATGACATCCCCCAGGGCTCCAGATAATAGTCTATTCATTACATGACATCCCTCAGGGCTCTAGATAATAGTCTTTGCATTACATGACATCCCTCAGGGCTCCAGATAATAGTCTATTCATTACATGACATCCCTCAGGGCTCCAGATAATAGTCTATTCATTACATGACATCCTTCAGGGCTCCAGATAATAGTCTTTGCATTACATGACATTCCTCAGGGCTCCAGATAATAGTCTATTCATTACATGACATCCCTCAGGGCTCCAGATAATAGTCTATTCATTACATGACATCCTTCAGGACTCCAGATAATAGTCTTTGCATTACATGACATCCCTCAGGGCTCCAGATAATAGTCTTTGCATTACATGACATTCCTCAGGGCTCCAGATAATAGTCTATTCATTACATTACATGACATTCCTCAGGGCTCCAGATAATAGTCTATTCATTACATGACATCCCTCAGGGCTCCAGATAATAGTCTTTGCATTACATGACATCCCTCAGGGCTCCAGATAATAGTCTTTGCATTACATGACATCCCCCAGGGCTCCAGATAATAGTCTTTGCATTACATGACATCCCTTAGGGCTCCAGATAATAGTCTATTCATTACATGACATCCCTCAGCATGCTCAGGGCTCCAGATAATAGTCTATTCATTACATGACATCCCTCAGGGCTCCAGATAATTGTTTTTCGGCACTGAGTATTTATTCACATGTTAACACTCACACTGGATATTGATAGTTTTCTTTGGGTCCAGCCTACTGGGTTCTACACCAACCAGTAGACATTTTTTTAAATAATTCTAATTGAAATGCTGTTTCAGGTGAATTCTAATTTGCATAACAGTGATAGTTTGTCTCATTAACAACAAGCAGGAGATGGTGCCTCGTTTATGCATTATTCCCTGCAGCAGAGTTAATGTACGTGTGATGCTGGACTCGATCAGTAAATAAAGATGTGCAAAGCAATACAGTATACATTGCAATACAGGAATACACAGGGTGTTGTTTTTAAAATTGTTCAACTCAAATTAACTGGGTAATGGTGATATATTTTACATATTTTATGCAAACATGCAGCTGATCTGGACCCCCAATGTTACATACCATGAGTGAGTGAGTGAGTGAGTGTGATTTTACGCCGCAATATTCCAGCAACATCACGGCTGGGGACACCAGAAATGGGCTTCACACATTGTACCCATGTGGGGAATCGCCTTTGGCGTGACGAGCGAACGCTTTAACCACCAGGCTACCCAACTGCCTCTCATAACCAAGATAAACCACTAGTCCATAATGATCTGTGTATTAGATGGATTGCCTCCATTACAGCAAAGCAAGGTTAAAGCCCAATATGCAGACAAGGCTACAGTAACCATAGTAACAATACCTCCTCTAGGCCATCAAGACCTTGAGCCGCCTTGTCATCTACCTCTTCATTATCAAAGACTATGTTGTCACCATCACCAGCGAGCAATGGAATTGCCTGGCCTCTCCCATCATGCAATGGGTCAGCAGGGTTCAAGTGAGCTTCCTGGGCGATACCAGGTTGATTGGGTAGGTTGAAATGAGCAAGGTATTTATTTATCAACAGGTATATATAAGTCAAGGTTTGTAAAGAATATGAGTTTTTGAAAAAAATGTATATATATAAAAACCTTCCGTCTTCTCAGGGCACATTATCAATTTTCAAAACCTCTTCAAGGTCAAAGTTGAAGCACTTTCAAGACAGACCTAAATATTCAAGACCTTTTGAAGTCAATCCAAACCCTGAACAATAATCAACTCCATTTGTAACAGAATCATGTCCTATCCGATCAACAGCATGAGGAACTGCCACATTAGCATGTTGAGCAACTCCCTTTATAACAGTCTGGAATATAATCATGTCTTACCTGATTAGCAGCATCTTTGTCACCTGGAACACAAACAGAGATCATTTCAGAAACAGACCATCACTGATTCACGTTCATCAGTTTCCAAGGTTAAACTAACTTGTCAATTACAATCTTGTAACCAGAGGGGTACAAAAAGTATGTGATCTAGACTACCAGTTGTCAGAGTTTCATTCTTGTGGAAGCCTCGGTGGCTGAGTGGGTTTGATCGCTGACTTTGTGTGCTGAGCGATTAGGTGCCTCACTCTGGCAGTGTGGGTTCAAATCCCAGATGGGACTCAACCCCAAAAAGTATGAGAAACTGTCCTTTACTAAGAAAATGTTATTCCACATATAACATTTGTCACAATTACAATCTTACTTTCAGCATTACGTCAACTTATAGCAAGGTCGTTCTATCATGTCTTGGAAAACATTATCTTCTACAACAATATCTGATGAAGCTTTCCAAACACAGTATCAACACTGATTCCAACAAAGTTAAAACATTTAGGCTAGGTGTTAGAGTACTATAAATTGAAGAACAAATACTCCCACAGTACAATACAGTCAACTCCAGATGTTTGAGACAGAGGATATCAGAATCGTGGGGCTCTTTAGCCTATCCATCTTCCTGAGGCAAGCGTATCCACTAACCTACACCAACCCTAGTTTCTACCCTTGCCACGTCAAGGAGACTTTTCTTGGCTCAACCCTGGTGCCACCTCGCGAGTTGTGCCCCTTGTATTGTAAACGCGATATCCATTTAGATTGCTGTTCTTATCTCGCATAGCTTCACAAAGATGGTTACTACCACAGGTGACGACCTTGTCGATCAGATTACAAAAACATTCGCAATTTCATCCCTGACCCAAAAACATAGGCAATTGTCGGAGAGCTTAAAAGATTAAAAAGACACCAACAAAGACAGGCAGCGGTAAATCACTTTCATACAAAGGTGTACAGTCTTGGATGTTGATTTGTTTTAAACGTTCTCTGACAGGACTATCAATATGCGCAATAGTCCAATCATATTTAGCACAGGAAAGTTGGGCTTGATGTGGCAAAACTTTGATAAAAAGGCTAGTGGACACTCTTGTCTCGGGAAGATGTAGCTTATCTGGATTAGCGATAGAGTCAGTAAATGAATCTGGGTTTTTTAACAATATTTTGTTGTATCACAGTGTCAGCTTAACATGGCAGGAAAGCCCAAAGTGATGCAGGTGAGACAAATAGCGAATTGCATCGGCTTAGACCGGGCCACCTGTGTTATGATGGTAATCTAAACCCCTGGACAATGACCGACTTTCATCAGCACATGACTCGGGATCACAACCTTCAGTTCAGATAAACAACAGTTGTACCAAAATACAACCTAAAAGAGTCACATAATTTTCATAAATAACAAAATGATTTGTAAAGTCTTTGGATTTCTGGAGTTGATAGCAGTATCAGTGTCTAATTGTAGCACTATATCTATGTGATAGGCTATGTTAAGAAAAAGAAGAAAAAAAACCTCATTAAAATCATATTTTAGTTCTCACTATCGCTAAACAGACACTGAGGACATTCCATTACAGGTCACTTCAATATGACCTTTTCGCGGACTTTGACCAACAAATGAAGTGACTCACAGAGAGCTCAACATTTGCCAATCAGAAAGGAGCTTTCTCGAGCTCCACAGCACTAGTTTCAAAATGGTGACTTCTACTGCAGACTACACTTGAAAGATATTTTGACAAAGTTCTTGATTCAAAATTTGGAGATTTTTGGAATGTCGAATAAGATAAGATAAGAGCAAGAAAAAAGATTCTGTAGAATGGGGTCAGCTTATGTAAAATTTATACTTTCATGAAAGTACATCGTATCGCTTCATGTAATATATATGACAGAGATTGTGTGGCAGGACTTCCCACAAGCTATTGAAAATCTTTCGTTCCAAATGTGTCTAATTGCATTGAAGCGAAAAATAGATGATGTCTATTATTCTGAATCAGTGGAAAAGTTCGAAGCTGTCCTTCGGAAACCCAGTGTTAATTTTTTTTAGGTTGCATGATTAGAAAACACATTCCAACAGTAACTTTCCCAATCTGAAAAGCAACGCTCTGATTGGTCAGATAAAAGACCTAAGCTTAGCTGTTACGAGAAGATTGCATACCCCAATCAATATACTATTTACACACTGAAGCATCAAAATAAGTGCACAAAAAAAACAGGTGTACAAAATAAGCACATAGATTTTGAACAAGAACATAATAATTCTGAGGATGAGTTATTGTTGTCATAACCATGATAAATAAATGGTTCCAAATAATTGGCCATTAATCAAATAAAACAAACAATAACATAAAAAAAAACATGTTGATAATCTTAATCTTAAACATGTTAAATGAAAGTGGTGACTAGTTGTTGAGAATGTTCATATACGGCCTTACATATAAAATAAGATGATAGGTTGACTTTCAGTATAAAAATATAATCCAGCACATTAATTCATCCCTACTTTAGCACAGGGAACTGATTGACTATAGATTATAACTGATGATGATCACTGGAAAATGAAGCTGAATTGCAGTTGAAAGCAGACGTCTGGTTCAAGACATCTTCCCCTGGGTCAGGGGGATATCTGACTATAAAAGTCTAGTTTCCACTCTTGCCAAACTAGGCTGCAATCATGGAATTATGTTTTGGCTGGACTACAGAGTCTATGCATACTCAAAATTACGTAACGAAATCGACATCCGGTTCAATTGCAGTATTTGCAGAGCATGTGTTCCGTCAAATGGGCGGTGACAGATATTTTCCAAATTTTTTGATGTTTTTAATCAAGGTGCTCATGTTATTTGATGCACTTTGCGAGGTAAGACCCATTTTATTACAAAATAGATCTTCACTATCGTTGGTTTGATTGGATGGTTTGTTGTTTTACGCCGCACTCAGCAATATTCCAGCTATATGTTGGCGGTCTGTAAATAATCAAGTCTGGACCAGACAATCCAGTGATTGATATCATGTGCATCAATCCACACAATTGGGATCGATGACATGCATCAACCAAGTCAGGGAGCCTGATCACCCGATCCCGTTAGTCGCCTTTACGGCAAGAATGGGTTGTTGAAGACCTATTCTAACCCAGATCTTCAGGGCTTCGATCAGACTGGACGCCGCCATTTTGTTAGAAGCAAAAGCAAGTGAAATGAGAGGTGGAATCTGATTAGTCAATAGGAGGGACATAGAATGGACGTAACTTGTAACAGCCACTGGTGCCACTTCAACCAAGCCCAGAAATTCCAGCATAGTTCGGCAAGGGTGGAAACTGACCTTTTACAATCACTTAACTCCCTTGATTCAGGAAGATGGGTTCAAGAAAGCATGCTGCCTACATTTAGATTGAGCAGTTGAAGTTAGCATAGACTTCACCTGGCATGGCCACCCATGACGGGTTGTCAGATGCTGCCTAGAGGCATAGAATCAGGTAAATTGGAGAATTGTCCTTCCTACACATGCCTAGGATCTCCTTATCCTGACGATGATTTTGTTTGTTTGTTTGTGTTTTTGTTGTTTAAAGTGGCACTCAGCAATATTCCAGCTATGTCACAGCGGTCTGTAAATAATTGAGTCTGGACCATGATTCACATCATGAGCATCAATCAATGCATGGGATACGATGACATGTATCACCCAAGTTAGCGGGCTTGACCACCTGATCCTGTTAGTCGCCTCTTACAACATAGTCGCCTCTTACTGCAAGCATGGGTTGCTGAAGACCAATTCCGCCCCAGATCTTAAACAGGGTTCCATAGTATGAAGGTCTCAGACAGGTTCATACTTAAGATATATAACAGAGATTATTTCCAATAAATGTCATTGAGATTTCAAGTTTTGTTTCAAAATAATAAGAGATTTCTAGAAAAATATTGAAGACAAAAGAATTTTATAATGGGGTAAGGTCATTTGTTTCGAGAAAAAACCCTTGAATTCCCATAATGCAATAAACAGATGCTGAACATCAATAAGCATAACAACAGAGTAAAAACCTGGCTGCAACAATTGAACCAACCATCTTACCTGAAACTTGAACAGAAAATATTGTCATACAAGCAGGAACACTTCACACACTTTTGTTTGGATGGTTGTTAGTTGTGTAAAGCCACACTCAACAATATTCCAGCTATATGATGGCGGTCTGTAAATAATCGAGTCCGGACCAGACAATCCAGTGATTGAAGTCATGAGCATTGATCCACGCAATTTGGATAAGATGACATGCATCAACCAAGTCAGCATGCCTGACCACACAATCTCGTTAATTGCCTCTTACGACAAGCATAGTTGCCTTTTACAGCAAGCATGGGTTGCTGAAGGCCTATTCTAACCGGGATCTCCACGGGTAACTTCACACAGTAAAAATCCTAGATCACTGGTGAATGGTGAAACAGTAACCTCCACTAGATGATTGTTGAAGCAATATCAATACATAGCCATGGATTCCTATACTTTCAGTCTTTATGTAATGATATTCAGTTGTCCATAACCTGATAAATTTCTTTTTTAATCAGGTCACAAGTTTCTTAACTTAAAAGGTTACCGGTACTTGGCCTATCAGGAAGTTACCAGTCCTTATAATACTTGTATTAAGAGATAAAGGTACCAACAAACAACTAGAATGGTACATGTTGGACGTGCAACATGAAACGTTGCCTGAGGGGCATCTGTTGTGTGCGTAGATGAACAGGGCCGAGTAGTAGACTTAATACCCGTCCTGACTTCCATTCAGCCTAAGATGATAGTCTTTCATAGTGGATGATTAAGTCAGGAGGGTCAATAACAGACATTTATAAGGAAATATGATAAATTCATAAGGACCAAGGACATAGTCATCAACGTGGGTAGATGAAAAACAAGATAAAATCTCATTGGTAAAGGACATAGACACTAATAAGGGTAGATGAAAAACAAGATAAAATCTCATTGGTAAAGGACCTAGACATTAATAAGGGTGGATGATAAACATGATAAAGACTCAAGGGTAAAGGACATAGACATTAATAAGGGTGGATGATAAACATGATAAAATCTCATTGGTAAAGGACATAGACATTAATAAGGGTGGATGATAAACATGATAAAGACTCAAGGGTAAAGGACCTAGACACTAATAAGGGTGGATGATAAACATGATAAAGACTCAAGGGTAAAGGACATAGACATTAATAAGGGTGGATGATAAACATGATAAAGACTCAAGGGTAAAGGACCTAGACACTAATAAGGGTGGATGATAAACATGATAAAGACTCAAGGGTCAAAGGACCTAGACACTAATAAGGGTGGATGATAAACATGATAAAGACTCAAGGGTCAAAGGACCTAGACACTAATAAGGGTGGATGATAAACATGATAAAGACTCAAGGGTAAAGGACATAGACATTAATAAGGGTGGATGATAAACATGATAAAGACTCAAGGGTAAAGGACCTAGACACTAATAAGGGTGGATGATAAACATGATAAAGACTCAAGGGTAAAGGACCTAGACACTAATAAGGGTGGATAATGAACCGTTGGAAGAAGAAGACCAGGGTGAGGTGAGGTGAAATTGGGTTTAATGTCGCGTCCAAGATTATTGCACTTATATAGCAACGTGCATGTACGTGTGTGTTTGTGTGGCTGCTTGTACTAGTCCGGACTGATGCCGATTTATAGTGCTAGCTCACTGAGATACCATGCCGCAGTTTAACATTAATATCCCACTCAGACACAGTATACTGACTCCGAGCCGACCAGTCCTTGTTTTAGCCCCTTAATGCCGAGCGCCAGACAGGTTAACAACAAGTACCATCTTTTAACGTCTTTTGGTATGACGCGGCTGGGGATCGAACCCCAGACCTTCCGCTCTCCGGGCGGACGCTCTACCACAAGACCACGGAGGCGGTAAGAAGACCAGGGTGCAGTGGTACAAAACAACCTCAGCGCTACGACTGTCGTAGTCTATGTCAAGGTATGGGAGTTACAATCACCTTGGCGCTAAGATCGCTTTGTACAATGGCACCCTGGCACTGTACCTAGCTATCTAAATGCAGTTATCCTTCCCTATATTAAATCCTATAACATATTGCAATTTGTTGATCAAACATGTTGACCACGTCACAATAACGACATATACCTTTTGATTATGGATACAAATCATCCCCATTTCCAGATATGACGATAAAATATACTCACCTGCAACATTCTTACTCAAAAGCATAAGAAAATAGCATGCATCAGAAATGCTCTAAAATAAGCTGAGAAACAGCTTGTGACACTACAAGCAGAACCACAGTTAGTTAACTGCAAAAGGGAGGTGCCAAACGTTTCACAACACCAGGATAGGATGTGGATTTATCATAAACTAGTTCAAAACTGCCAACGATATCTGTTTAATGTTACTTACATGATGAAGGATGTTTTCAGTTCCATGATCTTTGAGCGATGATGCTAAATGTCATTATCTGATTGTAACTCATCTGTAATCAGTGTACTCAATGAATGTGACATGTATACTACATTAGTGATCATAATCCATCCTATCCTGGTCACTATTACCTAACTTGAACAAGCGGTAACCTCACGGGGGCAATGATAATATCTGTTAGAGTCCCATCTAGCTTACCATGCTTCGACTTATTGAGTCTCTTCAGCTCTTTTCCAAACTCATCAAGAACTTCGAAGCCTTCTTTGCCTTTAAAGTTCTCTACTGGGCCTTGACCTTCTTTAAAATTATATCTTGTTTTCTTGTCTTTATCTCCAGTTTCTTTGTCGTCAGCTGCAGGTTTTTCGCCGTCTGCTACTATTTTGGAAGTACCATTTGTGCCAGACTTGGTTGTTTCAGTGTCCTTGAGTTCCTCAGCAGACCCTGTGACATCTGCTGCAGGTTCTTTGCCGTCTGCCACTGGCCCTTCTTTGGGTGTACCATTTGTTGTCGGGGCTTCTCCAGCTTTGGTAGTTTCAGTCCTGTCTACTTTCCCTGCTGAACCTTTGACATCTGTTTCTAGCCCCCTCGCATTTGCCAACAGCCCTTTCAAAAGACCTCCACTTTTCGTTTCTCCAGTCTTACTGGTTTCTTTCCTCTCTGGCTCTCCACTGGTTGTTGTGATGGTGGTGGTGGTTACATTTGACTCCTTTGCAACTGCTTTACTATCAGCCTTTCCTTCACTACTTGGCACCTCCCTATTACCCTGTTCATGCATGGCACTACTATTTACACCAGCAGACACACCTGCTTCATGCTCTGAGACACCACCCTTCCCTTCTACCCCAACTACATTCTGCTGACCTGGATTTTCCTCTTGATTCACATTGGGCTGCGGAACAACATTGAGCCCCTGCTGAGGTTGATCGGCAGGATTCTGGGGTGGTTGTTGGCCAGCGTTCTGTTGCTGTTGTGGATCGGCAGGATTCTGGGGTGGTTGTTGTCCAACGTTCTGTTGCTGTTGTGGATCGGCAGGATTCTGGGGTGGTTGTTGTCCAACGTTCTGTTGCTGTTGTGGATCGGCAGGATTCTGGGGTGGTTGTTGTCCAACGTTCTGTTGCTGTTGTGGATCGGCAGCATTCTGGGGTGGTTGTTGGCCAGCGTTCTGTTGCTGTTGTGGATCGGCAGGATTCTGGGGTGGTTGTTGGTCTGCAGGATTCTGCAGTTGTGGCTGTCCACCAAGGTTCTGACCGGACTGGTTCACTCCTGCAGGCTGCCCCTGGTTGTTTACAGGCTGTTGATCACCAGTCTGTGGTTGGCCTGCAGGATTGAGTGGCTGAAGATTTGGGTTGACTCCGGGCTGCTGGGCACCTTCAGCAGGGCTGGAAAGGTAAGCATGAGTGAGTGAGTTGGGTTTAACACTGCTTGGAACAGTATTCCAGTTATATCACAGCGTGTCAGCTTGATGTGAGACGAAAGTCAGGATTCAGTCAGGATTGAATCAGGATTCAAACCCAGAATCAGAGATTTCTGGCATGCCCAAGAGACGTAACTCTGCATAGTGTAAGCAAGTAATAAGATTACAGATGTAAGAAACTTCAGATTGGCCTGCAGGATTGATTATCTATCATGTAAGGTTGATACATATTCCAGAACATTACATCAAACTCACTTGTATTCAACTTCACATAAAAAATTTCACACTGCTTTGATTTTTTGTTTGTTGCTTAACGCTGCACTCAGCAATATTCTTGCTATATGACGGAGGTCTGTAAATAATTGTGTCTCTAATAGACAATCCAGTGACTGATATCATGAGCATCGATCTATACAATTGGAATACGATGACATGCATCAACCAAGTCAGCAGGTCTGACCATGCCATCCCGTTAGTTGGCTCATACGACAAGCATAGTCGCCTCTTACAGCAAGCCACCGCTTCGAACAGTAATTTAGTTATATCACTGCATGTCAGCTTCAAGTGGCATGAAAGACCCAAGTGATGCAGGTCCTAGACACACCCAAAAGATAACTAAACACAAGTAGTATAACATTGAAATCAGCTACAACATGTCTTAGATGAGGATATTGAATTCTCTAATCATTGTTGAAGAGCAATATCACAGCAGCCTGTACATAATCAAATTTAGGACAGGCAAACCAGTGGTTGACAGCATCAGAAGCCATCCAAATCCTCTGGGCAACACCCAACACAAACATCAAGTCACATCTTGTTATTGATTGTAACCACCGAATCCTCAGTGGTCAGCTTTTAGTTGTGGGATAGTGACAACTATTCTGACCCAGGAATCCCTGTGAACTTCAGAGACTCATTTGACGATGTAACTATTGCTCTTGTGACAAATATGTGGTGCTGCATGGGGCCCTATTCTTACCAGGAATCCCTGTGACAATGTAACTACTATTTTGTTTGGGTGTTAGTTTGTTGTTTAACGCCACACTCAGCAATATTCCAGCTATATGACAGTGGTCTGTAAATAATCGAGTCTGGACCAGACAATCCAGTGATTGACATCATGAGTATTGATCCACACAATTGGGACACGATGCATGCATCAACCGAGTCAGCGAACCTGACCATCCGATCCCGTTAGTCGCATCTTACGACAAGCACAGTCGCCTTTTACGGCAAGCATGGGTTGCAGAAGACCTTCACTACCACAGATCTTAACGGGCCTGTAACTACTTTTGTCCTTACTATTCTGTCCCCGACATCCCAGAACCCCACTGCGATGGAATACTATTGTTCCTGTTAGATACAATGCTGGTTAGCTGACACAGGGCACTGAAGACTCACATGAACTTGTTGGCGTCAATGTTGTTGCTCTGAAGTGTCGCAATGATCTGCTGTCTTCCCAAGCTGTTTACCAGTACAGTCAAAATGTTCCTGATAGGTTCTTCACAGGAACTGAAACAACATGACAACTTACAACATACAACATACTGTTTGTCACACTTTCAGTCTCAGACACACTTTATCTTGGTTTACTAATCATAGAAACAAACATACTCAAGTAGAACCAAAACACTTGCTGACCACTAGACTGTGTCATGATTTTACATAAATATTGCTGTAAAACGTAATAATCTTGAAGCATCCACAGTCAAGCCCGAGAAAATATGATAAATTACATACAACCCAGGGATTAATGATGTGGTATGGTACATAAAGCTTGGAGGTATTCACTGTGTTCAAAGATCATTGCTGTGTAGAAAAATAAGGGTTAGTTGGACACAAATCCTGCCAACATCCGGCCTTGTGCTTTCTGAGCGTTAGATTCCTAAACATTTATTTCAATGCATTCAGTCTACTTATGATGCCGTTATCCCTTCAAAGGTTCGGAGAAGTAGTACACGTCAACTAAAGGAGAACAGACCATGCTATAACTATTACCGTATTTGACGTGATAAGCACCCAGTGCACTCTCAAAATTAGAAATATTTGAATATTATTTTGGTGAAAAAAAGTTGAAAGATAAATTTCGTGGTTAATGCTGAAATGTTTATGTACGACAGATATATTTTTCCAGAATTTAATTGCCCATAATTAAGAGTGCATATAACACATGAGCGCATATTATACGCAAATAAATAAGTTTTGTGTACATTGATCAATCGGAAGGGGTGCTAATTGGGATTGTTCACTAGCCAATGTCTTTGCTAATGTCAGCGTGGGCGCTTATTAGAGCAGGGCTCTTATTACGTCGAATACGTTAGCTCATTCAGATCTTCTGTGCTGGACAGCTTACTGGCGGACCAGAACACTTCAATTACTTAATTTAACTTAAACTGCGAAATACAAAAATATTATTTGAACAAAAGTTATTAACTCTAGAACGTTTATTCATTTATTTCATGTCCATTTATTAAAGATTGTTCAGCTGTTACTAACTATCAATCAAATCTTGGTTAATCCTATTGAAAAACCATGTTAACAGTATCCTATAACTGTCATCTGCCACGGATTAATTGTCCCTACTGTCCTACCACTAGTGGGATCATGTGCCACATCCTCAAGCCCAAGTTACCATGGTTACAAGTGAAAACTAACACTGTCACAATTGTTGGATATAAACAGTCTGTGCCCCAAACTTTTGAGTCTACGAGCTAAAAACTTGACACTTAGCATCATGTCTGGTACATTTTAGTGTTATATATCTAAAGTTGCGGACTGCATAAAATATATTAACTTAACTTGAAATTTATAGAGTGAGTGAGTGAGTATGGTTTTAGATTGCTCTTAGTAACATTCAAGCAATATCATGGCGGGGGACACCAGAAATGGGCTTCACACATTGTACCCCTAACCACTAGGCTACCCCACTGCCCTATCATCTATAGAAAACATTATTGATCAAGGTGTAAAAATTGTCACCTGTGCCATAACTGTTCCCCTGTATATAGCATAAACACCTTCCATTATAATTCTTGGGATAACAATGCCCAGTGTTCCCGTCTACCGGTAATTACCAGTTTTTTACCGGTAAAATTAGGCTTGGACTGGTAATTCATGTGACGGCCGGTCCCTATGGACCGGCAAATAGAGTACCTTATAAATCTTTGTTGTTGAACAAAACATTAGCAATATTCATATAAGTATATTTTTCGAATGAAGTCAGCTTGTCTGTCACCATCAGGGTTTCCCCTTGTCAAATTTAGTGCAAGGAAATAACATTTTGCATTGCTTCCAGGTTAAATTTGTATTTTTAGTGACTTAGAGTAAAAATATTGTTAAAAAGGAGAAATTTATGACTGGACTTTGTGTGAATGACCTGTAGATCTAACTAAGTTACTGCAAACAGGAAGTCATTGCATTGAACATGATGTTGAAGGAATTAAAACCAGGTAATTTTCATACATTTTTTCATTTGTTGAAAGTTGGGACTGACAAAAATTAGAGGGGACTGGTAATTTTTAGAGTTGCCAGACACCAGGACAAGCAGTTTCAAAAGCCAGTGGGAACACTGAATGCCTCAGAAATATTTCAGCTTGACAGTCATTATTATGAGGAGATGGGGATATGGCATCTTCCCGAGGCAAGAGAGTTAACTGACTTTAAAAGTCAAGTTTCCACCCTTGCCGAACTACCGGGGTAGGCTGGAATTCCTGGGCTCTATCGTAGCGCCACCAGTGGCTATTACGAGTTATGTCCTTTCTATGCCTCTCCTATTGACCAATCAGATTCAACCTCTCGTATCACTTGCATTTGATTCAAACAAAACGGTGGCGCCCAGTCAAGACGATCTGATTGATAATCAAGATCTATATTGTGATAAAACGAGTCTTACAACGCGAAGTGCATCAAATCACGTGATCACCTTGATTAAAAGCATGAAAACATTTAGAAAATATCTGTTGACAACGAGTTAGCGGTGAACATGCTTTGCAAATCCTGCAGTCGACTGAAATCTGCATGACACTTTAAGAACCGGATTTCGATTTCAGTGCGTGATTTTGATTGGACTATGCATAGACTCGTTAGTCCAGCCAAAATGTAACTCCATAATACCAGCCTAGTTCGGCAAGGGTGGAACCTGGACTTTTATAGTCAGTTAACTCACTTGCCTCGGGAAGATGGGGATATGGCAGCTTAACATGCTTAAGGAATATGTGAGCCTTTAAATTCATGGGTACTTGCTATTAATGTAAATTAATGTCTAATAAAACAGATCAGATACAGGCAAGAGGCATTATCAATCATTTTAATAAGTCATTTCTTAGGTAAGAATGTTTTTAAATTTGTATTATTTGCCACTCAAATGATCAAAAATTGAACTTGAACCAAAATGAATGATAGATCAAGACCAATTGTTTGATAGGCAATACTTAGAAGTTGACTGAAGGTGATGTTTCGGTATAGAAGCAAGGTTGACAACAGTATAAGGATCTATTCCAAAACGTTACCATTACAGTAAATAAAGAAGTTGTTATCCATTAATTATCTCTACTTTGAGATCAAGACCATCAAAGAGTGGTCATAGTCATATTCAGCTTGGTTCAGACTTGTGGTTAAAGTAACACAGCTAGATTTGGGGAGAAAACAAGTAGTCCTTCTCCATTTCCAGGACTAACTGACCGGTGTCCATGTCTTAATCATGCATGTGTTAATAGCAAAATGTGTCGGAAAAAAGGGGATTTCTCATAAAGCATATTTCTGATGATTTTGGTCTTAAATATAACTGAGCGAACTAGACCAAAACAAATCATACTAGTATAAAATACAAATGAATATTTTTATCAAACTGTTGGTTAAATCTACAAATCATGTGTCTATGTTAAGATAATGGACTTTGTAAATAGTATTCTGTCTGCCATGTCTACAAAAATGTTGAAGCCAGCGTGGTGGAAAAGTCATTGATTGAGATACAATACCACATCGATATGAGGCAGAAGGTTTGCTGTCCACTATTGATCCCCAAAGTCCTCCGGCAACAGATGTGGCATGCCACATTGACAACTCATGGCAACACACTGGCTGCAGTGGCTGAACAACGTCTGTGTGCACAAAATGATTACACCCCACTCAGTGATTCAAAGAAAACCTACTCTGATGTCACCATTTTGCTTTCACCCTTAATTCACCCTTGCAGTCAAACCTTAGATGGTTCCAAGTCAATCTCTTGTATCATTTTTACTTTTTCAACCTGGGACTTTTCAAATTGATTTTCAGGATCTACAGATTTCTCATCACTTGACATTCCAGAGACTTACTTTGAATATATAAAACACAGCAGTAGGGCTGGGATGAGTCCAAATTTACTCCCCATGTACCCAACCTGCTATTACTCGACCCTACCCTGATGGTCACTGTAGATCTCAAGAGCTGGAACAAAATGACTGATTGGGAATTGTTTTACTGCAGCCCTGGCAAAAACTATTTAGATACATGTATCAAACAATCAGATCACGCGTACACTGAATTGACTAAAGCTTTATCTTTACTCAAACATATACAAATCAAAAGGAATGTGTGCATCATTAGAATGAAATGGGAACATTAGCGACTTGTAGCATAACCACTGAGCTATGGTGACTTTCTGTCATTAAACACTATATCACTTGACTACCCACGGGTCTGGGTAGTCCTGTGGGTACCCGGGTCCTTCTCAGGACCCACCCGAACTGGGTACCCAAGTTACGAGTCCCTGCCCCACAAAGCAGCATTGAATAAGCCAGTGATAGCCTGTGCAGATAGCCCTCAGCCTAGTTCAGACTGGAGGTTAATTATTATTGCCAGAGCTAACGGAAAAAAACTCCACTGAATAGTGGAATGTGTTTAAAAAGGGCATTTCTCACAATGAATACTTGTTTTTATCTGAATTACTGGCTAAGCTAACTAGAGCAAAACAGATCATACTAGACATGTTTTGTACTAGTGGTAAAGTCAGAAGAAGCTGTGACAACAGCATGACGAAGAACTCTGTAAGTCGTCCTCATGCTGCAGGTCCCCAGTAGAACCCCCTTCCATAATACTGTTGTTAATTCACTCTTTGTTTGCCATCACTCATACAGAGATGACTCACCACCCCAACCCCAAGTAGAGGCAATAGGAATATCTGGGAAATCACCTTATGCATGACTAACTATAAGGTGTCAATAAACTTGAATCATCCATTGCATGTCATCATCAAATCTCCTAAAAAACAAACCTTTAAAATCACAAGCTAAACCAAATGATTTATCGTTTACAACTGGTTTGTATGTGACAATGCCTGTAACAAGGTCAATAACTAGTGTAAATGACAAGGATGTTTCTCAAGAAAATTGTAAATATAATCGGATTGGCAGTATATGGTTCACAATAATGGAATGACTCATTCCACCGAAATCGTAATGGCTGGTACCTCTGGTGATAAACACCCCTAGCAATCATGGTAATGTAGCCCAGCCTGAGGATCAACTTCATCATGATAGTGTTATAATGTTTCTGTTAGATATCAAGTTTCTTATCAACAAGTAATAGTATTATGTACATACATGCTCATGACCTCAGGCTACAAGTGCCCTCCAGACGGCCGTGATAGTGGAAGGCTTTGTATTACTTGATGTTATGATAGGACTCAGGCACTATTGGTACAGATTACAACCTGTTTTATTGTTGAACTGACAGAACCTGTTTTATTCATGACCTGGCTGGATCTGTTTTATTGGTGACCTGACTGAACCTGTTTAATGTCTGAAATGAACCTATTTTTTGTGTTTGTCCTGTCTAAACCTGGTTTCTTATTTCGATCTGGAGAACCCGTTTTTGTGTTGACATGACTGAACCTGTTTTATTAAAGATCTGACCATGTTCATTGAACCTGTTTTGGGGGGTCCAAACTGACAAAACCAGATTATCTGACCAAACACATATTACCACATCGAACATGTTGTATTGTAGACCTTACTAAATTTGTTCAATTGTATGTGACCCCATTGAACACATTCTAATTCTACCTGGATAAATCTGTCCTACTGTATTTGACTTCACTGGATTGTGTTATTGTTGATCTGACTGAACTAGTTGTTTGTGTTTGCTTTTATAACTCACCACCCCACCTGTAACTGAACCTACTTTATGAAGAAAGTTTGTTGTTTAACCCCACACTCAGTAGTATTCCAGCTTTATGACTGTGCCTGTAAACAACCAAACCTTGCCGGACAATCCAGTGATCAATATTATGAACAACAATCCACACCGTCGATGACAGACATTCAACTGTAAGACACCTACCCTGACCCGATCCCTCAAGTCGCATTATACGACAAGCATAGGTTGTTGCTAGGGACAAATAGTTTATTCTAACCAGAATCCCTACAGGGATTGATAGAAAGACAAAACTTACTTCTGATCACACTGCACTGGCTTTTTGTCCATACTTCCCTTCAGAGACTCTGTCTCCTCTGAAAACAAAAATTACCAGAACAAAATGTTAATGCTGCTGGTCTATTAAATGAAAACCTTGTCTTTTATTCATTGCATTATTCATGTCCATCAACTGCAAATAAAACAAGTTTCATTACATTGGTAGTGTAGTAAGCCCTATTTCCATTTGCACATTAACAATTACAACCTTAAGCTCTTTAACTGATGGACACAAGGACCAGAAAACACCTTCTTTGTAAGACACACTCTTTGACTTGTACTATACATGCTATAAGTAGAATATATCTCAATGGCAACAGCATGTACCACATAATTTCCAAGAGACAACCACAATACTGAAGCTGTTATTCCAGGTTGGCAATGGTTATGTTATGAATCGGCCCCAAATCTGAAGCAAATATCATTCAAAACTCCAAAAGTGGAACTAAAATGTTCCCAATTCATGTTAAAATATACAGTAAAATATGTTTATGACGAACATGCTTATAACAACAAACGGACGGATACTGGTATTATGACCTTTATTTTTGGTCCCGGTCATTTATTGTATAGATGTTGTCAATATGCTTATAACGAACTACTTTTATAACGAACTAAAATTAGTGGTCCATTTGAGTTCGCTATATCTGTAGTTTACTGTTTAACTAAACGCTAATGTTACTGCTTTGTAGGGATAACCTGTATTTCACTGACGTACTAGACCAATAAACACATCTCAACTTAAAGAAATGCCATTTTGAACAAAGCAATGATCAGGGCCTTTAGTTTAGAATTCTTGATAAATCCCAGTGCTTAAAACAAAGCATGAAATCAATGGGTCTTTGTCATGACCTAGTCATTAAAAAGAAATGCAAAATATTTAGAGCGTCTCCAGATTACATTCCATAGCAGCAAACACCAAGGGCCCTTCAATTTCAAACAGTGTTAACAAAAATCACCACTTATGCGATCTTGTATGAATCCTGGCACATGATCATTAAATTGGAACATTATTGAAATATTAATAGTTAGTTGTAAATTACCTTTCAATTTTTGGAGCTCTTCTTTAATTCCATTTGAGTCTTGTTCACATTTAGTCTGAAATCACAGAATCAGCATGTTAGAAGTCTTTAGACAGTTCAGCATGTAAAGACAGTGTTCACAGAGAGATTACTTCCTCAAAATGTCCTGTATAGATCGAAGAAACTTACATATGGCAATCTAACTTCCCCTAAATCATGAACCAGAATACCACAGGTACGGAAGCTCACCTTTATTCAGTGATACAAAAACATTTGAGGTTGGAGGATGTGCTCAAACTAATTGTGTATACTACCTTACCATACTAACTGTATAGTCTCACTATAGAAAACCTCAATGAAGGGTTGAAGGATGGAATGTATACAGGAAATGAGTGAGGACTGGGGGGCTCTAGTATCAATATACAAAGCCATCCAATCCTTTTTGTTGTTTCTTATAATAAGCATGGGATACTAGGGACCTAGTATTCCCGGGTATCCCTACTTTGGTATATCACAATAAATGAACAGCAGTGATTGCAGTCTGTATAGAGTAATCATCTGATACTTACATCATGTACATGTTAAAAGAAAACATTTCAAAATGTGTAACTTTCTAATTCTATTAGCCCCGAAGGATATATTAACTTAATTTGCATGTCATCTATTAGGATAATTGTGGGAGTCACATGCTCTGTGTAGCGACAAGTCAATATCAAAATCGTTTATTGGGTGCAGCGCGGAGATATGGTTACTGCAGCTTATTCTGCACCAGCCTACATCAGCATGGCCACGGAGCAAATTTCATATCATGGAAACTAACTTTACCCACACCAAACCATTTACTTTTGAAAACAGACAAATCTTTCGGGGAACTCGAAGAGGTTGAGCTTACTGCCTCGACTGCTCTTACTATTTTTATTACATCATGCATCATAGTTTCTTATTAAACATGTTAAAAGCATGACTAGTAACACAAGAAATCAGAGCATGACATGACCTATGAGTAAGCAGTTATTGGTAAAAGTCTTATGCTAACCATGTCTTCACAAGAATGGTTCAAGTTTTTATACATACAATTTTTGGAATTAGCATCCCAGAAAAAACTATCAGAGGAAAAAGCAAGTGCTTGTCGTAACATGTAGGGCGGGGACGAGACCACATTTACTACCAGGGTACCCAACACCCTATCACCCGGTATACACTGCAGTTGATTGACGCTTTATCCCTACTCAAACATATAAAAGTCAGAACGAATGCCTGCATAGTGAGAAAGAAATGTGAACATTAGCTATGCTTGTAGTGTAACCATTGAGTTTTGTTGTTAATGTCATTAGACAGTATGTCACGTGACTAACCAAGGGTCCGGGTAGTCAAGTGGGTACCAGGGTCTTACTCAGGACCTACCCAACATAATAGTATATATTTCCATTTAAAATTGTCTCAACTGTGTACTAACGTTTTTTTCATGTAAGAGATTACGTACTCAACTGTGTAGATCGAAGAAATTACCGAAATTTCCGTGTGCGAGGTCGTTTTGTGTACGAGATTAGGACCCACCGCAACCCGTTATAACATGCATAACCATGGAAACATGTATGTTGAATTTTGGTAGCTTTTTTTAAGCAGTAAACTCTGCTCAAACACTGAGAACAACTCACCAGTCCTTCTGCTTTGTTGTCCAATTCGGTGTTAGAATTCCTGAGGTCCTCTTCTTTCCGACTGAGTTCACTCTTAACTGATTCCATTGCTTTTATTTTTTCTTGTAACTCAGACATCAGATTTGTGTTTCGTTTCTCAAGAGTCCCAATTTTGTCATTTGAAGATTCACTCCGTTTGTCAGCTTCCATTTTTCGCGTTGACAATATTCTAACTTCATCTTGTAGTGTCACGATTTGTGAAGCTTGGTCGCTGCTCGTACTTGCTACACTCCAATAACTGTACCCAAGGATACACATTACTACTAACAGGCCAATTAGGAGAAAAGGTGGTGCACGTCCTTGGGGTCTCATTGTTCCTCGACCGTTTGCTGTCATAATCTGAAACTACTCAAATTATGACGTTAAATTTGAGGCACCTGTCGTGTTGCTGTGAACGTGTCAGTGAGAAATAAAACAAGTGTTAGCGCCCTCAGCGGTTTAGTTGGCCACATCAGGGGAGTTAACTCTGATTTCGCGAACTTCAACACAATCTCACGTTCGGCTATTTCCGTCAAGCCTGGAAAAAAATCACTAGACTGGTTTGCCTGCCCTTCGCATTTTGTGCAGCTGCTAAGGAGAAGGAGAGGATTACAGTCTAAAAAAAATTACTGGTTATGCCAGCGACCTCTGTTGGCAGACTGGCTTCAACGTAACAATGAGTTGATACCATTTAGACCAGAGACCGTAAAAATATATATATATATATATATATTTTATGGTCTCTGTTGAGACTAAGTTCTATCATACAAGTCCGTCGTTCTATTCCACAGGGCCACGGGTAGCCATACTATACTGACTGTACTGATTACATTAAAAAAAGATGTAATCAGTACAGTCAGTATAGTATGGCTATCCGTGGCCCTGTGTTCTATTCGATGTTTTCAACAACGGTATTCATAAACCTGTTGATAACTTTTTTTTGTATTGTATGGTTCATCCAAGTCTCAAATATGAAGTTGTTTGGGGAATAATAACGACTTAGGTATTTTGCTAAATGAATTTGGGTGTGTCACCAATTAATGTTACCACCTCGTGTCATTCCGGGACACGCCGAATGCCTTGTTGTGTTACGGAAAGATGCGATTGGCGACGAATATTCACAATACATTTTAGTCAACCAAAATGTGTGCTGATTCGCACCCAAGCATTTTTCTATGAGAGGACGATGATGCTGTGTTTTGTTTGTTTGTTTGTTTTATAGTTTCACGATATGAGCGACAGTCGGTCTCGTGACGCCCCGGTACACTGGTACCAATAACATATTTTTTACCAGGAAAGTTTGTTTGTTGTTTAACGACGCACTCAGCAATATTCCAGCTATATATCGGCGTTCTGTAAATAAACCAATCTCGACTAGACAATCCAGTGATTGACATCATGAGCATCGATCCATGCAATTGGGATACCATGACATGCATCAACCAAGTCAGCGAGCCTGACCACCAGATCCCGTTAGTCGCTTTTTACGGCAAGCATGGGTTGCTGAAGACCTATTCTACCCCGGACCTTCACGGGTCCAGAGTAGATGTAAAAGATGTTTGATAGTGCTGACGTAAAACAGTTTTCTACATGTGTGTGAATACTCGTGTGTGATGTATGGCTATGCGTAGATGTTTGATAGTGATGATCGAGGTAACCATCCTCTATTTATAACAGTGTATGAAAGGACACATTGTTCATAAAAAAAACCGTAAAATAAAAGCCATTATCACCATCCTCTCTTTCTTTGTACAGTTTTTGGTAACCACTTATGAATTCAAGAGCTGGATCTTCGAATTCAACACCCCTATCACTTATAATTACCTAAATCAAGTAATGCAGTCCACATCTCCTGATTTCTTTTTATTCCTGTATTTTACATAAAATGTAGGTGAAGTGTACCATTATTGTTAACAATCTATGTCAATTTAATAATGACTAGCTTTAGTAGCTTATGCAACACTGTAGTGTCATGCGCCGTGTCTCTTATAACAGAAGGGTCGGCCATTATCCGATGGGTTTGGAAACGTGTTCAAAGAATACAAGTGCCGATCGAAGCGCTATATGTTAAGAGAAAAACGGAATATATCTACTCTCAAAATCAGTATGCTTATTTTCTGAATGCATGATAGACAACATCTTAACATAAACATTGAGAGAATATAGCAACGAGCTAATACGAAGTATTAATTATCCGTCCTCAGTGAATGAATTTCGCGAGACTTGCAACATTTATTTACCAGGGACAGATAAACCAATGACGAGTTCACAGTACGTTATTAAGAGAATAATATACGAGCAACGAGGAAGTGCGGATTGTCTTTCCATCTTGACTTAATGTTGAACATTACTCGCCAAGGCCTGGAGTTTAAAAAATAATTCACAGGAGACAGATACTCCGTAATTAAGAGTTGCGTGTATATTATTCTCTAAATAACGCACTGTGAACTCGAAATTTATATATTACAAATAGGTATTGTTCTGAGGAAAAGAAGAGTAAGTGGGTTTCCTGAGCTCAAGTTGAAATATGTGTTGTTGGAATTACTAAACTAATTTACAATTGTTACCTCATTTCATTTATTTTTAACAATGCTACGCTGCCGTCCATGGGACTCTTCGCAAACATTGGAATAGGTCATAAACTGACGGCCAAAAGAAACTAAGCCACTTCAAAAATGAAATTGCAAGAATTTGAAAAAACACAAGTTCAAAGCAAACCCATACACAACACATCGTCCAAATACAACAATGCTCACGGCACGTTTTTTATTTGTAGAAAGTGCGAAAAAGTTAGAAAAAAAACGTGCTACGTGCACAACCGAAACTACGCGAGCAATAAGGGTAAATAAATGATACGGACGGCATGTCAGACACTCACACTGATAAACACCACCCAAGAAATGCCACGAGTGACACCCGAACAACGCGAGCGAGCCCTGGGTATGAAACAGATGGAAGCCTACCATGCCCACATTGCTAGAACTCTTGACTGCTCCCGGGCACGGGTGGCCCAGTCGTCTAAGGCGCCGCGATTCGCTGTGCAGAGTTGCGTCCCTTGGGCACGCCAGAAACCTATGATTGTGGGTTCGAATCCCGGTTCGCCCCGATTATGTTTCTATGTTTGTCAGCACCATACGCGTACTCGTGGGTTTCACCGAAGTGGTAAACGTCAGAACAAGTTGGGCGTTAACCCAACTCATTCACTTGATTGCTGTGCAGACAGACAGACAGACCGGGTAGACAGCAGACAAGCCAAGAACAGACATACCCTGGGTAACTACGCCCAATGAAGACCGGTCATTGCGTACTTTCACTACTTTGCATCTCTGGAATCGATTCCTGGCAGTGACTTCATCAGCGACGAATGCCTTAGGGCATATGGTTAGTCGACAGACAGTCGATTCAGGGCTCAAGGAATTAGGGCTGACAGACCGTGATAGAGGACAGGTTTTGACAGCGCAACATCGTCGTCAGAGATTGAGATGGGCCTGGACTGTACGTCGTTGTCCGCGACGTGACTGGCAGAGGGCCATCTTCACTGATGAAAGCCGCTTCTGTTTGTTCAGAGTTGATGGAAGACAGCATACTGCCGAATGGGATAACGAACGGCGGCATGTTGCGTTCAGGAGGTCGTGCCGTATGGTAGACGGGGTGTTATGGTGTGGGGTAGAATATGTCCTACCATTTCTACAACAGATGCCATGTTATGTATTTTATCAGCATGACAACACCAGACCCCATCATACAGCCCGAATCGTACAGAACTTCCTTGCAGCCAACGTCAACGTGTTGCCGTGGCCTGCACGCTCCCCAGACATGTCCCCCCCCCCCCCCCCCCCCCCCCCCCCCCAAAGAAGAATTGGGACGTATCCCACATGACGTCATCAGACGACTGACCTTCTGAGCGCCGGAGAGTTTTTTCGTGTCTTATAGCAGGGAGTGGTTATACACGCTATTAATGTGACGTGTTATTGAACTTAAGCGATTTTTAGATGTGTGCGCACTTTGTCAGTTTATATTGTGTAGATGAAAATATAACAACTATAAATACTGAACCAAATTAAAAACTTTATAATCCTAAAATTTTAACATTTTGACCAGTTATCATTGTGGGCCCTTATTGTGTATTTAAACAGTAATGGCCACGTATTGTCTTCAGACAACACCGGTTTTTGTGCAGGTGAATCGATCAAAATCATGTGCACAGCACTATAGTGGCAAAAGTGGTTCTTCACGTGCAACTGGTCACGTGGCCATAATATCGCACGTGTTTTCAGCCATACTTGTTAGCAGTCATTAACAAAAAAAGAAAAACACAAGAAAACAAAAGTCTTTACGGCCATTTGTCATGCCACGCCTTTCAAATGTGCAACGTGAACGTGCCATCGGCATGTTGCAGACGGGAACGTCCGTAGCTGAAGTCGCAAGGACGATGGGTTGTAGTCGACGGACTGTTTATGATTTACAGACGCGTCTACAGCAAACGGGTACAATCGCTGATCGCCCTCGGCCAGGTCGACCACGTGTCACATGCAGAGGATCGTCAGATTGTCTTACGTCACCTCCGTAACCGATTTTTGACGGCTACATCAACCAGAAATGAACTGTCTGAGAACTGCTCACCTTCAAGCACGACGGCCATACTGCGGGCCGATTCTGACTCAATAACACAGACGTCAACGTCAATTGTGGGCACAGCGACACTTACGATGGACTCAGAGGAATTGGAATCAAGTCGTCTTCAGTGATGAATCCCGATTTAATCTTCGATTTGCTGATGGTAGGGCGAGGGTGTGGAGGCGCCGTCATGAACGTTACGCCCAGTGTTGTGTACAGGAAGTTGACAGATTTCGAGGCGGAAGTGTCATGGTGTGGGTTGCTTTCTGTGACAATGCACGTTCCAGGCTTCTTGTCATCCGCGGCAACCTCAACGTTGCTGCTTACCGCGACCAGGTACTGGCACCAGAACTTCTGCCTTTTATGGCAGCACATGGACCCGGTTTGATCTTCCAACACGACAATGCCAGACCCCACACAGCAATTTTGACAAGGAATTTCCTTCAGAATGCGGGAGTCAACGTCATGGACTGGCCGTCAAGGTCTCCCGACCTCAGTCCCATCGAACACGTCTGGGATGCTCTTGGCAGAAGTCTGCGCACTCTCCAGAACCAACCACAGAATTTGCAAGATCTTGGCACCATTTTGCAGCAACAATGGCGTAGTCTTCCCAATCATGTGTTCACAAGCATCACAAGGTCCATGCGGAGGCGTTGTGTGGCAGTTGTCAGCGCACATGGTGGCCATACACGCTACTGAACTTGTGTGCCATCAGATTCTCGTGCTTGGGACTTATGATTTAAACTGTTGATGCTATTACCGAATACCGTATGTGCTTGGAACAAATTATGGTTACCACCGTTAATTAAAATTCTTCTTTGGACATTAATGATAAAAAATTACCTTCTCTGATACATTTGTCCGTTGTATAATATCATATATGGGATTACTTTTAAAAATGTGAGGTTTTTAATTTGACTCAGTTATTTCAGGTCACGAGATAAGTCAGGTGACGGGTGCCCCCGTCGGTGCAGGATACACTCACCTTGTCGCGAACAACTGGCATCATCACTTATTGATAGTGATTCATAAACATATGCTTATGATAGTATGGACTCTGCTTTTTTTCAGGGATTTTGTGTGATTTATGTGGAAAGCGTTTCGTCGCTTTTGTATGTAAGGGCGGATCCAGCATTTTTAAAAGGGAGGGGGGGTCCGGACCCCCTGGGACAGTCTATATAATATATATTGTCTAACCGCCCTCAGCCATGTTCCAGCTTTATGACAGCGGTTTGTAAATAATCTAGTCTGGACCAGACAAACCAGTGGTTGATATTATTTGGAGCGATTCCCCTCACACCGTTCCGATGGCATTTTGCCAAGTTCGAATCTAATCATTGAAAAGTAGGCTCCATTGTTATCTGTATCCTGATTGGCCACTTCAAAATTTCCGCCTGCCGTGTGATAAGTTAGAAAGGTTGGCTGGGTAATGGCCCTGCTGATGTCAAGTTGACGATATCAGCTGGACAAGTACTGATAATCAAGTTGTGGTAAAGAAAGGAAGGTATTCTATACTACATCGTAAATTTTACTTTTGTCGGCCATGTCAAGTTCTGATATTGTTACATGTGAGCTCTTCAGCAATGGTCTCGTGTGTGAGTTGTTAGCCGGTCATGACCAGAACGTTCAGAAAGTCATGAAAATAGCAGACGACACTGTGGCCTTGTCCAACATATCGCTACTCAGTACTCTGTATGGAGATCTATCATGGAAGACACTTTGGAAAATGTTGGTAAGTAGAACTAAGCACCAGGGGAATGTTTTTTTGTGGAATACATATTTAAATTAAATTTTCTTTTCCGACGTAATTCTGTGTTTACGCAAATTATTTAAAGGGTGGGTAGTAGGTTCGGCTATCCAAGTCCAGGTATTCAAACACACAGCGACCTCAAATCGTATAATATGTAACGTTCAAAAAGTTGATAATTGCTCTCATAACCTAGAGAGACGTTTCTCGACCTATACACAGTAAATCCTGAAATTGATTACTGGTCAAAACACTGCCTGTTCGAATTAAGAAAAATGGTATTCTTTTCCTGTAAAGTAATGGGAGTTGGCAGTTTAGCTGCATGTTTGTATACAATTCACAAACAAGCAAATAAAAATATGACATTGCTCTAAATTTGTTTTTTTAGTCCTCAAAGAGCAAAATATGACAGGGTACATTTTTTCAGTATCTCGCCCAGTCACAGGATGTCACTGTGGATCGATGCACCATGCTAAGCCTCTTGACTGACTATTTGGTAAACAACAGTACCTTCCTCACAACTAATGATGTCCATGATCCAAAAAGACTTCTGACTCATCTTGCCAACAGTTGGATTACTACCATCGAACACGGAAAACAGGGTCAGGACATACTATTTTTGTTTCATGTTTTTTGGATGTATTTTGTATTGATTTGACAAACCATGTATCATAATCAGAGCAAATAAGGGGTTCTAACCCAGATGATAGGATCCTGGCATGTCACAGGGAAGCAACTCTGCACAGCAAAATGAGACCCTTTTCATGACTGGGCCAACCATGTCCCCTCATATCAGCTCAACTCATACCAGTCTCTTAATGAAGAGGGGATGGGATGGGGGAATAATGATGGTAAACCAAGAAACTAGTGAGGAGGGTTCTGAAGTTTGCATATGTGTAAGAACCAGTATCCTTTCATTTCAGATTTATCAGAGAACAGCTTCACAACATTGGTCAAGATCCTTGATAGATGCGTGGGGACACTGATGTCATTTAACTGGCATCATGAACTGGCATCATGTCTGAATCTGGCTCAGGCATTAAAGCCCCTAAACAGGAGAGAGCTCTCCATTGACAGCTACCCGTGCAGCCCTTTGCCGTTTCCACCTTTTGGTCGTATAAGCCCTGACAAGCTGAGGAGAATATTTGAGGCTGGCAGTGAAGTATTATGTCTGTCAAAAGATGTATTTGAACTGTGGAGGCAAAGAGAATCGAAACCTGCCAATGGTATGCTTATGTTCCACAAGTTTAGCCAAAGTGATCAAAGATTCAATTGCTCTCAGGCTCATCACCAATTTGAACAAGATACAGGACTGAACACCAGTAACAGTCAAAGAAAACATGTTGGGAACGGGAAAGGGTTAATATCTTGTGAATCTAAGTCTGAAGACCAGAAAGGGACATCTTTTAGTGGCAAGGCTGCCACAGTCATCACTCATTCTATGTCTAGGAAGGAACCTCGCATGAGAACGTTGGACACATACTTCAAACAGAATTCTCTTCAGTCACAAAGCTCTGGATCAAGAACACATCCTTCTTCTCTTTCCCTATCATTGACTCTCTCCCAGTCAGACATCTCCCAGGTGAATCCATGTGGCAGCAAAGAACCAACCACAGATATGTCCGATACTGCCTCTACAAGCATGGGCCAAACATCAGCACCAAAGTCCACCAAGCTGCCTCTCCAAATAGATCTGATGAACTTCATCTCCAACAAGCATGGTCCACACAAGGGACATGTGAAGATAAGCTCTAATAAGACCAATGACATTTCATATCCTTTGAGGGGGCAAGTGACATGCTATGCTGAGAATGCCAAAGACACAGAAACTATGCTGGAGAAAAGATGTCCTGCTCTTTGAGGGTACAGAGAGATGTATTGTCAACAGGCCTATTGTAATCTCAGAGCAGAATCATTCCAGACTGATCATTGGACCTCCTTTGTCTCCTCTGACCTCAGAGCAAAATAAAAATAATAATGTGCATATTTATAATGCACCAAATCCACACCCTAAAGTGTGCTCAAAGTGCTACATTCCAAACACTTCCCTGATGACCTCCTTCACCTCCATTAACCTCGGCGCCATTTCTTCTAGACGACCTCCTTTGCCACCACTCAAATGATATTTGATGAACAGAAACACAGGTTTCCACATCTGAGAAGTGAGCTCAGCATGCTCTATTCTGATGGTACAGATTAAACTGAGATCAAACAGGAAGATGAAGCAGTGACCCTAAGTGAATATCCAATATTATCAATGTGTATTGTTTTTCTGTTTCTCTTAACTCATTTCATGACACCATATCTATCATTTCACCATATTTACTGAAGTTGTGAATTTATCTGTTCATTAGACACTGAATATGACATGCTGAAGCAGTTTTTCTATTTATTTACATTTTGTTGCAAGTTGTTGAAAAGATTCCACTCAGATTCATTGTTTTCATAAAGTTAAGAATTATGTTTAACAGTTATGTGTCTTTCATGTTCACAGTAATTAATTTGTTAATTTGTTTATACTATTCAGTCCAATCAAGTCAGACATTTTTAAGTTAAACATCATATATCTTATGCAAATGTAACCTGAAATGTTAATACCTTTCATAGATAAAAAAAAATGCTTTCAGGGGCCAAGACAAGATGGCAAATTTGTTAGGCCATTAATGAAAGTTGTACAATGTCATAAACATGATTAAAGAACACAATTGTCTGTCTTTGTCTTTTTTGTTGTTTCTTCATATTAATATTAGGTCAGGTTTGTGCAGAATTCTGCACATTGTGTGCAAGTCTTAGGTAATGCAGGCATGTCCCACATAAACAGAGAAGCAAAAGAAAGTATACTGAGTTTATATTTTATGTTGTTGAAGATTGAAAGAGCTGTTGTTTAATGTAATCATGTCTAAGTAACCATCACTCTTTCCTGCAACAGTAAAAAGAAATCTGTTGCTGGTTTATTTTGTGTAAAAATATAGTGGTTCAATGAAGACTGGGCTAAGAAATGAATTTGCCACCACGACATATCATATTTAAAATGTAAATTTGTGCTGTAAAAAAAGCAAATTTATTGATTTTCAAAGATAAGATGTCTAAGATACCCTTGAGCAGCTGTGAATTATGAGAGAGAAAAATATTGTTTATATCTTGAAGAGTTATAAGTCAAATTATCATGGTAGACATATTCTTTGAGATGAGTGCTGACTAAGCACCAGTACAGTTAATGTTTAAAATATAATATTGCTAGCTTAAGATATTTACAATTGAAAATCAAACATGATAAAATCAATGGGGAGGTATTGTTTCTTTTGCACCTCAGTCTATTTAGATCAGAAGCGCATTGTAGTAAATATGGTGAACGAGTTGGATGTATTTCTGCTTCTCACAGTATTTCATTGATATCCCAAGGTGTCGCCTTGATGTGGGATGAAAGCCTGAAGTGATTCAGGTCTTGAATGTTTTTATGCATGTATGGTGCCGAGAAACCAAGAATCTGAACCAAAGCTAATCCGGGATTCAAACACGGTCAGGATTCTGGCACACCTAATCACACAACTCGGTACAGTGAATATCCAGCTCCTAAGAAGAGTTGGGCACCCCCTAACTTATTGTTTTTGTTCATCATATGGTTTCAGAGCAGGTGTCAAATTGTAATAATATAGCGGACAACAGAAAATGCTACATGACACAAGCTCACGTGAACTTTCAATGATGCCCAGAGCGACATATTGTACTCAACAGTGCGTGAATGTTGTTTGAAGCTGGAGCCAGCAATCTCCCAGCAGAATCAGGACGACAGGTAAAAAATAGAGTCTGGCCATAAGGATATGATGACTCACAGTCTGACCATCAGATCCATTTTTGTTACTGGGGAACAATTCTAACACAAGTCCCAAAGGGGCTACCAAACACAGAACAGGACAATCAAATGGCATGCTTACTGAAATAAGCTCTTTGATAATTGATTGGTCCTTATTTTCTTCTGTTATAGTAAACTCCAGACCTGAGAGTCCAGAAACCCTGCTCTACATTTATACAAAGGATACTCCTCTTTAAAAATGACTTATTTATCCAGACGAATTCAGGGGAAATATTTCAGTCTGGCCTGATGGGGTTTCACAGTACATCATAATAGGTCCTGTAAATGTGGTAAAGAAGTACACTTAGAATCTGAATTTAATTTGTAGTCTTTATTCCACATTCTTTCATTGCCAACATATTATCACAGCAAATCCACCACTAATAACTACTCATCATTCTCATGGTGTTGGGCCTATCACACAAACTCTGCACCAACCTGCACTGGAAATAGTGATGGCACCCTTACTATTGACATATAGAGTTGCCATGAAGACTGAAATTCATTTCCCAAACTAAGATGCAATAGCTGTTAGGCTGTCCATATATATTTCTGTGTTTCCCATCTGCCCACCCTGAATTCCCCCCTCTGACATGAAATAAAAAAGTTTTCTATTTCAGTTTCCCCTGCCGCTGTGGAAATTTATGCTACGATGTAATAATAAAAGTACTCATACAATTGCACATACATAAAAAACCAGGCCAGCATGATCTTTCTTCAGTTGTATTTATCAAAACTTCCCTGAAGCAAAGCGACTCAATCTGCGTCATAAATTTATTTAAAGACTATTAACAAGTGTTCAACTTCAAAATTTCATAAAATAAGTTACACAATTATTGAAAAAAAAAAAAAAAATTAAACAAAAAATAATTATTCATTTTTTTAACCCGCCCACTGTCTTGCTGGTTGAGGTTGGAGATGAGAAACACATAAAAGTGTGGATGGCCTTATGTCAACAGAAAACTTTGATCATGCTGATATCCCATTAATATATTTCTGATTTCAATAAACATGATGAATAAACAGTTTCTAGTACATCATAATCATGATATTGATGATTTGCTTCCAGTGTCAACTTGACAATCATGTCAGTCTTCTTTTCCTAGTTAGCCAAGCATTTCCTTCTATTCTGTGACTTCTTGGTCGTTCAAAATTGAAACCTTGGATTCTGATGTCCAGCGAAGGCAACACTTTAGTTATCACACCAGTGAGGGCAGTCAGTTTATTTTCTCTAACAGTGTATCGCTGTCCTACAGTGAATACCATTGGTTTTCTAAGTAGCACAGTTGCTGTAACAGTGTCTCCTCCCATCACAATATCCCTTCCTTCAGGAAGCTTCACCATTGCCGAAATATTCCACATGTTACAGAACAACATTTGAATATATTTGTCTGTCAAAGGTTTTGACCGACCACCTTCAGTCTTTGTTAAGACATAAAGCTGAGTCTCAAACGTATCTTTCTGTTCAAACAAATCAGGATGACATAAAAACATTCCTCTTTGAACAAATTCAGATTTCACACCTCTGAGAAGAATGCCAACATTTTCACCTGCACTACAATGAGGAATCGATTTATTGAAAACCTGAATATCAGATGCTGCGGTTTTCAGAGCATTTCCAAATCCAAGAATATCAGCGCTATCACCTTTCCTTATAAACCCCTGTTGCACAGTACCAATGACAACTGTTCCTCTGCCACGAACAGATATTGCTGCTTCTATCGGCATGTAAAACGGACCGGATGTGTCTCGATTTGGAATTGGCACATGCTTATCTATGCTTTTCAACAAACTGTGAATCGAGTCCTCACCAATACTTGGATCAGTCCCATGTAAAGCCTTAAGTGCTGATCCAGCAATAACAGGAGTTTCATCTCCGTTGTATCCATATTCAGTCAATAGCTCTCGAATTTCTAATTCCACAAGCTCAACAAGTTCTCCATCTACCATGTCTGTTTTATTGATATATACAACAATATTCTTTATCCCAATCTGTCGTGCCAGAAGCAAGTGTTCTCTTGTTTGTGGCATAGTGCCATCTGTAGCTGCAACCACTAATATTGCTCCGTCCATTTGCGAGGCTCCTGTGATCATATTTTTGACATAATCAAGATGACCTGGACAATCTGTATGTGCATAATGTCGGTTATCAGTTTCATATTCTACATGAGTAGAATTAATTGTTATTCCACGAAGCTTTTCTTGGGGCGCTCTATCAATTTCATCATATTTGATAAATCGGGTTCTGCTTCCTGTTTTACTTGCAAGTACTTTGGTAATAGCGGCTGTCAAAGTGGTTTTACCGTGATCAACATGACCTATCGTCCCAATATTACAATGGGGCTTATCAACAGTGTTCGACGGTGGCGTATTTGTGCAAAAAGGCTTTAGGGCATTCCAAGTTATTTTAACCTTGGTGTCATTCAACAGCGATCTTGTAGTAAGCAGATTAAAACGCCCTGGCACACGCCACAGACACTGAAACATGTGCGCGGCCATGTTTGTACTTCTGTGACCTTGACCCTGCGTAACAATATTCAAGATATATGTTAGAGACCATGAAAGTCTATCACAATTTCCTACCTCCAATTTTTTTTAACAAGGGATTATCATTTTTACAATTGTATGTTAATAATGTTCACTTGATATGTTTAATTTTAAAAAGTGTTTACAGAACTAGGATTTAGCGTGTAGTAATTTCCTGTCATGTGTTGTAAGGCACTTCCGGTAACATCATTGCACAACTTCCTTCAACTGATACACTGAAATTTGGAGATATTGGCCCTTGTGGTGCAATACCCACCAGGTGTATATATATACCGGCGTCTTCACTGATCATTGCTCCGAGCCTATTCCTCCCTTCTTGTAGGAGTGAGGTAGTAAGGTTAAGTTTATTACAGAGGTTTTACATTTTGTACTTTTTTCATCTTTGTTTGCATTATTTAGGTCTTGACCGAGTGAGGTAGGACAGTCACCTGACAATCTAACCAGTGATTATTTTCGCCAAGTCTTTTGCAGACTTAAAGGCAGCGTTGTTGCTGGAAACTTCAAACAGCAGAAGAAATTTAATCACGTTCAAATCAACAAGTTCAGAGGATTTGAAAACAAAGATCAATCTGTTCAAGCAACAGCCAATCGAAGGTTCAGTTGATCAGGTTATGTCATTTGCTTCAGGACAATTGTGCAGATTTTATTCACGAGGAAAGATATGTCGGTACGGTGACGCTTGTCGATATCAGCACACAGTGAGAGATTTATCAACTGCTAGTGATCACCAAGCTGGTAGACCACTTGCTGAAGAATCTCCTCCGTCACTCTTGAACCCAGGTGAAAGTTGTCCCAAGATCACCCCTGAAGGTAACTATGAAGGCCTAAATCAAGAAAACTGTGATCAGGTTGTTTCTCAGGCGAGCAACAGTTTAAGTGAAACTACCTCAGGTATCAAAATATGCAGTTTTTTTGCTAAACGCAGGTGGTGCAGTTTTGGTAAGAAGTGTCGTTTTCTTCACGAAATTCCTGACACTCAACATGCAGTAAGTCAAGCATCTTCAATTGCTCCAGTCCCATCCACTGCAGATTCGTTACCTTTTCAACAAAAAGATAATGAAGATGATTCACAAGCAGTAGACAGACAACAAGGACCTGAAACATCTTCTCATGATGACAAGAAGAATGAAAAAAGAATTTGTAATTTCTTTGCTAGAACTGGACGTTGTCACTATGGGCAACGGTGCCATTTCCAACATGACAAAAACCATCGACAAGTTGTTAAACAATCACAAAATATCGATCGAGAAAGTAAGAAAGAGACGGTGCAAGCCTCAGAGAAATCAAAGAGTGTGCTTGATCGGCCTGACCCAACCAGAAGCAATAAGAGACTTTGTCCTTATTTCAAAAAAGGGTACTGCAGATGGGGAGAGAGATGTCGGTTTTGGCATCCCATGGACATGATGGATGATTTGATTGAAAATTTTGATGAGTCAGTTGATATTCAAGAAACAAGCAATCATGGCAATACCAAGATTGCGGCTGAATCTAAGGATTCTACAAATGGTTCTGGAGCCAGACAACAGATGAGCTCAGGTCAAAGACAGCAGACCTTTCCCAGCAGGCCCCCTGTTAAGCCCCCAAATCAGAAAATCCTTTTGAGAAGAGAGACAGCTTCTCAAGAGGAAATGGATAAGCTAAGAAAGACAGAGATTGATCAACTGAAAAAAAGGTTCCCCAGAGACAGATGCAAAGTCATAAATGATGATCCGGACACTTTTCAGTGCAATGTCAACTTCCATCCAAGTGACCCTGATTGGGTAAGTACCGGTACTTTAACGCCGTACTGTACTTTAATTGAATATGCTGAAATAGCACATAGTAGATATGTTAAACCAATGTATATCAAACTACTAATTTCTAAGTGGATTGTACACCTGATGAAGATCAACATTTTGTTAACATGATAAATTTATTTACTCATAATTACTCTTACTTTGTGTTAATGATAGCCATCTTTGAGAAAAGAACTTTTATTTATTGCTGTTACCATGGTTACATCTTTTTTACAGCCATATGATGTCAAGAACTTTGAACTTGAGTTCACTATTCCTTCTACCTACCCCCGTGAGGTAAGTTTGTGACTTTATTGCCTATTACTACAGTGTACTTTGTGTTTCTTGTTTAATAAGAGAAGAAATTGTCAGATGTTTTATTTAGAAAAGTCTTTTTAAGTTAGGGTATTTGCTTGATGATCCTTTTGAGTGGATTTTCTCATTAAAATTTAGCATCAATTATAACTAATGATGACATGTATGACAGATAAAACAAGGTACTTGACATGCAGATGTTGTTTCCACCACATGATCTGGACAGAAATAAATTGTGTGATACAGTCTCGATTCTAAATGTTTCAGATGCTGAGTATCACTCTGCCAGAGGATCAAGATTTGCCAGCTACAGTGGGAAGGTTAAATCTGTCTTGTTTTTGTGCATGTTGAGCAAAACAGTTAAGCATAAAATGATTAAAAAATGAAGTAACATTACCAGTACAAAAGAATCAGCTTGGGTAAATTATTTGTCTTCTACTAGAGTTTCGAATATGAAGATGTATCGCATGATAATTTAGAGATTATCTAAACATGCTAATACAGCTGAATAAACAATTTATATTCCATGAATATGAAGGATGCACTATCAAAATATTTCCAGTATGGATTGCAAAATAATTATAATATGTTTAACCATGTTAACCATGATCACCTACTGAGAACTTAAACATGATTATTTTTAAGCTGTCAGATCTTTTGATTATCTTTATGTGGTTGATCTCTAAAAGATCATATGATTTCCACAGATACCTGGACAGTTGTGTTGTTGGTTGGGTGAAGGAGAAAAGGGACTATTTGGAAACACAAGGAAATTATGAGATTATCTTCAGACCATTTCTCCGATGGTTTGACAAGAGCCTTGAAGCTAATGTTACTGAAGCACTGAAACAGGTAAATTATGCACTGTTGCACTGGTAATATATAAAGGTTGTTTGTCCTGAGATATTAGAAATAAAACCTGTATTGTGTGAGCCAGTGGTGAGAACAAGATTTATTTCTTATTCCTGATTTATGATATTTATGATATGGAGACACAGGGTAGTAATACATGTATCTTTATTCTTTATCGTATTGTGTCTTGCTTAAAATTATGGATGTTTAAGATGTAATTTCATTGAATGAAGTAACTTTTGAGACTGTGTATGAACACTATGTTTTAGTGAATCCCCCAATTTATCAAACAGTGCCAAATGATTTGCCGCCATGTTTCGTCTTCAGATATGTGAAGCCCCTGTCTGTGATGTTGCTGGTATGTTGGTGTTAGCAGTGTGAAACTAAACTTGTGTATTCTCTCATCCAGTCATCCATTTAGGTTCAGGCAAGATATGCATTTTATTTACAGATGAAAAGAGAAATTGTGGCGAAGGCAGCTGGTTTCCAGTTCATTAATGCCACTGAGCTGCAGACTAAGTACAAGGCATCGGAAAATAATGAGGACTTGGAACTGGACGGCTCAGAGGAAGATTCTGATGAGTACAGCGACGTGGATTCAGGGGAAACTTGCTCAGATGAGGACAGCGAGCCTACACCTGCCTCTCACAATACTGACCGTGATATGGACACGGAGAAGAAAGGAACAGAGATCACTTTGAAAAATCTGCAGTTGCGAGAAGGAGCAAACACCCTGATGTGTGACAAGATTCACATAACTATTCAGTGTGGACGATGCAAGAACCACACTGACTTCAACACTCCTTCTCATAGAATCAACTCCGTGTCCTGCACCAAGTGTAACCAGTCCCAACTGCTCACCTTCCGACCAGTGCTCATGCACCAGTTCTCCTCAGTCATGGGTTACCTTGACCTTGAAAACTGCACAGCCTTTGACCTTGTGCTACAAGATTGCGAAGCAAGGGTTGGCTGTGTCAACTGCTCTAAAGAGTCGAAGATCAGTGTAAGCTATCATCTTGCCAACTTCATGTTGAACACAACATAATATTATATATATAATGGTTTATCTTGGGATAGGCATTGGTGCACTGATTAAGATTTTTGATCTAATACAGTAGTCAGTGCCCGAATTTAATTAATTCAGACTTGTTTGTATTTCTTGGACTGTATACCTAATCGTATCCTTAGTCTGGGAAGTAGTATTGTGGGTTTGTTTTTGGTGGAATCTGTTGGTCTCCTACTAAGTAGCTGGTTGACTTTCAAGGTTCATACTCTTGATTATGTTGGGGTGATATTGTAGCCTAGTGGTCCAAGTCTGCTTGTCAGACCCAAAATAGGGTTTTATACCTATGTGAGGCACACATCAGGATTCCCTGTCCCATATTGCTTGAAAATAGCTAAAGCAGCATTAACCCATTGTTATTTCCAATCAGTCACAAACTATCACAGAGGTAGATCATGAAGGGGGGATCCAGGTCGCCTGGACAACCCTATCCAATTTGAAAACCAAATGTAGATGTTTGACTGAGAGAAGATTTTGATTATCATTCAATAGTTTTAGAATTTTTTGTTTAATTTTAGGGTCTGCTTCCTGGTCAGGTGTCCAACACCTGGTGTCGTCACTGCCATCAGAAGATGAAGATTGCTACGGATACTGTACAGTTTTTTCAACTTCAGCCATCTGGTGTTGTCACAGGTAGGTTGTAGTGGGAAGACAACAAGAGCAACTTGCTTTTGAATGTCTGCTAACATATGCACTAATGCTGTGTGCTTACGAGTAATTTAAACGTGAAGTCACAAGCTGGAGGCTGTGTACATCAGTCAAATGAGTGAACTTCTTGTTTGTTATTTATTTGCCTTGTATTTGACTGAAACTGCCTTGAAAAAGCCCAGAAAAGGCCTTGAATTTGTTGAGGACAAACTTGTACCACCCTTATTATTGATCAAACCCTGCATATAATCTTGGGAGTCCACTTAAAAAATTTCTTCTAACCTCAGTTTCTCTATTTCAGACCCCAAGCAGAAGGTTCACGAGGTTGCAATTAAGAAACGAAGGGTACTGAAGGACCCTGCAATAAAGGAGGGCAAGCCACTGCCAGACAATGGTGCCTGCAAACACTACAAGAAGAGTTACCGCTGGTTCAGGTGAGTGGAAACTGACAACAGAAATGAATCCTGCTGTACAACACTAAAACTGTTGACCACGTATAACACAATTCACTCAGAAACTTCATACTTGACAAAAATCAGCATTGAACCTGTGTAACTTGTCACAATGTGTTTGTGATGCTGTGACGGCTATTAACCAAGGTTTCGGCCCCCCCTGACCCCTCCTGACCAACTGCCTGGTGTATTGCAGGTTCCCCTGTTGTGGCATGGTGTACCCTTGTGATGTGTGTCATGACGAGCAGTCCGATGGCCATGAGATGGTGTTTGCCAACAGAGTCATCTGTGGCTTCTGCTGTAAGGAACAGGTAAGCATTCATGTTCTTAAATCTTCATATTATTCATGTTGTGAAATCTTATTAATATGCTCATGTAGTGCAGAATACTTTTCTCACTTTGAAAATTGAAAAAAGTTGATTAACATTAGAACAAATTAATGAAAGAGAAATGCATGTTGTCCTATCATTTGGCAGAGACTCATATACATGTATACAATTTCATTTTACCAGTTGTAGAAGTTGCCCCAAAACGGTCATAAAAATTATTTTTCTTTAAGCATGTTTAGCCACATCTACAGTTTCCTGACCATGCCTGGTGATGTAAGATTTGTGACATCTAATGTTAGTGTAATTATTCTTTTGTTCAGATGTATGCCCCAGACCGACCGTGTGTGACTTGTCAGCAGATGTTGACCCGAGGGAAGTCCTCACACTGGGAGGGAGGTTTGGGATGTCGCAACAAGGTCAAGATGGGCAAGTAAGTGCACTGAAGTTCTTTCATAGGTAGTATTTTATATACACTACAATATTTATTATATCTTAGTATACTTATCATAAAATGTTGTTAGCAGCATTCAGATAAGTGGAAAGTGGGTGTTCAAGGGAAGGTCAGTGACGGGGAGAGAGCTCCCCTGATAGAGGCATGTTCTGGGTTCCGTGTCATGGGATCGAAGGGAGAGGTATTGTGAAAAAGGTTGTATGAGGATAAGAAACTATTAAAATATGGGTAAGTGGTGACTAACGGGATCGGGTGGTCAGGCTCGCTGACTTGGTTGATGCATGTCATCGTATAACAATTGCGTGGATCGATGCTTATGGTGTCAATCACTGGGCTGTCTGGTCCAAACCGTAGTCATATAGCTGAAATATTGCTGAGTGTGGTGTTAAACAACAGACAAAACACACGTAAATTTATAGTATGACCTACCTCTGGACCCTCAAATTGTTTTATCTGAGGTTTGTCAGTACATGTTGTACATGAATCAGTGACATTTTGTTTTGTTATCACTGATATGTTCAGTAGGTACAACATTATATCATGAAATGTTTACTGAGCTTAATTAGTATTGGTTGAACTATGTCTATGAATACTGTCTTGGTGAATGGCTTTGTCATCTGTAAAAAGGTTGTAAAATGGAAAAATCTTATGATTTACTATTTTCACATCAAATCTATGTGTTCACTCACTTTAAGATATCTAATCTGTTGTTTGTGTACAGTACATAACATAATATTACATATATATCCAGCTTGTTGTTTGAGTGGACAGTTTGTTGTGTACCAGTAAAAAATAATTAAACTAAGGCTTAAGAAAATAATAATTGGTTCTCAGGCTATAGCTTTTGAAAATATAGTGTATTCGGGTGGTGTTTTTTTGTTTTTGGGGGGGTTGTTCAAACTAGTATGTAACCAAAAAAACAGTTGTGGGAAAGGGGCACCGGACATAAATGTATTCCTTGATGAGTTAAATACATGTGTACAGGAATACGATTTTTGACTTTGAATATTTAGGGAAATGGAAATTAAAATGAAGCATGTGTCAAACTTGATGATGATGCAGGGGGTGCCTGGGAACCAAGACTATTTTTTTTTTTAGCCTAATACCTACTCATAATTTAACATCCTTACAAGTATTACGATTTGAAATACCCCAGTTGAAGTTGTATTCCGTTGTCATTGAATGCAGATGGTCAATCTTATTTCCTTTAATTACGTTGGCTTTGGTATCAATCAATATTATGGTCCAAGGAGGATAACTCTTGATTATCACCTTTTCTGACAGGAATGACAGCCAGAAGTACAGCAGTTTGAACAAGACGATATCCAGACAAGCTCAGAAGCTGAAGGAGAGCAGGCTCAAGAAGGGAAACAAACACCGAAATGCTTAGCATCGTTTAGTGTGCTTGCTGCTTTGGTCAGCATCTTCAGCTGTGCTGCCATGATTGTAGACGTCATGTCCACATCATACAACATTGTGGGGGTGATACCACCATCTACTATCGGCCGACTCAAAGTACATAAAGGCAGCCATATTTGAGTCCTTCACCTACCATATATATTTCTGTACCACGTTCATTACTCGACCTGCTTGACAAAGGTATAAGGTTGTATACTGAAATGTCGCTATTACAGTATATTAAAGTTGTTATCCATAAACTTGATGCTAATAAAGCCTTTTATTTGAAATAAAGTTGACACATTTAGTTTTGAACTTATTTGATCAGATTAAAAATTCTATTATAATGTGTACTAATGTTTTAAACTTTTCTAAGAACTTGATTTCAATATGATTATTAACTATTGCCTTTATGTTTTTAAGATAATTACCAATTATTACAGAAATTTGAATATGCGTTTTCCAAGTGTATCTGTATTATTGGTCTTTATGTTCAACTTGTAGGAATTATGTACAAGTCCTATCTGCTTGTTTAGATCATAGTATAGTACATTAAGTATAAGAATAAAATATGCAGCTAGACACTGTGGTAAATCTGTGAATAAAGCATTTGGATCTTGATTGGCTGGAGAGTTAGTTCTAATTGCACACTGACAAGTAATAAATCATCAATCGATGAGTGAGTGATGGCATACAGTAACAAAATACAAACAGTTATGGCAGCTGTCAAAATGTATTGTCCTAGAGCAGGGAAATCATTGATTGGTTTTGTGAGTATTGATCCATCCCTTCACGGTACGATGATCCAAACCTGAGGCAGATCACAATCGAGTTTCTGCCCTCAGATGGCCACTGATGCATGTACTACCCAAAAGAACAAGCTTATGGCATTGATGACTTGATAAACCTAAAGCTAGGACTTGAAAATTGTCTGCCCCTAACATAGTCAGTTTGACAGGTATACTAGCAGTGTTTTGGATGACGGATGGGCCGTGCTGGAAGTGAATGAAAAAATGATGTAACAAAGCTTTTCCGTTTACTAGATGATGTCATCACTAAACAAAACACTTAAAGGAAACAGAATAAATGCTTAACAGATATTGATTTTCTTGGAAAGATAGTGCCAGTTGGAGTAAGTCACTGGAGCTGTGTATATTCTGCAGGATCTGCCTGATTCTAGTGAGTGAGTGAGTGAGTGAGAATGGTTTTACGCCGCTTTTAGCAATATTCCCGCAAAATCAGGGCGGGGGGACACCAGAAATTGGCTTCACACATTGTACCCATGTCAGGAATCGAACCCGGGTCTTCGGCGTGACGAGCGAACACTTAAACCACTAGGCTACCCGACCGCCCCCTTCCTGACTCTAAGGGAGAAGTGCTTACACAGATGTATCCAGAACAGTTACTATACTCCATATGACTCGGTCATTTTTGGTGGACTGAAACGAAGAATTGTTTGTTTAAAAAATAATTAGTTACTATTATTATCATGATTAACTGTAAGGTAGTGATAAAAATAAATCACCTATTAAATTTCATCACCAGAACTCTAAACCTTCAAGCTAAAAGAATTAGGACTTATTTATTGGTCATGTGACAGTGCCTGAAACAAGGTCAGTCACTTGTCTGAATTACTGGTAATGTATTTTCTTATCAAATTAATAATACAAAAGAACACTTGATTCTTTTATATGACTATAGTAACTCTGTCGTGACATGAAAAATTATGTATGACAGGCAGATTAACTAGAGTCATATGAAAAACTGGGGTGTTCAACTTCTTTTGCCTAGTAAATGTGATTTAATCATTAATTCTGGAATTTATTCCCAAATATTGTAATGATTCTGTCAAAATCGAAATTGCTGGCATCTCGGCTAAACATGGAATCCATTGACAAAATGTCGCTGCTACAATTACTTTGAATAACAGGAAACTTCTTACTAAAACTCAGAACCCTTGTTCAACAGCCTGGAAATACAAGCTACTCTTTGTTGAACTTACCAAATAAAAACAAATACACTTTTCTATAGATCATCATTTAATATACATTCTGTACATCAGCTGAAATTTTAAACACCTTTGAATTTACAATGATAAATATACATGACAGCTCCTCTATACCGAGTCAGGTGGCACGAATATACACATGCAAATCAATATATACACATACAGGATGGTTGTCTAGAGCCGAGATCCACACAGAAACAACAGCATGTATATACAGTCATCTGAGTACAAAACACATGAAAGCACAACCATATTGAAAAACAAAATATAATTAACAATATTCACTGTAAAACTGACTACATATTCTGTGTATGAAACATGAGAGTGTACAAAATCCTGACAATGAGTAAGCTGGGATTTTCACCACATTGAATTTTGCATTTCAAATACCGTATTCGACGTAATAAGCGCCCAGGGCGCTCTCAAAATTAGAAATAGGGGGCTCTTATTAGAATGTTATTTTGGTGAAAAATACAGAGTTGAAAGATACATTTCGTGGTTTATGCTGACAGTCTGAAATGTTTATGTACGACAGATATATTTTTCCAGAATTAAATGCCCATAATTAAGGGTGCATATAACACACGAGTGCGTATTATACGCGAATAAATAAGTCATGTGTACATTGATCAATTGGAAGGGGTGCTAATTGGGAATGTTCATTAGCCAATATCTTAGCAAATGTCGCCGTGGGCGCTTATTAGAGCGGGGTGCTTATTACGTCGAATACGGTAAATCATGATAGCTTTCTGAGTGAGGAAAACTCAAAGTGATGCAGGTCTTTGATGTTTACCATGTTGGCTAAACCCATGAGCATGGCGTTGAAAAAGCAAGGATCAGAATCGGGGTGAATCTGGGATTCTCACCCATGGATCCCTCACTGCCTACCTGAAGGATGCAAGTCTGCAATGTGAAATGTGCCACCTTAGAAAATCGGTCAGGACATTGATCGCTGGTGTATAATTCATCTTAAAATGAATTGCCTAACTCTCATCCACCGCAACTTCAAAACAATACCTCAAACAGTCGAGTGTGAATGGGAACTCAGTATTTTGATTGTTAACCAAAGAAAACCTATATCATCGAGGGAGAAGTTTTACATCCACTTTGTAATGTCTGTTAGAGACAATACAGTTCAACAGCAGACTATTAGCACCTGGGAACATTGTGAAAATAAATTTGACGTATAGAGACTAGAACAGAATTAATTTTTAACAATTTTATCACTAGTTCAAATAACTAATTTCGACACATGTTTATGAGTATCTAAGTCCTTTGGCACAGTGGAGTAGCGAACATCAGTGTCTCTAATTTATCCCTGGATGGAAGATAGTTTCACATTCAGGCTACTCCATGTAATACATACCTTTGACAATATATTATACCTAAACACAGTTAAGGATCACCCGATTCTTTCATATTAGTATAGTCAATCTATCAACTACAGTTACATGAAAGAATCAGGTAGTCCTTAACATTGTTTTAGTAGAATATATACTGACCATTTTAAAACACAGGTGATAATACAAGTGAGTTTTGATGCAAAACCATAACAAACCATATAAGCATGACAGTGCATCAATATTCATTGCTATGAGATTATGTTAATTTTCCTCTGCTTATAAAAATGATCGTAACAGAATAACACAAATAAGAAAAAATGTGCCTTTTGAATAAATTAAAGTGATGAGAAATGATTTTATGGTGACAATGAATTGGCGCTCACACTTAAGAATATTCAATGTTAATATTTTAGTGTTGTGATCAACAGGTAACATCTAGAAGAAGCACAGGGCAGGTGCAAACAAAGGCTCTGAATCAACTGAACTGGGGACTTGACCCCACAATAAGCATATCCTGAAACTAAATGCAACAAAGCTTATGACAAATAAATATTGACAAAACACATTGTCATACCCCCATGTCAGAATGATGAGATCTGATTGGTCCACGTGATCTTGATAAAATACTGTGTAGCGCCTTAGAGGGTAATAAATTTCTCAGCGGGGGAATAAATCTTTTATACCCTGCCACAAGCAATACAGGCTGCACGTGGATTTCTGAGTGGCAGAATAAATCCCTTATACCCTGCTTCAAAGCAAAAAGCTGCACAATTTTTCCAAGTCAGTGGAAGTCATATGACATGGCACAAACTAACATCAGCTCAATTGAACAGCTGCTTTCTATCAATTTTGAATTTGTTTGTATTTCTTTTACAATGTCGCATTAAAACATGTTGGTAAGATACATTCATTGAAGCGGGATCACTCGGGGTACATGGGGTTTTATGCGTCCCTCATTAGGTTTTATACCAACCGCTTCCAGCTGTTTTCTATGGCCCGTGGTATAAAACCTAACGCTGGACGCATAAAACCCGCTATACCCCAAGTAATCCTGCTACACCTTATAGTGTACTAACATGAGGCTCTGTTGAAACTTAACTAGGTTCTTAACAAGAGAAGTTACAATGTCAAGTCTTATTACACGTGAAGACATCTCCCAATAGCTCCATTCCAGGTGGAGATAGATTCCCCTGTGTGTCCACACTCCTTGCATGTCATCAGCAACATGGAGCAAATACCACAGGGTGCATGCAGCTTTGACATACCGGTCTGTGACCTAATGGATCCTGGCTGAACATGGCTGTGTGAAACATTAAGCAATAAATTTAACCGTCATGAGATGTTACTTCCTCTTCTACAGAGCCAATAAAATACTCTTGTATTAATAAGATGAACCTGCCACCATAAAAGTTCAACGCAGTCTGCGACTTTAGCCACTTGTCCGAGTGAGTGAGTGAGTTGGGTTTAACACCGCTTTTAACAGTATTCCAGTTATATTGCGGCGGGTCAGCTTAATGTGGGAGGAAAGCCCGAAGTGATGCAGGTCTCAGACATTTACCACTTCGGTGAAACCCACGAGCACGGGTATGGTTCTGACAAACCTAGAAACATAATCGGGGCAAACCGGGATTCGAACCCAATCATAGGTTTCTGGCGTACCCAAGGGACGCAACTCTGCACAGCGAATTGCGACGCCTTAGACGACCGGGCCACCCGTGCCCCCGCCACTTGTCCGAAGTCTGAGAAGAGTAAATTTCCTTTCTGTGTCGTACACTAAGCTTACATAGTAACATTAAACTTAATAGTCAATAGAATCTGTTATTACACAGAAGTTTCTATCACTTTCATACAGCTACTAGAAGTAATTGCTAATTTTTATAATCTATTTTTGTTTTAATTAAACAAAGACTGGTGAATGAATGTTGTTATATGCCACAGTCAGCAACATTCTGCCATGTTGCAATGGCTTGTATGTAAAGGTAAGTCTGGGCCAGGTAAATCCGTGTTTGATCTCAAGAACAATGACATCATATGTCTGGACACGATGACACACAATCAGGCAGGTGACCAACTGATCCTCACTATAGTCACTTCTTCTGATATATAGTACTCAAAACAAGTTAAAGAACACATGATCCTTTCAAATTACTACAGTTAATCTGTCATGCCCTAACTTCTTTTGAGTAGTATACATTGGACCAATCCCCCACCAGGGTTGGGTCATTACCAGGTAACCAGGCACATTATGACACAAAGGTTACTTATACACAGGCCTTTTCGACCTCACGTAACACCCAACCACAGACAGTATTCCCTTACCAAACTTGGGAAGTTATAAACATAGTCACATCCATCAACACCACAGATTTATCTACGATTCCAAACACAGTGCCTCTGGCAGACAAATTGCTGAAACAAGTCGTTATTTTTCAAAATTGGGATTTTTCGTTCGTAGTTCTTATTTTCGTACAGGTATTTAACCTTGCATTCAATACAATACTGTACAACTAATCATTGTAACCTTTGCCTCTTTATTGTCTTGTAATCTGTGTAATACAAGTTGCCACAACAAAGCCATAGCATTTCATCATAATCTTACTACATGCATTAGGAAAATATAATTTCTAATTTGAGAATTTTTGTACTGGCATCTGCTGCAGACTTGGGGACAAATATTGGCTTGTAAGCAGGTGTAGATACATCCTTGAACACACACTGAGGTTACATCCCAGCTTATCACGCTAATAATATCATGCATGGAAAATAGGATCACAAGTTGTTTGTAGGCCAGACTTTCATCACTGTTTGTATGGACTTTTTATTCTGCATGTCCCACCTAAAGCTCCTGTAAATCATATATACATTTTCAAAGACAAGGATCTAAAACATTTCAACAAGCATAACAAGTGGGGATATGAAAAAACCCACATACATTTAATGAAACCTTTTTTAATCCAGTGACCTTTTTTGTACTTCTGCAAAATTTGCAACAGGCCGATTGCGAAATAAGAAAAGAACAGGCTGGCCTTAATAGTAATACATACAAGTTGTGATCAAGTAAACTGACATGATATACAATAATTAAATTAAAATTGTTTTTCTTTACAAAAGTACAAAAACGTGTTACAAACATCATGAATATAGAAAGACAGCAGAAATTACATAAGATCTCTGTTAATATTGCACAATTGAAAAAAAGAATTGGCTTCAATTTATCCTCATCTGACAATGAGCAAATAATAAAAGACAAAACATTAGCTACAACACAGTTCTCCTGGCAAGCCCTGCAATATAGCAATACTGTTGATGGGCCCTACAAGCAGGCAACACAGTATGACAATGTTCTAACCATTAAATAATATTCAATTCAACATTTGCTAAGGACCACACCTTAAACTGAAGATGACTATTTTGGTCCTTAGCAAATGTTGAGCTCTATACATGAACCCTTCATTCTGAATTGATACTTAATGTTTCTTCACTTCAGTTACCATATATCAACATTGCCCTTAATCACCTGCTCGTTGAGGAATTCGTAAGACTGGGTGCATGGGCTGTTTCGATTCACAAGATCATGCCCAATACTAAATAAGAAACATGCTGTTGTCAAAAATGATGTTGAAAATATCACTTGTCTGCCTTAGTTATTTCAGAACTTAGACATAATCAGGCACTTCTTGTGCCACAGCATCTATATATACCCTGGTAAACATCATGACGAAGAGTAACATGACTGCATCCCGCTGCTCTCATTGTAGCAGCAACTAGGTCATGTCCCGGACAGATGTGTGTTCATTCAAAACTCCTACCCACACACATGAGAATGCGCATATATCAATATGGGGAAGTTTCTACTGCAGATATACAAACTTGTAGCCACACACAGTAGCTTTCTTAAGAAACATGTGTTTCCATCATTGGTGTGTTTGCTCACAAATATCACAGTTTTTCAAAGTATTCTTCCTAAAAACAAAAGTAAATCACTTGGCTATTTCATGATCAATCTACCATAAATCTACTCTAACTCATCTATTCTGAATCATTTGACTTCATCAATATTCACCCTCATACATACCTAACCTAGTGACAGAACAGACATGTAATGCCATGGCCTAGTGACAGAACCGACATGTTATACCATTGCCTAGTGACACAGCTGGTGTGTCATACCATGGCCTAGTGCCAGAGCTGGTGTCATATACCATGGTCTAGTGACAAAGCTGGTATGCTATACCATGGCCTAGTGACAGAACCGGCACGTTATACCATGGCCTAATGACAGAACTGGTGTGTTATACCATGGCACAGTGACAGAACCAGCATGTTATACCATGGCCTAGTGACAGAACCGGCATATTATACCATGGCCTGGTGACAGAGCTGGTGTATTATACCATGGCCTAGTGACAGAGCTGGTGTATTATACCATGGACTAGTGACAGAACCGGCATGTTATACCATGGCCTAGTGACAGAGCTGGTGTATTATGCCATGGACTAGTGACAGAACCAGCATGTTATACCATGGCCTAGTGACAGAGCTGCTGGTTATACCATGGCCAAGTGACAGAACCAGCATGTTATACCATGGCCTAGTGTCAGAACCGGCATGTTATACCATTGCCTAGTGACAGAGCTGGTGTATTATACCATATAATAGTGACAGAGCTGGTGTATTATACCATATACTAGTGACAGAACCAGCATATAATGCCATGGCCTAGTGACAGAGCTGGTGCGTTATACCATGGACTAGTGACAGAGCAGGTGTGTTATACCATGGACTAGTGACAGAGCTGGTGTCATATACCATAGCCTAGTGACAGAACCAGCATGTTATACCATGGCCTAGTGACAGAACCGGCATGTTATACTATGGCCTAGTGACAGAGCTGGTGTGTTATACCGTGGCCTAGTGACAGAACCAGCATGTTATACCATGGCCTAGTGAAAGAGCCGGTGTGTTATACCATGGCCTAGTGACAGAGCTGGTGTGTTATACCATGGACTAGTGACAGAGCCGGTGTGTTATACCTTGGCCTAGTGACAAATCTGGAGTTATACCATGGCCTAGCGACAGAACTAGTGTTATACCATGGCCTAGTGACAGAGCCGGTGTGTTATACCTTGGCCTAGTGACAAATCTGGAGTTATAACATGGCCTAGTGACAGAGCTGGTGTGTTATACCATGGCCTAGTGAAAGAGCTGGTGTCTTATAACATGGCCTAGTGACAGAGCTGGTGTGTTATACCATGGCCTAGTGACAGAGCTGGTGTTTTTTATACCATGGACTAGTGACAGAGCCGGTGTGTTATGCCATGGCCTAGTGACAGAGCTGGTGTCATTTACCGTGGCCTAGTGACAGAACCGGCATGTTATACCATGGCCTAGTGACAGAACCAACATGTTATACCATGGCCAAGTGACAGAGCTGGTGTGTTATACCATGGCCTAGTGACAGAGCTGGTGTCATATACCATGGCCTAGTGACAGAACCGGCATGTGATACCATGGCCTAGTGACAGAGCTGGTGTGATATACCACGGCCTAGTGACAGAGCTGATGTGTTAAACCATGGCCTAGTGACACAGCTGGTGTGTTATACCTTAGCCTAGTGACAAAACTGGAGTTATACCATGGCCTAGCGACAGAACTAGCGTTATACCATGGCCTAGGGACAAAACTAGTTTGACTGCAACTAGACTGACTGCAATCAAACATGGCCTAGTTACAAAACTTGAGTAATACAATGGCCTAGTTACAAAACTGGTGTGTTATACCATGGCCTAGTGATGGAGCTGGTGTCATATACCATGACCTAGTGACAAAACTGGAGTGTTATACCATGGCCCAGTGACAGAGCTGATGTGTTAAACCATGGCCTAGTGACAGAACTAGTGTTGTACCATGGCATAGAGACAAAACTAGAGTTATAACATGGCCTAGTGACAAAACTGGAGTAATACCATGGCCTAGTTACAAAACTGGTGTGTTATACCACGGCCTAGTGACAGAGCTGGTGTGTTAAACCATGGCCCAGTGACAAAACTGGTGTGTTATACCTGGCCTAGTGACAAATCTGGTATGTTATACCACGGCCTAGTGATGGAGCTGGTGTCTAATGTGAACAAGTAAGGGTATTTTAAGACAAGGCTTCACACACATTATCCTTGTGATGATCTGCAACACTAACCCCTGAGTTACCTCAGTGACAGATCCCAGGGTGCATTACATTAAACCTATAAGTTACTTTGTCGTGGACTAGGATGAAATGCTGTTTATGACTGACTGCAATCAAACATGTCATCCTGTTAGACTGAGGTTAAACAGGAGATCACTAAGTTGAAAACAAATCTCAATGGACAAATGGTGAAGCTATCACACACCATTTCACTACAGTGATGCATATCCCCACCTCGCAACACTGGTTCTGGAGTTACCTCCACTATTTCTGTGCATCAAGCCAGGCATGACACATTTTACACGACTTGGTTTCGTTAACAGTGAAATGTCACACTAGTAAATGTTTCCAGTTGACAAAACAAATTTAACAGTAGAACAAAAATATAAAATAAACTGACTGATCAAGATAACATAGTGTTTTGTCTTGTAGTTGTACATGTACTACACATGGCTAAAAGATCGTGTAACAGAACTAACAATCGAAGGAGGTTGATCATAGTGACGGTGTCAGCTCTATCTGGTGGCGTGTGTCACGCAGTGAGGAAGTCCAAAGCTTTGTCACGATCCATGTTCTCCTTGACAAGGGCTTCTCGGATCTTGTCCTCACCAAATCCTAATTCCTGGAACTGCACAAACATCTCGAGGTACTTCTCAGCCTGAAATATGAACAATGTGCCACGTCAAGACAGCTATTCAGATTCAGTCCTATTTTTGAAAACAAGAAAGTCTCTTTTACATCCCTAAAACTATAATAACCTTTACCCAACCTTTCAGTGTATAGGACCTCACTAACACATCCTTCTTGAATCAAGAGCTAACAATTAAAAAAAATAATTTTAAAGTAAAATCGAAATATTTTTTACATTTGGATAGTGGCGATGGGTCCTTTCAAAAGTAGACCGAATGTGAAAACATCATTTTTTCTTCATCAAGGACCATCACCAGGTGCTGTTTCTTTGTTGTCAGGTAAGCGGTGGTGAGGTGAAATTGGGTTTAACGCCAGGTCCAAGATTGCACTTACATAGCGATGTGCATTCAAGTGTGTGTGTGTGTGTGTGTGTGTGTGTGTGTGTGTGTGTGTGGGTGTGTGTGTGTGTGGGTGTGTGGGTGTGTGTGTGTGTGTGTGTGGGTGGGTGGGTGGGTGGGTGTGGCTGCTTGTACTAGTCCGGACTGATGTCGATTTATAGTGCTAGCCCACAGAGATACCATGTCGCAGTTTAACATCTATACCCCACTCAGACACAGTTTACTGACTCCAAGCCGACCAGTCCTTGTTTTAGCCCCTTAATGCTGAGCACCAGACAGGGTAACAACAAGTACCATCTTTTAACGTCTTTTGGTATGAACGTCGCTATATAAGTGCAATAATCTTGGACGCGACGTTAAACCCAATTTCACCTCACCTCTTTTGGTATGACGCGGTGGGGGATTGAACGCTCTACCACTAGACCATGGAGACGGTCTGTCAGGTAAGCAGCAGATGCATTAAGGAGTAATGTAGGATAAGTAAAAATATATGTTCAACATTTTTTCAAGATTTCTTTCAAAATATTCTTTGTTCTCAATCATTAGTGGATCAACATATACACCAAAAACAGGGAAGTACAAGCAATCCATTCATTTCAGAGATTGGGTAAGATGGGTCTTAACACCATGTTGAACTTTAGGTATCACAATCATGTTAATGGCAGTGAAGCCCAATGTGTACGCAGTACACAGCCCCCTTCTTCAAAATCCTGGATCTGCCGGTGTGTGGACAAACCATGGGCAATCTGTTACCTCTTTTTCATCTTGCATTCACAAACTGATGGGGTCTTTGTCCTATGAGATGTTTTTTGTTTGTATGTTGTTTAACGCCACACTCAGCAATATTCCAGCTATATGACAGCGGTTTGTAAATAATTGAGTCTGGACCAGACAGTCCAGTGATTGACATCATGACCATCGATCCCTCCAATTGGAATACGATGATATGCATCAACCAAGTCAGCGATCCTGAACACCAAATTTGGTTAGTTACTTCTTACGACAAGCAGTCACCTCTTAGGGAAAGCATGGGTTGCTGAAGACCTTATCTAACCTGGATCTTCACAGGTCTGTGCAGTACATGATTCTATCCCAGGTACCTCCACTAACTAATTTGTTAGGCAGCCCACAACCAGCATCTGTTACACTAACAGTGAGTGAGCTTGATGTTACTCCGCTTTTAGCAATATTCCAGCAATATCACGGCGAGGGATACCAGAAATGGGCTTCACACATTGTACATGTCGGAAATCTAACCCTGATTTTCGGCATGACAAGCAAACGCTTTAACCACTTGGCAACCAAGACCACTGACCCACGTCCATCATGGTTTCAAAACATGCATAACATGGTTAAACAAGTGCAAAAGTGAGCGTGGCTAACTAATACTCCCGACATGCCTAGTGTGTCAGTAGTTACAAATTAAATAGCTAGGATAGGGTTAGCCTTTAGGGTTTGAAAAATTCATAAAAAAATGGAAAATTAATCAAAACAATTTTTTTCTTTTGACTGCACCCCTCCATAGCACACAGATTACATGTACTAAGTTTGAGATAAATCCACTGAATAGTTTAAGAGAAATCTCGTGGACAAAGTTTTCAGACGGACGTTAGGGTTTGAAAAATTCATAAAAAAATGGAAAATTAATCAAAACAATTTTTTTTCTTTTGACTGCACCCCTCCATATGACACAGATTATATGTACTAAGTTTGAGATGAATCCACTGAATAGTTTAAGAGAAATCGTGCGGACAAAGTTTTCGGACAGACAGATGGACGGACGGAATCTTGGTATAACTATAAACCCCCGACATTTTGTCGGGGGTATAATAAAACATATAAGTTCAATCAAATGAAACGCAGTCAAGCCAACTGTACCTTTGGGAAATTGTTGTCGAACAGATTCAGTGCCAACTCAGCACGGATTGGATTGAATCCTTTCTCCACCAGATTGTTAACATGACACAAGTACTCCACCACCTGAAAACAAGACCACAGTCAAATTAAATGTCTACACTGTCCACAGGGACTTAAACTGAACTGCCTGATGTCCATGTATAGTAATATGTACAGGTTGGACAGGTATAGCATCACCTGCAATTGATTTATTTCTGATACAAGCAAGAATGTTCTGACTGAAATTACGCATGTTGAATGTCTAATACTCTATGAAAGGGCTTTTAATGACATTACAGATGACTGGGTGGTGGTCAAGTGGCAAGAAACTATTTCATTTGTTAACCAAGCAAATTTATGCATTTCTGTTTCCATAAATGAAAAGGACTAAGGCCATGCCCACTAATGGACCACCATTTTCTGATTGGCTGATTATAGAATAGGCCAGGTTTGTCTCGCATTATTGCACTGAACTATGTCATCATTTGTTTGTTTTTTGCTTAACGCTGCACTCAGCAATATTGCGGCTATATGACGGTGGACTGTAAATAATCAAGTCTAGACCAGACATTCCAGTAATTTTGTAGAATTTTCCTATTCGGAATATTCTATAAGTAATACGTTACCACTGTTATACCGAGGCTGTTGTCTCCCACAACTGCTGCTATAGCGAAATCTACCACAGAGATCTCAATTACCTCATGCAGCACGTGCGTAACCACCTAGCTGCCATGTGACACCCTTCACTCTTGTCTCCTGCGAGAGCAAGTGCTCGGGGGACGGACGGGCGGGCAGCAGCCCAGTGGTAACGTATTACTTATAGAATATTCCGAATAGGAAAATTCTACAAATTACATTAAGTAATACGTTACCACTGTTATACCGAGGCTGACTACCACAGTAGGCGGTGGGGAGCACCTACAACCCGAATCCTGACTGCTAGCGTTCCTTCCGACCAGCGGAAGTAAACACCAAGGCGGAAGCACTCGATGCGCATGCACCTAGCTAGGCATTACCCTATAGGAATACCAAAGCACTGTCAAGCGCATACCGTAAGGCTCAATCGTCATTGCCAAAACGATTGGTGACTCCAAACAGCCCCACTGGATAGGTATTTCATCGCAGCAGCGGATGAGAACACTGTATCCGCGTGAGCTTAATCTTAGATCAGGTTAAACAGTCGAAAAGAGGGAAATTAATTTCATTCAGACCGTATATCCCAGAGCAAGCCTACTTAAAGTATGCATTAGGCGCGTGACCTAATTCCAGTATTTGTAAGCATGCATCACAAGGTTGGGATACACGACAGACAATTAAAGACATAATTGTCAAAATACAAATAAGGACAAAGCACACAAAAAGCCGCCCTCACCTGTGGTGTGAGTGCGCTGGTTTGCGGGACCCCAACTCCTGTACCCACGGCAGTGGGAACATTGGAGTCGACCCAGATTGACCACCGTGCAAGGTCAGACGCCTGAGGAGTTCGGAATTGCGCTGGGCACACCCCTTAGGTGCCCGCTTGCGCCGCGATCCGCGGGCCAAGACGGTGCACACTCTCCACGACGGCATCAGCGACCTGTTTGAGGTAATGATTGGCAAAAACCGAGTCAGAACGCCAGTAACAACCTCGTAATATTCTGCGAACAGAGATATTCGAGTGTAGGGCAAATGTCGCCGCCAGCGCCCTGATCTCGTGCGGGTTTGACCCCGCTACCGGTAACCCCCGAGACCGGTACGCCAGATTGATGACAGAACGAAGCCACAACGCAATCGAGTTGCGAGTTATGTCAACCGTGCGATTAGGGTTACACGATATGAACAGACGGTCACGCCCTTGTCTACGTTCATTCGAAGCCTTAAGATAATACTTAAGGGCCCTAACCAGACACAGCGCTCTGTCCTCAGTATCAGCAGGATGTAAGATTTCTTTGAGTGATCTTACAGTGAATTCTCTGCCCGACTCTCTGATTCTTGGCGACGAAGCCCATGAGCAGGCCCAGGCGGACCGCTCCTTCGTCACCCCTATCGAATCATACCTTGGCGACATCGAGTGCATGAATTTCGGATACACGTGCCGCCGTGGCAAAGGAGAGGAGAAATGCTGTTTTCCAAGTCACATGCCGGAACGAAACACTATGCAAGGGTTCATACGGAGCTTCCGTAAGTGATTGCAACACTAGGGAAAGATCCCAGGCCGTCGCCCGAAGGCGGCCCTTCTTAAGATCGTGCTGTTTGAAACCCTTGATAATACCCCGTATCACCGGCTCTTTGGAGAGACTGGTACCCATAGCAACGTCCCGTACCGTAGCCACGGACGAGACATAGTTGGCAATGGAACCCCCGGAGAGTTTCCGGGTCTCTCGCAAGTGAGACATGAAACGAGCAATATCCTGCACAGATACCTTATCTGGCGAATGAATGTGATGTTTACAACACCACTTCGTGAAAATAACCCAAAGTGCATTATACATGTACACCTTCTGGATAGAATCACGATGCATACTAACGTATGCCCGAGACGCCCGGCGAGAAAAAACTTTACTCCTCAGACGCTCGGTGACAACATCCACGCGTGCAGATTGAACTGCCCTGCGTTTGGATGAAGCTGACGGGTGTGAGGGTGGATCAAGAGATCCGGTCTCACAGGCAGTGGAAGTGGCGACTGCGTGACCTGGGTCAGCAAGTCGGGGTACCACGATCTGTTCGGCCACATGGGCGCGATCAGTAACATTCGACAGCGAACTCCTCGGAGCCGGCTTAGAATGTGTGGTATCAATGCTGTCGGCGGGTAAGCATAAGCGACCAAGCCCGTCCAGTCTAACGCGAGAGCATCGTGATCGATGGCCCTTGGGTCCGGGACTGGTGATACAAACAACGGGAGTTGATTGCCGGACCACCGGACGACCCAAACGTTCGCACAGCCACTGAAACACTACTGGGTTCAGCATCCACTCTGTGGGGCTCGGATCCTGAGGCCTCGATAGAGCATCGGCCAGAACGTTCCGCACACCTTGGATGTGACGGGCGCGTATCTGGCACGGGACACTGTCCACCAGAGCGTAAAACTCGAACGTGAGATCGAGTAGCGAGTGACTGTGGGTTCCCCCCAGTTTGTTCACATAGGACACTACCGTCGTGTTGTCGGTCGCCAGCATGAGCCGAGCGTCGACGAGACGATGCTTCCAGTGATTGACTGCGTTGATCACTGCCTTGAACTCGAGACAAGTGATGTGAAGACCTAGTTCGTCTACGCACCACAGCCCCAAGCTCACCTCCCCCTTTAGATGGGCGCCCCAGCCCACTAGAGAGGCGTCTTTATACAGGGTCAACGTGGCCCGGTAGGGCCGCATAGAGACTCCTGATAAGACAATGTAAGGGACCGTCCACCACTCCAGATGCGGACGGAGCAGATCCGGGAGGGCGACGGTCGCACTGTTCACCTCCGTTGCTAACAACTGGATTAAAAACCGTTGCAGCGGGCGGAGTTGGAGACGACCCCGTGCGGTGCAGTCCTGGGCTGATACAAGTAGCCCTAACAGCTGTTCCCAAAAGTGAACAGTCTGTTGCACCGCTAAGACTTTGGCAATCATCGCCTGAATTTTGTGCCACCGGTCTGGGGGGACAAAGAGGCGATGGGACACCGTGTTGAACCGACCTCCGATGAACAGCAAGTTCTGAGAAGGGGTTAACTCGCTCTTGGGGAGATTGATAATCCACCCAAATTGCTCCAAGAGCCGACGTGCGAAATCGAGATGGCGTGACAGGGTGTCCGTCATTCGATTTGCTACTAGCGAGTCGTCCAGGTACGCGAAGTACCGGACACCCCTCCTGTGGAGGAACCCCACTATGGGGGTGGTTAACCGGGTGAACAGCCAGGGAGCGGACGTGTGAATCATTCTGAGTTCGGCACTGTCCTACTTGGGAACGAGAAATATCCTGGAGTAAAACCCCGGTGTTATTTCTAGTAGAGCTAACTCCCGTACTGCCCCTTCTCCACCAACCTGCCGATGGCATCGGCAAGGATGGGAAGATCGGTTTCCGAATCGAAACCTGCCAACGGGGCAACGGATTCGCTTTGAGATCAAGCCGATAGCCGTCCCGAATCGTGTTGACCACCCACGGGTCGTTTAACAGTAAGTCTGGAGTCTGGCTCCCACTGGGGAAGGAGAGGGGGCCCTGACAGGTTGCGGCAGGCGCAACTGTCCAGGGCCAAGTGACTCGGGTTCACCTAAGGGCCAACCGAAGTTGGCGCTGTCGGCATACGAACCCCTCCAATGAGAGTCACCTGGAGGGGCCCTTGCCGTCCGTCGACGACTTGGGCTCCCCCCAGTTCCTCGTCTTCCCGCGAAAGGGCAGCTGATTGCCCATACTGGAGCCCTCAGGGCGGGGCTACTTCCCAGAGAAGAACCCGACCCCTTAGACCTACAGGCCGCAGCAGTCTGGGGCGCGCTCCGGTTAGGAGCGGCACCCAGGCGCCTATGCAGGGACCCAACAAGAGCAAGTGTGTGCCGAGAGTCCTCGGCAACGTACTCCAGGGAAGCATTTAAACTGAGCAGGCAGTTGTAAATGCGCTGGTCACGGTCCGTGGGAGAACCTTCGACCAGACGGGCCGCTGCAGCCAAGTAAGTGTCTCAGTGAGACATGGAGTCCAGCTGGTGCAAGGTAGCTTGCGTTACCGTAGCAGCCGGTGGGGCACGGACACCCAACCGCTCAACATGGGCCTCCGCGGTAGGACCAGCCTCGGGAAAGGCAAGGTCATGTACCGGGAATAAACCCTTTCTCCACGACGTCGGAGGTAACGGGAGACCCCGACCGGAGGCCGCCGCGAAGGCGTTCTCCAAGGAAGGCTTGAAACCGCGCAGCAAGGTCGATGCGGGGAAAGCCGTGTCGGAAGACTCATCGTATACCTCGGAGGAACCCACAGTCGTGGATTCCCCGCGGTACCGGCCGAGGCATGTCCTCAAAGAGGTCCTAAACCATGGCCACGCGGTCCTAAACCGATAGCGGGAGCAACGGTTCGGGGGAAGGACCGGTGACCACGGGAGCCGCCGCCGTACCGGTGGACCCCGCGGCCACCGAAGTGGCCGGGGACGGAACAGCCAGCGGCCTATCCTGAGATAAGGCCGCCAGCTTGGAGTCCACAAGTTATGCAAGTAATGCAGCGACGGAATCCCCGGACAGCACACGGGCCGCCAAGAGATCCGCCGCTTTACCGGTGGACCCCGCGGCCACCGAAGAGGCCGGGGACGGAACAGCCAGCGGCCTATCTTGCGATAAGGCCGCCAGCTTGGAGTCCACAAGTTTCGACAACAATGCGGCGACGGAATCCCCAGACAGCCCGAGGGCCGCAAGGGGATCCGCCGCAGCCGAGGAGGTGGTACCCGCACGGGGACCCCGACCGGACGAACCGGCCACCACAGGGGTGGAGACGGACTGTACGTACAGCCGGTACCGCTCAAACTCCGCAGGCCCCAGACCTTCGCACAGGATGCACCGGGTGTCCCCGCAAGGAACCCTGCACCGCGGGCAACGATCGTGGGGATCCCGGGACGACAAAAACTTTCTGCACACCCCACAACTCCTAGGAGCAGGGGTAGAGGGGGTGGATACTGGGGACATATCCATGTCAGACATTGATTGTTTGCTATAAACAAAGAACAAAACATGGTTACAACGCACGCACCACAATGATTCACAAACGAACATTTTCACAAGAAAATAAACGAGCAATGTGAACATATAACATACACATATAACTTTTATTAAAGAAATAAGTTATGTTAACCCCCAAAACATACAAGAACAGGGGAAACGTAAAACACAACGTGCATACGCGAACCCCGCAAGTATATAGAAAAAAGGGCGGGAAAATTTTTTCGTTTGGCGGGAAAATTATAACCAAGCGTAGCTACCGCAACGACCCATAAAAACACAGTTTATTAGAGAATAAACTATAATAAATATCACCAAATCTTCAAGGAACGCTTCAGCAGGAGAAAACACGTCTTGCTAAGCAGACGAAGGAGACAAGAGTGAAGGGTGTCACATGGCAGCTAGGTGGTTACGCACGTGCTGCATGAGGTAATTGAGATCTCTGTGGTAGATTTCGCTATAGCAGCAGTTGTGGGAGACAACAGCCTCGGTATAACAGTGGTAACGTATTACTTAATGTAATGACATTGAATTTAAATATGATGTTTATTTATTTCTATTTTTTTAGCTTCCTGCCAATTTACCACAATTTCAATGTAAAGGTAACCATATAAATGTAAAGAATATTATGCCCACAGATCTGATATAGATAAAAGAGTTTTTAAAAAAACCAAAACAAGTTAATTAAATAAGCATGCAGTCCTCACCTGTTTTTCGTCTGTTCCCTGTTTATGTACAGCTCGAGCCACCTGTGGTCGAGAGAAGCCCATGGAGATGAGGTTAGCAGCAAACTTCTGCGCCTCGCTGGAGAGGGTTGTGTACGGGTCAAACTCGGAGGGACTGGTGAGGTCCGAGCTGCTGGAGGAGGAGTGCACCGAGGAGGACATGACGTCAGGTGTCGGGGGCAGGGGCTTGTAGGGGTTCCAGGTCTGCAAGCAAATATACACAACATTTAGGTCATGAGGCTGAAGCATAAACTTAGGATACTAGGAAAAATTATATCAATATGAGGTCTAATACTTGTAATAATAATATAATTATTAAGAAGGAAATGTTTATCATGTTTATCACAATCTTATTAGATCAGATTAAAATAATTATTTTTGATAGCTTGTAAAATTGATCAAACAAAAGACCTGACTTCAAACTCCTGAAGAGTCAAAACCAAAAACAACAAAGAAACAACGATATATTACAGACAATATTAGTAGTTGGAATAGTTCGTAGCATGGTTACCGTAATTAAATGTAACCATGGTAACGTGCAATTTCTTACAACAATCAGACAAACAACAGAAATAGGATGTATGCAAAGAATCATGCATGCATGCATGCATAAGTCAGGTATGTTATTAGTCTGGTATTAACTAATGCGTGCATATATCAGGAATATTATAAATCTGGTAATAACTCACTCATCCAGCATAATTAAATAAGCATCGGCCACTGATTAGCACTGATGGTAATGCTGTAAAGAATCAAATAGCCCATCATCACTGTGTCAATATGATCTCAACAAAGCTGACACTGTAGGTCAAGGGGTATGATTTATACAGGGCCAGGGTGTCAGTAGGCATTTCAGCCATGTTCCTAAACTGCAGGCAACCCACCTGTCCTGACGACGGTCTTGACGGTGGTGAGTAAGAGAGAGGATACACGGTAGACACGTTGCTATGATCGGAGTACAAGTCAGGGTTACTTCGGGCCGTTCTCATACTTGCCTCACTCTGTTGTGCACATGTGACAGAAGAAGTCTCACAATGTCGACTGTACTTGTTCAATACGCCATTGCTAACAGCCGACGGGTTCGCCGCTACAGCCGCCGCACTGGGCTCAGGGACAGTGTTTTCACTTAATGTCTTCGCTAAACTATCAAGCCCTGGGGACAACACTGGTCGGACTTTGGACATGGGGGTACCTATAGGGGGTAACACTTGTCTGTATATCTTATTGCTAGCAGCAGGATCAACTCTGGGGCTGCTGTTGTCAACACTGTCCACTGTCTCTTTGTCACTGGCCTTGAAGGAGACACTGTTACTCCCTTGACTGTTGTAGTCTAGCCTCAGTTCAACATAGTCGCCCTCCTCAAAGGGCTGACTCTGAGGAACGAACACTGGTGCTGGACTGTGTCTGTCCAACCTCTCCCCATCACTGCCAGGCTGTTGTGCTGTTGTGCTCTGTACATCTGTTTTTGACATGGCGCCATTAAGAGCAGGACTGTTGCACGTGTTATTTGACATGTTGGTATCACAGTTAGTTGTATTGTTGCTAGGCGACAAGTCTGATGGTGGATTATTTAGAGGCCCTAACAGAGTTTTGAGCTCCTCCATTTCATTTATCAACTGACGTTCAACATTCTCAAATGGGTCATCCTCCCTCTCAAACAGGGCGAGATCAAGGTCAACAGTTTTTGTGGTTTCTTGTTGAGCTGGTTCAACAGTCTTTGCTGGCATGATAGGAACTGGTGTGAGGATATCATTGGACATTGTAGCAAGGGCTGGCTGGGGCTGAAGTGCAGGTGCTTGCTGGGGGAGTAATGCACTTCCCTGGAATGGTGCCTCAGCTGTTCCGTTTTCCCCCCCATCTGAGCTATCACTGTCATCTGAATCCTGTGGCTGAGATAACTCCTGGATGGCATTGGCCACTTTTTCTGCCTTCAGCCTCTCTTGTTCCACCTTGGCCTCTTCTCTGGCTTGTGCCCACCGCAACACTGCATCTTCCGTCTCAAACAGGTACTGGAAAAAACAGCAGCATAGAAATAATCAGGATAATAGTGGCAGTGAATGCAGCTTCAGCAAAATTTCAGGAAGTTCAGGGAAGGTGCACAAGACATGGACACACATTTTACCCATGTGGGAATCAAACCCACAACTTCAGAATCCTGAGCAAGCACTTCATCAACCATCCCATAGATATATCACAATTACATCACTGTCACAAAATAAGCATTGCCATGTTTGTGGTGTCACTTGATTGATTATTTAGGGTGGACGACACTAAAATTGTCTAAGTTAGTCATCGGGAACATCCCTATCAACGGAATCTAATGGTCCCAGGACAAAACCACCCTCACTCAAGTCACAAATGACAGAACAGAGTTTCATGTTACCTGCAGTTTAACTTGGTGTGTTCTGTCTTAGATATTAGAATTAAAAAAAGTAATAGTCTTGGTTCCCAGGCACCTCCTGCATCATCATGAAGTTTGCCGCACGTTTTATTTCTATTTCCATTTTTTTTTTAAATAAAAAAATCCTCAAATATAAAGTCCAACGGTAGACAAATACTATATTCCAGTATTTTACTCAGGCAAGGAATACATTTATGTTGGAAGGCCCTTTCCCACAACATCTGTTTATTTGCCTGAGAACCATTTATTTTATTTTTTTAAAGCCTGAAGTGACAACTGTATTGCACCTACTTCATCATTCACAACTTGTGAGGCACTGGCTGTATCCCTCAACTCAGGTGGTAGGAAAACCTGCAAATTGGCAAAATCATTAAAAACTTGTATGAGTGATGGAATCATAGGTGAAATAAAGAACTACATTATGTAAAGGGGCATTCACACGGTACAACTAGTTGTATACAATTTGTTGCATGCAACTAGTTGCACGAACTGAAGTTGTATACAACTCGGCATTCACACGGCGGCGAGTTGCATACAACTCGGATCTCGCGAGATCTCAATTTTTAAGACGATGTTTACATTACGTCATGGCGTCCGCGTATGACTATGATAGCGATGACGATATACTTGAGATTGCCACAGTTGCGTTGCTTGTGGATTGTTCACAAGTAAGAACCAAGCGGTCATGTTGGGTCAGGCCATGGATTGCTAGGCGAGGGCAATTTGGAGCATACAGCGCTCTTTTGGCTGAGCTCGAAGCCGAGGATACAAAGGCCTTCTCCAATTTTCTTCGCATGAACAAGTCAAGCTTCACCGATCTCCTAGATCGCGTGTCACCTCTTATTGCCAAAACAGACACCCCCATGCGTGATGCCATTCCACCCGGTGAGAAGTTGGCCATTACTCTCCGCTATCTAGCCACCGGTAAGTATACTCTTGCGAAAAGAGATCTATTGTTTACCCGTGATCAGCTGTTATTGAAGGGCAAGGACACGATGAACAGGCAAATGCTCCTCACATTGTACAATGGCATAATCGCTTGTTATGCATCAACGGAATAAGTGTGCGAGGAGCTTTGAACGAGGGTCTAACTGTGTGCCCGCCAGCTTTTCGCATATGTTATTGTATCTGTTACGTTACCTAAAATAAAGATTAGGCCAATCACTACCTCCAACAAACACATTGCTACATCTCATCATACCAGTATATAGGCAAACAGTAAAACTGAGTATGGGTGAATGAGAATGCTTGATTTTCCACTGTAAGTCTATTATCTTTAATGTATTGCCATAGAAAACATAAACGCTCATTTTGAAGATGAATTGTATTTATTTTGTACATGTTCAGGTATATTTCATCAATGTGAAGTGTCTGTTTTGAAATATAAATATGTTAAGTGCAGACAATTTCTTCTTCGCACAATTGATCACATACAGCTTTATTATTTCAAAATATTTTTCTTATTACATTTTACTCAATTAAATTATTCAAAACCCGCAAACAATTCTTTATTTGACACCAATACATAGGCACTTTAAATTGGCATGTTAACATTAAGAGACACAACCACCATCTTTGGCATTTACATTCTCATTCTGGGTCTGTTACTTAGAATTTATTAATTAGAAATGTTAGTTAGAATTAATGTTGTTTTTATTCTATAAAAAAATAATTACAAGTTCAGATCATGACATATTTTCATCAATTATTATTGTGAACTGTATATATCAAAGTGATATAATAATTGACACAAGTGTGTAAATAACCAGATGCCATGAAACAGTTTCATTTACATTTGTTATTGATTCAAAGATGTGAAAATTAGTACATATGTACTACATGAAGTGGGTATGCAATTGTAAATGATATAATAATTGATTTAAGTTTAAATTCTACTTTGTATTACATCTTTTTATGGTAGGTAATGTTATCTCCAAGATTGAGTGATGCTATAATGATAATCTATGAATACATATTTTTATGGTTTTTTTAATTTTCAACAGGAGATAGTTACAAGTCACTGGAATATCTATACAGAATACCAAGCAACACAATATGTGGATTTATTCCTCATGTCTGCCAAGCGATTTATGACTCATTGAAGGATGATTACCTGAAGGTATTGTTGATATTTTTATTAAAAATTATTTCCTGAAAGCAAAGTTTATTGAAAACAATATAAATAGCATAGGCACCAGTTGACAACCTGGTCTTTTGTGTGTGTACAGTTTCAAGAAAGAGTACTGGTCTGGATATGGTCTGGAAAAACACACCACTATGTACAGAGTCAAAGTAAAAATTGTTGCCATGGAAACATGAATTTTTAAAAAAATTCTAATTGACAAAATGCACCACATCATCCCCTGATTAATACATATACAAGATTTGGTCAAAACTCTCATGTTTTTCAAATTGTGCATCATAAATAACCTCTAAATAACAGTTCCACTTCAGTTGTCTAACTGAGCTTCAAAAATTAATTGTTGTATTTTTATTTTTAATTCTTGTCTCTTTCTGTCATTGGTGACATTTGTTAATTCACTCGCTATGTATTTAGCAAACAACATGTCCCCACTATTCTCTTTTGCTGCCCTTCTTTGCTCAAGTGATTTCAGTGTTTGCAGAACTTGTGTTTGCAAACTGTTATTGTCTGAGCGCCTTGCTTTCTTGATTGGTGTTGACTCTGCCAGGGGCAGAGAAGGGCAGTCTTCTGTATCCATTTGACTTGTGAACAAACTGTCAGAGGCGCTGCTTTGCTCCTGTTCATCTGTGTCTTGTCTCTCTGAGCTGTTCTGTAAATTTAAGGTTCCAATGTTATCCTTTATTTTTTATTTCCAATTTCAGGTTCCAACCACAGAACAGGAATGGGCAGACATTAGTCAGGGATTCAGTGACAAGTGGCAATTCCCACACTGTATAGGAGCACTGGATGGGAAACACATTGCCATTCGGGCCCCTACAAACTCTGGATCATTGTATTACAATTATAAAAATTTCTTCAGCATTGTTTTGTTGGCCCTTGTTGATGCAAATTATAAGTTTATTTATGTTGACATAGGAGCCAATGGAAGAGCCAGTGATGCAGGTATATTTGCAAACTCCTCATTGTATGCAGCTATGGAGAACAATACTCTGAATGTACCACCCCCTTCCCCCCTTACTGGACGCCAAGAACCTGTGCCCCATGTCATTGTTGGGGATGATGCTTTCCCACTAAAGACATATATCATGAAACCATTTCCCTTTAGAGATACTACAGAGGACAAAAAGGTCTTCAATTATCGCCTTTCTAGAGCTAGACGTGTCTCTGAAAATGCATTTGGCATACTTGTAAACAGATTTGCTGTATTTCAAAGAACTATTACTGTTGAACCTGAAAATGGCATTAAGATTGTTATGGCATCTGTGGCTCTTCACAACTTTCTTCGCACAAAATGTGACAATGTATACACAGAATCAAATAGCACTGATATTTCTGTTGTAAGAGAGAGTAGAGCAACATCACTTGTCCAGCAAGGGGGAAACAGAAACACTGCCAATGCAAGAACTGTTAGAGAGGAATTTGCAGAATATTTCTCTACAAATGGTCAGGTTCAGTGGCAATGGGACCATGTCATCTAAAGTTATATTTCTAATACCCTTTACCTATAGTACAGATGTATATCACACATTGTACCCATGTCGGGAATCGAACCCAAGGTCTTCGGCGTGACAAGCGAACCCTTTAACCACAGGCCGCCCTCATTTGAATGAATTTTATCAACAAAATAATGATAATGATAAATATGCCTATTTTCATGACACCAACCATGTTGTTCACTGTGTTCTTTTGATGAACCTGCCTCCTCAGAAATGGATCCAGAAGTTGGAACCATTCCCATGTGGAAACATAGACCTCATCGGTCCCTGCTCCACTCTTCTTGGACAGGGTCTCCTTCCTCAGCTCCTTACCATAGTATGTTCGTAAGGTAGAAATTTTAGTTGGGACTTGATCAACTAGAAGAGACATAAATATTGTCATATTAGTATCAAATGCTGGAAACAAGAAAGTGACGGGTAGTTGGATTCTTTAACAATGTTTACTGATGGAGTGAATGTAATTCAATATTACATTTAGGGACTGAATTTATTAAGATTAAGATACACAACACAGAGCAATTTAGGTTTTATTACATAAGAACATAAATAAACATGAACTTGAGTTCATTAGTGTGAACAATCTGATAACATTATAGAACTGTGTGGAATTAACATAATGATTGATAACACACACACATGACAAAGTAAGACTATTTGTAAGACTGTTATTTGGAATATGCTCATGTACTTTATGATCATGTCTGAAAATCATCATGGAAATATATGTCTACTTGAATTAACTGTGATATGAATTGTTGCTAATATAATTTAAATGATTTTTGTATGTATATATGCAGCTGTACAATATGATTGATTGTTAATATTTCATTGTTGTAAAATATCCAGATAAAATATAATTAATCACTGAGCCGGAATATTCCTTATCATTTCATAGAATAACATACTTAAGCGGTCTCTATTCCAACATTAGCATGACATGTATCACTCCAATGGAGCCTCTCGCATGTAGGTCAAATAGTGTAAACAGAAAAGCGTGCATCGACATTAAAAAGGGTTGTAATAACATATATCGGTGACTGCACATAGTATGAGATATAGCTTCTCAAATTCAACATCATTTCAAGCTGAACACGTATTTCTGATTCATTTTATGTTCGTTGATCTGTCTGAACACGCTCGAAGAGCAGACGTACGTTGTACACACCTATCAATCGCCGAAGTAAGAGGTCAGAGTTCATCACATAAAACAATGAATTAGAAGTATGAAATCGTTATCTGACCCTTCTATGTGTACACATGTACCAAACTAACCATTTCCGCATTGTCATAATACCCGAAAACGAGTACAGCTTCTACAAATGCCGTGTGTCACCAGCTGATACTTCGCATATCATGTTCATCAATTCTCACCTGTAATCCCATTACCCATCATCTCTGCAATAGAGATGTAGGCTGCTTGTCGGTGTTCCCGCTTGGAATAAAATGGACTGGATACATTCCACAAGCAATCATGGGACGCATAATAGCCGATAAACCGCTCCGTTTCCACTCTAGACATCTCAAATTTCTTCAAGCGGGACGCTGGGGTCGCCATGATTGTTTACATTTGGAGGTGAAAATATCACGTGATTTGGATACGCGTTTTGATTGGCTGCGTACGTACAACTTGTCGCATGAAAATAGAGCATGTCCTATTCCGTACAACTCACGTCCAACAAGTTGCATGCGTCAAAAGTTGGACCGACTTGCCCATTCACACGATGCAATGTGTTGCATGCAACAAATTGTATACAACTAGTTGTACCGTGTGAATGCCCCTTAAGTAGTGTAAAAAGTAAGTAGTAAAAAAAACTGCCAGGCTACCATCAGGACCCACAGATTTTAGAAGCTGCAGGCCCGAGGAAAAATCTTTAGGTCCTCATTTAAATAACTGCAGCTTATTGTGACAAATAAATAGACACATAAATTGACTGCAGGCCATAGGGACCCATGCAAATTTGAAACTATGAGCCCAACACAAGATCTGCCTGCCACAGGCCTACGTCAGGTGCATCCTTCGAACACTGCTTGTAACACCTGTAAGCAGGCAAGTCTGCTTTAATGCCGCTTTGAACAGAATTCATGATCATATAATGATGTGTCAGCTTAATAAGGGAGGAAAGCCCAAAGTGCTCAGACATTTACCACTTTGATGAAACCCATGACATGGGTATGGTGCTGACAAACATTGAAATGTAATAATTGTGGGAAAGCAGGATTCAAACCCACGATCATCACGTGCCTAAATTGACGCAAATTTGTACAACAAACTGCGGCACCTTAGACGACTGGGCCCCCAATTATTTGTTAAAGAATCCAGCTATCTGATTGGCCAGTTGCTGTCTTGTCATGACTTCATGATATAACCTTTGATGTAGCATCACTTGCTTGTCACGTCATAATTGATCCTGTTAGTGTTACGACACTGTAAGTCGGTCACACGATAGAGGTTATTGTCACAGAACCATATTCTCACCAATACATGCTTGCCGTAAAAGGCGACTATGCTTATAAGAGGAGGTGACTAATGGGATTGGGTGGTCAGGCTCTATGGCTTGGTTGATGCATGTCATTGATCCCAATTACGTGGATCGATGCTCATGATACCAATCACTGGATTGTCTGGTCCAGACTCGATTATTTACAGACCGCCGTCATATAGCTGTACTATTGCTGAGTGCGGTGTTAAACAACAAACCAATCAATCTCACCAATAATAAGTCTTTGTTACACATAATGATAAATATGTTCCATGTGTCACCAGTGGGGCATACAGGATTTTATGAGATGAACATTTGTGTACACCTCAAACCTTCTACTTTGACCCAGATTTAAAGATTTGCACCATGTGCATGTTGACATGAAAACCTATTTACACCAAACAAAACCAGATTGCACTCTGGTCCCATAAATGATCAAAGTTCAAACATAAGTTCAAACATAGGCCAATCTGCGACAAGTGTCACATAAATTAGAGACGTATTGCTGTTAGATGTAATACATTTTACGAACATGGGCACTGTACCCACAGTTTGATGACCTCAAGCCCAAGAAAGCATGACAAATTACCCACAACACAGGGATTAGCGATGTATGGTAAATAAAACGTAGAGGTATTGAGATATTTGTTGAGTGTGATCGATGTTGTGTGGACAAGTCATGAAAAAATTTGAAATATACTGACATGCACTTGGTTCATGCAGACAAAAATATTTGATTGCATTTTGCAATTACAGGTTGCAACAGTGCATGTTATTATATTCATACATAGCTAAATCAAGCCCTGATACCATGTTGCTGATCATGTCGATTGTCATGATCGTAATTATAATAGAAACATGAATGACTTTCATGAACATGACGAACATAGTCGCTGATAATGAAACAATGGATCATATTGAATACAATTTCTTGTCAACAATTTGTAAATTTTACATTAAGTTATATTTCTATATACTTATCCTATCTCACACTATGCATTTCTTCCTAATTTTTCCGATCCTTATGTGAAAACAAGGTTGAATAAAGTTTCCAGCTTCTAAAAATAATTCGCCCAAACACATCCAAGCATCACCATGGTCACTACCCCAACAAATGGGTCACGCAAAGTAATCCCGTAAGTTCGGGTGAACTGCTTTTAATAGCTGGAAACGTTTTTTTCCACATAAGGATCGAAAGAAGAAGGAAGAAATGCAAAGTGTGAGATAGGGTAAGTTTAAAAATTAAAGTTAACATTCCGATGTTCATCTACTATTTATTCTGAAGCATGCATTTCTCAGGTCATAGTTGTTAACAAAATGCTAAAACTTACCCTTGGTGGCGGTTTGAATTTCGGTCCCACTTTAAAAGGCACTCCATCGAGACAAGAATTACTGGATGCTAGACCTGAAACGTCATCCAATAACCATGATCAAAAAGTCAGCCAGGAGAGCCAGACTCATTTATTATCCAACATCTGTCCAATTCAACAAACATGCATTTAACATGTTTAGCAGTCACGTTCCGTGTTTACACAAATGCCTACATCACTAGACCGAAATGAACTGTGGACTAGTTACATATTACCAATGACATCTACCCCTGCCATGCATACACAGGTTACAAATAGGTGTGTTCATTAGTGGTGGGGCAATACACCAATGCATCGCTGGATCGCGATATTTTACTTCCCGATACAAGTATCAATCTTACTTCTTAGTCGCACATGAAGTAAAAAATATCGATTCATACCTTAAATGTTTACTTTAATGGCTGTTACACCAAACACTAATTAGTAGTGAAAATTAATATTAAAAAAGTTCATATTTTCATCCGCTGCATTATACTTGACACTGCCAGCTGTAAATCGTCAGTGTGCCAGGTAGTTGAGCATGTTGAGTGAGCGAGTTTGATTTTTGCATCTTCAAATGTCAATGCACTTTATCATGTTTATCATGTTAATCACTTTACACATGCTGACTGATGTTTAAAAGAAGATGAGAATGAAATAATCAGTACATACCTGTGCTGGAATTTCTAGAATGACTTCTGTTGTATGAGTAAGCCATTTCTCTTGTGATCTGCAAGAAATGGAACACACCAGAGTCAGTGTTTCTGAACCTGCTGAATTGTAGGCAAGAAAAAGTGATATTATTCACAAATGTACACAGGGGTACAACTTAAGTATGAACATTCTTAGAATTAGAGGCCCATAGCTCAACATGCTCAATGTTATTTACATCTTCCTGAGGCAAGGGAGTCAACTGACTATAAAAGTCCAGTTTCTACCCTTGCCGAACAAGGCTTGAAGTATGGAGTAAGATTTTGGCTGGACTAACGTCTATGCATAGTCCAATCAAAATTGCTAACGAAATCGATATCCGGTTTGTCAACTGTTGTGCAGAGATTTCTGCTGGTTGCACGATTTGCACAGCATGTGCACTCCCAACGTTCATATGTCTTTCAAGACAATTTGGCAGACGTAGCACTGCTGAAACTAATATTGATAGAAACATCCTTTTTTTCAGTCATTGTTGGTAGGTTGTTTAAAATAAAATATATATGGGTCATTGGGGAAATGACTATTTGGGGGAAATTGGAAAAATCATTTGACTACTAAATACATTCATTTATAAAAGTATAAAAGATTTAATCATTTTTTACGCAATTTAATCATATTAAAATATAAATTAATAAAAAAATTAAATTTGAAACCTCACACTGCACATTTGATTCCAAATAATTAAATTGAGCATGGTTAACTCTATTTAAAACATAGTGTGTTCATCTGCTAAATGAACTCACACAAAGTGAAAGTCAATTCTTAAATATTGCGGGTTGTGGTAATAGGTGGCCAAGATTCCTTTCCAACATACACACACATTCAAACAATTGACAAATATAAAAAAAATTTAAACTAAAATAATTCTATTGTGTGAAGCCATAAATAACAACATAAACATGATGGACCTCGAAGTTGTAAGATAATTACGAGATATTTTTAGGTTATCCGGAACCTGACAGGAAGCCATAATGTGATAGTACTCGTCACAATCAAGACTCCCAAACATGAGTTCCAAAGAGATGTAAACGTGCTCCTGTTTCCTCGAGGCAACATTGACAACATATTTGTGTAGCACTTTTTCAACATGTACCATCTCTCAGCTGTCTCTTCTTCTTGTGCGATGTAAACTAGCCTAGGCCTGGCCTGCACGATAGTTGTTAAACAAAAGAGGAAACCCTTTAGGGATACAACCGAGGCTAAATTGTTTCTAAATAATCGGAATCAGAACTCACACATCAGTTTATCTCCAATGAAACCATTGCGAAATCGTCACAAGATCTTGACATCTAGTTCCCTTTTACTCATTCTACAGCCATTTTCTCCACGGACGTCACTTCCGGAAACAACAGAAGGGAGGTAATCAGTGTTTACAAACGAATTCTTGTAATCAATCCAAAAGATAATAATGAATGTCCTGTTCCAGAGTGCATTTATTTTTGTTCAAAGTTTGGGTTGACTTTCTTAAGTGCGAAAGAATGATATTTATTGAAAGGTCAGTATTATGGACTATAAAATATGAACGAGGTGCATTTAATTTTTCTAGATTACGTAATGTACTTTTAATAGGGCCGAGAGCATATATCTGGTCACACAGTAATTAATCATCAAAAAGTTGCATGTACCTTTGCTGGCTCAAGTGTTATGACACCTTAGGTGGGACGTACAATCTAAAATTAGACACAAATGTCACCGAAGAGACACAACTTTACCTAAGAGATATCTTTTCTATCAATGAAATACTTAATACAAGTATATAATATTTTTCTTTTATTACTTGCCCGTGAAGAGACCACCTGTTTAATAAACATACAGCTGTATTACACATTGTGTCATACCATAGCGCGTGCTTATGTAGTGCCGGAACAAGTTCCACGAACAAACATTGAAAGCAGTGTTATATAGTTTACCAATGGTCTGGTGGATAACGCGTATGTCGGGTGAGGGGAAGGTCGGTGGTTCGATCCCCTGGCCACGTCATACCAAAAAGACGCTAAGAGGTGGTACTTGTTGTTACCTGGCGTTCGACAATTACGGGAAAACAAGGACAGGTCGGTTCGGAAACAGTATCATTATGTGTCCGAGTTGGGTATTCATGTCAAACTGTGGCATGCAATATCAACTGCATGGCTAGCACTAAAAGTTCGGATTAGTAAAAACAGTCACACCCGCACATGAGCAGTGTACAGCACGAGATTGAAATGCTCGTATACAAAAGAAATAATCTTAAACGCGATGTTCAACCCCATTTCACTTCATCGGTAAATAATCGAGCCTGCATGATCAAGTAAAAACAGTGGTTGATATCATGAACAATAGGGTTGCCGTTGGGAGTATGATGACACACAATCAACCTAGTAACCGAGTCACCACTTACTTCCTTCAGTTGCATTTAGCAATCTATTTGCCTTTTTCTAACATACAGATTATTTTCTTTCTTGCAGCAACTTAAGCCGCTTTGAACAGTATTTCAGTTATATGAGGAAGGCCCGGCGTGATGCCTATCTAAGATGTTTACCGACAAGCGGTTGTATAGTGCAGTCAAACCTAGAAACATAACTAGGGCGAATCTTGAATTCGAACCCACCATCATGTTTCCGACACAAGCTCCTCACAGCGATAGCCCGTTCGCGGAGCTCTCGATACCGAGTGTGTAAGTGAGTGAGTGAGTGAGTGAGTATGGTTTTGCGCCGCTTTTAGCAATATTCCAGCAATATCACGGCGGGGGACACCAGAAATGGGCTTCACACATTGTACCCATGTCGGGAATCAAACCCGGGTCTTCGGCGTGACGAGCGAACGCTTTAACCACAAGGCTACCCGACGTTCCCTCCGAGTGTGTAACGAAGGTGTCACGCGCTGGGAAGGAGCTTGGTTTCCATCACACCCTAGGGACACAACTCTGAACGGCGAATCGCGGCACTTTAGAAGACTGGGTCACGACAGATTCTTAATATGTGCAATTACGTTTAGGACTATACACCCGGCTGTCATACTGAAGCACTATGAATATTGGTAACACGATTGTATAAAGATAACTATCATGTTGTATGTTACTAGGACGAGGTAGGTGTAATAACACCTCTTTCGGCCAACTGGAATAGGCCTACATGTTTGTTTATTTGTTGTGCAACGCCGCACTCAACAATGTTCCAGCTATATGACGGAGGTCTGTAAATAATCGAGTCTGGACCAGACAATCCAGTGATCGATATCATGAGCATCGATCCACGTAATTAGGATACGATGACATGCACCAACCAAGTCAGCGAGCCTGACCACCCGATCCCGTTAGTCGCCTCTTACGACAGGCATAGTCGCCTTTCACGACAACTTGGGTTGCTGAAGGCCTATTCTACCCCGAACCTTCACGGGTCCCAACTGGAATGTCAAATAATTATTTTAAAATTAGATGAAACGTTGATAGTTTTATGAACATTATTGGGCATGTGCGTATGCGTTATATACTGACTTTTTGCGTCTTTCTTTATTACGCTTTCACATGATGGACATTTGAAATAATAAAGCACCCCGGTAAGTTTGACGATTTTCGAACTGTCGAAAAGAAAACTGACTATGAGACAATCCGTAACCCAAGAAGAATATTTCACCATGTCTGAACTGTTTTACCATTATCACCCAAGAAATCATTTTGGGTCAACGGCTTGCTAATGTTCAGATAATATTAAAACACTTCTTTCCTGCGCATTACAGACAGTGCTTAACCGCTGCATTTGGGGTTGCCATAAGTCCAAAACATGTGAGAAGTTGAAAAGGAGCAAGTCAAAAAGAAATAACACATGATTTTATATTTAGAAATGTATAATTAAAAGTTTTTAATAACTATGGTATCAAAAAGTGAGATTTGACCTCGTTAAGATATATAACGAATGCTTCACGTTGATAAGACACACTCGACGCGACTTACCTCCCTTTGACTAGTCACGGAAGTTGTCACCACTGTGTAGGTAAGCCCTTCCTTTTCGCTTTTTCATGTACAGTGGACCAAGCCTGTGACCAAAATGTATCAAGAGGATTATGATTCAAGGACACTGTCAGGTCAATATGCTCAACAGTTCAATCATTGTTGCAGCTTAGCTGTTATCGCCCTCGAAGGTGTTGCCTGAAGCTGTTGTCCCTGTCCGAACGAACGTGTCGATCGTCACTCGGTGGGGCATGTTTACACTCAATGGCTATTGGCCTATATTTAGAGTATTTTGGCGAAATATGGGCATATGACTCACTTGAGTAATCCTTCATCGATACGATCCTGTTGTGTGTACTTGAGTGAGGAGGGGACAGAACATGAACTAGTGGATACAGAGCAAGTTGGGTAAAGATTCAGTGTCAAGTGGATATCACAGGACCTCCTTATTGGTCAGTAAGTAAGATATGAACCCCCTTTTAGTAAGGAGAGAATCTGTGCTTACATGTGGGGGCTACATGTTTTATTCACTGCCCAATACCGAGTTCCTGTGGTCTCTGCTTACATATGGGGGCTACATGTTTTATTCACTGACCAATACCGAGTTCCTGTGGTCTCTGCTTATATATGGGGGCTACACGTTTTATTTACTGATCAATAACGAGTTCCTGTGGTCTCTGCTTACATATGGGGGCTACATGTTTTATTCACTGACCAATACCGAGTTCCTGTGGTCTCTGCTTACATATGGGGGCTACACGTTTTATTTATTGACCAATAACGAGTTCCTGTGGTCTCTGCTTACATATGGGGGCTACATGTTTTATTCACTGACCAATACCGAGTTCCTGTGGTCTCTGCTTATATATGGGGGCTACATGTTTTATTTACTGACAAATAACGAGTTCCCATGGTCTCTGCTTACATATGGGGGCTACATGTTTTATTCACTGACCAATACCGAGATCCTGTGGTCTCTGTTTACATATGGGGGCGACGTGTTCTATTTACTGACCAATAACGAGTTCCTGTGGTCAATGCTTACATATGGGGGCTACATGTTTTATTTACTGACCAATAACGAGTTCATGTGGTCTATGCTTACATATGGGGGCTACACGTTTTATTTATTGACCAATAACGAGTTCCCGTGGTCTCTGCTTACACATGGGGGCTACATGTTTTATTCACTGACCAATAACGAGTTCCTGTGGTCTCTGCTTCCATATGGGGGCTACACGTTTTATTCACTGACCACTAACGAGTTCCTGTGGTCTCTGCTTACATATGGGGGCTACATGTTTTATTCACTGACAAATACCGAGTTCCTGTGGTCTCTGCTTACATATGGGGGCTACATGTTTTTTTCACTGACCAATAACGAGTTCTTGTTGTCTCTGCTTACATATGGGGGCTACGTATTTTATTTACTGACCAATAACAAGTACCTGTGGTCTCTGCTTACATATGGGGCCTACATGTTTTATTTACTGACCAATAACGAGTTCCTGTTGTCTATGCTTCCATATAGGGGCTACATGTTTTATTTACTGACCAATAACGAGTTCCTGTGGCCTCTGCTTCCATATGGGGGCTACACGTTTTATTTTCTGACCAATAACCAGTTCCTGTGGTCTCTGCTTACATATGGGGGCTACGTATTTTATTTACTGACCAATAACGAGTTCCTGTGGTCTCTGCTTACATATGGGGGCCACATGTTCTATTTACTGACCAATAACGAGTTCATGTGGTCTATGCTTACATATGGGGGCTACATGTTTAATTTACTGACCAATAACGAGTTCCCGTGGTCTCTGCATACATATCGGGACTACATGTTTTATTCACTGACCAATACCGAGTTTCTGTGGTCTCTGCTTACATATGGGGCCTACATGTTTTATTCACTGACCAATACCGTGTTCCTGTGGTCTCTGCTCACATATGGGGGCTACATGTTTTATTCACTGACCAATACCGAGTTCCTGTGGTCTCTGCTTATATATGGGGGCTACACGTTTTATTTACTGATCAATAACGAGTTCCTGTGGTCTCTGCTTACATATGGGGGCTACATGTTTTATTCACTGACCAATACCGAGTTCCTGTGGTCTCTGCTTACATATGGGGGCTACACGTTTTATTTATTGACCAATAACGAGTTCCTGTGGTCTCTGCTTACATATGGGGGCTACATGTTTTATTTACTGACAAATAACGAGTTCCCATGGTCTCTGCTTACATATGGGGGCTACATGTTTTATTCACTGACCAATACCGAGTTCCTGTGGTCTCTGTTTACATATGGGGGCGACGTGTTCTATTTACTGACCAATAACGAGTTCCTGTGGTCAATGCTTACATATGGGGGCTACATGTTTTATTTACTGACCAATAACGAGTTCATGTGGTCTATGCTTACATATGGGGGCTACACGTTTTATTTATTGACCAATAACGAGTTCCCGTGGTCTCTGCTTACACATGGGGGCTACATGTTTTATTCACTGACCAATAACGAGTTCCTGTGGTCTCTGCTTCCATATGGGGGCTACACGTTTTATTCACTGACCACTAACGAGTTCCTGTGGTCTCTGCTTACATATGGGGGCTACATGTTTTATTCACTGACAAATACCGAGTTCCTGTGGTCTCTGCTTACATATGGGGGCTACATGTTTTTTTCACTGACCAATAACGAGTTCTTGTTGTCTCTGCTTACATATGGGGGCTACGTATTTTATTTACTGACCAATAACAAGTACCTGTGGTCTCTGCTTACATATGGGGCCTACATGTTTTATTTACTGACCAATAACGAGTTCCTGTTGTCTATGCTTCCATATAGGGGCTACATGTTTTATTTACTGACCAATAACGAGTTCCTGTGGCCTCTGCTTCCATATGGGGGCTACACGTTTTATTTTCTGACCAATAACCAGTTCCTGTGGTCTCTGCTTACATATGGGGGCTACGTATTTTATTTACTGACCAATAACGAGTTCCTGTGGTCTCTGCTTACATATGGGGGCCACATGTTCTATTTACTGACCAATAACGAGTTCATGTGGTCTATGCTTACATATGGGGGCTACATGTTTAATTTACTGACCAATAACGAGTTCCCGTGGTCTCTGCATACATATCGGGACTACATGTTTTATTCACTGACCAATACCGAGTTTCTGTGGTCTCTGCTTACATATGGGGCCTACATGTTTTATTCACTGACCAATACCGTGTTCCTGTGGTCTCTGCTCACATATGGGGGCCACGTATTTTATTTACTGACCAATAACGAGTTCCTGTGGTCTCTGCTTACATATGGGGCCTACATGTTATATTTACTGACCAATGACGAGTTCCTGTGGTCTGTACTTACATATAGGGGCGTTATATTTTACTGAGTTCCTGAGATCTCTACTTACATATTGAGGGTAAATGTTTTATTTACTGACCAATAACGAGTTCCTGTGGTCTATGCTTACATATGGGGGCTACATGTTATATATACTGACCAACAACGAGTTCCTGTGGTCTCTACTTACATATAGGGGCTACGCGTTATATTTACTGTGTTCCTGAGATCAGATATCAGTTCGCTGTAGAGAGTTCGTTATATACGTACATTTTAAATGATATTATATTGGAGATAATGCGGGGATTTTTTAACAGTTCGTTGTATCCGTTTGTTCGCTATATCCGTGATCGTTATATCCGTGTTCTACTATATTTGTACTGAGAAATATGGAGTGCGTGGCTCACATTCTGAATAAATCTATATTGAAGTCGCCTCTTACGACCATGCAGCATTGATCTCGGGTGTCATCTTTACATCTTTCATCATATGTATAAGTCCAGTTTCCAACCTTGACGAATTAGGCTGGAATTATGAAGTAATAGTTTAGTTGGACAAACGAGTTTATGCATAGACAAAATCGCGTAACGAAATCGACATCCGGTTCGTAATTTCTTTTATTACAAGATAGATTTTGATTATAGATCACATCGTCTTGACAGGGCGCCGCCATTTTGTTTGACGCAAATGCAAATGATATGAGAGGTGGAATCTGATTGGTCAATAGGAGGGGCATAGAAGGGACATAACTCGTAATAGCCACTGGTGCACTACGATCGAGCTGGACTTTTATAGTCAGTTAACTCCCTATCCTCGGGTAGATGCTAAATCTTATGCAGATGAAAAATAATTCTCGTATTTTACCTGAGCATAATCGTTGCAACTTGCTCTTACTCTGAAGTATGGTTAAAAGCAAAATGTGTCAGTAATCATACACATATATACGATCCATATGAAGGTGGCTGCATAGAAAGGTGTGGCACCAAGGGGCTACAGAGTACTCATGGGAGAAAACGCCTCGAATAATTTGGCTTTTTGAGAATAAACAGTTCCTGTCAGATTGAACTAGATACAAATTGCTGGATGAAGTGGAATGTATTGATAACTGAAGCCAATCAAGCATGCAATGCTTAATTTAAGGGAGACCACCCACCAGTAGGATACGAGGCCACAATTCGATACTGATTCTCGTAACTCTTCGAAAGTCATATTTTTAGTTAAAGACGTTAGTGAACAATTTCGATCCATTTGCTGAGTTGTCAATTAAAATGCACACATTACTCCAGGGAAATATGGACTTTTTAAAAACTATTAACTGTGATTCTCAAAAGAAATCATCTTGGTAAAATCGATCTGGCTTACGGAAAGGCTTGAAAAGACATTCAATGACTTGAGTTCCCTCGGCTCTTTAATTAAATCTGTCCGAAGGAGACGTAAAATATATCCATATTAACTACCATGACCGGTCACATCATACATCACGCATTTGAACTCCATTAGAAATGTGTGTTTATGTCTCGTGGAAGTGGTCTAGGAATGGTGATGCGAGTGCGACTCAATTTGACCTTTTTCACACTTTCGCCATCTTGGATCGAAAACGAGGCTTGGAGAGCATAGCTCCATGCAGTGAGAGTCGCATCAGCTCATAGGGAACAGGCAGCATGTTGTGCATTTCACTGATGGACATTTCAAACAAACCAAAAATGGTATCCTCTGTATCTAATACAGAAGATATTTCACATTTAATCATGAGGTCCAACTAAAATATGCCTGTAATACACTGGAATTAGCATTTTGCTGTCAGGATCCCGGAAGTGAATCGAAAGGTGCATTTCGAGATACGTATTTTAGAAATAGATTGTTTTATCATAACCTCGTCGGCATATAGGTACAATGTGACAGTACATTCAATGAGAGAAGTTTTGTATCGTAAATAAACCGCATAACATGAAACACGTCAGTGTACTTTTGCAAAATTGCTCAGTCAATGTGTGGCTTGGCGAACTCTAGATCAAGATTGAGATCATGTTTATTTCACGTTTCATAGTGGTGTTTGCTGCACAACGCACTGTCGTTTTGCCATGAGTCCAGTTGACAAAAGACACTTTTTCTGCTATGATTTTCATTTTAACATATTACAATGTTAATAATGAAAATAATTCGTGTGTCAAAATAAACATTCAGAAGGCGCGATAACTCTATTCAGTGTGTACAATGACAGATGATACTTTACTTGTTCTTCAAAAATCACTTACTTAACCGATTATTGCCGATTGAGATTGCACCGGGCACGACAAAAGTAGTAATGTGTGAACTGTTTAAAATAAGTTAAAAGGAAAGTAAAAATTGATAAATATAAATAATGCATGAAATTGAAGAAATATAAGAATTGATACAACTACCAACTTATTGAACACCCTCACCTAATCCCGTATGATGATAGGTAATTGTATATCAAAAGGAAGCTACTAATACATTTATTCTGAATAGTTTGAAAATGTCTTGATCAGATATGAGTACAGATAAAATAACAAAAGATAAAAAGGAATCAACTTCAATTGGTAATCAAGCCAAGATAAAATATATGTATCGGTACAAATTATGTTGATAGAACAATCTGGATTTCTCATATTTAACAAAGAAAAACAAACCAAAATTTTCATATCTTTATTTCTCACAATATAAGTTTTCAAAACTTAACATGGACTGGGTGTCTTTGTCAGTCAAAAGCACCTAATTAAATTCCAGGAGAAAATAATTTTCTTGCTTGTAAACAAATGGTACAATGTGCTTTTTAAGTGTCCAATAAATATTGGCCATGTTGATTTGTGAGTGAATAAGGCTTTTCACTTCCTCGTCCTATTTAAGTGAAATGTGACAGGAAGCACATTTGTTGATTGAATGAATATGGCTTTCCACTTCCTCGTCCTTTGACAGGACGCACATTGTAACCATTGTGTTACTGTCAGCAGAAAGCTCCTCCGGTTTTCACTATGGTTTTCTGAGTAACGTCGTGAAGATCACAAAGAAATATAAGACTTGAATTTATTTTGTCAAATGCAATGTTTATCTCTTCATGTGGTTTACTAAAGTTGATATCTTGACTTGAAAATATTAACTTTGTCAGATCACAAGATGAAATATTATTAAACATATTTTATTGTCCAAAAAGACAAAGGGCAGCACTTATTGCCGCCTTCTCCCTATATACAGTTATACATAATATTGCATAATGAAAATGAACAATTTACAGTTGAAGCTTCACATTGTGCGCAATATATATACAGTGCTCATATGAAGGATATGTACAATGTGCTGGAAAGTGAAGACAGTGTGCATCTCATACATATCCTTATATTATACATTTTAGTGTTGAATATAGATTTAACAATATTAATGATTAACCGTTTGGAAACAATAATATGCTAGCTACTGAATCTGTTAATCGTTTCTATAAATTTGTGTACAGACAAGAATATTTTTGTATTTAGGAAAACAAGTTTGGATCACCAAAAAGAATACTATGTAGAGTTTTTTGTCCTCCAAGATTATCGATAGCTGTCAGTAATGTCTCCCTAAAATCATCATATAAGGTACATTCGAAAAAGAAATGGAATGAATTTTCACAAGGAGCATGCTATACAAGGAGCATGAGATAAGTTTTATGCTATCATCGTTATTTGAAAAGGAAAACAAATTTCTTCTATGTATTTATATTGTTTTATTTTTTCTCGTTTTGATTGAATTATAAAAAAATATCAAAATGATCACACCACTTGACTTGATTGAAATAAACTAAAGTTCTAAAGATAGTTAACAATAGTAAAATATTACATCATAACAATATAATTATTGCAAAATGACACAGTAAGCACAACTATAATCTTATATATAAATTGATATGATTAATAATCAATAATACATTGCAATTGCTTGCACAAAAGAAATCTTTTTGTTTTAAAAGTTTCAAAACATGTTTGTGGACATAAAACCAGATGGGTTTCACAATTAAACAAAGGGAATAAATGAGTTATGATTGCAATACGCATGGGAATTAAAAATAATTCTTTTTATACTTTAAAATTTTAGTAATGTCAATATCAATTTATGCATTGAAATATTTGAATACAAACTGTTAAAGAGTTATCTGTTTCTGTAAATTATATAAAGATCACATGTAGATTGAACATTTACTGGCCATTAATTAGTTGGGTTTTTGTTCATTTCATGACATGATTAAATTGGTACAGTAAAGCAAATATCATTTTGGTAGAAATATTAATTGTTACCAAAATTGCAGATCAAACTGTACCTTACTTTAAATATTTACACACCCTTTATGTAATAATTCAGTTGAAATAATACACCTCATGCTATCTAATCTGTCAACATTGACAATCAGAATAACAACTGTTCATAATCACAACAGCACAAGAAGATCTAGAGGTCTAATATTTTATTGGAATGCATTTGAGTCCATTACAATTAACATCAAATACGCAACTGATGCAAACTTCTGATTTGTTACGATTGTAAATTCTCAGTAGGTTACAATTTGATACATTATATCAACATATCAATTTAGTTAGTTTCTGACATATATCTAGATATGGTCAAAAGGTCAATATTTCGACTTCAAATACAACCCGCAAAGTTATTTAAACTCACAATAAATAGTTTTGCTTAATGGTGTGTAAACAATGAATTATTCTTTACAAGATTTCAGTAGCATTTGTATTAAGTCTGTTCAGCTACTATAAACTGCACTTGGAGTTACCAGGTGGTCATGGATATTTTAAATTGAAATCACAACACAACGGCCAGACTCAAATTTATGTCGGTAAGGAGACCAAATAACAGTAGAATAGTTTGTCAATAAGAATAATGTTCAATACTTACGATAAATGTACCGGGATGGTTAAATTGTCACAGTTTGTCCCGATTGCGTGCCTTGTTGACATCTCCATGTGTTTCATGTGCTATCCAGCCTTCAACTTCTGCTCTCCAAGCCTTGCTTTCAAACCGGAAGTAGCGAAGTGTGTCTCTTAATATTTATGCGTGACCCTGGGGTCAAACTCCAACATTCCATAAGGGGTATGACGTCATATTTTGTTGACCATTGTCGTATGACGTCGTGTATTGTTCATGACGTCACAGATTGAACTGCGGGTGCGTTGCAAAGCGCCAATCGCTTGTAAGCGATGTACAGCGATTCGCCTCACAACAGTGCGCTAACTTATAGCCGCTTGCAAGCGAAACAATCGCTGGCTGAGGTCGCTTCGTTGTCAAACCAAAATGGCGGCTGACTTTGACAGCGGAAGAAGAAATTCTTGACTGGATCAACGAGGAAATGAGCAAAGGCAGCTGACACCCCATCATCCTCAGTCTGCTCCACATTTTCAAAGTAGTCATAAATTTCATCAGCTCGTCATCGAGCCTCTTCTATTATGATCTTCATAACGTCAAGGCAACCAAGCGGTAGTTGCGCCGCCATTTTGGAAGAGTGCGCAAGCGCTTCCAACTGTTGCAGACCTCGGGATGAGCGATAAATTTGCTTTCTCTTAGCGATTCGTGGCTTGCAACGCCTATTGTTAAGATGGCGTCATGTAATCAATTTGTGACGTCATAAACAATGGAAGACATGTCGCATTTTCCCGACGATGAAGCGTTGTGGCGTATTATGGAGTCAACTGCCCAATCAGCATTGAGAATCGCTAAACTGAACATCTGAAAATATTGGACAGTTATTACACGATCATTCTACCATTATGGGTGAACAAGGTACGAATTAAGCTGACACACCGTGATATAACTGGAATTTTGTTCAAGGCGGCATTAAACCCAACTCACCCACTCACTCACTCACTCACTCCGTGGGTAATAAAGAGCAACGTGCTCGGGACGCACACCGATATTACACGAGTCGGGGACAGATAATTCCATATAACTTCTCACATTTCGTTGCTTATTCTCCAAATGAAACATAGTTGGATGAAATATAGAATCCAGACAACTTTGCAGTTTTTGCACATATGCACTTCAGCCATTCTAAAAAAATGATTGGTCAGTTATAGCAAAAGGTCGTAATACAGCATCCGGGTACCCTGGGTCAGAGCCGAGAGGCCATGCGGCTGCACGCTTGATACATGACGATGTATGCCACCAAACAACAGGATTACTTCAGAGAAGAATTTGTAACCGTCGTCATATACATGTAGCTGGAATATTGCTGAGTGCGGCGTTAAACAACAAATAAACGAAACAAAAAAGTGAGGAATGTTTAGGTTTGAACGTCCATCCATGTTTTTTTCTTGAAACGATTATGGTTATGTGCAGATTGACCGACTCTAAACTCGGCATTGCCAATTTTCTGTTTCCCGAATACATGCATGTTGTTAGCCCCGGCGTTACGTACACCATTAATTTATCTCGAGACCGGTAACCATAATTTAGCTTTGGTCTTTGATTATTTTCTGAGGAATGTGTTGCATTTGTAAATGCTATATACATACAACTGACTGGATGTTTTTGTCAATACATCGACGTCACGTGTGACCCGTTGATCACAGACATCGCTACTTGCTATGCAGAGTTATATCCCTTAGGTCTGCCAGGATAATTGATCGAGAGTTCGAGTCCCATATTCACGTGGCCTCCGGTATGATCGATGGATTTTTAATTCCGTGGTCGGTGTCAGTACTGAAACCCTGCTCGGGACGCCATTAAGCCCAACTCACTCATTTCCGTACAACGCCATAGTTCCTTCCCCATTAGAATATTTCAGAAATAGCAATACAATTTCAGATGCAGCGTTATAGCAGTATCCATTCAGTCAAAAGCATCCTCAAGTACAGATACGTCACGTGACCCCTTATATGCACTTGTAGCAAGGGTTATTTTGGCTGAGAAGGAATATGCGAGAAAGTCCCAATTGGCATCAAACCGAAAAGATAATTTTCCATTGCATATTATTTTCACATTGCCATGCTGTGCACTCATTGCAATCGCTACTGGTATTCATATATGGTAGGTGCAGTTCTGTTATTGATTGTTGAAATAGCTTGTGCAACTCAAGCGTATAACGAAATCATAGCAAACAAATATCATGTCCTAAACGTGTGATGTTCTATTGATTGCTTCTCGCCGAAGGTGCTTACCATATGATTTAGATCAATTAGATTATCAAGATAGTAACCCAGTGTTTTCTCACACTGAAGTTGTTGTGATGAGAGGATCTCTACCCCTCGGGACTTGGCTTAGAATATGCCCCAGCATTCAACTGCAAGTCTTGATAGCCGGATAAACTGGAAACCAGTGGGAATGCCAGGTTAGAATTGTTTCCTTGTAGTGTGCTAGTATTGTTTTACGCCGCGTTTAGCACCAACAATAATCACGACGGGGGCACCAGAAATGGGCTTCACACATTGTAGCTCTATGAGGAATCGTGTCTACTGCGCGACGAGCGAACACTTTAATCGCTAGGCTACCCCACCACCCCTGGTTCCTTGTTACCTATGCAGAGTTGCGTCCCTTGGGCACGCTAGCAACCTATGGTTGTGAGTTCGAATCCCGGTTTGCCCCGATTATGTTTCTAGGTTTGTCAGCACCATACCCCTGCTCGTAGGTTTCACCGAAGTGGTAAATGTCTAAGACCTGCATCACTTGGGGCTTTCCTCCCACATTAAGCTGACACGCCGTGATATGACTGGAATACTGTTAAAAGCGGCGTTAAACACAACTCACCCACTCATTTACTGTTACCTATGCTACATGGTCGTATACATGAGTGGCGACTTTATGGATCGGGTGGTCAGGCTCGGTGACTTTGTAGATCGTTGCTCGCTCATGCCTCTATTAAGGCGGATCACGGAATTTATAAAACATTTTTTTGCTTTCCACAGGGCGGCCGAGCGAGCTGCATGGACTTCAGATGAAGATAGCAGATAAATACAACGTACACGAAATCACACGCAGGCTCCAGGTACCCAGTATTCTGCTCAGTAGTTATGATCGGGAGTATGGGTGATCCGGCCCAGCACCTGTGCTACAGTTGCACCCCTTTGTCATTCCAGGATCCGGTGATTGTGGCTTCGAATCTAAGTTATGGTCCTTTGTTTGGGCTTAAGGTCTACGACCTGCTTCAGTTTGGACACTTCTTTGACATTAAGCCAGCACGGTAACGTCGGTCTATTTGAAGTTAACTTTCTGGATAATTCAATGTAATAAAGCAGATCATTTTTAACACATTCATGATGATATTCATCTATTCAGGGTTGTATTCCGATCACCCAGAATCACTGATCTACTGGTGGAATCACTGATCTACTGGTGGAATCACTGATCTACTGGTGGAATCACTGGTCTACTGGTGGAATCACTGATCTACTGGTGGAATCACTGGTCTACTGGTGGAATCACTGATCTACTGGTGGAATCACTGGTCTACTGGTGGAATCACTGATCTACTGGTGGAATCACTGATCTACTGGTGGAATCACCGATCTACTGGTGGAATCACTGATCTACTGGTGGAATCACTGATCTACTGGTGGAATCACTGATCTACTGGTGGAATCAGTGTCCTATGTGGCGACATGCCACACGTTCCACACAACTGTGGTTTGGCCACGCGAGGTTTAGATGCCCAAGACACCGTAATTCGCTTTGCCGAGTAGCTACCGTCAGTCGTACCAGAATCCAATGGTCAATTATGATCGTTAGTTTATCAGCATATCTCGAATATCCTTCTCCAGTATCATATTATGTTCACCAGGATGACGGCAGTCAGCAGTTTTCCAGCTATCTGACAGCGGCCATGGGGTCCGACCATTTGTGTGTGTGTGTGTGTGTGTGTGTGTGTGTGTGTGTGTGTGTGTGTGTGTGATAGATAGAGGGGGGGGGGATTCTTGAAAAAAGGTTATGGTGCTTCAGACTGTTAAATTTGGTTTATACAACACCAAGAGTGGTGGGGTAGCCTAGTGGTTAAAGCGTTCGCTTGTCACACCGAAGCCCTGGGTTTGCTTCCCAACATGGGTACAATGTATGAAGACCATTTACCCCGCCGTCATATTGCTGGAATATTGCTAAAAGCGGAGTAAGACCATACTAACTCACTCACTCTATTACGACAGGCCAAAAGCCCAAGCGGCATGACTAAACTGTGACTAACACCTGAACCATCACATTAAGTTCCTCTACCTAAAATGCCGACGTGGCACTAGCCAGACAATACAGCGAAAGTAATGTTTGAGTCAATCCTGTTTCAGCTGGACGGACCTGAGTTGAGTAACCTGAGGGACAGGTCGGATATGACAAAATACCAGGTAGGCTAAATATAATGTTTGTTTATTTGTTTGTTGTTTAACGTCGCCCTCGGCAATATTCCAGCTATATGGCGGAGGTCTGTAAATAATCGAGTCTGGACCAGACAATCCAGTGATTGACACCATGAGCATCGATCCACGCACTTTGGATACGATGACATGCATCAGCCAAGTCAGCGAGCCTGACCACCCGATCCCGTTAGTCGCCTCTTACGACAAGCATAGTCGCCTTTTACAGCAAGCATGGGTTGCTGAAGACCTAGTCTACCCCGTATCTTCAGTGGTCTAAATCTAATGTGTAATAGTTTGAAAATAAATGATCTTATATAATTCAAACTCACACTCACCACCCACCATTGCAGGTAAATTAGTTAAATCATGTTTAACCATCTATTTGGAGTGGGACTGAGTTTAGCCATATCAATAACTCATGGAATCACATTTTACTTACCCGGTGACAGGTCGGGTAGGTTGTAGGATGCTATGCTACGTACATGCACTAGCAAACACTTCTCTCTGTTTCAGTACTCCTTTGAACTAGAACGCCGTGTTCTGCAGAGAATCGACGTAAACAACTTGATGCAGTCGGCATCGTAGGGCAGCTTACAGAGGAATAGACTACCCAGATCTGTGACCAGGAACGCCTTTCATGTTACGTTGGCTCTTTAGCACAAACAAAATAATCTCATCTGTTGCATGTTATTTTGTGTACAAGGCAATGCTATCATTATGATGTTTACGTTCCCTTCCTGTTACGGTTCAGCTTTCTATCCCGTGCTGTATATAGGTCTGTAGATTCTGAAGAATTTGTCTGCATTTATTTCTGTCTATTTAGCTTTTTTCTTTTGTGTGTGTGTGATATGGTACCTGTTGGACTGCATAATTCATCGACGTATCTCCATCAATGCCCCATAAGACCATAATACCATTCATTGTTATGGTTTTGGAAACCTTGATCCTTAACCAAAATCTGTCGGCATCACTCCTATGGTCAACTGTCTTGCCCAACTACAGTACAGCCATGGTTTATTGTACTGATTGACTCAGACTGATTACACTGATAAGTGCTTAAACATCCTTTCTATGACCATGATGAGGAAACGGATGAATCACAGTAACATTCACGACCTATTCTACTCTTTGATCCACGGGGGATTATCTGTCTTGGATAGTTTTGTCAGAAATGGCGGCTCACTAAAGATCAATGGTCCAAACCGGAAGTCTCTCCTGATTGGATGCATTGAAGAGGATCAACAACGTATGTTCTATAGGTGTCTTCAGTTAGGTGTGGATGTTTCAGCAGCTGATGAATTTGGAAAAACTGCATTACACTGGGCGTGTGTGGAGGGGAAGCTTGAGTTTGTGAAGGCCCTGCTTGCGCGTGGAGCAAATGTAGATCAGAACGACAAGGAGTTGAAAACATGTCTGATGCTAGCCGCGAAGAACGATCATTATGAAATCGTAGAACAACTTTGTAGATCAGGTTGTAATGTCAATGTCAAAGATGAAGATGGCGTTTCTGCTTTACATTTTGCTTCTCAAATGATGCAGACAGAGACTGTGAAATTGTTACTGCAGTATGGTGCTGATAGTTCAGTCAAAACTGACCGGGCAGAGTCCCCAATAACTTTCTGTCTGGCCAACAAAGACATTAAGACTGTTCAGATTCTCCTCGAATCAAATGCGAGCTTTGCTGAAGGCGAAACATTTTCTCGAGATCTACTAAACGCTGTGGACAGAAATTATACAGATGCAGTACAGTTACTCCTTTCTTCTGGTGTAGATCCGTGTCCAGACAACGTATGCAATTCCTTTAAGACAATAATAGTATCAAATTTCACATGGCCAATACTACGTAGTGCTCTTATGTCAGAATACGGCTACCTTACATCTTCCGGTACTGAAAACAAACTGGTGCGACACATAGTCAGTAATCACATGTTTGAGAAAGGATCACAAATTTTGGAACTAGCATTTTTGTATGGCCTACAGATCACCAGCTCGGGGAACATGTGGGTTTGTTCAAAGGGTTTATCTACATGTATTTGTAGGACGTATGTGTCAACGATCAAGGACGAGAAAGGATACCAAATGCTCAGCTTGAAGATGCTGTGTAGAACCAGGATCAGATGTGGTTTGGGTCTGGGTGTGGTTCGGAAGGTGAAGACGCTACCTCTGCCCAGTAGGCTCCAGCGATACTTGTGTTTCTCTAGAGAATATTGCCTTGATAAGCCACTGCTATAATGGTCAACACCGATGCAATCGTAATAGGACCAAGGGCACAATATGGGAAGCCCCTTTATAGTGTGCCCCGCTGTGATATTGCTGGAATATTGCTGAAAGTGTCGTAAATCCATACTCACTCTCTCTAGTCGCTACGTTAATTAGCTTATCAGTAACCAGGCATGAGGCAGTATGATGGTCGCGGGATGTATGATTTTGGAGAGTATATATTTGATATCTGTATATGTAAATAATAGAAAACGTTATTGTTGTTTGTAATAAGCTTCGAAAACCGCAATTACATTGATATGCGAATTGGTTAAATTGGAACATGGGTATATATATTTTTCTAAATAAATAAATAATATATGACTGAAAGATGGAGTTATATTTTTCAGTTCCCTGCACAAGATGGAATCCCTACGCCTTCCACGTTGCAGTACAAATTGCTTAAGTGTCAACCTACCCGCACATGTAGGTTACCAGTCGTATTCTTTCAACAATGCACACTAATAATCAGCATAGATTTACAGATATCCAACAGTAAGAAGAGTTTTCTGACCCGCAGCCCACATAGAAAGTATTCATTCAATCTTGCTTTAGAAAAACAAAATCACTCCAGTGTTCCTGGTTTTAATTTGGCGGATCAATAATTACACGAGAATCGATGACCACTTAGTAATCAGGTGTGACGTTTTTGTACGCACCGTGCAGGTACGTACGTTGCCAAACTCTGTTGATGAAGGTTTTAAATCTTCTTTTTTCCCAACCGCTTTGCCTTTGTCAGGGTAGACCCCAAACAAACACGTTGGATGTTCAGTGTTTAACGCTGCACTCTACAATATTCCACATTGGGATAATCTACCAATAACGGGATCGGGTGGTCAGGCTCGCTGACTTGGTTGATGCATGTCATCGTCTCATGATATCAATCACTGGATTGTCTGGTCCAGACTCGATTCTTTACAGACCGCCGTCAAAACGGCATCACAAAGATAAGTATGGCAAGCAATGACGCATTCTATCATGAAACCGTGGTAATTCTGTTTTTTATCAAACTATTAATATCTTCATGCTTATCCGACACTTCGTCCAGTATGGCTATGACTGGCAGGAACGAAAAGATGCAATTCACCGCTATGTCGACGAGCTGGTTAACTGCTATACATACGAGATGCAGTTCACACACAATACATTTCCCATTGCATAACATCTTTTCGACATCACAGACATCGTTCAATACACCTAATAGCTACGTGAGGACCTCGTTTAGCAATAACAGGATACCCAACCCTTCGACTGATGGGGACATTTGTAGGCGTTTACACTAAAGGGCAACTGATAAATGATTTACAGTACAGATACGTAAACATTGAAAATCCGGGTCATATCGATCTGTGGAGCTAACAGCGGAAGCCTGGATGAGTACGTGAATGTAATTTTAATCCGCAGACAGAAATATTCCAGCTATATCACGGAGGATTGTACGTAATCCCGCCTGGCATGCGGTCTGTAGTTGTTAAAAGCATGACCAACTACTATCTGTGCCCAGTACGATGTCGGATGACACTATTTGTAAGAGATACACATAGTGGGTTAATGACCACCCTGTCTTTATTTTGGTAGGGTCTTCCGACAAACAATAGGTGCTGGAGACCTATTCTGACCAGGATTCACCTTGGGGGTAAGGGAACACAGCAGTAGAAACTCATTTTGATCAATAGTCCCTATAATGAACATTGATTTATGAAAACCTTCAAATCGTTCGTAATGAAAACTTGTCTTGTGAAAGGACTGGAGGAAATTACAAGTATTTGTATGGTTGTTCTGTAAGAATGGGATACCTTATCCTTATCCATTGGGGAACTGTAGTCCTCGCCACTTGACACGGAATCACGAAATAACGCGATGATTAATTGACGAAGATAGCTTCACGTGTGCTAAAACAAGCCATTCCGCCGAGTATTTCTTACAGTAATGACAAAAAATACAAGTCTGCTTTTCAAAAGATGTCAATTTTCTTCGCTATAAACATCATCACTGAGGATCGGCAGTCAGGTGACTGCTCGCGACTAAATTTAGTAGCGTGCAGCGTACGTACATTACCAGCACGAAGTGATAGAAAAGTACCTACAGAGTAGTATAAAAAACGACGTTGACCAAGATCACTGCTAAATTTTACCGCTCGCAGTCACCTGACTGTTGATTATTACCCTGATCGAAGCCACCTTATAAAACTCAATGTTTATCGCTAAGAAAATGGACATTTCTTTAAAAGTACACTTTGCAATTTTTGTCATTACTGTAGGTAATATTCCTTATCAACGGAATGGCTTGTTTTCACGTTATAAGTATTAACACACGTGCAGTTATCTTCGTGAATTAATCATGGCGTTTTTCGTGATTCTATTTCAAGTGGCGAGGACTACAATACCAGGTTCTAACGCAGAGGCATGCAGCTACTCAACGACACTGAATAGTACATGGTTCAATAAGTCAAAGTGTTTCACAATTTATAAAATTAGTTTAATGACAGTAAGTAAATATACATCATGCATAATGTTTGTAAGTGCACAGATATGTAAAACCACGTTGAATGAAGAGTTAAGTGCGCCCCGACCAGTTCTTTGAAACTGAGAAAGGGAAATCAGTTTCCAGTGTCTTTGATATGGTCCTTTGAATCAATAACGGTTGCATTCTGAAAATAGGAAACATAATGTCACTTCAAGTGAAAATATTAGTCAATATTGATTTAGCTGTCTGAAAAACCCTGTCACTTTGACTTAGAATTCAAGGTTCAAGAACTGAGAGTGGCCTCCTCTGGGGACATATATATGATTAATAAGGCCACATCCATTCTGTGTCATACTGCGTGCCACAGTGAACAGAATATAAGAACAAACAAATGAAGTCGGCTCATTATAAAATTTCTTTGGCAAATACCGCAACCATAACTAAACATAATCAATCCATTATAATTTCTATTGTGGAAAACTAAACGAGCTCACGATGGAGTCTGGCAGGAAGAGATGTTTGTATTTTTTCGTGTTTCCTTGCAATGTTTGAAAGCATTGTTCGGTTTAATAATGACTTAATAACATGAATCGTGAATATAGCATAATGTGTGATGTCATCCCTATTTGTAACCATGAAAGTAGCATCTCTGATATAGTAATCCTTGAAATATAAATACGATTAACAGCTTTTGCCTGGATAGTCAGAAAAAAAGAGGAATAAACTCAATAGTCAATATATGTACATTTGATACATTGAAATAAATATAGGGGAATACAAGCAATATCATTTTAGTAGCCATTGTAGGCTTTTATCAATGTGCTAAAGAACAATGAGGGATGGACAGAATATAATGCAATTAATGGCTAGGTTGTATAAATAATTCCAATGACACATTTCATGGGGAGGGAGCCAGCATTTTTAAAAAGGAGGGGACCAAAATATCCAAATTCTCCCTAAGATAATTTTACTGCCTACAACATTCTGCCTATGCATTTAATAGTTTTCTTCTAGGCCCAGGGGCAAACATTAGTGATATGTACTCCATCATTTCCATTCTAAACAAAGACCAATTAAGTACACTGGTCATTTGACATAGTACGTTACATTAACACTAAACAGTGAACCAATGTACATGTTTAAGGTCAATCCATTTCCAAATACATATACTATCATTATAGTTATCGTGGCAGGCTAAAGAAAGCACAGAAAGAGTGTCTACACATGTTACCGAATCAATTTTGAAAAAGTAACACGTGAAATAGTTGGTTCTTGATACACTGGAATTCGTAGCTGTTCACAAAAATAAATATACAGTTTTAATGGCCCACGTGTCATACGAGGCTTAAATTCGCTTTGAGCTTTGAGCTATGAACCACATGATCTAGGCCTACAGGAATATGAATATGAATTCCTGTAGTTCGTATCAGAGTTAGATTTTTGGCAGGAGAAACCAATAACTGTCGGAATAACGATAACATATAGCAACAATAGTAGAAATTGAAAGGGCAAATAGTCCAAAAATGACCAATATATTCCTTACCTAAATTAACATTTTTTTAGAAAGGCGTACTGACCTGTTCATGCAAGTGGTAGCCTATGTGACATTTGATTACCAACCCCAGAAGCAGGCAAAACATGATAGAATATTCTGAAACGCGCGTAGCCCTAAACAGACATTAACCAGATTACAACTTAGACTCTAATCAATTTGATCCAAAATAGGCTACACGTTACTGATATACATCTAAAACAACCAAACACAAATGCAGGAAGGGAATAAATATCAGTAGGCTACCGACCCCCCAATTGCCGTTTCTGATAAAGGGACCAGTAATCATCTGTACCGGGTTATCCACGGTGTTCAGCATGTGCAGATCAATAATTTCTAGTCTTGGCGTGTTTAAATCCCTCTCGTGTTTCGCCGACAGATACGGTGTATCATCATCGTCGTCTTCAAACCGCTGGCCTCCCAGACAAGCGAATGATGTCAGCGCTGTGGACAGTGATCGCCGTGCCCTGATGCCGATTTTTCTAAGCCTGTCCAAACTAGAACGCCTCTCCAAACTATGCCCCCTCAGTTTAACATGTTCCTCGGATTCCTCTAATTTTGAACGTTGCTCCCTTTCCAGTGTATTCTCGGGGCTTAGTTCTTCGATCAGTTCCCCGTGAATCGCTGTTTCCTTTTGCCGAGACCAACGCCAGCTTGGCACGCGCAATCGGTAGAATTTGAATGATGGGAATTTAAATGTCTCTTTGCATTTATCGTCTCCTGACTCGTGTATGGATGACTCTGACAACGCAGCTGACCCCTTTCTTGTTTCCTCCCCTGAAGAAACTGTTGCGGAAAGTGTATCATTCGAACAGTCCATGTCTTCTTGATACTCATATTTTGACCACATCGTCATATTGGAGAGTCCATCACTGTCTATTCGTTTCTTGCGTTTAGGGTGACAGTTGTCGTCATCCTCCGGGTTAAAGGTGAGCTCAAGCCGCACTGTGGTATCTGTGGCCATTATGCATGGAAACAATCACACATGGGTTCCAGTAATTCTATGTAAAGAACATTATTATTCGAAACATCAACATCGTTCCTTTCTGATTAGCAGACGATGCATCGAAGTGCGCATGCTCAGACAAGGGACGTAACTGTTCACAAACTATTTCCCCACCACCAACCAGAACTGTTGAAGACAATTGATCAATAAGTATAGAAAATGTCACGTGTTCGGTGTGCACACATGTGTATCAAACATTCAACGGCGCACTAGCTGTGCACAAATCAATTATGGAAACTCGATCCCTAAGTATGGATTGATCATGAACCATTGCAAGAATGAAATCTTTAAAAAATAATAATCACATAGATAGGGCTGTGTATTGCCCCAAATTTCGTATTGCGATATATTGCGATACATTCCTCTGTATTGCAATACGTACTGCAATATATTGTGGAAGAAAACTTATTGAGTTCTGTCCACTGTTTAAGATTCTTTTACCTCCACATTGAATCACAGTACAATCATACAAAGTTTAGCTTTATTCAAAGTAAAAAAAAGGGAAAAACCAGAACCATCAGACAAAACAGACAATTGTATATTGTGTCTGACTGGCTGTGCTATTCGACTCAAGAATAGCTGTTTAAGGCACCATAATGGTAAAGTCCAACATGCAGTAAATATTAGTGGTATCAATTCTCCAGACTCAGTGACATCATGGGTGCGTTTAGCTCATAGGTTCAGGAAGAAATGTTAGAGGTATTTATGTATAATATGGGTCCAGTGTTTGTGGTAACGTAAGTTTGTAATTGTTTATCAAAGAGCTGTTCGTGCAGTTTCATCACAATGACATCGCAGGTAAAAAGATGGACAATATTAGTTGTTTTAACTCTTTCAACACCAGTCAACCAGAAGCGTTACTGCTGTGACACCCAGTAACCAGAGATTCCTGTGTGATAGATGAAACCAACATTTATCAAAGAAAATATCTGCTTGTAAAACATCTTTGCAACTCTATATTATACACCATTTGAAAGGTCTGATCCTATTGTTTATAAATATGAAAGTATTGTTTATCACATTATTTAAATAATGCATTTACAACTTAATTATGTTCAGTCACAACGTCCAGATTAAGGACCAAGGAAGCGAAAATTTGACGATTTTCGGCAAATATACGATTTCATAAAATGCACTTACCTATTTCCTTTTTATTTTTATTGTTTACGTTATTGAAAAAGCTTTTGAAAAAGAATTATCAATAGTATCTGTCATCACCCATTTCCCGATAACAGCGCCTGTCCGCTCAGTAACATGAAGAAATACCACTGTTTTCGAGGCTTCGTATGAATAACACGTTCGTCGAAGACTGGCATATGACACATCGCTAGAAAGCTTATTCTTTCATCTTCACGCTCGTAACATCGCCTGGAGTTTTTCGTAGTTATAACAATCGATTTTATTGGATAACAATTGGTTTCTAATGACGCTTTCGCGCCAAAATCTGCTACAAGGTTTGTGATTGGTCAAATTTGAGCACGTGATCTAAGGCAGTCAATCAAATTACAGTTGTTATGAATCTTTTTGTTTATCCTGCCATTTTTTGAACATCTTAAGCAGGAAATCGCAATTTATATTAAAAATATGGTGCTTTGTTGATGTATCATGCTAGGTTACGAGCTGTGACAAAGTTTTTTCATGCATAATTTTGGCATTAAACATCGTGTCCGAGCCGAGAATTTAGGCGACGAAAGCCGATGTCATTTGATTTACATTACAAGCGATCGCACGAAAAGATGGAAATAATAACTTGGCAGTAAGTTTAACAACTTTTAGATATCTTTTTGTTGATTGTATCTATAACTTTGTATACTATATTCAAAGCTTTGCTTGAAACGTCTTTATTTTGCTCTTTGACATGTTCGATGTGGACCCGTTTTCGAAGTGCGTGTCTGAGATTTTTATTTTAAATAACATTACGGGAAATAGTGAATAATTTCTTAATCTATTGATAAAAAATGATCAATTGAAATTGAATACGTATTTCAGACATTGTGAAATGTGATAGATTTAGTAAATGAAAGATATGACTGGTAGGTTTAAAAAATTATATACTATTTTGACGTGACTACGGCTTGGCCGGTAGGGCCTATACCGGCCTACGGTGTCTGGGAATGCTTCTTGGCCGGTATTACGGGCCTACGGTGTTGAATGAGTAATAATAATTAATCATAAGCAAGTTCAATTTGAAAACACAAAATCATTGTCAATATACCGGTACATCACAAACGTATCGCGATACGTAGTTGTTTCATTTTCATATTGCGGTATACCGGTATACCGGTAATACCGTGCAGCCCTACACATAGAGTATATATAGTGCAAGACTAAAGCTTAGAAAAAATATATAATATTGACGGAAACAAGCTTCATTTAAATTAAACAGGAGCCCCAGTTGTCGAGATGGCATATACAGAACGTGTAGAAAATCTAGACTTGCTTCATTTAGGGCCATATAGCATTACAGTAAAGTTGTGTGGAAAGAAAATATACAGTCCAGTGACTGTGTGACAGACTAATATAATGCAAGGTAATAATTTACAAGTAAATGTGGGAATTTCGGGGCAGAATACGACCCCTGACGCCATGCTAAAAAGAACACATGGGACCAGGTGGTTATGAGAGCTGTCACCAGGCTGACTGTGTTTCATCATGTCCCGATGGCGTGGTTCGTTGCCCATGTCTGGTTTGCCCCGCCCAGACACGACTAGTTACATGATTAGAACTGAAATATTGCAAACTGAGGCATTTTAAACAACATTCACTTGTACACGTAGGAACATACTACAATTTCATTAATAAGACAAAATACGCACAGTCCTCTATGTCCTATAGAACATTATTAACGATCTGTAGCACACTATTTAATTACGGACTGAAATAATATCCCCACTTAAGACGATCTCCGTTCTGAAATGGTCACAGTACGTCACCTTGCTCCCCTTTCACAAAGCGATCTTAGCACTAGGACTACCGTTAACCTGTGTTAAAGTATGGGAATAACGATCATCTCGGCGCTCTCTGATCGTGTTGTGCAAGTGGACTGCATGGCCCCATTCCAGAAAGAGTTCGTAGCCCTAAGTTGATCTTTACTCCCATACTTTAACACAGACTTAGGACAGTCATACTGCTTAGATCGCTTTGTAGAACGGGGCCCCAGGCTAATATCGTGTTGACGTATATAGCGACGGCGTGGATCGTTGCTCATGCGATCAATCATCAGTTTGCCTGGTCCAGGCTCGGTTACAGTAAACTACGGTTATAACGAACTCAAAGGGACTACTAATTTTAGTTCGTTATAACCGTAGTTCGTTATATGTACATATACAGCATGACTACAGCAAGTAGTCGGGACCAAAAAGTAAGTTCGTTATATCCGTCAGTTCGTTATAAGCGTGTTCGTTATAACCGTAGTTTACTGTATATACGTGCCGCCGTTATATAGCTGAAATACTTCAAACCGTGGCGCAGATACCATTCATACAACCAAATGTGAAGGGCGTCACTAAACACAGTAAACCAGTAGCATGTTCCTTTCCGTTGTTGTATGCCCCCGTGGGGATTCCGGGTTAGAATAGGTCCCCAGCAACCTATGCTGGTCGTAAGCTGCGACCACAGTGGTCAGGCTTGGTGACTTGGTTGGTCGCTGTCATCGTACCCTGACATCTTCCCGAGGCAAGGGAGTTAACTAACTTTATAGTCAGTTAACTCACTTGCCTCAGGAAGATGTACCTTTACGGCGTGGGTCGTTGGTCACAATATGAATCACTGGATTGTCTGGACCAGACTCTAAACATGTTTACTACAAAGTGCATATCGTTGTGCATTATTCTAATGATATAAACATGTTTACTACTAAGTGCATATCGTTGTTATTCTAATAATATAAACATGTTTACTACAAAGTGCATATCGTTGTGCATCATTCTAATAATCTAACCATGTTTACTACAAAGTGCATATCGTTGTGCATCATTCTAATAATCTAACCATGTTTACTACAAAGTGCATATCGTTGTGTATTATTCCAATAATCTAAACATGTTTAGAAATTAAAACATGTTTAAATAGTGTGCATATCATTGAGCATTAAGTCAAATTTTGATAAGATATATATATTATAAGAGTAAATAAGAGTATTTATTATAAGAGTAAGAAATGCACTTTAAATAGTGACGGGGCCGTTGGTATTGTAAACACATATAATGAGTAATGTTTTTTCATCGTTTTACGCCGGTGGGCAGATGTTTGTAACAACACCTCTTGTTATCACATATCGCCAAAGAAACCAGTTTTAGACTAACGGGATAATTTATAATTGTGTCAGTTCATGCCATTAGTTCTTTTTTACTAGGATTTGTTTGTTTGTTGTTTAACGCCGCACTCAACAATGTTCCAGCTATATGACGGTGGTCTGTAAATAATCGAGTCTGGAACAGACAATCCAGTGATTGTTATCATGAGCATCGATCTACGCAATTGGGATACGATGACATGCATCAACCAAGTCAGCGAGCCTGACCACCCGGTCCCTCTAGTCTCCTCTTACGACAAGCATAGACGCCTGTTACGGCAAGCATAGACGCCTCTTACGACAAGCATAGTCGCCTCTTACGACAAGCATAGACGCCTGTTACGGCAAGCATCTGTTGCTCAAGACCTATTCTACCCCGAATCTTCACGGGGTCCCCATGACACGTAAACGTTCAGCACATTGCAAACGGCGCATGCATGATCAATACTGTTGCTTCCTTAAATGTGTTTAACAAAGTGTCTTTGGGCGTTTAGCTCCAAGAAAACAATATGTGTCTGCTCACAACCGAGTTTGAGTGACAACGGTAACACTGGCATGCTATCCCTTGCACGTGCTGTTCGAGGTCACGTGCTTCTTGGCTGTCACAAGGTTGTGTTTAGGTGCTTGATTTCCTTGGAAATGTTCTTGCCACATTAATCACTTACTTTCGTGTAATTTCCTGTAGTTTCACCTCAAAACAAAATATCCCATGCTTTTATGGCATAGTATATATTTTAAACGATCACCGCCATTGCATTCTCATACTATTTTCCGTTTTAGCATCCCAAACTCATCCGTTTTTAGGGTCCCTGAAAACTCAAGGGTTTCTTTTATAGAATTACCAGTTATTTTAGTTAACCTTATGCATAACTCTATTTCGTGGACCATATATGAGACTATCCAACAGGTAATATGTAGAAGAAGCCGAATCAGCTGAAATTACACAACCAAAGAGCTATAAATGGTTAAAGACGATTAACCCGCTTAATTTTACCCCAGCTGAAAGTAATTTGGTTGTCTAATTACGGTTTACTTTATTTTCTTTGGCGATGATAATTTTGTGACTTATGAGTTATTAATATTGGGAAATAATGTTTTATCAATCTGTTCACAGTGTCTTTTCTATATTACGGCTTAACAGCAATATGTGTGTGGTTTGTTTGTTTTTTAACGCCGCACTTCTAGACATATATGGGGGTGGTCGGGTAGCCTAGTGGTTAAAGCGTTCGATCGTCACGCCGAAGACCCGGGTTCGAATCCCGACATGGGTACAATGTGTGAAGCCCATTTCTGGTGTCCCCCGCCGTGATATTGCTGGAATATTGCTAAAAGCGGCGTAAAACCAAACTCACTCACTCACTCTAGCCATATATGACGGCGGTCTGTAAATAATCTAGTCTGGACCAGACTAGCCAGTGATAATTACTCACTCACTTGGAAAGCATAACATGAAGCTTTGCAGAAAAATCAGACATGACTGCCGAACCGGTGCCTTTTGCTTTTCGTGATCTGTCTGTATTTTGTTAAACTTTTCGTTCAAATGTTAGATACAGGTTTCACTTCCGGAACATAACTCATTAGTTTAAAACAGTTTATATATATATACATCCGGCAACATCTGAACGGGTGCCTATTGCTATTCAGGAATTTAAAATATTCATGGGGCGTTGGGTTAGCCTATAGTGTTTGCTCGTCACGTCGATTTCCACATGGGTACAATGTGTGAAGCCCATTTTTGGTGTCCCCTCGCCGTGATATTGCTTGAATATTGCTAAAAGCGGCGTAAAATCCAACTCTTTTACTGTCTCTAAATATTCAACTGTAGGCTGTATCTATAGTCTGTCTTGCAGACCCTGAAACAAATATATATCAAATACAGCCCATGCAAGTCTATAATGTTTGGCAAGTCTAGATTACTGCAGTATCTGAAAATGAAGAGAGTCACTGGGCTCCCTTTTATTATATTTTTTATTAAGATAACTGAACAACTGTTTTTTTTCTGTACGATATGTTCATTTCAGAGACTAGATGTTAGTCAAGCTGTGTGTCCAGTGTCAGACTTCTATAATACTGAGGAATTGTGAGAACTGGGCATACGTTTTGAGTAGGTTATGTTTTAAGAATATATATATATATATATATATATATATATATATATATATATATATATATATATATATATATAATAAAATAATAAAGTCCACGTTAGTCCATCATCTTCTTTATATCAGTTTCATACATAGTACTTTCGCTGTCTCATGACAGCTCTTCAGTGTAACTGACATTGTCAGTTACACTGAAGAGCTGTCATGAGACAGCGAAAGTACTATGTATGAAACTGATATAAAGAAGATGATGGACTAACGTGGACTTTATTATTTTATTATATATTACATGTACACCGAGTGAACATTTACCTCATTTTTCTGTATATATATATATATATATATATATATATATATATATATATATATATATAGCTTTCTGTTACTTTAGCGGGATTTGCGTAATATTGGTGGAATTTTGCTAAAAGCGGCGTAAAACCATAACCACTCACTCCACCAATTTAGACGGCTCCTCAATAAACGTCGTGTGCAGTACGTGGCGGACCCCGAGGGATTTTGAGGGTGACCATGCATGCACCCACCCCGTTTTTTCACATCTGGTGACATTTTGTATGCGTATTTCCTACCATGATGAGGGCGGTCGGGTAGCCTAGTGGTTAAAGCATTCGCTCGTCACGCCGAAGACCTGGGTTCGATTCCCGACATGGGTACAATGTGTAAAACCCATTTCAGGTGTTCCCTGCCGTGATATTGCTGGAATCAGAGACCATATATATAATTATATGGTCTCTGCTAGAATATGGTTAAAAGCGGAGTTAAACCATACTCACTCACTCCTACCATGATGACACGTGAATTGGTTGTTAAAGTAAAATTTCTAATAACTGGCCCAAGTGGAACCCTTTCCCTGTCCCTTTCTAAAAACCCGGATCCGCAGTATCCTTATTATCTAACCTACTGAAGAGGGTCCTGATGGGTTGGTCCCATAAGCAGTAAGGAGTAAAACTTAGGGTACTTTTCATTAAGCAGTATTTTTTCTTCTTTTTCAATGAAATCGTCGCGAAAATTTCCTAAATCGGCCATGGTGGGACATGGGACTTTAAATTCTGCTTTCGTTTCATCCTGACAATTCATATTTTTAATACCGGGTAAAATCTCACATCGCTAAACATTCCAGACTGGTCCCCTGCGTCCGTTGCGCAGCCTGCTTTCTGTGGCGAAGCATTTGGGTCTTGAAGACAGACTGCTTTTGACCATTTTATTCATTATACGATTAGCAGTAAATTATTTATTTACGTTTAGCAGTTATTTTTTGGTATTTTACGATAAGCATTTACGATAACAAAAGATGAATTTTACGTTTACGATAGTGTTTGAAGGGTGTTTAACGTTAAGCATTAAAACCCATCAGGACCCTCACTGAAGACATGCAGGATCGAGTCCATTTATATTTATAAATCTAGACTGCTTTGATCATATTTGTTCTGTGTTCCAAACATTTTTTAACATCATATTTATACCGATGTTTAGTTGCATCCAGATTTTGACGTTCTGCATCACTATTGTCTTGTCGTATTGATTGCAACCGCGACTGTAACATTAATCACTGAGATTTTGTATCAACCAAGGGGAAGTCACTCTAGTACACGACCCTCCCTCCTTCAGCTAACAGCTGTCAACATACGAAGGCATTTTATTACCATCCTTCGCAATGTTCATACGAGCTTCTGTGCCAAGTTTTCGGAAAATCAAAGATGAACACGAAAACACATTCACGGTGAGTGCTACCTGAGGTTACGTTACAATGTATACGTCTATTGCTGCAGAAATAATAGCAAGCTTCAAGGACGTAAGGAAATTCAGAAAAATGAAAAGCCAGTCTCTTCATAAACAAACACAACATCTGTTTAAATGTTAGATCCACATGCTCTCAACATTACGTGACATTTTGCTGACACCAGCCAGTAGGTCATAAGAGGTATTCCCTGACCTTACAGTGACCTTTTCAGTTTACAGAGTAGCCTAAATATTTATGAAAATACTTTGAAGGAAGCAGGCAGGTGCTTGCGTTTAGATGTAGGTCCTGTGTTAGCAGTTTAAGCAGTGATTTTCCTTTGTACTTTGAAAACAGTGCTGACAAACTAAAACTAACTGAGAACCATGAGGGGGGTAAACGGGAATGCAGCCTAACCTGAATTTGCAAAACATGTAGGCTTACTGGCCTGTGTAAACTATAGTAATATATATATATATATATGAACACCAATAACAAGTGTACTTGCCCTCAGCATAGCTCCAGCATTAGACAAACACACCAACCAATTGGCATCCCTTGTTAATCTATCTAAGCATACTATGGGGGGGTGGGGGGGTGTTACCTAGTGGTTAAAAAGTCAGCTCGTCACCCTAAACACCCGGGTTCGATTCCCCACATTGGTACATAGTCTGATGCCCATGATAGTGCTGGAATATTGCTAAAAGCTGCGTAAAACCATACTCACTCACTCTAAGGTGTATTGTGGGTGTAATGTGGCCAGATATTAGTTAAGGAATGATCATTCATATGACAATTTAATAAAAGGTCATCTGTTTTTGTAGCCATACATGTTTACTGTTACCATTTGATTTTGATGCCATTGTCTTTCCTCAATGACTGGTAATAACTTAAATATTAGTTCGATTTTATTTTCCTGTAGAACCTTCAATTTCTTAATTGCAGGTATTTTTCTTAGAGGTTTGGGTATCTGGCAGATTACACACAGTGGAGAAGAGATACACAGAGTTCGAAGAACTTCATAAGCAGGTAGAATAATTTGGTTCCAAACATCTGCATTGGTGATGTACACAACCGTGTTTGATTTAGCAATGTGTTATTAATAATTTCAATATTCATTAATCTGATCTTTATGATGTATGCAAAACATTCCTTCAGTAGATTACTGTGAATGTAATCTCTGTGCCTCAGTGAACCCAGGGTGCTCTATGCCATCATCTCTGATCCGTCATGTACGTTCTGTTGATACAAGTGTCAACGCGCATGTTGACGGGAAATAGGCTCTTGGGGGAATCAAGGACAAAATTGACATCACAGTCCCGGAATGTTTTATGCACACCATGTAAACAATAAACAACAATTACACAATGAGCGGAATACCTGCTCTGACAACACAAACACAGCGATGAGCGGATCTTCCAGCTCAGGCATACATGAGGTGTGCGGAGCTCCAGTTCAACCTCAGGACGTCTACTATGAGCGGCACATCCTGCTCGAGGTCGTCTCAATACCAGCACTCGGAATACTAAAGTGACTAACAGTGTAATGATAACACTTATATAGAAACAAACAATGGACAGACAAAGAGACAAAAGAGACGTTGCTCTGGACATTTGACATATGGCCCTGATGAACCGACACAGTTCAGGGGATGATCAATTAAGGCAATAAATGTCATACTATAAATAACAGTAATTAACGGGATGTGATATGGTGGCCCAGGTTGGCTCACAGTCAATATACAATGAAATGTTGGTGAGGATTAACAACGGGGATGAGCGTTATAAATAATGGCAATTAAGTTATGGAGACATATACATGTCATGGCTACAGGGTAATGAGCCTTTGGAATCAAGTGATCTTCAGACAATGGTTGTCCCAAATCAGTCACAATGATACAAGCATGACAGGACATACTGTATTCGACGTAATAAGCGCCCAGCTCTAATAAGCGCCCACGGCGATATTTGCTAATATATTGGCAAGTGAACAATCCCAATTAGCCCCCCTTTCGATTTATCAATGTACACAAGACTTATTTATTCGTGTATAATATGCACTCGTGTGTTATATGCACCTATAATTATGGGCAAATAAATTTTGGAAAAATGCATCTGTCGTAAATAAACAGTTAAGACTGTCAGCATAACTCACGAAATTTATCTTTCAACTCTGTTTTTTCCACCAAAATAATATTCTAATAAGAGCCCCCTATTTCTAATTTTGAGAGTGCCCTTGGCACTTATTACGTCGAATACGGTAGGTGCAGTTTATTCATCATCACTTATCACATATATGCTGCTACACTCACCACAAATAGATGCAAGAATGCTTAGGCGTATCAAAGAAATATGCTTGGTTCTGGTTACCCGACCCTACCTTCATCTTACTCCCTATTATACCTATTCTTGCTCACATTTATTAAATAAGACAATCCCCCGACGCTATCTTGATGTTTTCATTATGTTGTTCAGTGCTGACAATTTGGTTTCAACATGTTCCATTAATTTTTTTTACTCTGTTTAAAGATTGATTGTAAATCTGACATTGGTGAAAAAAGTTTTTGTTGTCATCCATGCAACAAGAGACTTTAGTGATAGATATGCTGTGTAAAATATTTGAATAATAAAGTCATTTTCCTACCTACCTACCCTCTTTTATTTTTCCACGTAAGAGGACCCAAACATATATTTTGATAGGCCTTATGCAGCACTCAGCAATAGTCACACTCTCTTACACTACAAGCAACACATCGAAGATACCGTATTTGACGTAATAAGCGCTAAGGGCGCTCTCAAAATTAGAAATAGGGGGCGCTTACTAGAATGTTATTTTGGTTTGAAAAAACAGAGTTGTTTATGCTGACAGCCTGAAATGTTTATGTACGACAGATATATTTTTCCAGAATTAAATGCCCATAATTAAAGGTTCATAAAACACACGAGTGCATATTATACAAGAATAAATAAGTCTTGTGTACATTGATCACTCGGAAGGGGTGCTGATTGGAATTGTTCACTAGCAAATATCTTAGCAAATGTCGCCGTGGGTGCTTATTAGAGTGGGGCGCTTATTACGTTGAATACGGTATATACATATACTACTTAAAACAAGTTAAAGAACACCCACAATTGGAAGGCAGTGTGTTGCAATACCCACCAGCCGTGACAAAATAACTATAGTCATGATAGTCATATGAAGAAATCAGGTGTTCTTTAATTTCTTTTGAATTCTATACATGTTCTGCTACTATATAGAACAGCTGCAACATTGCTGATGCGGCGTTAAGGAAACATTACTCACTCTGCTACTACAAACAATACCAATGCATTTCATTATCATCACAGATCATGCTTCTTTGTCTTGTCTCATGTAGTCTAGGCTTGAGGCAAGTATCACAGAACATATACACAAGTGTTTAGAGGATGTCATTGTACGTGCTTTCATTGTTAATTGTCGGCACACCGAAGACCCAGGTTCGATTCCTACATGGGTACAATGTGTGATGCCCATTTCTGGTGTCCCCGACGTGATATTGCTGGAATATTGCTAAAAGCGGCGTAAAACAATACTCTCACTCATTGTTGGTTGTCCATCTATGACAAAATTTCCAAGAACTGCATGTGTGATATATTTTTAATGATGTGCTATTGTCGATGGCGTCAGTGAATGCACTAAGACCAGGCACAGTGTACATGGTGAACCCTGGTTTCTGCAGATGGACACTGATGTCTGGGTACTTCATGATGTCTGTGCTGAACTCAAGGGTTGACCTGAAGAAATATGTGATCCGATTTATGGCCACAATAAATGAATTATTACCTTTGCATCCAAATAAAAAAATGTGAGGCAGGAGGTATTTTATTGTTTATGTTTATTTTATAACAAACTGTTTAAGACATCTGTGTACATAAACTGTTGATGGATGTGATTCACATGACGCATGATGTTTGCTAAGACTGTAGATGATGCATTTCTTCAAAGTACAGAATGAAGGCAACACACAGTGATTTCTGTAGGTACTTGAGGACAATAACATGATGTGCGGCATGTTTGGCAGAGAGCCAGGTTGGGATGAAAATGTAATAATTGATTTATTGTTTGTTTGTTGTTTAACACTGCACGCAGCAATATTCCAGCTATATGATGGCGGTCTGCAAATAATTGGGTCTGGATCAGACAATCCAGTGATTGACATCATGAGCATCGATCCACGCAATTGGGACATGATGACATGCATCAACCAAGTCAGCGAGCCTGACCACCCGATCCCGTTAGTCGCCTCTTACGACAAGCATAGTCGCCTTTTACGGCAAGCATGGGTTGCTGAAGACCTATTCTACCCGAATCTTCACGGGTCAATTTATTTATTACGGCATGTCCGAAAATGTTTAGGAGGAAAACAGGACACCGATCAACCACTAGACTTGCACAAGTCTCTAAGGCAATAATTATAAGTTTAAATCATAATTTCTAGATTTTATAAATGATAAGAACATGTCCCCATGTCATTAGACTGTCCGCTTATCTAGACTTGCCTATTATAAGGATAGAATTACTACACATCTATGGACTTATCTTTCAGTAGAGCCATGGAGCAAGGCTAAACAAAAAGTACCTGTTGTGCTTATTTTCTGGAGATATAAGGCTTAAAAAAATAAAAGAAGTTGTTTCCAGGCAATGACTTTTGAATATATAGCGCAGTTTTTTTTTGGCTTGTTCGAAATTAGTATGTAACCAAATAAACAGTTGTGTACCATCAACCTGGGAAAGGGCCTCCCTACCTAAACAAGCATACAAACTCCTGATGCCAACATAACACGAGATGCACAGTAAGGCAGTGAGCATGTAAAGGGAAGTAACTGTGTGCTATATTGGATCACATTGTTTTAAGTATTAGGAATTTTTATTTTTTTTAAAATGGAAATAAAAACGAAACACGTGGCAGACTTTCTGATGATGCGGGCGGTACCTGAGAACCAAGACTGTTATTTGTTTCTGCCTAATGAGTATCTACATGAGTACTTTGGACTTCACAACTCTATTTTAATCAAATATGGAGAGAAAAAATAATCAAAATTTACGATGTTTCTGCCAACATGTCACACATATAGAAATATAATGTGTTTTTATATGTATTATTAACACAAATATGATGCTCAATTTGACATTCATATTTTCACCAAATTGATCAGTTTAATATATCAGGAGTTCTGTCCCTTGTCTTTGATACACAGACCTTGTTGAAATAAAATCCCTTAGCCGTCCAAGAAATGCCACAAAAAATCAATCATTTGTTTTCGATATTGCCTCATTGTTTTTATTCCTGTCATCATGATCACATACAAATATTGTTCAAATGTCTTTGACATACTATGCTACATAAACATGACTTCAGCATCACATTGCTTTTCAGCTCAAGAAAGTTATGAGAACACCTGAGTTTCCTCCTAAAAAGGTTCTCAAGTGGAATTCCAAAGTATTAGAGCAAAGACGAAGTGGTTTACAAAGCTATTTACAGGTAGGTACATAGGAATGTCTTTCAAACTGTATCTTGTGCAAGGGAGCGCTGGGGTGGCCTCATGCTCTCAGGGTTGGCTTGCTACATCAATGACCCATTAGCTCTATCTTGATTTTGTTGTAGCTTCCATTATTTACTTATTAACAGGCAGATATGTAGGCATTTTTAGAGAAAATAGAATTTGTAAAAGTGGTTGTATTAAAGTTGAATTTCACTTTTTATGTGTATGTACAGAGGGTAATGATTTAAGAACAAAATATTTAAATAACTACTTCTACCACAATCCACATGTTAACAAATTTTGTAAATTAATGACATGTGATTGTACAAAAACTATCGGAAATCTGACTGTGTTTATTTATCATGCTATGAAATTAAGAAAGTGTAATAGTTTGTAACACGCCCCAGACAATGTACTGTAGGCATTTGGCCTCATCAGTATCATGAATAGAGATTGTTTGGTTGGTCGGTCGTTGGTTGGTGGTTGGTTGGATGGTTGCTTGCTCCTCATTGTGATATTCATTCATAAAACTCTATTCACTCACCCATCTTGTGCACATGGAAGTTGAAGACAACACTTATCATCTGTGCTATCCATACATCATCTACCCGAGGCAAGGAAGTTGACTAACTATAGAAGTCCATTTTACACCCTTGCCGAACAAGGAGTTATTTTGTGGCAGGACTGACGAGTTTATGCATAATCCAATCAAAATTGTGTAACGACATTGCCATTTTGTTCGTAAACATGGAGAGCATGTGTACCGTCAACTGGGCATTGATCAAGGTGCTCAAGTGATTTCAATAAAGGTCTTGATAATCAATCAGATCATCTTGACTGGGTGCCGCCTGTTTGAAGGAAATGCAAGTAATATGAGATGTGAGATCTGATTGGTCAAAAGGAGGGATGTAGAAGGGACATAACTCATATTAGTCACTGGTGGCGCGACAGACGAACCATGAAATTCCAGCTTAGTTCGGCAAAGGTGGAAACTGGAATTTTACAGTCAGTTAACTTCCTTGCCTCAGGAAGATGGCCATATATTATAGGGTTGGGAATTCACAGGTGTTGTTCCACATTCCTGGTTGTGTGTTTTTTTTGGTATTTGACAATTTTCCTCAAGCAGTGTCACTGGTGTAAGTTCATGCATTCCATCACAAATCCAACGTTTGAAGAAATACAAAAACAGATGGCTCATGTGTTTGGTATTTAGAGAGCAAATTATCCAACAGCTGTAAAACTAGGCCATGTAACGAGTGCACAACCCAGCTGTCTTATACGGGAGGGGCTGCTTGGTAGCCTCGTGGGTAAAGAGTTCACTCTTGTCAACAACTGATGTGTTGCAGTTGGTCATGGTCTGATGGCAAGGTATTGATCAGTGTTGGTACCAACTCCAAATGTCAATATAGTATCAATAGTTTTCATCAGTGGAATACAGTGTAAAATACAGACAGTTTGACCTGCATGTCTATATTTGCCAAACCCTGTAATCAAGTTTTCTCGCACTAACTGACATGATAAACGACTGTGTACAATGACAACAATGTGCCAGGACAACACACACACACACACACCACTGAGAGAGGATTTTGTTATTGGACACCTGCCTTTATAAAACTCCTGGATCCGCCCTTGTGGCTGACAATAAAGGTACAAGATAATGCAACTACAGAATAATAAAGCAAGCTCTTACAGAGATTAGCATCTGGCTGCATAATTAATGGCCATTAGGTGATTGCATGGTAGAGAATATAACATAGCTACATGATAAATCGCAAAAAGCAATAAAGAACGTAGTGTGTTTTTTTTCACAATAATACATTGTTCTATCATGACATCATTTCTGGAGATTCTAATATGCGCTCACAACTTGATGTCGCATATCGGACGATGTTATTTTTGAGACGGACGTGTCTAGTGAGTTGTTTCCCATTTCCAGCTGGGGTACTTAGATAAATGCAGTGGCCGAACGATCACATTGCATCAAAAAGTGGGAGAGATGTGACAATTGGTATTAGGAGAAAATCCGTATTAGGTTCAGATAATCGATGTGAGAATTGTGAGAATATGCAGGAAATACCAAACTTAACCCCCCTGTTAATAAAATGGACCTGAAATGGACTTCTCCGACATTGCCGAGGTCGGATTCCATTCAGGGATCATTAGGTCATTATTAGTTTCAGGTTAGTTAATTATGGTTTACTGCCGCTATGCCCGCAGGTAGCGGTAGCGGTAGCGTAACCATGGTAACCATGCCACTGTTGTCACAAGCATGGGGTTGCTGTCAAGGATACATAAATGATGGTCCGAACCGATATTTCAAATAAGAATTTCAAAAGGACAGACATTTCTTTTTAATTTATAATTTACAGTTTCATACGATCAAAATTTACCAATTTTCACCAGATGCACAATTTACATAATGGCACTCACAGAAAAAAAAATTATTTGTGAAATAGTATATAGAATATGACACTATAATTGCCCATTTATGTTTTTATATTAGCACATTTACGTTTACAAGCCATCATAATGTGACACAGTGTCATGATATTGCTGGATGGTTGTGTGGCCTCCCCAACGCCTTACATCTTTTTCCTAGGTAGCAGGCAACCTCCGCCGTTCATCTGCGTGCCCAAGATTTCTGTAGCAGTTTGTTCTTTCTATAACTTTGAAAATATTTGGATGGCTTCGACCTCGATCATTAAAACTAGAATGACACACTTCAATGTGGGTGGTAGTTTGGGTTATGTTGAAACTCGTGTGACCTTAGTTCCCCATTGTTAATCTAGCTCACTTGCTGGTGGGATGGCCCTATCATCCTAAACCTTCATTGGTTTGCCAATGACATGCATCACCAACATCTGGTGTGTAAACTGTCGTGCAGATTTCGGTTGATTACAGGATTTGCAACGCATGTGTACCATCAACTTCGCGTCAACAGATATTTTTCAAATCTTTTCATGTTTTTAATCAAGGTGCTCACATGATTTGATGCTCTTTGCGTGAAGTAAGACCGGTTTTATTACAATATTGATCTTGATTATTGATCAGATCATCTTCACAGGGCGCCACCGTATTGTTTGAAGCAAATGCAAGTGATATGAGAGAAGGAATCTGATTGGTCTATAGGAGGGACATAGAAGGAACATGCCATAATAGCCACTGGTGGCGCTATGCTCGTACCTAGAAATTCGCAGCCTAGTTCGGCAAGGGTGGAAACTGGGCTTTTTCAGACAGTTAAATCCCTTGCGTCAGGAAAATGTCCTTCGTCATTACGAATTATGTAACAGTATTACAAAACACTGAAAGGTTACCTGACCTTTCATTTTTGCATATTTATCCATATATGACCCCAACAGATACTGTTTTATATCTGTTATCTTTATCTTGCCAAGAAACATACTTTTTTTTTGCAAAATAAAGGTATTCCGTTATTCATTTTTTTTAGTATTTATCAGGATGGGATGGATATCTAATACACTGGATAATGGAGGATGTGTTCAAAGCAGGGTTCAACACAATTCACCAATTGATTTCAGAAAATATGATCATACAGGTGCGCTGTCTATATTCAGTTTGAGGCTTCTTGTTTCTGTTGCGGGGGCGGTCGGGTAGCCTAGTGGTTAAAGCATTCGCTCGTCACGCCGAAGACCCGGGTTCGATTCCCGACATGGGTACAATGTGTGAAGCCCATTTCTGGTGTCCCCCGCCGTGATATTGCCGGAATATTGCTAAAAGCGGCGTAAAACCATACTCACTCACTGTTTCTGTTGCAGTGTCGGTTTCAGTGTTCTCCTGTACATCAGTTGGTTGACACTTACTTTGTTCTGGTTTCTTGTTATGTCCTTGTTGTTCATCATACCTTCTGTTTCAGGGAACACTAGACGGGGATATTCTCCCGAAATCCCTCCTGAAGTTTCTGGGCATTAGCAACCTCTCTGACAGTATTGAGTGAGTAAATTAACACCGTGAGGATACAAGTTACAAACAGTTTGACAGGGTTTGTCGTACAAGGCCACTTAATGTTTGTTTGTTTGTTGTTTAACGCCACACTCAGCAATATCCCAGCTATATGATGGCAGTGTGTAAATAATCAAATCTGGACCGGATCATGGGCATCGAGCCACGCAATTGGGATACGATGACATGCATCAACCAAGTCAGCGAGCCTGACCACCCGATCCCGTTAGTCGCCTCTTACGACAAGCATGAGTTGCTGAAGACCTATTCTACCCCGAATCTTCACGGGTAAGGCCACTTACTGGATCAAGTGGTTAGACTAGGTGACTTGGTTGATTATGTTTCATCATACCCCGATGACCTGGGACGTTGCTCATAATGTCGGTCACTGGTTTGTCTGGTCCAGATTCAAATATGTACTGACTGCCAACATATTTCTGGAATGGACAATAAACAAACAAAAAAAGGATACATATTGATGATGTTTATAGCATGAATTGTTCATAATCACTGTGAGCTATGTACACAGCACCTGGGTACCTTTCCATAAAGTAATCTTAGCGCTACAACACTCATAAATATGTTCACAATATGCGTAGTGCTAAGATTGTTTTGTAGAAATATGACACTCGTAACTCTATGTTAATATTTGGGAGTTATGATATGTGTAGTGAAGGGCTAGGACAGGTAACTCGGGAACTCGGGTCGGGTGGGTCCTGAGTAGGACTCGGCTACCCACAGGACTACCAGGACCCGTGGTTAGTCACGTGATATATTGTTTATTTTCTAAAACTCTGTGGTTATACTACAAGTCACTAATGTTCCCATTTCTTTCTGACAATGCACCCATTCCTTCTGACTTTTATATGTTTGAATAAAGATAAAACTCCATGCAGTAAACTACAGTGTATGCATGACCAGATCGTTTTACACATGTATCTTAATACATTTTGCCAGGGCTACGGTCAAACTTTTGCAAATCTCTGAATATCTACAACGGGTACCCGGGAGGGGTCGGGTAATATGATGGAGGGTACCCAGGTCGGGTCGGGTAACAGGGTGGAGGGTAGCTTCGGGTAACAGGGTGGAAGGTGGAGGGTACCCGGGTAGGGTCGGGTAATAGGGTGGAGCGTACCCGGGTAGGGTCGGGTAACAGGGTGGAGGGTACCCAGTTAGGGTCGGGTAATAGGGTGGAGGGTACCCGGGTAGCGTCGGGTAACAGAGTGGAGGTCGAGGGTACCCGGTTAGGGTCGGGTAATAGGTTGGAGCGTACCCGGGTAGGGTCGGGTAACAGGGTGGATGGTGGAGGGTACCCGGTTAGGGTCGGGTAATAGGGTGATGGGTACCCGGGTAGGGTCGGGTAACAGGGTGGAGGGTGGAGGGTACCCGGTTAGGGTCGGGTAATAGGGTGATGGGTACCCGGGTAGGGTCGGGTAACAGGGTGGAGGGTACCCGGTTAGGGTCAGGTAATAGGGTGGAGGGTACCCGGGTAGACTCGTCCCAGCCCTTGTGTAGTGATAAGACTGTTTTATGGAAAATGTGACACTTGTAAATCAATGTTAATGCATGGGAGTTGTGATAAGCGTAGTGCTAAGATTGTTTTATGGAAAATGTGGTAAACATAAATCTGTGTTAACGTGTGAGATTTACATTTGACCTTGTAACTCAACAGTGCTTGGAACATCAAGGTCAGCTTTGTTACTAATACTTTGAATTACTGCAGCATAGCCCTACAAAACAAACAAATAATAATAACATGGACACTCAGGCAGAAGTGACTTTGTTCTATATTTCAATCTTGAGACATGAATTTCTGTTGTATATTTCAGCCGTCAGATGTGTTACCATAGTTACGTTGTTGTATATTTCAGCCGTCAGATATGTTACTATAGTTACGTTGTTGTATATTTCAGCTATCAGATATGTTACTATAGTTATGTTATTGTATATTTCAGCCCTCAGATATGTTACTATAGTTACGTTGTTATATATTTCAGCCCTCAGATATGTTACTATAATTATGTTATTGTATATTTCAGCCCTCAGATATGTTACTATAGTTACATTGTTGTATATTTCAGCCCTCAGATATGTTACTATAGTTGCGTTGTTGTATATTTCAGCTCCCTAGACAAGTTGAGCCAGGACATTCGGGTCAGCCATCAGCCGGTCATCTCATTCCCCGCCGACTCCTTCCTCCAGGAGAATACTACCAGTGAGAACACATTCATACTCCCCTTCCATACCCTTCTACCCTACCCTACCCTACTGTGCTTGCACCCTACCCTACTGTTATTGTGCCATTCTGTTCTCATACCATACTGGACCCATGAAGATTCCGGCGTAGAATAGGTCTACAGCAACCCATGCTTGCCATAAAAGGTGACTATGCTTGTCGTAAAAGGCGACTAACGGGATCGGGTGGTCAGGCTCGCTGACTTGGTTGATGCATGTCATCGATTGCGTGGATCGATGCTCATGATATTAATCACTGGACTGTCTGGTCCAGACTCAATTATTTCTACAGACCGCCGTCATATAGCTGGAATATTGCTGAGTGCGGCGTTAAACAACAAACCAACCAACCAACCAATCATACCATACTGATCTGGGTCCACTTGCACATAACATTCTTAGCTCTACAATTATTGTAAATTCTTAAGATCACAATCTTAGGCTTTGCCATCCACTTGCACAAAGCAATTGTAGGCTAAGATCATTGTAAGCTACAAGCTAAACTTAAAATTGGTCCGGACCAATCTTAAGTAGCTAAGATTGTTGTAGTCCTTGGATAAACTTGTCAAGATGGTGTGCAAGACAGGGTCTGTTTCACATAAATTATCTCCATTTCATTCAAACATTGCCTCTTTATTTTTTTAATTTTGTGATTCGAATCAACACTTCAACAACACGAAGAACCCACCACAGATTTAACGTCAGCAATATTGTTAATTGCGATATAGAACCACATAAATATCGAGTCGATAGCTAAAAGTACCATTCCCACCTGACACAATGCTGAAAGAAAATTTAAAAACATACCTTTTTGCTAAACAAGGGAAGGATAAGAACCTAAGTTGTCTGCAAGCGATTAGTAACGTCTGTGACCTTTTGGATAACTCAAGGGCAGATAATCTTAGTTCATATACTAGATGGGAGTCGTTTCCCTTTGTATAAGCATATAGCGTAGAATCTACCTTGACCAGTGTATTAATATTATAGAATCGCTGAGCTCCCCCTGTATTTCTTTTGTGTCACGGGGCGGTCGGGTAGCCTAGTGGTTAAAGCATTCGCTCGTCACGCCAAAGACCCGAGTTCGATTCCCGAAGTGGGTACAATGTGTGAAGCCAATTTCTGGTGTGCCCCGCCGTGATATTGCTGGAATATTGCTAAAAGCGGCATAAAACCATCCTCACTCACTCACTCTTCTGGGTCACATTCATGGCAGTTCTTTTGTCTTTAGTTTATCATTAAATTAATCTACTATAAATACAAGTCGGACTGCAAAATCATACATGTTGAATTCTAAAATCGAGTGGGGAGGGGACAAGGGTTTTTATAAATGAATTTAAAAGAAAAATATACTACTATTCATCAAACAAACAAATACGCATGTTGAGACATTTGAAATGTGTGTAAAATATCCCATGAATAGCAAAAGTAAAATTCACTCCTTTTAAAAATAATTATCAATATAATTAATACCCAGTGAATATATATTAAACAACTGTTTTCTCGAAACATTATTCATTATTATTATTTCCTGTCCATGCATTCTTGAAATCCTTTGTCTTTCTGTGTTTTTAAAGGTAGTCATAACATCCTTTGTTATAGCAGCGAAGCAAAAACAGGAGGGATATATTTAGTATTTTACGGAAAGCTCCCCCTAATTGATGACGATCATACATTTACTTGTTATGTTAATAGGACATATTATTATTATTCATATAAATTTTCATAAAGAATGTATGTATTCGTATTTCAATTCTTCAAAACATGAGTAGGTATTTCTCTAATTGCGATATCAAACAATTCCTAAATCACGACAGTATTAATGCCAACAAAAATATATACCATCATTCTAGTAATCATTTCAATCAAATAATTGGGGCCTTAATCTGTGCAAGGTGCGATGGAGGCAGGTACTGTTGTGTGTCGTTATCGGTTCCATTACTGTGTGCACAACAAACTATGCGCCTTTGCAGAAAACTAAAGACAGGAGTTGAGTTTTAGATAATTGTACTGCCACCGTTGAAGGATTCGATTTTAGCTAAAAGCGCAATCTTAAATCCAAGCCGTCTTACAATTGCGCTAAGATCGGTTTGTGCAAGTGGAATAGGACAATTGTATGGTGGTTGTAAAGTTGATTGTAGGCGCCAATGATCAGTTGTAACTAAGAGTGTTCTGTGCAAGTGGGCCCAGGACTGTTCTTATACTTTGCCTTTCTTCAAGACTGTTCTGGAAAATAACAAATTTTGTTGAATCATTAAAATCATTTGTATTATTACCAAAACATGGTTGTCATAATCACAGCCCATTACCATTTTATTACACATTCTACCATGACTTTGAAACACGCGATTCTCATCGGTCAGTCATTAGTTTCAAATCACAGTATCATACCTCTGATATCCTCAAACAGATAATTTGATCTTGCCTCACTGTGGAAGCAAATGTTAACATGATTAAGGAGGGCACGGGTGGCCTAGTCGTCTTGGGTGCCACGATTCACTGTGCAGAGTTGCGTCCCTCAGGCACGCCAGAAACCTATGATTGTGGAAACCTATGAATCCCGGTTTCGCCCCGATTATGTTTCTAGGTTTATCAGCACCAAACCCGTGCTCATGGCTTTCACCGAAGTGGTAAACGTCTGAGACCTGCATCACTCCCGGCTTTCCTCCCACATTAAGCTGGCACGCCGTGATATAACTTGAAAAATGTTAAAAGTGGCGTTTAACCCAACTTACTCACTAAGTTGATTAATGATTAATGAATGATTAATGTGAAATACTATCTCAATCATGGCCAGTAGTCACTATAATGACATACTCAAATATAGGTGCCAAATATATCTCTCTCTCTCTCTCTCTCTTTCTCTCTCTCTTTCTCTCTCTCTCTCTCTCTCTCTCTCTCTCTCTCTCTCTCTCTCTCTCTCTCTCTCTCTCTCTCTCTGTGTCAGATAAAATGTGTATGTCATGGAGTATAACGTTGTTTCCGTACCGCAGGTACCCTACCCGACATAGTTGCTGAGGGGGTGACAAGGGGGCTGTACTCCCCAGGAGATGCTGGCTGCCCAAGATGACACAGACTCGCCATCATATTGAATCATACATTGTGTTGGTCACCAAATTCCTTGTGAAAAGTGGAAGAATTTTTTATTTCTAAGTTTTACCGATATTGGAGGAAGTTTTGTGTTATGTGACATGACTCTTTGTACATGTGTTTGTCTTTGTACTTTGCTTTCCACACATTTAGTCTCTTCAAAGATCAAAAATGAACTCTAGCGGGATTATTTTGCTAGCCCTGCAAAAGGTTACTAGTCCTTGTCAATGAAAAAACTTTCAAATCTTTAAGAACTCGAAAGGTTATGCCAAATGTCTTGCAGAGCGATTTGGGCAATCAAGAGAATGATAGGTAATTCACAGCATGTGCCAAAAAGCTAGGAAACCCTATGTGCAAGTAGAATTATAATTTTATTAGTCTGAGGTAGTTTCTACTAGCCTCTTTATAAGAATGATTTGTTTGAAATATGGTCACAACCAGGTCAGCCAAACGGGTATTTTACCTCGATTTGATTACTGGAGGAGTTGATGCATACCGTAATCGTTGCAATAAGCACCCTGTTCCAATGAGCTCCCCTGATCCTCTTCTAGACCAGTCTGTGAGAAATGTTTGTATGTGGACCCTACTAAAACTAACCCTTTACATGACAGTCCATATTTGTTGGCATAAAGAAAAATGTTTTTACAGAAAACAGTAGTACCAGCAGGGGTATATATAAATGTCCACCGGGTAGTAACGTTTATGGAAAAGCTTCACCTCTGAAAACAATTTAAATTGTTATGTATAGTTTAAATAAAGCTCCCACCTTTGTCAGTTTTATTAGTGCCAGGGCACTTATTATGAAGGATACACTATCAACAAATTCTTGTTATGAGGATTAACATGTGTAGAACAAATGAATATTTTATTTAACTTAACTTGTTGATTAAGTGTTCTAGTTCTGTACCGCCCATAGGACTGACCATCTAATACTCCCATTATTTTAATTCAGCACTTTAAGACATTTCATTCTTTGAAAGGGGGCACGGTTGCCCGAGTCGTCTTTGGCGCGGCGATTCACTGTGCAGAGTTGCTTCCCCCCGATTATGTTTCTAGGTTTGTCAGCACAATACCCGTGCTCGTGGGTTTCACCGAAGTGCTAAACGTCTGAGACCTGCATCACTTCTGGCTTTCAACCCACGTTTAGCTGACACATCACGATGTAACTGGAATACTGTTAAAAGCGGTGTTAAACCCAACTCACACACTCATTCTTTGAAACGTGGAGCCAGACATTTTTGTTTTGCCCCACAACACATTATTTTATTTTCAGAACGTGTCCAGTGAACAATTATGTGTGTTGTGTAAACTGGAGGATAATTGTTGCTGGTTGCCCACTCCCCATTTAGTCATGTCAATCACTGGATTGTCTGTCCAGACTCGATTATTTAGAGACTGCCGTCCTGTAGCTTTGATTTTGAGGAGTGGGACGTTAAATAACAAACAAACAAAATAATGTCATTCATAACATATACAAAAGTCCAACAAAATTCCATTTCACGATTTTTAGCGTCTTCTCTAGTTTGCTGCCTGAACGTTTGTTTTAAGATACTGCTCTGACATGCCGCACTACTTCTGTGTTTGCTGGCCGGCCCAAAGTCTCCCGAGGTGCTTTTGTCAATCAATGTTGAATCAGTCTGCTGTGCTGCTATTGATGCAATCGTGACATGTTGTCTACCCATACTAATACTGGCAATTACTGGGGCGGTCGAGTTGCCTAGTGGTTAAAGCATTGGATCGTCACGCCGAAGACCCAGGTTCGATTCCCGACGTGGTACAATGTGTGAAGCCCATTTCTGGTGTCCCCTGCCGTGATATTGCTGGAATATTGCTAAAAGCGGCGTAAAACCATACTCACTCACTCACTGGCAATTACTCTTTGTCACTTGAAATATGACCGTCATTTGCCAATCTGCATCTATGCCTTACTGACAGATCTATTCTTATGTTTATTGAGCAATGGTTTCCACCAGAGTGGTAACTGACTACAAATGTCTCCACTTCCCTCCACAGTAAGCAGACATGTTACTGGAATACTGTTCAAAGTGGCATTAAAATCAACTCACTCACTCACTCATGAGGCAGTCAGGTAGCCTGGTGATTGCGTTTGTTTCATTGTTTTTGTCAATAAATTGTTACTTGAATCATGCACTGATAAAATACAGCGATGTAATTTGACTTGTTTTGTTTACTTTGGTTATTTTTCTTGACTTACTTCCAATGTTGTCTGACTGCCACTGTAGTCCAGTGGATAGAGCATCTGCTCCAGCAATGGAAGGTCGGTGGTTCGCTCCTTCAGCTGCATCATACCAAAAGACGGTAAATGATGGTACTTGTGTCCCTGCCTGGTGCGACCCATGAAGATCCGTGGTAGAATAGGTATTCAGCAACCCATGCTTGCCGTAAAAGGCGACTAACGGGATCAGGTGGTCAGACTCCCTGACTTGGTTGATGTATGTCATTGTATCACAATTGCATGGATCAATGCTCATGATGTCAATTGTCTGGTCCAAACTCGATTATTTACAGACCATCGTTATATAGCTGGAATATTGCTAAACAACAAATAAACAAAAATCTTGCCTGGTGCTCGGTACTAAGGGTAATGAAACACTGCCTTGTCTGCTTGAAGTCAGTACATTGTGTGTGGTGTATCCATGTTAAGCTTAAGCGTAGTATATCAGTGGGCTGAGATAATGCATGCACGAGTGTGAAGGGGTGATTAGCCCTAACGATCGTGAAGGGATGTTTGATCGGCAAGGGGTACCTAACTCAAATGATCGTATACAGTATAAGCATACAGTTGGGCGTAACCTTCTATGACAGAAGGATCGAAGAGTCATGCGAGATCTGTGAAGCTGCGTCCTGTAAACTGCATTGTTACTTAGTCCTGACTTATGAGATGTTATGTTCTAGCTTGCAGTTACACCTCTAAATTGTCTAGTCCAGACTTGCAGAGATTGTTACATGAGTTGGTGTGTTTTACTGAGTTTAATAAATGTAACAATGTTTGTTTTTCCTGAAGCAATCATGTTTATATTAAACATTTCCTATTGATTTTTTTTCCAAGGACCATCATCTTCGTTCTGCAACTGGTAAAATTTTTCACCTTTTTCGGCATATATGATATTTTAGATAAACATGCCACTGTTACTTCATGGATTCAGATACTGTCCAAACAAAAACACATAATAGAATGAAATTATTTATTCAATCAAATGTACACGCATTCACAATACAAGTGTGTACATGTGTACGCCAGTAAACAAAGGGAGATAACTTTGTAAAGGTGGAAACAACTTGTGAATACAGATGTGAGAATGGACATGTAGAGGAATCGGGCTGGGATTTCTATCTACATTTCTAACAAATACTTGCATGTAACATGAATACAAACGTAAACCACTTGCTTTTCAGATTACAGTCATAAGGTCATTTCGAAACTTAGAAAAATCTCATCCTGTAAGCCTGAGAAACATTGAAGCAAATATTTAATAATGACACAGGATCCGAATAATATACATCTATGAATGTCTACATAATTCAAGTCCAGATATGCAAATAATAAATGTAACTAGTTTCTCATTAACATTCTACCTCCACTAGACTATTTACTCATCTATGCACTAATTAGGTAACTTAATATTAGATATAAAAACATCAGAACACTGATTACTAATAATTATGACCTGAAGATAGACATGATAAAGTAAATATAAATCATATTGCCCATGTGGGAATTAAATTAAGAAAGAACTTTCCTCATGTAAACATTTCAGTGCTATGAAGCCTCTGTCAACAATGAAGGATATTGACACTTCATGTTTCAAATCTGGGCAAGTGATGGAGAATTGGTATCATCAATATTTAGTTCCACTATATCTTTGTGAAATCCAAACTGAAAAAGATTCTTGCTGGAATGTCGCAAGAATAACAGCAAGTTTATACAGCTCAGCTGAATATGTGCAGTGACTATAACCATCAACACATTCATATTACATACATGTTCATAACAAGGTGACGCTTCAATGGAAGTTCAAGACAAATACTTCTACACCACAGGTGTTTAAAAAGATACCAGAATTTATTTGTCAGCATCACTGGTGCCTTGTACATATATATTTTCTTCAAACAATTCACACACGGAGCAAGAGCCTAAAGAACTGCACTGACAATACAAACAATTAGTAAAGTTCAAATTCACATATATCACTTGACCCACTTTCACACTATGTAAGAATATAAAAATCCTGCATGATGATATATTATGATGAAGCATCTTTGTGAATACTGCAAGAAAACCAGTTGGAGAAAATCTACATAAGTCCAACTCTTTATGTCTGGGAAATGGAGTGCATAGACCCCACACCTCCATCACTCCAAGAAGTTCAAACAATATGGAGACCTTATGTCATAAGTCGTAACTATGTCATGACATGAGTCTCCATAGCAATGAATAGTCTCATGCCTTGACAACATGACCTGTTTCTCCGGATGATCATCACATAACCAGATGACAAAACAGCCCCTGCATCAACCTACCGGTACTATCCTTGTCATCCCTTCTTGGCAGTATACCGGACAGCAATACTTCAGTGTGTGTTACACAGTGTTAGAAATTGGCACTAGTCCTATAGTCCTTGCCAAACTGCCCAATGGTTAAGGTATCATAAGGTTAGTAGAAATTTTCCATTTTAAGGGTTTTGCTATATGTTATCATTATAAGGACGAATGGACTAAAACTGTTAGTTTCTACCGCTGGTTACACCTAGCTGGATCTCTGAAACTGGTCTAGCAGTATTCTCCTAAACCATCCTACATATGCTATTAATAAGCTAAAGCAAGATGCATCCATTAATTACCTCACTGCCCGTACAATATCCATCAAGGATCATTTATCTATATATATTAGAGAATGTTTGTAAAATTCGTTTCAGATTCAAACATGATTCATAAGTGCCCACATCCAACTTCTCCAATTATCAGAAAAACAATCAACTTCTATTTCCTTGAAAACGATAAACCGTTCTATGTGCTACACACTTCTGGATATCATGGTACAATATATACAGGTTCATAAAACAAATGCAGTATGGAAAGCTCCACTACAGAACTGTGAAAAATATGATCAACAACAACAACAACAACCATTCTCACATCATTTCAAATGATACCTTGGTTTTAAACGTGATCAAATATTTGAACAATTCTGGTATGTCCAACAGACAGAGTTTGTCCAAATCACTGAGTGACTAATCACAAGTGACCACGTAACTTGATTGGATTAACCGGTCCAGAATTGATTATGCTGAAAAAAGAGTTGAACAACAAACCAATATCTTGCTGATGCAGGAGGGGCTTGTGGACCTGGTCTATTTTTTTTAAAAACAAAGGTACCATTCAATGTCTGTCACTTTCTCACTCCTTCAGACATTCTGTATAAATATACAGTGGAGCAGGCGATCCTGTCAGCAATATCATGATCCACTGAGAGGTATGGTTGGTTGGCATTGCACGCCACCATCAGCTCTCAAGGTTGACAATAACAAGCTATAGAACTACTATTAGCCCATTAGTTGTAGGTACCTGGAGGGCTAATAACAGTTCCAGCTTTTGAAGGTGTTTCCTGGCTTTACCACTACTGGTTCCAGTGAACGTGTAGTTAGCGATATTCGTAGGAGCTGGCTCCACGACGGACCTTACTGCTCTAGTTTGGAATCCTACACAGCTTCACAGGCCCTTCCGCCGTGTCTTAAATATTTTGAAATCAATTAATATTACGAGTGTCAGAAATGCACTATCCTATACTTTTAACTTTATTGATCTAGACATATTTAAGCAATGACAAAGAGCCTGTGCTTCAACTGGGGTATAGTTAAAAAACATGAGATCACTAACAGTTCCTTTAGTTTAAACTTTCAGCATAATATGTGGAGTTACATACTTAAAACACATTGCATATTTACAAATAGTCAAGAAATTACAAATTTATAACATTTACATGACCTTTATGTTCCTGACATAATAAAATACTAATGACTCCAAGATATCTATATGAAGAAGTTTGAAGAGAAAAAATGTATAAATAAAAACTCCAAATTTGAAAGCAAGGTTGTACAGAGAGCAGTATGACGAATCAACAGCAATAGCTCATATGAAGGGTAGCATTGATACAGTGTAGGTTACACTGAACAAGGAGGTCACTGGCTGAAATACACACCCTTCAAATGTTGGAACAATTGTTGACCAGATATTAACACCTTCAATATATATATGAACATATATCTGAAGTGTTATGATGCAAGTCAATAATTATTTTCACAAAAATTGAATTTTGGAACATGTGAAACGGTGGCAAAATAAATAGTTAAAATTTGAATTAACCTGAACCATGCTAAAACAATCCAGTCATGTCTTCCAACTGACACATTTTAGACCTTAGTCAATAGCAGTAGAAATTACTTCACTAAAATCTGTAATAGCGTACCTATTTACAATTTCAACAAACACGATAAAAGGTATAATATATAAACAGAGAGAGAATTTATGAACACAAAGCAACATTATCAGTCAATCATAAGACCCAGAAATTTGTAACAATTATGAAAATAATAGTAACCATTGCGACACTATTGTAAATTCTCCCTCTGTTTTCTAGCAATCTGATATTTTAAAATGATCACAATCTGTAGAGATCTCCAACTTCCCTCCAATGTTGCGGAATGCCTAGACTGATGTAAGGAGGTGAATCTAGGCCAACTTAAAGAATGGTATCTGTTATTGAGATTGTTCTCTCTGATGTCGCATTTTCCATTTTATCATAAGGGTGAACCATGGATCTCCCTGAACTGGTACACCATATAGCTAGTGTTTTTGTACAAAACATTTCTTTAAATATGTTCTTACAAAGTTTGAATTTTGTATTCCAGAACATCTATATTTACTTGTTCCATAATTTATTTCTGTAACACTATGACGCCTGAGAACCTCTTGATGTACTGTGCCACTTAAGCTCGAACATTTCTCTGCCTTACTTCATCCTTGCCCTTGTGGTCTGCAGCATTAGCACTGAAACATAAGGGCATCAAGTCAAACAACAATTCCTAACACTGATACCATTAGCATAGAAACAGTGGCATCAACATGATCAAGGCAAACATTATTCCTAAATCCAATACCGTCAGCATAGAAACAGTGGCATCAAGTCTAACATTATTCCTAATTCCAATACCGTCAGCATAGAAACAGTGGCATCAAGTCTAACATTATTCCTTATTCCAACACCGTCAGCATAGAAACAGTGGCATCAAGTCAAACATTATTCCTATTTCCAATACCATTAGCATAGAAACAGTGGCATCAAGTCAAACATTATTCCTTATTCCAATACCGTCAGCATAGAAACAGTGGCATCAAGTCAAACATCAACTCCTAACTCCAGTATCAAGAAAACAAAACTGACTTAAAAAGGGAAACTCAAGGATTTTGTTTGGATGTAACAAGTTTTCATGCGATATAATTCGGGATTAGAGACTCTTTTTGATTGCCAATCACCTTACATGTATGTCTGTTATCATGCTTCTAAAGATGACTGATCAACATACTGACATTGAGGAAATTAGAGGCTTGGGTTTATATTTCATCAAGGTTGTATCATCACACTTGAAAAGTAAAGACTTTGGGGAAGGCAGGTAAGGCCATTGCTTAAATTTAAGATGACAACGACTTTGATCAGCATGATCAGCATATGATTATGACAATGACTATGATCAGCACACGATTATGACGAGGACTTCGATCAGCATGCGATTATGACAAGGACTTCGATCAGCATACGATTATGACAAGGACTTCGATCAGTATATGATTATGATGAGTACTTTGATCAGCATATGATTATGACAAGGATCTAACATATAAGCCCATGAATATTCCCCATTGCCTTTGGAGGAAAGTTGTAAATATAAAAATACTCACGAGTTTGCTGCATCAGCATCATTGACCTCATCCTCAGATTTGCTGCGCTTCTTTTCGTAAATGAAGATGATGATGCACAGGACAATCACTTCAGCAACAATGCCAAGGAAGGGCCACAGTGCAGCCAACTTGTCTGCAAAAGACAACACAGACCCTTACTAAAGACGCTACATATTTTACAGATCTTAGGGAGGGGACTAAGTGAATATTTCAATATGGCCGTCACAGTAGACATGTCAAAACCTGGATCTAGGATCATGATTTAATGGACAGTACATGCAGATAATCTAGCTTCATTACCCCTTCAATTCTCCACATTACCTATCATGGACCAGCGTTACAGAGAATTACTGCATGAAACTGCATTATGATATCAGTGTGTACATACCCTTGACTCGGACAACAATGGTGCCATTGGCCGATTGGTTGAAGTAGGAACTGTAGGCGAGACACATGTACTTTCCCTTGTCATCAAAGTCCACTTTAGCGATTTGCAGCATGCCGTCTTCGTTGTTGCTGTGGTCGTCGACCGTCACTACAATTTTCTTGTGATCCTCAATGCGGACATCATCCTTGAACCAGGTGATGGCAGTGGCTGGGAAGCCGACAACGTCACAACGGAGAGTCAGGGGATCCCCCTCAATCAGGTTCTTGGACTTGTCAAACTTGCGCACATAGGGTGCAGCTGCAATTACATGGAATGTTACAACAAGACCTGGTTGTTTGTCAGCTGGAAATACAGTAGAATCTATCAAAACTGGATACTGATCAATAATAATATGCAGACACTGTCTCTCTCTTTGTATCTCCATGTAGACAGTTGTAACACTAACAGTAATATGCAGACACTGTCTCTCTCTTTGTATCTCCATGTAGACAGTTGTAACACTAACAGTAATATGTAGACACTGTCACTTTGTATCTCCATGTAGACAGTTGTAACACTAACAGTAATATATAGACACTGTTTCTTTGTATCTCCATGTAGACAGTTGTGACACTGACAGTAATATGGGGTACTGTCGCTGTATCTCCATGTGAACAGTTGTAACACTAACAGTAATATGTAGACACTGTCACTTTGTATCTCCATGTAGACAGTTGTAACAGCAATCATGACTATCATTTGGAAGGCAGGGTTGCTGGATCAAAGTGAATGATATACCATGTATGATAGATAATGTTTTTGGAAATGATGTAACGAAAACAAGACTAGTCATCTTTCAGTCTGAAATAACATCAGCATGATCAGTGAGTGAGTCTTTATGTCAACTTTTAGCAATATTCCAGCAACAAAATGGCAGGGTACACCAGAAATGACAGCATAAAGACATTATGCCCATGTGGGGAATCGAACCTGGGGCTTTGGTGTGACAAGTGAACACTTTAACCAAGAGGCTACCCAACATAACATTAGACCAGTAAATACACTGATCATGCCAATATGGTATTGTCAGATGGAGATGTGTGCTCACCAATCACACACGCACGCACATGACCAACACCTGTATGAAGTCTATACATGAAACCAGCATGCACTTAGTAGTGTTCCAGTATCACGCTCACCCTGATCAAAGCTAAAATAACTTACCATAGAAATTAACAGGGACCTTGGCAACTTGAGAATTTTCCTTGAATGTGAACACACAGAAATACTCGCCACAATCATTGCGAACTGGAAATAAAATGAACAAATCTGGATTAAGATTTACCTATATTTTAAGATTTGTGATTGATGTCAGCATGATGATGGTGGTACAATCTTCACATGTTAATAGACCCCCGGAATCATCAATACTGTGAGTCTGTTGTATAAAATACTGATTCAACAACTTAATGACTATCTGTAATTAACCGTAAATCAGTTCATTGTCACTGACAATTACGTAAGACTTTGGATCCTAGAAACACAAGTAAACAAAAACACATGTTATCATGCCTAAAACTTGACTATTCTGAAACAGCCTGGAGCAGAACCTACTTGGATCAATGACGACAAGGCTGTTGTTGGCTTCAAATATGTCATACTTGTCATCTTTCACCAGCTTTTTGTCCCCCTTTCGCCAGTGCATGGTGTATTTCTCTGGAGCAATGTTGGTGGCCATGTTGCAGGCCAAGGTGGCACTATGCATGTTCTTCACATACTCACTGTTTGTGGTTGTTACTGAAACCAAAACGTATAACACATAATCCTGATTACAGTATTCAACGTAATAAGCACCCAGGGTGCTCTCAAAATAAGAAATAGAGGGATCTTATTAGAATATTATTTGGATGAAAAAGTTGAAAGATCGTAAATTTTGTGTTTTATGTTTACAGCCTGAAATGATACAAAAGAAAAGTCTGTGCGTATCATACATGACATATATTTTTCCAGAATTTAATCTTTGTAATTAAGCGTGCATATAACACGAGTGCGTATTATACATGAATAAATAAGTCCTGTGTACATTGATCAATCGGAAGGGTGCTAATTGGGATTGTTCACTAGCCAATATATTAGTAAATATCGCCGTGGGCGCTTATTACGTCGAATATGGTATAAACACACGAAATCCTACAGACAACTAAACTGTGGTTAAGAATCAATACCACATGTGTCTAAAGCTGATAGCTTTTCTGTTAGAATGCAATCTCGAATCAATCCAACTGAACAAACAACATGTTAATCCATCTGGGAAATAGTAAGACAGTTGTAAACATTTTCTCTCTCATTATGTTGGAACTCCCAAAGACATACACCAATGTCATTAAAATCAGTTCTTATTTCTCACAACAAAGATCTGAGGACATCCCATTACGGGTCACGCCAGAACAACCCTCCATCAGTTTGGCACTAGTCATATCATGCCTATAGTCCTTGCCAAACTGCCCAATGGTTAAGGTATCATAAGGGCTAGTAGAAATATTCCATTTTTAAGGGTTTTGTTATATGTTATCATTATAAGGACTAGTGGACTAAAAATGTTAGTTTCTTCTGCTGTTCATCCGACCAAACTTGGGACTAAGTTATTAACATCTAAATCTGCTATTTAAAATGTTCAATCTGTAAATCTCATACGGCTAGAGACTACACTGCTGACAGACTAAAAATTAAATTTAAGTTTCAGTCATATGGAAAATTAGAAGTCACCTGCAACAGCATTTTAAGATGGCTGAACTAAAGTCAGTGCTTACAAAATACATAATATTGACTGGAGCCAAGTAAGTTAAAACATTTTGATTACCCAAATAAAAGTTGAAATACCCAATGGAAACGATTACCTGTGAGAAAATACTCAATAGCTAAAAAACAAAGCAAAGCAAAGATAATATTCTTACCATTTAAAACCATCACTGTTATGGTTCTGTCTTGCGCTCCTGTCAGTTTACATCTATACTCATCGGAATCCGCAGAGCTGGTTGAGGTTTTCTGAATAGACACCAACTCTGTCTGGTGGCTTCCGTCCCCTGGGATGTAACTCATCCTGGTGACCACATTGAATCCTGCATCAGCGGCCTTCTCAGCCCCTTTATACCACACTACATCTACCGTCCCCTCGGTAGTATCTTGACCGCTGCAGGTCAAGTTGAGGCCATTTGGAGCCACCACGTACAGTGTAGCATAGTTGGGTTCTATGGTTAACTCGCATTGCACTGAAACACAATTAACAAGTGAAATAAGCAGGAAACAAACATCAGAAGGGAGGCATGATAAACCTGGGGAAGGCCTTGGGGTATATTGTTGAGTATCTAATTTCCATAACCTTTATTCAGTCCTGTCTGTTGATTTACAAATAAATCGTGAGGGAAAAGCCAATGTCACCAACATGATCAAGGCAGGGCTTGAAAAATTTCTTTAACCCAACTTGTCCTGTAGGGCAATTAGATATTATTTCGCACTCGGGCTGCAATATTTGCACTTTTAAGTTTTATACAGTTATATGTTCTCAGTTATTATTACCATATCTGTAATTAACCTTTGAGTTGAGGGTATATATGACAGACAATACATTCACCATGTTCACAGACATCTACATTCATCTCTGTCCCTTCAAGTCACCCAGATGTGAACATTTTGTTTACGTTAATATCGCTTCTTGCTGTTTGTCATTCTCTTGAAAATGTTTTATAAACTGTAAATTTCTCATTTAACTTGTCAATTGAGACTTTTTCGCAAAGTGCCATTTTTACTACTTGACCAGCGTGTATTCCTTTGCTTCCAACAGAGGTCTTGTAGCTTTCAAAAATATTTTTGGGGGGTCAAAGGACATCCTCCAAACAAGAGGATTCCTTTCTAACAAATTTTGAATGGAGGTTTGGGTAATTTCACTTTAAAAACATTCCAGAAACTATCATAAAAAAAGTTAATGTGTACACTTTCCACTTTTGAAAATATCTCCTCTCCACCGTTTCTCGATGAAATGAACATGATATTTCGCTTGACACATGAAATATCCTCTATATTTCCCCAAGTAAAATGATGAAAGAAATGGACTTTGACACTTCAAAAGACAAAGAGGAATGGCCCAAGGCTTACTAAATATCAACCCAGGCTTAGCAAGGATTTAGAAGAGGGTTAAGGTTTAGTGTGACTTTCAAGGAAATATTGTGAAGATAAGTGGCTCTTGCTGGTGTGCAAAATATCTACCCTCTTCGCTTTACGTACACCGACAGGGAGTGTTACACTGCACACAGCATATCCCATGGACCTAGGCTAATATATGTGTGCCGTGTGTACAATATATAAGCACTCTGATGTCTTTCACGTTACTGAAGCGTGATTGACACGGTGGGGGGATGTATATCAAACTGGCTATTTCTGGTTATAAACACACAATGCATAAACACGGTGCGTAATATGTGACTCGGTTGGATCAGCTGATTTCAAGCCACGGAATCTGACCTTGGCTTGATTTCATATCGCTGTTATAAATGGGCTTTGAAGAATGTACTCACCATAAACGGCACTTAAAACCACGGCAAGTGGTGCTAGAAGCTTGAATAATTTCGCCATTGCGTACTGATCGAAGACTTCAACACACAACTAGGTATTTGAAGGCTGTTTCCACTATTCGTCGTTCCTTGTATGCTTTCGACGATTACTTCAGCGACAATGGAGGAGGAGCTTCGTGCGCATGCGCGAATTTCCCACAACTTACACCCTGTTTCATAAAAACGAACCTCATCTTCAATGCAGATCTAATTATGTTAATTAGGCATACACAAGGTCTAACTTCACAAGTCTCAAAGGGATTATATACACGTGTCTTTATGTAGAAATGATTTCTTGTAGACACACCTAGACTAAAGTACATATTAAATGGCTTAGATCCTCAAATGTTTTACAAATCAGAAACGAGAACTAACTGGCCCACTTAGGGTTCAGACGACTTGGGTAATCAGCTGTTGACCTCTATTTACCGTTTACTCCATTTTCCTTGTGAACTCTTCAACGACATTATTTGATATATATGGTAATTGTTCTTGAATATATCTTAACTGTGTAACCTATGAATTTCGCATTTAATGCAGATGATCTAGTTTACAATGTAATGACCCATAGGAGTAGATAGCTGTACACAAATATTTTTTATTGACCCATGTCTCCCACCTATGAAACAGAATTAGGGTCGCAATATATCTTAATATATGGAACAGGCCTAAACGCTTATTCAAAGTATTGCGGTCAGAGTGTGTGGTAAACTGTGCTATGCATGGCGTCCCGTGCAGCTTCTACGTGCAGAACTTGGGTATAGTAAAGGTTGCTATCGAGCGTTTATTCCACGCGCTGCTTAATCATGAACGTGGATATTTTTTAGCGCAACTGGTTTTTTTTACATATCATATGTATTAGTACTGATTGGTAGGCGTGGCACTGGTCTCGTTTGCGGAAAGGGATTTCTATTATGATGTATTTAGCTCACGTGGTACTTTATGTCTTCTAGCCTTTGGGTGTCACTCGATTGCACCCTTTAATTGTAATATCCCACTGAGGCATGTGTATTCGTCATCAGGACTATGTGTGTGAGAGTTGATAATGGAACGAATCATCTTTACAGTAATGAGGAGTATTTCATTTATATCACAGCGTGTCAGCTTAATGTGAGGGGAGTATTCACATAGGATATGATGACCTTGGTGAAACAAAGCACAGTAGGTATGATGTTGGCAGACCAAGGATCATAGGGATCATAATCAGGACGTGTCTGGGATCCGAACCCATCACCAGCGGACCCTGGCAAATAGAGTGGGCGGAATTCTGCTGAACCAATTGCGGCGTCTTAATTTATAACCAGTGGTCCAGTCGTGCCTTCGCAATCCCTGTGAGGTGATGTTAGTTTCAAGTGACTGCAGCTATTAATATACAAGACCACGTACAGAGTGTCTTGGCATAATATGCTGGCATTTCTATCGGTGTTGCAATCGTCATAGCGTTATAATTACTTGTAGAGAACTTGTGAAAGGGCTATCCTCTCTCTCTTCCTGTGGTGTCTCCCCCACCACCGTTCTCTCTCTCTCTCTCTCTCTCTCTCTCTCTCTCTCTGTCTCTGTCTGTCTCTCTCTCTGTTCTGTGTCTCTGTCTGTCTCTCTCTGTGTTCTGTGTCTGTCTGTCTGTCTCTCTCTCTGTGTGTTCTGTGTCTCTTTTTGTCTGTCCGTCTACCTCTCTCTCTCTGGTGAATAAAGTGCGACTCTATGTAGCTATTTGTATGTGAGATAAGCGGCGCATGAACGTCAGAGGACAGGCGGACTGATGTGACACATACTAATGTGACCATGTGTGGTGCTCAACACAGGAAGGATCCGGCCGACGGGAATCTCGCAAACACACTACAAAGGTTGAATCCGCCATTACTTACAGCTACTCACAACCATAAGTTCTTGAAGCAGTTTGCATACAGCGATCAGCAGGAACGAAGGTTGACACCAGAGACCCTAAAACAAACTTATTTTATGGTCTCTGTTGACACAAAACGTGATCTTTTCTAATGGATATTTATTCGGGTACTGTCTTCATAACAGCCCCAAACTAATCCAATCTTATGTTGACGAAAAAACCGAAATGTTACCAGTAACGAAAAACGTAGCTTTGGCATATCCGATGTTCACAGTGTCAATTGAAAACAGTATGATAAAATATGTTTATGGATGTCAACTTCTTTATTATTAGGCACACACCGTGTCGGAGTACATACTTACTCCTTCATTAGGTGAATGAGTGAGTGAGTATGGATTTACACCTCTTTTATCACGGCGGTGGACACAGAAAAATGGGCTTCACACATTGTACCCATGTCGGGAATCGAACCCGGGCCTTCGGGGTGACGATCGAACGCTTTAACCACTAGGCTACCCGACCGTCCCTCAGGTGAATGAGAAAGCACATACTCCGAAACGTCGCGTTCCTAATAATAAAGAAGTCGACATCCACAAATTCTCTTCTTATGAGTATCACTTCTAAATGTCACTCAAAGACAGGGGCACGGGTAGCCCAGTCGTCTAAGGCGCCGCGATTCTCTGTGCAGAGTTGCGTCCCTTGGGCACGCCAGAAACCTATGATTGTGGGTTCGAATCCCGGTTCGCCCCGATAATGTTTCTAGGTTTGTCAGCACCATACCATGTATACCATGAACAAAGTTGTCTGCAAAGGACTGTAAATGCAAAGTGTTATTTATGAACTTTAGACTGTCAGAACTCATGCGCCTGTTAAGCTACTCCCTATCATGTATAGCACAATGGAAGCACTTTATAACACTCTGTCGGGGGTCAGCGAGTCCTGTCATATAGTATAGTCTATTTCATCATACGATCTGCAAACCTGCGAATACTGCATAGATGGAGAAGTCGTTTTGCTGACAAGCTGTATGCCGCGTCACATGCCCTCTTAGACTAACATTTAGTCTCTGAAATCTTATATTACACAATATCCTTCTTGACTCTAAAAAAATTAAAAAATCCTTATGCTGATTTGTGGAATAGAGCTAGCTTGAGTTGGCTAGACTTGCTTTTGTATGCATTTCTAGATTATTATTTTTTCATAAAATAAATATATTCCACGGTCATGGTGCAGGACTAGCCCCCTGTAAACCCACCTCCACTCTTGTTTATAGTATTGTAGGGACGATGTTTTGTCACGGTAATCATGTGAGAGGGACTACTTTCAAGACCTGCTTGGATCTTTTATATTTAAGACCTAGATTTTACAGCTGAATTCTAATAACATCCTTTTAATGTGCATCTACTGGTTAAAAGTCACAAATATTTTCAAATGAAAATTCCATGACGTGAATAGAACCTGCAACATGTTTATTGAAACCCACTGTTTTCCCTCTAAACCAACGTTGCACGTGATGAAAGGGTGTTCAATCTTATATGCATGTTCTGACTTCAGTTGTCTCTTACCGCAGTCATGTGACTTCTATAAACAGTATTGTTTCACTATAATGCATCGTGATGTTGTCCTACCCTTTCTGGTATTTCTTGAATTAGGCGATTCTTAGGTTGGTTAAAACACGCCTCTAGTTTGTTTGAAAACCCCGGACTAGTGTTTTACCTATAACTTCAGAAATACACAATGCCTTTTTAGAAAGTGGTCAAATGTCACAAATATCATTTTTGGGATTACACTTTCTTAGTATGGTACAAATTCGTGTACTTTTTTTTTGGGGGGGGGGGGGGGGGGGTTAAGACCCATTGGGGATTTAAAGAGTGAGTGAGGCACCTAATCGCAAGCTTACTTTACTAAAAAAGTGTAATCCCAAATATAACATTTGTTAAAGTTGTGTGATGGATAGAACACTCTGTGTTTATGTCTCCTAACAATATACAAAATACCCGTGAAGATCCGGGGTAGAATAGGTCTTTAGAAACCCTTTCCGTAAGATTCCGTTGGACGTGAATATCCAATGCATTTCTGAATTTCCTCTGTTACAAACAAAACATGCTATATATAATGGTTTTTCATTTATGTGTCTACTTGTATTGCGCTGACTGACTGACTGATATAGGAGATTTAACGTGCGCTTTCCGACTGTAGCGTATTTCGCACACGGGCCTGGCCGGGCCATTTAGTGTATTCCGAAAAGGGTGAAAGTGTTGTGTGCAACCCAAGAGGGGGCTTTAAGGGGTTGCTTATATTAAATTTTTGGAATTTTTAAATTTGGAATAAATCCCGAGGTGGGTGGAGGAGGGAACTAAGGGAGCCGGGTGAGGTGGGTGTTTGTATGTTTATTGTATTGCGCGTCAGATGTGTTCATATATATGTACGTGTGCCAGGTTGCCAGTCCTAATTCCTTCAAACAAAGCCCCCAGCGTTGATGCTACAGCTTGCATAATAGTCTATACACTTTGTGTTGTGACGATGTAGTTGTAGTGCACAACGGTGTACAATGACACGTGTTGGGTGGTGGTTGACAGGGGGTGTTAATCTTGTAGATAAGCCGACAGCCGCGTGAGATTACGTACTGCTTAACCAATCCGAGTCTTAGCTCTTCCTGAAGCTAATACCGACCCATGCTGCGACGGTAATCCCTCTTGAAAATAACTTGAAATTTGTAAGTGTTCTTTAAGTGCCATTTTAATATCTGTCGTACCAATTAAGACACCATTGACAGAGATATCATGCATCACTAGCTTGATAAAGGTACCAGCATCAGTACTGAAACGTCGCACTGAAAAACGAAAGAAGTTGACTCTGTCTTCTTATGTAAGGTAATCAGGAATTCAAATCAGAAATAGTTGAAACAGAAAATGGAAATAAAAATGATTTTTCGTCAGGAAATGAGAATTCCGTGCATGTTTGTGATGGATATAACACTCTGTATTTATGTTTCCTACAGTATACAAAATACCCGTGAAGATCCGGGGTAGACTAGGTCTTTAGCAACCCTTTCCGTAACATTCCTTTGGACGTGAATATCCAATGCATTTCTGAATTTCCTCTGTTACAAAGGAATCTTCAGGGATTATATCTATTATGACTGCCCATTTGATACAATATCTATTATGACTGTCCATTTAATGCATAATCTATTATGACTGCCCATTTGATACAGTATCTATTATGACTGCCCATTTGATACAATATATATCATGACTGTCCATTTGATACAATATCTATTATGACTGTCCATTTAATGCATAATCTATTATGACTGCCCATTTGATACAATATCTATTATGACTGCCCATTTGATACAATATCTATTATGACTGCCCATTTGATACAATATCTATTATGACTGTCTATTTGATACAATATCTATTATGACTGCCCATTTGATACAATATCTATTATGACTGCCCATTTGATACAATATCTATTATGACTGCCCATTTGATACAAAATCTATTATGACTGCCCATTTGATACAATATCTATTACGACTGCCCATTTGATGCACAATCTACATGTATTATGACTGTCCATTTGATATAATAGGTATTATTAATGCCCATTTGATACAATATATATTATGATTGTCCATTTGATACAATATCTATTATGACTGTCCATTTGATACAATATCTATAATGACTGTCCATTTGATATAATATGTATTATTAATGTCCATTGATAAAATACCTTTTATGACTGTCCATTTGATACAATATATATATTATGACTGTCCATTTGATACCATATCTTTTATGACTGTCCATTTGATAGACTATCTATTATGACTGTCCATTTGATACAAAACCATTTTGACTGTCCATAAGCTCCAACCAAGCGAATCATATATTTTTAAAAAATATCTTTTTTGACAGCAAATGCATGGAGACTATCTTTTTCCCTTACCAATTAAAAATCTATCCTACTATTCCAGGAAAGGAATTCAGCCCTAGCAATGACGCACAGGGGCTGACGGTCGTAAACTCTGCTTATACCGATCTGCTTAACGGCATATGTATACGCTTGAGTCGAAGCCATGCTAACCTGATATAGCTGATGCATATTAAATAGCTCTCATGGCAGAAATGGAGTTGTTCTACGTGCACAAAATATCATTGTGCGCTGTACAGTCAGCTGTTTGTGGTAACGAGGCAATGTATCCATGGTTTGGGCTGTACCGTGGTACATCTCGGCCTCGATTCAGCATAGCTAATGTGGGTTTGTGATGCTGGGATTCACGATCCACGCTGCTACTCAAGCATTAAGGACAGTGCACTAGATTGGAACATCCTCCGTGTGTTATTGTCGGTTTGAACTGCTTTGGGTCGACCAGATCCAGTGCATTCCAGTCACTATACCAGCTGTTTGTGGTTGAGGCGTGTGACGAACGCGACGGAGTTGACCCTGGGTACGTTTCACTCCGCAAGATGTGTAAACTTGTTGACAGCTCTACATTAGAATAAAGGGGCGGGCGGGCAGCCTTGTGGTTAAAGCGTTTGCTCGCAACGCGAAGACCCGGGTTCGATTCCCCACATGAGTACAATGTGTGAAGCCCATTTCTGGTGTCTCCCGCCGTGATATTGCTGGAATGTTTCTAAATGCGGTGTGAAATCACACTCACTCACTCTATATGTATAGTTACGCTACAAAACGTGCAAGCGTTCAAATTTGCATTGTAAATGAGATTTGACATCACGCGTCCCTGCATATATACTGAACCGCAATAAGAAACGTCACCCCAAGTAACATTGCATGAAAAGTTGTTATTTAAATATCTGGGTAATTTTTGTCAAGGTTTCTAAAATTTAACATTACCTTGTCCGGAAAAATGAAATTTGATGATAAAAAACAAAGCAGATGATAATAAAACCGATCGCCCAAACGCATCACGGCAACGGCCATGGTAACCCGATGCACGTGAGTTCCGTGCACATTGAAATGCAGATGCGTTCCCCCATTTCTTGCCCTATAAAAATCCACCTAGATCGGTTAACATTCATTCGTTATTGAATTGCCACCACATGCCAAGATTGACAGGAAATCAGCGACACCAATCCCTTAGACGGTTGTAAGCTGAACAAACCGCCCGGCAAGTAGCCAATGCATTTCAAGTCCACGTGTGGACCATATACAGGCTCCAGCAACGGTACCAGACCACAAAACCTACCAAGGGTCACCATCTGACGTCAGGATCGTCAGATTGTGCGACAGCATCTTTAAGAGACCATGGGGACACACCAGTGACACATTAGTGCGGACACCGTGCGTCGACGATTGACGAGCAGACACCTCCACTGTCACAGGCCACACCGAGGACAGTGGGCAACACAGCACCAGCGCCACCAGCAGTTGAGAAGAGTCCTCTTCTCAGACGAGGACCGTTACTGTATCTCAACAGCAGATGGCAGAGAGAGAGACAGAGAGAGAGAGAGAGACACACACACAGAGACAGAGAGAGACACACACAGAGACAGAGAGAGAGAGGGAGAGAGAGACACACACAGAGAGAGGCAGAGAGAGAGACAGAGAGAGACACACACACAGAGACAGAGAGAGAGAGGGAGAGAGAGACACACACACAGAGACAGAGAGAGAGAGGGAGAGAGAGAGACAGAGAGAGACACACACACAGAGACAGAGAGAGAGAGGGAGAGAGAGACACACACACAGAGACACACACACAGAGACAGAGAGAGAGAGGGAGAGAGAGACACACACACAGAGACAGAGAGAGAGACACACACAGAGACAGAGAGAGAGAGGGAGAGAGAGACACACACACAGAGACAGAGAGAGAGAGAGGGAGAGAGAGACACACACAGAGAGAGGCAGAGAGAGAGACAGAGACAGAGAGAGAGACACACACACAGAGACAGAGAGAGAGACACACACAGAGACAGAGAGAGGGGGAGAGAGAGACACACACACAGAGACAGAGAGAGAGACACACACAGAGACAGAGAGAGAGAGAGGGAGAGAGAGACACACACAGAGAGAGGCAGAGAGAGAGACAGAGACAGAGAGAGAGACACACACAGAGACAGAGAGAGAGAGGGAGAGAGAGACACAGAGAGAGAGAGGCAGAGAGAGAGACAGAGAGAGACACACACACAGAGACAGAGAGGCAGAGAGAGAGACAGAGAGAGACACACAGAGACAGAGAGAGAGAGAGGGAGAGAGAGACACACACAGAGAGAGGCAGAGACAGAGACAGAGAGAGAGACACACACACAGAGACAGAGAGAGAGAGGGAGAGAGAGACACACACACAGAGACAGAGAGAGAGAGGGAGAGAGAGACACAGAGAGAGAGAGGCAGAGAGAGAGACAGAGACAGAGAGAGAGACACACACACAGAGACAGAGAGAGACACACAGAGACAGAGAGAGAGAGGGAGAGAGAGACACACACAGAGAGAGGCAGACAGAGAGACACACACACAGAGACAGAGAGAGAGACACATACACAGAGACAGAGAGAGAGAGGGAGAGAGAGACACACACAGAGAGGCAGAGAGAGAGAGACAGAGAGAGACACACAGAGACAGAGAGAGAGAGGGAGAGAGAGACACACACAGAGAGAGGCAGAGAGAGAGACAGAGACAGAGAGAGAGACACACACACAGAGACAGAGAGAGACACACACAGAGACAGAGAGAGAGAGAGGGAGAGAGAGAGACACAGAGAGAGGCAGAGAGAGAGAGACAGAGAGAGACACACACACACACACAGAGACAGAGAGAGACACACACAGACACAGAGAGAGAGAGAGAGAGAGAGAGAGAGAGAGAGAGTCTGGCGACGCCGTGGGGAACGTTATTCGGATGCTTGTGTTTTTGTGTGAGACTCGTGGGGTGGTCCGAGCATCATGATGTGGGGTGGAATTGGTCTTGCATAGAGGGTCGGCCCTGTGGTCTTCCAGGACATCGGTCCAGGGAGAGGCAATGGTGTCACAGCAGCTCGGTACATTGATCAAGTCTTGAGACCACACGCCATACATCATTTGGCACGTCGCCGCAACCACGAGTTTCAGCATGATAACGCCCGTGCCAACACTGCGAGAGCAACACGAGACTTCCTCCAGCGGAATGGCATCAGAACCATGCAGTGGCCTGCCCTCAGTCCCATTGGGCACCTGTTTGACGAGATTAAAAGACGGCTGAATGACGTCCGACCAAGGCCGACAACTGCAGCTGAACTGCGTCAGGCGTTCCCCAGAGTGTGGGCTCAAGTGCCTATGGCCTTCATCAACCGCCTCATTTATTTCATGTATCATCAATGCACATGGCGGACACACGAGATACTGACTTGTGATGCCATTTTCTCAGATACCAGTGTTGTGTTTCACTTTAAGAACATTTGACACTTTAATTTCAACCTGGACGGATCAGTTTTGCCAAGTTTCTTTACAGTTTAACAGTGTTTGAACAAATAGGGTTTTTCATATATCTATCCATGGTGACGTTTCTTTTGCGGTTCAGTATATATAAACGGCTGAATATTTACATGGAAATTGAATCTGTACATCTTTTTTCGTATTATGGCATAGCCGTTGCCAATGGTTACTGATTGCATGGATCACGACGTAATATACAAAAAGCCATCTGGTAGCGATTTTCGGTCAAGGTCCAGGTGTACTTGGTGTCACGGGCCGAATTCACAGGGGCTTATGAAGCACAAGTCAGCAGCTACAAGGTATATGGTCACAACCAGTGCCAGCTCTGTAAAAGGAGTGAGTGAGTGAGTACGGTTTTACGCCGCTTTTAGCAATATTCCAGCAATATCACGGCGGGGGACACCAGAAATGGGCTTCACACATTGTACCCATGTCGGGATTCGAACCCGGGTCTTCGGCGTGACGAGCGAACGCTTTAACCACTAGGCTACCCGACCGCCCCCTGTAAAAGGAAAGTACTGCTACTGGTTGTGACCATATATCTTTTAGCTGCTGTGTGTGCGTTACAAGCCCATAGTACTGTTTATTTGTTAAACGCCGCACTCATAAATATTCCAGCTATACGACGGCGGTCTGTACATAATCGAGTCTGAACCAGACAATCCAGTGATTGACATCATGAACATCGATCTACGCAACTGGGATATGATGGATCCACTGTGATCCCGTAAGGCCAGGTTCACACAGCACCGATTATGGCTCTCATTTGAGATCAGACAGCGCTACGACACGAAAAGTGAATAAGTCGGATTACTATCCTCAATTATCTGGAATGTCCTATCATTGTCTGAACGTAGGGGCACGGGTGGCCCAGTCGTCTAAGGCGCCGCGATTCGCTGTGCAGAGTTGCGTCCCTTGGTCACGCCAGAAACCTATGATTGTGGGTTCGAATCCCGGTTCGCCCCGATTATGTTTCTAGGTTTGTCAGCACCATACCCGTGCTCGTGGGTTTCACCGAAGTGGTAAACGTCTGAGACCTGCATTACTTCGGGCTTTCCTCCCACATTAAGCTGACACGCCGTGATATGACTGGAATACTGTTAAAAGCGGCGTTAAACCAAACTCACTCACTCACTCATTGTCTGTACGTAGTCGTATACGTTTGTAACAGAGTCCTACGGATCGGGAAAGGCCCAGAGAGGTCGCCGAAGTACTCCCGACAGTATGGTGCGTCCCGTAACATTCGGGAAACCGATTTTTTTCTAGTCGGGTTACAATCGTGACTGTTGTGACAGATTCTGCTGTATAGGATCAAAAACGTAACAATGTCTTGTGTTGTTTGGACGGTGTCCTGTGGATCGGGACGCTGTCGTGATGAACGGGCATGAATTGTTCATTGCCGTTTCTTGTCGAATGAGTCCAGATTGCATCCAGATCTTGCCGAATGCGAACCGTCTTTGTCGGTTCACTGTCCGGTCACTGTCTGATCTCAGTGGGATCGCATTCGGGAGAATCGGGACGCTGTCGGGACAGATTCGATCCTTTTCTACCATACACAAGATACAAATCGGATCAGATTCGGGTTGAGAACGGGAGCATCGGGACGAATTCGGCTGGAAACGGCTGAATCGGGACGCTTCCAGAACAATATCTGATTGTTTGTTAATTTCCCGCCACGAATCACAGGATCTTGATAAGACTTTTGACAAATTTTAATCGGGAATGGTCCTATCAAGGACGGCAGTAAAAATCCTGGATGTGTGACTGAGCCCTTAGTCGCCTTATACAACAAGCGTGGTTCCTGAAGACCAGCTATAACTCAGATCTTCACGGATCAGATTCATTTGTAAAAATGTGATAAATATCATTTGTAAATCAAATCAAATATTTAAACGAAGACAACAATAATGGACAGTGTGAGCAACGATCCACGCCGTTGGTTACGATGACGCGTTATCAACCATGTCACGGAACCTGACCACCCGATCCATAAAGCCAACCAGTCTGACCACCCGATCCATCAAGTCACTGAACCTGAACAGCAGATCCATTAAGGTCACTGAACCTGACCACCCGATCCATCAAGTCACCCAGTCTGACCACCCGATCAATCAAGTCACCCAGTCTGAACACCCGATCCATCAAGTAACCTAGTCTGACCACCAGATCCATCAAGTCACCCAGTCTGACCACCCGATCCATCAAGTCACCCAGTCTGACCACCCGATCCATCAAGTCACCCAGTCTGACCACCCGATCCATCAAGTCACCCAGTCTGACCACCCGATCCATCAAGTCACCCAGTCTGACCACCCGATCCATTAAGTCACTGAACCTGACCACATGATCCATCAATCACTGAACCTGACCACCCGATCCATTAAGTCACTGAACCTGACCACCCGATCCATCAAGTCACCCAGTCTGACCAGCCGATCCATCAAGTCACCCAGTCTGACCACCCGATCCATCAAGTCACTGAACCTGACCACCAGATCCTTTAAGTCACTGAACCTGACCACCCGATCCATTAAGTCACCCAGTCTGACCACCCGATCCATCAAGTCACCCAGTCTGACCACCCGATCCATTAAGTCACCCAGTCTGACCACCCGATCCATCAAGTCACCCAGTCTGACCACCAGATCCATTAAGTCAACCAGTCTGCCCACCCGATCCATCAAGTCACCCAGTCTGACCACCCGATCCATTAAGTCACCCAGTCTGACCACCCGATCCATCAAGTCACCCAGTCTGACCACCAGATCCATTAAGTCACCCAGTCTGACCACCAAATCCATTAAGTCACCCAGTCTGACCACCCGATCCATCAAGTCACCCAGTCTGACCACCCGATCCATCAAGTCACCCAGTCTGACCACCCGATCCATCAAGTCACCCAGTCTGACCACCCGATCCATCAAGTCACCCAGTCTGACCACCAGATCCATCAAGTCACCGAGTCTGACCACCCGATCCATCAAGTCACCCAGTCTGACCACCAGATCCATCAAGTCACCCAGTCTGACCACCCGATCCATTAAGTCACCCAGTCTGACCACCCGATCCATTAAGTCACCGAGTCTGACCACCAGATCCATTAAGTCACCCAGTCTGACCACCAGATCCATTAAGTCACTGAACCTGACCACCCGATCCATCAAGTCACCCAGTCTGACCACCAGATCCATTAAGTCACCCAGTCTGACCACCCGATCCATTAAGTCACTGAACCTGACCACCCGATCCATCAAGTCACCCAGTCTGAACACCCGATCCATTAAGTCACTGAACCTGACCACCCGATCCATCAAGTCACCCAGTCTGACCACCAGATCCATTAAGTCACCCAGTCTGACCACCCGATCCATCAAGTCACCCAGTCTGACCACCCGATCCATTAAGTCACTGAACCTGACCACCCGATCCATCAAGTCACCCAGTCTGACCACCAGATCCATTAAGTCACCCAGTCTGACCACCAAATCCATTAAGTCACCCAGTCTGACCACCCGATCCATCAAGTCACCCAGTCTGACCACCCGATCCATCAAGTCACCCAGTCTGACCACCCGATCCATCAAGTCACCCAGTCTGACCACCCGATCCATCAAGTCACCCAGTCTGACCACCAGATCCATCAAGTCACCGAGTCTGACCACCCGATCCATCAAGTCACCCAGTCTGACCACCAGATCCATCAAGTCACCCAGTCTGACCACCCGATCCATTAAGTCACCCAGTCTGACCACCCGATCCATTAAGTCACCGAGTCTGACCACCAGATCCATTAAGTCACCCAGTCTGACCACCAGATCCATTAAGTCACTGAACCTGACCACCCGATCCATCAAGTCACCCAGTCTGAACACCCGATCCATTAAGTCACTGAACCTGACCACCCGATCCACCAAGTCACCCAGTCTGACCACCAGATCCATTAAGTCACCCAGTCTGACCACCAGATCTATCAAGTCACCCAGTCTGACCACCCGATCCATTAAGTCACCCAGTCTGACCACCAGATCTATCCGTGAGTCACCCAGTCTGACCACCAGATCCATTAAGTCACCCAGTCTGACCACCAGATCCATCAAGTCACCCAGTCTGACCACCCGATCCATCAAGTCACCCAGTCTGACCACCAGATCCATCAAGTCACCCAGTCTGACCACCCGATCCATCAAGTCACCCAGTCTGACCACCAGATCTATTTAGTCACTGAACCTGACCACACGATCCATCAATCAGTGAACCTGACCACCAGATCCATTAAGTCACCCAGTCTGACCACCCGATCCATCAAGTCAACCAGTCTGACCTGCCGATCCATCAAGTCACCCAGTCTGACCATCCGATCCATTAAGTCACCCAGTCTGACCATCCGATCCATCAAGTCACCCAGTCTGACCACCAGATCCATTAAGTCACCCAGTCTGACCATCAGATCCATTAAGTCACCCAGTCTGACCACCCGATCCATCAAGTCAACCAGTCTGACCATCCGATCCATCAAGTCACCCAGTCTAACCATCCGATCCATCAAGTCACCCAGTCTGACCACCCGATCCATCAAGTCACCCAGTCTGACCACCAGATCCATTAAGTCACCCAGTCTGACCACCAGATCTATTAAGTCACCCAGTCTGACCACCAGATCTATTTAGTCACTGAACCTGACCACACGATCCATCAATCACTGAACCTGACCACCAGATCCATTAAGTCACCCAGTCTGACCACCCGATCCATCAAGTCAACCAGTCTGACCTGCCGATCCATCAAGTCACCCAGTCTGACCATCCGATCTATCAAGTCACCCAGTCTGACCATCCGATCCATCAAGTCACCCAGTCTGACCACCCGATCCTTAAAGTCACCAAACCTGTCCACCCGATTCTTTTAGTTGCCTGTATATTGATTTCGAACAGAGCAGGGGAGAAAGGCTAAAAGACATATAGAAGTTAAGTCTATTGACAACGGTTAACCATCCAGCCATGCAGCCACAACCGAGTCTATCTTCTGATTTGGAATCCTCGAGCAGGGTCATCATGCCCCATATATTGACCCAGTTCTTTTATCCCGACATTGTGATCCCCCAGGACGCGGCACAATGCCGCCATGCGTCACTACCCGACCCCTGTTCTTGTGTCAATATGTTCCATGGTGGCGGAGGCCTCCCTAGCTCTCCCGTACACAGTGTGCAGACTCCGGTGACCCCAGGCCCGGGCTAATCATTGCTACTGTTCACAAACACAACCTGTCGCACCGACAGCTCTGTACACAAAATGATGTAACACATTCCCAAATTGGGATCACTTTGTTATTATGAAAACCCCTGAAGCCATCGGTTTAGAAAATAATTTCAAATGAAATAATGAAACTTCTTATTTTCTATTCATTTGTTTTTAAATTGCAAAAGAATCGTGGGAAACTCATGTATAAATACGACCACGTCAGTTCACGGTCGTTAACGAAGCGTTGTTAAAATGTCCCGTTTTCCCTATCCCAACTTCAACATCCTTTGCTTGTAAGAGTTATATCCCTTTAGCCCAAACCTCAACATGGCTTTTAAAAGGTGTGTTAGTGCACGGACTTGTATAACCTGGATAGGAAAAGCAACAGATAGCCTCTGGTCATCTCCGCATCGCAGAGGCTCATGGGTAGATTCACTAACCAGCTCTTCAACTTTTGTCCGCTTGTCGCTTAAAAAAATCCGAATTTCTCAATTGTCACTTTCCTAACTTACTGAGTGGCACACAGTAATGCCTTGTGTCATTATGTGGCTGTCGGAGTCATATATCGGCACAGACACGAGAGAAATTCGCCCTGTGAATGGGGTATTCGGTGGGCAACTAAGGAACGTTAGGGGTATATTTCAATTCTCATCTTTCGTTTCCTGTGTGATAGAAATACTATAAGCTGTTCAGCAAAAACAACTTTTTATGTCTACAACACTTTTAAAACGTCGCCGGGATACGAACCTGCAGCCTCTTCATTTGTAGTCATTCACGCTCCAACCTTTGTTCCAGAGTTTGTTAACATCACAAATGTATGTTTTTCTAGTCTAGTCACTATTATCTTAGCTTGGTTTATTTGTACGTTATGTTCTTATACATCTTCCCCCAGTGGGGTGTATGTCGAGGGTATGTTTCTGCTCTGTGGTGGATGTCCTCTGCTAAGATCGAAATTTCCGAAACGAGCTGGTAAAGAAACGAAGCCAAATCGATTAAGAAAGCTGACATCTGACTGGCCCAAGAACTAACGGATCCATAATTAAAATTGGGTGGTCAAAGGGACAAGATAAAATCTTGGCCAGCAACAACACTACAAACGACACAGTCCACACAATCAGAATCTTCCGACTCCAATCGTGAATCAACAGAGGTCAAGGTTACGGTCATTATCTCCACAGCGTACACAAACAGGGCTCGGTTCCACGAGTGAGTGAGTATGGTTTTACGCCGCTTTTAGAAATATTCCAGCAATATCACGGCGGGAGACACCAGAAATGGGCTTCACACATTGTACCCATGTCGGGAATCGAACCCGGGTCTTCGGCGTGACGAGCGAACGCTTTAACCACTAGGCTACCCGACCGCCCCTCGGTTCCACAAAGCGATTGTAACGCTACGACTGTCCTAAGCCTATGTTAAAATATGGGACTTGCGATCATCTTAAAGCTGAGATCGCTTTTGTGGAACGGTAGCCAGGAAATTATTAGACGAACAGTTGTAACTCACCTGTGCCACTTTATTCCATAACCTTATTCTCTTACTTAAACTGTGGGGTCAACGTTCCTGTTTCGCCCTGTCTATTTTTCTAGTGTTTCTTGTTTATGTTTGTATTTATGCAAACACTGGCACACTAGCTTCAATTACTTTGATCCGTGCCAGTTTATCCACTGTGTAAATGTGTAAATGCTGCAACTATAATTACGTCTTGTATTGGCATCGGCTATACTTCATGGATACAGAGATGCATACTTTGCGGTAGTTTATTGCCGAGTGCGACATAGGTTCCACCGGAAGCGCTCCTACATCATCAAATTTGTACATCACTTTTCAAAATGGTGTCAGAATCTGTCAGCAACCTCATATTTACAACTGACTGGCATCGTTTCTTCCAAAACAGATATTTCCTGATATAAACGATTGACTGGCGTCGTCTGTTCCAAAAACAGATATTTCCTGATATAAACGATTGACTGGCATCGTTTTTTTCCCAAAAAACGATATTTCCTTATATAAACGATTGACTGGCATCGTTTCTTCCAAAAAACAGACATTTCCTGATATAAACGATTGACTGGCATCGTTTCTTCCATAAACAGATTTTTCCTGATATAAATCATTAACTGGCGTCGTCTGTTCCAAAACCAGATATTTCCTGATATAAATGTTTGACAGGATCTGTTGATCCTGAAACAGATATTTTTATTTCCTAATATAAACGATTGACTGGACGGGTTGTTCCTGAAACAGATATTTCCTGATATAAATGATTGACTGATTCGGTTGTTCCTGAAGAGATGTCTTGATATAAATGATTGACGGGATTGGGTATTCCTAAAACTGATATTTCCTGATATAAACGACAGTCAGGCATTGGTTATTCCTAAAACAGATATTTCCTTGTATAAACGATTGGCTGGCATTGTTTGTTCCAAAACCATATATTTTCCTGGTATAAAGGATTAGCTGGCGTCGTCTGTTTTTTTCTCTCCAAAAACAGATATATCCTGATATAAATGTTGACTGGATATGTTGATCCTGAAACAGATAATATTATTTCCTGATATAAACGATTGACTGGAACTGTGTGTGTGTGTGTGTGTGTGTGTGTGTGTGTGTGTGTGTGTGTGTGTGTGTGTGAGAGAGAGAGAGAGAGAGTGAGTGTGCACCATGCTATTCGGCGCAGGTTGTCTTGTCCAAAACACACATGACGCACATGAATTGTTATAAGATCTATCAATGGCTTTATTAGTCCGGGGCGGTTGGATAGCCTAGTGGTTAAAGCGTTCGCTCGTCACGCCGAAGGCCCTGGTTCAATTCCCCACATAGGTGCAATGTGTGAAGCCTATTTCTGGTGTCCCCCGCCGTGATATTGCAGGAATATTGCTAAAAGTGGCGTAAAACCATACTCATTCACTGTATTAGTCCGTTGCAATTACAACATTTGGAACATAATCTAAGTAAGGGCTGATACAGCATCTCGAGCCAATATATACCAATTTATTTAGTTGTAGCGTTGTAATAGTTATGTTTCACTTTGTCTATCCAATCACCTATACACACACCCCTCTCTGGATGCTAATACATGCTATGTCAGTTCCGGAAAGTGCTTTTCGTTCACGTTTAATCAATAAAAATGGTTATACCTGACATTGGATATTTTCAGTATTTATGGCATGTGACATTTAACATCTTCATCTGCAGATATATATTTATTTATAGAAAGGTTCTACGTGGTATTGGGTATAAACTGACGGACAAAAGAAACGATACACCCATGTTTGATGGTGGCTACAGGTGAGGTGAGATGAAATGGGTTTTAAGTCGCGTCCAAGATTATTGCACTTATATAGCGACGTGCATGTACGTGTGTGTGTTTGTGTGGCTGCTTGTACTAGTCCGGACTGATGCCGATTTATAGTGCTAGCTCACTGAGATACTATGCCGCAGTTTAACATGAATACCCCACTCAAACACAGTATACTGACTCCAAGCCGACCAGTCCTTGTTTTAGCGTCTTTTAACCATCTTTTAACGTCTTTTGGTATCGAACCCCAGACCTTCCGCTCTCCGGGCGGACGCTCTACCACTAGACCACGGAGGCGGTCTGGTGGCTACAGAATGAAACAAGCAGGAAATGGCTATTCAATGGTAATGTCTTTTGTACAGCTATCTCTGGCGATATTACATGCATCACATCAGTTGGTATTTTCTCAAGAAACTTTGGGGTCGTAATTTCACAGGACACAGTAATCATCAGAGTGAGACATGCAGTATCATGTCCATACTTTCTTAGTCCGTTTAGTCTTCTGTACGTAGGTTTTAGTTAATTAAAGTCATATGTGGCTTTGGGTATGTTCATATTCATTTGAGTTCATAAACAGGCATGGGCATTGTCCTCATCTGGGAGAGAACATTGGAGCGCAGAGCATCAACACCTAGCCACAAAGACGTAACAATATAATTATGATGTAACAAACGTAAAGATCAGTATAAAATCGAAACAGCCACTACACCCAACCTTCATAAAAGAGGGCTACGGCGGAAAATGGAGGTGAAGTGAATTGATTAAATTGCTTCAATAGTAATAATCACTTTCCTAGTTTGACCTGCGCACACGCGGCACAAAGGCTTGATATTTGTACAAATGCACCAAAGTAATGCAGTAAGTTTTTAGATGTAAATGTCTTGAAAACCTAATTATGTGTAAACGGAAGCCTAGCTTTCATAATGGTAAGGTATAAAATAATTGATTTTACTTATATACTGTAAATCGTGAACTTGATGAATCGCCAAAAGAATGCGACCGCTGGCGCCTAGCCAAAAATGCGACTCAATATGAATGCGACACCCCCCACCCCTCCTCTCAAGCATCAGTGGATTTATATATAAAGAAAATGTCTTGTGTCAGGTTTACAGGAGAATCCTTACCGTAATCCAACCTTACATTAATCCAATCACACACCAAATAGCACCGCTTATTCGCGTTGAGTAGAGTACTTCCGCTAAAACAATACATAGTGTTTTCCTAAGAATAGTATTACAGATATATCGTATTGTTTATATGTCTAACACTGGAAATAAATCCTAGGCTCAGTAAAATGTATGCCAAGGAAGCGCAAAAACTTAAAATGTTAAATTCCTCAACAGCATAAGGCCCCAGATCAGCACTCACCTGCTTGATGTTGTGCCGGTTGTGACCGTTCGGAAACGAACCTTACTTTCATTTGAGGTCCACCCTATGCCTTGGAAACACATAACCTTGATAGCACCTAATAGCTTCAACAGATGCAATGAAAATGCATCGAGGAGAGACATTTGAAACAACATTGACGAAGACAAGGTATACTCTCTTGAAAAGGCAAACAAAATAAAACAGGACAACGTTGCCAAAACGATGTCTGTTTGTTTTTTAACGCCGCACTCAGCAATATTGCAACTATGTAACGGCGGTTCGTAAAACATCGAGTCTGGACCAGACAATCCAGTGATCGACATCTTGAGCATGGATCCACGGTGTTAGGGTACGATCTCATGTATTAACCAAGTCGGCGAGTCTGACCACCCGATCCCGTTAGACGCCTCTGACGACAAGCATGGTTTACTCATAAGACCTATTCTAACCCGGGTCTTCACGAGTAAACGCGTGCATGTTAATGTTTGCGTGTTTGTTGGGAGCATTATGCTCATACATATTTTTTTAATATGAACAGCACACAATCAATGCTTAGCTATCAAGTGCTCATAAAACACACCTACTAATGGAAATCCGGGTGAGACTAGGTCGTCAGCAACCCATGCTTGTCGTAAATGGCGACTATGCTTGTCGTAAGAGGCGACTAACGTGATCGAGTGCTTGCTGACATGGTTGATGCATGTCATCGTATCCTAAATTGCGCAGATCTATGCTCATTATGTCAATCACTGGATTGTCTGGTTCAGACTCGATTATTTACACATCACCGCCATGTAGCTGGAATATTGCTGAGTGCGGCGTTAAGCAACAAATAAACAAACAACTAAACACAAAAACACCGTAAATAACGCTTACGCATTGACACGGGTTTCTGAAAATCAACGTCCACGAGCCCTAGGTATACTGCAAGCGGGAATGGCGCAAAACCAAGATGCCAGACAGTTTAATGTTTATCGATACACAATACTATCTCTTTGGAGACGTTACCAACAGCAGGGGATGACTCATGACTTGTTCGGTCGGTGCATCTACGGCATCTATACCAAACTACAACATCAACGGATAGGACTATTTCTGGTTTGATACCAATGAGTGACACAACCGAACGCACCCGGAGTACAATATCTGTTCCCGACGTCCAGCGATACATTCGTAATCAACTCGTGTTATTCCGGGACAACTGCAGGTTACGGAAAGGGGCGAGTGGTGACGAATGCCAGCGATACGCCCGATTTTGCTTCCACGTCACCGTAAACCACGCCTAGCTTGGCGCAGACAGCATCTGAGTTCCAGAAGACAAGCCTGGCACAGTTTACTGTTCACAGATGAGTTAAGGTTTCCTCTGGACAGCTCTGGTGGTCGCGCAAGGGGTCTATAGGTGTCCAACGTTGGGGTGGAAGTCACTGGAAGTCTAATGGTATAGGGTGGGATCACAACTCATGGGAGAACACTCATGTTAATGACAATTTGAATGGCGTACACTACCGGGACGACATCGTTCGAGATTATGCTCTACCCTTTGTGTAATGCTGGGACGTAACGTCGAGCTGCAGCAGGATAATGCCCGCTCACATGCTGCACGTGTTCTGCCATACTTTTTGAGGCAGCACAACATTGCTGTACAGCCATGGTCGGCTGTTTCTCCAGGCCTCTCCCCAAAAGTACATGTCCGGGATGAGAGAAACGACGCCTACGACAGGATAAGAACCAGCCGGTAACACCAGCTCAGTTGGGCCAATATTTGGTTGACATTTGGAACAACATCCTCAAGATTGTTTTCAATCTTCTGATGTACTCAGTGCGGCGCCGCTGCCTCGACTGTATCAACGAAAATGGTGACGACACCCGATATCGACATGGTTAGTTCCACCACCCCTGGACCGCCTCCGTGGTCTAGTGGTAGAGCGTCCGCCCGGAGAGCGGAAGGTCTGGGGTTCGATCCCCGGCCGCGTCATACCAAAAGACGTTTAGAGATGGCACTTGTTGTTACCCTGTCTGGCGCTCGGCATTAAGGGGCTAAAACAAGGACTGGTCGGCTCGGAGTCAGTATACTGTGTCTGAGTGGGGTATTCATGTTAAAACTGCGGCATGGTATCTCAGTGGGCTAGCACTATAAATCGGCATCAGTCCGGACCAGTAAAAGCAGACACACAAACACGTGCATGCATGTCGCAATAATCTTGGACGCGACGTTAAACACCAATTTCACCTCACCTCCACCACCCCTGTTTTAGGGCGGGTCGCTCTGTCTCCTGTTACCAGGTTTATGTTTGTCAATGAATTTGTTGTGATAAAACATTGATCAGACGAATGACCAAATATTAGGTTGTTAGTTTCAATAATATAACATTTACGACAATTTATATGAAGCCGTTTTCTCCCGCCAGTAAATATTCACAGTTTAGATATCTTCACACTTTCAGATTAATTTCCAACTATGAAGGATACCAAAAATAGTAATCATTCTATAAATAGCTGTAGAAACATAATTATATATAAGCGTCGACTGTATAACATGTCCAATAGTCACAGAAGCGTACGTAAAATATTTTCAGGAATTGACAATGCATGTATGTCTCATTTAGAGTCCCATTGTCCAACAGAGGTTAGGGTAGCGGTGGCCAAGCCGTTTAAGGCGCAATTTGCTGTGCAGAGTTGTGTACCTTTGGCGCGCCATAAACATATGACTGTGGTGTGCGATGTAAATAGTAATAATGACCTGCATGTCAATGTGTGATATAAATATCATTCAGGACCTACACGCTACGATGTGATATGTCAATAGTAATAATGACCTGCATGCCAATGTGCGATATAGGTATCATTCAGGACCTACACGCTACGATGTGCTATGTAAATATACTAAATTAGCTATATGCCTATGTGTGACAGGAACCTTTATATATATCACAGTCGGGTGTTGACAGGAACCCGTATATATATCACAGTTGGGTGATGAACAGGAACCTGTATATATATCACAGTTGGGTGATGAACAGGAACCTGTATATATATCACAGTTGGGTGTTGAACAGGAACCTGGATATATATCACAGTCAGGTGTTGACAGGAACCTGTATATATATCACAGTTGGGTGATGAACAGGAACCTGTATATATATCACAGTTGGGTGATGAACAGGAACCTGTATATATATCACAGACGGATGTTAACAGGAACCTGTATATATATCACAGTTGGGTGTTGAACAGGAACCTGGATATATATCACAGTCAGGTGTTGACAGGAACCTGTATATATATCACAGTCGGGTGTTGACAGGAACCTGTAATGCTATGTATATCACGGCATCCAGGTACAGACAAACGTTGGATGCAGATCATAGCCACACTCCCCACGTGTGAATAACCACCGGAAAAGAAAACATTGCGAAAGTTAAACACGGATATTTATTTTCTAAAACATATAAACATTCGACAGTTACATACAAGCAAATCGCCATTGCACCACCGTTGACCTCTCACGGTAGACGTTCACGCGAACTTCCGGTACTTACTTTCGGCAAACCCCATGACATCACCCAGTTCAGTTGACCTGTACAGGCGGGAGGGCATTCTTTAACCAAACACTAAATGATCACCTGACACTGCATGGGCTATTGTCTACGTTCTGCCTACATCCTAAACGTAGCATCAACATAATAGTCATCTAAACTGATGCCTTCTTTGTCCGGGCATAGTTTTAAATTTCGACTAAAACCTAGTCAAATAAGGAATAAAACCTTGTCAAATAAGGACTAAAACATTGTCAAAAAAGGACTAAAACGTTGTCAAATCGTGGTAAGTAGTGATTTTAGAATTTGTTTCTGAAATCGTGGGTTAATTTAGACATGGTGTAAATTTGAGTTTCAACAGACATTAACCTTAAGTTTTGTTGAGTTATTTTTAAGACTTCCACTGCGTATCACATTGCTTTCAAGTATTCTTTTATTTCGTCTCAACTTCCTCACCAGTTAAAAAGGTAAACAGTGGGCGATGAAAACTAAAAATGCTCATTTATAAAAAAAATAAATCTTCCATTAAAAATCTCCCTTCTCCATTTACCTTCGCGTGAGTACACGTTCAGCAACAGTATTATTTCGTTCTTCTCATGTTACACAAGGACACTGACATACCTCACACCGTACTCTGTTTCACAGGTAACCTTCTGGTTTTTACCAAACATACTATAGAGTCTTTGAAATAATCAGATTAAACACACTGACGGACAAGCCACAACGGTCGATTATCTTTACTGCATTATGAAAGCGATGTACAGCGTGTGTGTGTGTGTGTGTCACAACACATGACGGATGCATCGATCGCCATCAACAAACCAGAGCTTGGACATATCTTCAGTATACTGATTGAACTATATGGGGGAACATGATACATTTACACATATCTAATGACATGATGGATAGTATAGGAATTCCGTGTTTTCTTTCTCCCTCAGTGTATATACGTGTGGTAAAGACATGGTATGTGCGTTACATTTCATGACACTCGTTCACAGAGTAATGCCCTATATTTTCAATAGCACTGACAATAAAACCGATATTCTGCACTGATGCAGAATAGAAAAGATTCCAATTCCACAGATACATATTTAAGACCTCCATATTTAGTGATCTATGTTCCGTACAAAAGTGCGTTAGTTCAGGATCTAGTGCAATGACATCACTTAACCTCCAGCGAATTACGCGGCTGGATTTCGAGTAGAAAACGAGCTGTGCTATTCTTTCCTTAGCATGTATCAATGGTTGATATAATCACAATACTGTAGTATTCACAGGATACCTTGAGTATTATTTGTACCTACATCACTATTTGGTGTGAGTTGGGTTAAATGCCCAGTTGTATGCTACTCAAAAGAAGTTAAGGTCCATCTGATTCTTTATGTCATGACAGCCTAATTATAGCAATATGAAAGAATCGGTGGTCCTTAACTTCTTTCGAGTAGTATTTTTCGAATAGTTCACGGCGTGTCAGCTTAAAAGGGGAAGGAAATACAAAGTGACGCCGTTAGACTTTCACTACTTTTGTGAAACCCACGGGCATGGTGTTAACTGGTCACGCATCCGGGCTCGTGAACATCCAGCTAGAATCGGTCTTGCTAAAGATGGCGACCAACTGGATCGGGTATTAAGGCTCGCTGACTTGGTTGTTGCATGTCACAGTATTCAAATTGCGCAGATCGATGCTCATGAGGTCAATCACTGCATTGTCTGGTCCAGAATCGATTATTTACAGATCGTCGTCATGTAGCTGGGATGTTGCTGGGGACAATCACTCAAACAAAAAACTAATCAGGTCGAATCTGATAGCGGTACTCAGGACCAGAAAAGTAAGTTAGTTCAATCTAAGTTTGTCACAGTTGATGATTCTTCAACGTCCATCAACCAAACCCAGTTCGCCATATCGACAAGCATTTCGGCAGATTGGGACACCATAAGCAATTTAAAAACAAACTACACCAACGAAGCTTATGAATGGTTAAATGAGGCAAACACTGGCTCGTTAACTGTGTCGCGCAACACATGAAAACCCTTGTTATACATGTAAGTTACAGAGCTCATATTAGATGACTACTTCATGATCGGCGTCGACCAGTAATCACATACAATGCAAATTTACTGATTACTTACTTAGCGTGAATTATAAAACATAGACATATTTCAAACAGAGCTGGGAACATAATGATAACGGTATATACATCACACAATGCATTTATAACAGTACACAGACCATGGCCAATATAAACAGGGACATTGTGGCATGACATACGCAAGTCCAAGACTTGTAAACGTACGCCAATCACATACTCACTACCATCAGAAACGCGAACCTCACTACAAAAAGAAACGCGAACCACAGAAACATATGGAGAAATATGCAAGTTAAGGAGAGATGTTTCCAATGTGTACCCATTAATAACAAAACTAACAAGCAGTCAAGTGTCACCACAAGTGTCTTTTTTTATTATCACAAACGCTGCACGTGATTTACACGCTAATTCTGCACGAGACAAATGGTGCATCTCGAGTAATTGATCTATGACGTGTGCTGCGTTCAAGAGCATCGATTGACAAAACATACCAGTATGTTTGTTTGTCTGATCTAATGTATCTTGAATAGGAGTGAGTGAGTGAGTGAGTGCGGTTTTACGCCGCTTTAAGCAATATTCCAGCAATATCACTGTGGGGGACACCAGAAATGGGCTTCACACATTGTACCCATGTCGGGAATCGAACCCGGGTCTTCGGCGTGACGAGCGAACGCTTTAACCACAAGGCTACCCGACCGCCCCTTGAATAGGAGTGGTTCTTTACATATGAACTAACATGTATGGGATTCGCGTTTCTTTTGGTAGTGAGAACATCGTATGTGCATGTACATGTAACACTCTTTGGTATTTCACATCACAAAAACTGTATGATACCATGGATATTTACCATGCGTACGTTGCCATATAGCAGACATGGGTTATTCGACAAGCAGCCCAACTCAGATATTGTGGATCTGTCTCTTTCCAGCACATTGCCTTCAATATTCCAGATACTGTGTTATCAGAATAAGTGTTCAAATGCCGGATTAGGACTTTTAATGCATTCACTATATTCATAGTTCTTAAATGAAGGAATGAGTGGGTCGGGTTTAACTCGAGATTTGAACAGTATCTCTGGCGTTTCTGGCGTGCCCAAGGGACGCAACTCTGTACAACAAATTGCGGCGCCTTAGACGACTGGGCCACCTGTGCCCCTTTGTGTGTACATCAAAGAGTAGAATTATTTTCAAAACTAATAAGAAGTACATTAAATATCATTTAAGTCTACAATTTCGAGATGACATATTCAAGATTAGTGTCAGCTGCGGAGTAAACAGGCGTCAATGATGTCGTAAACTAAACTAAGTGAGACACCTGTTTCCCTATAAACTCTTATAGCCTCCAAATATACGATGCTCAAAATATCCAATATGCTTACAAAAAGTATCTGTATCAACATGAAGCAGTTATTACGGGTAGGCAGGGAACCCAGGGGCTCCCCGAGACGCCACACCCTGCACATGAATACCCGACAGCAAGAGTGTACGTTTGCACGATGACTCTAAAGGGTAGATTCGTGGTTCTATTCTGTGATTGTTTTGAACAATTCTCTACGGTATTCCTCCCCAGCATAATATATACAGTGCTGGGAATGCAACCGGGATTGTCACAAATAGGGGACAGGGTCGTAATGTACCATTAGATCAATACTAACACGCTTTTTTACAAGACCTCAAGTCTTGTATCGTTTTAGCACATGTTTATAATGATCCAAATCATAACGGAAGCGGTAATGTTTGCGGCTAAATACATGCAATGCTAGTTACAAACTTGAATTTATAGATATTATATAGGCGATACATAGCACTGGTTTAGACTTGGTTTCAATATATAGAAACTAGTCGTGGTGTGATTTCTGATGATGATCTCCAAAATGAACCAGTTTGATGTCTTGTGGAACACGACTGCTGAGATACTATACTAAGTATGGAGGGACATCTTAAAGCGTTCTCCTGACTTTGCTCTGTTTCTACAAGCACGGAGTGCAGGGAGTGGAGCTTAAGACAGAGGCCATTGTAAAGACACGTGTAGCTCCCAGAATACACTTGGTGTCACTTCCGCTTTCCATACATTCAAGTAGTTGGCTGTACCTACACTGAAGGAGCTGGCTGTATCCGTTTAGAAATTGGCTACTCACGATGTAACACTGATGAAACAATCAGGACATGTATTACACAACTATTGAGGGGGATACTGGGATAAAACACAGCCTGGTGGGAAGCACCCAACTGTTTCACACGCATGTGGGACCAACCTGCCTCATCTTCTGGTTCGCTTCGAGACTGGCGTCTCTTAGTCTGACCCCACACTCCCGACGCCCCTCACAAAAATGATGGACCCTGCCTTCCACTGTGCCTAGATTCCGAGGATGAACTTATGTTTTGTTGTTTTACATTGGAATGAAGCTGAAAATGCTCCGTTCCTTGGCAATGTCGAAAACTATTCGCATGACATGATAACATATCAAAGAATCAGGCCCATTCATTCCCATCTTCACACTCAGAACCTTATCAAAAGTTGATTAGTGTTGCATCATTACCCCAATAGTGATTGAATACATAAATTACTTCAACAGAGCCAACTGATCTACACGCATTGGGTGTACATGTATATACGTTTATAAATATCAGAGTAATTAGAAAACATCAAGTATGCTAATTTTTCGAAAATCGTTTTCGTCTGAACTGTCTAACCATATCATATCGGTTGGAACTATTAATGAACATTACAATCGATCTGTTCATTCATTTATGATATTTAATTCCTTCGGTCATGTATACCCGATTTCCAAACGAATCTGCCACTGAGCACCAGTCCTCATCTCCCGCCTCAGCACCTGCACGCCGAGCCACTGCAAGATCGTACATGACACAGCAAGCATCCCCAGTTTACAAAGTCAAGAACAACACACTGGCGAGCAGCAGCACTTGACTCAGACCGGAACACAAGTACACAGCACAGTTAGTGGTGATGTCATATGCATTGACGGTAACCTTGAAAGACCGTTGCTTCCGTCCTAGCGGGTTCTCAATGTTACAGACATAAGCACCTGTGTCATTCTTTGTCACCTTGGTGATGAGAAGTCGGGAACCGTTCGCTTTCTCTTCAATCGTGGCTCGCTTGGAATCTGGTTGAATGACCTCGTCGTCTTTCAACCACGTGACGTCCGGTTTGGGGTATCCGAAGGCATTACAACTTAGGTCTATGCTGTCGTTACCGCTAATAGTAATTTCCTTGTTTCCGTCGCCATTTTTAAAATATGGTTTTCCTGGGGACAAAACAGTAAAGAGTGATCATTACTTTGTTATGTAGACAGGAAAGGAATAAGCACTTTGTGGCTAGCCACAACTTAATTTTTTATTCAACCAGCAATCAAGGGGCAGTTGTATGATCTTAAGGGACTTCCGGTCCCCGAATAAGTAATTTGAAAAAAGACCCGAGACTTGAGCATAATAAAGAGGCTACAGTCACTAAAGTTCAAAGTCTTAAACATTTAGTCCCAGAAATATAGTTATAATATTTTAAAAAATGTATCTACAAAATCCAAATGGAGCCAAGAACATTGCTTAATGTCAGATGAGGCAATCTAGACTTGAGTTGGGTTCATATCTTTCTTTATTCTCTGGGGTCTGCAAGACTGACGTTCTGTCGTGTAGGTCGTACATACTGTAACATGTATTCTTCCAGTGTTCTGGTGAAGAGTTCTGTTGCGCCACAACCCCGTTACCCAATAATTGATGAGGAACCTTTATGATAATAAAATGACTACTCACCTGACATTTTTACCACGACATTGAAGGCCTGTATCAGGTAGCTTTCGGGGAAGAAGATGACCCTGGCCGTATACTCCCCAGCATCGTCTTCCACTGTAAGGAGCAAAACACACGCCATGAGGAAACGAATAGAGCCAAGCATGGCACACCCAAGGCGGTGTGAGGAGCCATTGTATATGTAAACCTAATTGAACCAATTTCAGCACATATCGTTCTCTGACTTACATGGGACGTCTGAAAGTATCCCCTTTCAAAATTAAACGTGATTTCTCCCAACAGGGGGCGGTCGGGTAGCCTTGTGGATAAAGCGTTCGCTCGTCACGCCGAAGACCTGGGTTCGATTCCCGACACGGGTACAATGTCTAAAACCCATTTCTGGTGTCCCCTGTCGTGATAATGCTGGAGTATTGCTAAAAGCGGCGTAAAAAGACATACTCACGCACTTTTTGCAATTTTCACCTCTTCCGAATATATACAAATCAATCGATGAATAAGTCAGTGAATGTTATTTACGTCACAGGCAGCCATATTTCACCTACATCATGACGTCGTGTGAATGATAGAAGCAGTGAGTAAGTGAGTGAGTTGGGTTAAACGCCGCTTTTAACAGTATTTTATTTATATCACGGCGTGTCAGCCTTTTACCACTTTGATGAAACCCATGAACACCGGTATGGTACTGACAAACCTAGGAACATAATCGGGGCGAAGCGGGAATCGAACCCACGATGTTAGGTTTCTAGTGACCCAATGGACGCACTCTGCACATCGAATCTTGCCCCGATGATGGAAGGGCTAGAAGAGCAGCAGTTGTTAGCACGATCCACACCGTCACACCGTATTGGGTACCTATTCTTGCCTGGATTACCCACGATAGTGGACATATAGAGTTAATCAATACATGAAAACATTGCATTTGTCAGCGGTATCAAGTGCCCTGGAACTAATGTGTGGACCCCACAATCCATTGGTGGATAGAATTAGCAATGGTTGTTGAGATAGCGTTCCCTCGTGAAATGAGGCTCTACTCATTTCTTCTGCATGTCTTTAATACAATATTCATTGTTTGATTTTTGTGATTAATGAATTGTCATACATCATTAAATGAATCAGTAGAGCCATACCATACCATGACAATACTCATTGTGAACCAACGGGGCCTGGCATGGTGTTGACAGACCAATGGTCGTATTAGATGATTTCTGATCACGGCTAAGGGACGCAACTCTGCACAGGGAATTAGATCACCCGGCCTTCCACGACTCGCTTTGGAAACACGTCCCGTATTGAGATAACACCACCTCAGTGTGTATAGGGGGGTTGTTTTCATTCATATCAAGTCATGTGACCTCAACGAGGGAAAGGGGGCACGGGTGGCCCAGTCGTCTAAGGCGCCGCGATTCGCTGTGCAGAGTTGCGTCCCTTGAGCACGCCAGAAACCTATGATTGTGGGTTCGAATCCCGGTTCGCCCCGATTATGTTTCTAGGTTTGTCAGCACCATACCTGTGCTCCTGGGTTTCACAGAAGTGGTAAACGTCTGAGACCTGCATCACTTCGGGCTTTCCTCACACATTAAGCTGACACGCCGCGATATAACTGGAATACTATTAAAAGCGGCGCTAAACCCAACTAACTCACTCAATGAGGGAAACACTCAAAGTGACGCAGGTCGACGTTTACCAATCCGTTGAAACCGGGGGCACTGACACAGCCCGACAAACCAAGGGCCATAACGAGGGCAAAGATCAGCAGTTCCAAGGGCCGCAACTCTGACTGGTTCAAATCAGGCGGTTGTGAACCTCCTGTACATGAGTGAGTGAGTGAGTTGGGTTTTACGCCGCTTTTAACAGTATTCCAGTTATATCACGGCGTGTCAGCTTAATGTGGGAGGAAAGCCCGAAGTGATGCAGGTCTCAGACGTTACCACTTCGGTGAAACCCAGGAGCACGGGTATGGTGCTGACAAACCTAGAAACATACTCGGGGCGAACCGGGATTCGATACCACAATCATAGGTTTCTGGCGTGCCCAAGGGACACAACTCTGCACAGCAAATCGCGGCGCCTTAGACGACTGGGCCACCCGTGCCCCCACCTGTACATGAGGATTACAAACATGTACCATTGTCCCACTAAACATACATGTGCAGACACACGCACACACGCGCGTATCCGTGACAATTAAATAAAGTAAATGCATGCTGTCACCAGTAACTCATAGAAAATGCCCTTATCTATAAGAATCTTGTTTTGTAATACAACTGTCGACATGTCAGTAACGTGATGTCAGAGAACATTCCTGATTTCTTCACCCACTGTCGACCTTCCTTGTTTGTTGTGTAACGTCACACTCCGCAATACCACAGCTATATGAAGGTGGTCTGTAAATAATCGAGTCTAGACCAAACACTACAGTGACTGACATAATGAACATCGATCTACGCAACTGGGATACGATGACATCAACCAAGTCAGCGAGTCTGACCCACCCAATCCCGTTAGTCGCCCCTTACGACAAGCAAAGTCGCTCTTACGGCAAACATGGGTTGCTGAAGGCCTATTCTAACCCGGATCTTCACTGGTCCTTGCGTGCGTGCTTGTCGAACTACATACAAACAAAACAGACCTGTCTAATGGACTGCGAGAAACACCTTTTGTAACAGGACAGAGCCGGGCGGAAGACGAGCCAAGGCAGGGGGTATTACTATTAGATTAATTGACTTTCACCTACTTTCTGCTATAGGTAGCCTCGTGCGTCTTCAAACGGCGTTGTTTGTCTATTGCAACAATGCACAAAGTCACTCAGGTCTCAGACGTTTACCACTTTGGTCAAGCCCACGAGAACGTGTCTGGTGCTGACAAACTTAGAAATGATTATCGAGGCGAGCCGGGATTCGAACCTACGATCATAGGTTTCTAGTGTATCCAAGGGACGCAACTCTGCACAGCGAATTGCAGCGCCTCAGACGACTGGAACACCCGTGCCGCCCAATGCCAACCACGAAGTACTTTAACAGGTTGGAAATTCCCTAAAACACCATAGTTGTGTCTTCGTAATAGATAAACATCTAGTCTCTGGAATGAAAATATTTCACAGAAAAATGTTGTTCAATTATCTTAGAAACCCTCTTCATTTCCTGAAACTGCAGTAATCTAGACTTGCCAACTCTCCTAGACTTGCATTGGCTGTATTGGATATATTTGTTTCGGGGTCTGTCTTAGAGAGACTATCTATGTAAGAAACATCAATCTTTCCCACCTACTGAGTGGCGACCTCGAGGTCTTGCCACCGGCCAGCAATCATTGAAAGAGCTCATTGATTACGACTGGCAATTTTGTAATTGCATCCAGCAGCTTCTGAGTCGTGCCTCGGCCAGTCTAACGTTGCCGTGACCTGCAAATAACCCCCGAATAGAGCCAGTAGCGATTGTCGGTCAGCGGACATATAATATCTAACAAATATGGCTGCGGATGCTGCGTGTCGGATTGGCGTACACTCGTCTAAGATGCTGGCGAGATGAACCATGTGTAGTACCCTGGCGCAAAATCGATCACTCTTTTCTTCACAGCTGAATGTCTCAAGGGGACGATGATGTTTTATCCATATGAAAATTTGCTCGCTTGCCGCCTACATGGCTCTTGGTCAAAACGTTGACGGATAAATCAGGGAATGCTGCGACGTTCGTAATGCCCTTCACTGCCACAGATAATCCTACCCTGAGATGTAAGATAATCATAGCGTTATTCATTCAATCGTATCATGTTTATTTGACTTGCGATGGACGCACTGTGCCTGTAATCTCTAAACTAGCCGGGATCAAACACGGCTGTTGGTTTAAAGAAGAATTATTTCATTCACTGACAAGAAAACTTCTGATGCGGTGCATCAACATGGCGGCAGACTCTTTGTTCGTCAAATTATATTTACAAAAAAATAGTTCCCCCAGACTATTTCATCAACACAGGCATGTTTAAAACAATCTGAACAATATTGGTTTCAATAAATTTCCATTCTCATATCTTAAACCATACTTTTGACTACTATGCGATTACCAACCTCTCATACTGAATTTGATAAACAATGTCTTTCTACGGTAAATAAGCGCAGTAGCCAATTCAGGCTGAAAGCAGGTCAAGCCGCAATCATATTATTGCGGTAAACTTTCAAGCAAATGTCGTCCATTTTGGGGTTTAAATAAAAATATAACTCAAACACTAACAATATATCGAGACGTTTGTGAACCAGTAGACCTAGTATGACATCTTTTAGACAATTGTTTCTCAAAAAATAGAAATGGACCCACTCGGAGAACTGTCTCCTCTCATTGCCGTAAACTTTTAACAAATAAATAGAACTAAAATGAACAATTAATAAATATATCGATAATTTTAAATAATCGGGCCTGGACCGGACAATCCAGTGATGGCATCATGAGCATCGATCTGCGCAATTGAGATAAGATGACATGCATCAACCAAGTCAGCGAGCCTGACCACACGATACCGTTAGTCGCCTCTTTAGACCGATTCTAACTGGATGTTGACCGCGCCCGGATGCCTCACCAGTTAACACCATACGCCTACTTTTGGAGTAAGGTTTTACCATAATTTCTTGCAAGTTATAACGTAAAGTTAAGATGTCACGCTACAAAGCTCAACACAAAACCTGTTTTGTAAGGTTTTCACAGTCAGAAAACAGCAGTGTGTACTACACGTCTTGGCTAAGGAAAATATTTAGACGTAACAAAATCGCACCTCCTTTTTCCAAACACATTCATAAATATTAATCCAGCCAAGAGGGAGACAACCGGAGCCAAGCAGACTGGTATGGGTTTACTGCATACCACTGGAATGTACCAGTGGTGAAAATCTGAAGTGGCATGCTGTAAAGACACACATGTTTGTATATTGATTTTAACCTGTAAATTAATTGTCCACGTAGCCCCTTGGGACGAAAAGTTTGACACTGTCATTAAATTATCACAGAATATCTAATGTATTATTTGAGTATTTCCAACCTCGAGGGAGGGGCCCTGTGACTCACACCCCTCGTGGACACGAATTTCACGCGTTTCACGATCTGCTGCACGTGCTGAGTCAAACAGCGTTAGAGTCAACATCCGGGCAGTGGGTTACGTCATCGTAGGATGTGTGAAGATGATGTGTAAACCGTACAATGAACCGACTTCAGCGACGATTACCATAGAGCTATGTTGACAGATCTAGTACAGGGTCTGTGATTCATGCGGTGTGGAGTGAATGGTATGGAATGATGCATTTGAAATAAATGTCAAAGCCAGTGATCTCTGGAAAACCCTAAACCTTCTTGTTTCCTTATAGCTAGTCCTGCACCATGACCGTGGAATATATTTATTTTATGAAAAAAACATGATCTAGAAATGCATACAAAAGCAAGTCTAGCCAGCTTAAGCTAGCTCTATTCCACCATGACCGTGGAATATATTTATTTTATGAAAAAAAACATAATCTAGAAATGCATACAAAAGCAAGTCTAGCCAGCTCAAGCTAGCTCTATTCCACAATCAGCATAGGGAATTTTTATTTTTTTTAGAGTCAAGAAGGATATTGTGTAATATAAGATTTCAGAGACAAAATGTTAGTCTACCTTATAGCTTGCTCTGTTTAGTTTATCACGTCAAATGTATCAGAAATACATATAGTCAAGGTCTATATAAATATTTATCATCTTTTTCTGTATTATGTTGCTGACCAACCAATACGCTCTGTCAAGTTTGTAAATACAGGCCAACTGCTTGCTTCCTCGATTAGAATTAATCTTCCCATGATTGTCGCAAGACTCGAATATGCGTGTCGGTAGAGGCGACTAACGGGATAAGGTGGTCAGTATCGCTGAATTAGTTGATGTATGTCATCGTATCCCAATTGCGAATATCGATGCTCATGATGTCAATATCTGGATTGTCTGGTCCAGGCTCGATTATTTACAGGTCGTCCTGGAATATTGCTGAGTGAAGCGTAAAACAACAAACCAAACCAAACTTTCTTCCTGGAAGTTGAGGGGGCACGGGTGGCCCAGTCGTCTAAGGCGCCGCGATTCGCTGTGCAGAGTTGCGTCCCTTGGGCACGCCAGAAACCTTTGATTGTGGGTTCGAATCCCGGTTCGCCCCGATTATGTTTCTAGGTTTGTCAGCACCATACCCGTGCTCGTTGGTTTCACCGAAGTGGTAAACGTCTGAGACCTGCATCACTTCGGGCTTTCCTCCCACATTAAGCTGACACGCCGTGATATAACTGGAATACTGTTAAAAGCGGCGTTAAACCAACTCACTCACTCACTCCTGGAAGTTGATCATTGGGGCAATGTAGGCGTCAGGCTGTTAAAGCATTGGTTCAAGCTTTGTCTGAATCAACCACGTCCCGAGAAAAACACCAGAGTTCCTGGCTACAAATTAAACTTCTTTCACTGGTCATTGATAAATTTATTTTACTGAGGCCAACGACCAGCTTTAGTGTCAAACACTGTGTACGATTATCTGTTGCCTGAAGATTCACGGCCCATTTGTCTGAAGCATTGGTTTTTCATGTGGGTTACATACACAAGAGGCGACGATTGACAAATAGGTTTGCATCAACGTTTTACGTCTGAAGTGAACTGTCTTAACACTTCCTCGGAAAACTTTAAATCCACTTACTTTTCACTCTTTTGGGGTTTAGTATCTAATTGTTTCGAAAAAACCACCGTCTCTGGCCTCAACAGGGTGAAAAACAATCTCGCGTTCTTGGTAGACAGACAATGAAATGTAATCTCAAGGCGTTCAATATCGCCTGGGTCCAAAATGTGCACAAAACGATTGCAGCGTTACGAGTTTAGATTAGACAGACTTGCGGGAAATGTGTTTTCGTTTTTGTTTTTTTTAGTTTGCCAGATGAAATATTTATGTTTTCTTTGTAGTTAAAACATATAACATGTCGGCCAAACATTATCTGCCGTGTATAACCAAACGCATCACTCAACAAATACAGGTCTTATTGTCCACGTTATGCCATGGCACGGCAACATCAAGACCTCATATTAACCTGTCACAAAAAAAAATAAACAAATGAAATTAGAATAGGTCTTCAGAAACCCATGCTTGCTGTAAAAGGCGACTACGCTTGTCGTAAGAGGCGACTAACGGGATCGGATGGTCGGGCTCGCTGACATGGTTGATGCATGTCATCGTATCCCAATTGCGTGGATGGATGCTCATATTGTCAATTACTGGATTGTCTGGTCCAGACTCGATTATTTACGGACCGCCGTGATATCGTTGGAATATTGCTGAGTAAGACGTTAAACAACAAACAAACAATCAAACAAACAAGAAAAGACAAATACTTTCACATATATCAACGTGAGACAACACCCTGTGTTTTCCTGATGGGATCATAACGAATTGAAGAGTGAATGTCGAAGATAATATTTCAGCAGTATCGCGGGGGACTGTTAATAATCGAGTCTGCAGCAGACTGTCTATTGAGCAAGGTCGGGGTACGTTGGAACGAAACCTACTAAGTCACCGAATGTGACCAACCGATCTATGATATTCGCGTCCTCCATCACAGGATGATGTGGGCCGATCCCGGAATCCCCCCTCACTGCGAGTGAAGGAAAGGTCCGTCCTCCATAGTCCCAGTACGATGCCAACTGTGAAAAGCCATCAGATAAAGGTGATATTCAGCAAGACTGATCCACGCATCAATATTTGATTCTTGCCATATCATTCTGACGCCAGGATACAGACATAGAAAATAGTAGTTGCGATAAACAGGATGCAAAATTCACCAAACACTCTGGAAATCTACAGCGCTGGGTGGAGTTGCGACCCTCAGACGTGTCAAGATTCGCTGGTCGTGAGTTCGATTATGATTATGACAGCACCACACCCGTGCTCACGGAGTTCACTAAACTGGTAAATAACTACGGCCCGCGCGTTAAGCGGACACAAAACTTAGATTCTGCTGAAAGCGGCATTAAACTTAACCCACTCATTTGCACACTTCACCGTTAGGTTCATCTTCCCAAAACAAGGGGGCGTTAATTGACTATAAAAGTCCAGTTTCAACCCTTGCCGAACACGGCTTGAATTTCCAGGCTCGATCCTGGCTTTTACGAGTTATGTCCCTTCTATATCCCTCCTATTGGCCAATCAGATTCCATCTCTCATATCACTTGCATTTGCTGCAAAATGGCGGCGGCCAGTGAAGACGATGTGATCGCTAATCAAGTGAGTGAGTGGGTTGTATTTAACGCCGCTTTTAACAGTATGATCGCTAATCAAGATCTATATTGTAATAAAACGTGTTTAACCTGCGAAGTACATCAAATCACTTGAGCACCTTGGTTAGTAACATTGAAAGATTTGCAAAAAATCTGTCGTTGCCCAGTTGGCGGTACACATGCTTTGCAAATCCTGCAGTCGACCGAAATCTGCGCGTTGAAATCCACGTTGTTTACGAACCGGATGTCTAGTAGGTTGCGCGATTTTGATTGGGTTATGCATAGACTCGTTAGACCAGCCAAAGTGTTACTCCGGAATTCCAGCCTAGTTTGGCAAGCTGGAATTTTGTAGTCAGTTAACGCCCTTGCCTCGGAAAGATGCGTCAGGTTTGTCATCGTGAACGTTTTCACTTATGAGTCAGTCGTAATGATTTCTTGATATGACCCCCAAACACATTCCCTGTTACGGGGTCTGGTATACTCACCAGTCTTCCCTAGGGTGAGCGTGAAGTTCTTGTCCCCGTACGTCACCCTGTCCTTCACCCCAGGGATATCATCCAGCATCTTGCCATCCTTATGCCACACCGTACGCAGCTGTTCGAACGTAGTTTCTGCTTCACACTTGATTGTCACGTCCTCGCCGACTGTCACGTTAGAATTCTGCGTTAAAACTGAAATGAAGAAATGAAAAATGTATTATCTATTAAGTATTGCACGTTTCAAATCCACCAAGGAAAGGGTCGCGGGTTGCTTAGTGGTCCACAGCACCGTACTTTGCATATAGAGTTGCGTCCCTTAGCTCCCGGTTTCCGGTGTCAAATTTCAGCAGTTATGTTTCTTGGTCCCATTTTCGTGGGTTTCATTAAATAAAGTGGTAAACGCCTGGCAGGATTGGTTTCATCATACAGCAGACAAATGGAAACAGTTATAATGATCATTGTCCCAGGATAAAATAATGTTTAAAAGGTAATATCCTGCTTACAAAGCTAGCTACTTTAAACCAGCATTTTCTCGTTTCTCATTGCCAAGACTTTGCAAAATATAGCCCAGTAATATGCATAGAAATCAGTTGATTTCATGAGATGGATAAACTTTTAAGTTATTAAATATTGTTTGTGTAATGTGGATGCATATTACTCCTTTCTTAGATGAGAGAAATGTTCACATAGCTTCATCACCACATGGTATTCCTCGTACACACACGTCATTCACAGCACGTCATTATGAGGAATATTAATGGGGGGGGGGGGGGGGGGGGGGGGGGGGGGGGGGAGGGGGGTAGTAGTATTCTTATTAAGTCGACCTGTGAAGATCCGGGGTAGAATAGGTCTTCAGTAACCCATGCTTGCCATAAAAAGGCGATTATGCTTGTCGTAAGAGGCGACCAACGGGATCGGGTGGTCAGGCATGCTGACTTGGTTGATGCATGTCATCTTGTCCAAATTGCGTGGATCGATGCTCATGATGTCAATCACTGGATTGTCTGGTCAAGACTCGATTATTTCCAGACCGCCGTCATAAAGTTTGAATATTGCTGAGTGCGGCGTTAAACAACAAACAGACAAACAATGTGCAGAATATAATCTGTATACTTTCTATTAACTTGTTGCGTGACGTTCCTCAGATTTCAGCTCAATAACGTAATATTGGAATAATACATACAGTGACCTGATATTCCGTGATAACACTGAAATAGTTTGAGGCCGAGTTGAAACCAAACTAGACGCCATGCGACGCCTGCAACAAAGGCCCTATATAGTCACTGTTGTTAATACGCATGTCGTGTATATAATTGTATAAATGCGGTATTGGTCGTCATCAAACACATTTTTGACCGCCTCCATAGTGTAGCGGATAGAGCGTCTGATCGGAGAGCGGAGGGCGGTGGTTCGATCCCCTTGCCGCGTCATACCAAAAGACGTTAAAGGATGATACTTGTTGTTACCCTGCCTGGCGCTCGGGGATAAAACAAGGACTGGTCGGCTCGGAGTCAGTGTACTGAGTGGGGTATCCTTATTAAACTACAGCATGGAATCTAAATGGGCTAGCGCTATAAAATCGACATCATCACGAACGGACAAACGCTCACACATCGCTATATAAGTACAATAATCCTGAAGGCGACGTTACACCCAATTACACCTCACCTCAAACACGTTTTACCTTCTAGTCCAGCTGTGTGGTGCGGACCAATACAGACGTATTAGGACAGTTGATTAATAAAGGCCCTTGTTTCGGACACACAGAAGGTCTGGACTCCCGGCCCGACATGCAGCACACTGGCTGACGTCATCCACCCGTCACTGTCACGTAGTAGTTCGAAGTTCAAACGCAGACATATCGAATTTATAAACGTCGCAAAGCCAGTGTATGTATCGGCCATTGAGAAATAAATATTGAACCATAAAAGAATCAATATAGACATAATTAAGAGTGTGTCGTGTACAACCTATTTTGTTTAAGACTGAATCTCGTGCAATGTTTAAACATTTTTATGTTGTGTCCTTTTGGCGGAGTATATATCATTGCGCTGACAGAATATAGCTGGGCATTCTTGAACTATTTTCACATGTGTATCAAATTAATGCTTTTAAAGGAGGAACAATTACTCAGTTACGATGAGAATTGAAAAAAACTCTGTGAGTGAAGAATAATGATTACTTAATAAAGTTTTTCAAATCCCTTCACGGCGCCGGACTGGCTGGCTCCCGCTTTTGGGTTATAAAACATGATCAAAATGCAATTTCATCAGACGCGTTTCTGATTACGTATAATTAACAAACATAAAGAACGACACGTAGTTTATAGGGACTTTTAGATGTGTGATTTAGCTAGTTTGTGCATGAAATTCCCTCTTCAAGTTAGGCAATCGATGAGGCTACAAATTGAGGGGCCATCATCGATTGACAACCCAGCATTACACGCTTGTCTTGTTTGGACATGCATCTGACGTGGTGGAGACGTGGCGTTAGGTGTCATTTGTCTACTTCGATGGAGAAATAATCAACATAAACTAAAAACCAAAGGAAAATGATTCTTACTTGTTACTTATTGGTAATATAAATACCTGGGTGTGGAATGAGTGGGGATGGGGATGGGTTGTCTGCAGATGAGATATTTTTTCAGATGGAAAACCTGATACTTTTTTATTAGAACTGTGAGCTTGAATTTTTTTAATCGTTTTGAGGAACGGGGCCAAGTTCCACCAAGCGATCCTAGGATTACGACAACAGTAAGTCTATTTCAGACAATCACAGCCTCAGTGCTTAAGGAAACGCCTAGCTGTCCGGTTTGGTAGTCAAGTAGTTCGTTTGCTCGCAACACCGAAAAATCCGGTTCGATTTCCCACATTGCGAAATGACAAAAAGTGCACAACAATATTCCCTCTCAGGGATTCTGTCCAAAGTATACAGACATTAGAACATTACAAAGTGCCGTCGAATTGTTTCAGAATGCATGCATAAGTTCTCTTACGAATGATTTGACGATTATTTGGACAATATTCGGAATGGCGGCCTTTTGTTTGTGTTCAGGTTGATGGTTGCTATGCGACTGCAAGTCTATATAATGAGGAACCGTCTCTGAAGAAACGAACGCCAGCGAGATAATTGATCCCCAAACTTAAACAAACACATGTACATACAAAGACCATATGAAATCAGATCTGTGTTTTTTGCTTGTTTGTTGTTTAACGCCGCTCTTAACAATATTCCAGATATATGACGGCGGTCTGTAAATAATCGAGTCTAGACCAGACAATCCAGTAACTGACATCATGAGCATCGATCCACGCAATTTGGACAAGATGACATGCATCAACCAAGTCAGCGAGCCTGACCACCCGATCCCGTTAGTCGCCTCTTACGACAAGCATAGTTGCCTTTTTATGGCACGCAACTGGGATCAAATGACATGCATCAAGCCTGACCACCCGATCCCCTTAGTCGCCTTTTATGACAAGCATAGTCGCCTTTTACGGCAAGCATAGTCGCCTTTTACGGCAAGCATAGTCGCCTTTTACGGCAAGCATGGGTTGCTGAAGACCTATTCTACCCCGGATCTTTACGGTTCGAGATGTCAGATGACAAATACGCATGGGAAGACATTACGCTGATTTTATATGCTGACTTGTCCCCTTTATAACTATTCCTCTGCATCTACTGATCAAAACAAACGTTCTATCGATCGTGTCCGCGACGCGAATGTTTAAGTGAGTGTTGTTTTACGCCACAGTCTAAGGTATAGAGTAGGTCCTCTGTAACCTATGCTGGTCGTAAGAGACATCTAAATGGATGGCGTAGTCAGGTTTAGTGACTTCGTTTATTGCGTGTCATCGTACCCCGACGATATGGTGTTCATAATATCAATCACTGGTTTATATGGAAGAGATTTTTAATTACAAGCCGCCGCCATATAACGCCCTGGATTGTTAGTGAGTGCGACGTTAAACAACAATCAAACAAAGTAAAGAAGCCCTGTGACTCTTAATAAACGTTTTTGTCAGGTCCCCGAAGCTGAGTGAATCCATGGCATACGGGCTATGATGAAAGGCAATCAAATCACCGAGTCTGACAACCGTTCCAGTTTAGTTTAGTTTGTTTGTTGTTTAACGCCACACTCAGCAATATGCCAGCTCTATGACGGCGGACAGTAAATAATCGAATCTGGGCTAGATAATCCGGTGATTGATATCATGAGCATCGATCTACGCAAACGGGATGCGATGACATACACCAACCAAGTCTGCGAGGTTGACCACCCGATCACCAAGTCGCCTCTTCCGGCAAGTATAGTTGCCTTTTACGGCGAGCATGGTGCTAGTTTAGTCGCCTCTTACGACAAGCAGTAGAATTGTTTAGACCTGTTCAAACCCAGGTCCCTATAAGTGGCTCAAAAGGGTGGTCGCCAAGGTCATATACTAATGTCAGATATATACTGATACCCAAAAAATAGACAGTGGTCTATTATAACAAATGTCTATATATCTAGCAACGTAATATGTACTGAGGGGGCACGGGTGGCCCAGTCGTCTAAGGCGCCGCGATTCGCTGTGCAGAGTTGCGTCCCTTGGGCACGCCAGAATCCTATGATTGTGGGTTCGAATCCCGGTTCGCCCCGATTATGTTTCTAGGTTTGTCAGCACCATATCTGTGCTCGTGGGTTTCACCGAAGTGGTAAACGTCTGAGACCTGCATCACTTCGGGCTTTCCTCCCACATTAAGCTGACACGCCATGATATGACTGGAATACTGTTAAAAGCGGCGTTAAACCCAACTCACTCACTCACTCAGTCATATGTACTGATTCTTCGGGGAACCTGTATTACTGCTCCGGGCATTGTTTAACAGCATCAGTGATCGTTATAATGGAGATGGTTGTCCTTGAAGAACTGTCACATCAGCGTCACTACTTACAACCACGATACGTTGACCCGAGTCGCCAATCGAACAGTGTCAACTTGTCTAACTGTGGGACAAACGAAGCTGATGTCTAGGGTTGGAGGTCTCAATAAGACTAATAAAGAGACCCTAGGAGTGACAATCAGCACCGATAAGGCTCTGGCGTCCCTGGGTGTAGTTCTATCTGCCTCTGCTGCACAAGAGATACTGATGCTGGATTCCAGATAGGCCAAGCATCCGCGCGAAGACGCTAGATGAATACCAAAAACTCTTTTCAGTTGAATTAAGAAAAGTTTACACGTAATTGAAAGTTGACCTTTACTGCTACTCTCGGGGATCAATACTTTGGCATTTTTATTCAATTGGCTTTTCTTTCCCAGAATTGAATATTAATGTTTTTACCATCTCATTGCATTGACAGTCGGAGACAGATCACTGTATATCGTCACATTATTAGCAACAAAGCATCGTAATACCTTCTGTCATACACGAACAGAAATATATCAATGCAATAAAAAGTAATAAAACAAGTGGATAACGGTCTAATCATTTAGATGTCATTACCCCAAGCACGGCTACAGAAAGTAATTGGAGATGCACCATGAGAGTACTCCATGTGGTTATAGCAGGCATTTTGAAGCTTATTGATTCTGACGCCGCCGAGCCTCCATACAATTATCAATACGAGACTTGATAGCCCCCTCCTTATGTTAAGCCTGGAGTGTCCGCCAGCGTGATAAACAAGACTTGACGGTATGCCTTCTGTAATGCTATGTCTACCATGAAGACACGACTGTGACTGGGAAGATTTATGGGTCATGCAGTGATCCCCGATTCCGGATTCTGGAGCCACCGCCGATATAAGATGTATGCATCCCTTCAGATGAACAAATGACTTTCTGCTAGGGACTGTTCAGTCAGTGTCCCGATATACGGATCTCCCTCAGTTCCTAAGACAGCCATTATGTAACCATTAAGAAGACGCATTGCCCTGGATGGACTGGAGACCCTGAGACTGATCAATTAATGTCTGCATCGCACCTATCAAAACTCCATTGCACATCGCCATTGACAGGACTTGCGCGTTCTAGTCTATGAACAATTACATTTTAAACGATGAATTGTCAACATAGCGGTATCATTACGACTTTCTTTCTCTTCGTAAAAGGCAAAGATGTCTTGAATATGTATAACAATGGTTTTACATGGATTTTGTCTTATCACAACTGGAAAATGGCAATGTGTTCAACAGTAAATGATCAGCAGTTTCTACCGAAGAAGCATTAACGTTAACGTCTCGGATTTGGGGCGTTTATTATTAGGGGGACTCTTAAATAATTTAAAGCTTTTGTTTCTTTACAAATTTCTTAATGCTTGCTGTTTAACGCCGCAACTGTATGACGACGGTCTGTAAAAGATCGAGCCTGGACCAAATAAACCATTGGTCGATATTATGCTCCACGTTCCACACCGTCGGGGCCGAGGACACGCAAACAATCAATTATCACACTTCGGAGTTTGGCGATCTTAGCAGAAAGTTCGTCTTCGGGTCTACAACTGTTGTTTAAACTATTAGTCTGGGTGTCGTTGTACAGAACAAACTTAGCGCTACGACTGTCGTAAGTCTGGGTTGAGGTATGGGAGTTTCGATCACCTTAGCGCTAAGATCGGTTTGTACAACGGTACCCTGATGTGTTCAGGAGAAGTCAAGAAGAGTGAACAACGGTTATAGCGAACTCAAGGGGACCAGTAATTTTAGTTTGTTACAACCGTAGTTCGTTATAGGTGAGTTGAAATGGGGTTTAACGTCGCGTCCAAGATTATTTCACTTATATAGCGACGTGCATGTACGTGTGTGTGTTGGTGTGGCTGCTTGTACTAGTCTGGACTGATGCCGATTTATAGTGCTAGCACACTGAGATACCATGCTGCAGTTTAACATGAATACCCCACTCAGACACAGTATACCGAGTCCGAGCCGACCAGTCCTTGTTTTAGCCCCTTAATGCCGAGCGCAAGACAGGGTACCATCTTTTAACGTCATTTGGTACGACGCGGCATCTACCAAGTCCCTCCGCACCAAGTCAACAACCCACCCGAGCCATTTCGTCGACAAACATCATTTGTGGTTTATAGACACGTATCTAATCGAGTATGTATTGTTCTACAGTTTTTTAGATAATACCAACCTCCTATCTACTCGATAAGGTGAAATAAATCCACGTCTAATTGTTGAAAGAAAAAAGTAGAAATAAAACATTCTCCTCGTGTAATCTCTCTTTCGCACAGCAACTTGAACCCAACTCATGAAACATTCATGAAGTGAAAACGTCAGTACGTTCTCGCATGCAAAAGATGTGATATCCTGGAAGTTCCATGTTACTTCATCTAAATGTCAATTCAATATTGTCAAATAGCCAATATATCTGGAAACTGGATCGATTTTTGGCGTTGGGTGTGTCTGAGTTTATAATGTCTGGCAGATATTGCTCACTGACGACACAGTAGAACTGTAACACCGGTCGCTAGAATTCCCATGCACTGGTCCACACTCAAATCGATCCTGAGAGCTGCTCTTATCCAATGCCGCGCCGAGTTGGCCCGATATTTCAGGGCTGTGCAGTTTGTTTAGGATGTAACGATAATCTAATGTTTAGCGCGACAAATCAGGTATTAATGACCGTAGTGTTGGTTTTGGAAGAAAACCAAATTTTGTTAGCAATCATTTTTCATGTTGTTTGAAACAGAATCCGTCGGAAGAAAATGTTATTACAGATAGTGTATTGCTGATGATGTTGCAGGTTGAAAAAAGTGTATGATGGTATGATGGTGTGATGGTGTGATGGAATAATGGTGTGATGGGATGATGTATGATGGGATGATGGTGTGATGGGATGATGGTGTGATGGGATGATGGATGATTGTGTGATGGGATGATGGTATGATGGAATAATGGGATGATGGATGATGTTGTGATGGTGTGATAGTGTGATGGGATGATGTATGATGGGATGATTGTGGATGGTGTGATGGTATGATGGGATGATGGGATGATGGTGTGATGGTATGATGGGATGATGTATGATGGTGTGATGGGATGATTGTGTGATGGGATGATGGATGATGGTAAGATGATGTGATGGGATGATGGTATGATGGGATGATGTATGATGGTGTGATGGGATGATGGTGTGATGGTATGATGTATGATGGTGTGATGGGATGATGGTATGATGTATGATGGGATGATGGTGTGATGGTGTGATGGGATGATGTATGATGGTGTGATGGGATGATTGTGTGATGGGATGATGGATGATGGTAAGATGATGTGATGTGATGATGGTATGATGGTGTGATGGTATGATGGGATGATGGTATGATGGGATGATGGTGTGATGGTATGATGGGCTGATGGTATGATGGGATGATGGTGTGATGGTATGATGGGATGATGGTGTGATGTATGATGGTGTGATGATATGATGGGATGATGGGATAATGGTGTGATGGTGTGATGGGATGATGGGATAATGGTATGATGGTGTGTTGGTGTGATGATGTGATGGTATAATGGTGTGTTGGTGTGATGGTGTGATGATATGATGGTGTGATGGTATGATGGTATAATGGTATGTTGGTGTGATGGTATGATGGGATAATGGTATGATGGTGTGTTGGTGTGATGGTATGATTGGATGATGTATGATGGTGTGATGGGATGATGGTGTGATGGTGTGATGGTGTGATGGAATAATGGGATGATGGTGTGTTGGTGTGATGGTGTGATCGATTTATAAATGAATATTGTGATTCAACCTACTTTGATATGTCTGGTGAAATATATGACGTCATGTTCCAGTAGAGTTTCAGTGAAGTTAAGAATGAAGGCCAATGGCCCACATACATGATGGTTACATAGATATGTACACCAAAATTTAACACATCGTGGTAAACTGTGTTTATAATTTTCTGTCTCTTATCGTAGCTTTGCGACACGAATTTACATAGTGTTTTTAGCAATATTTCCCAATTTCCAGATGATAGCATTTGGAACCTATTCAAGGATGAATATGGACAATACATTTTCGGTAAGTAAATAATTTCTAAGGTCACCATAAGAGTTAAGATCAAATCATAATCATCAGGTATTCCAAGTTTACATGTAGGACATGTGTGTTGTGACCCGTGAAGATCCGGGGTAGAATAGGTCTTCAGCAACCAATGCTTGCCGTAAAAGGTGACTATGCTTGTCGTAAAAGGCGACTAACGGGATCGGGTGGTCAGGCTCGCTGACTTGGTTGACGCATGTCATTGATCTCAATTGCGTGGATCGATGCTTATGATATTAATTACTGGATTGTCTGGCACAGACTCGATTATTTACAGACCGCCGTCATATAGCTGGAATATTGCTGAGTGTGGCGTTAAACAACAAACCAACCAACCAACATGTGTGTTGTGATTCCTAACCATCTACCTTCATTTGCCTTCAGGTTTAATAATCCGGCTCTATGTCTAATAATCATGTTGCGATGTATCTTGTCTTAGATTACTGATAGACACCTTTCGGGCTCTAATAAAGTTCTGAACCATCTCTACAATCTGTACCTTGACGGTTATGGGAAATCGACAGATCTGGGGGAGTAAAGGGCTTCTACGATTCTGGGAAATCAGCAGATCTGGGGGAGTAAAGGGCTTCTACGATTCTGGGAAATCAGCAGATCTGGGGGTAAAGGGCTTCTACGATTCTGGGAAATCGACAGATCTGGGGGAGTAAAGGGCTTCTACGATTCTGGGAAATCAGCAGACCTGGGGGAGTAAAGGGCTTCTACGATTCTGGGAAATCAGCAGACCTGGGGGAGTAAAGGGCTTCTACGATTCTGGGAAATCAGCAGATCTGGGGGAGTAAAGGGCTTCTACGATTCTGGGAAATCAGCAGATCTTGGGAGTAAAGGGCTTCTGTTTCGTATTCATTAAGCTGTCTGTACAACAGTTAACTGAGTATTGTCATGACATACTTGATATGTTGATCCTACATTGATCTCTTGCTAACAAACACCTGCTTTATCGATCCGGGTCGGTGTGTGGGAAAGACATTGTAGGGACTGGTCATTTTCATAGGGGAGGTTGAGGTGGGGAGATTAAGGAGTAGTGTCGTAAAATAATGACACAGCGAAATGGAGCGCGCCCAAATGTAACACAACTCCGTGGGGGTGGGGGTCATGAAAAAAAGGACAGTTCTATATTACTCAATTATATATTTGAATATTCTTTAGGGTTTGGTCATTTATTATAGGGAACTCCTTGGATGCTTGAACATTGCCTTAAAAACAGTCACGGTTTAGTCACAACATACATGTCCATACAAAATCTATCATCCGATAACTCCCAGCTGCCAGCGTCAAGTAGTGTACCGGTAATATCTCACCTCTAATGACTACCAGATTCACCGACTTTTCCTTGGAGTTGGCTTGGCACCAGTAGCTCCCACTATCGCTGACTTCCACGGAGTCCTTCGTGATTGTCTTCGACGTCACCTGCGTCTTCCCCACAACGTCAGTCTTTTCCTCGACGTAAAAATTTTGAAGCTTAGGATCTCCGAAGTTAGATTCCATGTCAATCGTTGCCTTCTCCGGTAGGTCCTTCACCTTGCATGTGAGAGTGAACTTGGTGTTGACTAAGGCGAACATCGGACTGTAGGACGGGACCAGTTCCATCTCGAAACCTGCAGAGCACAACATGTTTATGTCAGTCACATAGATTCTTTAAATGGAGACACAATTTTAATATACCACAACATCTGATTAAACCCATAGACAGCGGTGGCGTCAGGTATCAGGGAATCTTCCACAGAGCCATCGCAACTACAAGTCAAAAGGAGGGACCTTTAGACAAATTTGATAACTTGATTTGGCTGGAATTTACGTCCGTTCCACAAATCCATCTTAGGACGATGTTCTTAAGATACCAATCCAAGTTCCATCCAGCACACAGATGGCCCTCAGGAAACCAGCCATGTTCGTCAGTCGCAGTGTCGGCAGATTTCAATGTCCTAAGGAGATCGATCCAATGCAAGAAAAAGTTAAGTTAAAAGCAGATATTATAAGAGGAACGAGGCAGGGACGCCGAATAGATGATGACACTACAGGCGATACCATATCAGCATGTTGTGTGAAGGATGTCACATAGCAAGCAGTACCTTCCAAGAGTGTGTGAGTTGGGTTTTACGCCCGTTTGAACTGTATTCCAGTTATATCACAGCGTGTCAGCTTGACGTGGGAGGAAAGCCCGAAGTGAAGCAGTTCTTAGACTTAGACATAGTTCTTCACTTTGGTGAAAGCCACGAGCACGGGTGTGGTGCTGACAAACCTAGAAACATAATCGGGGCAGTTGGGATACAATGACATGCATCGACCAAGTCAGCGAGCCTGATCCCCTGAACCCATTAGCCATGGGTTGGTGAAGACCAATTGATTAGGAGAAAGATGCCAGATTAGTATCTGTTAAGTACAAACGTATAAAACTATTCTTCCTGTCTCTTCAAGTAAGGAATATTGTGGATCAGAACAAAGACTTACTTTTTTAACATTAATTTTATATATTATTACGTTATCGATACTATCGCTAAAGTAGCTCGGCACCAGCATATATTCATGTGATACTGTTGCAATGTATTTGAATGGGGCCATGGACGCAACGAAAATTCGATCAAAGGTTATACCCCTACTCTTGGTAGTTTGTTATTGTCGGAACATTCATGTTACGGAACCTTGCGTCATCTGAGACAGGTGAGTGATTGAGTTAGTGAATGAGTGAGATGGGTTTAACGCCGTCGCTTTGAACAGAATGCCAGTTATACCATGACGAGTCGGCTTGATGTGAAAGGAAAGCTAGAAGTGATACAGGTCTTAGACGTTAACCACGTTGGTGAAACCCACGGGTATGGTGCTGACTCCCCAAGAATATAATGAGGGAGAATCGGATTCGAATTCATTATGATAGGTTCCTGACAGGCCTAAGGGATGCAACTCCGTACGACCAATTGCGGCGTCTCAGAAGATTGGATACACCCGTGTCTAGTCATTTGACGCAAAATACAAGAAACAAGAAACCCAGTGAATAAACAGCTTTCAAAAACTAGCTTTTGATGTTTAAAGAAATAAAATGAGAATTGTCGAAAAAAACCATTTGTTTCTGTAACTGTGTAAGACTCGCATAAATTGTTTCAAGCTAGGAATCGACAAGAAAAGCCAAAATGGCCACTGAAGCATTAAAACATCAGGCACCGGGATCTCTCTCGTCTACTTGATCGCTGTGAGTACCTGCTTTTATCGCTGTAGGCCTCATAACTCGCCATTCATGTACCCAGTCATGATCACTCGCCTACCATTATAGACTATGGAATATGATACTATAGATGCTGACCATAGCTCAACTTGACGTTGTCCGGAAATTGCCAAGTTTCGATTAATTGCCACTCTATTCAATGGTGGCCTGGGCAAGCAAACTGTGCGTGAGGCCCTGGTCACGAAACAAGGAAACAGAGACCCGAAGTTTATCAGCATCCATTACTCGGTGGTGGGGCAATGATGGTTGACTGCGCGGAGCCCAAGAATAAAACATTCGGTGAAACACATACATCATCTGAGAGGGTTGATTAGCGATAGGATGAGTGAGTGAATGGGGTTTTATGCTACATTCAGCAATATTAACGCCATATCAGGCTGGTTTACAACGTATTTTAGGGTTTTGGGAAGACAGATTAGCAGCTGACGGGCAAAGGTTTCGCTCAGTCTGCCGGCAAGTCACTACTGAGCCATGTCACCAAGTGTGGCCGAAAACCACATACATGTTGACCTTCTTTAAACAAGAAGAGGTGGGGTAGGCTGGTGGTTCAAGCGTTCGGTCGTCATGCCGAAGACCCGGGTTCTATTCTCCCCATGGGCTGGCATAAAAGCGGCGTAAAACCATACTCAATCAATCCCTCCAAAACCTAGCGTACAGGCGATCATGGGACTTATAAGGATGATAGGCGAGGTTCGCTAAAAATCTAATTCGTCCCAATAAAAAAACAGGCTCCTCCCTGAATGTTAAATGATCGATCCCTAATGTTTACTTAACAAATATCCCATCTGTTTTTTACAGAATACTATTTTTCTAAAATGCAATGAAATGAAAGCACTATTAGGCCACTATCGACAGCATATGGCGAGAGCGAGTCTGTAAACTAAATATTCACATTAACGTAATCAACATTCATAATTAGCAAAATATACAAAGGGGAAAAGGTACATTTCGAAAACACTATTCTTATTGAATGTAATTAATCTCCAGTCGCTCCGACAGCCAAACTGCGCGGTCTCGACGTCCTTCAAAGCTGAGCATTTGCCGTCCTGGTTTATTGCGAGAGATAGGAAATCACTTCAGCGTCATTATTTCAGTTGCTATGCAACATAAACAATTCATTACGACCCCTAAGCCGACAATTCATTATTAAGCTGGACTATTTACTATTTGGTCCATTGGTGAATGAAGAATAATCCTTGCGATAAATCACAGCCGAAAGTCAAACACTCCTGTCGAACGACATCAGCAGCGAGTAGTTTGGTAAAACAATTTGTTATCTTTACCAATTGATCTCTAAGCTATTGTTGCATGTTATTGCTGTGATTATTCTCTGCTCTTGTGAAGCTCTCAGAGTTAATTTGGTGATTTAGAGAAGGAATAAATCCGCGGTGTTGCCCTGTTGACTCGAACAAAGGAGTGGAGGGGAGTGTAGGGGCGTGGGTGAAGTTGGGAGTGGAGTTGGAGGTAGGGTGAGTTCTTCATACGCTCTTACCTTCTGAATAACAAAATACGGTAAGTTAACGGGAGCATAATGTATTTGTCCGTCCTAACTAGTGACGATATCACCCTGTGCATATTTCTATTGTTCCTATATCTGTGGAATATTCTACCTTTGCACATTCGCTCACTTCAGGAACTCGCAACCAATAAAAATAAACAGAAAACACATCTTTTGAGCAGGCCCATGATCGAGTTTTCTGTAATGACATTACTAAGACTTAAAGCACTTTTGAGCAGTACTGACATTACAAATGTGTTATTATTATTAATATTATTATTATAATATTATTATAATATTATTATTATTTACAGATTAAAATTAAAAATGCAGCAAAGAGGGTTTGAGTGATCCTATTATTATTAGTATTATTATTATTATTAATATTATTATTATCCGACGAATAAATCATCCATTTGTTATTGCCAAGCTCATTTGTTTTGTAACGGCACGTATCTGAAAGAACGATCGCATGTCTCAATGTCCAAGTTTTCAAGTTTCTTGTACCAGCACCGTCCTGGAGATTGATTCGACGCTCCGAAGAGCAATGAATCTAACTATGAAATACACGTTTACATAACCATGCCTATTCCGTATTGATTCGTTTAAACTGTTTTCTTGCGCATACAAACTTCTTCTGTGTTAGTTTGGGCAGTTGGCTTCTTCCCAAAAGTAATTAGTTTACGATTTTAAACGAAATACGACCCCATAATCAATCTTCTGAAGCATATACGTACATAACATCAAACTGCTCACACAAAAAACAATTCAAACAATAGTAATGCTGTTATGCCTATATCATCCTTTGTAGTTGATTGCTGCTGATACTGCGTTAAGCAACAGCAACATTACATCACTATCGATCGCTGGATTCTTCCGTTGTCGACACAGTCGCTGTACACACTTCAAAATACAATACGACGTCGTCGTTGCTCCTATGTCAGTGTAATTTACAAATATACAGAGCGGGTACCTGGAAACGTATGTTGTTCAATAGAAAACATTGCATGCTAATTTCCTATTTATGGCGAATGGGTGAGTGAATGCTCAGGATGGCCTGAAAAACTCGATTTGCGGTCTGGCTGACAGGTAGTTTCTACCATGCGCAGCTTTGTACGCTGCCGGGTGTACATCATAGTGTTAGCCAGGAAACATCGAGTAACTACCCCATCATGACATCTTCTACATGCATGTACCCTAACAACCTTCACCAACAATATATGGATATTTAGGGAACAACACGTTGGATATATCGGTCGCATATAGGAGGAACTGAAATAATGAAGGGCAACATTTCATTTCAGAAGACCTGTGAAGATCCGGGGTAGAACAGGTCTTCAGCAACCCATGCTTGTCGTAAAAGGCGACTATACTTGTCGTAAGAGGCGACTAACGGGATCGGGTGGTCAGGCTCGTTGACTTGGTTTATTCAGTAGGAAGCGGTGTACGTATATTACCAGCACGAACTTGAAAAATAAAACGTGCAGATGTAGCGCTTTGCAATTTCTGTTGTTACTGTAAGTGATATTCCTTGTCCCAATAAGTCTATTTGGCGAAGACTATAGCTGGGGTGTCTGCAATACCCCCCTCCCTCCAACTTCCCGAGGCAAGGGAGTTTACGGACCATATAAGTCAAGTTTCCACCCTTGCCGAACTATAGACTGGAATTTCTGAGTTATATTTTGGCTGGACTAACGAGTCTATGCATTCTTATCAGAATCGCGTAACGAAATCGACATTCGGTTCGTAAACAACATGGCGACTGCCGTGCAGATTTCTGTCGATTACAGGACTTGCAAAGCATGTGCACCATCAACTGGATGTAGACAGATATTTTCCAAATCTTTTCATATTTTTAATCTAGGGATTCAAGTGACTTTATGCACTTTGCGAGGTAAGACCAGTTTTAATATAATATAGATCTTGATTATCGATCAGATCGTCTTGACATGTCACAGTTTGTTTGAAGCAAATGCAAGTGATATGAGAGGTGGAATTTGATTGGTCATAGAAGGGACATAAATCGTAACAGCCTCTGTTTTTCTCAACGATCGGGTCAGGAAATTCCAGCCTAATTCGACAAGGATTGAAAATGGACTTTTATAGTCCCCGGAAGATGACTTCTACTTCAGGCGTACCCGAACCCTATGCCCTGGGATGCGAACCCCAGACTCGCTCGTTTTGGTTTGTCAGTAGGTAACCAATGGCTCTAAATCTTATTTAAAGCACTGAAGGTCTGCATCAAAGTGGGTGTTCCTCCCAGTTTATCTGACACGTCGTGATCTGATTAAAATCAGGCGTTAAAACAAACGGCATTCACTTCAGGACAGGGAAGCAATTATCTGTGATCTATTCACGTATCAAAAACTAATCACACAAACACACTTCAGGAAATGAACGAGAAGGCGGCAGATAAAACAGGATATTAAAACTACAGGGTCTATAGGAATAGTAGATATGCAGGAATGTCTGAAATATGTCATCGATCCCACAGACGCTAATGACATCATTACGCCTCTAGCCGCCACGCTGTGGTTACACCTAAAATCACTATCATCGAATAACGCGGAGTTCATTAGAGGAATACTATACCGGTATTATTGACTCTCTAGCACATAATGGAGTGACAATGTCTCTGGTGTATACATAAACTGGGTAGCTAACCCAACTCATCAAGCAGTGAAAGGAAATCGAACCCCGACCCGAACCCAATAGACAGTGTGATGGTGAACTTGGTAACATGAACAGATCAAGTTTCATCGCTGTGTCCACTGGGACAAAAGCTGAGACCGCGCTCCACCAATCAGAATGTCTGGTGGTAGTTTGTCCTGATGCACTTCCGTTGCGGAAAAAAACCCAGGATTTTTTTAGCAAAAATGTTTTACAGTATTATATAATTGTAAAACATTTTTGCGAAAAAGAAATTATGCAAGTGAATATATATCATAAGATCAACCACTCGTTTGTCTGATCCAAACTCGATTATTACAGGCCGCCGTCCATGGTATAGCTGGGGTATTCAACATCATGCACTCACTAACTAACTCACCCACTCATAAGGCTTGAGTTTACCCAATGTTGAGGGGATGTCTTCAAATTGCTAGCTGACGCTGCACATTGTCTCGCCTTCTCAGCGCACAGCAAGGTACAAAACGTGCAACACGTGAGGAATACCGACTGTAATATTCCGGCTTGTTGGTTGGTTGGCTTGTTGTTAAACGCCGCACTCAGCAATATTCCAGCTATGTAATATTCCGATCGAAGTGTCAAATGTGCAAAATCAATGTGTAGCGAACGGGTGGTATAAAGCATTGGCAAACACAAAATTATTAAATTTCGTCTGAAAGTATAAGCTTCGCTAATATTGAAGAAGGGTATCATTGACTTGCTTTGTCCTGATGTCGATGCGTGGGGTGCACATGCTTGGTGTGAGGCAGTTGCAGCGAGTAGCAACGCTAATGTCGTAGTCAGCACGATTCTACCTCCTTGTATATCAGGGCGGCATGTAAGTGGTCAGACGAAATGGTCTTTAACGTCGCGTTCACTTATATAGCGACGTGCATGCACATGTATGTTAGTATGTGTGTGTGTAGCTGATGTTCTAGTCCGGACTTATGCCGACTTCATAGTGCTAGCCTACTGAGATACCATGCCGCAGGTTAACATGAATTCCCAACTCATACACAGTATACTGACTCCAAGCCGACGAGTCCTTGTTTTAGCCCCTTTATGCCGATCGCAGGCAGGGTAACAACAAGTACCATCTTTTAACGTCTTTTGGTATAACGCGGGATCGAATCCCTGATCTTCCGCTCTCCGGGCGGACGCTCTACCACTAGTACCACGGGAGCGCTCGCTGCCTGTAACTACTGCAGTCAGGACAAGGCAAACCAGCGATTTGAAAGCAACTTAAAAAAGGATATTCCCCCAAATCCTGGAAGATATATTTATTTCTCATGCGCTAAAAATAAACGCGTCCACTAGAGATAATGGATGTTATGAAAGTTGCGAGTCCAAGAAGTGCTGACTTAAACACAAATCCAACACCAATGTTTGATGGCGGCTGCCCAGCGACCCATGTTTTGTTGGCTAAAATGTAACATACAAGAAATGGTTATTCGATGGTGATGTACTTGATACGGGTATCATAGTTCTGCTATGGACCTTAAGTTTACTGCGTTTCGGCGACTGTTCTGAGCCTAGTTACGCTTCTATATTTGGGTCCCAAGCAATACCTGTTATAGTCCTACTTTCTCTTGCCCAGCATTCTATTTAGCACCTCGTAGAACGTGTCTTTTACCAAGACACCTCAAGCGTGGAAAGATAAGAGAATTATCTACAATATAAATTGCATTATATTAGTAACAGACTTGAATGTTTTATTTTCTTTGTGCGATAATGTATCTTTCGTTCTTATGAACTCTTAGGGTGTGTATAGAGGGAATAAAGTAATTAATTCGTTGATTTTAACGTCTTTTCAGAATCAGAACTGAACCATTCTAGCGAGTTGACCCATGATATTTATTATCATAGAATGGAGATATATTACACTTGATTATCGAGGATGATATTTTGATGTCTATCATTCCTAAATGAGTTCACAAGACATTTACAGAACGTACCACCAGAACAAAGAGGATTATGTAATGGCTTATACAAGTGAATCACCACTCGAAAATGGAGATAATATTCATTTCAAGTTTGCCAATCTCTTCACTTTATATTGGCATCTTCCACTCATACCCATGCCGTTTTTATAACACACGAGATTGCCATCAACATTTCAAATTCGATTTTTTTTATCAAGTGACTGATCGCTTAAATGTAACTTAGAACAGAATAAATTGAAAAGATTTGACAATAAATTAAGGAATATTTGCCTGAGAATCACTTCACCCCGCATTCCGTGAATATAAATAAAGAGAGAGCTTCAAACGGAACTCAAATTGATCTCGTCTACTTCTGTCAGATCTCACGAGACTCTCCGAGAGTGCGAAAATTGTGGTTCTCCCAAACCGAAGCAGATCGAATAAACCGATCATCAAGTCAGCCGTCTGCAGAGGGAATACCATGATGAAAACACAGGGCCAATTAATCAAATATTCAGCCCATATATTGCTCGACCAGTGTCACAATGATCTAGTCGTATTCAGACCTAACCTGATTTAGCAGTGAAAACACGTCAAGGGCTTGAGCACTGGGTTCTGCTCGCGGCTAGATGGGGCAGAGGGCCATCACCGCATCCGCAGGTTGCAACAACTATTTGTAAGGCTGTTCTTTGTAAGCACTGCATTAGTTTGAAGCACGGTGCCTGGGGAGGGAAAATGCGGGCTGTTTCATGCATAGAAGTCAACAGTGTCCTCCGGGTCATTATCGGAGTTCCTGATGGGGATAAGATTGGGAGAGTTGAGTGATCTATTGCTTTTAAATTGAAGAAATGTAATAAGAAACGGAGCATTAAAATGAAGATTCCAACGATATGAAAACCAAATGTTTTACAAGTCATCAATTGTTCTGATTTGTTGTTTTACCAATACACTTATGAAAATATGGTCAACGACACTGGAGGTGGCAAAACTCGACATTTTATACGTTGACTAATAATAATCTTTAACACTCTAACGTGATGGGTAAGTTAAAAGCCATAATGATCAGACACACTCCTTCAAAACGTAAATACACATAGTTCCAGGTTTCACTGAAAGTCAATGTAAGCATTCATGTAGTATTGTATTTTGGCTCATACACATTAAACTCACGGAAGGTAAATTGTGCATCATTTATCCAGTCCTGAATCCTGATAAATTAGATAAACTGTGTTTCCAAAGGTATCATCCATTTTGTTGGGGGTGGGGGAGATTTTTAAATGAAAAGTTCAGAAATATGCCCAAGATAAATAGTTTATTGGCAGTGTTGGAAAAAATGAATAGTTTGTTTTGCGGAAAATACCCAAACGTCACTTTTTGGTGTAAATAGTGAATGAATGAATAGAGTGTTTGATGGTGCTCAGTAAATAAATAGTTTGTTCGATACATCTGGGAAGAAATAGATTTTTCTCAAAACAATTTTTCACCTCCACCACAAAAAACAAATGGATGCTCCCTCACTCGTGGCGAGTGTATCCAGGAGTACCAGCCCTGAACGAGGACATGCCATATCTAATTTAAGACGTACTTCACGTCAAGATTTGTTAAATGCAGCAGGTCTCCCTTGACAACGTCAAAATGACACGCCTTGCAGATAATCGACCTCGTTGCCGCCCTTTGATGGCAGTCGAGGCAAATGCTGCAAAACTGAAATGTTTTTTTTGAGCTTGTAGCCGTCCTCAAATACAGCCGATGACATTTTGCATTAGCAGACGTCTTTGAGGAGCTGCTCGCTCAAGTTGAACGCGACCTCTATTATCAATATGTCAAAGACATTTGACTTTGAACATCACGGCTGATGATGTAAGAAATCGAGCAATGGGACTATACGGGATTAGAAACAAATCTGTAAAAGGAAAGAAACGGAGTCAGTTATAATGCAGTGTCTTAAAGGGATCTTAACAACGTCATCTCGACTACTCGACAGGGTGGTCTGTTCCAACACGAAGGGTTCTGAACAGTGATGTCCCTTCAATATATTATCCTAAAATGTCCTTTCAAGTCCCGCGCATAACTGTTTGAGATAGACTAACAGTGCCTGATATTATTCATATGGAACATCACGCAATCCTTGAGAGATATACATGTAGAGGAACAGTGTTTGGTTCGGGCCATCACACCACAGCAGTCAATGTTCTATCTCATTTCTCAACACTATTTGCTAAATCATTGACGCTCGTTCCCAAGCAGGGCAAAGAACAAGAGTGCCAATTTTAGGATGGCCGCGCTATTACAGTAATCATGCGAAGAGAGTATCTTGTAAATACAACCCTGTGTGCATCAGCCTTGTTTCACAACGCAATTACATGAAGGCTTTTTTAGCGACTGCAAGCCTGTCCGCATCAAATGTCACAAAAGTCGCGTGCGAACGTGAGACCCCAAAGTAAATCCCCGCGCAGACAGCCATGGCTCTGAACCAAGGGCAGATAATCGATATACTGCAGAGACTTATATCACAACCAGGTGGGCAAGCCAGTATGTCTGTCTGGCTGTGCAGATCACGCTATTGGATCTAGCTCTGCGTGTCATGGACATCTTATAGGGGGATCATTTTCAATCCTCATTACTAATGAAGTCGTTTCATTTCAAACTGTCCACTTCGTAGAGTTTTGGTTGTAATTTCGCTATATGGATCGAAGTGATGTATACCACACTGAGTGTGCACTTGTTATTTTATGACGCAGTAATCCATATTCAAGCTTCATCAAGACTGCGTGTATATAATCAGAGTCGGGGTCAGGCAAACCAGTGGCTTAGAAACGGTGAAACAAATTATTCGTCTAATGCAACAAGCAACTGAGGGCTTGGGGCCAATTCTAACCAGATCTACACTTCCTATAAAATACCCAGGTCTTATTGATTGGTTTCAATACACTCACGGGGTTTGTAAGGATGTGTCTCGCTAAAAGTAGCTCAACAGAAAGATAGTAAGAAACAAATTTGCCATTTTTAGAAGTTACATTCCACCATCGAGGGATCTTACTCCAAATTCAACACAAATTTGTTTGTTGTTTAACGCCGCACTCAGCTATGTGAGGTCGGTGTGTAAATAATCGAGTCTGGACCAGACAATCCAGTGATTGATATCATGAGCATCCATCCACTCAATTGAGATATATAATTTATCGATCCTGACCACCCGATCCCGTTAGTCGCCTCTTACACAAGCATAGTCGCCTCTTACGGCAAGCATGTGTTGCTGAAGACCTATTCTACCCCATATCTTCACGGGTCTTCAACACATGTGTACTAGCGTCAAGCAGACTTGAGTTAATCCTAAAAACAATAGCTGGGAGACCATGGAACATAACATCAACAACAACAAATTCATTTGTAACGCGTCTTATAATATAACACATGTTATATGTAGGATAACACTTTCTGAGTAAAGTACAGATTACAGTACTTGTTTGGGTTGAGTCCTATCCGGGATTCGAACCCACACTGCCATTGGGGTACCTTTTTGTTTGTTTGTTTGTTTGTTGTTTATTGCCGCACTCAGTATTATTCCAGCTATATGACGGCGGTCTATAAGTAATCGAGTCTGGACCAGACAATCCAGTGATTGACATCATGAGCATCGATCCACACAACTGGGATACGATGACATGCATCAACCAAGTCAGCGAGCCTGACCACCCGATCCCGTTAGTCGCCTCTTACGACAAGCATAGTCGCCATTTACGACAAGCATGGGTTGCTGAAGACCTATTCAACCCCGGATCTTCACGTGCCCAGTGAGGCACCTAATCGCCAGCACATTAAGTCAGCGATCTAACCCAGTCAGGCACCGAAGCTTCCACAAAAAAGAAAGTCCGACAACTGGTAGTCTAGATCACGTACTAGATTAGTGTACCCCAATGACAAGTGTAATTTGGCACGGCTCCCATGGCGGAAAGCTGTGAACACAATGCCATTTAGAAAGTGGTCACATGTACCAAATGTTAGGGAAAGAATTTATGGATGTCAACTTCTTCATTATGACGAAACACAACGTTTCGGAGTATATGCTTACTCCTTCATCATTTAACCTGATGTAGGAGTAAGCATATACTCCGAAACGTTGTGTTTCGTCATAATAAAGAAGACATCCATAAATTCTCTTCCTCATGTGTATCCCTTATAAATGCCAATCAGAGACTTGTAACAAATGCTATATTTTGGATAACACTTTCTGAGTAAAGAACAGATTCGAGTACTTTATTGTTTGAGTCCAATCCGAGAATCGAACCTACACTGTCTTATCGTCTTATAATATAATTTGCATACCAAATATTTACTCCTGTCATACCCACTGGTATCTATACCTGACCTGACGAAGCGCAACTCGTTCATGGCACAAAGTATCACGACGTAGAGAACATTCTGTGAAAGAGTCATGTGATGGTCCTGCTACAACATCAGGGCCCACTTGCACAAAGCGGTCTTAGCGCTAAGACTATTGTAAATGTGTAAGCCGATGTTAAAGTATGGGAATTACGATCATCTTAGCGCTAAGATCGCTTTGTGCAAGTGGGCCCAGATGATAACCATTACTACTTTATATATATATGAATACAGTAAACTACGCTTATAACGAACACGCTTATAACGAACTGACGGATATAACGAACTTACTTTTTGGCCCCGACTATTTGCTGTAGTATATGCCGTATATATGCTTATAACGAACTACGGTAATAACAAACTAAAATTGGTAGTCCCCTTGAGTTCGTTATAACCGTAGTTTACTGTTTACCATTCTTTACCAACTCTCTTAACGTGATTGGGTAATAAAGCAGTCCTAGATCTGAGAGGAAACGGATCGATATTTAACATCATATATCTATACCCATGTGGGCAAACTATTTGGATTTTGGGCGTGAAGAAACAACAAAGTAGCAATAATACTAGAATGATGCGTTATTTTAAACATTTATACTAATAAATGAAGAATACGTAGATTTAATAATACAGCACTAAATCAATTTATAATGCGTTAAAAACACATTTGACAAATATTTGAAAAAAATCCTTATTTTAATTTCACACTTAATCAAAATTAGATTAAACGACTCAAATTCGTTTGATGACCTCTACTTATTAAGCCATTTATTGAACTGCAAAAGCCATTGATATATATTGATATTGTTGCCTTTATTTGAAAATCTTTCCATCCGAAAAATACCCCAACCCCGCGCAACAAGTCACCTTATGATATACACGCCCTCGTTTGCCAATCGTTGCTACTACTATTAATGACCGGCGCCAGGACTAATTTCGCGCGTCACAATAGGCAATCAACCAGTTCTTTACCAGCCAATTTTTTCACACTTGAATGCAGAGTGGGCGATGAAATATCGATGTGACATTTCCCTTGCAGTAGAATAGGTAAACCCAAGCCGGGACGTCAGTGCTCACACAACCAGGACTCGTCCGAGTCCGCCACTTGAGCTGAGGACATTAATGCAATGGGCTGTCGATAGGTGCAACCGCGACCGTCATAATAGACATGTGGGCATTCGGGTCCACTTGTGCTAGTCCGAATACTCGACACTAAGAAGGTATAATAATTTAGTAATGCTATTTTGATGGGAAATCAATTGGGACGCGGCTGTGATTGTGGTGGAAACCGTCTGAGTATATCATAGCCATTGAGGTGGCCGAGGGACAATCAGGGCAGGTAGCCGCATGTAATGTTCCGTCATCTTTCTTTCTCAGTACTATTCATGATTTGTACAGTAAACTACGGCTATAACGAACTCAAAGGGACTACTAATTTTAGTTCGTTATAACCGTAGTTCGTTATAAGCATATATACAGCATAACTACAGCAAATAGTCGGGACCAAAAAGGAAGTTCGTTATATCCGTCAGTTCGTTATAAGCGTGTTCGTTATAACCGTAGTTTACTGTATGTTGGATTGTTTAGTTTACACTCGCATACCCATGCTCAAGTCCATCCTGTTTAGAATACAGTTGTTTTACGCCGCACTCAGCAATATCCCAGCTGTATGACGGCGGTCTGTAAATAATCGAGTCTGGACCAGACAATCCAGTGATTGACATCATGAGCATCGATCCACGCAATTGGGATACAATGACATACATCAACCAAGTCAGCGAGCCTGATCAACCGATCTTGTTTGTCGCCTCTTACGACAAGCATAGTCGCTTTTTACCGCAAGCATGGGTTGCGGAAGACCTATTCTACCCCGGATCTTCAAGGGTCAAGCAGGATTGATGGGTGATTGTTGACAACGCCATCACCAGCAGTGTTTCCGTCTAATAGGCACCATTCAATGTTTTGTTCTGGGTGTTTAAGTACATTCGCTGTCGGTATATGATGACAATCCTGATCAACCAGCTCAAACACATCCAGATAACCACCAACCACTTCCTGGCTATTTTAGGTAACAGTAAGCTACCCATATTCAGCCATGGCCTCCACTACATCCCCCTTTACTTGCCTCACCGGGGAACAAACCGCAGAAGAAAATTCAATAAAAACAAACAGTTGATTAATTCGACGCCTGTCGTGTCCAGCAAACCGTCTCCACAAGCAGTTTATTCTAGAATTCCTTGCAGCTACACTATAGGTGACAAACCATCCCTTGTGGTATGAATAACCTATATGGGGTTGACCCACCAGTTGGGGTTAACCGTCTCCACAAGCAGTTCAGTCTTGAACCTTACGTGCAGCTACACTATAGGTGACAAACCATCCCTTGTGGTATGAATAACCTATATGGGGTTGACCCACCAGTTTGGGTTAACCGTCTCCACAAGCAGTTCAATCTTGAACCTTACGTGCAGCTCTACTAGGTGACAAATTTGTGGTATCGATAACCTGTATGGGATGACCATAACAAGTTGGGCTCATACACGTGTATATTGTCAGTAATACCCCCCACTGGGATATGTTTGTACATCCATGTAAGTGCTTGGCCTCGTGAACAAGAGTGTGGTGTTCCCAAGCCCGCTTTTACAGCACAGATGGGACCTAATTGGATTAAGTGCCCGAGATTCTAACGTTAATCAGGATGTTTAGCAGTCATTTGACATTTGTGCTGGGATGGTGGTATTTTTCAAGACGAATAAACGCATCTGCTTTAATAAATGTCATACAAATACGTGATGCAGGTTAAGCAAACAATGATATTGACCTTCATTTTAGTGCATATTTCGTTGAATGCATATATATTGCATAATTTCACCAAGGGAGCAATTATGAATTTCTCTTTATGCTGTAACGTGTACCGGCTCCGTGGGAGGGAACCCAATTAGCGGGTTCTGTATGCTAACTTTAATGGCATTATGGTGAGTACCTCTGTGCAAACACACCACACCAAACATATCGATGTTGTCGCTATTTTGACCTTTAATATTCCCATCTGGAGGTGATGGATCTGTACCACGAATTCGTCGCTGTCTATAGTTTCAAACTACAGTTTAACAAAGGTTTCTTAATGCAAATCAGGTATATAAAGAAAAGGATAATCTGGCACCGGCCCTGCATACTTCTATGACATTATATAATGTCCATATAAAACATTTCGCTATGACGCAACTCCTTCTATGCGGTATCAGAACTTCCTAGATTCGTACTGATTATGATCCTTGGTTTGTCCGCATCCTACACGTGCTCTTGCGTTTCCCTCCAATCTGCATCCCATCATCACACGTTGTGATATCCTGTCACACAGATAGACTAATATCTAGTCTCTGAAATGAACATATATTACAGAAAAAAGTTGCTAAATTATAGTTATAAAATATAATAAAAAGGAGTCCTGAGACTTTCTTCATATTCCTAATACTGCAGCATCTAGACTTGCTAAACATTATAGTCTTGCATGGGCTGTATTGGATATATTTGTTTCAAGGTCAGTATGACAGACTAGCTCACTGACATAGGGTCGAACGTTAGCTTTTATTCCTTTTGCATATTTGTAATGATTAACGACAGTTACTGGTACCCCTAGAGATTAGGGTTGCGACCGGGTACGAAAACTGAACTCGAGTACCCGGCAGACAATACCCGAACCGGACTCGAGTACCCGTAGTTCAATGTTGTCCCACTTGTTTGTAACGCTTTTGCGAATAAAAGGTCATCAAACATCTATTGATCTATTCTAAGGTATTATTCATCGGTTTAAGATTATATTCCAAACGCCCCTTGCGTTAAAGTTGCTTCAACGGGTCACAATGACACGTAATGAACAACAGAGCCTGAACCCCCCTCCCCCCAACACACCTCTCACCCCTCGGGTCATCTTCAGTCAGTTTTACGATGAGCATGGGGACCCGTGAAGATCCGGGTTAGAATAGGTCTTCGGCGTGACGAGCAAACGCTTAACCACTCGGCTACCCCTCTGCCTTTATATACCACGGACATGGCCTTTCTTGTCATTGCATCGTCCTCTGTCTATACCAGGTCGCTGAGTTGATTAAAGATGTTCATATGCCGCATTTATACTTTCATTTACAACATATTGAATGTGCAAGAAGGTGGTTTCCATACTGTTTTCCCGTGTCAGGCAGGTTTATTTCTGAGGTTCACAGGCGATTTACAGGAGCTTTTCATTGCCCCATATAACGAATGGAGAGAACTCCAGTAGCATAATCGGCGTATAATACCAGTGTTTGTTTGGGCTTAGGGTTGTGGTGGCATGTTGGCCTACCACGCAGTCCCTTGGACAAGGATTGATGATGCAGGACCGTGTAGACCAAACATTGATTATCGTTTCAACTCTCATGTACGTGTTGAGACTGTTGTCTGAGCACACCGTGATAAGTGTGACAGAACCCCCATACCGATCACCGCTCCCACCCAGACCGTTATCGCTCACCCCATACCGATCACCGCTCCAACCCAGACCGTTATCACTCACCCCATACCGATCACCGCTCCAACCCAGACCGTTATCACTCACCCCATACCGATCACCGCTCCCACCCAGACCGTTATCACTCACCCCATACCGATCACCCCTCCCACCCAGACCGTTATCGCTCGCCCCATACCGATCACCGCTCCCACCCAGACCGTTATCGCTCGCCCCATACCAATCACCGCTCCCACCCAGATCGTTATCGGTCACCCCATACCGATCACCGCTCCCACCCTGACCGTTATCACTCGCCCAATACCGATCACCGCTTCCACCCTGACCGTTATCACTCACCCCATACCGATCACCGCTTCCACCCAGACCGTTATCGCTCGCCCCATACCGATTACCGCTCCCACCCAGATCGTTATCGGTCACCCAATACCGATCACCGCTCCCACCCAGACCGTTATCACTCACCAAAAACCGATCACCGCTCCCACCCAGACCGTTATCGCTCACCCCATACCGATCACCGCTCCCACCCAGACCGTTATCGCTCACCCCATACCGATCACCGCTCCCATCCAGACCGTTATCGCTCGCCCCATACCGACCATCGCTCCCACCCAGACCGTTATCACTCACCCCATACCGATCATCGCTCCCACCCAGACCGTTATCACTCACCCCATACCGAACATCGCTCCCATCCATACCTTTATGCCCTATCTAATCCTCTCGTTCCGGATACTCATCCTCACCGCAGTGACCCAGACACATATTTTCATCCCACAGTCAACACGACTCTTACCCAGACAGTTATGCTCATCTCATCCCATCCTCATCACCATCCCATCCCCAACTAGTCTTCACCCACTCAGGTCCTTCTAAACATCATCTCCAACCAGACCCCCTCCTCCCCAACCCCTATTGCCGACCCCCAGATAACCACCCCAGCCCTCCTCAGAAGAGGAGTATCAGCTTCAGATTGACATACAGGCTAATTAAGATGGTTCATCAACTATCTAGACCGCGAGTCCCCCGGGGCGATGTGGCGTAGATTCTGTTTCTGTATGCTGGCGTGATGTCCGTCACTGCCGCCACTGCACAACATGCCCCCTTTGAAGTGCAAACACAATTACGTCACACCATTTCCTCTGAGAGAGACGACTTCCGTCGGTGTGTTCTCTCAACAATTTTGTATCACAAATTACATGAACGTATGAATCTGGCAGTACATTGCTGGTGTCTGTAGGCCGAAACTGATGGAGGTGAAATGGGGTTTTAACGTCGCGTTCAAGATTATTACAATTATGTAGCCACGTGTATGCACGTGTGCGTGCGTAAGTGCGTGTGCGTGGATAATACCGGTTTTATAGTGCAAGATCACTGAGATACCATGCCGCAGTATAACATGAATACCTACAATAACTAAGAGCCGACCAGCCCTTAATGCCGAGCACCAGGCAGGGTAACAACAAGTAACATCTTTTAACGTGTTTTGGTATGACGCTACGGTGGATCGAACCTCAGACCTTCCGCTTTCTGGACAGACGCTGCATCCTCTAAACCACGTAGGCGGTCCGCTACTGATGTTAGCGTACAGATGATTGACTTTTTAAATCTGCCCGACTTCAAGACTTGAACGATAAACCTCTTGAACCGCGTGAGAACATGAACTATGTGTATTATATGTCTCTCAGCCTTAGACCCTATTTTTTATTGCCCTTAAATACTACCAGTCAAAAAGGTCTACCAGCATTGGATTTTTACTAGTCCCCAGCAAAATTGAGTAGTCTCGGGCCAGCGGACTAGTGGACATGGGAGAACTTTCAAGGATATGTATGCCACTAATAATAATGACAAATGTGGGAAAGAGACTTCGAACAAAATTAGTGAAAACATTACCAGCTGAGCCGTCCCAGCTCGCTGGAAGGGTTGTACTTTTGTTTGTTTGTTTGTTTGTTGTTTAACGCCGCACTCAGCAATACGGAAGGGTTGTACTAGCAATCTGTACATAATTAATGATCACTTTTACCTTGTATCAAGTCATATAGTAAAAAGGATAACATGATCGATTGATAAGTATAAAACATTACTTCATTTAGCAGAGATGAGACACTTTTTTTAACACTTACAATCAGCCCTGGATATAACAAACTTCTAGTAACCAGGCCCACACGTACTTTCTCACATGATTTAAAAATAGCTTATCACCCGAGTGAGCAAGTACGTGAGTTAAAATTTAACGTCGCATCGGCATTATTTGATCCATATAGCGACGAGGACAAGTTGATATGAACTAGTATACATGTAAATCATGAGAACACGAGGATGTGCATGAGATTCACTGAGGCGACAGACTTCTGAGGCTACATACAGAGTGTATGTGTACGGTCTTTGATGCTACCACCCCGACACCCCTCAACCTGAGGCTACATACAGAGTGTATGTGTACGGTCTTTGGTGCTACCACCCCGACACCCCTCAACCTGAGGCTACATACAGAGTGTATGTGTACGGTCTTTGGTGCTACCACCCCTCAACCTGAGGCTACATACAGAGTGTATGTGTACGGTCTTTGGTGCTACCACCCCGACATCCTCAACCTGAGGCTACATACAGAGTGTATGTGTACGGTCTTTGATACTACCTCTCCGACACCCCTCAACCTGAGGCTACATACAGAGTGTATGTGTACGGTCTTTGATTCTACCACCCCGACACCCCTCAACGTGAGGCTACATACAGAGTGTATGTGTACGGTCTTTGATACTACCTCTCCGACACCCCTCAACCTGAGGCTACATACAGAGTGTATGTGTACGGTCTTTGGTGCTACCACCCCTCAACCTGAGGCTACATACAGAGTGTATGTGTACGGTATTTGGCGCTTCCATCCCGACATCCCTGAACCTGAGGCTACATACAGAGTGTATGTGTACGGTCTTTGATTCTACCACCCCGACACCCCTCAACCTGAGGCTGCATACAGAGTGTATGTGTACGGTCTTTGGTGCTACCACCCCGACATCCCTCAACCTGAGGCTACATACAGAGTGTATGTGTACGGTCTTTGGTGCTACCACCCCTCAACCTGAGGCTACATACAGAGTGTATGTGTACGGTCTTTGGTGCTACCACCCCGACATCCTCAACCTGAGGCTACATACAGAGTGTATGTGTACGGTCTTTGATACTACCTCTCCGACACCCCTCAACCTGAGGCTACATACAGAGTGTATGTGTACGGTCTTTGGTGCTACCACCCCTCAATCTGAGGCTACATACAGAGTGTATGTGTACGGTCTTTGATACTACCTCTCCGACACCCCTCAACCTGAGGCTACATACAGAGTGTATGTGTACGGTCTTTGGTGCTACCACCCCTCAACCTGAGGCTACATACAGAGTGTATGTGTACGGTCTTTGATACTACCACCCTGACATCCCTCAAGCTGAGACTACATACAAAGTGTATGCATACAGTCTTTTACATGCCACTTTGTGTCAATCTCTATCTTGTGTTAATATTCCCCTCGTGACTTTGAAAGAATTAAAAAAAAACGTTTTTGAAATCCTGTGTCTGCAGGTGTACCTAGTTTGTGCTGTATCGTTTGACTAACTCGACACTGCACAAATGGAGGAGCAGACGTCAGTTTTAGTTATAATGTTTCTTTGACAAAGCAGAGAGACCCAAAGCAATTGGCTTTGATATCGATTTGTGACACAAAGTAACCCAACTCTAATTCGTTTTCACTGGAATGTCTTTCTCAAAAGTTTTCGCAAGCAGTTCTGTTTAGAACACCTCACACGAGCTGCCGTGCCATCAACCAACGACGACATATCGCACAGGAAACAAGTAAACATAATGTATATAGTGTAGCTATGGAAACATCTATCGGATCAGCGAAGGGATTAACACCTAGATGGTATTGACCGTGCGATGTTAATCAGACAAACTGAATAATCAGCAACACGAAATGACAGACATTGTTCTTATACAGTCGGACTAATTTGATGTAACGGCAATAACGATTACCATACAAAATGAGATGGCGGGTTCCTATCCGAGCTCCACACCAGTAAATAATCACATATTTATGACAGTCCTTCCGAAATCACCAATCTTCTTGTAGGAGATTGGCAAAGAACCAACCCAAATTACTCTTCAACGCAAGCGTAAACTGAAAGACACCGGTGCATTGTGGTCCCGTTTGTGTGCTCGTGGCTTCCCACTGTTGATGTTAACTTGAATTAAAACTGCACCTACCTCGCGCTTGATATATTCCACAAACAAAAGCCAGTGCAAGCAGTAACCACGCCATTGTCCCCGCTGTGAGCTGCCGTCTGCTCGTGCTTCTCCCGCCCTTCCTTCACACAGCAGACAAGATGAGGCGCCGATCGATAGAATTTATTCCACTGAATGTCTGCGATGTGCGAGTTCACCGCCTTCACTGAACTGTAACCGTGGGTCAGTGACAGTCAGTTTTAGGCTTCGTGTACGTCTGTAATTAAATTGGGAATATTTATGAATGCAGAAATACTGACCGCAGATCCATGTACGCCAGCTCAATACCGTGCTTAACGTGCAATTGAAGAGAGATCCAAAACCAGCTATTTTTAGCCAAACGACTATTCCGCGTTCTTTTGCATATTTAATGAGATGGCATGTTTTGGTGACATGCACGCGCCACGTGCTGTAGGGCAGACGGTCTGCATGAATAACGAGTGAAATGGCGGGGGTTCCTGAAAAGCCCTTGATCAATATTAGAACCTGCTAATTTATTTTGGTCAATGGCGTGGTCACTTGCTTTAGATCGATTCGGATAATAAACATTGGTTTAAGTGGGATCAGGTGCTTGGCCAATTACTGCACCTTGCATTGCAATCTGCGTCATGGTAATCACTGAATACATCAGCGGAGTTGTGTCTTGTTTAAAAGATTAAGTATGCAACAATTTTGATACCGTTTATCTTAAAAACAATTTAAATCTTAAGAATTTTAAATCGTAAGAACTAATATTCAAGATGTATTTTACCATTAGGCCACGAAACGGTTCAATGGCACCATCACACACACGCCTTAAGTGAATATATGTTTTTAATGACAATATATATATTTTTAAAATATTGTATTTGGTTCATTTATCACATTCTCATAGATTACCAACTTCGTTTGGAGTTGGACCTTAAGCGAGAGGTCATAACTGCCATACACCCGAATTACCAGATATAATATAATAACTTAATCAAATAATAACGATACCACAAGCAATAGATTTTTTGTCGAAAAGATGAAGAAATTCCGAAGAACAAATAATCCTTCTTTGCGGCCGTACAGGAAATTCTTCATCAATCACGGGAATGATATTGATAGTTCTTGGTGTCACCAAGTCACTACCCAATCCGTTGTCACTTATGGGTTGTTGTCACAGATAGTTAATGGTGCGTCACAGTCACCACCTAGAAGACCTAAGGGGATCGTGATTAATAAGTATTAAGTGAGTTCAGTCACCTCCTTACTGGCTATACATACAATGGATGGCATACAAGACATAAGTATTAAGCGTTTCTGTATTAAGTCATCGTTCTTGAGGCTGTATGTGTCGTCCATGCATTGCCTCTTACCTCTCGCAAGAGCTGAGACTTGAGCTCTGGTGAATACTCTGAAGATGAACGGTACATAGACGATACACATCATGATGTTGTCCTAACAGGTGACGACATCTTGCAATCACGGATGCTAAAGATAATGAAGCTGTCGTACCTGGAGACTGTAGTCCCCCACCTTCTTGGCATATTCTGCAGGTAGTTGAGAGGTGTTGGGAAAGTCCGGATCTCACACCAAGTGTTACTTATTGTGTGAGACCAAGACACTATCTAACCCATTGTTACTTAATGCTGATTGTTACTTGTCGGTGTCACCAAGTCACTATCTAACCTATTGTTACTTAATGGTGATTTTTACTTGTCGGTGTCACCAAGTCACTATCTAACTCATTGTTATTTAATGGTGATTGTTACTTGTGGGTGTCACCAAGTCACTATCTAACCTATTGTTACTTAATGGTGATTTTTACTTGTGGGTGTCACCAAGTCACTATTTAACTCATTGTTACTTAATGGTGATTGTTACTTGTGGGTGTCACCAAGTCACTATCAAACTCATTGTTATTTAATGGTGATTGTTACTTGTGTGTGTCACCAAGTCACTATCTAACCTATTGTTACTTAATGGTGATTTTTACTTGTGGGTGTCACCAAGTCACTATTTAACTCATTGTTACTTAATGGTGATTGTTACTTGTGGGTGTCACCAAGTCACTATCTAACCTATTGTTACTTAATGGTGATTTTTACTTGTAGGTGTCACCGTGTCACTATTTAACTCATTGTTACTTAATGGTGATTGTTACTTGTGGGTGTCACCAAGTCACTATCTAACTCATTGTTACTTAATGGTGATTGTTACTTGTGGGTGTCACCAAGTCACTATCTAACCTATTGTTACTTAATGGTGATTGTTACTTCTGGGTGTCACCAAGTCACTATCTAACTCATTGTTACTTAATGGTGATTGTTACTTGTGGGTGTCACCAAGTCACTATCTAACCTATTATTACTTTATGGTGATTGTTACTTGTGGGTGTCGCCAAGTCACTATCTAACTCATTGTTACTTAATGGTGATTGTTACTTGTGGGTGTCACCGAGTCACTATCTAACCTATTATTACTTAATGGTGATTGTTACTTGTGGGTGTCACCAAGTCACTATCTAACTCATTGTTATTTAATTGTGATTGTTACTTGTGTGTGTCACCAAGTCACTATTTAACTCATTGTTACTTAATGGTGATTGTTACTTGTGGGTGTCACCGAGTCACTATCTAACCTATTATTACTTAATTGTGATTGTTACTTGTGGGTGTCACCAAGTCACTATCTAACTCATTGTTACTTAATGGTGATTGTTACTTGTGGGTGTCACCAAGTCACTATCTAACTCATTGTTACTTAATGGTGATTGTTACTTGTAGGTGTCACCAAGTCACTATCTAACTCATTGTTACTTAATGGTGATTGTTACTTGTGGGTGTCACCAAGTCACTATCTAACCTATTGTTACTTTATGGTGATTGTTACTTGTGGGTGTCGCCAAGTCACTATCTAACTCATTGTTACTTAATGGTGATTGTTACTTGTGGGTGTCACCGAGTCACTATCTAACCTATTATTACTTAATGGTGATTGTTACTTAATTGTGATTGTTACTTGTGTGTGTCACCAAGTCACTATTTAACTCATTGTTACTTAATGGTGATTGTTACTTGTGGGTGTCACCGAGTCACTATCTAACCTATTATTACTTAATGGTGATTGTTACTTGTTGGTGTCACCAAGTCACTATCTAACCTATTGTTACTTAATGGTGATTGTTACTTGTGTGTGTCACCGAGTCACTATTTAACTCATTGTTACTTAATGGTTATTGTTACTTGTGGGTGTCACCAAGTCACTATTTAACTCATTGTTACTTAATGGTGATTGTTACTTGTGTGTGTCACCAAGTCACTATCTAACTCATTGTTACTTAATGGTGATTTGTACTTGTGTGTGTCACCAAGTCACTATCTAACTCATTGTTACTTAATTGTGATTGTTACTTGTTGGTGTCACCAAGTCACTATCTAACTCATTGTTATTTAATTGTGATTGTTACTTGTTGGTGTCACCAAGTCACTATCTAACCTATTGTTACTTAATGGTGATTGTTACTTGTATGTGTCACCAAGTCACTATTTAACTCATTGTTACTTAATGGTTATTGTTACTTGTGGGTGTCACCAAGTCACTATTTAACTCATTGATACTTAATGGTGATTGTTACTTGTGGGTGTCACCAAGTCACTATCTTACCTATTCTTACTTAATGGTAGATTAAGGCTCATGATACCAATCACTGGATTGTCTGGCCCCGACTCGATTATTAACAGACCGTCGTCATATAGCCGGACAAGTGCTTAGTGTGGCGTTAAACAACAAACAAACAAACAAACCAAATCATCAATGTAGTCCCCCTGATTGATAAAACAAATAAACAAATCCCAAAGGTGATAAATAAACGCTTCAATGATAAAACAAACAGGTAAATATAGAAACAAGCAAGTAAAAAAGAAGCTGATTTAGGCTGTAATAGACGTATCGCGTTTCATTCATCAGTTTTATGTAAAACGCTTTCAAATGGCAGTATCACTAAGTGCCTCGCTTGTCCCTGATAACGCGGCTGACATGGGCCAAGCGTTGTTCCGGGGGTAACATGCATGAAGTGTGAAGTCTCTAGAGTATACACCACTCTGCTTTATTTGCAAACCGAAATGTTGAATATTTACGAAGAACCCTTCAATGCAGAAACTATTCAAAACGTGACTTCCAGCAGATCTTTATCTAAAACCGACCAAGCTGTAAACCGGAAAATCGATGTGTAATTTCATGGGCTACCATTATGGTTGTAAAAATACAAAATCGAGGGTGGTTGTTTCCATAACGACATCGCCTGATACGCGCGTGTTACGTGTAGCGACCACCAACCCCACACATACATCATCACAACATATACTTGTTAAAACCCAGCTGCACAATCCGCGAGCAAGCTTTAAATTGACCAGTTACAAAGGGAGATAATTGAAGGGGATGGAATGCCCGCGCGCGGCTATTACCGTGGTGAGTGTTCGTTTGTAAAACTTCATTAAATCAAATTTAGCCGACGACTGAGATTCCACATTGTTTGAGAAATGCTCCAGTCTGACGGAAGATTACCCCAGCGGATGTCGTTCCATTGAAGCTAAGCCTTTTCCGGCATTTGTACAAGAGAGTTGATTGTATATTCACATTATACTATAGCAATTAGTATTGTACAGCTATGGTGTAGCTCTGGATAGTGTGGTGTTGCAACTATAAATGGCCGTACGGTGGAGCTGTGGCTGCATGTGTAGCTAAGGTGTAGCTAGGGATTGTGTGGTGATGCAACTACAGATGGCTGTACGGGGGAGCTGTGGCTGCATGTGTAGCTAAGGTGTAGCTAGGGATTGTGTGGTGATGCAACTATAGATGGTTGTACAGGGGAGCTGTGGCTGCATGTGTAGCTAAGGTGTAGCTCTGGATTGTGTTGTGATGCAACTATAGATGGCTGTACGGTGGAGCTGTGGCTGCATGTGTAGCTAAGGTGTAGCTCTGGATTGTGTGGTGATGCAACTGTAGATGGTTGTACGGTGGAGCTGTGGCTGCATGTGTAGCTAAGGTGTAGCTCTGGATTGTGTGGTGAAGCAACTATAGATGGTTGTACGGTGGAGCTGTAGCTAAGGTGTAGCTCTGGATTGTGTGGTGAAGCAACTATAGATGGTTGTACGGTGGAGCTGTGGCTGCATGTGTAGCTAAGGTGTAGCTCTGGATTGTGTGGTGAAGCAACTATAGATGGCTGTACGGGGGAGCTATTGCTACATGTGTAGCTAAGGTGTAGCTCTGGATTGTGTGGTGAAGCAACTATAGATGGCTGTACGGGGGCGCTATGGCTACATGTGTAGCTAAGGTGTAGCTAGGGATTGCATGGTGCCGCATCTATATGTAACTGTACGCTGGAGCTATGACATTATGTCAGTGTTTCCTGCAGGTTTTGAAAAGGGCAGGTTAACTCTCTCTCATAAAAAGGGCAGACCCGTGAAGATCCGGGGTATATTAGGTCTTCAGCAACTTATGCTTGCCGTAAAGTCGACTATGCTTGTCGTAAGAAGCGACTAACGGGATCGGGTGGTCATACTCGCTGACTTGGTTGATGCATGTCATCGATCCCAATTGCGTGGATGCTCATGATGTCATTCACTGAATTGTCTGGTCCAGACTCGATTATTTACAGACCGCCATCATAGCTGGAATATTGCCGAGGGCGGCGTTAAACAACAAATAAACAAACAAAAACAAAACGGGCAACCCAAGCGGCCCGAGACAAAAATATGCATATGCATGATTCCAAATACCCTTCCTAATTTGTGTTCCGAGTTACTTATTTAAAATATTTATGATTTTGTTACCATTTTTTTGAATGGATTGTCATTTAAAAGTAGAAACATGGAATAACACACGCCAAATTAAATATGAGGATCATCTGTATGGAACCAGACATAGTTTGCTAATACCAATAAATGATACAACTATTCATGAACAAAAACATACTATGTCATATTGTACCTTTATTAAAGGCCTGTGTCAAACAATTACTGGGCACATTAGACTTTGAAGGCATGTGCTCAAGCAAGGTGTGTGAGGTGAGTGAGTGAGTTGTGCTTTACGCCGCTTTTATCATTATTCCAGTTATATCACGGCGTGTCGGCTTAATGTGGGACGAAAGCTCGAAGTGATGCAGGTCTCAGACGTTTGCCACTTCGGTGAAACCCACGAGCACGTTTATGGTGCTGACAAACCTAGACAAACCGAGATTCGAACCTACAATCAAAGGTTTCTGGCGTGCCCAAGGGACGCAACTCTGCACAGCGAATCGCGGCATCTTAGACGACTGGGCCACCCTACCACCTTGTGTGAGTGAGTGTGTGTGCGTATGTGTGTGTGTGTGTGTGTGTGTGTGTGTGTGTGTGTGTGTGTGCGTGCGCGTGTGTGTGTGGCGGTCTGTTCAAGCAAGGGATAATGTCATGAACACGTATTCAGAGATCAGCTGTCACAGCAAATATTCACATCTTGAAAGTCAATAGCTTCACATTCTTCTTTGTTTTCTTTTCATAAACTTCTTTACCACAGATTCAATGTTAATGTCAGTGTGTGAGTCTGAGTTGATGCAGATCATGAGGAGTTTATTGCTGTTGCTGTCAACTTGCTGACTTTCAGTCTGTCCTGTGCTCTGTCACAATTAGCTTCACTTGGGAAAACACCCTCTCTACCTCTGATGGGGGCAGGATCAATGTCCCATACACTCCCAAGAGCTTCACAACAGTTGGCTAAAGATCTCCAGTCTGCGGCTTCAAAGTGCTCAATGTGTGCAGCATATAGATCGGGAAACTGATACCAGAATCTTCAGAGAACATCTCCTTGATTCCTGTCCATTCTGTTAGGGTCTGGTCAGGATCCAACCCAAAGTGGTCTGCAAGTTCTGACACCGGAAATAATAAACATACTATATTAGCACAATATTCAAGGGACCTTGCGTGGCCATAATGTTCATAGAATCATGCATATTATCAATAAATAAAGGATGATGATGTATCTTTTCAGAAACTTTTGTCTTATTACAATGACTACACAAAGAGAGTTTATCATATTAATGTAACACTTAATATTTACACATCTCTGCATCTCAATAAAATCTCAAGAACGTAGCATCACCTGCTTTCCTGATGTCAAGGGATGCTATACTGGTTAAGCCAAGTGTATTGATGAGCCTCTCTTTCAAACTGGTTATCAGTCTGTCAAGGAACGCGTCCCTGGAGTGTTCAACAGCCAGTCTTCGTCTTGATCCGTGCACTTTTCTCAATCTCATATTTTTCAGCCAACTGATCAACCTTCCTAAATAGAGACCAGAGTTCTACTTCATCTGTTGGAGAATGTTTATTACCCCCGATACGAAGTCGAAGGGGTATACACCATATAGGGATGGGTGTTGTTCGTCCGTCCGTCCGTCTGGGGCAGAACTCAAAACCATGAGTGATATCTTAACCAAACTTGGCACATATATAAGTCTAGTGGTGAACCCGTGCCTTTTGATAGTTTGGGATTTTGGAAAAATATATTTTTTTAGTTTCAATGGCAACGACTTTGACTTGGATTGAAAAAGGCAGCGGCGGTTAAGTAGTTTGTATAGTCCTTCTGCAGTTGTAGTAAGTCTGTCTCCAGCTCTCTTGTCATTCCCAATTCCCACAGCATTGTCCAGGTCTGTAAGAATTGCATAGTGGAGCTGACGGACAGCAGGCATAGCTTTCTCATGACTAAGCCATCTTGTATGTACTGCTCTGCTATCTTGATTGTGAAACTAGTCATTCCTGAGTTGTCTAGATCTGATGAATCATTCTCGTTAGCCAATATTTGTATTTGTCCTGACAGTACTGTAGTGATATTATTTAAATAGTCCCATCAAAAGTTCAGCAACAGGTTCAATGTCTGTAACAGACTTGACTGCAGAGCTAACAGCTAGGTGCATCCCGTGGTTAATACACTAGCCATCAATGAGGCGAGGAGATGCTCTCTGCTACTGAGCAGCAACCCCATGTTTCTACCCAGTCCTAACAGCTGGACAGTCGCTGGCAATGCAAGTAATTTTCTTCATATCAAGAATAATGACAGTAGTTCTGCATATCTTCCACTATAGTGTTTGCAGTCCCGTTTGAAGATGTTGCTGAAAAGCATGATTTGATACTCTATTTCCAATGTAACGACCCACAAAGGCTACTGTGCTGTTTCTATGGCTGTATATGTAGCTATTGTGCTGCTTCTATGCCTGTTTGTGTAGTTATTGTGCTGCTTCTAAGCTTGTGTGTGTAGCAATTGTGCTGCTTCTAAGCCTGTGTGTGTAGCTATTGTGCTGCTTCCAAGCCTGTGTGTGTAGCTAGTGTGTGGCTATTGTGCTGCTTCAATGAATGTATTTGTAGTTATTGTGCTGCTTTTATGCCTGTGTGTATAGCTTTTGTGCTGCTTCTATGCCTGTGTGTGTATAGTTATTGTGCTGCTTCTATGCCTGTGTGTATAGCTTTTGTGCTGCTTCTATGCCTGTGTGTGTGTAGCTATTGTGCTGCTTCTATGACTGTGTGTGTAGCTATTGTGCTGCTTCTATACGTGTGTGTGTAGCTTTTGTGTTGCTTTTCTGCCTGTGTGTATCTATTGTGCTGCTTCTAAGCCTGTGTGTGTAGCTATTGTGCTGCTTCTATGCCTGCGTGTGTAGCTTCAATGAATGTATTTGTAGTTATCGTGCTGCTTCTATGACTGTGTGTGTGTAGCTATTGTGCTGCTTCTATGCCTGTGTGTGTAGCTTTTGTGCTGCTTCTATGCCTGTGTGTGTAGCTATTGTGCTGCTTCTATGCCTGTGTGTGTGTAGCTATCGTGCTGCTTCTATGCCTGTGTGTGTGTAGTTATTGTGCTGCTTCTATGCCTGTGTGTGTAGCTTTTGTGCTGCTTCTATGCCTGTGTGTGTATAGTTATTGTGCTGCTTCTATGCCTGTGTGTGTAGCTTTTGTGCTGCTTCTATGCCTGTGTGTATAGCTATTGTGCTGCTTCTATGCCTGTGTGTGTGTAGTTATTGTGCTGCTTCTATGCCTGTGTGTGTAGCTTTTGTGCTGCTTCTATGCCTGTGTGTATAGTTATTGTGCTGCTTCTATGCCTGTGTTAGTGTAGTTATTGTGCTGCTTCTATGCCTGTGTGTGTATAGTTATTGTGCTGCTTCTATGCCTGTGTGTGTAGCTTTTGTGCTGCTTCTATGCATGTGTGTGTGTAGCTATTGTGCTGCTTCTATGCCTGTGTGTGTGTAGCTATTGTGCTGCTTCTATGCCTGTGTGTAGCTATTGTGCTGCTTCTATGACTGTGTGTATAGTTATTGTGCTGCTTCTATGACTGTGTGAGTAGTTATTGTGCTGCTTTTATAATGTATGTGGAGCTATTGTGCTGCTTCTATGCCTGTGTGTAGCTATTGTGCTGCTTCTATGACTGTGTGTATAGTTATTGTGCTGCTTCTATGACTGTGTGTATAGTTATTGTGCTGCTTTTATAATGTATGTGTAGCTATTGTGCTGCTTCTATGCCTGTGTGTAGCTATTGTGCTGCTTCTGTGCCTGTGTGTGTAGTTATTGTGCTGTTTCTATGCCTGTGTGTAGCTATTGTGCTGCTTCTATGCCTGTGTGTAGCTATTGTGCTGCTTCTATGACTGTGTGTATAGTTATTGTGCTGCTTCTATGACTGTGTCTAGCTATTATGCTGCTTCTATGACTGTGTGTATAGTTATTGTGCTGCTTCTATGACTGTGTGAGTAGTTATTGTGCTGCTTTTATAATGTATGTGTAGCTATTGTGCTGCTTCTATGCCTGTGTGTGTAGTGATTGTGCTGCTTCTATGCCTGTGTGTAGCTATTGTACTGTTTCTATGACTGTGTGTATAGCTATTGTGCTGCTTCTATGACTGCGTGTATAGTTATTGTGCTGCTTTTATAATGTATGTGTAGCTATTGTGCTGCTTCTATGCCTGTGTGTGTAGTTATTGTGCTGCTTCTATGCCTGTGTGTATAGTTATTGTGCTGCTTCTATGACTGTGTGAGTAGTTATTGTGCTGCTTTTATAATGTATGTGGAGCTATTGTGCTGCTTCTATGCCTGTGTGTAGCTATTGTACTGTTTCTATGACTGTGTGTATAGCTATTGTGCTGCTTCTATGACTGCGTGTATAGTTATTGTGCTGCTTTTATAATGTATGTGTAGCTATTGTGCTGCTTCTATGCCTGTGTGTGTAGTTATTGTGCTGCTTCTATGACTGTGTGTATAGTTATTGTGCTGCTTCTATGCCTGTGTGTAGCTATTGTGCTGCTTCTATGCCTGTGTGAAGCTATTGTGCTGCTTCTATGACTGTGTGTATAGTTATTGTGCTGCTTCTATGACTGTGTGAGTAGTTATTGTGCTGCTTTTATAATGTATGTGTAGCTATTGTGGTGCTTCTATGCCTGTGTGTAGCTATTGTGCTGCTTCTGTGCCTGTGTGTGTAGTTATTGTGCTGTTTCTATGACTGTGTGTATAGTTATTGTGCTGCTTTTATAATGTATGTGTAGCTATTGTGCTGCTTCTATGCCTGTGTGTGTAGTTATTGTGCTGCTTCTATGACTGTGTTTATAGTTATTGTGCTGCTTCTATGCCTGTGTGTAGCTATTGTGCTGCTTCTATGACTGTGTGTATAGTTATTGTGCTGCTTCTATGACTGTGTGAGTAGTTATTGTGCTGCTTTTATAATGTATGTGGAGCTATTGTGCTGCTTCTATGCCTGTGTGTAGCTATTATGCTGCTTCTATGACTGTGTGTATAGTTATTGTGCTGCTTCTATGACTGTGTGAGTAGTTATTGTGCTGCTTTTATAATGTATGTGTAGCTATTGTGCTGCTTCTATGCCTGTGTGTAGCTATTGTGCTGCTTCTATGCCTGTGTGTAGCTATTGTGCTGCTTCTATGACTGTGTGTATAATTATTGTGCTGCTTCTATGACTGTGTGAGTAGTTATTGTGCTGCTTTTATAATGTAGGTGTAGCTACTGTGCTGCTTCTATGACTATGTTTAGCTATTGTACTACTTCTATGACCGTAGGTGTAGCTATTATGCTGCTTCTATGGCTGTATACTCAGTTTATTATATAAACAGACAGCTACACGCATGCTTGGAACTGATCACATACAGATCTGCGGCCATCTCAACATGTCTTTCACGTCAGTCAGGCGCCCCAGCCCTCCCCACATATATTAAGCTGCATTCTTCCAGCTGCAGAACGATTAATGATTAAAGACACACTCAACCTGGTGCCGACTTAAAAGCTTGGCCTCAAGTCGGTGTTTCAGAATCGAACACTCCTCTCAGCTTTTCTACTATCAACATAAAAAGCGCCCGTACCGGAGTGACGACCTACCGCTCTACCGTGCAGCACCGCTCTGTCTGCAGTTGCACATTTATATGCCCGATAGCATCAACTGCCCGCTCTAAGTGCACAAACGTTTTCCTAGAAATGAGCATTGGTGCGCGGAGCGAGGTTTATCTTGGTTGACATGATTGCTCAGAATGCGAGATGTATGGCCAAATCATGCTCCCCATATGCATCAGCGATCTGCGCTTCTATAAAATCTAGACCTAGGGTCAACACGTATGCTTGATAAGGGCTGGTAATCCTCAAAGCTTGGCCCCAATTAAGTCCATCCTCCGACTACATTATGTTTTACTGTTGGTGTGTTCCTCAGATTGGAATCATGTATGACGGTGTCGTTAAAAGACGAGATTGATAGCTCTTATATCTGCTTCAGCCACCCAGCAATTCAACAAACGGTACTTCCAATTTACTGTGGAGTTAAGTGCTGAGGTTTATTTGGTCGGCCTTCATCTGCATGGCTTACAATGACTCTAGGGGGTGGGAAGGGATGGACAGGGGAGGGAGGGCCAGGGGAGGGAGGGGGAGGGATGGTACAGGTATAAAACATACATGGTGAACTGCATCTTGAGTTGTATGTCGATACAGACCTACACCTCGTCGTCACATGATTTTTATTGGACCCCTATCGTGTCCTCTTTCGACACCAGATTCGCCGATTAGCTACCTTAATGCTAAACAATTTGATTAACTGAACTGGTCAGAAGATCTTTATCCATGCACAAATGATTAAGAAGAAGCCTCTTGAAAATTATTGAAAACCCAAGTTCATGAAGCGCCAATAAAATATTTCAATGTTCTCAAAAATATTAATATACAACCTCTGCCTCATCACAAGCACAAACCGATGATACTCATCTTTCTGTTTGATTGTGCCACAACACGCCAGCTACGACATCACGACATCTACACACATTGCGACACGATGTACGGTGAGACAACAGCCCATGTCGCTCGAGGTCTTGTAATCCTGTAAGTCTCTGGGATCGATACAACTTCTTTTGCCACGCAATGGAATTAATTTCCTCCCGCCACACATCTAACCCTCGCTATAAGGCAATAACACTCGGTGACTTAGGCGCCCAGTTCTTTGTCAGCGTAATGTTGATTGTAGGCTCGCAATCCCGATCCCAGCCGTAGAAAATTGCTCTCTGTTTTATGGGATTTTGGAGTTTGCTTTGAATGCTAATTCTGTTAAAACTCCTCTATTTTTTCTTGTCGCTTAATCGGATTTTTTCTAGTTAGGAATCAAATTGGAATTGAGAAACGTTTTGGAGAGAATGATGACTTTGAGGGGATACCGGGACTAAAGTTGTCTCAATCATGTGTTCTTATATACAGTGCCACCAGAATGGCTGGTGAACTCAGGGATGAGTAAGTGAATGAGTGAGTGAGGGCTTTGCGCCGCGTGTCTGGCTGCTTGTACTGGTCCGGACTGAGGCCGATTTTTATAGTGCTAGCTCACTGACATACCATGCCGCAGTTTAACATGAATACCCCACTCAGACACAGTATACTGACTCCGAGCCGACCAGTCCTTGTTTCACTCGAGGAATGAACTACATAATCTAGATGTCAAAGAATATCAAAATAATTTATCGATGCTCGAGTATAAAGTGAGAAAAGAGGCAGTTTCAGATAACGTATGTATATTTTGTTAAATGTCATAAAAAACAAAACTTTCCCAAAACACGAATTATTGCCAACATTATTGATCAAAAGTCGTTTTGAGCATCTATTTTCGTCTCGTGCATATATTATTCACAAAGGTCTACGGCGCTTCTGGAACTGCGGAAATATCATAAATACTAAGGTAACTTTTATTGCTTGAGTAACCAGTGTTGTCTTCAATGACTGTCTTAAACTGTCGTAAACACCCACGCCTGACATTGTAGTACTGGGTTTCCATGACGCACATAGACTGACTTCCGATGCTGTTGTTTGTTTGCTTGTTTGTTTGTTTGTTGTTTAACGCCACACTCAGCAATGTTACAGCTGTACGTCGGCGGTCTGTAAATAATCGAGTCTGGACCAGACAATCCAGTGATTGATATCATGAGCATCGATCCACGCAATTGGGATACAATGACATGTATCAACCAAGTCAGCGAGCCTGACCACCCGATCCCGTTAGTCGCCTCTTACGACAAGCATAGTCGCTTTTACGGCAAGCATGGGTTTCTGAAGACCTATTCTACCCCGGATCTTCACGGGTCACTTCTGATACTGACTCACATGGACTGCCTGCCTGATACTGTCACACATTGACTGACTGATACCGACTCACATGGACGACTGACTGAAACTGACTCACATTGACTGACCGATACCTACTCACATAGACTGACTGTCTGATACTGACTCATATTGACTGACTGCCTGGTACAGACTCACATACACAGAATGTAGCTAGTGTATCTGGTAAACATGTTATTCCTAACCCAGATGCTAGTGTGTGCGGTAGAAATGTTATTCCTAACCTAGATGCTGGTGTGTGCAGTAAAAATGTTATTCCTAACCCAAATGCTAGTGTATGTGGTAAAACTGTCATTCCTGACCTAGGTGCTAGTGTATGTGGTAAAAATGTTATCCCTGACCTAAATGCTAGTGTATCTGGTAAACATGTTATTCCTAACCCAGATGCTAGTGTGTGCGGTAGAAATGTTATTCCTAACCTAGATGCTGGTGTGTGCAGTAAAAATGTTATTCCTAACCCAAATGCTAGTGTATGTGGTAAAACTGTCATTCCTGACCTAGGTGCTAGTGTATGTGGTAAAAATGTTATCCCTGACCTAAATGCTAGTGTGTGCAGTAAAAATGTTATTCCTAACCCAGAAGCTAGTGTATGTGGTAAAAATGTTATCCCTGGCCTAGGTGCTAGTGTGTGCAGTAAAAATGTTATTCCTAACCCAGATGCTAGTGTATGTGGTAAAAATGTTATCCCTGACCTAGATGCTAGTGTATGTTGTAAAAATATTATTCCTGACCTAGATGCTAGTGTATGCGGTAAAGATGTTATTCCTAACCTAGATGCTAGTGTATGCGGTAAAGATGTTATTCCTAACCTAGATGCTAGTGTATGCGATGTACATGTTTTTGCAACCTCCATGCCAGTGTGTGCGATATAAATGTTTGTTATGACCGACATGTTTTGCCTCGTCGTTGATACTATCAACCACTGGTTTGGCTGGCCCGGAGACGACTATATGCAGGCTTCCGTGACATACCTGTAGTAGTGCTGACTGCCGTAAAATAACATTCACTCACCGACTGTACGAAATACATACTCTATATGATCCAACTAAATAAGACGATGTCGGGTGTGCCAGCATCAATGCTAACTTGATGAAGATTTCAGAAACGTTTCTTTGTCGCTCTCTGGAGCTTCCTCGCGTTCTTTGGACCCATTGCCAAATTCCATGCAGCTCCACGTATTGACAACAGCTTTGTTAAATAACGGATCGTACCCTTCCTTTAAAATACCGGGCGCTTTTGACAAGCATACATGATTTTAGGAGCGCTTCACTAACTCCTGTTTCCTGCTCACTCGCGGGTGAGGTGAGGTGAGGTGAGGTGAGGTGAGGTGAGGTGAAATTTGGTTTAACGTCGCGTCCAAGATTATTGCACTTATGTGGCGACGTGCATGCACGTGTGTGTGTTTGTGTGTGTGGCTGCTTGTACTAGTCCGGATTGGTGCCGATTTACAGTGCTAGCTCACTGAGATACCATGCCGCAGTTTAACATGAATACCCCACTCAGACACAGCATACTGACCCCGAGTCGACCAGTCCTTGTTTAAGCCCCTTAATGCCGAGAGCCAGACAGGGTAACAACAAGTACCATCTTTTAACGTCTTTTGGTATGACGCGGCCGGGGATCGAACCCCGGGCCTTCCGCTCTCCGGGCGGACGCACTACAACCTGACCACGGAGGCGGTCTGCTCACTCGCGGGAATTCACTTGGCGTTAACATCACGTTGCAGTATACGGTTCTCAGCAATGTATTTACAATGGATTCTGGTATCCTAAAGCTGGAGGTCATACAGTGTTTCTCGATACATGTATGAAGTCACATGTGGTTTGTAAGCAGACTGTGGTGGTGGGGTAGCCTGGTGGTTACTGCGTTCGCTCGCAACACCGAAGACCCGGATTCGATTCCCCATACGAGTACAATTCGTGAAGCCTATTTCTGGCGTCCCCCATCGTGATATTGCTGGGATGTTGCTTACAGCGGCGTAAAACGAATTCATGCACTCATTCTAAGCAGACTGACGTGGGTAATCTGTTTCCTCTTCCCAGAATGAGTGAGTGAGTGAGTGAGTATGGTTTTACGCCGCTTTTAGCAATATTCCAGCAATATCACGGCGGGGGACACCAGAAATGGGCTTCATGGGCTTCACACATTGTACCCATGTCGGGAATCGAACCCGGGTCTTCGGCGTGACGAGCGAACGCTTTAACCACTAGGCTACCCGACCGCCCCCTTCCCAGAATGAAAGTAAGAAAACGTTGGTTGGTTTCTGTACTTCATGTCTTGGGGTCCATGATCACAACGATGAAATATATCTATATCGACATCATGAACACACAATGCCATTTAGAAAGTGGTCAAATGTAAGAAATGTACAGATTCTAGCGCGTTTTGGGGTTGAGTCCCATCCGGGATTCGAACCCACACTGCCATAGTAATCGCCAGCACACAAAGTCAGCGATCTAACCCACTCAGCCACCGAGGCTTCCACAGAATAAAAATCCAACAACTTGTAGTCTAGATCACGTACCTTGTGTACCCCTCTGACACGTGTAAATTGGCACGGCTCCCATGGCCGAAAGCTATGAACACACAAGTGGTCACATGTAACAAATGTTATATTTGGGATAACATTTTCTTAATAAGATCGCTGACTACGTGTGCTGGGGAATAGGTGCCTCACTCTGGCAGTGTGGGTTCGAATCCCCGGATGGGACTCCATCCCCCAAAGTACTAGAATATGTACTTTACTAAGAAAGTGTCATCCCAAATTTTACATTTGTTTTATTGACATCAACGAAGAAAAGCACACAATGAGTTTGTTTATTTTCTTTATTATACAAAAATAGCATCTTTCGCAAAATCAAAACATGAATAAACAGTACGGGCTGATTGCTTACAAACATGTTTGCATATAACATTCAAACCAACTAGAGTATTTCTGGAGATGGGGGTGGGGGGTGGGGCACCGAGTGCATGGGTGGGGCAGTTGGGTGGGGCTACGGACTAGGGTCGGGCGACTGTGCTTCTCCTGGTGCCTGATACAGCAGCTGTTAAGTCTATGATTGTCAAGGGCGTGGTGAAATTACATACAAAGAAAATGCCACACACAGCATGAAGTATGAACTGTTGTGTGGCAGGTTAAATAGCAGAATAAGAACAAGAACGACAACTCTATCTTTAACGTCAGTATGAGAGCCGACCGCTAAGACGGTTTGGGATATTGACGCATCATAATAGTGCTTATCTGAAAATCCCGTTAACTTTGCTGTCGACAGTAAAGGGAGTGTTTATATTGCAAGCATCAGTAGCATATTATTGATGTTGAGTATATTTAAGGCTACATATGGACATGGTATGGATATATAGCTGACAGCTTATCTATTACAACATTAATCTGATGCATGCTGGAATCAAAACACGCCCGCATATTCTCACAGTTTATAAAACCTTATATTATATTGATATATATATGTCACGATACACAATACTTATGTTCAGTCAGGGCCGTTAAGCAAGACAGCATAGCCCCTGACACAGTATACATATGTGGGTAGTATTAATAACCTTACACAATGGTACATGGTGCTGTGGCAGAACGTGCAATTGTTATGACTAATTTCTAATGTTGTTTTTTATAACCTACCACATTCATGTGTCACTACCGGGAGTGAGTGGGTTTGTTGACTTTTAGCGACACGTGTCAACTCAAACCAATGCAGACTGTCGGAGTTTACCAGTTTGGTGAAACCAACGAGTAGGGTATGGTGCTACCAAACCAAGAAAGAAAATCAGGGCTAACTTGGATTCGAACACACGAGCTGCGGATCCTGCATTACTAAAACGCCGAACGGAAAGTGGTCCTTAACCACTTGGCCACAGAAACCCCTTGGGGTCGTTAAAGGAGGGCTATGTTCCCAGCCTGGTGTCCATGTCCCATGACACTGTATTGTCCGGATCACCGTGGACTTAAAGACGGAACTTATCACGGACTATAAGTTAGCAGTCAACAAAGCTGGGGCTGCTACTTGCCCGAGCGCAAACCCCCTTTAACGGCTGATACCGTCATCACGGCAAATCACAGCAATAATAGACCCACGTTATCCAGGATATTACGAACTATTCGAGACATGTATAGTTCGTTACATCCGAATTTCCCCATTCACACCAACACTAACTGCTTATTACTGCTTATTTTGGAAATAAGTTACAGTGAAACCCGATTCATCCGGAAGGAACAGCGACAGGCGAAATTGCCCGGAATAAAAATATTCGCTTCAACGAATAGGTACGTCCCAATATGGCTATTGTTACGCGTGTAGGCATTCCCTTTGAAATCGGAATACGAGGACTCCGGATTAAAAGGTGTTGATAATCGGGGTTTCCCTGTCATTTTAGTCGCCCTGGCTGACCTCTCACCCAGAGGATAACGGCTTATATCATGTCATTCGTGACCAACTCGTGTTATTCCGGGACAAGCCGAATAGCGAGGTTACGGAAAGGGGCGAGTGGTGGCGAATGGTATCATGTATGAACAGAGCGACGGACGTCACCTGTGTCGGGGATTGTCCATGTCACAGAGGCCCCTATTCTCTCCATTTACCCACGCTCGTTGGCAGATCCGCAATGGGGTCACCATGGTGACGCTAGGGTGATACTCGTGACAACTGTACACACTATTTACACACAAACATCTGTACAACATACACAAATAAGTTAAGTATAAGTCAAATAACCACCACGTTGCTATGATACACATGTACAGAAAGGTCTAACAAGAAACAGACAAAACACACTAAGTCGTCTTGTAAGGCTTGGTCAATATTACATAGATGACAATTGATTTACAAGTAATAACATTTATGTCAGAATTTTAAAATTAAGACAAGTTACACATTGTTCTCAGATTTCACAGAATATGATAACGGCGAAGGTGTGACGGTAGTGTTGGCGCCCTATAAGTCAAGGGAAAGATCACGAGTTACCTCCCCTTTCACAACCGCTCTTTGATACTAAAAAAGCACTTAAAAACCACATCGCAAATCCTACTTCTAGTTATTCTGCTACACGTATTGTATATGTGGAATGTTGGTGCATTTGTTAGGAATTTTTTCACCAAATATGTTTGTAAATGAGCGTGTGTATATCATCATAAAAGACTATACCTGCATGACTAAAATGTTAAACATCACTTTTTGACAATGTTTACTTTGGAAATGTTAAAATAATAAACTATAGAAGCTCAAATAGGAATAAAAGAAAACATAAAATTAAAACCGAACTTAAAAATCGAAAACCGTCAGTATCACCAAATACAAATGAAACACATAAACTATATTCATATTAGCCTAAGTATTGAGTATTAGTATTGTTAAAACTATATATTTTCATCTTAAAACCATCATTAAAAACTACACCCGTATGTATCACTGTAGTAAAAAGTTAATAATTAATAATAATAATTACAAAGACTAAACAGAGTTTAGCCCAGTGAAATCAAGCAGCCCTCTCGCCATACCATCAGTCTATACGCTAATCAGTTCTAGCTCTTACAATGTCCGGCGAATCGACCACACTGTTTTGAAGTAGGGAACTAAGCGAGGTTAACGCCGCATTAAACAATATTTCAGTGACGGCGTGTCAGCTCGATGTGGAAGGAAAGATGTCGTTGACGCAGGTTTTAAACGTTTACTACTTTGGTCAAGCCCATGGACAAACCATGGATCGCAATCGGGCGAAGTTTGGATTCGAACCCACGATTAGCGGATCCTGCTGACTTCAAGCCTTCAAAATACAACATAGGGAGGTTAATGATTCGCTTTTTTCCTTTATGAAAACAGCACTGGTGAATTCCCGTTAATACAGGATTACATTAATATGATTAATAATTTGTTTATGAATTAATCAAACCCTTTACTAAGAATCACAAGTAGAACATCTTCTAAGACATCGTGAAATATCTTTGAGGCATAAGTATCCAAATTGTATTTGAAAACAATTCATGTATTAACTGCCGGGTCAAAAAAAGGATACACCCACGTTTGATGATGGCTAAAACTGAAACAAACACAAATGGTTATTTGATGGTGATGTATTTGATGCAGGTTTTCATCGTTGTGTTTGGCCTTACGTTTTCAGTGTTCGGCGACTTTTTTTAGCCTAGTAACATTTTGATAACGTTTGTAATTATTTCGTCAAATGTTTAACTGTATACTATCTTTCCCCGGTCGTTTAGTTATTTCGTTATCGGTTTCGATAAAAAAAATCAGAAGAAAAAATAATTCCTATGGAGGGCCTAGCGTGACATTTGAAATAAACACGGTAAATAACCGTACGGTGATGTATGTGTCTACACGAACACATGAACAAGTGTTAACAAGCGTCAGTGTCCCTCGGCATAAGAATCCCCGCCATGGTGTCGCGCTGAAGGGTGCCCCCTCATTGGTGGGGCACCAATTACCGGTCGATATGTCACTGCTGCAATATTTAATACTATCACTTTATATGGTAATTTATGGTGATTTCACGGTTTGGAGGTTCTAACTCATTGCTTTTATACATGTAATTAAGGGTCAAAATTAACCATTAGATTGGTACAGGTGCTTGATAAAGACAACCTACATTCTGTCTGAAGAGGCCCCGTCAATTATCTAATTGTAACTCCACGCCGATGGAATTTTCAGCATTGTAAATGCGATCAACGGTTGTTTTATATAGTAACAGAAAACAGACAATTTAATATTGACCCGGTTGGCTTAAAAACTGCCTGAACAGTTTTGTGAGTTGTTTAACGCCATTGTTTCGGCTACAGCGCTTTATGTCAGCTAAGGGCGGATAGCACGAAGTGATGCAGGTTTTAGATGTTTACCACTTTAATGAGACCCAAAACCATATGATACTGAAACATTAAGGCTTATTATTAGGACGAACCAGGGATTCGAGCCTACGGATCCTGACATGGCTAAGGGACGCAACTCTGTATGTACATCACCTAAGAACACAAAGTACAATCAATATACCCCAATTCACTACCATAACCTACTTGTCTTATATCCATGACAACATAAGCATTCAACAAATTGGTTTAAAATTGTTGGGAGTGTCGATCAGCATGAGCCAAGTCTCCCTTAAACCCATCCGACAACAACAAAATAAATTAGAAACATGTACGGAATACAATACTGCTGTCTCAATGAGCAGGTTGCTTACCGAAACACCAGGAAATACACGTTTCCGATCCTCAATATAGCGACTTCCCATTTAAGCAATGACACGTGTCAAGTTAATTACGTTTTGGTAAATACAAAGACGAGCTTGTTCCAATACATAATGGTACACTTCTAAGAACACTACGTGCAGGATGAAATAGAACCACTACCGTGTCACGTAACAACTGTGACATCATCCACGCGACAGGATGTAAATGACAACTTCCGCTCTAAGCGGACGAGGACGGAAGTGGATGGTAGCTTTGTACAACACGGTATAATACAAGGTGATAATACTTACATATGTTAATAAGAGGGCATATTTACATCACAGAGTCCGGCATGCATGCATGTACGTGAAGCAGGACACAGAAACAGACGTGTTGTCATCAATGAACCAACACAAATCTAAGGGCACGTTTCCTGTTTTTGTGATACTTATCTCCCGACCTAGTTGCAGTATTAGTCTTATTTCTGTCATTACTCTACCCATTTAAGCTCGAAAAGACTGAAATCCTCACAAAAGAGCTAAAATGCATTAACAAAATCGTCAAGGATGTCTCCAGACCCTAGAGAATAAATTAAAACATGATCCCAACTAAGTCTATAATGATTTGGCAAGTCTAGATTACCTCAGCTTTAGGCTGAAATCAAATATTGTTCTGGGCTCCATTTGGATTTTATTTCGTAGATAACGTTTTTTGAATGACTTTATTTCTGGAACTAAGTGTTAGTCTAGGATATCGTCTGCCCTGCATAAAATACAAGTACTATAAACGTAAAGCAAGTTCATAATCACACATGATTCTCTTTAAATTTTTCCTTTCCTAACTTCTAACCAACCATCCAGCACAGCGCTTTAACTGTAGGATTGTACAACACATCTGACACACATGTTGTCCCAATCAAAGTTACTTTCAGTCAATATTCCTGATAACTTTTAACATTCGGATAATTTGACGATCAGATTCCGTCTATTTACGGTGTGAACTGGTGTCTATCAGCTATCAAGGATGTGTGCAGCACCTATATCTCAACGATTACACAACATAGTGAAATATAGGGCTAAGTTCGGGAGGGTCACAAAGTGCCCTGACGCGAAATCACATTTCTGGGCATTTCTTACACATGTGAGCAACACTGAAGTGAAACGCTAAATCGCACCACAGTTGACAGAGCGAGATGGAGATGTAAATACCATATCTGTATCCAACGGTAAAACGTAACGGTATTGGCATTGCAATATAACGGGGAAGGCAAGGAATCGTCATGAAACTAGGTATATTGCTGCTGGAGGCGTGTATAGTCGCCCTGCTGGACCACGCTGCCCAGTACTGACTGAAGCCTGGTGATAAGAAAAACAGATCTAATTTATTGCACGCACTCCATTCAGCCAATTTATAAATTGCAACCTTCCCGGCGGGACTAGCCTCGTCCTCTGTCAGTAAATGCCCTGACATGAACAATTAGTCCCGGTCGTGCCCGCTTTCAGGGCTTCCCAATAAGAGCTTTCCTAGGCGTTATAGTCAGTTCCTTTCAATACGGCGAGGAGGTTAAATAGATTGCATGCTGGGTTCGAACCTGTAGCTTTAAGCCGTAAGAAGATTGTCCTTTAGAATCACTGCAGTGTTTACCAGATCAAACACATTGCTGTTTCAATACGCATAATCGGGAATTAATCCCTGTCGCAGGACTAACCCCTTTAGTTACAAAAGTAAAGGTCAAACGGACATCCGTTAACTATCCCCAGACTCACCATGACGTTACGAAATGATTTCAGCTAACTGCAATAAATTTAATATGTAAAACAATGCTTAGTAAACCTAACCCGTAAACTTTGTCTAGATTCAAAAGAAAAAAACACCACCCAAACATCCTGAGCTTTTTGGTTTTAAAGTAGTCCCACAGAGCAAGTTTTAATCTGCTAAACCCTCAAGTGCATTTCTGGTTTTAATGCAGGTTTTAATAACCCCAACGTCACTTTCCGCCCAGCCTAATCGCCTTACGAGATAAGCTTACTAAAGAGGTCATTTACGAATGGTGCGTAAGCCGTGGTTAATCAATGCGGCCAAGGCAGGCTAATGATGCTGCAGACACCAGCAACCGCCAACTGACAAGACAAGTTCTGTTTTGAGATACGGTCCTCGGGCGAAGTATAAAATCTTACACCACGTACATTTATTGACGTAAGGGTGAGAATACTGACTTGGTAATGACAGCCATAGGATGTTGTAGTGTATTCTGGAATGGAAGTTGGCTACAAAAATCCCTGAAGGTTTCAGCAGATTGGGTTTCTGTCAATGCTTAGATGTATTGATGAGTTGTTCCCTGATGGATGGTTACGTCTGAGTACAAAGGTATTCACTGTTGAGTGAGGGAGGGAGTTGGGTTTAACGCCGTTTTGAAAAGTATTTCACTTATAATACGTGTCAACTTTATGTGAAGGAAAGCCTAAAGTGATGCAGGTCTTAAACGCTATCACTACGGTGAAAACCCACGCGCACAGGTATGATGCTGACAGACCTAGAACCATAATCAGGGCGAATCTGGGATTCGAACCCCCGATCACAGGTTTCTGGTACACCTAAGGGGCGCAACTCTGCAAGACGAACCCGGCGCCTTAATCCTGGCCATCAGTGCCGCCTTATTCGAAGTTTCCTGATTTTGACAGTACAATGTGATCAATGTATGCAAAATGTGCAGCCATCGTACATACTCAGTTGTCAAAATAAGTAATCATAGCGAATTTAACAGCGGTTCACACACATGCAGGATATGCGTTACCGCGTCTCGTTCACTGGTAATAATTCTAAGTGCAATCAATCACGAGCATGTATGCACGGAAATACCTGACAGCATCAACCGCTTCATCATATACACGTCAGTCAATATTAGAACGGCAAACAAGAATAAATTACCCTACAAACACGCTATATAAATACGAGCAATCAATTATATACATCTGAACCGTATAAATTATTTTACAATATGACATCTCAGAAACATTCAATTTTAAATGGGCTTTCCCATTCTAACATCCGTATTTAATGTATGTACATAATTAATACGATAAGCTATTCACTACTAACATAAGAATTATGTTTCAGAGGCCATGTCTGACATGTACCCGCCGGCCTCCCATATATTGACACCAATGTTCAAAGCTCGTCTTGGATCACAACCTTCCCGGTTAACACTGCCATAGTACTTCAAGGGGATGGTAACACTTCCCATCTGGCTCGTTCGTCACACAAGTTGAACCTGTAAAGAAGTTCGCCAGGTGGCGCCCTTCATTGTGCAAGCTTCCGGTATCTAGATCCAAAGCATATAGGGGTCAAGGCCGCTATGGAATCACATGACCACAAAAATAGCACAGATGACTTCCGGTTTTCAACATTAACATTCGCACGTCTTGTTAAACCATACACATGAAACACTCGCTGTAAGCGTGGCTGTTGGAGTTTATAACATTGTCTTTCATTATCGTGCCATTCAGCTTTGAAACCCTTTGAGATTAATTGATATAGACACAAAAAGGGCCAGAATAAACACCGCATCGACAGCATGAATGGTTTGAGCAGAATTTACGAACAATATCTCAAATGTTCTCCGAGTCCGGCCCTGTTGGTTGAACGCTTCACAAACAAAATTCTCCCCAATTTCGGGTAAATACTGCTCAATTAGTAAGACAGCAGCGGTGACTCCGCGGTATGATAGGAACTGTGTCTCCTTGCTGTTGTTCAACTGCACACCCTCCGCCAACCATATCACCTTTGGAACAGGGTATCCTTGCGCGGGGCAGTATAGTTCCAGACGTTTTTTAGACACCGTCACCGTCTCTGAGACGTTGTGGCCATCAGGGAAGTATGGACTGCCTGTAAGAGAAAAAGTACGTTTCATATCTGCATCTCATGGAACTACTTTTGCAACAGACTAGGAAGTGTCCGACACGAAGAGCAACTCTCACTCACTAGTACGCGCTCAAGAGTAGTCCCCCTTACAGAACCAAGCGCATAATAATAGTTTTGATTTTTTATCAAACAATTCATTCTCATACCAGTCCAATTCTCAATCCATTCTCAGCTCAACTGAAATTGACAAACTCAAAACGTTACTGGGATGAAACCAGTAGCAGAAACACTTAAGGTCCAAACCTCAACTATGATACCCGTATCAAAATACATCACCATCGAATAACCGTTTCTTGTTTGTTTCATGTTTAGCCACCATCAAACATGGGGGTATTTTAGTTTGCCCGTCAGCTATGTCTAATTCAAAGTGTACATAATCAATATTAATCTAATAACCAAAATTGTTTGAAGATTTATATTCACTAGGTGGCATGTGTTGAATGACATTACCATTTGGGGGGTTGCTGGACGTGAGTGCATATGACATGTATACAAGTTGAATATGGTCTGTATGCTTCAGTAGTATTGTATGGAAACCAACGTTGCAGTTAACCTCGTGTATGTAACCGTTATGCTCATCGATATTGACAGATTTGGCTGACTAACTTGACTTCACGTCTTCACAAACTTGACTGACTTCACTAACCTGACTAATTTGACTGACTTGACTGAGTTGACAAACTTGACTGAGTTGACAAACTCGATAACCTTGAATAACTTGACCTAGGTCTTACTGCAACTAGACATATCTGAAAATCCTTCATTTGATGTTCGCCGGATACGAATAACGCATCACTAACATCCTGGTCATATGGCCTTTTCGTGGTGAAGATGATATCTTGTTTCACCAAAAGTCTTACTCCTGCTTTAAATACGTAGTACCAGTACATCAATAGAATAACGGTTAAATGCTGCTACCGACTCTAAGCGTACGGTTAGTGTATGTGTTACACGCGACATAAGTGCTACCCAGTATCGGTTCGCTATCAGTGAGATTCCGCTAGAGCATGCAACATCTGGCTTTTGTTGTGCATAGGCGTAACCAGGGCTGTATACGACCCATCATGCTGGCAGTATACATACCGTCTCTGTATGTGCCATATGCTTTGTGATGTTAATTGTCATGCTGTCGGCGGCATGGTCTGTGCGCCGTTAGTGTTGTGAGGTGAGGTGAGGTGAAATTGGGTTTAACGTCGCGTCCAAGATTATTGCACTTATATAGCGACGTGCATGCACGTGTATTTGTGTGTGTGGCTGCTTGTACTAGTCCGGACAGATGCCGATTTATAGTGCTAGCTCACTGAGATACCATGCCGCAGTTTAACATGAATACCCCACTCAGACACAGTATACTGACTCCGAGCCGACCAGTCCTTGTTTTAGCCCCTTAATGCCGAGCGCCAGACAGGGTAACAACAAGTACAATCTTTTAACGTCTTTTTGTATGACGCGGCCCGGGATCGAACCCTGGACCTTCCGCTCTCCGGGCGGACGCTCTACCACAAGACCACGGAGGCGGTCCGTTAGTGTTGTACTGCTGTGCCATGGTCATGTGAGTACGGTGTAGCTGTGTCCCTGTAAACGTGTGTGGTGTACTTCTGCATGCATGCATCAACGTGTGGTATAATTCTGTATACATAACAACGCGTGGTATATTTCTGTATACATATATCAACGTGGGGTAAAATTGTGTATACATATCACCGCGTTGTATATTTCTGTATACACATTTACATATATCAACGTGTGGTATAATTGTGTACAATACAGCATGTGTGGTATAGTTATGTAATGGCCAGATGTGGCATAATTATGCATACATATAGACAGTTATGGAATATCCGTGTATACATATAGTGTAGTATAATTATGATTAAATAGAGCCACGTGTGGCATACATCTGAAAACCAAAACTGTGGTATACTTGTGTACACATATAGTAAAGTGTGGTATAATTGTGTATACTTATAGTCAAGTGTGGTATAATTGTCCATACATGTATGTAGCCGAGTGTGAGTAAATTATTTATACATTTATACATATACTAGTTAAGTGTGATATAATTGTGTATACATATATTCAAGTCTGGTATAACCGTGTGTACACATAGTCAAGTCTGGTATAACGCAGAATTGTCCATACATGTATGTAGCCTAGTGTGAGTAAATTATTTATACATTTATACATATACTAGTTAAGTGTGATATAATTGTGTATACATATAGTCAAGTCTGGTATAACCGTGTGTACACATAGTCAAGTCTGGTATAACCGTGTATACATATAGTCAAGTGTGGTATAACCGTGTATACATATAGTCAAGTGTGATATAATTCTGTATACATATAGTCAAGTGAGGTATAACCGTGTATACATATAGTCAGGTGTGGTATAATTCTGTATACATATAGTCAAGTGTGGTATAACCGTGTATACATATAGTCAAGTGTGGTATAATTATGTATACATATAGTCAAGTGTGGTATCACCGTGTATACATATAGTCAAGTGTGGTAAAACCGTGTATACATATAGTCAAGTGTGGTATAATTATGTATACATATAGTCAAGTGTGGTATATCCGTGTATACATATATTCAAGAGTGGTATAATTATGTATACATATAGTCAAGTGTGGTTTAACCGTGTATACATATAGTCAAGTGTGGTATAATTATGTATACATATAGTCAAGTGTGGTTTAACCGTGTATACATATAGTCAAGTGTGGTATAATTCTGTATACATATAGTCAGGTGTGGTATAACCGTGTATACATATAGTCAAGTGTGGTATAATTATGTATACATATAGTCAAGTCTGGTATAACCGTGTATACATATAGTCAAGTGTGGTATAATTATGTATACATATAGTCAAGTGTGGTATAACCGTGTGTACATATAGGCAGGTGTGTACTATGTTGTCTCTATTAAATGATACTGAGTCTTGCCACTGACCTGTGACCATTGTAACGGCATCATGTGATGTGACATTTTACAACCGTATAATCAATACTTCAGTGGAGCAGCACGCCGTACATGTGAGTCACTCTCTGCATTTTATTTAGGATTTACGCAGAATGAATTTGATTTTAATGCGGGTTTTTTATTTCAACAAGTGAAGCTTCAACGTTGATTTAATGCTCCAACCTCCCATCAAGTCCTGCTTGACATACAAGAGGGTCAGAGATTTGTCATCAAAATTAATTCGAAATGGATACCAACACCATTACATGTTTGTTGAATAACGATATTATCGATTTCGGTTGCCACGACAACGATAATTCTGTTGAAAACATCTTTTCATTTGCTCTAAGTAAATCGTGTCCCTTAGAATAAATCTACAAACCCCACAGGTCACGTTCCAGAACGGCTCACCCCCGGGGCACACGAAACCGTTTTGCACATGAAATTCTTTGACTTGCGGACAATAGTTAATTATCGGATGAAGGTGCAGTGAATTCCCGAGCGCGGGGTTGCGCCATTAACTCTCAAACTGTGACAAGGCGAGGTATATTAGCGGTTCTTTGGGAGCAATGAGGATTTCATCAAAGCGACGAGGCAGTCCATCCATTTTAATGATCACGTTCAACAAGACCCGATCATTAACGCAATGTAAGCCGCTAAATGGTCAGCCACGCACACTCCACGAATTGGTCTTGTCAACTCTTATAGCAACAGTTAATTCAACTCCAGATTTCACAAGAACTTGGTTATTAATTGGCACATTCTTGCTATGATCCTTTAATCATCTATGATGCGCAAGATATGCCCAATATTCCGGAAATTGGTGTGAAGATGTAGGTATTAGGATGAACTATGTTGGTTTGGTAGAGAGGTACTTGAAAAGTTGGTGTCAGAGTTACTATTAAGGTTGCTCTAGGGCAAAGCGTTTAGATCGATCCATACTTGTCTGCGAAGGATTCTTATCTTAGTTGTGATTGACTAAATGTGATTCGGCATAGGTGGGAGATACACTGATTACACCCCACCCCACCCCACCCCTCCCCTCCCGGGTTGTATCTAGTATTCGAACTGTACCTAGTATTCGGGTTGTATCTAGTATTCGAACTGTACCTAGTATTCGGGTTGTATCTAGTATTCGAACTGTACCTAGTATTCGGGTTGTATCTAGTATTCGAACTGTATGTAGTATTCGAATCGTTCGTAGTATTCGAACTGTAGGTAGTATTCGAACTGTACGTAGTGTTCGAACTGTATGTAGTATTCGAGCTGTACCTAGTATTCAAAATGTACGTATTACGTAATACTTTAGAACTGTACGCAGAACGCAATGCCCTAGCCCAGCTTTTTCAAGAATCTGCCATACCCCCAAAAGACATTATATTCAACTGACAGCATCAATACAAGTACTGTCATGTTTTTATCAGTAAATGCGAAAGAATGCATGAAACAATTTAAGGAAGGTACAATGTTCCTCGGCTGAAAACGTAAATCGTTCCTTGTTCGTGCGTGACAGAACGCTCAGAGACACTAATAACACACAGGGATTATACTTGCTTTGATGTGTCGTAAGGCGCTTTGGCTATTAGCTTGTCTTAACGATGTCTAGCAAAGAAAATAGGCGAGGCTTGTGGACTGCATCAAAACACAATCAGCTCCAGCGCATATTCCTAGTGAATTCAGTCGGCACTTCCAAGAAGCTTAACTATTTGTGGACAGAGTATATGCCCCGTGGCTGATTAAATAGATTGTCACGAATGCATTAAGTTATCAATATCTTCTTTGAAACTAAAATGTATAAAACAACAACCGTTAAGTGGATGCTTGTATCTACGGCGGGAACGTGAAATGTTTTTTTGTGGATAGCAACGAACCAAGGTGCTAATTTGAGCGAAACATGATAGGCTTATTGTTGATCGTATGCATTTTTTAAAAAGGGCAATTCAAAAGGTTAAACTGCTTACATTTCTGAACCAGTAAACACGCACGGATGAAAAATATCATTTTATAATTTAACAGGTTACCTGTTTCTATTTTGGTCCCGATAAAAACGAAAGTTCTATTATAAATGTGTTGAAGGAAGGTCAGGTTTGTCGTCACATCGACAGAAATAACAAAAAAACCCGTATCCATGATCCTTTATAAAGATTGTCTGATCATAAGTACGTCAACTGAACGCTAACATTAAAAGAAAATTCATCCAATTCCGAAATTCAGCGGTTGCTAACTGAAGTATTTGAGCAAGAATGTATTAAACAAATGCAGAAAATCACTGGTTTTGAGACATGTACGGTAAATGCATATGATATGTCAGGGATGAAGCTGTTGAGTCATGTTACACAATAAAGCTTCCGCATCACTGTGTTACAAATAATCTGCTCTATCATCACTATTCTTATCATGACGACTGGGACCCTCATGCATGATCATAAGCTGTTAGGTCAACTGCATTTGAAGAGGTGTGTGACCCCCCCACATTACCCAGGAAACCCTCCCATTTCCTCATTATGTTCAATCACATCTCTTAGCTATCGGCCGAGTGAAAATTTCGTCGAATTAACCTTTTGCTACTTTAGGAAAGAGCAATGCAATCCCCGCCGAGCCGAGAGTGTGCGATCATTCGTCTGAAGTCGATCGCGGTACACTTTTTTGCCCAACGTTCTCGCGTTTGGAATATGTGATTTGACGAGAAATCAAAACGTGTTTTTGATGTACACGATCCTGATGACACATGGACACTTTCAATCATAGATATATTAGGACAGGGAATGAATCTGCCTTTGTTAACGGACCCAAACTTGCCATATCTCCCCATTCAGTAGCGGGGAACGCTATTGATTATAATCCCTCTGCAAATCGTAAATTCATGGAATCGGATATTTGATTGTGATAAATTATTGAAGCTTAGTTATATAATTGGCACCAAATACGCCGGTTTGGAAACGATAAAACTATCAACTGAAATAACTGCCACTATATCGCCGCGCATAATATCAACATCAGCGCGCTTTTGGTTAATCCATATTTATAAATTAATCTGAAGTCAATCATGTACCTGCTCATGCGTTGTAGAACAGATCAAGTCGTTGGGACATATTCACTTTGAGTGACGTGTTTTGTTAAGTGCGAATGGCCAAGTTCGACATCAATAAATCGTCCACAAACCCGTGGACAAACAGTCAGTCTTACTTAGTCATGACCACTGAACGATGGTACTAGATGCTTCTACAAGAAACGAGACCATATGATATTTGCTAACGTGAGTACACCCCAGTGCTGGAGCCGATAAATTGTCACTGAAGGACTTGGTTATTGAAAGGAAGATCCACAAATAGACTGCCAGAAATGATGTTCAAATCGTGACAATTAAGAAAGGCCCATAAGCGTTCCGGAGATAATCTCGCCTGAGACTTAAAATCTCCACTTATTTGCTCGATGTGGTTTCGCAATAAGGCCAACTGAGACGTATTACTTAACGTGTTCACTTCAAGAGGAAGACGAAATCAAAATGCCACCTTGCACGTGATAGAGGGCCTGTTGGGAGCGGTACTGCGCATGCCCACGCGCTGCATGGGTCCCATGCATTTCACGAAAGGAATGATCGATTGGGGAATCAAACGCACTCTTCTTTTCGATAGTGGAACGGGGCAGACAATACGTGCGTAATGGCGATTATTGACCACGTGTGTAGGTTTGGGCGTGAGATGGGCAGATTGTCGAGGGCTGTTACGTCAACTGGCGAGTCATCTACACGTGGAGGTGTACATGAAAGTCGTGCGTCTCTAAGGTACTGATAAATAAAAGGCTTGGTTCGATAACGCATTCCACGGCCAACCTTCGCTCGTCTTGCACTCGGGGCGGTCAAAGGGAGTCCACATTCTTAGCGTATTGATATGAATGTCTTTTAAGAATCGGCAATGGTCACACCTTAGTACAGACTAGAGACGTTTTGCGGTCATTTAGTGAGCAAATGAGCGAGCGAGTATGGTTTAACGCCCATTGAGCAAAATTCCAGCAATATCACTGCGAGGGACACATGAAATGACTTTCAAAAATTGTACATGGGGTATTCGACCCGGACCTTTGCGTGATGATCAAACACTTTAACAACTGGGCTACCTCACTGCACCTGCAGTCATTGAACTCATGTAGTTTTGATTCGAGTCAATTGCTTCAACGTTATTCAAGAGAAATAATGTTTCATGGTTTCTTTGAACTAATCATATAATTCAAGATAACAGAAAGAACGTACTTACCTACTCTCAAGCTGAAAGGGCAAGGGTAGTTCTAAGGGTTCACACTAACACTTACTAATAGACATGTATTCCCCTTAAGGATTCTAGACCCGTGAAGATTCGGGATAGAATTGGTCTTCAGCAACCCATGCTTGCAGTAAAAGGCGACTATGATTTTTGTAAGAGGCGACCAACGAGATCGGGTGGTCAGTGTCGCTGACTTGGTTGATGCATGCCATCGTATCCCAATTGTGTAGTTCGATGGTCATGCTGTCAATCACTGGATTGTCTGGTGCAGACTCGATTATTTACAGACCGCCGTCATGTAGCTGGAATATTGCAGAGTGCGGCGTTAAACAACAAACAACAACAATTTCACGATTCCGAGGGTAGAGTAGGACCCCAGTACTTCATGTGTGTTATGGAGCTGACTTAATGTGAATCGGGTGGCAGGAACGTGTGATCTGGGTGGTCGTATCACCATCATCCCTCGACTGAGTGGGTCGTCGATGGAAGCCTAGGGGTTAAAGCGGTCGCTCCTCACGCCGAAGGCCCGGGAACAATTCCCAACATGGGTATAATGTGGGGAGCCCATTTCTGGTGTCCCCCGCCATGGAATATTGCTAAAAGCGGCGTAAAACCCACTTCATTCACTCATTATACTTTAAAAGAATTCGATCTATGAATATTTATGCTCATGGTTGTAAGTGATTAGAATGCTTTGATATAAGTTCACACGTCTCTTCTGTTGCAATTCAGATCCCACGAACACAAATCTCATATAAGCTATCTTGTGTCTTCACGAACTTCTTCAGTTGGAACTCTCGAGACTGACACGCTCTAGTGGGATGATCTTCTGTACATGAGAAAGGTCTAAATGTGTTTACATTGTAATGCGTCGTGGAAATTGGAAACCAGACTTACGCATGTCGATTTCAGCCAGAATTCTTGTGGCCACCGACTGTGAGTCAATGCTAACAGAGATCCTTGGTCTGTGTCGGTAGTATGTGTCGGTAGTCATGGTAGTGCGTCTCGGTAAACTTTGCTCCGAAAACACATAGCCGTAAATCCTTGAATAGACGCCTTGACGTCTTTATATTTCAGAGACGTCTTACAGTCGGCGTCTATTCAAGGTAGGCGTCTATATTTTAATTACGGTAAACACTTAAATTTACATGGAGATGAGACAGAAAAATAATAAAACGTGTGTGGTTGAATTTTATATAATAACGGCTTTCGGTTCAATATTACTTTATTGAGCATCAAAAGGAATAGCTATGTTTGATGATTTTGACCCGGTGTCTATTCAAGGCAGTCTTGTGTATTCCAGGATTTATAGTGAAACAGGGAAAGGTCCTGTCCGGCCAAATATTTAAAAGATGACACGCTTATGATGGCCATATCTTCATATAGAGTTCTTGAACAAACACTGCCAGGTCCATTACGTTCGTACAATTGCATAACAAACTAGACTTAGTGTTTTAGGCCAAATGTTATAGATGTTTGATTCTAGTTTTCAGATTGGATCCTGCTGTTGCACAAGCTGGTAGAAGGGTACCAGAACAGCAATGAGCACACGGACCGACCAGGCACTTAGTCACACACAGACTTCATATAACTCTCTATTTTATGTCCTGCTCAGTTTGATGCATGTCATATCGTATCCCAATTGCGTAGATCCATGCCCATGGTAACCATCACTAGATCGTCTGGTCCAGACTCGATTAATTACAGACCGCCGTCATATAGCTGGAATAATGCTTAGAGTGGCGTTAAACAATAAACAAAAAATCATGCTCCGTTTAAGAGAGCTTCGTTTGGCCAAAAGAGATGGATATGAAAAAGAATTTAAAAAATAAATAATATCTTTTCACTTTTTGAAACCAGCTCCCTTGCCGTCATCTCGACAGACAAATATTGCGATTACCATTATTCTGCAAAGGCAAACCCATGAGCCATCACATTCCATTTAATTAAAATCGAAATAAAATATATTCACCCTTTCAGTACCCGTTTGTGTTGCATATAGTGTACCAATTGAGTAGAGGAGACCGGTTGTCCCGGTGATGACGCACTAGTAACAGAAGTCTGAATGCATTAATTATTGGGCTAATCCAAGATTAATGTCAGAAGTAATGTTTAAATCCATACATGATTCTGGTAACTCTGTAAGATACGAAATGAACACCGGTTAATATTTAATTTTTATGTTCGTTTTGTATTAAATGGCTATTTTGGAATAGTCTGACTACGTATAATATCTCAATGGCTGTCTTTAAAATGGAAGTAGGTTTGCCGGTTACACTGAAAATCTAAGAGTGTATTACAGGCCGCGTCCTGTGTGTGTTGCAGTTGCCGATTTGGCGAGGTGGGTTTGGTGTAACGTCAGTTTGTTCAGTGACCGTATTTCAATAAAATTGGTAAGTATTTCATTAAGGAAAGAGAAAGAGAACCAGCTAAATTTGTCGAAGAGTGAGTGAGTGAGTGAGTGAGTGAGTGAGTTGGGTTTAACGCCACAGTATTCCAGTTATATCACGGCGTGTCAGCTTAATGTGGGAGGAATGCCCAAAGTGATGCAGGTCTTAGACGTTTACCACTTCGGTGAAACCCACAAGCGCGGGTATGGTGCTGACAAACCTAGAAACATAATCGGGGCAAACCGGGATTCGAACCTACACTCATAGGTTTCTGGCGTGACCATGGGACGCAACTCTGCACAGCGAATCGCGGCGCGTTAGACAACTGGGCCACCCGTGCCCCACTTTTTCGAAGAATATTGATACAACTAGAAAATAGTTAAAAATTGAAAACAAACGTGTTAATATTAATAAAGAACACAGCTACTTACCACTTAAAACAACTTTAGAGCTGAGATTTCCTTGCACGACCCCGTCCCGTGGTTTCAGGTTACACTCGTATTGCCCGCTGTCAGCCAGAGCTGAATATAGAAACACAGACTCATTTACAGACCTGACCTTTTCTTAATCAGAAGGTATTGCAATATTCAAGTAAAATCATACATATAACACCCTATGTCAATGCTCAACAGTTAAATCAATGGACAAGGCCAACTGCTATATATAAAACTGAAAGGCATGGTGACGATCAGGGCCCCACCCCACTGTGTTTCTTGGTGTCACTCACATGGCCTTGTGTGTGCTCGTAGCCATACAGTTGTGATTCCAGAAAAAGGACATTCCTATAACGCATGTCACTATACCATGAAAACTGTCTGTCCAAGTTGCCTTATTTCATGTGAGTGGATGAGTAGTGTTTTACGCCGCTTTGAACAGTATTTCAGTTTCATCACGGCGAATAAGCTTAATGGCGAAAAATAGTCACCTTGGTGAAATCCATGAGCATGGGTATGGTATGGGTATATGGTGCTGACATTGCAACAGTCATAGGATCATGGCACTCCCAAGGGACGTAACTCTGCGCTCTGTTGACTGGGCCACCCCCATCCGATTTATGTGAGAGAATTGACATATTTATGCACATTTTTAGATATAGCTTCTCGTCTCCAGGACAAGTGTGTGAATCAAGGTGGTTTAACGCCGTGTTGAACAGTTATTCCTGTCAACGGCGTATCAGGTTGAAGCGTGAGAAAAGCTTGAAGTGATGCGGGTCCAAGACGTTTACCAGGAAACAATACCATCTAACTTACGATTCGAATCCCAAAAGAAGTGCCACTTCTATAAGACAGTTAGCTGTACCATGAAACCATCTCTCTTGTTTGTTTCTAGAGGTCATGTAAGAGATATTGCATGTACATGTTTTATTTGTTTGTTTGTTGTTTAACGCCTCACTCAGCAATATTCCAGCTATATGACGGCGGTCTGTAAATAATCGAATCTGGACCAGACAATCCAGTGATTGATAACATGAGCATGGATCAACGCAATTGGGATACGATGACATGCATCAACGAAGTCAACGAGCCTGACCACTCGATACCTTTAGTCGCCTCTTACGACAAGCATAGTCACCTTTTACGGCAGGGTTGCTGAAGACCTATTCTACCCCGGATCTTCACGGGTCGCACGTGCATGTACTTACAGGCATTCCGTATTCTTAAAGTTCTGTTCCTAGCTTCAAGAAAGATCCTTCCTGACAGATCAGGCAGCTGACTCAGTGACGTCATGTTCTTCGTCCACAGGACATCGACGTCATGACTTGCCGGGTCGCACTGCAGCGTGATGCTCCCTCCAGGATCCCTGATCACGTGACTTCCTGTTTGAACTGAAGCGAAGAAAATATATTTCAAGAATCCCAATCTTAACAGTGAGTGAATGAGTGAGTGAGAGAGGGTGAGTGTTAGTAGGGTTTTACGCCGCTCTTAGCAATATCCCAGCAATATCACGGTGGGGGACGCCAGAAATGGATATTGAACCCATGTGGGGAATCGAACCCGGGTCCTTGGCGTGATTAGCGAACGCTTTAACCACTAGGACATCCCACCAAGGTGATAATATTTTAGAACCCCGGTGTTGGCTCGGTAGACATGTCAGCGAACCTGACCACCCGCCCCTAATAGGGACAAGCATGGCTTTTTGAAGACCTATTCTAACGGGGTCTTCACAGGTGAGTGACCAAACAAAGCAGCAGGTCCAGCACGGACTATAGGTTGGGCAGCTCTACCTTCAACTTCACTTTATTCTCTAGAGAACCACGCATGGTGGTATTAGAGTACATTTTACATGTCAATCATTATATACAAGCAGTCAAAATGGCGGCGGAATAAAACAATATATTGTAAACAGTGGTAGATATAATAAGCATGTCTATTATCTAAGTTTTGATATTACAGAGAAGATAACATTTATAAACTTTGCTAGGTTTCTTAAAACAGTGAAATCTGATGATGTAAACAACCGTCTATAAGATGCCATATTTGAAAATTGGGTTAGTTTTGTTGAAATAAATCTTTTTCTATTTTCATCAAAAGCAGGACAACGAAATATATAATGAAACTCGTCTGCAATTGTCGGAGAGTCACACAATTTACAAGTTCTAAATTCCCTTGGAGTATTATACCAACGCCCGTGGAGGACGACCCCATACAGTAGCGTGGATTTACAAAGTGGGTGGGTGGGGTTGGGTGGGGTTGGGTGGGGGTGGGGGTGGGGGTGGGGGTGGGGGTGGGGGACTCCCATTGTAATCTCTACTTAGAATATAATCTTAGCACTACAGGTGTCGTAACCCCCAGTTTAATTATAATTATACTTATCAAATATTCTAAGCGCTAGCGGTGCCGTAATTCCCATTTTAACATATTTACGAATAAATCTTAGCGCTACGAGTGTCGTAATTTCCATACTTAATATATGCTTACGAGATGTAAACGGGACGCAGCTGCCTATTTTGTGTTTCTTTATATTTTCTTAACATTTACTTAAATTCCACAGTATTGAGTATTATTCAAACATGTCTGCGAAATGTAACACCTTACCCCCGTAGACGCAATATCACCGCATACGACACAGGCTTGGAGGGGGATATCTCCTCCATCAAGGCATGTACTCAATTATGCGTAGACATTCATTACATTCTTGGATTAATGTAATACGGCGGTTGTGTGAAGCATATGAACACATTAACGTACAAATTATTAACAAGCCGCCGTCAGCGGGAATATTGCTGCCTCTGGCGTAAAATAAGAGTGTGTCAGGGAAGATGGTTTTACGCTTTGCCGCTTTTAACAATATTACAGCAATATCATGAGTGAGTGAGTATAATTTACGCCGCTGTTAGCAATATTACAGCAATATCATGGCAGGGGATACCAGAAATGGGCCTCACACATTGTACCCATGTGGGGAATCAAACGCGGGACATCGGCGCGACGAGCGAACGCTTTCACCACTAGACTACCCCACCGCCCGCGTAAAATAAGACACCATCAAACACAACTTACTTATGTACATAGATGAGGAAGGTCCGGGGTTAGATCCCCGGCCGCGTCATACAAAAAGACGTTAAGAGATGGTACTTGTTGTTACCCTGTCTGGCGCTCGGCATTAAGGGGCTAAAACAAGGACTGGTCGACTCGGAGTCAGTATACTGTGTCTGAGTGGGGTATTCATGTTAAACTGCGGCATGGTATCTCAGTGAGCTAGCACTATAAATCGGCATCAGTCCGGACTAGTACAAGCAGCCACACACACACATACACGTGCATGCACGTCGCTATATAAGTGCAATAATCTTGGATGCGACGTTAAACCCAAATTCACCTCACCTCACATAGTAGATGAACATACAAAGTCACGGCTAACCAAGTCTGTCACGAGTCTGGAATTGGGTGGCCCAATGGTCTAAGGTGCCGCATTTTCTGCCCTATATCCAGGCGCGAAATGCGCGTGTCATGGGTTCGAATCCCATGTTAGACTCGTTCATGGTCTTACGTCTGTCGGCTTCGTGGTTGTGGTGCTACACACCTAGATAAGGCTTCCTCGCATTGTGCCATAGTTCCTAGTTGAGTGAGTGAGTTTGGTTTAACGCCGTTTTAAACAGTGCGTATGTCATGACGGATCATATTAATGGAGGAGGTAGACACAAAGTGATGGAAGTCTTAAACGTCTATCACGTTTGTGAAACTCACGAGCTTGGCTATGGTGTATTCCGGCTAGACTAAAGGACGCAACTCTGCTCTGTGGTTTCCATCGAACAGATGGCAAGAACAGTTCCAAATTAATTGTATGCAGAATTGTTTAACTTGAAATACATTAGGAAAGGTACTTACTACGAATGAATATGCATACATCAATATAATTATAATAAACCGTGTTCGACTGAATACGACTACAACAATAACAAGAATCAATTATTTACCACATGTATTCCCCTAACCCTGACAACCTTGGAATATCGCCGGACATATATCGATATATCGAGGTTACGCCAATACATATAATACGAATTTATATACAGGTACTTGTACCATATACAAGTATTCTTCAGTAAGTACCGGTGTGTACGAGTGAATATGTTCAATACAATTTCCAAATTAAGTAAATCATTTCAAAAGGCATATAAAACTGATCTTAATTATAGCTTGAAATTGCCACGTTCTGTCTGTGAGTAACCGCAGACGTGTTTCGGGACAAGCGACATTTCATCACCCATAACAAGACGAGTGAGGCCAGAAAGGCTTGAAGAAAATCCTACATCTAAGCATCAAGAACATGGTCAATATTTACACACACCCCTCAAAACCTTGACCCGAACGGCTCTCATATCCAACCCCGACACGCATGCGTAGACTCCCGAGTCTCTGAGAAGCATGTTGTTCTTGGTGATGGTCAAGTTGGTGACCATCTGAATCTTGCCGCCGGAGAACGCCGCCGTCCTGAATGTGTGCGTGGCGAAGTGGGGCTCTTGCACCTGGACATCGTCCTTGGTCCACTTGATGTGACCATTGTCCCCCTTATATGTACAGTCCAACTTCAGTCTGGAATGTTCCCGGATGTAGAGTGGTCTGTTGGGGTCCACAGACAGACTGCTTTCTCCTGCAACAAAACATTAAGATTGGGTTGAGTTCCTCATTTAAACTATGCATTCTTAATTATTCGGTGTCCAACCGTCAGGCTCAATGTACTAACGTCAATGTTTTGTCAGGGCGCCACCTCAACGACGCAATCAGTACAGCACCTGAACGGCGTGGTAAAGTGGGTAGGGCGGTCGTCATAGTTGAGGGGGTACGGGGGTAGGGCGGACGTCATGGTTGAGGGAGTACTGGGGGTAGGGCGGAAGTCATGGTTGAGGGGGTACTGGGGGTAGGGCGGGCGTCATAGTTGAGGGGGTACGGGGGTAGGGCGGTCGTCATAGTTGAGGGGGTACGGGGGTAGGGCGGTCGTCATAGTTGAGGGGGTATGGGGGTAGAGCGGACGTCATGGTTGAGGGGGTACTGGGGGTAGGGCGGAAGTCATGGTTGAGGGGGTACAGGGGGTAGGGCGGACGTCATGGTTGAGGGGGTACTTGGGGTAGAGCGGACGTCATGAATGAGGGGGTAGTTGGGGTAGAGCGGACGTCATGGTTGAGGGGGTACTGCGGACGTCATGGTTGAGGGGGTACAGGGGGTAGGGCGGACGTCATGGTTGAGGGGGTACTGGGTGTAGGGCGGACGTCATGGTTAAGGGGGTACTGGGGGTAGGGCGGAAGGGGTGACAGAGGATGTTAAGTGGAAGTACTTTCAACGATTTGGTTATCAGTTTATAATTTCGAAATAACCTATGCATACTAATCTAATATCTTGTGCAAAAGAACTAGTTAGGAACCACGCGCCTTTAAACCGCTGTTGACTACATTTGTAAGTAACCATTCGAGCCTATAATTGGGGCACGCATGGCCCAGCCGTCTAAGGTGCCACAATTCGCTTTGCAGAGTTACGTCCTTAGAGTACGCCAGAAATCTATGATCGTGGGTTCGAATCCCGGTTATGTCTTAAAGTTTGACAGGACCATACCCGTGCTCGTGGATTTCATAAAAGTGGTAAACGCCTGCATCACTTCGGGCTTACCTCCCACATTATACTGACACACCGAGATGTAACTGGAAGACTTTTCAAAGCGGCGTTACACCTGACTCACTCACTCACTTGAGCCTTCTATACCAAAGCAACTAAAGGACATAAACTATCTGAGCGAGTGAGTGAGTTTGTATAACGCAGCTATTTCCGAATTCCAGGTATATCGCGGCGTGTCATCTTGATCTGGAGGAAAGCCGGAAGTGATTACCACCTCTGCACAACGCTCACAGATGTGAGCTTCAAGCCAAACCTACAAGGTAATGACTTTCTAAGGTGTTTAAGGTGACGGTAACACAAAAGAAACAGGCTAGATGTACTGACAGACAAGCCTGAATCATCACGGGAAAAGAAAAGCTGCCGATGTTTTGGTAAGCCTCACGACAATGGAAAATACCAAAGATCAAATCACGGGGAATCTCGACTGTAAATATTGAACGTCAACACCAGATAATAATCAGTCTCGATTACCCGCCGAAACAGATTCCTCTTGGCGTAAAACGCAAAATAGCGGTGAAAAATATATGAATGGATCAATGAAACTCCGTGATCACACCAGGGTGTATAGAATAGGTCTTCAGCAACCCATGCTTGCCGTAAAAGGTGACTATGCTTGTGGTAAAAGGCGACTAACGGGATCGGGTGGTCAGGCTCGCTGACTTGGTTAATGCCTGTCTTCGATCCCAATTGCGTGGATCGATGCTTATGATATTAATCACTGGATTGTCTGGTCCAGACTCGATTATTTACAGACCGCCGTCATATAGCTTGAATATTGCTGAGTGCGGCGTAAAACAACAAACGACCCAACCAACCAACCTGAGCTAACGGTCGCACTTGCCTCTCACACATTTTGCGTCAAAAGGTAAGTGTTGGTTGTCTTAGGCCACACAGCGCTTCTCCCGCCGAATAGCGACGGCTTGTAAACAGTCGAGTCTTGACCAGACAATCCGGTGACACGAGAGCATTTAATGATTTTATTGAAACTAAAAATGTCAACAACTAACGGCTCCTCGCACAGGGCTCCAACCCTGCTGTGCAACTTTGAATACCTTGTACCAATGGCCCAAAAGTGTCCCAACGAGAACCAATAAGAAATCCCACGCTATGGGATTTACCGTTATGTTATTATGTATTAAATTACCGCTACACTTAGTGGCATAAGCCCAAACTCTCCCTGTCAGCATCCCCCCTCTCACTGAATCTGATACTCTTTAGCCATGATCTTATCAGTTGTTCCCCTGCTCCAGTGAAGCAGGCACGGTCAAGCTGGTCCCAGTTTGTTTACTTTAGGGCACTGATGGCGTGGGCCAGCTTGACACTCAAGAATTGAAACATAAGACTCCAAGACAAAACAGTGAAACTACAGTGACCAAATCAACTCTTTGAAAAACGTTTTGGAGGTAATAATTACAATAAAGTGTCTATTCACTGGAAACTGACATCCCTTGACCAATATATAAATCATGTTCAATGTGGTAAGTTTTTATATTTATCGGGTTTAAACCCAATTAGGCAATTCATTAGCCATTACTAATGATGGTAGTTTTGGGTTAGGCTCATACTCATAGGTATGTTAGTAGACTAACCCTTAGTCTATATAATTTTAATAAAAACCAATATCGCCAATAAATTGAAAAAGAGCCACACAGAGATGAGAGATTCAGCTTTTAGAAAATTTTATACTTGCTTCATGTTTTAGGGCTATACCATTTCAGTAAGGGGAAGGCAGAAAGGAAACTAAAAAGCTTGAGATTCTGTGAGGCAGACTAGTGTTTTAATAGTATTCTGTTCAACTTGCTCTTTCAGTGAAAAATTGAAAAATGGATTTATACTGGAGCAAATTTACAATATGTTCGCCACAACAAATAATGTTCAAAACTGTTTGACTGCCATGTACACACAATGCCATTTAGAAAGTGGTCAAATGTAACAAATAGTATATTTGGGATAACACTGGTAGTCAAGATCACATACTTTGTGTACCCCTCTGACAAGTGTATATTTGGCAGGGCTCCCATGGCCACTTGTCGGACTTTTAATTTTGTTTAAGCCTCGGTGGCTGAATGGGTTAGATCGCTGACTTTGTGTGCTGGCGATTAGGTGCCTCACTCTGGCAGTGTGGGTTCGAATCCTGGACGGGACTCAACCCGAAAAAGTACGAGAATCTGTACTTTGCAAAGAAAGTGTTATCCAAAATATAACATTTGTTACATTTGACCACTTTCTTAATGGCATTGTGTATTCATAGCTTTCGGCCATGGGAACAGTGCCAATTTACACTTGTCAGAGGGGTACTCAAAGTACGTGATCTAGACTACCAGTTGTCGGACTTTCATTTTTGTGGAAGCCTCGGTGGCTGAGTGGATTAGAGCGCTGACTTTGTGTGCTGGCGATTGGTGCCTCAGTCTGGAGAAACTGTACTTTGCAAAGAAAGTGTTATCCAAAATATATAACATTTGTTATGTTTGACTACCACTTCAGTTATTAAAAGGATATATTATATGCCTCAATAACCTCCTCAAAATCTAACGTAGCAATGTAAAATGGTTCCTCAAACCTTTTTGAGAATAATATGATGGGTAAAATTTTAAACTTTATAATTAGTGGGTTTACACTTGTCAGAGTGGTACACGAAGCTTGTGAGTACCATTTGTCAAACTTCCATTTTCGTCCCAGATGGGACTCAACTCCAACAATGATTACTAGGGTTTGCACTTTACAGATAAAAGTTTTATCCCAAATATGACATTTGTTACTTTGTACTTATTTATGTTTTAAATACTCTTTGCCATCAAAGTTAGAACAAATAGGGGTGACTATGGTATTTACATGAAAGGAAAACCAAGATGAAACTATTTCTATATAGTTTGTTTTAACTTAACTTCTCGTATCTACATGAATGTAACCAGAAGACCACGTGCACCAATTCCAGTACTGGGCAGTAACTTGATGTCCATTGCACCTGCAGGTTTATGAACACGCTTATAGCTCTTGAAAGATATTTCTTATTATGTCAAATGTTGAATCCAGTAAGTAAATACTGTTTCTGCTTCATGTAAAAAATCCACTTGATTTGTTAATTATGAACATTTGTTTTAATTATTCATCAATGTCTACTGTACTTTTGATGTTTTCGTACACAACTGACTAGATAAATGTTTCATGGCAAAAGAGTTATACTTTGTAATATGTCTTGCCTGCTTTTGAAAGCATTAATAAAGCCATTATGTTACGCACAATAAATTTAAATTTAAATGGGTTGTCTACAAGTTGACCAATAAACTTTCTTTTAATCTGCAGAACATTTAAATGTTTCGAAAGTAGTTTAAAATAACCAAATATCAATATTTTAAAAGAAGACAATTATTTTCTGGACTCACATACATGTCGTCTGCTACAGAAGAGCTTGTGGTCATTAATCAGATGTGACACACCGGGGAAGCTGGCAAGAGGACCCCTGCTGATAGCGGGAGTTTTGGGGGGACTGGAATGCAGTTAGCTGTTCCTCACTTTGAGGATTTCAGAGACCCTTATTCCACTAAGTGGCTATGTCACTGATGCAGCTGTTGACGGAAACTGACGAGGTGACGAGCGAGTAATATATGACTTTAAATGTACCAATCGAACCTACTGATATGAAAAGTTTAGTATCCCTTATACATCATTCATATGAGACCAACATCAACGCTTAGTGATATGTCGTTTATTAAAAACAATGGTTTGTCATGATAGGTGGCGAGTATTGACATGGACCAACGTCACCCCAGATGCTTGTCTGTCTTACAGACCCTGATACAAATATATCAAATACAACCCATGCAAGTCTACAATGTTTGGCAAGTCTAGATACAGTATTTAAAAATGAAGAGAGTCTCTGGGCTCCCTATTTTTATAGTCGTATTAAGATAAATGAACAACTGTTTTTGTTGTCCGATATGTTCATTTCAGAGAGTCTAGTCTACCCAGATGCCTTAAACATTACTTGCTCACGTATTGGTAATTCCATGGAATCAAGATTTCTCTATGGGAATATATATCTCCACGACAAAAAATACATGTAAATGTACCCATTAGTACCCATTCTCAATAGTTGTAACACAATAGAAACAAGATACGGACGAAAACGTCTAAGTCAGCAGCAGCCGAAGCATGATCGGTTTAAATCAACTCCAATGTGTACTCGTTACGCCGTGGAGGCAGCAGGTGGTCTCTGATAGCCGTGACTGCCACACAAACACACCAGTTGTTATGCTATGCCCAGCTGGGGGAGGCAGTGAAGTGGGTCTGTCGAGGTTATTGATCCTGAACTATCTGACTCACGAAGAACTCTATGGAAGCTCCATGTTGTGACAGAGTTTAGTTGGGAGTAGTGCCTGTTTGTCTCACTACTGGGAATGTGGCTTCATCACTTGCTCCATCATGACTCGGGTTTAGTTTATGTTTTAAGCAAGCAGTTATCTGTCATAGGAATTAATGTCAACAGAATTGTGTTGCATCTATTTGTTGCTCCTAACGGGCCACCGCGAATATTTTTAGCAGTAAAGTTCAAATTCTGTCATAAACATAACTGGTAAATGTCAACGAGACAACCAAGCAGTGACCATGGCGAAATACAAACATGATAGCTTTCATATAAATTTGATATACTGGTATTTGACAATGATACCAGGCAACGCCATTGTCAGCAGTTATCACAAAGTGTGTGCAACATGCGAGACATGCATGAATTATAGCACCACACAGTTGGGTTAGAGCTCAGCTTTGAACTGCAATGTCACAAGCAGGTGAGTGAGTGAGTGAGTGAGTGAGTGAGTTTGAACCCGCGAGCACGCATTAGGTCTGGTGCTTACAAACCTAGATACATAATCAGGGCTAACCGGGATTCGAACCCACGATCATAAGTTTCTGGCGCGCACAAGACACGCAACTCTGTACAGCAAACGGCGGCGCCTCAGACGACTGGGCCACACGTGCCCTCAGCGTGGACAGAAAGGCAGGAGGTTGGCGCAGATCTCAACATTGTGATAATGTAATCGTTACTGCATAATTATGGTTACAGACCTGTAATCATTAGCCTTGAGTCAAACCTGCCAGGGCCGACAATTTGCATCAGTGATGCCCCCCTTTGAAACAGCCACCCCTAAACAAATAACCTCTGAGGAATCTGTCATGTTCAATGACATGCACAATGTGGAAGGCCGTTAGTCTCGATAACTCTTTCAAAAACAACATAACTAGACATGCCCCTAGACCTTTGGGAAATGTCTTCATCCCCAAGATAACAGGGTTAAAGCCTTGTGTAGCGCAATGCACACAAGGTATAGAAAGTTGATATAACGGTATTTATAGTTTTTGGACATTCATATTTAAAATGTGCGTTGGGCGACTAACACTTACATGTTATTGCAAATGGTGTGAGCGAGGGGTACTGCCGCTAGAGGAAGACATCTGTTGTCACCACAGATTTTCATTGATCCATTCATATAAATTTCATCACTATTTTGCCTTTTACGCCCAGTGGAATCTGTTTGAGCAGATAATGGAGACTGATTTTTCTCCAGCTTTGGCATTATGGACACATTTCATAAAAAACCCGTCATACATTAATGAAGCGATGCTTTTCCACTATCAGGAACCATATCATCTCGATAAGCCACTTTGACGACAAGAATTCCGAGCAGCTGAAGTTGACCTTAGTGGCTAATAAAGAGGCGAGTAAAGTAGCTCATAATGTCAACTCTGCCTTCCTGTGATCCGTCTTTTCAGAACGTTTACATTAAATTTCCAATAATGATGCTGTTTTCATATGATTTCCATAAGAACATATTGATTGATATATAATAGTTATACCCTTGACATTTGCAAAGCCAGGATTTCCTACTTTGAAAAATATCTACCATAGATATCTATCTGGTATCTATAATTCCATTTCCTTGTCTCAAAGCGAACACTGACAACACAGTATCGATCAAATCCCATGTTCCGACTGCAATCACAAACAATGAGTCATAACAGATGTTACAACAAACACTGTACCATTGTTCAATGGTACAACAAACGTCAATAACAGCCTATTTCAGAAATACCAATACATGCTTTGCGCTGAAAAACCGTGCTAAATATATGCCGTACTTGCACACAAAGGTAACGGGCACCAGTTGGAAGTATTGGAGGGTCGTTTATGAATAAGCAACACGACACAAACTGATAAATCACGAAGGGAGTTAGTACAATGCTTGTCTGTGGAGAAGCATCACACTGCATGATGACCTGTTCCATAAGTACAATGGATGCTTGTCCCGGAGAACGTGCGGAGACATTTATACTGCTCGGTAATTTGATTGTTATGTTTTACTACAGCACTCTGTCAACGATAACCGGCCACGATGGAATTGGACCTTCTCAATGCCATCTCGGGATCAGTATAATTTGACAAATTGAAACTGGGCGTGTTACGCAACGAAAAAACATGGGCGTATCTCCATGTACAATCCAGGGCGTTTTGTCCACCTAAGGTGTGATATGGATCAGGTTACACCTGCTTCTTGCATTATTTCGAACCTGGAACTAATTTAGTTATCGGTTTCGTGAAATGTTTTGGTTTTTTGGGTGTAAATGATTCGACAAATTAGGCAATAACACCACAGCTAATAAAAGTTTGAATAATGTGCCGTTACGTACATTTGCTCATCTTCCAGACTTTCTTCAGAATTTTGGGTTTCAATAGATCAAGGAAGTGAATTATTAACACGATCGTATCTAAAATCTAAATCTAAAACTGATATTGCTGAATCCGATCATGACCAAAATCGTGACATCAGGGATGACTCTGTAATCTGAAATATTTATACCAAAGGTATAGACCATCAGGCTTACACTCTGCAGCGCTAAGATCAGCATCACAGACTTAGAATGGCGGACAAAAGAAAACATACGCTCGAAAATTGGATTTAACCAAAATTTACAAACGTTATCAAAACGTTAGTAGGCTGAAAACAGTTAAAGAAACACGTCAAAGGTAAGGTAAAAAACACCACTATGATACCCGTATCAAATAAATATACGGAATAACCATTTCTTGTTTGTATATTGCTAGCCACATGGGTGTAGACATTCTTTTGTCCGGCAGATAAGATGACGTGTTCAAGGGTTAACAGACATATTGTTAAAACTTTTATCCAGGAACTTGTATTCGTTTCAGTATATGCAAAATGCTGGTCTACAGAGTGAGTGAGTTGGGGTTAACGCCGCTCTAAACAGTATTCAAGTTTTATCGCGGCGTATCAGTTAAATGTGAGAGAAAAGCCCGAAGTCATGCAGGTCTCATACGTTTACCACTTCGGTGAAACCCACGGGTATGGGGCTGACAAACCTAGAAACATAATCGGGGCGAACCGGGATTCGAACCCACAATCATTGGTTTCTGGCGTGTCCAAGGGACGCAACTCTGCACAGCGAATCGCGGCGCCTAAGACGACTGGGCCACCCGTGCCCCAGAGGTTACACTAAGTGCATAATAAGCATTGGTCGAAACATCGTCGTGGGTGAGAGGCTATTTGAACAGTATTTCGGTTACACAACGTGTGAGTTCCAATTTAAGAGAAAAGTCTAATATGACATTGGTCGTAGATGATGGTGAAAACCCGGGAGCACGGGAAAGTGATGAAAGGCCAAGGGAGGAAGTAGGATTCGCACCCATGGATGGGGCATCTTGGCAGTAGGGTTGCATGTAGGTCTCATAGTCGTCGGAATCGACAGGTGTCCGATCACTCAGGTGTCTTATGTTGCCAATATTATTGCATGTGTTGGTTTAGAAAGGTTTCGAATTATTCAGTCGTCGGTTTTGACACACAGTCGGAATATTCAGGTGTCGGTTAACAACCCCTTGCATTAGTTCATTCCGTGCATTTCCATCAATGAATCAACTTGGAATTTTGAATATCAAAAATGACAACAACAGACACGAGGGTCACGAAAAATCAATGATATTGACTTTAAGGAGTTAATCAAACACACTCGGAATATGGCAATCGGAATAGGATGATTGATTAAGGAACATAGACACTCGGATTAGATTTCATCACCAAACACCATATCCTTTAAAAATATACTGAACAAAACAAATAAGGGATCATGAATATGTTGAATATGTTGAATATGTGATCAGTCGTCACTTCAAAAATATCCCCCAAAATATTAATGATCTCTAACATTTGTGCTCAGTGTAGTAAGTATTTTTCAGTGAATTCATGATACAATTTTGTTGCTGTGCCATAAGGTACAGCTTATAACACGCAGGCGTCAATCACTGTCGCCAACAAGACGTCACAACATGGGAGCAGATCCACATCACATATTGCCCCTGTCATGCCCGATGCGAGGTTTACAACACATAAAATGCTCAACGTGCTTCCCCGCGTTCCAGGTGTACGTTTCACAACAACACTAAGTTGCAGCTGTGCTTAATTGACATTTAAAGATCTGATAGCCTTCATTGAGATCAATTTTTCTTTATTCTGCATATTTGCCACACATCCCAGGGGCAAGGGAGCGATCACAGCACAGCTCGAGGTCACCGCCATCACATCAGACGAAGAACAGAACGAGAAATCACTGAGATAAAGACACAAAAACCAGGAATCTGAATCAAATATCAAAAACCAGGAAGCTCAGGGCTGAACAAAAATTCACCGTGGCTGATAGAAAGAAAACGTGCTTTCGATTAAGTTTGAAACGATGCAGTCATGTTATATGACTGAAAGAAAGCTAGAATCCCGTAGGATTGATCTTATAATGTCCTTTTAGCTCGTCTTCGTTGGACAATGCATCACCCTAAATTAGTGAGTTGAACATGTCCTCATTGAAGGAGACTTAAAGAAATTCGTGAAAGAGCAAAAAGGCCTTGGAACATGGGATCAGGGATGTATTTTGAAAATATCGACAAAAACATTTTCCAAAGACTAATGATTCATCTGAAACGAAGGCCATGACTATCCTGGGCGATGGATTTATGTCAGGGATGCTGTCATCGCCACCGACCGCCACGGATCTGCTATTAGCTCGATATAGAGGAAACTGTTCTGCAACTTGGACAAACAGCAACCCAAACACCATTGAATTACGAGACAAGTATTGGTGACATTATATCTAGTCTTTCGCCTGACACCGGAAGAGTTGAAAAACCAAAGACGATTTTTACAAGACAGCAAATCTCCTTGTAACGTTTATTAGCCCAGGCGGTACAGCTAAGGAAATAGTAGGGAGATGTAATGGTGTTTGAAGTGTTCTCTGATGAAGAGGTGAGGAGTCAGCACCGACCCTCCCCTAGTACCATGATGAGATCACAACCAACAGATTGTAAATCAATAGTTATTTCCTGTCGGCCCCTCTTCTCAATACATGTTAGTATTCTTGTCAATCAGGGTTTTACGATCGACCAAGTCAAGTGACATTACACACTAACGTTGTGGCCCAAAAGATCTGTGAGTGATCTCTTTTATTTAACCCCCAGAAACGTGATTACAGGCTTTATGATCATAAAGTAGCTGGGGTTCATTTTGACCAAGCTATGATGGAGTGCAATCTGGCGTAATCAAACCTTTCTCCCGGCAAATACTATAATCTATTTTTCTCTAGATAAAAGGTCTCACTATTTGACGTAACACCGCTCGTTTTGGTTCTGATAAGGAAACATGTAGTTTTGTAGTGAGTGATTGGGTGAGTTGGGTTTAATTCCGCTTTGAACAGTATTCCAGTTATATTACGCCGTGTCAGCTTAATGTGGGAGGAAAGCCCGAAGTGATGCAGGTCTCAGACGTTTACCATTTTGGTAAAACCAACGAGCAGAGATATGATGCTTACAAACCTGGAAACATAATTGGGCGAAGTGAGAGTCCTACCCGCAATCAGGTTCCTGGCGCGCCCAAGGGACGCAACTGTGCACAGCGAAATACGGAGCCTGAAATGACTGTGCCCCCACCTTACTAAGTTCTAACACAAATCGGCCGCTGAATACAATGTAAACGGACCTATTATTTATCTATTCTTTAAAGTACTTGTCTGTTCCTTAACTATTTCGACCTCCGCAAGAGATGTTCTATTTATATTCATTAAGTTTATATATATTAATTTAATAACTCATCAATCTATTATAAACATACGTCCGTGTTCCCTCATCTATGTTGTATTTATCTATGTATACTTGTATATTGGTGTTTATCTATTTATCTAGTCATTTCAACCATTATGTGACCTCGTGGTATTTAAATGTTTGTATATTGCATAGCGGAAATGGACCACTTAACCCATGAAATACCATGGATAATTTGCTATATTAGCATATGCGTTGTGGTATTCTGCCCATGGGGCTAAGCCGTGGGGTATTCCCTGTGAGAAAAACTCAAATCTGACCGTCTCCTGGTGACACTTGACATTCTCGTGTGTTGCATACCGTGCCTGATATTGCAGATCATGTTTATTCCAGGTGCAGCCAGTAAGCTCATGCATATAGGCATGTGTTATCTACGTCACAACAACGTACTCCACGCCATTAATCTGAAAACCGGTACAATATGGGATGCATAATTCATAAATCGCATAATCACAATGGGAAAATGAATTGTTGATTTCTCCAGAGTTCTCTGTAATGGACAGAATCAATACTTCCGATCTAGGTGGGAAAACAATATGCAACAATTTATGTTGTCTATGTTTTGAAACATTGTCATGCTTGAATGCAATGACGTTCAGTCACATCCATCACGACTTGCTTCACGTCTTTGATGTCTGTACCACTGAGGCTGCTTGGATGGAAGCGAACTGTGTGACGTCCAAAAGACTTCTCTGTGATAGAGGACGCACACGATGCTATGTGACAGCTGAGCAGGATGGGATCTCATTGGCTGTAGGCAAACACAACGACTCCAGGAAATTGGCACACGCAAGGACGCCATAAAACAACCAGCACGTAGATAATGGTGTGCTCAAAAAATCCTGCAGCCTGTCTCCGTGTGATCCAGTCTCTACCGTAAACGTTCAGGGATAGACTTGCACAACCTTCCAAGGCAAAAAAGTATTGGTTGAAATCATGATTTCTAGATTATGTAATAATAAGAACAAGTTGACTGTCCGCTTATCTAGATTTGCCTATTATTGGAATAGACTTACTAAACACACGTGGACTTATCATTCAGTACAGCCTTGGAGCAAGGCTAGTCCAGGGGTAATAAATACGCGCAACAAGATCCATCTAACACTTGCATGTGGGAGATTAATGTGTCTCCGCGTGTGCGCTGCAGCATGTGGTAACCAGGTATGTTCGAGAATTCGGTAACTAGTCCAAGTCTAAGGCCAACACATTTTAACATACTTTTGTTTCAGATGAAGATTTGTTTGGACAATCGGTCGAAAAGAAACAAAGGAAATACAACTAACTTCAAGCAGTTGATTGGCATATGTTTACGTTTGTTTGTATCGTTGTTTAATAGAAATATTCCACCTTCCAAACGGCGACCTGTAAATAATCGAGTCTGGACCAAGTACTACAGCGGTTGATATTGTGAGCAACGCCGTCGGGGTATGACGTCGCGCAATCAACCAAGTGTCGGAGTCTGACCACCTGATCCTTTAGGTCTGCAAGCCCTTTGGTATCGCTCGATTGCGTCCTTTGATATTCAGATTCCCATTTGGTGTTGACAGTGGACATACGGTCGATAGAATATTTTACTTGAACAATATGTGTCTATGATAAGCATTTAGTTATATATCGTTGAGTACATGCAAGATAGACCCGTGAAGATAAGGCGTAGAAAAGGTCTTTCAGCAACCCTTGCTTGTCGTAAGAGTGAACTAACGGGATCGGGTGGTCAGGCTCGCTGACTTGGTTGATGCATGTCATCGTTCCCCAATTGCGTTGATCGATGCTCATGATGTCAATCACTGGATTGTCTGGTCCGGACTTGATTATTTACAGACCGCCGTCATATAGCTGGAATATTGCTGAGTGCGGCGTAAAACAACAAACAGAGCCTTCAGCCTTCAACGTGAAATTCAGTGTCAGACATACTAAAACTACAAAGAAGGCTGTATGTCGGGAGTACAATACAACTAGTCTTTGAAAGGCATTTAGAAGTGACACACATACGGAAGTGTGTTCCTCATAATAAAGAAGTTGACATCCATACATTCTCTTCCTTACAATACAACTGCCTCATTCTCACGCACGATGGGAGAGACACACTGTCAGTATCCTGTTAGAAACGAGTCTCCGGTCAGCCACAAGGTCAAGAGCTGGGTCAAGAGATAATCAGTCCCCAGAGTCAGAGGTACAAATTAGATTAAAGCATCCCAATAGGAACAGAATGAACAAATAATACATGCGATTTATTAAGTTTCCTTACCGCGTGGTCACGCAGTGATTTCATTATGGTGTGATAATTCTGCTATAGACACCACAAAGAACAGATTGGTGTTCTTGTTGTGTGGCAGTCATAGGGAACGCTTTCGTTGAAGTCATTGTGCTCGTCATGTACACAGGTTCCGTGCCAAATAAAACCAGATCCACTGTGGTCCACCGTCTTCATGTAGGAGGCCTTAGAGGTAACCTGATTCACACACTCATTTCGAAATTAAGCAACATGCACTTGGTATTTTATAGGGGGCACGGGTGGCCCAGTCGTCTAAGGCGCCGCGATTCGCTGTGCAGAGTTGCGTCCCTTGGGCACGCCAGAAACCTATGATTGTGGGTTCGAATCACTTCAGTCACTTAAAACACCTCACGCGCTCATGAACAACAGATATGATCTTTGATCTCAATAACCTTTAACTAGTCTCTGATAAACGTTTTGGAACGTAACGTGGGCGTTAAACATATTATAGCTTGGTTAACCGTATTCCGGTGGAATATTCTAAACTTGTCACTCTTGTACCACATGTTCAAGGGTGTATTTTCAGGGGAACAACTGAGTTGCCCTTGCATGTGTTTGTAAAGGGTGGCACCGGTATGGCAGGATACGCTCCTGACACCCGATATCATTACTGATTGATAGTGATTAATTAACACACGTTTATGATGTAGTCGGAATCGTAAAATGGACTCTTTATGTGAGTGAGTGAGTTGGGTTTAACGCCGCTTTTAACGGTATTACAGTTATATCGCGGCGTGTCAGCTTAATGTGGGAGGAAAGCCCGAAGTGATGCAGGTCTCAGACGTTTACCATTTCGATGAAACCCACGAGCACGGGTATGATGCTGACAAACCTAGAAACATAATTTGGGCGAATCGGGATACGAACCCACAATCACAGGTTTCTGGCGTGTCCGAAGGGACGCATCTCTGCACAGCGAATCGCGGCGCTTGAGACGACTGGGCCACCCGTGCCCCCGACTCCTTATGATAACGGAAACGGTTTTGATTCCTTTATGTACATTAAGGCCTATACAAATATCGTAAACGATCGCCTACTTCAGAACTGAATGACGAGTAGTTTCTAACAATTAAAAAATATAGCATTATATTTCAAAATGAAATTGTGCTACGGCTGTGCACGCTCAGATTAATTTGACAGACGACATTTGGTTTTTCAATCAAGAATTTGTCATCCTTTTTTGATTGAGATAGAAATGACTTCAAAATGAAAAATAAAATATTCTTTAGAACTGTACATCCCACTCGTGGCCATTGAAGTCGGGTGATCCATGATGTCAGCTCGTGGCAGCCATGCACGTGCATCTTCTTGTCGTCTGCCGACCTCGTGTAATCTGTCTGCACGTGCAAGTTGTAGACAGGGCAGATGTCGGCATCATATAACGTGAAATATTGATTGCTTTCGCCAGCTTTCTTCTCAGGATACACAGATTGACAAACGTGGCTAATTATAGCCTATTTCCAGGTTGCTTAAGTCTCTTGATAGAATTAACGGCTGCACGGCAAGTTTGGTAAGCAGGACCAATGCTGATTCCAGAAACTATTTTTCCCGTGATTGAAAAAATCCTTCTGCAAAGAACTTGCACAACAAAACCCATAGTCATATAAAGGCACACGGCGAGCTCGGTGACCTTTTAGTTTGGTATATACTAGACCTGGAACAATAGCAAGCTTTGCCGGGAGTTCTTCGTGTCCCAGTTTCCTGGTCCTCCGTTACATTCTTGTCAGTTCCACGACAGCATGGAGTCCGTTTCATGTCAGGAGTGACCTTTTGAATGACAGGGAAAACAATTTCTTCTTTTTCTGTCTTGGCCTACCAGCATCGTTTGTTCCGCGTACAACAAGAGTGTATAAATACTTGCTCAGAAACACATGTAATAGTAGCTGGGCATGAAGAATGTTGGTCCTCTCTGTCTCAATGTATTCTCATCGGATTCCCGCATTTACACAGCAGAAGCATGGAAACGATGTCGTCAGAGAGATACGTCGTCCATATTTCCACGAATACGATCATCGTTCAATTTGCTTTGGCCTCAGAGTTCTAGTTGACAAGCTATTGAGTCACCATCTAGTGGGGCCACTATTGTACCACCATCTAGTGGACCCACTATTGTACCGCCATCTAGTTGACCCACTATTGTACCGCCATCTAGTGGACCCACTATTGTACCGCCATAAGTAGACCCACTATTGTACCGCCACCCAGTAGACTCACTATTGTACCGCCATAAGAAGACCCACTATTGTACCGCCATCTAGTGGACCCACTATTGTGCCGCCATCCAGTAGACCCACTATTGTGCCGCCACCCAGTAGACTCACTATTGTACCGTCATAAGTAGATCCACTATTGTGCCGCCATCCAGTAGACCCACTATTGTGCCGCCATCCAGTAGACCCACTATTGTGCCGCCACCCAGTAGACCCACTATTGTGCCGCCATCCAGTAGACTCACTATTGTGCCGCCACCCAGTAGACTCACTATTGTACCGCCATCTAGTAGACCCACTATTGTACCGCAACCCAGTAGACCCACTATTGTGCCGCCACCCAGTAGACCCACTATTGTGCCGCCATCCAGTAGACTCACTATTGTACCGCCATCTAGTAGACCCACTATTGTACCGCCATCTAGTAGACCCACTATTGTGCCGCCATCCAGTAGACTCACTATTGTGCCGCCACCCAGTAGACTCACTATTGTACCGCCATCTAGTAGACCCACTATTGTACCGCCACCCAGTAGACTCACTATTGTGCCGCCATCTAGTAGACCAAGTATTGTGCCGCCACCCAGTAGACTCACTATTGTACCGCCACCCAGTAGACTCACTATTGTACAGCCATCCAGTAGACCCACTATTGTACCGCCATCAGTAGACCCACTATTGTACCGCCACCCAGTAGACTCACTATTGTGCCGCCACCAAGTAGACTCACTATTGTACCGCCATCCAGTAGACTCACTATTGTACCGCCATCTAGTAGACCAAGTATTGTGCCGCCACCCAGTAGACTCACTATTGTGCCGCCACCCAGTAGACTCACTATTGTGCCGCCACCAAGTAGACTCACTATTGTGCCGCCACCAAGTAGACTCACTATTGTACCGCCATCCAGTAGATCCACTATTGTGCCGCCATCCAGTAAACCGACTATTGTGCCGCCATCCAGTAGACCAGCTATTGTGCCACCACCCAGTAGATCCACTATTGTACCGCCATCCAGTAGACTCACTATTGTACCACCATCCAGTAGATCCACTATTGTACCGCCACCCAGTAGACTCACTATTGTACCGCCATGAGTAGACCCACTATAGTTTGACCATCCAGTAGATCCACTATTGTACCGCCATCTAGTAGACCCACTATTGTACCGCCATAGGTAGACCCACTATTGTTTTACCATCCAGTAGATCCACTATTGTACCACCATCCAGTAGATCCACTATTGTACCGCCATCTAGTAGACCCACTATTGTTCAACCATCCAGTAGATCCACTATTGTACCGCCATCTAGTAGACCCACTATTGTACCGCCATCTAGTAGACTCACTATTGTACCACCATCCAGTAGATCCACTATTGTACCGCCATCTAGTAGACCCACTATTGTACCACCATCCAGTAGATCCACTATTGTACCACCATCCAGTAGACCCACTATTGTACCGCCATCTAGTAGACCCACTATTGTTCAACCATCCAGTAGACCCACTATTGTTCAACCATCCAGTAGACCCCCTATTGTACCGCCATTCAGTAGACCAACTATTGTACCGCCATCTAGTACACCGCTATTTCATCCACCTTCTAGCAGCACAACTGTACCATCTACCTTCATGACTCTACAGCTATACACCTTTGAGAAGACACACTATTGACAATTCTGCCGATGTTGAGAGGGCAAAATAGAATTCTACTGTTAGCCGTGATGCCCATACATGAGGACCTCTCTCGTGTTGGTTTCAGAGGGATCCTGGTGATTGTCTGGCGGTGTCCCAACACGGGAAGCTCTGATGAGGAACGGGTGAACGATAACTGCTTCGGCTTAAACCAATGTCATCACAATACAATTACCCAGAAGAGAAATAGCAAATACTCTGTGAAGATCAGCCACATTATTGTTCGCGGGAGGCCTAGATTAAATAACCTGAATGACAAATGCAACGCAAAATTACAGAGCAAACGATGATATGTTTGGTAATGAATGTATTGCGTCAACGTGCTGTGCAAGGATACTGTGTCGAGTGCGCAAACATGGTAATCGCTATACTCGTGATTAGTGATGCGTGATTAATGGCCTTCCATATCATTAACATCAGTCCTGTTTTAGTTCGATCGATACCCTCTTAAATAATGACAAATAAATTCAGCGGGTAGCAAATTGACACAAGGACTAGCCTCAGTGAGAAGTCCTTAGTGGTCTTAAAATCAATTTGTCACATTTAGAAGGATTTGAAAAGCATGGTACCATTGATGTGTTCGATTGCATCAAAGCCGTCTGACGTATTCTGCTTGCAGCGCTTTTCACACCCAACCGGAGTGAAACGTGATTCAAGAAGAATACAAACTAACTTTGAAATTAGCCTCTGATTAGCTTCTTTTTACATTTCGGAGAAGATTGAACAAGAGAAGAACGGAATGACTCCACATGAACAACGCAAGTCGTCTTTGTTTAGTGACACTGTTTCGTATGCGCATGGATGTGTAAATACTAGTACCACATGTGAATACATGGCTCAAGCGTTGAGACGTCTGAAGTGTGTGTGTGGCTGCTTGTACTAGTCCGGACTGATGCCGATTTATAGTGCTAGCTCACTGAGATACCATACCGCAGTTTAACATGAATACCCCACTCAGACACAGTATACTGACTCCGAGCCGACCAGTCCTTGTTTTAGCCCCTTAATGCCGAGCGCCAGACAGGGTAACAACAAGTACCATCTTTAAACGTCTTTATGTATGACGCGGCCGGGGATCGAACCCCGGACCTTCCGCTCTCTGGGCGGACGCTCTACCACAAGACCACAGAGGCGGTCCTGAAGTGATGAAGAGTTAAACTTGTATGGTCGTAAATCTGAACATCAACCAGTAATTATGACAAATACTATTGCCTTGAGTGAGTGAGTGAGTGAGTGAGTGAGTGACTGACTGTGTGGGTGACTGTGTAAGCGGGCAAGCGAGCGTTCTTTAACGAAGCAGTCATCAATATTTCAACTACTTCATGGCGGCCTGTACATGCATGCAAACGAGTTTAAGCCGGAAAAAGCAATGGTTGATAGCATGAGCCATATGAGCACGATCACACACAACCAGCCAGGTCACACTACCAGATTCTCATTAGTCGGCTCTGTGGTATCGAGGGCGAAGTCCCAACGGAGTTGCTGGTAACAATAGTTATAATAAATCAAACGACAAATCCTTTCTCAATGTGACAAGAAACCTCTGCTGAAAGCGAATCCGACCCTAAAATGAGCATGTGTTTATGAATCGCTATCAAATAGTATTCATACCAGGTAATTTCCGTGTTTTTTTCAGGTGAAAACATGACTTGCCTTTGCATGTGTTTGTGGCGGTTGGCACTGACAAGATACGCTCACCTTTTCACTTTTATTTGATAGTAATTCATAAAAACATGGTCATTATATAGTCGGAATCGTACAATCGTCTGATTTAAGCAGAGATTTCTTTATGAATATGGACAGGGTTTAGTCGCTTTTATTATTGTGTGAACTCTTCAATCAAGGTTTAACATGAGAAGATCAGTGAACGCTAAAACCAATTCACCGAGTGTCACACTGATGGCGTGTACCGAGACCTATCTGAACGGCACTACACTGTCAAGACCTCAGGGACATAGCTGTTTGATTCCTAGCTTCTGACTTAGTCCTCGGTGCCACGTCAATTATTTTATCCGGGCAAAAACAAATATGTTTTGAAGGGACTAGTTCCCTTGCGATAGCGTCGTCACGTCCACGTCGCCTGGCTGATACTGTCGTCACGTACGCGTCGCCTGGCTGATAGAGTTATGCATTCCCATGGTGTCGTTTACAACGTTACATCAGATATTACAAAGGGTCAGCACAACGCGAGTGAGTCTTGTTTTACGCCACACTGAACAGCATTTCAGTTATATCACAGTGTCTCTAAAACGTTTGCAACTTCGATGAAACCCACGAACACTGGTGTGGTGCTTACAATTATTGACACATAATTTGGGTGAATCTGGATTCGAACCCACAGCCATAGGTTTCTGGCACGCCTAAGGGACGCAACTATGTACAGTTATATCAGATGTTCCATGGGGTTTTCACAGCGTCTTCAATCCGGCTTACATCCCGTGTTGTAAGCGACTTACATAAAGCTATTGATCAGATATGTTCCGGCATCGTGTATTTCTGGTTGGTAAGACTGCCAGACAAATGAATGTCTGCTTGAGACAGGCTATTGGTGTGTGCCCGACTCCCGGGGGCCCCTTTACTCCAGATCGATGTCGGTAATATGCATAAACATTGCTACCCAGAACATACATTGCTTACAAGTGGCTGCGTCTCTTGTGCGGGTTAGTCGGGTCGATTTTGGAAGAATTGTGCTACTTAGTTTTTGACATGGACATCTCGCGACTACCTAATTGAGCATTCATAAAGTCTGTACTGTTGTCCGATTGAAACAATGCAGTAGGAGATAAAATGAGTGTTTGTTGCATGTGTTGTACTTGTACTATGTTAGTCAGATACTACATTTGTGGCCCATGTGAGTCAGATACTACATTTGTGCCCTATGTTAGTCAGATACTACATTTGTGACCTATGTTAGTCAGATACTACATGTGTTACCTATGTTAGTCAGATACTACATTTGTGGCCTATGTTAGTCAGATACTACATTTGTGGCCCATGCGAGTCAGATACTACATTTGTGACCTATGTTAGTCAGACACTACATTTGTGACCTATGTTAGTCAGATACTACATTTGTGGCCCATGAGAGTCAGATACTACATTTGGGACCTATGTTAGTCAGATACTACATGTGTGGCCAATGTGAGTTAAACACTACATTTGTGGCCAATGTTAGTCAGATACTACATCTGTGGCCCATGTGAGTCAGATACTACATTTGTGGCCCATGTGAGTCAGATACTACATTTGTGACCTACGTAAGTCAGATACTACATTTGTGACCTATGTTAGCCAGATACTACATTTGTGGCCCATGTGAGTCAGACACTACATTTGTGACCTATGTTAGTCAGAAACTACATGTGTGGCCCATGTGAGTCAGATACTACATTTGTGGCCAATGTGAGTCAGATACTACATTTGTGGCCAATGTGAGTCAGATACTACATTTGTGGCCTATATGAGTCAGATACTACATTTGTGGCCCATGTAAGTCAGATACTACATTTGTGACCTATGTTAGTCAGATACTACATTTGGGGCCTACTTTAGTCAGATACTACATTTGTGGCCTATGTTAGTCAGGTACTACATTTGTGGCCCATGTGAGTCAGATACTACCATTGTGACCCATTGCTGTTGTCGAGGTGTAAACTGAAAGGTCCAAGTGACAGAGACCAGGTGAACTACATACAACATAACATAAGACGTGGGGTCTTCGTGCTTCGTGATTGACGCCCACGTTAGCTCTGGACTAACGTACATCGAACGCATGGCAATATCGGAATGAGTGATTCAGTTAGAAGACTATTAAGTCGGTGGGAATGCAAACAAGATCTCATTCACAAAATGAAACGATCCCATTACTATCTGTATTTCTCAGTCCTTACTTTACAGCTGGCATAAGTGAATTCCTGTCATACATGTCTGAGAGGACCAATGAAGCTCAGAATAGTCCATTAAATATAACAAGAGGATGCTGTGGATGATCTGAAGCCATATTAGCAGGGGGAATACGTCAGTCGCCGTCACTGTTCAACGAAGAGAGTGTCATGCATAAACATAGACACAAGTGTTACATTTTTACATGGTCGCATGATTGATGGCCTGTCAAGATTCATGTAAACCAATACACTGCCTCAACATGTCGATACAAGACGGTGAGGACGAGGCTATGATTGGGTGATTATAAACAACTAATCTGCCTCAACAGCTTTGCAACTGACTTCATTTCATAGACGGGAGGCAGATGTATAAAAACATCCTCCGTGGTAACGATGATAGATGGCGAACTGATCGGAGGAGGCGGTTGTCAACCACGTTGGCAGTAAACATGACAGTTTATCATTAGTATTGGCAGCAATTCCAGACAACTATGGAGCGTACTGTTACCACAGTAATGATACAGATACCTCATCTTCGTGTATCCTGGGTAATATAGTTCCCTTCAAGAACAACACCAGAGCTTTATTTTAAGTCCGTGTCGTATGACTGACGTAAAACATTAGCCGTCCAATCAAATCACACGCAGGTGCGAGAGACATTCTGTGGGAAGTTAAGAGAGATGGAGATTTGACGTCACTCCTCAAACAAATGAGTTTAGGTTATTGATCATCAGAATATAGAATACACCCGATCACCGAGGGTGGGACTACTAACGGTAAAATAGTGTTAAAAAAACTAGAAAAAACTAGATGTCTGCTCCATATTTGGCAAAAGATATTCACAGATAAGAGCAGGGATATGGAATGTATTATTAGTGAAAGTCAATAAATCGTAGTTGGTACATAAATATCCAGAACGAAAATACCCCCGCCATCTTGCTCTGATAACGGAATCAAGCACAATACATAATTTACTGCAACTGTTATCCTGCGTTTCATTTGGTGTTCGCCGTTTCATTGATTATCCAAATATAACGCAACCTATCAGTTACATTGGAATGGAATGTCCTACAACCAGTTGATCATTACAAATAAAATTACATCAATTTACATCAAACAACAGTTTGCAGAATAGCAGAAAATATTGAAATATTTTTTACATCTATCTCGAAATCCAGCAAATCCGGCCCCCGGACACTGGGTACTCTGGACAATAACTGTACAAAATAACATTTACCCATATAAAAAGGTCATCACCAACCATCCCTCTCCAACCCTATCCTGTTCGTATTTACGTCCACCCTTAATGCTGTTTGAGTCAACTAAATTTGTTTGTTTATTGTTCAACGCCGCACGCAGCAATATTCCAGCCGTATCACGGCGATTTGTAAATAATCGAGTCTGGACCAGACAAGCTAGTGATTGACATCATGAACATCGATCTCCGCAATTGGGATACGATGACATGCATCAACCCGGTTAGTAAATCTGACCACCCGATCCCATTAGTCGCTTCTTACAACAAGCATGAGTTGCTGAAGACGAATTCTAACATGAATCTGCACGGGGGATTTTCCTAGGAGCGGTGCCATCCGGATTAAGAAGGGTTGGCTGTATGTATCGTATGTGACGTAATATATCCCACACATGTCGGCTTCGGTTCAGTAAAGTGCAATAACCCCGGGGCAGTCTGATCAGAGTGCACGTAAGGGAGTCCAGATATGCCATATTATCAAACCAACGGATCGATATTAAAACTGTTTGTACAGCCAATATCTTTGAAATACTACGGAAGCGGAGTAGGGCCACGGTATTTCCTACGTAGGACTTATTATCTCCTACGTAGGACTTACTATCTCCTACGTAGGACTTACTATCTCTTACGTAGGACTTAGAATGGCCTAGAATCACTATCTTCTACGTAGGACTTACCATCTCCTACGTAGGACTTACTATCTCCTACGTAGGACTTACTATCTCTTACGTAGGACGAGGTATGGCCTAGAATTACTATCTCCTACGTAGGACTTAGTATCTCCTACGGAGGAGATAGGAAGTCTTACGTAAGAGATAGGAAGTCCTACGTAGGAGATAGTAAGTCCTACGTAGGAGATAATAAGTCCTACGTAGGAAATATTTTCACCGTGGCCCTACTACGCTTCCGTAGAATACAGCGTGTACGTATCAAATACAAGATACTTTCCTTGAGTATTGACTACTGGGATCTTGCTTAATAAAAAAATAAGAAATATACAATGACTGTATATTTTGCTCTTTGATGCTGGTAGCGAGATATCCAGTGATGATGAGATTCTTGTACTGGCTGTCGACATCTGTCAAAAATCAATTCCGCCATTGTTGAGAGATGTAGACATTTAGTTCCACCAAAATATATCGCTCTTTATCGTTCCTCGGCGACTCTCGGCGCTGGAGAATAATAATCAATGCGTTTCTTCTGGAGCAAATATTAATTCGGAATGATATAAGATGAAAGTGTTATCTGCAGTTAGGTATGCTGAAGACACCGTTAATCAGTTTGGTTCATGAAAGGTATCACCGGCCACATCATCTTTCTTAATTGAATGGAATTATTTCCAAGTCAGGAGCGTCCTTATTTGGGCATGTCGGTTATTTTCAAATTTTAATCTCCAGGAATAATTCCAGCTGTTTTGAAGAACTTCCAGCAGAATCAACAATGAGGGTCACCGTGACATTAACCTTCTGTGACGTTTTTTTTGGCAATGTTCAGTATTTGTTTTGCATAACGCTGTAATAGACTCTTGCAGCAGCGCTCTCGTGATAACGTAATTGCACAGAACCGGGATAAGATACGACGATACAAAATAATTTGCAAGCCGACAATCGTAATTTTCGTAAAACATAGCAACATTAGCATTTGTTTTAATGACTTGGCGCGGAAGGCGACTTCAGTGATAAGCATTGGTCTCCGGAGGTATACCGACGGCGGATCACTTCTTTGAGACAGATCATTGGCTATGTAAACAGTGCAGATGAGTCAATAACCCCCTAAGGCTATTTACCCATGAGAAAGTTGGCATAAACGAGAGTGCATGTTTAGACAAACAATGCCTGACTCGTGCCTATTGTACGATGTTTCCAGGTTGGCCAGGGGTGGAACGTATTGCACGGATAGTATTATAATGTATATTCTACAGGATATCATATTGCCTGCTATGTGTCCCATGCTGTCAGGAACGGCGATGACGTCATTGACAGATCTTGTTTCACACGAAAATAGAGTGATAGAATATAGAAGTATCCTTGCTTCTTGGCTTTTCCGAACACTAATTAACAAAAATCATTATAGAAATATAGAGTTGGGCGGGTTATCATAATTTGGTCTCGCAAATAACAATCTTTGTTTCTTCTACAGGGAACTGACAAAATTGTGATTCTCTAAAACTAGTGGGGAATAATAATTATTACCACGAAAATGACTAGAACCCTGTTCGGATATAAAATAGAAAATCAGTGAGAATGACGGCTGTCGGTAACGAATGAACCTGGGCCGTGAAAACAATATGTTTATAGCATAAGTGGCGGCCCCTGGTGTTGGGGTATTGTGACATATTCTCAATATTGTTTCGATCTTGTTCTAGATATTGTTACAAAGACACGGAAATTAATAGCCAAACACCTTGACTTCACTAGTGGAAGATTTGGCTCGTGCCCATGGTATTACCAGCAAATTTGATTCAATGTATACAAAACTGGGCAAAGGATAGTATACACTTGAAAATTGTTTGTTTGTTTGTTGTTTAAGGCCGCACTCAGCATGAAAACTGAATTTGAAAAAGAAAATACAAACGTTATGAAAACATTAATAGGCTGAAACAGCCGCGGAAACACTGCAATCTAACGGTCCACTACACAACTCTGATACCAGTATCAAATACATCATCATGGAATAACCATTTGTTGTTTATTTCTTTATTCGCCATCATCAAACATGAGTGTAAACATTTCCTTGCCCGGCAGCTTACTTGGTCTGAAACTCCACATGACATGATCCATCGGATCCATCGGATCCATCGTGCAGTCCATTGGTCGTATTCCACACAAACAATGCATCAGTTGCACACACCATATAATCGAAGGTCTGATTCCCGTAGCATGCTTAGTTTTTGGGTGCCATTGTACCCATCTTACAAACTAAGTTCACCATGTTTTTTAGCTTGCTTAAACCATTACCTAACATTATTTCTTGGTGTGCTCGTAAAAATTTACTGCGGTCAACCCGAAATCCAAAATGGCGTCCAAGATGGCCGCCTAAGTGGGAAAATTTCTCAATGCACTCATTACTCTGTTAAAACAATAACAAGTCAGCTTTTTCAAAATCAGAAATAATACAAAGTACAAAGAGTTGACCTGGGCTGAATACAGGCATTTGGCCATCGCCCTCCTTTGATAAAGTCACTATAACATGTAAATGGGCTCACAAACAAACGAAACCATGTTCCAATAGATTCGCATCGATAAACGTTGTGCGGGTACCAAAACATTCAACTAAGTCCTATCTGAGCGTGTTCTGATCACCGACTGATGCGCCATTTAGCAGCCATTGTGACCACGTATTTAACAAATATGGGATGCTGGAGATTCTCATACATATCCGTATAACAAGCCTGTTGCACTAAAGGAGTGAGTATTGTTTTACGCCACTTTAAGCAATACCCCAGCAATATTACAGCGAGGGACACAAGAAATGAATTTTCCTTTGTTGGGAATCAAACCCGGACCTTGGGCGTAACGAGAGAGCGCTTTCAAGACAAGGCTACTCCGCTAGTAATGAAACACGTACTACGGACTACACGAAGTACAACTAATTGTATTGAAGATAGACATACAATTATTCAGTCTGGGTCTGTGTATTTCTATCAGGACAACACAGGTCACGAGCTGTATAATAGATAAAACATCCCACAGACCAATCTCTGCTCACCTAATCATGCTCATTACGAGAAGGTTTCCCGGTGCGATACTGATTATGGCTATTACTGATCCCAGTATAAGAGCCGTCGTATCAGAAACTTCCGAAGGTCTGTTTTGTTCAATGCTGCTTAGGAAAAGGCCATAAATATATTGGAATTAATTCTATGTAAAAGTTATTTACAATGTAATATTGTTATCTGTCACTATAATGCCCTTGGCTCGTGTATTAATTGAACGACTGCAGCGGTCCGTCATTAGTTCTAATCTCGTTGCCACGGAAACAACGGTAATTATCTATTTTTCGTTTGTCCAGAAAGAGGTTCATCGTGTTAATTTGTTCTCTATAATCGACTCGTTTAGTTCGACCTCGTCGGAGAGTTTGTAGGCATGGAATATTAGTAACATGGTCCAGTGTGCAGAAAAAATCTACAAACATAATCAGTGCGAATCTGGGATTCGACCCACAATCATAGGTTCCTGGCACGTCTAAGGGAAAGCATCCCTGCACAGCGAACTGCTCGCCAGCGCCCCCGATTACTGTTGAAAAGTTACACTCAGTTAAATCAAAATACATGAGTAATGAGTATGTGACATGTGAGTAATTAGTATGTGACATGTGAGTAATGTGTATGTGACATGTGAGTAATTAGTATGTGACATGTGAGTTATTAGTATGTGACATGTGAGTAATTAGTTTGTGACATGTGAGTAATTGGTAATGAGTATGTGACATGTGAGTAATTAGTATGTGACATGTGAGTAATGAGTATGTGACATGTGAGTAATTAGTATGTGACATGTGAGTAATGAGTATGTGACATGTGAGTAATTAGTATGTGACATGTGAGTAATGAGTATGTGACATGTGAGTAATTAGTATGTGACATGTGAGTTATTAGTATGTGACATGTGAGTAATTAGTTTGTGACATGTGAGTAATTAGTATGTGACATGTGAGTAATTAGTATGTGACATGTGAGTAATGAGTATGTGACATGTGAGTAATTAGTATGTGACATGTGAGTAATTAGTTTGTGATATGTGAGTAATGAGTATGTGACATGTGAGTTATTAGTATGTGACATGTAAGTAATTAGTTTGTGACATGTGAGTTATTAGTTTGTGATATGTGAGTAATGAGTATGTGACATGTGAGTTATTAGTATGTGACATGTGAGTAATTAGTATGTGACATGTGAGTAATTAGTATGTGACATGTGAGTTATTAGCATGTGACATGTGAGTAATTAGTTTGTGATATGTGAGTAATGAGTATGTGACATGTGAGTAATGAGTATGTGACATGTGAGTAATGTGTAATGATTATGTGACATGTGAGTAATGATTATGTGACATGTGAGTAATGAGTATGTGACATTATGTTTTCATTACCATATGTTGTTTTGATTGAACTGTGTATATTTACACATACCTAACCTTTACATCGCAACCCTTTAGTTAATTCCATAATTGCATGTCCGATATTGGAACACTTCTAACCCTGATATCGCGATATACATTCACGTTCCCGAGGTTTCCCCCTACTTCTGTATGTTTTTGTATGTGTAAGACATAACACATGCCAGACAGCCGTGAGAATGGTGGCACTTCGTGGCTACACTGCACCACGTAATACGACGGTATCTACACCTTGGGCGGATAAAACACTGGGAGATATAGGGCATACATGCCATACGACTTATTATTACAAAACGTTTCTCAAAAACGTCATGTTCACATAACACACGCCGATTAAAATTGCCGTCGACGGCCAATTGAGAAGCTTGGTGTTTGATTGGTGTCTGATGTGGTATTTCGTGGTGTATGGTAATACAACGTTACTGTCAGCGGTTTCATTTCCATCGTGGAGGCAACTGTCTGCCGTCAGAGTGTGATGGGTTTACTGTTGGCAAGTTGACACTGGGACCGGACTAACATGGTGTGAAGCGAGAGATAAACACAGCTCCTGGGTTGTTGGTATTCATTGTGGTAATCAACGATACGATAATTCCTTCAAGATGTTATAGTCTGTGTTGGAGATGGTCCCCTCTCTCGCTCGCTGTCCGTTGTCTGTCTCTCTCTGCCCTTGCGCGATAGAAACATTAAGTCAGGATTCCACTCACTGATGAAATGACTAATCCACGCGCGAACAGAAACAGAAACTGATACAGTATATTTGTTGTGTGTCATTTCCCCTATTCTCCGCTTATTTTCTTGAAACCACAAACAGTGGCTCAAAAGATTTATTTTGTTTGTTTGCCGTTTAAAGCCGCACTCAGCAATATGCCAGCTATATGACGGTGATCTGTAAATAATAGAGTCTGGACCACACAATCCAGTGATTGACATCATGAGCATCGATCCACGTACGCAATTGGAATATGATGACATTCATCAACCAAGTCAGCGAGCCTGACCGCCCGATCCCGTTAGTCGCCTCTTACGACAAGCATATTCACCTTTTACGGCAAGCATGGGTTGCTGAAGACCTATTCTAACCCGGATCTTCAAAGGTGGGCACAAAAGAGAACCTTGAAATGCATCATTAGAAAATGCCAAAAGCATCAAACCGACAGCATGACAACGAAATATCTCTTTACCGTTCTTTGTCTGCGAGTCTTGAGTATGGTTAGCTATACTTATAGTCTATAGAAAGGTATTTAAATCCTTAGTATTACGGAACGACAGAAGCCGCTTTAACGTATTAAGATTTGGGGATACTTTCATGCAACCGAACACATAATTATCTTCGACAAATGTCATAACTGTGAAGCTGGGGAACAGGATCTGACACACAGGACCCAACTATTGACACCGAGCCAAGCTTGGGCCCTAGAGCATGCTCGGCTATTGGGCCTCTGAATTGTACCTCGACCAGGTAGGGTCGAGAGCCTCTGCAGAAACAGAAGGTTGGATTTGATTTCATGTACGCCTTTTGTATCTGGAGAATGTTGTGGTTCGTATCAGAAACCCTATGAAGGATGTTTGCTGGCGGAGATAACATTGCAGTGTCAGGAGACGTCATCCTCTTTTGTCCTTGACGTAGAGTGAGTGAGTGAGTGAGTGAGTGAGTGGGTGGGTGGGTGGGTGGGTGAGTGAGTGAGTGAGTGAGTGAGTGAGTGAGTGGGTGGGTGAGTGAGTGAGTGAGTGAGTGAGTGAGTGAGTGAGTGAGTGAGTGAGTGAGTGAGTGAGTGAGTGAGTGAGTGAGCGAGCGAGCGAGCGAGTATTGTTTTACGCCGCTTTAAGCAATTTTCCAGAAATAACACAGCGGGGGACATCAGAAATGGGATTCACACATTGCACCCATGTCGGTTACCCGACCGCCCAATGAATCAATAAATGAATGAATGAATGCTACCAGTGTGGCAGTACATGCGCTCCAGTTCAGTTAGCACACGGTGTCTTGAAGTGATTCAAACTGTACACATAGAGTCGACAATGTCATAAATATATGTATGTGCGTGCTTATTTTAAAAGAAACCTTTTTAAGAGAATACGCGAAAAAAGACTTCATCATGTACCCAATACAAAGTTAAATATCTGTCGACCATGGCATCTAAATGTTATACCACGGTATGTAATATTGCCACATACCGACGTATATTATGTAATCATACATATTACCAAATGCATGGCAACTAATGAATGAGTCGCACCATGTGGCCAACTAACTGGAACGTGGTTTGTAGAAAGGCTATAAGTACTGAAAAAGCCAAACAAAGTTGCAAACAGACAATCTCTGCCACGAACCAGACCGAAGTGTTTTGATCAAGCGACGCACCTGGTCGGCGTGTTATAACGAGGTCGGTGTCGGTGAGCGGTTGTGTGGGCTTGGGGGCGAGGCTTACAGCGGATACCCCTCTGATGTTATTACAGTCCGAACGGACCAGGGCACCCTGGGGCGACGTGACCTAGCCATCTTCTCACCTTCCCAACACGTGACTTACAGACCGAATCACCAAGAACCGTCATACATAGAATGGAATCGTACATTTAGACAGCATTTAGATACAATATTATCTATACATTTGTGAGTGTCTCTTTTTGGATTCATGTATTACCGTATTCGACGTAATAAGCGCCCGGGCGCTCTCAAAATTAGAAATAGGGGGCTCTTATTAGAATATTATTTTGGTGAAAAAAAACATGGATGAAAGATAAATTTCGTGGTTTATGCTGACAGCCTGAAGTGTTTATATGCGACAGATATATTTTTCCAGAATTTAATTGCCCATAATTAAGGGTGTATATAACACACGAGTGCGTATTATACGCGAATAAATAAGTCCTTTGTACATTGATCAATCGGAAGGGATGCAAATTGGGCTTGTTCACTAGCCAATATATCAGCAAATATCGCCGTGGGCGCTTATTAGAGCGGGGCGCTTATTACGTCGAATACGGTACATTATTTAACGTGTAGCTATGCAAAGTATTCCAAATCAAAAGTTTGTTTCACTCATAAGCCATCTTACAGATACTTAAGCATACTTGGTGAGGTTAGGTGAAATCGGGTTTCACGTCGCGTCCAAGATTATTGCACTTATATAGCGACGTGCATGCACCAGTCCTTGTTTTAGGCCCTAAATGCCAAGAAACAGGGTACCAACAAGTACCATCTTTTAACGTCTTTTGGTATGACGCGAACCACGGACCTTCCGCTCTCCGGGCGGACGCTCTATTAAGCTTACTTGATTTATGAAACTGTCACCATTTTTCATTCTCATTCCCTTCTCAGATCTAACATACTCACCCCCTTTTCAGTTGTTTAATTTAACCTTATGTACAACTATATTTCGGTAACAATACGCTCCACCCATCAGTGGGGTACACGAAGCACGTGATGTAGACTTATCAGTTGTCGGACTTCCATTTTGTGGAAGCCTCGGTGGCTGAGTTGGTCAGGTCGCTGACATTGTGTGCTGGGGTATTCGGTGCCTCACTTTGAGCTTGGGTTCGAATCCCGCTTCCACCCAATCAAGAGTATACACTGAACTAAGAAAGTCTAATACCAAATATCATGAGTGAGTGAGTTGGGTTTAACGCCGCTTTTAACAGTATTACAGTTATATCGCGGCGTGTCGGCTTAATGTGGGAGGAAAGCCCGAAGTGATGCAGGTCTCGGACGTTTACCACTTCGGTGAAACCCACGAGCACGGGTATGGTGCTGACAAACCTAGAAACATAATCGGGGCGAATCATAGGTTTCTGGTGTGCCCAAGGGACGCAACTCTGCACAGCGAATCGCGGCGCCTTAGCCGACTGGGCCGCCCGTGCCCCTATACCAAATATAACATCTATAACCATAGGTTAGTCTTCTGTATGTCAATGCTCAAATCACTGTGAACTAATCACATCCTTTCATATTTCACATGATAACTAATAAAGAGAAGGTACTTAATACACATATTCTGTTTCACTCTTATCTTCCAGTATGCTTGCTCTCGAACGAATCCTTTTATCTAATGATGTTGAACTGTGGAAATACATCTATCGATTCAAAAGCAGATCAATTACACCATAACGACTTAATAAAGATAACGCTAAAACCTTTCAGATCTGATCTCTTAATAACATATGCTGAATCTCGATCAGTCTCGTCAAGAGTCATATTACCGACACAAGATGTCAACCCTGAAATGAATCTTTGATGTCAGTGAAGTCACATGCAGCCACCGCATAAAACGTTCTGACAGATAAAAGTTAATCAACGACCGCGCTACTCTGCATTCATACTGCACGAATTCATATTCATATTCGGGGCAATTTGGCTAACACCAGAGGCCCTGACTGAGAACACCCATTGTCCTGTATTGGTTAGAGTGTGTGTTGAATTGGCTAAGTAACGATTAAGAGTTTCTGGTGAGAAAAAGAAATCGATTTATCTGACCGAGACGCGCGACGGGCCCCTGTCCATGGATACGAAATATTCGTCACACCTTCGTATGTCTGATAATCTAGCTTCTCGGTATCCGAGTATTACTTAAAGGTGAATGTTGTTCCTTATTAAATATTTGAAGATTTATGACGAATCTGTATGCATTAACAATCATACTGGTAATCAAATTTCAAAATGAGAAAATAACTGCGCAAGAGATAATGATTAAATCCCAGTATGAATGCCATTATCATGAAATATTAATAATTATGCCATTTACCAAATGCGAATTTTTAAGCGTTATATTCATGATTATTCGTCCTGGAGTATCGACTTCTCAGCTCCTAAAACATAAGTTGCACCTTCATATGACGTTATCAGAAACACGACAGGTATCAATTCTTTCAGTTTATGAATTGAATCCATCACAGTATTTAATCTCTGTCATCGTATGTTCAGGATTACGAGTACGCGTCCTGACCTGGACAAATGACGTAACTTTATGCATAGTTTGCATGGTCAGGTCCTATCAAAGGAGCCCCCGTCCATTTCCATCTATAGAAATGTAAAAAAGCTAACCATTTGAGAAGACACGCCGATTTAACCCGGAATCACCGAGTCCCGGCACATCACGAACAAATTGCATTATGTTTGAATTGGTCCGGAGAGGGGTTGAGGCAAGTGCGCTTGCTGTGGCATGTATTATTAATTACATTTAATCGGTTTTACTACAGTCGTTATTGATCTTTAGATAACCGTCAACCAAAAACTGATAAATGTTCCTTGCACAAACTTGCAAAAAAAATAGAATTCACTTTTTGGGATTGCCTCTCTTGCTTCGACGAGCTCCCAGGAATAATTGCATTAAATAACCAGACTTTCCTGTGACTAATTATTTAAGTGGATGGGGGGTCGATGGGGGGACAAATACCCCTCAAATCACGTCCCATCATCATAAATTAGAACTTGCAGTAGTCATGTAGACCGAAGCTACATTTGGGTGCCCGTGTTCAAGTCTACTCACACGAGTGAACGGATATCTTGCGAAACGGTTCTAATAATGAATGGATTGTTCAATCACCCGGAAAGAAAGCTTGTTTAATCTCGGACTGCATATTTCGACAACTTAGCTCAATGTGGGTGGCACAAAGCTACCCAAGATGTACACGTTCACAACTTTAAAGAAATCCCACCAGCATAGTATGGTGCTGACAAACCAAGGATTTCATTCGAAGCAGTCGTGGATTCGAAACCTCGGTCCGGATAAGGGACACGACTCTGCACAGCGGAGCGTTAGCCCATCTGCCTCTCACCGTGATACCAACGACTGGTACTATAGTAGGTTGAATTGGGGGCCTACAGTAATAAAAGCATATTAACTGCAGAACATGGCCGTACTTCATACTGTTCGTACTGGGTTTCATTAAGTAATGGAGGTGATAATGTTATTAGCATGAAGCTGTTTCTACAACATATGTTTATCAACTGCTTAAAGTTAATCTTCCGCCTATGCCCCGTAAACTATAGTTAATGAAACCTTTGTTTTTATCCCAAATAGTGAATATTTTACATGTAGTCTAAGAAAAATTTAATTGTACAGTAAATATTAAACTGACGTCAATATATCTTCTCCACCTGCCTGTTTTAATTATTTGAACTTGTTTTCAGACCTACCGTCATGGGTGTTGGACACCATGCCACGTTCTTTAAAAATAAATCTTTATCATCATTTAACACGTTTTTTACATTCAACTCCCTCACGTTGTACATTGCGGACTGTTTTGCTTCAGATTGACAAACCTAATTTTCGTTGTTTTCACACGCAAGGCAGCCCTGACAGACGTTACTTTAGCTTCAAAGCACTCGCAGCGATAAGTTTGACACGCCTTGCTGGCATCCCTGTTGCTTCATGACAAGACATGTTCAAGTGGCGGCATCCCGTTAACGACACTGTCAAGATTAAGGTTTGTCTGTCCCTGGGGGATTCATGGCTGAATAGGTCCCACATAACCATGCTTGCCGCATATGCCATCCGCGATTATCCAGTCGTATTATATCTCTATTCTACTTGGTTATCTACATCGGGTATTAAATATATTTATCGTAAATTGCCGGGCAAAAGAAAGTATACACCAATGTTTGATGGTGGCTAAAATGAAACAAACATGAAATGGTTATTTGGTGATGAATTTGATACGAGTACCATAGTAGTGTTTTATTACCTACTTGTCGGGGTGGTATATCTAGAATATTGCTGACTGCAGCGTAAATCAACTCACTCACACACTCAGTGACTGTTGCCTTGTACTATCACGTCTATACGAAATATACACTCAGTGATAGCTTGGCACAGCCGATTCCACCTTCACCCTGACCGCGCACCTGGCTCTATCGTCAAACTTGTACAGCAGACAGTCATTGTGATTAAGTGGCTTGTCAGTATCATTTCAGACTTTCTATTTCTTGAAAAGTGAAACCTCGTTAATCCGTTATCCTCATTTTCAGTTTTAGTCAATTTGACCACATGAACAAATTTCCGGATTAGCGAAGTATATTTATGGATTAATGTACCTTTGATTAGACGTCGCAAACAGTTATCGCAGGGATTCCGGATAAGCGGGGTTTAACTGTGTACAGGAAATACATTGTGCTATATCTAACTTTCATGTAAACAGTGCTGTCGTTATAAAACATTACCATATACCCCAAGCGTGAAATTCATAGACGTGAATTCCTAGCCACCATAGTCCCGTAGAACATACGTACACTATTCTTATGTAGATATTGACAATGTACTCAATATACCTACATGCACAAACGTGAAAAACGGATCTTGCCGATTTTTTTTGGTTTGTTATGTGTCTCAACATTTAGTTTGTTTACCAAACTCTAACACAATGAGTAATTCAATGAACTTTTAATGAAGTTTTTGGATGACTGGACGCGTAACCTGGATGCAATATATATATACAAGTGCATCAATATCAATAAGTGAGTCATCTGGTTTTACTTCCTCTCATAATACAACCCACATTTACTGAAACGGGCTATAGACTACACGTGAGGAGATATCTCTCTGCATGAATGAACACCGAACAAATTCGGCACTTCATTATACGCTAAAACAATCTTTGTCACAACAGGCGATAATTTGTTGAAGGTCGCTCTGACTCGCTGCCAGAGAGATCGATATTGAAGCAGTGATAAGGAAAGCCGCACCACGAGATACGGGAATCAATATCGGCAATCACCAAGCGTCCCAGGTATATGAGTAAGCCATGACGTCACTGCACAACATCAAAGAACGACGTCATCCCATGTGTATCGCATAGGGATCCCCTACCCCCAGTACCAGAGGGATGAACAGGCTTGCCGAAAATTGCCCCAATTCTACGATCCACTCAATCTAAATTATGTAATTACCAGAGGCCTCGGCGTTTACGATCGTTCACAACGCCGGCCGGTTGCGACATGCCATGTGGTGCCGGTGAGTGAAATGTACAACGAGATTCTGAAATGGACAAACGGCCGAGGGCGCGTGTTATCTGTTCAAGGCCGATGCGAGACTTTAAACCACACCATGTGTGTAAATATAATGGGCGATTGGCAGATGAACGCCTTTGTCAAGACTACAATGGGTTAGTACTATACTAGCGTTGGGAGTAGGGAATTGAAATGGGCAATATAAACTACTGAGAGTCGTGTGACGGTCGATTTACAAGCTAGTGTAGTGTTAGGATTTAATACACGAGCAACAAAAACACTTCCGATAAACGCGTTGGTTTGAAATGAAAAGCGATGTAAACACGAAGCGTGAAATTCGCTGAACCCATGGGCCCAGTGGATGGGAAAAACGGCGATCTGTCAAACCGTCGAAGCCCATTGGCTTTATGTGAGATCGTGTTCTGTTGATAACACAGCACATAAAAAAGATTAGGAATTACTTACCAAGCGTCTGCAGGGACATCATCACGAACATCCATATACCGGCCAGTGAAGCGTTCATTTTCATTTCATTGGCCTCGCAGTTTTGACCCCTTCTCTCGCTCTCTCGTTCTTCTCTCTCTCTCACTCTGTCGCTCGTTATCGAAGCGAGCGCTAACTCCAGCTGTCTCTGACTCGCGGTATAGCGACACACAGACTCTCCCGCCTACAACACAATAGTGACTGAATCACTCGCTGATGAATTATGTACACACGGACATATAGCTTGCCGTACGCAATACCAGGTATACTCGCTATTTCGGCGTCTCCGAGTGACAGTAACCCTAAGACAATGCAGAGGGAACGGCAACTCGATAACCCGGACGGGTCAACTCGCCGGATGTACGAGTTTCCGGCTCTTAGAGTACCCTCGCCATAACACTGGGATAATTATAGACTAATTTTGTGCCCAGATAAGAGCCCAGGTTGATATCCAGTCAGAATGGTATTCCAGACATCACAGAAATATGGTTGTAAGTCATGAGTATCAACACTCAACACAGCGACAGACCGCTGCCGTACGGCTAGAGAAACACACTGTCAGTGAGAGCTCCGAGCGATGTGAGTCCGCCGCTCGCCACGCGTGGTCGGGGATGACTTGTGTTAGATGCTGCTGACTGTTGTATGCTGAAACAAACGATCTCCGATCAAACACAACCTTAAACTTGTGTCAAGAATATATTTATCTGTTACATAACTTCCCGGTAATTATTGTTCGCTGTGAATATTTCTTCTCTTATGTAATTATGAGTGATATTTCCTCGTTGTTGTGAGGATTTACCCGCTTTTTCTCAGTGGGAATTACTTAAAACCCACACGGACGTAGAAACACACGATATAGGAGTAAAACAGATGCCCTCTTCTGTAAGCTTTTTGAACTCTTGCGAAGTTCAGGACACGCTATAACTGTTCACTGGTATGTCCTATTACCAGAGGGGCGGTCGGGTAGCCTAGTGGTTAAAGCGTTCGCTTGTCACGCCGAAGACCCGGGTTCGATTCCCGATATGGGTACTATGTGTGAAGCCCATTTCTGGTGTCCCCCGCCGTGATATTGCTGGAATATTGCTAAAAGCTACTCACTCCTATTACCAGAACAGGCGGGCAGTGTACCCGAGTTGCGTGTGTATATTTTCAGGGTTGAGGCAGGGTTGAGGCAGGGTTGAGGCAGGGTTGAGGCAGGGGTGGGGGGTTTGTGGGGGGTTGGTTCGATGTCCCCTCGCTGCCTCGAAAGCCCCACTTTTTTTTATAAATCACAAGTGTAGTCATAAACATATATATCATTACCTACATCATCAACAAAAGAAATACCTTTGTCTCAATGAAGTACATGGATATATTAATGGGTAAATGTGTATGTATATATGTGTGCCCAACATGAATGTGTTGTTGTATGTACCTATGTGTGCCCAACATGGATATGTTGGCATATGTACCTATGTGTGCCCAACATGGATATGTTGGCATATGTACCTATGTGTGCCCAACATGGATATGTTGGTGTATGTACCTATGTGTGCCCAACATGGATATGTTGGTGTATGTACACGTGTGTGCCCAACATGGATATGTTGGCATATGTACCTATGTGTGCCCAACATGGATATGTTGGTGTATGTACCTATGTGTGCCCAACATGGATATGTTGGTGTATGTACACGTGTGTGCCCAACATGGATATGTTGGCATATGTACCTATGTGTGCCCAACATGGATATGTTGGCATATGTACCTATGTGTGCCCAACATGGATATGTTGGTGTATGTACCTATGTGTGCCCACAATGGATATGTTGGCATATGTACCTATGTGTGCCCACAATGGATATGTTGGTGTATGTACCTATGTGTGCCCAACATGGATATGTTGGCATATGTACCTATGTGTGCCCAACATGGATATGTTGGTGTATGTACCTATGTGTGCCCACAATGGATATGATGGCATATGTACCTATGTGTGCCCACAATGGATATGTTGGTGTATGTACCTATGTGTGTCCAACATGGATATGTTGGCATATGTACCTGTGTGTGCCCAACATGGATATGTTGGTGTATGTACCTATGTGTGCCCAACATGGATATGTTGGTGTATGTACACGTGTGTGTCCAACATGGATATGTTGGCATATGTACCTATGTGTGCCCAACATGGATATGTTGTTGTATGTACACGTGTGTGCCCAACATGGATAAGTTGGTGTATGTACCTATGTGTGCGCACAATGGATATGTTGGTGTATGTACACGTGTGTGCCCAACATGGATGTGTTGTTGTATGTACCTATGTGTGCCCAACATGGATATGTTGTTGTATGTACCTATGTGTGCCCAACATGGATATGTTGTTGTATGTACCTATGTGTGCCCAACATGGATATGTTGGCATATGTACCTATGTGTGCCCAACATGGATATGTTGTTGTATGTACCTATGTGTGCCCAACATGGATATGTTGTTGTATGTACCTATGTGTGCCCAACATGGATAAGTTGGTGTATGTACCTATGTGTGCGCACAATGGATATGTTGGTGTATGTACACGTGTGTGCCCAACATGGATGTGTTGGTGTATGTACCTATGTGTGCCCAACATGGATATGTTGTTGTATGTACCTATGTGTGCCCAACATGGATATGTTGTTGTATGTACCTATGTGTGCCCAACATGGATAAGTTGGTGTATGTACCTATGTGTGGCCACAATGGATATGTTGGTGTATGTACATGTGTGTGCCCAACATGGATATGTTGGCATATGTACCTATGTGTGCCCACAATGGATATGTTGGTGTATGTACACGTGTGTGCCCAACATGAATATGTTGGTGTATGTACACGTGTGTGCCCAACATGGATATATTGGTGTATGTACACGTGTGTGCCCAACATGGATATGTTGGTGTATGTACACGTGTGTGTCCAACATGGATATGTTGGTGTATGTACACGTGTGTGCCAATCATGGATATGTTAATGTGGAAATCTAACCTATGTACATCAATTTAATAACAAAAGTATAGAGTAACATTAACATCTACTGATGTAAAATATAAGTAAAACATGCCTTCCAACATACAAATAGACACAAGATTGACCTCACCGAATTTCGTGTAATCGTGGTATGCACATTTATGTTGTTCTAGCGACTGCAAGTTCATTACATATCACTACTAACATCTCAATGTTGTATCAATACAAATCTAACTGAAATAGAAATATCTCTTCTTATCATTGAAACGCCCTTACTGTCTCCGGTCCCTGGGTCGCCACGGGTAAACACATTGCTGGTGTTAAGGGAGCCAATAAAAGCCAAGCAAGTATCATTCATTAGATCTATAGATGGTGGCGCTGATATAGCATCGGCACATTTATTTTGTGAGTGAGTGAGTTGTGTTTTCCGCCTCGTTCAGTAATATCACGGCGGGGGACACCGGAAATGGGCTTCACGCATGGTACCCATGTGGGGAATCAAACCTGGGCGGCGCGACGCCTATTGTAGGATAGTCAAAATGTATATGTTAGATTTACAGGAAAGGCAGATTAAGAATGATTATTTGTGAAGATAACTTTCACTGTGTCACGAGTACCCTACACAACACGCTGTAGAGGAAACGTCTCCGTTATCGCCTTTCTGCTTCCTGCATCAGCGCCTGTCAATCATCCGTCATGATATATATCATATTTAATACAAACCCTTAAACTCAAGGCTCGCAGTGTAAACTCGATAATTAACTCAATCTATATAGCTTGTCGCATTCCAATAGTCAAAATTTAATGAATCATGGCAAATGTCAGAAGCATGAATTTTTCACCCAATCTATTGAAGTGTTTCCAAACGAGATATGACTCGTCTGCTGCGGCAATAAGTACTCAGCGACCTTGACAGGTGTCTGATCTGCGCATGCGCATAGAGTGACAGGTGTTAAGCTGAGTTCTCTGAAATAAAACTCTTTGCTTTCTCCAGTATGATTTCTTTTAAAACTTTCTCAGCGAACTTCACAACCTTTGTAATTCCCAATCATAAATCCCAAATTTGACGAAACGTATACCGTAAGTTACATATAAAATCATTTTCATAACAATGTTGACAAGCTAATGCTGAGCAACAATTGAGGTTCATACAAGCCATAAACTTGATAATAAACACAGTTTCAGTCGGAAAGTCATGTACAATGTAATTTGTCAAACAAATACATTTATTTCACACAAGCGCCTCTTGGCCCGCTTGAGCTGCGGTTGGATAGCCACGTGGTTAAAGCGTTTGATCGTCACGCCGAAGACCCGGGTTCGATTCCCAACATGGGTACAATGTGTGAAGCCCATTTCTGATGTCCTCCGGTGTGATATTGTTGGAATATTGCTAAAAGCGGCGTAAAACCAAACTCACTCTTGGTACCCTTGAATATTTTGTTTATATATCATCCCACTACGAAAAATATTTTAGGAATTTACCGTTTGATAAAAAACATTTCCAAGGTGCATTTTTTCGCTAGGATAATTTGAGGAAGGGAAGTAATTCTGTTTATTGCTTTGTTTCCGTGTTCTAAACTTTCCACTTTTTTCTTTTTAAATGATCTCAACTCAGTTGATCTCTTAATTGCCGATTGTGTGAAGTGGGCCCGATTCAGTTAAAGCGGCTGAAGCCAACACTCACTCACCTGTTGGGTTAGTAGGATAGACTAGTTAAGAAGTGAACCTGCGTTTATTCATCACGTGTACAAAGTGTATATTGGTTTCCGCCATCGTGATATGGATGGAATAATGTTACTCACTCACTCACTCACTCACATTCTACTTAATAATAGACATAAAAAGAACTCTTCACTTAAATTCGAGGTATATTTTCGTTTATTTCGCTGAAAGTTAATTTCACACTGGTCATTGTATGTCAAGTTAACACATTTGAAATATTACCAGTGGAAAATTTAAGTAAATCACAAAAAAAATCGAAACGCGCGAAAGGAAACGTTAATTGGGATATGAGAATTGTTTGAAGAGGGTGCCACCTTACAGGATGTCCCAGGGGGGCCTATATATATCTGCCGTCTTACACGGTAATATAGAACAAACTTCCTCTCTCGATGTGAAGACACACCGTTTATAATACGTCTACATCACTGTATAATCTGAGTAAGTAAGCATGGGAAAGCTCGGCTTGTCGATTTGTGCTCTTACATGTCGGAAACTCGTAATTTGACGAAAAACAGGAAATCTAATTCGAAGTTGGTCGATAAAAAGTGCTATTGCTGATGGCTAACCCCAGCCATCTCACAAAAATGTATAAAATTGAAATATTTGAATAAATAAGACGGATATCAATACACCTTGGGAAATTATCCAGGCATTTTTAAGGTCAGTCTACGATATATGAAATCTCGTATAGGGGCGGGGGGTAGCGTACGTAGTGGTTAAATGTTCGCTGGGCACGCCGACGTCTGGGTTCGATACCAAACGTTTTCAAACGTTTTCTTGTTGATTTCCTGGACATTTCGCCGCGTCTGAATACTTTTCAGGATATATAGTATACAATATCCAAATTTCACTGAAATTTCACTTTGTTATTGAAGCAGATGACGTCGTTCCTTTGCACCATGGTATCATATCATTGACGTCACGTCTGTCTCACAGCTGTTAGAGCAGACGTCCTCATCTCCCTCAGAAAAAGAATTCTGGCGATTCCTTGGTGACAACATCAACTACGAACACTAACTCACACGTTGCAATTGCAGCAGGCTCGTGTGCCTGACCTGGCCTTCTGACCTGACGCCAAAAGCCAACACTGTAAAACAGACTACTCTAACTATATCTAGTTTATTTCGCATGTCATACAAGCACATTTAACATTTTTCTTAAGGATTTTTTTCAAAATTAAGACCAATTACCTCGCAGCTGAAAACTGACGTGGTGGATTGGTAATCAATGAGCTTACCGAAAAAGGTTATGAAATTGCCTACGGGGTTCCAACTTATAGGGAGAAAAAATCGTTTTGATTGATCACATGGTGCTGAAAGTTTTTCTTCATATTTTGAAAATACTGAATAATTACATTTTCCCAACTGATGTGAATTGTAACGCGAGAAATGATAGGAAATAAGCGGGCTGGATGACTGTCCGACAAGGTTAAAATGATAAGACGTCAGTGCATGACGGTTGATCATACATGCAATGTCTCGACGTTCAATTAAAGACTGCTACGGTCCTTAATCTCCCTATAACCCAGACTGTCGGCGTGTCACCGCGCTGTCGTTGCAGTTAGATGAAGATGCCTGCGAGTTGATGTTTTATCAGTAAATAAATCGTCTCCTCATTAACTTTGGATTAAGATTCCTTTTTTACTCTCACGCAAATGTAAACTTATGAAACCCAGTCTGTATCATCTCCTGAGTGAGTGAGTGAGTGAGTGAGTGAGTGAGTTTGGTTTAACGCCGTTTTTAACAGTATTCCAGTTATATCGCAGCATGTCAACTTAATGTGGGAGGAAAGCCCGAAGTGATGCAGGTCTCAGACGTTCACCACTTCAGTGAAACCCACGAGCACGGGTATGGTGCTGACAAACCTAGAAATATAATCGAGGCGAACCGGGATTCGAACCTACAAGGATAGGTTTCTGGCGTGCCCAAGGGACGCAACTCTCCACAGCGAATCGCGGCGCCTTAGACGACTGGGCCACCTGAGCCCCCCTATCATCTCTTGAACCCTCCCCACCCTCGTCTTCTTTCTCCGATATTTTGTTTCCGAAATATATGTTCAGAATCTCACCACTGTCACCTTCTTTCTGTCCTATCATCCTTTCTTTCTCCCTCATACAACCAGGGATTGCAGGGTAGCCTAGTAGGAAAGCGTTAGCTCGTCATGCCGAAGAACCAGGGTTCGACTCCCAACGTTGTGCAAACTCAATTAACAGTGTCTCTCCTACAGACATTGTTTGAATGTTGCTGAAAGCTGACCAACGCAGTATTATTTCGCAGCTGGGATACGATGACATGCATCAACCAAGTCAGCGTGCCTGACCACCCGATCACATAGTCACCTCTTACGGCAAGCATGGGTTGCTGAAGACCTATTCTTCCCTGGATCTTCACGGGTTTATGAATGTATGTACAGTTCAGGGCCCCGGTCCTCAAAGCAGATACCATGTACTGGTCTTCCAAAGCGATCTTAGCGCTAAGATGATCGTAACTACCAAACTTTAAAGCTTATATAGTCGTAGATAGACTAACATCTGGTCTCTGAAATGAACAAATCTTACAGACATTAACAGTTGTTTAATTATCTTAATAAAATATAATTAAAAGGAACCCAGAGACTCATACTGCAGTACAGTAAACTACGGTTATAACGAACACGCTTATAACGAACTGACGGATATAACGAACTTAATTTTTTGGTCTCGACTATTTGCTGTAGTTATGCTGTATGTATGCTTATAACGAACTACGGTTATAACGAACTAAAATTAGTAGTCCCTTTGAGTTCGTTTTAACCGTAGTATACTGTAATCTAGACTTGATCACTAATATAGACTTGCATGGGCATTATTGGATATATTTGTTTCAGGGTCTGTGTGACAGACTATGCACTAAGATCGCTATGTGGAACGGCTCCCAGAGCAGTAGCCTAGGATAGCGCCAGCTTCGTGTTCAATACCTGAATGCAGGTTCCGTGTTAAGCCTGCACGCATCTCTGCAATGTGACAGCTTGATAGACACGTTAACAGTGATGATTCAATTGTCCTGTCATTTTATATCAATTATTCACTGAAAGTAGCACAATGATGTGATCATCTGTCCTCCAGAGGAAAATACATAGCTTCGGAAATAAACCACGTGACCTGCAGAAGAACGCTACAAAAACGCGCATACTGTCGAATCTCGTACAAGTTTATGATGTTAATTAATGCACGGACGACTCAGTCGTGTATTGATGAATTGGCGTTACAGGTTTAATCAATAACTAGATTTCGTTAATAAGCTAGTCGGAGAAATACAGTTAATTTGGCGATCTCGAGCAGACAGCTGATTACCTTTGTCGCGGAGACCACTCACGTAATGAAGCGCGGGGCAATTGACATAATTGGCGTACAGGTTGACCTGTATATTCTGTTAAGCAGATTCTGTGATTCTGTTATTCTGTTAACATATGACACTGCTGGCTGTGCTATTCAGTTCCAATATTAAATTGTGGTCTAATCAAATGTATGATAAAAGGATGTTGCAAATGCTCTATCATCTAATCCCGCCCGTGGCTGTTGTTAAGATATTGAACAGTTTTGACATTTGATTGACAGTGTGACCATCTTGTGCTCCAACGTTTCCTTGTCGGTTTGCTAATAGTTCCGTACTTGAATGTTTACTCTAGCCATGCTCCTTCTAACCTTGTCCCAACCTCAATTGTTGTTCCAGCCACGTGTCCTAACAGTTCTATTGCAACTGATCGAATTGTCCAATTCTTTCACATTTTGTCATTGATCATGTCGGTTGGTTGACGACCCTACAGCACATGTTGGATGTAAGAATCTCCGTCACATGCTTCTCAGTTCTAGCAACCCGTTCTTATCCCCTCCCCAGCTCTAGCAACTCATTGTTATCCTCCCCTTCTCAGCTCTAGCAACACCTTCTCAGCCATGGCAACCATTCCTTTCCCAGCTCTAACAACCCATTGTTATTCTCCCCTTCTCAGCTCTAGCAACACCTTCTCAGCCATGACAACCATTCCTTTCTCAGCTCTAGCAACCCATTGTTATTCTCCCCTTCTCAGCTCTAGCAACACCTTCTCAGCCATGGCAACCATTCCTTTCTCAGCTCTAGCAACCCATTGTTATTCTCCCCTTCTCAGCTCTAGCAACACCTTCTCAGCCATAGCAACCATTCCTTTCTCAGCTCTAACAACCCATTCCCTTCTCAGCTCTAGCAACACCTTCTCAGCCATGGCAACCATTCCCTTCTCAGCTCTAACAACCCATTCATATCCCCTTCTCTGCTCTAGCAACACCTTCTCAGCCATGGCAACCATTCCCTTCTCAGCTCTAGCAACCCATTCATATCCCCTTCTCAGTTCTAGCAACACCTTCTCAGCCATGGCAACCATTCCCTTCTCAGCTCTAGCAACACCTCAGCTCTAGCAACCCATTCTTATCCCTTTCTCAGCTCTAGCAACCCATTTTCAGCTCTAGAAACCCATTTAATTTCATCTCGTAAAATATAAGAGACTCTAGTGTTCCTTTTATGGTATTATTTTATTTAAACTTATAATCATAACTATTTCAGGGACGAGTAAACCGTTAAACAGTCACACCACATTTACACTTTGGGATATATTGGACATATAAGTGTGACAAAGCGACTGAGCAGATGGTCTCCCTTTACTGTAGCTGGTACCGCTCATATACATATGCAACATAACAATGAAGTGTCACATCTCCTTCAAGTGTACCTGTAATATGTGGATCTCGGCTTTAACACGTTCCTACTCAATGACACTGCATCATGTATGTTATTGTGTCACGTACGCCTGGGCAGTGCGTGTTTTATCTTGTAAAACGTCTCAAAATTCCCCCTTTTATTTCTAAAAAAATCTTTATTTCTGTAGAAATTACCACCAAAGACAATAAATAGATCTTAATTGTGCACCCCCTCTTTTCAAAAAAGCTGTATCCGCCCATGTAATCTATTAATTCTTCTTTCAGTACGCAGAAAGATACCTTGGGGAATATTAATCGATATCTTTTGACGTTGATTTGTGGCCTGAAACACTATATTTGTATGTTATAATTGCATCCAATTTCTAGTTACATACTTTAGAGACAGTAATGATATTGACATCAGCCCGCCATTACAAAGCATCTGCCCTCACATGACTCCTTTACTACCGTGTCAACATGACACGACAAACAAAAGTGCAATTTAATTATTTGTTTATTTCTATTTTTTTAATAAAACTTTCAAGGGTAGTTACGTTGCACTTCAAAGCAATTGCAGCATGGGTAGTGCGTCTGTGACACAAGGCGAGCTAACTGCATCATTCATTATTGATGAAGCGGGACTTGGAGTATTGGTTTAGTGTGTGTTAAGGGAGCGAGACGCGGCGTTTCAGTGAGCACGGAAACGCATCGGCTTTCTCCACTGATGTGTGACCCTTCTGCACGTCGCAACGGTGCATAACGCTCACGATGAAGACATTAAGCTTTAAACAAAGAGAGGTCAACAAGTGGAAGAAGGCTTAGGTCTACAAATTGTCATCACTGGTCATACAGCTGACACATTAATCTACTTTTGTCGCGTTGTGAGAAAGTACGTGGGCATGCAATATGGTAAGGTAATATGACTTGAATACACTCTGCATGTGGACATTGAAGTATGCATTTGAAACCAAAATATCTTTACAAAGGTTGGTTGGTTTGTTGTTTTACGCCGCACTCAGCAATATTCCGACTATATGACGGCGGTCTGTAAATAATCGAGTCTGGACCAGACAATCCAGTGAGTGATATCATGAGCATCGATCCACGCAATTTGGATCGATGACATGCTTCAACCAAGTCGGCGAGCCTGACCACCCGATCCTGTTAGTCGCCTCTTACGACAAGCATAGTCGCCTTTTACGGCAAGCATAGGTTGCGGAAGACCTATTCTACCCCGGATCTTCACGGGTCTCTTTACAAAGGAACAGGTGACCTGGACGTATATGGCGTCAAACGTCCTGTACAGAGTAACAACCCTAGGTGTGCCGTGACCCTGTGATCAAGGGTTCGAATTCTAGACTCGCTCTGATTATAATCCTTGGTTTGTCAGCACCATACCCGTGTTCGTGGGTTTCATGTTCAAGGACAGTATGAATCCCAACAACCAAATACCTGTGGCGCGAGTCGACTAATAGTGAGTGATTGAGTAAGATGAGCTAGTTTCGCCTCTTTTACAATATTCCAGCAATATCACGGCGGGGGACACCGGAGAGGGGCTTGACACAGTGTACTCATGTTGGGAATCGAACCGCGCGACGAGCGAATGCTTCAACCACAAGACTGCCCACAGCACCAGTCAACTAATATCAGCATCGCGTGACTTGTGACATTGGGGCAATGTTCACCGTACCCTATCATTGCAACTAGATCTTTACTCCTACCATCAGTGGGGCGGTCGGGTAGCCTAGTGGTTAAAGCGTTCGCTCGTCACGCCGAAGACCCGGGTTCGATTCCCGACATGGGTACAATATGTGAAGCCCATTTCTGGTGTCCCCCGCCGTGATATTGCTGTAATATTGCTAAAAGCGGCGTAAAACCATACTCACTCATACACTCCTACCATCAGTGGTTTCTTCATGCCAGGACTCGATCACTTACACGCCCCTGTTATACACCAAACTATTGCTGAATGCGGCGTTAGTCAACAACCACGCACTATAATTCTGAACAGTGGATTTGTTACCCTCTCTACAGTATTTATAAATAAAACCTTTTCCATTTCCGCTTGTGAAACCATAACGGTAATCAATTTAAGACATGCATAATGCTTAACAAAACCATGTAGTAACCCTTTTTTAATGAAGACGGTAGATATATACCCCACATACCAAGCGAAATAGTTTATTCGCAAAGGAACGAAGACATAATCGACAATTATTCAGCTATTTAATCAATTATACGGTCTCCTTTAGAATAAATACGGAATATGTAAATCCATGTTTTATATCACCAACTTTGAGGGATCGAGTCTATCGTACACAGCATTCATCTGGGATCGCCATTGCGTTAAACAGTGTATGTACTGCGTACAACCTTACAGAGGTGTGAAGTAACACAACCCGACATCAGCGGCTGACATTCGACATATGATCCCCTAGGACCTCAGGGTGCGGCCTCGCATTGTGCCAGTGTGTCACCCACGGACCTGCCTGATGCACTTTCTGCATACTTCGTATGACATTAAATGCCATTTATTACACAATTCTATTCAGCATTCAAGAAGAAACACGAGGCTTGGTTATTGGAATGCAAGGGGTGCAAATATGTTTACTAACGTGGTAAATACCTTGTGCTTGGGCGCGTCTGCGGTTAACATACATAACTCACGCGTCTTAACACAGACAATCTGACAGCTACTTTCAATTTAAGTATTAGTAAAGAATGTTTGCTAGAAGTAAAACTGCTGGTACGGATTAGTATTCCAGTGTGCTGCGACTCCCAAGGATAATATGAGTTTAGAAACCTGGATGATATTTCCATATAAGAATGAGTGGTTGCCCGATCGAGCGCTTTTGTCGCATTGTGAGATACTGGCGCAATTTAATGGCGCATGGTACAAAGCACTGGCTCGACAAATAACGCAGATCCTCGGCGTGTCGGATTAACGCTTTCACCACCAGGTGACTACCACTCCTGTATGGAATCCACGGATACATATTGTTACGAGGTGATTTCCAAACGAAACGTAATGGTTGACCCAGAAGTCGGTTCGTACAGAACTAATTTAACTAAATTGTGAAATCAGTAAATGACAAGTAACACAAGATCGATGAACAATTAATGAATTATATTGGAACACAGTTTTAGGCTTACAATCCCAAAAGGCAACACACGTGGTTTCAAAAGTGGCGGCAGCAATATATGTAACATACAGGCCCTATAATATATTCCAGTGCATTTACGAGTGTCCAGAGTTTCCCCATGTGGAATGTCCTGAAGCAGTCATGTCTCTGAATATAGGAATATTTGTTGGAAGCTGGCAGGTATTCGGTGTGTTCAGCTAGTTATCCCATCCGTAGAGTAGATGAGACGCAAGTCAGGTCATAACAGACCTCGAATCGCGCTTATATATGTACATCCAGCCTTTTAGAGTGAGTGAGTGAGTGAGTATGGTTTTACACCGTTTTTAGCAATATTCCAGCAATATCACGGTGGGGGACACCAGCTTCACACATTGTACCAATGTCGGGAATCCAACCCAGGTCTTCGGCGTAACGAGCGAACGGTTTAACCAGTAGGCTACCCGACCGCCCCTCAGCCTTTTAGAAACTGTACCATCCGAAACATCTCGAACGATCAAGTCTGTCATGTTTGGTTACTGTTAATACACTCACTCACTGCCGCCGACACCCCTCGACATTTTACCTCAATCAGTTGCTGCTAATGACAAATCATCATCACCATCATCATCATCACCACCACCACCACCACCATCATCATCATCATCATCATCATCGTCGTCGTCGTCGTCGTCGTCGTCGTCGTCGTCGACTGATCACCAGTCTATGTTTCTAAGTTTATTATTATTATGATTGCGGGGATGTGGTCACTTCAAGCCGAATGCCAGGGTTCGTTTCCCGACCTTGGTACAAAGTGTGCCCTTTCTTGGAATGCCCTGACAAGGTTCGGCTTGAATTTTCTCAAAAGCGGTGTGAAACCGTACTTCTGTCACGCACTATTAACAACATGTAATGATAAGCACCATACTCGTCCTCGTGGGGTTCACCAAAGTCATGAACGCCAGAGACCTGCATCACTTCAGGCTTTCCTCCAACACTAAGCTGCCACGCCTTGATTTAACTGGAATACTGTTAAAAGCGGATTTAAATCCAACTCACCCACTCTTCATTTTCCTGAAAAAATCTATGGATTTTCACAAAATCAAGATATAACTTATGGCCGAGTCAATACAATATATTCCCCTTGGGTATCCGGAGTCCAGATAAACAAGGTTCCAGTATACTTGATGTTATGTACAGCGTAGGGACGACACCCTATGCCTCACGACACCCTATACCTCACGACACCCAATACCTGTGACACAGAACTGTTGTATCGTTTAAATGTGTCACGTACATATCACACAGGTACATTTGTCAAACGTCACTTAGATCATGGGAAGCAAACTGTCATAATTGTCAATAGGCCGTAATAATATCGCGACCTCTGGTCAGTCTTGACCCAATGTATTCAAATTACCTTTATCCTGGCTACAAATAAACACTGCGATAGAGGTCAGGGTGCTAAGCATTACTTCCAGCAACTAATTACGTTGTTTCCGGTTGGTTACTGGGTCGATGAGCTTCCGCCACTGGGCTAACAAGGCACGTGTTATATAGTGCAGCTATAAACGTACATCCCATAAACAAGGAAACGCTTTTGTCCAAAAAAGCTGATGTACTTGTAGACAACATCAAGCTACTTACAGATGCATTTTTAAACGTTTTTGTTTATATTTGTGAGATGTGATTTGTGAGAGGTGAGGTGGGTTTACGTCGCGGTCAATATTAGTGCATTTATATAGCAACGTGGATGCATGTGTGTGTGTGACTGCTTGTACTGGTCCGGACTAATGCCGATTTTATAGTGCCAGCTCACTGATATACCATGCCGCAGTTTAACATGATTTCACAACTCAGACACAGCACACTGACTTTATCCCCTTATTGCTGAGCGCCAGGAGGGTAACAGCAAGTACCATCATTTATCGTCTTTTGGTTTGACACGGCCAGGGGATCGAACCCCCGACCCTCCGCTCTCCGGTTAGAGTGAGTGAGTGAGTGAGTGAGTGAGTGCGGTTTTTACGCCGCTTTTAGCAATATTCCAGCAATATCACGGCGGGGGACACCAGAAATGGGCTTAACACATTGTAACCATGTTGGGAATCTAACCCGTGTCTTTGGCGTGACGAGCGAACGCTTTAACCACAAGGCTACCCGACCGCCCCTGGTAGACGCTAAATCCACTAAATCAGGAAGGCGTTTTTTTTGTGATAGAAAAACAGATCGAATTGTGATAGTGTTCACTGCAATAATATACTTAATAACACTGATGATTTACGGGTTAGGTGATCGTTTAATATATATTATACGTCATGTGCGTATTACTAATCAAAAATGATAATATTTGTTTGTTGTTTAACGCCGCACTCAGCAATATTCCAGATATATGACGGTGGTCTGTAGATAATCGAGTCTGGACCAGACTGTCCAGTGATTGACATCATGAGAATCGATCCACATGACTGGGATACGATGACATGCACCATGTCATGGCGTAAACATAAGGCATGGCTGGCCACCCGATCCCGTTAGTCGCCTCTTATGACAAGCATAGTCACCCCCCTTTTTATTTCTAAAAAAATCTTTATTTCTGTATAAATTACCACCGAAGACAATAAATAGATCTTAATTGTGCACCCCCCCTTTTAAAAAAAAGCTGTATCCGCCCATGTAAACTGTTCCCTTAATAATTTCCCGCAGTATATATCAAATACAGCCTAAGCAAGTCTATGATAGTTAGCAAGTCGAGATTAATGCAGTTTCCGAAAATGAAGAGCGTCCCTGGGTTCCGTCTTATAGTACATTTTATACAGATAATGTAACAACTGTTTAGTCTGTAAAATATTTTTTATTTCAGGGACTATTCCGACTTTCTTATATGTGTTTATAAATCGATATATATTTTCAGAAATGTGATATGCCATCAAACAATTGCTTCCCATTATGTATTTACCGGGACATACTTGTTCACGCGAGTGAAACTAACTATTTTCTTCATGAAAGTCGGATAAACTCACCTGGTCAGCTGCTGTGTCCACTCGGGTGGCAGGGGAACCCACACTTCCTTATGTTTACACTCCCCGACAGCTATTACCCCCGACTACCAAGTAGACTGTATGAGGACAGTCACGGGTGTTTGTGTTACATAAGAGACGGCCTTGCGACTTATTATAGATCTTACCTGACCTGAGTTATTTTAAAACCAACTTCATTGAATAAGAAATCAGCAAACCCGTGACTCGTGACAGTGGCAAACGCTGATTGCTCGTGACGTGTATGACAATATTAAGAAGTGTCTAGTGTGTCAATCCCCTTGTGAGTCATCTCGTTGTGGCAAGTGCCTCTACAACAACCACAAGCAGGGTGTCGTTAGAGTACCACGCGTTTTGCTGTATTTAAAAAAAAACACACCATACATTGAAATTTGCCTGTTTACCTATGGCGGCGTCTTGCTACCATGAGAAGCCCCGTTACATCGGATGACAGGTAACCTCACTTGAGTAAGTGTTTTCAGTATATACAGTATACAAACGTGAGCACGCTATGTAAATCCAAAATAAAATTGGAATTGATAATTATAACTTATAAATGAATTAGAATTCGACAACCATAGTTCAGCCGTGACACACACACACACACACACACACACACACACACACACACACACACACACACACACACACACACACACACACACACACAGAGACAGACAGAGACACACAGAGAGAGACACACATACACACACACACAGACACACACACACAGAGACAGACAGAGACACAGAGAGAGAGACACACATACATACACACACAGAGAGACACACACACATACACACACACAGACACACATACATACAGACACACACACACAGACACACACACACACACAGACAGAGACAGAGACACAGAGAGAGAGACACACATACACACACAGACACACACACACACAGAGACACACATACACACACACACACACACACACACACACACACACACACACACACACACACACACACACACACACACACACACATACACACACACACGTTGACAGTTTGCAGTCAGTGATCATGAAAACTGGTACCCATACCAGGAAGAGTGTGTTTGTTGCTCAATGCGCCTCTCAGCTCGGAGTCTAATAAATCGAGTGTGGGCCAGACAATCCAGGGATTGATATTATGAGCAACGATCCATGTCGTCGGGGTAAATTACAGCTTTCAACCAAGTCACCCTGCCTGAACACCCGATCCGTGAACTCGCTTCTTACAACCAGAGCCCCACTCCACAAAGTGATCTTAGCGCTAAGATGATCGTAACTCCCTTACTTTAACATAGGCATAAGCAGGCCGTAGCGCTAAGATCGCTTTGTGGAACAGGGCCCTACATAGCTTCCTTGGGGCCAGCCATCCTCACGGGTGGTGTAGCACGAACGAGGTGTTGACAAGTCCTGCATTTTACACTATGAATGAACAAATCTTGGTATATCATCGATCGGACGAGGTGTTGACAAGCTCTGCATTTTACACTATGGATGAACAAATCTTAGTATATCATCGATCGGACGAGGTGTTGACAAGTCCTGCATTTTACACTATGAATGAACAAATCTTAGTATATCATCGATCGGACGATGTGTTGACAAGTTCTGCATTTTACACTATGGATGAACAAATCTTAGTATATCATCGATCGGACGAGGTGTTGACAAGTTCTGCATTTTACACTATGGATGAACAAATCTTAGTATTCATCGATCGGACGAGGTGTTGACAAGTTCTGCATTTTACACTATGGATGAACAAATCTTAGTATATCATAGATCGGACGATGTGTTGACAAGTTCTGCATTTTACACTATGGATGAACAAATCTTAGTATATCATAGATCGGACGAGGTGTTGACAAGTTCTGCATTTTACACTATGGATGAACAAATCTTAGTATATCATCGATCGGACGAGGTGTTGACAAGTCCTGCATTTTACACTATGGATGAACAAATCTTAGTATATCATAGATCGGACGATGTGTTGACAAGTCCTGCAGTTTACACTATGGATGAACAAATCTTAGTATTCATCGATCGGACGAGGTGTTGACAAGTCCTGCAGTTTACACTATTGACAGACAAAGCCGAGAAGAACATTTACCGTAATTTATCTTTTATTCAAAATGGAGCGGGCCATCGCCCTATATACAACAATCTTAAGCCCGTTACACTATAAGGTTATACGGCTTTGTCAAGTTCAGATTGCCCCAGCAAGTACAGTTTACACTAACATCAGAAGTAAATAGAGGCTAAAATATGACTATCATGAACAAGCAAGTACATGTAAAGATTTCGGTAAAGTTAATTTGGTGTTAATGAAATCATAGACTGTATAAACCCGCCAACCCCGTTTGAAACTATGGCATTATTAACGTCGACCTTTGCTTTGAAATTGAACCTGGACATCAAATATACCCATAGAAGGTCCTCTGTATATTATGTTTCAGAATATACAGAGAAGTGGCGGCCTTGATTCGTTAATTATGGATATTCTCTTGGATGTCAACATGACCCACGAAAGCGAAACATATTAATAGTGAAAGGTCGCCAGTTTAATTGAATCATTGAATAGAATAGTTTCTTAGTTGTATTTAGATGACGAATATACAATCTTTCAGGGTATAAATATATAAATAGAGCTCCACTTTAGCAATTACTTGAATTAAGAATTAAGCACTACCAAAGACCATTTTCCGAATTCTATATATATTATGCAAGAAAGAGTTGGGGATATTTTGTTTCGAGTCGAAACTACAGGAAAATACACCAATATCTGGCATTGAAAGATAGTGATTTACGCGGAAGAAATCAAGTTCCCAAACACAACAATGTGACAGCCATGAAGCACGTGACCTAGGACAGCATGTGCAAGATATGGTATGCCAGATGTACCACTGTCATTCAGACTCAGTTGTGAGCAAACGCTTATTGTTTTCTTGAAACCAAACGCTAAAAACACTCTATTAATCACATTTAATCAGTAAGAAAGCAGCAGCATTGACCGTGTGACGTTTGCAATGTGCTGAAAGTGCTACATAGGCATGTTGCAGTGGGCACAGGTCAGAATAGTGTTGCCCAAAATTGAGTGAGTTCAGTTTAACGCTGCTTTCAACATTATTCCAGTTATATCACGGCGTGTCAGATTAATGTGGGAGGAAAGCCCGAAGTGATGCAGGTCTCAGACGTTTACCACTTCGGTGAAACCCACTAGCACGGGTATGGTGCTGACAAACCTAGAAACATAATCTGTGCGAACCGGGAATCGAAACCACAATCATAGGTTTCTGGCATGCCCAAGGGACGCAACTCTGCTCAGCGAATCGCGGCGCCTTAGACGACTGGGCCACCCGTGCCCCCGTGCCCCCGTGCCCCAGTGCCAAAAGCTGCATGATGATCGACGCCGCTCTGAACTCCAACCCAAGACAAACTAGTCATAACGATGGCATTAAGACATCAGTTGCAAACTGCCACTCAGATAAGGGACCGGTTGCAACAGGCGACTGGTGTGAGTGTACATTCCCAGACGGTGCGAAATCGTCTGCAAAGAAGGCATTTATATGCACGACGTCCACAAGTCATATCACAACTTACTGTACATCAGTTGAATCAGAGGTGGCAGTGGTGTAGGGAACGGCATCACACAGATAATCGACGTAGGGCCAATGTCACGTTTTCTTACGAGGCGAGGTTGACTATCGACTTCCATGACCGAAGTAATCAAGTTTGGAGACGTGCTTATGAGCTTTTAATGGACGCTTAAGTTGTGCAGCATGATCGTTTTGGGGGTGGGTCCATAATAGTGTGGAGTGGTATCACAAGTACTGTACGGCCGAACTACGCCCCATGGCAGGGTCACAGGTCAATACTATCGGACAACATCATTGCACCACTCGTGGTGCTATTTGCACAACGTTTCATATTTCAAGATGATAATGCACGTGCTCATCGTGCCAGGATTGTGCCCCAATTCCTCCAACAGCAAAACGTCCATGTCATGCCATGGTCAGCACCTTTCCGTCACTAAACACGTCTGGGACGTCATCGGCAGACGTGTACGTCAACGTCCCTCTACTCTCAAAGAACTCAAGTTGAGTGAAACAACATGAATCAAGCTGACATTGGTCGACTCATCAGAAATATGCCTGGAAGAAATCGTTCATGTCTGGCCAACAGAGATGGTTAAACCGATAATAGTGACGATTCCCTTTGCAAATTTTAAATTTCACCCCCGACCTCTTTCACAACCTCGTCCGCCACCATCTCCTCACACAAACCATTAGAACCCCTCAGCTCTGATCACCTACTCCCCGGCAGATATGATCACATCATTTCGATTTGCCAAAACCACATAGATCAGATTATTCTCACTATCCCCTTTTTCCCCCGCACCATATATTAAGGATGTGTAGATCTCCAAAAATCCTGGCGAGCGTCGTGAGATGACATGGAGGGTGAATTGATTTTGCGTAGGTTCTCTACTTGTGTGGTATTTACCAAACCAGGGTTAATAATCAATCATCTCTATAATGCAAAACTCTTGTAAATTATTACAATAATAGTCAATAGAGAGAGGCTGCCTGTTGTTTCACTGTAGATATTGACGTTATGTCTTTATGTCAATAATACTGGTTGCAGTGAGAAGGAAATTTCTATTGAATGGTACTGCTCTGTCTTCAGCAAGAAAGGTGATTTTCAAGGTTAAGATAAGGAAGAGAATTATGGATGTCAACATCGAAGTATAAACTTACTCCTTCATCCGGTATTCCTCATAATAAAGAAGTTGACATCCACATATTCTCTTCCTTGTGTGTATCGCTTCTAAACGCCTTTCAAAGACAAGGTTTAGATACATTTCTATGAACAAGATTATGACTTACTTGGTTGGTCGAACGCTTGTATGATGACGATAAGGTAAGTTTGATTCAAGCTGTTAGAACACCACATCGATTTCTGGAATTTAATAATTCATAATGATATTTATGATTACATAAAGATACAGTCTCGGTATCATACGACGGTTTAATTACAAGTTTTGAAAGATTCCAGCTGGGCTCACTTGCACAAGCGATCTTAACGCTAATTTAACTTTAACTTTACGGTAGTCGTAGCTCTAAGATAGCTTTATGCAAGTGGGCCCAGTGGGCTCGTGGAGTAGTCTCCCATTAAATCCTTGCCGAGTGACGCAGGTCGCAGGCGTTTAGTACTTCTGTGAAACCCACGAGTATGGGACTGGACTGTTACACTAAGGATAATAACGAGGGTGAAACTGTGATTCGAACCTTGGATCAGTGGATCCATGCACGGCTAGGGGACGCCACTCTGCAACTGCAATATGCTCACTTGTTGCGTCTTATATCCATTATTAATGCCGATTACTTAGGATTGAGTTGGATTTAACGCCGCTCTGAACAATAATTTAATTAGCATGGCGTTATGAGTGTTTGAATCCGGCCCGCCTAGCGATGAGCGGACACGCTAACCACTGTACTACTTCATTATTCCCCAGTTAGTGAATGAATTGGATTTAACAATATTTCAATAATCATGGCATGACATGGGGATTCGATCTGGGGTAGTCAGGTGTTTAGCGGACACTCACCACTGGACTACCCTTATTGATTTAATCGACTTGCATGAAGCACGTCATCTTCCCGAGGCAAGAGAGTAAAAAAAGTCCAGTTAGAGTTTGTCTGGACTAACGAGTCATAGGTCATAAATCACCAACTCCACAATACCAGCCTAGTTCGGCAAGGGTGGAAACTGGACTTTTATAACTCTCTTGCCTGGGGAAGATGAAGGCACGTCAGTTCCGAACCTCCTTATTCTCGGCCCGACAGCCTTGTCATGGCAAGGTTCATTCGTCAGCTTCAAGAGACAAGCCAGAGGAAGTCATGAAGACATACTTTGCCACATCCATACCTAACTAGATATACTTGAAATAAGCAAAAACAGAAATAAAAAAGATTATATAGACATAAGAAATGCACACATTTTTTGCTTCCTTGGAATACACGGACTGCCACGAGTGGCGCAAGTAGCCACATTGTATTATATGTTTGACCAGCACTCAAACTTGGCATACAGTCAGCATAGCCAATATTCCCCCCTCTCCTCTGGGTCCAGATTTCGCCACCAACTTGGCGCACCACGACAAGCTCACTAAACGCCACAGAACGTTCGGTGCTCGATATAAGCCCAAAATCGCGATGCGTTCGTTCAGCAGCAATTATCGACACGAGTCTCCAGTAAACCATCGACCTGGCTTTCACACTGCATTCGTGCCCATTCAACCTTCTGTTAATGTCTGTCTGCGTTCAACCATTATCAATCCATCCTCTATAATACCGTGTCCATCAATCCATACGCACCCTTCCCCTTCCATCCCTTCTGATATTATTATGTTTCACGGTCTTCTTTGAGACAACTATTATCAGGCTTACAAACACTCTACTAGTAGATTATTCTGCGCGTAAATTTGGCATTTATGTCATGCTCACGTTAATTTAATAATTTATAGTTTTCGATAAAACGTTTTTTTAATAATCTTATGTACTTTCTACATAAGTTACATTAGTATTATAAGATACTGGAGTAGCAGCGTGTGCTCATCATCGGACAGATCAGTAATCATATAACGTGACAGCCATCAGTAACTTCACCATAGTTAAAAACCCACAAAAGATAGATGCATGAAGTATAATGTATTGACAAGATCAACATCTCAAAGGAATCAAAATTTAAAATGAGAGTCATACATCATCACGATATTGGCATGACAGCTGCCCGAACTGTGGGGTAGCAAAAACAAGCTTTCAAAGCAATGGATATGAGACACACACACCCATAATCGTTCAAGTTCAATGACACGTAACAATAATAGCGTGTATGACCACCCCTTGCTACAAGACACGGTGAAACTCTCTGGCGCACAAACAAAGTCTGTCGTCACGTGGAACACGTCGCCATTCATCCTGGAGGGACTGGATCAGTGTTTTTCGGCTGCCGGGAGGATGTGGTCGCTGTCGAACAAGACTATCCATGACATCCCAGAGGCCTTGAGAGCGTGCAGGCCACGGCAACACGTTGACGTTGTTGCAAGGAGGTTCTGTACGATTCGGGCTGTATTGGGTCTGACGTTGTCATGCTGCTAAAGGACACCGTGTGCCATATGTTGTAGAAATGGTAGGACAATCGGACGAAGAATGTCATCCATGTAACTCTGAGCTGTCAAATTTCCGTTAACGATGACTAGCGGTGTTCTCACCGGCCCGCAAATTTCTCCCAACACCATAACACCCCTTCCGACATACGGCACGACCTCCTGAACGCAATATGCCGCCGTTCGTTCTCCCCTTCGGCGGTAAACCGGCTTTCATCAGTGAAGACAATCCTCTGTATGTCACCTCGCTGCCAACCACGTACAGTCCGGGCCCATCTCAATCTCTGACGACGATGTTGCGCCGTCAATAACTGTCCTATGTAAGGTCTCTAAGCCCTAATTCCTTAAGCCCTGAGTCGACCAACCATATGCCCTTAGGCGTTCGTCGCTGATGACGTCACGGTCAGATGCCAAGTACGCAATGACCGAACTTCATTGGGCGTAGTTACCCTGGGTGTGCCTGTCTGATGTCTGTCCGGTTTGTCTGGAACGTTGTAGCAGGTTATAGTTACAGCAACACGGGAGCAACCAAAAGTTCTATCAATGTGAGCACGGGTGGCTCACATCTGTATCATACCCAGGCCCCGCTCGCGTTGTTCGGGTGTCAGTCGTGGCATTTAAGGGGTGGTGTTTATCAGTGTGTATGTCTGATGCCGTCCGAATAATTTATATTATTACCCTTATTGAACGTGTCCGAGCGGCACGTGTTTGTCACTTTTTCGCATATTCTACAAAAAAAGTGACGTATATCAATTTCTGCATAGAGCATTGTTGTGTTTTGACGATGTGTTTTAACGATGTGTTTTGCATATATTAAGTTTGATCTTGTGTCTTAAATTGTTTGCAATTTCATTTTTAAAGTGATAAAATTGCTTCTGGCCGTCAGTATATTTGTGTTATCTATTAATGTAAAATAGTTTTAATTTTTTTTTTCAAATATTGTCAATTGGTACCGAGAATTCCTCATAAAACACGTTCACATCGTTTCACTACACTCAAACACATTAATTATACAGTGTTTCAAAGAAAGAGATCATGGATGAATGAATGTGTGTGACTTGCTGATTTTACGAAACGGGTGTCAGAGTTTTTTTGTATTTTACCAAGGGACAGCGAGAAATGGGAATTCTGACTCAGGATGACCGCCTACCCGCTAGAAGCATGTGTTGAGGAAGAAGAACAAATCTCAAATGGCCACGATGCGGGTTCTAGCCCCGCTGGAGAGACATGGCTCCCGACATAGTTTGAAATCATTCACCTGAGTGTCAAAACAAATATAGTTCCGACAATTCATGTGTACATGTTGGTTCACGATAATGTCGGCATGAATATTTCACAATAAAAGGATAAATAATAAATTTCACAATCAACCGTCCATTTTCGAAGGTAAAAAAAGTGACGTTACATATGTGTTTTTAATAACTTGGACTGAAATCCGTTAAACGTTTACAATATGTGTAAGCTAAATACGTAGGCAAATGTCACAATCTCTGAATTATTTGCTAGATGTGTCACACTATATGTATAGTCGATAAGTAAAATGTTCATCAGACCCATGAAACGCAGCACAGCTTAATATAATCCATTGAAGCCACTGATGCATAAATGACGAATATAAACACACATTGGTTCCATACCAGAATATATGACAATCAACTAGCAGAAATAAATAATAAAATGAATAATTAATATGCTTAGTTGTATATGCAGTAATAACGGATTAAAAGGTAGGAGTTTAATTTGCGGTTTTAACACTGTAGAGTCGCGGCAAGAGACTGGGAAAATAGATCGTTTGACATTAAAGAAGGCAAAAGAATGTATACAAGTTGTTGTATATGCATAAAAGGGTTAAAAAATTTATTAGTCAGAAGCTTTAATGACAATAAAAAGGATAAATGGGAAATGTCAGTTACATTACGGAAATTGGGTTTAACGTCGCGTCCAGAATTATTGCATTTACATAGCGACGTACATGCACGTCTAGACTGTCTAGACTGATGTCGATTTATAGTGCTAGCTCACTGGGATACAATACCAAACTCAGACACAGTATACTGTATACAGTACACAATCCTTGTTTTAGCCCCTTAATGCCGAGCGCCAGACAGGGTAACAACAAGTACCATCTTTAAACATCCTTTGGTATGACGCGGCCGGGGATCGAGCCCCGGACCTTCCGCTCTCCGGCCGGACGCTGTACCACTAGACCACGTAGGCGGTAGAATAATTAAGAATTTCTTTTAAGTGAGTGAGGGAGTTGTGTTTAATGCCGCTTTTAACAGTATTCCAGTTATATCACGACGTGTCAGTTTCATGTGGTAGGAAAGCCCGAAGTGATGCACGGGTATGGTGCTGACAAACCTAGAAACATAATCGGTGCGAACCGGGAATCGAACCCACAATCATAGGTTTCTGGCGTGCCAAAGGGACGCAACTCTGCACAGCGAAGACGACTTAGACGACTGGGCCACCCGTGCCCCCAATTTCGTTTAAGGTGATTTAAGATAAAATGAGGGATTATTGCACAAATATAGTGACGTTCATGCAAGAATGAGTGAGTGTTTGAGTGAGTTAGTAAGTGAGTGTGTGAGTGAGTGAGTGAGTGAGTGAGTGTTAACTAGTTCGGACTAATGCCGCAGTATTGACATGGATTCCCCATTCACTGGCATTCAGACACACTATACTGACGCTGAGCCGACCCGTCTTTCTTTCATTACTTTAATGTCGAGCGACAGGCTGGGTAACACCAAGTACCATTGTAACGTAACAGCTGTTTGTATGACGCGGCCACAGGATCGAACCACCGGCCTTCCGCTCTCCGGCAGACGCTCTATCTACTGCTAGAACACGCATTTGTATTTTAATGAAACAAATTTGATTGGATATTTAAGATTAGCAATGACGCTGACAAGCTAAAACCGTACACAAAAATCGATTTCGTCAAAGCAAAATATTTATAGGTATCAATATTTTCATAAGACGTTTAGCGTCTGTTATTTGTGCGTAGTTATTACGTAATGTGGCAGAAACAGCTCATTCAGATTGCTTTAGGGAGAACAGTGTTCAAATAGTTCTTCCTGACAAAAGTGTTAAAGATGACATACCTGGATACTATGGATGTGACATCAATTCTGCAGTCATAAATAGACTATGTTCGAAATCTTCCAAAATCATCTTTACAGTATATTCAACCCGTGAAGATCCGGGTTAAAGTAGGTCTTCAGCAACCCATGCTTGTCGTAAGAGGCGGCTAACAGGATCGGGTAGTCAGGTTCGCTGACTTGGTTGATGCATGTCATCGTTTCCCAATTGCGTGGATCGATGCTCATTATGTCAATCACTGGATTGTCTGGTCCAGACGCGATTATTAACAGACCGCCGTCATATGATGGAATATTGCTGAGTGCGGCGTTAAACAACAAATATACAAACAAACTTTATAGTATATTCATCTTGACAGATTTATCTTAAATGGTGAACGAGTTCGATCACTACCGGCAAAATACCTGAAAGGAAAAATAATTCCAGGTTCAGCTGTTTCATTGCATGTCCTTTTCCATCTTGGAAAAATGGCGTCCGCTTGGATTTTCGGTGGTTTACGTTTTTCCTTCTTATTTTGTGCCAAAGATGATCGACCAGGCACCTGTCTGTGCCTGTATCCCCACATTATAACACACACGTTGTGGGGACATTTTAAAGTTTACATATCACACAAATCCTGACAAAGTTTTATGATTGACAGTTTTCATTTCTAATCGTCCAGGGGGGCACAGGTGGCCCAGTCGTCTAAGGCCCCGTGATTCGCTGTGCAGAGTTGTGTCCCTTGGGCACGCCAGAAACCTATGATTGTGGGTTCGAATCCCGGTTCGCCCTAATAATGTTTCTAGGTTTGTCAGCACCATACCCGTGCTCGTGGGTTTCACCGAAGTGGTAAACGTCTTAGACCTGCATCACTTCGGGCTTTCCTCCCACATTAAGCTGACACGCCGTGCTATAACTGGAATAATGTTAAAAGCGGCGTTAAACCCAACTCACTCACTCTAATCGTCCAGTTACAATATAAGTTATCATACCCCCATATCAGAATGATGAGATCTACTTGGTCCACTTGACCAATCACTCTGACATGGAAGTATGATATCTTGTATTGTCCGCCGGTTTCGAGGGGGACCTTCGGTGATATACGTCACAGGTGGGCAACGAATGTATCTTACCTCTTACCTATGGTGAAGGTATGTTTCACTGTGCATGCTTTGCTCCAATTCGGTAAGAATACCACAGTTATGCAATCATCCACTCCTTTAACCGACTTCCCCAGAACGTATTGGCATACAATGTGACGCCATTACAATGTACTAGTTACATAAAGAATGCAAGCTGAAGCCACGGTCTTTGGTCACAGATGTTCACATAGAAGTTCATATAGAAGTACACAAGGCACTTCGACTTGAGGGTCAGTGGCGCTCGTCACGCCGAAGGACCGGGTTCGATTCCCAATATGGTTTCAATGTGCGAAACTCATGTCTGGTGTCTCCCGAGGTGATATACTTGGAGTTTTGCCAAAAGCGGCGTAAATCCATACTCACTCATTCTTCAGCTGAAGTGAGTGAGTGAGCGAGTGAGTTTGGTTTTACGCCGCTTTTAGCAATATTCCAGCAATATCACGGCGGGGGACACCAGAAATGGGCTTCACACATTGTACCCATGTCGGGATTCGAACCCGGGTCTTCGGCGTGACGAGCGAACGCCTTAACCACTAGGCTACCCGGCCGCCCCCTTCAGCTGAAGGACAAGCCCCGAAGCCACACACTTGACATAATAAGCTCCACTGATGCTGTCGTCGCATCAACCCTGTGACATTATGCAGAACTCTGACGACACAAACACATCCAAATGTCAAGCATGTGTGTGTGTAGGTAGGTGTCTATTTCTATATATAAGTATGACTGTAATGTGCGATGAATAACATCAGCATTTTCATTAAGAGTTGTTTTCTTAGTATTGAACCGAACTGTCGAAACGTGCCTATTCTATCCCGGAATCTTCACGGGCCCCTCAGCATTAAATCTAGGGACGCAAGGATCACGCTTGATTTCAAACACTTCATGTAGAATTGTGTTGAATTGAGTGGCATAAAAAAGTTTAATAAAATAAAAATAAAGGGTTAACACATTTCTTGAAAAGTGGTCTCTCCGGCTGGGGAAATTCCATGGTGAAACTATAGTAGTAATACAGCCAGGGTGTTCCCTGAAGTCTTTAAAGATGAGGACACGCCCAGACCAAGCGCTTCAGCTTACAGCAGTTTAATCACAAGGTTAATTGAAGCTTTGGATTTACATGGCAGATTGAATTATGACATTATCTAGTCATAGACGTCCAAAGAAGACAATCCGTAACGTCATCGAATTTTAAAGGAGACACTCTGAAAAATCATCAAATTTAAAATGTGACAATCAGAGACTAATAGATTTACAACAAAGACAATCTGTTCGAAAGAGCCATCGAATTCAAAAGGAGATAAGCAGACATACATCGAAGTCAAGTTGGGAAAATGAGAAACTCACCAAAGGTAATCGAATTCCAAAATTGAAATATTCTGAAAGATGTAAATCTTCTAACGAGTAAATGAGAGAGTCACCGAATTGTAAGAGAGACGTTTGAATACTACTACGTATATGTACGTTTATGAGTGAGTGAGTGAGTTTGTTTTTACGCCGCTTTTAGCAATATTCCAGCAATATCACGGCGGGGGACATCAGAAATGGGCTTCACACATTGTACCCATGTCGGGAATCGAACCCGGGTCTTCGGCGTGACGAGCGAACGCTTTAACCACTAGGCTACCCGACCGCCCCTGTACGTTTATGAAGCCAGCGATAACCATCAGGGATGGCGTTACGATCATCTGTAGAGAATCATGCACTTGGACGCAATAAAGAAGCTGAAATTTATAAGTCGACTCCTTCTTCATAAACATGTCACTTTAAACACGGAGCACATAGCTGTTTGAATAAAAGAATGAACATGACTTACATTTTTACCACAGCTGACGTGAAACAACATATCTACAACAACAACAGCAACAACAACAATAATAATACAGCGGTTTAATATTCAACTTAATTGTATTGTATTTCAAATGAAGCTTGTATTTACATAATTTATGTACAGTTTTGATATAAGGTTGAACATTATTGAGTCTACACTGGATATGTTGCTAAGGAGAATTATGTTTTCTACATTCTTCGGAAAGTGTCTAGACTTTTGGCACCTTTGAGTTTCAATGGGAGAGCATTGTCATCAACAGGCAAAGTCCCATATATGTGTATTTCAACTGAGCAATGCAAATTAAGCTAATTTTATCATGGTTTTGATTTCTAAATCAAACGAAGTTAACGGTTTGATCTTAATATTTTCGTCTTTGAATTGTTGCCATCTTTCATATTGAAAAATACACGCCAAACTACAGCATGTCGCAGAACGAAAAGTACATATAACTTTGCCTTTTCTGAAACAATCTTTAACCATTTTGAACAGAAGTTGTGATATAAGGGAAATAACTCTTGCAACACATTATGACACAATGCGTCAATCTATTAATCGACATGATACCAACATCAGATAAAGGGCTTTAAGTAAACCAAACGCAACTCATAGTAAATAAAATCATGTGTTGAATTTCCACAGCATGATATTGATTTTATTTCTTGTGTAATGAATACGAGAAAACCCATCCGGGCTCTTCACTTCATCAAAATGGCGACGGAAGCTCTTCGGGCAGAAAATCCCGACTCTATGGAGGCTTTGACGCGTGAAGCTGAAACACTCAAAGCTAAATTAGAAGATGAAAAGGCCAAACTAAATGATGTTGACAGTATGTTTATATTTTGGACACAGATTTACTTCCTACGTATTTAATGGCACGCCATAATATGAAACAGACCCTTTCCTTGTAGCAACATTCGTTCGGTTTTCGATCACCAACACCGAGGCCAAATGTCAAAAACAACAACATATATTAGCCTTTAGCCCTACAAGTCCGAAAACAGATAGTCCTTAGAATCACATTATGCAAAAAGCCAATCACCTTGAAAATATGATGCAAGATATTTCAATGAATTCAAGTTGTACGATACTCTATTTTGACAGATTTGACAGAGTTAGATATGGTAAAAACAAGGTTATGTTCAGATCAAACGTACCGTCATGAATGATTGTTTCCTGCTTTTTGTTGCCGGTATTATCGTAGTTTCAACCATTGATGCCTCCTTTATATATGTGTAAATGTTTTCTATAATCAATAGGCATTATATGAGATGAAGAGGTGGATTTAAATGGTTATTCACTTGTAATTTGTATCTTCCAGTTACGTGTTATGTAGCAGAGTGTTACTTTTGTTCAGGCATTCTCAGAGGTTGATATAAATTTAACAATTTTACCAAATCTGAAACAAGAAAATGCAGTTCAGATTATTCATTTCCTATACCAATACTTGTGACGAATGTTTTGGCCTTGCAATGATGATTTGTATTTCAATGATTAACAAGTCCCTCTCATGGGGTGCAGGCTGAAACCGCACCTCAGCAAAACGTCACCGATTTCTCTGGCGAAAACGGCACCACGTTTGGCGAAAACGGCTACTATGTGTCGGGCGAAAACGTCACCTCTATTTTTAATAATGATAATAACGATTTTTGTAGTAATATATATGGTTTATTTACATGGACACAGTTATCACATGATACAGCATGTTGTTTTTTTCTAACCATGATATCACTCCCAAATGTATTATTTGATTGTCTATCATATCATAACCTTCGTGAGGTGGTGACATGTTTAATAGCAGAGGAAATTTTCTGTTAAATAGCTATCTTGGCCACTTCTGAACACAGTGTTTTTCTACAAAATAGCTAAATGTCTTAACCCCACATTTTACATAGATGTTATTTATGAGGAAGTCCAGCCTTTCAAATACTGTAATTCTGGCAAGTTTTGCAAGAAGGAAAAATTACGAGCGACACACACTCGCAAATTGGAGTTGGGGTCTAATTTCTTACTTGTTTTGTTTCACAATTTCACAAATATGTGTGTTTGTAAGAGACAATGTGAATTTAATTTCTATTATTTTTCTTCAAAGCATGTTATGTTTTCACAATAAATTGAGTTGCGTATAAGCTAAGTTGGATTATAGTTGGAGTAGAGGCTAATTTCTAATGTAAACTTGTTTTAACATCTCACAATTATTGGTGTTTGCAAGTTACCATGTAAGTTGAATATCACTTATTTGACCAAGGTAAAAAAAATAATAAGGTGCCGTTTTCGCCAGGCAATAGTAGCCGTTTTCGCTTGAGTCGAGGTGCCGTTTTCGCCAATCGGTGCCGTTTTTGGCCGGTGACGTTTTGCTGAGGTGCCGTTTTCGCTATGAACCCTCTCATGGGGGTTCAAGGTTAGAAAAGATCCACAGCAAACTATGGAGGTTGCATTAGGTGGAAAATGGTTCGGATGGTCTGGCTCGGTGACTTGGTTGATTGTATTTTATCATTCCTTGACAGCATGGAATTTTACTAAAAATAATATCAATTGACAGGATTGTCTGGTATAGACTCTCGATTATTTACAGGTCACCAGCTGGAACATTTCTTTGTAAGACAAGAAACGTTTCAGTAGCCTTGACTGGCGTCTGGTGTCCTATGGAGGTACTGATAGTGATATAACTTTATCATTGTCTGGTAGTGGATGCTCAGCTGCTTATCTGGCATTCGTATGTAATATTGCTGAGTAATTTTGTTGTTTGTTCAATCATATGTATACTCACTGCCACTAGAAAAGCAAATGCCATACATGTTGGTTAATATATGAAGACTTAATCATATTCAAGATATATTAGATTGGTTTGATGCACAAACAAACATACTGGTATGTTGTGTGAACAGATGCTCATGAATGCATCACATGTGACGTCAAAGATCCATGACTCAAGATGCACAATTTGTCTCGTGCAGGGTTAGCGTGTAAAGTTTGGAAATCATGTGCAGCATATTGTGATAAGAGTAAAGTCACGCTGTGGTAACACTTGACTGATTGTTACTTTTGTCATTAATTGGTACACATTGAAAACATCTCTTTTTAACGTACATACTTCTCTATAAGTTTCTATGGTTCACATTTTTTTTGGCGGTGAGTATATATATTATTTTTCTGCTGGCCCATATTTGCAACTGATGTCTGGTAACTTTTGACGTCGAGTGATAGTATGAAAAAAAAGGTGATAGTTTTTCAGTGTTAATCAATAATAAGTACATTGTACATTGCAGGCAATTCAGTGGCTTTTGATTGGCTAAGCAAGCCATTTTTTTGGCATTTGTTTCCTTAAACCGAAAACAAATAAGACCACGCCCAATAACAAACAACTGTTTCCTGATTGGCTTATAATAGAATGGGCGGGGCTTGTGTTGTATTATTGCACTGAACGATGTCACTGATTTCTTACTGTTGGCTTCAGTCTTGTGAGTGTTAAAGAGTAAATAAGCAGTCAGTGAATTTATTGTTGACATATATATATTTATTAGAATTGACATGTATTTGCATTTATGGAGATCTAAATATAAAAGCTGTGCACACATTGTGGAAATCTGCTTTGCGTACATACACAGTTTGCGCACTAGTTTTTACGTTTATACCTTGGCACCTATATACCTATATATATCTCGGCACAAGTGGTCCGTCGTCTAAGGTGCTGCAGTTGGCTGTGTAGAGTTGTGTCCCTTGGTTGCAGCAGAAACCTATCATCATGGGTTGGAATTCTGGTTTTCCCCTCAATATGTTTCTTGGTTTGTCGGCACCATACCCATGCTGGCTGGTTCAGCAAGGTGGTAAACGTCTGAGACCTGCATCACTTAAAGGGCAAGTTCACACGGAAATGAACCTATTTTTCTTGTACTTTTTCCACATTAAAAGTGTTAACCTAGAAGTGTCATAGACAAAAATATAAAAATATCACAATTAATTAACATATTTTTCGCATTAAAACGATTTATATTTTTCACATTTACCAAGTGTTCTATTTCCACAACAAAAACACCATGGCTTATGCCCCTTGCAATATGACGTCATTGGTGCCAATTGATAAACATTATGACGTCATCATGCTTTGTTAGAGCCGCTTCACGTGGTGTAGGTCCAGGTGTGTGATTCTAGCGTCTCAGATGCCAGCCAGCATAGTGTTATGCTGAGTCACCACTGCGCCGGAGTGTGTCGTAGGCCATGTTGTTTTACCGCAAACTGGTACTTGATATCTTTTGCGTTGAGAATAGACAGGGACCCAGTTGAATTGGCACCAATTACGTCATAATCTAAGGGGGATAACTCGGGCCTGTTTGGCTCGAAAAACGAAGGCCTCATAACGGCATATCATTTTCACACTATTGTGAGCTTCCTACGTTCACTGTGAAAAAAATGAGTATATTTTCAAACACAGATACTAATTAATTCTAAAATTGCGTTTTGTTTAGAAAAAGAAAGAAAGTGATTTTTGTGTGTACACTTCCCCTTTAAGGCTTTCATCCCACATTAAGCTGACACGTCATGGAATGCTGTTCAAAGCTACGTAAAACCCAAATTCACTACCTCATATATTTTAGTTCTACCACTAAATTCTACACTTTCTCTTGTACGTGAAGTGTTTGAAATCAAGTGTGGTCCTTAGAGACTGCTGTGAGGATTCTAGGGACTGCCTACTTCATCAGCTGTTACCATTAGGTAATGACAAGTAGAGCTGGCTATCTATATAGATCATAGAGATCGATAATCGATAACTAAATATCGATCAATTATTGAAAAATATCGGAGAAGGAACTTTAAGCAAATAAACAAGGAAGTCCCGAAAGAAATCAACATATTTCACGCCACTTGTGAGCTGTGACACATTTATGCATGAATTACTTTGTGGACATTTTAGATATGTAACAAAAACTGTTGCTTTCAGTCTTAGACAATTGACAATATTGACAATGACAAGTCTGTTTCGGTAAATCTAAACTTTATTTCATCACAATAGTTTATTTGAGTTATTATCTATTACAACAGTTTCATATCCATAATTGTTTATATTTCTTCCCATCGGGGATAATTCCGATTACCGATCTTATTAGCCATACCTAATAACAAAAAACCCGAGACTTTTATGTATACTTTCAAACACTGACATGTCTTTATGCTTGTTCATCCTACAGTGTGTGTACTGGGACAACGCTTGGCCAACCTGCCTCCATTCAACATCAAGACCCGCCGAGCCCTGAAAGGTCACCAGGGCAAGGTGCTGTGCATGGACTGGTCATCGGACAAGCGGCACATCGTCAGCTCTTCACAGGTGGGCATTTTCATCAAAACACTGTTGCAACTAGGGGTGACTAAAGAGGGTGTGTTAGATATTGTGGTATAGGTACAGCTGTTGCAGGCAACAAGAGTCAAGTAAATTAACATCTGTTCATCACCACTAGATTATATCATGAAATTTGATTGGACAGCTATTTTTAGCACTGTGTCATCGAACCTGACTCAAAGTGTAGCAATGAAGGCGAGGATGGTATCTCTGACGAAAGTTGGGAGGTGGGATAGACTTGTGGTTGGGTGTCTTAGCTCATCACGGCAATGACCTGTGTTCAGTTCCCACAAAGGTACAATGTTTGAAGTGCGTTCTGGTGTCCCCTGCCTGGATATTGCTGTAATATTGCAAAGAGCAGCGTAAATCCATACTCTCTCACTCACTCTGAGGGGGCACGGGTGGCCCAGTCGTCTAAGGTGCCGCGATTCGCTGTGCAGAGTTGCGTCCCTTGGGCACGCCAGAAACCTATGATTGTGGGTTCGAATCCCGGTTCGCCCCGATTATGTTTTTAGGTTTGTCAGCACCATGCTCGTGCTCGTGGGTTTTACCGAAGTGGTAAACGTCTGGGACCTGCATCACTTCGGGCTTTCCTCCCACATTAAGCTGACACGCCGTGATATAACTGGAATACTGTTAAAAGCGGCGTTAAACGCAATTCACTCACTCACTCACTCACTCACTCTGATGAAAGAATCTTTGTATGATGTCAGTACCAAGTTTATTGTGTTCCAGGATGGGAAGATGCTTGTGTGGGATGCCTTCACCACAAACAAAGTAAGTATAATCTAGCATATACAAGTGATACCTGTGAGAAAACCTACTCACCAGTTGGCTCCTTTGATTTGATAGGTGTTTGAAACTGTAAGACCCACTGTAACACCAAACTAATCTATTTTCTTGGTGTACAAACAATCCTAGATCCTAAGTTTTGCAAATGTTAAATATTTAATGCTAATTTGATTGATAATATTCCTTCCTGACATTTATGTTGGTGTGTAGTTTTATCAAAAATGCGTATTTCAAGAATATGTTTCAGGATATTAACCTTCAAAGCAGTAGAAATTAACCTAAAGTGTTTACTTGCTTCAATGACTGCCTCCAGGGTTTAGTGGTAGAGCGTCTGCCTGGATAGCGGAAGGTCCGGGTTTTCATCCCCGGCTGCATTAAAAGATTGTTGTTACCCTGTCTGGTGCTAGGCATTAAGGGCACAAAACAAGGACTGGTCAGCCCCGAATCAGTATACTGTGTCTTAGTGGGGTATCCATGTTAAACTGCGGCATGGTATCTCAGTGAGCTGGCACTATAAATCGGCATCAGTCCGGACTAGTACAAGCAGGCACGGGTGGCCAAGTCGTCTACGGCACTGCGATTCGCTGTGCAGAGTTGCGTCAATTGGGCACGCCAGAAACCTATGGTTGTGGGTTCGAATCCCGATTCGCCCCGATTATGTTTGTGGTGGTAGAGTTGCCTGGTTTGTGTACTGTTTAATATTTGTCTTGGTCTTACCTCAACAGGAGCATGCAGTTACCATGCCAACGACCTGGGTAATGGCATGTTCCTACGGTCCATCAGGATCTGTTGTAGCATGTGGGTGAGTACCGTGTGTTGTGGCATGTTCCTGCGATATGTGAGAATCTGTGGTATCCCATGGACTAGTACAGTGTGTTTTTCCCGGCTGCTGGGTGAGTGATGGCGTGTTCCTGAGCACTGGGCGTAACTGCATCATTGGTGGTTCATATTGGGAAAGGGAGGCCACTCACAATCCAGAGCTATCTCTGTTGTTTTCATGTTTGTGGTATGTGGCCTCTGTCACGCACGTGGGAATTTTACGATCACCTAAGTGCTAAGATCACTTTGTACAACGGCACCCTGTTCAATATTTAATCCCTGAGGTAAACGGTAAATTTTTTCGAGAATATTTAACTTATTTGCAGCATGTGGAATATTTCAGGCTCTCCTGCCTTGATCAGCAGTTTGGATTACGTGGTATGGTTCTAACCAACTGTTGTTACATTCCAGTGGTCTTGACAACAAGTGCACCGTGTACCCACTGAGCCTGGAGGAAGACCCTGCCACAAAGAAGAAAGCTGTGGCCACTCACACCAGCTATCTCTCATGCTGCTCCTTCACATGTTCCGACTACCAGGTGAGCTTTAGTAGTGGCACGATACACCGATGCATTGGTAGATCGCTACTTTTTACTTCTCGATACAAGTATCAATCACAATCGCACAAGGAAAAAGTAGCGATTCTTACCTTAAATGTATTCTTTAGTAAATGTTACACCAAACACTAATCACTAGTGAAAGTTGGTATTGAAAAAGTCAATATTTTCATCCATTGTATCATACTTGACACTGCCAACTGTAAATCGTTAGTGAGCCAGGTATTTGGCCACCCTGTCTATGAAAACGATTGCTTACGCACCACAGAATGCCAACACCCACTATCTGTCCAAGAGCTACCGGCTATCTCTCATGTTGCTACTGGGGGCACAGGTGGCCCAGTTGTCTAAGGCGCCGCGATTCGCTGTGCAGAGTTGCGTCCCTTGGGCACGCCAGAAACCTATGATTGTGGGTTTGAATCCCGGTTCGCCCCGATTATGTTTCTAGGTTTGTCAGCACCATACCAGTGCTCGTGGGTTTCACCGAAGTGGTAAACGTTGGAGACCTGCATCACTTTGGGCTTTCCTCCCACATTAAGCTGACACGCCGTGAAATAACTTGAATACTGTTAAAAGCGGCGTTAAACCCAACTCACTCACACTCATGTTGCTACTTCACTGACCACTTCCGTGGCCTAGTGGTAGAGCATCTACCTGGGGAGTGGAAGGTCGGGGTTTGATCCCTGCCGCATCATACCAAAAGACGTTAAAAGATGGTACTTGCTGTTACCCTCTTGGCGCTCGGCATTTAGGGGCTAAAACAAGGACTGGTTGGTCGGAGTCAGTATACTGTGTCTGAGTGGGGTATTCATGTTAAACTACAGCATGGTTATCTCATTGAGCTAGTGATTATTATGTTTCGAAGTTTGTCAGCTGAAGGGTTTTGCCAAAGTGGTAATCGTTCAAGACCACTTCAGGATTTCCTCTCACATCAAGCTGACATGCCTTGATATAACTGGAATACTGTTCAAAGTGGTGATAAACCTAACTCACTCACTCACCTAAGTGTGTTTAGTGGTAAATGTTCACCTTGTCATGCATGATTTCTGTGTAAAGATCCTTTCTGTGTTGCAGATCTTGACGGGCAGTGGGGACAGCACATGTGCCCTGTGGGATGTGGAGAGCAGCACACTCATCCAGAGTTTCCATGGCCATCTGGGGGATGTCATGAGTATTGATCTCTCCCCCACAGAGACGGGCAACATATTTGTATCTGGGGTCAGTGATTTATTCTAAAATCTTCTGTTATCTATGCTATAAACTAATCTGATAAACTTGGTAACATGATCCGATAAATATGAGTTATCAATATGCTTAGATAGTGGTTTCTCAATGTGTTGCCAAAACATGACGACAGTCATGGCTGCAAGTCATTTGGCACTCTACCGGTATATCAAATTGGGTGGTTCACTCAAAAATTGTATTCGTACTTAAACATGGATTATTTTAAGAATAACAGTATATGATAAAGAGATGAACAGAGATCATTACACACGTGTGGTACTGTAGCGTAAATATCATATACAAGGAATAGAAAATATGTACTATGATCGCCATATGTATACGCAGTACAATTATTATTACCACCTCGGTGATCAGACTCGCTGATTTAGTTGATGCATGTCATCATGACCCAATTTGGAGTCGTAGATTGATGCTCATGATGTCAATCACTGGATTGTTTGGTCCTGACTTGATTATTTGCAGCAGTTATACTCCTTGAACGTGAGGCATGATTTGTGCATTGTCTGATGATGCTACTGCAAATCTGTTTCTGGCAGTGTTTGACCAATATCAATTTATGTTTTAAACTGCGATGCTGACACTTCCGATTGTACTCCGATACGAAGCAGCGTCAATAGTAGTAGCATTTATGTCATACTGAACAGTGTAATTTGCTAAATTTGCTTACAATACTGATAATGTAGAGTCTAGAGCCTAGACATGATGGGTATATTTTATGGCTGTCACATGACTGCTGTGTTGTTCTAGGGCTGTGACAAGGTTGCGATGGTGTGGGACATACGAACAGCCGACTGTGTGCAGGTGTTTGAAGGTCACGAGTCGGACATCAACAGCGTCAGGTTCTACCCCAGTGGGGATGCCTTTGCTACTGGATCAGATGATGCAACGGTAAAGTCAACTTGTTTTACCGCATTCAACAATATGTCATGGCAACCTGTATAATAAGCATGGACTGCAAGAACAAGGAATGTCGACAATGACACAGGGTACAATAATGGGACACAGGGAACAATCACAGGGTACAATGACACATGGTACAATGACACAGGGTACAATGACACAGGGTACAATAATGGGACACAGGGAACAATCACAGGGTACAATGACACATGGTACAATGACACATGGTACAATGACACAGGGTACAATGACACATGGTACAATGACACAGGGTACAATGACACAGGGTACAATGACACAGGGTACAATAATGGGACACAGGGAACAATCACAGGGTACAATGACACAGGGTACAATGACACAGGGTACAATGACACATGGTACAATGACACAGGGTACAATGACACAGGGTACAATGACACAGGGTACAATGACACAGGGTACAATGACACAGGGTACAATAATGGGACACAGGGAACAATCACAGGGTACAATGACACAGGGTACAATGACACAGGGTACAATGACACAGGGTACAATGACACATGGTACAATGACACAGGGTACAATGACACAGGGTACAATGACACGGTACAATGACACATGGTACAATGACACAGGGTACAATGACACAGGGTACAATAATGGGACACAGGGAACAATCACAGGGTACAATGACACAGGGTACAATGACACAGGGTACAATGACACAGGGTACAATAATGGGACACAGGGAACAATCACAGGGTACAATGACACAGGGTACAATGACACAGGGTACAATGACACAGGGTACAATGACACAGGGTACAATAATGGGACACATGGAACAATCACAGGGTACAATGACACAGGGTACAATGACACAGGGTACAATGACACATGGTACAATGACACAGGGTACAATGACACAGGGTACAATAATGGGACACAGGGAACAATCACAGGGTACAATGACACAGGGTACAATGAAACATGGTACAATGACACAGGGTACACTGACACATGGTACAATGACACAGGTTATAATGACACGGTACAATGACACAGGGTACAATGACATAGGGTACAATGACACAGGGTATAATGACACATGGTACAATGACAGGGTACAATAACACATGGTATAATGACACATGGTATAATGACACATGGTATAATGACATGGTACAATGAAAGGGTACAATGACACAGGGTACAATGATGTAGGGTACAATAACAAGGTACAATAGTTTTATAAAGTTTTATAAATGTTATGTTTTGTGTGCACATGATGTACGGTTGTTATTATAAAGTGTTGTCATCTCCTTATCCAAGCAGCTTCATATTGAAAGAATACACACAGTTCTGATGGGTTATCGACAGCCTTTGTTACATGTAGGCTCTTGAGAGATTGATGTATTGATACAAATGTGTTTTTGTGTGAAAAGGCTTGTTAATTTAGAGGTATCAAATTCCATTTGATACCTGATTTTAATCACATTTTGACCAATCATGCTAGAAGTAATGTCAACTCTGACCTTGTGGCAGCACAATGACAGACATGTGACAGCCTAGCAACAGAATAGTGGTAGACTAGTGACAGGCCGGTCAGTAACAGAAAAGTGACGGAAAAGTAATAGAATAGTGACAGAATAGTGTACAGACATGTTGTGTACTAAATCATTCAGTGTATGTGTTTCAGTGTCGTCTGTTTGACCTGCGGGCAGATCGTGAGGTCAACTGTTACAAGAAGGAGAGCATCATATTTGGCTGTAATGCAGTTGATTTCTCAGTCAGTGGTGAGTACCGTACTTTGTGGGTTGACTTCTCAGTCAGTGGTGAGTATTGTACATTGTAGGTTGACTTCTCAGTCAGTGGTGAGTACTGTACATTGTAGGTTGACTTCTCAGTCAGTGGTGAGTACTGTACATTGTAGGTTGACTTCTCAGTCAGTGGTGAGTACTGTACATTGTAGGTTGACTTCTCAGTCAGTGGTGAGTACTGTACATTGTATGTTGACTTCCATCAGGGGTGAGTACTGTACATTGTGGGTTGACTTCCCTCAGTGGTGAGTACTGTACATTGTGGGTTGACTTCCCTCAGTGGTGAGTACTGTACATTGTGGGTTGACTTCCCTCAGTGGTGAGTACTGTACATTGTGGGTTGACTTCCCTCAGTGGTGAGTACTGTACATTGTGGGTTGACTTCCCTCAGTGGTGAGTACTGTACATTGTGGGTTGACTTCCCTCAGTGGTGAGTACTGTACATTGTGGGTTGACTTCCCTCAGTGGTGAGTATTGTACATTGAGGGTTGACTTCCCTCAGTGGTGAGTATTGTACATTGTGGGTTGACTTCCCTCAGTGGTGAGTACGGTACATTGAGGGTTGACTTCCCTCAGTGGTGAGTACTGTACATTGTGGGTTGACTTCCCTCAGTGGTGAGTACTGTACATTGTAGGTTGACTTCCCTCAGTGGTGAGTACTGTACATTGTGGGTTGACTTCCCTCAGTGGTGAGTACTGTACATTGTGGGTTGACTTCCCTCAGTGGTGAGTACTGTACATTGAGGGTTGACTTCCCTCAGTGGTGAGTCAATACATTGAGGGTTGACTTCCCTCAGTGGTGAGTACTGTACATTGTGGGTTGACTTCTCAGTCAGCAGTGAGTCCCGTACATTGTGGGTAACATCATGACATGCATGTGCTTGTATTACAGGCCGACTGCTGTTCGGGGGTTACAATGACTACACCATCAACTTGTGGGATGTACTTAAGGGCACAAGGTTGAACATCCTATACGGCCACGAGAATCGGGTCAGTTGTCTCGGCGTGTCACCAGACGGCACTGCTCTCTGTACAGGAAGTTGGGACTATACTTTACGAGTAAGTTGTTGCTACATGTACTACTCAAATTTTGATAGGAATGTCCCGTTTAGTCCTTGATATATACAACTCAAACAAGTTAAAGAACACACGACAGATTGACTATAGTAACAGAGAATTAGATGTTCTTGAACTTCTTTTGAGAGTTATATTAGATTGGTTTTAGTATGTAGATGTGTGTCTATGGTATGAAACATCTCTGTGTAATACATCAGTGATCAACATCATCATGTAGTTTCTTTTTGTGTACGTCACTTTGCTTGGTTAGGTTGTCATGCTGTAACATGGGGTGTCATCAAAGCTGCTGACTTGAAAGTGTACACATCTGGCCTGTCAACGTTTGGTTCATGTAAAGAATTCTATAGCTGTCAGAATAGTTTGTCATCATTCAGAATTTTGTCAGCCATGTCATGATGAAAAACGAAGAGCAAAATAGTGTTAATAGTATAAGATGACAAACATTCATATTTTGTGTATTGGTTTGAAACTTTCAAATACTTTTTGATTCTTAATGAGACTCAAAACACAGCTTTTCATTCATGAAAAACATGTTGAGGACATCATTTACTGCATACATACTGGTATGAACACAATTTTATGTTTTGATTTCTCATCCTTTGAAATAAAAGCAATGTCGACTTAACTGTTCAATAATATGGAATGCGAGGATAATTGTATGTTTTACCTTACCTGATGCTACGCAGTTCTATAGGTGTAGCATCAGGTAAGTATAAAAACATTGTATTTATTCAGAAATGCTCATGTTTTGCCATACCTGACGCTACCCCTATAGCTACCCAGGCAAGTATAAAAACATTGCATTTAATCAGAAATACTCATCTTTACATTTTTCTAATCTATCATTGATATAATATATATGTAAACTTATTTTATGTTTTCTGATTGGTCTCTGTGAGGGTCATTGCCTTACTGCCCTCATATGGCTGGAAGGTTGGTTATAAATGCTGACAGAGTCCCTGTCTACTGTTCCAGGTGTGGGCTTAGGTAGTCTGATGGTAGCCATCGAGATCAGCACAGACAGCAATATAGAGGAAAGTACATGGAACAACGAGCCTTGGCTGCCAGGCAGCTGTTGCCATGGTGATGCACTGCTTGGCAACTATTGCAGGAAGTCTGGAACCAAGAGGATGTTAAACCAAGGGTAGCATCATGTCAAATCAGGACCTTCCAACTTGCAACTCAATTTCGTGCTTTGCAGGTTGTAAAAAGATGATTGTGTGTTAAGTGCTAGTTTATTGTGCAATATTTACAGTATTTTAAAGACGAATAACATGACTTGTTTCTTATTCCTTTAGATCTGTCATAATTTTGTCATCTTCATAAGTGAGGACCAAAGCCATGCATTTTATTAGCAGATTATATTTTGCCTAATAACTATCACAATTATGTTTCTTACCATTTGGATAAGTAAGGTGAGATATGTTTGTTTAATTCTTGCCTAATTTGTTGACATCTTGTATGATATCTGCTATGAGATCTAGGCGAGGGTGTAGCCTGGTGGTTAAAGCATTCGTTCGTCATGCCAAGGATCCGGGTTCGATTCCCCATATGGGTACAATGTGTGAAGCCCATTTCTGGTTTCCCCTGACGTGATATTGCTTGAATATTGCTAAAAGCGGTGTAAAACTATACTCACTCACCACTATGAGATATACTATATGATTTTCGTTAGATCTGCCGTTAGATCTGCTATTAGATATGTCTTAAGATCTACTATGAGATGCTTCATGAGATCTGATATCAGATCTGCCAAGTGATCTTTTAAAGTGATCTGAGATAAAACATGAGATCTACCATGTAATGTTCCAAGAGATCTACCTTGAGATCAATCTCATTAAAATCAGATCTTAGTTCTCGCAACCGCAATCTGAGGACATCCCATTAGGGGTCACATCAGAACGACCTTTCATCCAACCAATCAGAGCGTCGCTTACCAGATAATGAAAGTGACAGTCAGAATGTGATTTCTAGTCATGCAACCTTTAACTTTAACTTGGGGTATTCTGAACGATAGTTACGGGCTTAACGACTGAATCCATACAATCTAGACCATCTATTAACCATTCCAGAATGTTCTTTTGTTCAGGTGTCAAATTTTAATCACGAATTTGTCAAAATATGTTTCCAAGCGTAGTCACCAATTTGAAATTAGTGCTGTAAAGCACGAGAAAGCTGTCTTCTGATTGGCTAATGTCGACTTCTTGTCAGTCATTCCATTGGTCGGTCAAAGTTCGCACAAGGTCGGTCTGACGTGACCCGTAATGGGAGGTCCACAGATCTTTGTTCAGCGATAGCAGGAACTAAGATCTGATTGATCTGCATGATATCTGCTATTGGATCTGCTGTAGTTATTGTTTATGTTGATGAGGATGGAGATGAGTCACTCCAGCCTACACTCCATGATGAAACTAAAATACGGTTCAAAGCAACGTTATACCCAAGTCACTAACTAGGAGAGGAAACAAGGTTGATATAAGTCAGCATAATAAGGACCAACAAGGACCAATCAGTTTGTTTATATGTGCATTATTTCTGACTGCATCTGCATCAAGCATCAGAATAGTGACTAACCTCTTCAGTAAACATGATGCACCTGGTAACAGATGTAAACACTCATCACTCCTACCAGACATCGTTGTTGAGGTCAAGCTGCTCTTAATCAAGGAGAGATCGGCATTGCATCGTATTAACCTCATTCATTTCCTTAAATATTATTCAGCAACACATTCTTGAATAAAAAAATAATAAGACAAAAAAAGAAGAATTTTCAGATCTCAATACAAAGACTACCGTAGGCCACGAAATAAGCGCCCAGAGCATCTAAAAATTAGAAATAGGGGCCTCTTATTAGAATATTATTTTGGTGGAAAAAACAGAGTTGAAAGATAAATTTCGAGGTTTATGCTGATAGCCTGAAATGTTTATATACGACAGATTTATTTTTCCAGACTTAAATTGCCCATAATTAAGGGTGCATATAACACACGAGTGGGTATTATACGTGAATAAATAAGTCTTGTGTACATTGATCAATCGGAATGGTTGCTAATTGGGATTGTTCACTATTCAATATATAAGCAAATATCGTCATGGGCGCTTATTATAGCGTGGCGCTTATCACGTTGAATACGGTATTTACAGTACACAGTTAACTGATTTTCTCTAGTCACCAAATGCCATCTAGGACTATTTCATATCATTGCTTAAATACCTAGATGACTGGTTACTTATATGCCCTCGTGGTGTAACGATATGTCAATACAGTATTGCATCTCGATATGGGGGCCAACAATTGATTTGGGATCCCTGTATCATGATACATTTCATTACAAGTTATTTGGGTATCAATAACAGAAACTGTTCAACCATAAGCTGATGCAGTTTCTCAAGTATTTCATGGTTGGATATAAATGACACAAAATTCACAGTGCCCTCTAGCCAAGATGTTTCTGGACTACAATATCTTTGAGCTCTGAAATTTAATAACAAATGATTCAGGGTTGTGACTCACCAGCAAAAAGAAAAAAATATCAACTTGAGAAATAAAAGTACTGTTTCAGCATACGAATCATATCGCACCCAAAGTAATGGATACGTATTGTACTGCGACCCCACCGTATCGCCTCTTCCCGAGGCAAGAGCGTTTCCACTCTTGCCGAACTAGGCTGGGATTATGGAGTTACATTTTGGCTGGGCTAACGAGTCTATGCATAGTCCAATTAAAATCGCGCACCGAAATCGTAATACGGTTTGTAAACTGTCATGCAGAGTTCAGTCGATTGCAGGATTTGCAAAGCATGTGCATCGCCAACTCGTTGTCAACAGATATTTTCCAAATCTCTTCATGTTTTTAATCAAGGTGCTTATGTGATTTGATGTACTTCGCGAAGTAGGAACCGTTTTATCACAAAATAGATCTTGATGGTCGATCAGATCGTCTTGACTGGGCGCCACCATTTTGTTTGAAGCAAATGCATGTGATACGAGAGGTGGAATCTGATTGGTCCATATGGGAGAGGCGTAGAATGGACATAACTCGTAAAAGCCACTGGTGGCGCTACGATCGAGCCCAGGAATTCCAGCCAAGTTCGGCAAGGGTGGAAATTGGACTTTTATAGTCAGTTAACTCTCCTACCTCGGGAAGATGACCGTATCGTTACACCTCTACTTGTGTCAGTTTGTCAATTTGTCAATAATCATTGCAGGTTTCATAGTTGCATCTATTCATTTGGAAGATTTTATATGATGAGAGATACAGTCCTCAGTTTGAAAGGCAGTTTTGTATGTCAGTCATGTTGGTAAATGGCAAGTGTTTACCGATCCATAATGTATTTGTCATTGTCTTCATTACCTTTGCATAAGAACAAGATGTGCAATGATAGTTTCTTTTGTGCAATATGATATTTGGTATGTTTGAATTACAATTATATTGTAAGCTTAGACAATATTTATTTCATTTTTGGTTGAGATTGTTTTGCGAAAAAAAATTATTTAAAAAAAATCAATTTCCAATATGGTTTTTGGTTTCCTCAAAATTTGAAGTAGGTAGAAAAAAATGTGGGGTGAAGGAATAGGGAAAGAAACAATTCATGGAAAGGCTGGATTAGCAACAATAAATTTTTTTTTTTGACATTTTACTTTTAGGTGGAATAAAAAAACTTCTCTTCATTTTCATTTCAATTAATTGGAGTTCGTAAACCAAGTTTATTTAAAAGTTTGGCCTTTTTCAACCTTGGTGCACTGAGAAATCTGTAGGATTGTCAACACATTAAAGTCTGGACTGCCTGCAGTCAGTGGTTTCTTGACGAGAAATGTTCATGAAAATACATGTACAAAAGATTTCAATTTACTGGAACATATAGGTTTTCTTGCATCAAAATCTTTACAAAGTGTGCATATATATACACTTAATTGCCTTTTTTACTTGCTTATATTTATATCTACCCCCCTAGGTTTAAATATATTTTTTCAAATAATGCATCTCTAACTCTTTTTATTCACACTTTTAGTTTTTGAAAATATACATGTATTTAGAAAGAGTGCATTGCAAGTATTCACTCTGAAAAATGTGACTATCTTTTTATTTGAGAAGAAGCAGCAGGTGTGTATACAAGCTCCTCACAGGAGTGTTTCAAGAATCTTGGTATTCATCAGTTGCAGGGGGCACGGGTAGCTCAGTTGTCTAAGGTGCTGTGATTTGCTGTGCAGAGTTGTGTCCCTTTAGCATGCTAGAAACCTATGATTGTGGGTTCGAATCCTGGTTCGCCCTGATTATGTTTCTAGGTTTTGTCAGCACCATACCCGTGCTCGTGGGTTTCACCGAAGTGGTAAACGTCTGAGACCTGCATCACTTCGGGCTTTCCTCCCACATTAAGCTGACATGCCGTGATATAACTGGAATAATGTTAAAAGCGGCATTAAACATGGCCCTGTGGTGTATCGGGGGACATTGGGTATTAGCAGCAGCGTCCGAAATATCTGCCTGGCCGCCTGCCTGCCTGCCTGTGGCTGGTAACTTTTCTGTCGGGCTGCATGAAATTTGCCTCCACCTGCCTGATGTATTCATTTATAACTCCTTGTAGATTCTCAAGTAATTATTTCAACTGAATCAAGATGCAATAGATGCAATTTGTCTCTTATTTTTTTGCGAGTTTTCAATATTTATAAATGGAAACAAGACTGAGACATTGTTAATATACAAAAGAAGGGTTAACATCCATAGTGCTTAATGAACACTGACAAGATGTGGTAGAGTTTTTGAGCAGTTTGTTTAGACATTTGTGCTTAACAGTATTTACTCTGAACATATGGACATGACATACTTGAGTTGCACTTATTTTTGTTTGATATGTGCATTAGACAAAACCAATGGATCTCCTTGGAAAGACCTCTCTATACACATTAACATTGGTATTTGTGTCATGAAACCAGACCTGGATCTTTATCAAAACCTCATGTTGTCAATCATTCAAAGATTCTGAGCATATTTCCAAATACATATAAATGTATTTGTATATATTTGTGATGCATTTTAAACCTTTACTTTCATGCTACATTTTCTTTGTAGGGAAAATTGTGACTTTTTATGTAAATAGTATATTTACAACCTTTTCTGTATGTGCTTTCACAAAGTGCAATCAATAGGTCTAGTCAGTTTGAAAGGGACACAGCATATGTCAACATAGAGTTGTACCTCCAAGCTTTAATATAATAAGATAAAGACATGTTGATGTATTTGAGGATTATAAAGAGTACACAAACTCATAAGTATTGTACCTATAATGTGCTTTGGAAGAAATGTGTTTTATATATCTGACTACAATAGTTTACCACTGGTCATAAAGCAGTTGACAACCAAGACAGAGTTGACATGGATTGCAATGTCTTTATTCTTGACATGGACTAACAGGATCAGGTGGTCAGGCTTGTTGACTGGGATGATGCATGTCATCGTATCCCAATTGTTTGGATCGATGCTCATGATGTCAATCACTGGATTGTCTGGTCCAGACTTGATTATTTACAGACCACCGTCATATAGCTGGAATATTGCTGATTGCGTCATTAAAACAAACAAACAAACAAACAAACATGGATTTCAATTCTACATTTCACAACAGATGCTAGTAACTTGAAAAGAAGTTGAACTAAAGAAGAAATCTCGAGTTCATTGATGCCAGGAGTTGACTTCTCGGGGGGTCACAATGTGTGTCATGGTCCCCAGACAGCATGACGTCATGCTAGCTCATTGGTTGCCTGCTTTGCCCAGGCTTGATTATTGTTTGCTGTGACTCCTGTACTGCCGAGTGCAGCATTAAACAGCATCCGCTCACTTACACACACACCCTCACCCACCCACTCACTCACTCACTCATGACTATGGTGTTCTTGTTGTATGGCTTGTCCCTTTCACATAGACTGTTCTCTGTGTGTTACTGTTGGCTGTTTCAAACATGTTATTGTCGAATTCTCCACAAGATGTAAATATATCATTGTTTCATTGTTTTATTACTTAGAAACCTTAGTTATTAATTTTGAATTGTTTATATGAAAGCCTTGTAGCTTCCCACTTCCGCATCTGAGAGATACCCGTTATTTCAGACTTGATGCCGTTATTGAGTATTTGATGTTTGGAAATGACTTCATTTTAAAAACAGAATGCCACATATCACAGTTTTCAAATTATTACCGAGAAACAAAATCACATTTATGAAGATGATTTATAGTACCACTTAAATGTCCTTCCTGCCTTCAAATCCCATTTAACAATGATTTTACTGAAGCACCCCCTCACATTAGCTTGAAATAAGCACTTGATATTATGTTCAGCACATCATTAGGGAGAAGAGGCAGGGTGAACTTGATCTTCCATGACTTACCAGATAGATTTAGGAAGTTATTATTAAAGGGGATGTCAAACTCTTGTATGTATTGTGATGGGGGTACATAAAAAGCCCTGTTTCTTTGTTACATGAAAATATACCTCTTTATTGAAATCTTGATGTTTCATGAATATATACCTCTTTATTGAAATCAAATGCTCTTGAGCTAGTATAAAACTTGATGAAAATTGATAGAGAAAGCATGTGATTATTTGTGATACAATGCCATATGATAGATTTCTGAAGTTTGGATTACCAATGAAATTGTATGCCCTTTGAACTGTTTGATATACTTTAAAATATATTTTCTTTATTAATAATCAGCAGAATCTATGCACTTGTACACAAAAGACTTACTTCAAAATTTACATATCGTCTTTAGCTTAAACAGAATCAGTAAATGTGTTATAATGTCAGAGGACTTTCTGGTTCATCACCTGATTGTCTGGTTTGTTTACATGCCACTTTTCATGATCAATTCATTTATTTTTCACCGATATTTTACCTTTTATGCCCAATTGAATCTGTTTCGGTGGTAAATCGAGACTGGTTATTCCCTGGCATTGACATTTTATATACAGAGTAAGAGGACATACCATTTCATTGTTTTGATCATAACTTCAGATTCCTATAGCTAAAAATGTATTAAGATTTAGTATGGTTTTCAGGGTTACCAACAGTTATCTTGTCTGAGAGTCCTGAGCTTTGAGGATGAGTACAATGTGTGAAGCACATTTCTGGTGTCTCTTGCCGTTATATTGCCGAAATATTGATGTGGATGAGGTTGCATGGGTGTCAATGTCTGCCTCCACTGCTGAGTGGTTAAGGCATTCGCTCCTCGAAACGAAAATCTGGGTTCCATTCCCCACAGGGGTAAAACATGTGAAGCCTATTTCTGGTGTTCACTACTGTGATATTGTTAGAATATTGCTAAAAGCGGCATAAAAGCTACATATTCACACACTCACTCCTACATTCTGTGTGATATGACTCCCTGAGACATCATAGGCAAATTTCTAGACTGTAAGTGTCGATTTTCACAGTCATATTCGCCATGCAAACTGCTATGGGAGCTGTTACCTCTATTTCTTTTCCTGAGCCACTTTGAGGACCGTAAGTAAATGACTGGTTTTGCCTCCAAGTTTGTTTTAATAGCCAATTCGCCCTTCAGACATCTATCATTTACTCATTCAAAGAGTAAGGGTGTTCATGGAATCTGTTAAGATTGAATTGCTGTCATGAGATTGGCAATCTTGCCGATCCGCCCGCCCATTGTGCTCTGTGTCACCAGCAGTGTAAATGCTAGTCAATTTTGGACACACGTGCATCGCCGTTCATGTTTTATTTTTCATTAAATATGCATATCTTCATATCAGTTATTCTATTGCGGAACAAATACCCATGCTTTCAGAAGTCTCCAATGTTATTATGTATACGCATTTGTTATTGTTGAAAAGTTTTATGTCAGCACAATCTCAATTTGTTTCTTTCTACAATGTTTTTTTTATAACTAGTTTTAAGTTGTGTTGAGTTTCAACATACTGTTCTGACATATAGGTTTTATGTACCAAGTTCTAGTCTGAGCAAGTTCTCAATAAATAATATAATATTTACTTTTTGTTTATCTAATGTTTACCCTAACAACAACCAAGTGACCTTTTCCTTGTCTGAACGTTGGCAACTGCGTCTCTTGAAGCGTTTGCTTGTCACACTGAATGCCCGGGTTGGATTCCCCTTATTGTTACAATGTGTGGAGCCCATTTCAGGTGTCCTCGCCGTGATATTGCTGAAATATTGCTAAAAGCGGCATAAAACCCACACCTCTCATATCAGTGATTGTGATTGTGGGTTTCAGCAAACGGATGCAGGTCGTACATATTCACATTGACCTGTATCATCTTAGGCTCCTGGGGCGGTCGGGTAGCCTAGTGGTTAAAGCGTTTGTTTGCTCGTCACGCTGGGACTTTCCCGACATCGATACATTGTGTGAAGCCCATTTCTGGTGTCCCCCGCCGTGATATTGCTGGAATATTGCTAAAAGCGGCGTAAAATCATACCCACTCACTCACTGACTCTTAAGCTTCACGAAACTGTCACAACCAGGGAAGTATCTAACATTCTAATGATCACAAGGGTTATAAAATGAGTGACTAGCATGCGATAACCCAGCCTTACTGACCTCAAGCGACAGCGGATATACGGGTTGGTTAAGCCGTGGATTGGAATAAAAATGAAGGTATTGTGTTTGGAGGATGGGGTCAGTAATTGATCAACCATCAAAACTGAAATCCCTTTGATTCTTCAGAATGTCAGTATCGGTCAAGCCCACAATGGGCATCAGTGTACGCCCCAACTCGACGACGGGCAGAAGATGATGTCAGAGCACAAGAAATGGGATTCGACACCGTTCTTCTCGGAGGTCCTGTGCTAACTGCCGCCTGTTATAAGGTCGACCTGTTCTGGCTCTACTTTGACAATCAGTGTGACCCCACAATTGTTGTATAGGTGATAGGCCTGGTGATGAGGCTGGCCAGGGCAAGATGTTGTATGGGTCTTTGTGTTATCGGGCTGAAACAGGGTCCACTGATTCTGTTGCAAGAGAGGCAGTACAACAGGCCGAGAACATGGTCAGTGTAACGCTGTCCAGTGATATTTCCTTCCCAAATCACCCGGTCTCTCTTGACTTGACCACATATGCCGCCTGTTTCAGGAGTGGCTTCGCACGCACCGATAGCAAGGGATTTGTTCTGATATATTCCAGCAGTTGTTGAAAATCGAGGTTCATCCCACAATACCTGGTGGTACATTATATACGTGTCTTACCAAACTCTTCTGAAATCAACCACGGGGGATGAATCAGCTGAAAGGGATGCCTGCCATGAAAACACACTGTTGATGAAAAGGTATTCTCGAACAAAATGCTTCATGACTTCACGTGTCTTATTAAAGTGATTTATTTTTTATTATTTGGGTGATATGGAGAAAACACTTAAATATTTTAAACTTTTAAAACCGAAATATAATGCATATTAGGAAAGCTCCAAATAAAAAGTCCGTTTTAACAAAATTCAGGTTTAACGAACCATCCATGTTCTTTTTGTATATGTAGACGTTTTTAGAAGTGGCCCGCCGTCATACACAATACAGAATTTAAAAGGTGGTACTTGTAACCTTGCCTGGCGCTCGGCAGGGGCTAAAACAAGGACTGGTCAGGTCGGAGTCAGTATACTGTGTCTGAGTGGAGTATCCATGTTAAACTGAGTGATAATCTGATTATGAGTGAGTGAATTACTCATGATCGGCGAGACTTGACAAGTCAGGAGGTTATGGGAAATAACAAGATCACTGAAGATGATATGAGACATAATCGTTATTGTTTTGTCGGTAGATAAGCATATTTGAGAATAAACGCTGACAGAGAGGGCCACAGAACATTTTAACAAATATCCAAGAAATGTGTTTCCAGAACATTTCCTTTTCTTATTTTTGAAACGGATGCTCAGCTTCTTGCTCTGCATCTGCCGGTTGTTTTTGACAGCGGATATACGTTTTCAGACAAAAATAACAAAAATAATTCGTTACTTATGACAGGTGCTGGTAAGGAAACTGATTATCACACCTGTCACATCATTCTCCAGCCTCTTCCTTGCCCTGCTATAAACCCCGTCCTCCCTCTGATGTACGTGACCCGTGAAGATTCGGGTTAGAATGGGTCTTCAGCCACCCATGATTGTCGTAAGAGGCGACTAGCGGGATCGGGTGGTCAGGCTCGCTGACCTGATTGATGCATGTCATCGTATCCCAATTGCGTGCATCGATGCTCATGTTGTCAATCAATGAATTGTCTGGTCCAGACTCGATTACTTACAGACCGTCGTCATACAGCTGGAATATTGCTGAGTGCGGCGTTAAACAAAAAACAAAAAAAACAACATATCAACATATTTGTTAGAATTATCAGGTAACTGGCTCAAACTGTGAAATACCAATAACATTGTAATGACATTAATACTTCATTTGAATGTGAATAGTTGCTTTATTTTCATTTAAAAAAATGTGTTACTTAAACGTGGCTGTGGCTATATAAGGATAAATCCTGGCAGAGAATAATGACAGAAAACCTAGCCTTTGAGAATTTTGTAAAGCAAACGGGGGCACGGGTGGCCCAGTCGTCTAAGGCGCCGCGATTCGCTGTGCAGAGGCGCGTCCCTTGGTCACACCAGAAACCTATGATTGTGGGTTCGAATCCCGGTTCGCCCCGATTATGTTTCTAGGTTTGTCAGCACCATACCCGTGCTGGTGGGTTTCACCGAAGTGGTAAACGTCTGAGACCTGCATCACTTCAGGCTTTCCTCCCACATTAAGCTGACACGCCGCGATATAACTGGAATACTGTTAAAAGTGGCGTTAAACCCAACTCACTCACTCACTGTAAAGCAAACGTTGATTGAAGATGGGTATCATGTTGCGTGTACTTGCCCGCATCATTATCTTAACAGAGTTGAATATGTTGTTCGCTTGTTTTGGGAATATCCGTCAGAAATTTGTCCAGCTATTACAGTCTAATTCAAAGATAAAGTTCACTTTATTTGTCGACATTAATTAAATGTTCAACGCAATAACTTCGAGTTACCCGTTACGACCCAGCCTCTATTCTCTGATATGAATATGTATATCATAATGTAGACGAGGGACCCCTCATCCAATGTCTTGTCCTTGAATAACATTCTGTTCTGTTTGACAAGGACACCCTCTTGTACAACTCGATCTGTATAATTACATGATAGAAAACGTCAACGCGTAGAACGATTCTCGATTATCGGCCGCAACAGATTCCTTTTGGCGTAAGAGGCAAAATAGCGACGAAAATTATATGAATAGATCACTAAAAATCAGCGATGACACGACTCGTTCGTGAAAATGTTAAGCATGTCCTACTTCACCAGAAGCACGCGCCACTTACACAATTTTCATAACAAAACAGTTTAAATTGTTTGATAGGCATTACTTAGAAGTTGACGGATGACAAGGTAGACACAATTTTATGGATAACAACTTCTTTAATACTGTAAAAAGCGATGTTTCGGTATAGATCCTTATATCGTTGTCAAGCAAGACTGAATGAGGTACAGTAATTTGGAGTTTAACTAAGGGAGCTGGGTATGGTGGATGTTTGTTTGTTTATGTGATTTTGATTTGGTAGATTATTGTGTTTTTAGATTCGTTTTATTAGTTCCGTTTTGATTAATAATACGCCTAAGGCCTTGAAGTTTTCTAGTTTATTTTGTGGGTTTAGTATTGCTTCTAGAGTGAGAGCCTTGTTTAGATTGAGGGTGGTTTGTAATGCGGTTCGATGTGTTCGGTAGTGTGTGCAGTGGATGAGTGCGTGTTCTGGGGTGTTCTAGTTGTTTGCAGCGTGGGCAGTTACCTGTAGTGTGTTTTTTTATTTTTTTTAGGTGATTATTTAGGTTGGTGTGTCCTGTTTGGAGTTTAGTGATTAATCTATCGATTTATTTTGATGGATGGAGAATTTTTGGTTTGGTTAGTGGTTTGCTGAGTACTTTTTTGATTTGGCTATTTGAGTTTAGATATAGGTTATGCCATTTTTTGGTGATTTTTTGCTTGTATACACTTTCAATTTCTGATTTTGAGATGGGTAAGTTTAAGCTTATTTCTGGAATTTTAAGGGATAGTTTAGCTGCTTTATCGGCGTTTTGATTACCGTATATTCCTACGTGGGCGGGTATCCACAAGAAGGTTATTTGTTTGCCTGCCTTAGTTAGGTCGTTGGAGCTTTTAAGTATTTGATTTATTAATTTAGGTCGGTTTTTGGTATTTTTGTTTTGGAGGGCTTGCAGTCCACTGAATGAGGGACTTAGTACAAATATATATTGTAGGTGGAGGATTAACAGTAGAGGATTAACAGTAACAACAATTGCACATATGAGTGGGATAACATTGGTATGTGTTGACAACAACTGTCACAACACGATGGACAGAGAACACATAGGTGGAAGCCAATGGCACATGAAGCCAATTAAACAGGATAAGTGATTATTGCTTGATGAGTTCATAGTAGGCGGATGGGATGAAATAGCCTTGATCTCTGTTGATTGATGGCTTGTGGCGGCGAATGTGGATTGCTTCTGTTAGTTTTCTTTTACTGAAATCAATGAGGTTGTTGGAGAGGAGTTGGACGTTGTCCCAGTTGATGTTGTGATCAGGACAGTTGTTGATATGGTCCGAGATGGCTGATTTACTGTCGGATTTAATGGTGGAGGGTTTGTGTTCTTTCATTCTGGTGTTGATTGGGCGGGATGTTTCACCTACGTAAGATTGTCAACGGTATAAGGGTCTATACCGAAACGTCGCTTTTTATAGTATAAAAGAAGTTGTTATCCATAAAATTGTGTCTACCTTGAAAAAAAGTTTGTTTATTGCCCAACGCTGCTCCCATCAATACTCCTTAAGAAATGAGAGTTCGAGAACGAGTTAAACTTTAACACTGCATCAGCATTGTTTCAGCCTAGACTGAAATCATTCATTGTCATGCTTTATCTTGAAGTTCAAATTTAACATTTTTGTTTGGTCAAGAAGCTATTATACTTTCCCTTTTTAAGTTCTTAGGAGATAAGGGCGACCTAGTTATCGAAAGGCACCCGAATACACTTTGCCAGAAGCCACTTGGTTCGAATCCTGATTCACCCTGATTATGTTTCTAGGTTTGGTGACATCTTATCGTGCTCATGAGTTTCACAAAAGTTTTAAACGACTAAGCCTTTCCTTAACACCAAGCTGACACGATCTTATATAACCAAATTACTGTTGAAAGCAGCATTAAACCCATCTCGCTCACTGATTCACTCTCACCTTTAGGTTAAATTGTCAGTTCAATTCGATATGCAGTTACCATTGGCAAACACTGTTTAATATCAGCTCTAAACCATTTTGAAGTCACCGGAAAGCATCATATCCAAATTTACTTTACTGCAAGGTTGCTACAACAACCATGACTGTAGTTGACAGGATGTCATTAGTAGATTAGGATATATATACACACGAGTCTCTATATTGAGACGAAAACCAACTGTGATGTGCGTCAACATTGTTTTAGCCGGTGACATGACTTCCTGCCGCTAGACGATAGTATAAAACTGTGAAACACATTTTGATCTCGACACACAACATGGATTTAATACGAGAATCAAGACCGGAGTCCATTACTATCACCGTGCTTGGGGCGGACAAGGTTGGAAAGACATCCTTTGTCTCTCGCTTTCTGAACGGGACATACCCCCCTGAATGTACTCCGACGAGCCATGAGACTTTCATCCGTTGCGTGCAAACTTCAGGTAATACTTAATTAGTTGTTTGTAATCTGTAAAAATGTCGTTTTATCGGCGCAAAATTACGAGGAAGCACAAAACGGTCATTTGCATTAAAGACGAATATAACTTTCACGTACCATTAATTCCTTACAACTCAGGGATAAAAACAGATTGAATGGTATAATTATTGCAATATTTACAAAATGTTTCACAACGGACAAATATCGGTTATGAGGTTGCCTGAATACCTTTATTTAAAATATTAGTACAGAGCCCACATGGCAGTCAATTGTAGGATTCCGACTGTATCATGAACATGTGTTTATGAATCACTATCACATAACAATGATACAAGGTGTTCGCGAAAAGGTGAGCGTATACTGCCCCCGAGGTGGCACCCGTCACAAACACACGCAAAGGCAAGTCACCTAAAAATAACCGCGGGAAACATATTGGTACAGTTCAAAATAGGGAATTGCATCGACCATCATTTGGAAAGGGTCTCAAACTGTCTCATGTTTGTCATTAAGTTTAAAATACACGTGAAGGCTGATGCAGTATGATTGGGTATGACGCTGGTTTATGTTTTTATGTCACCTGATTTCCAGAAGGAAGTTACCAGCAGATACAGGTGGTGGACACATCTGTGACAAAAGAGGCATTAGACACGACGGACACGCACATAAAAGACAGTGATGCCCTTCTGGTCCTCTACTCTGTTGACAAACGAAAGTCTTTGAAGAAGGCCATCAGGATATGTCGTCATGTTTTACAAATTAAAGGTAAATATTAGCTTATGTTTTCAGTATGACATGAGACCCGTGAAGTTCCGGGGTAGAATAGGTCTTCAGCAACCCATGCTTGCCATAAAACGCGACTATGCTTGTCGTAAGAGGCGACTAACGGCATCGGGTGGTCAGGCTCGCTGACTTGGTTGATGCATGTCATCGTATCCCAATTGCGATCATCGTTGCTCGTGATGTCAATCACTGGATTGTCTGGTCCAGACTCGATTTTTTACAGACCGCCGTCATATAGCTGGAATATTGCTGAGTTCGGCATTAAACAACAAACCAACCAATTACTTGTCATGCTGTTGGATTGTTGCTTTTCGCGCATTCAACACTGTCAAATAGCTGGAATATTGCTGAGTGCAGCGGTAACTAACAAACAAACAAACAAATGAGCCATAAATATTGGAAACATTGTAACTTGATCCTCACGTTATAGTTTGGTTGTCATTTACAGATTCGACAGATACCCCGTTATTTCTGGTAGGCAACAAGTCCGACCTAAAATGCGGATGGGGGATGAACAAAGAAAAGGTTAACAAATTTATCCAAAATCGTGTTTGTTGCTTTCACATGCAAAGTAGTGCCAAAACAAGCCAAAACGTCAGGTTGATATTTGACTCAGTAATAGAACATACCCTGATCAAAGCAGTGAAAGATGCCATGTCTTCCCAGCGGCGAAATACTCATGTTTCACTGTGCGCTGTAAATGGAGACCATCGCCCTCCGGCTAGAATTTCAAAGAACTCACTGGAGAGTACCATGGGTTCTGACGGGGATTCTGAGAAAAGATATAGTTTCTTACGGTCGAAACCCTCTCTTGAGCACGTGACACATCCTCCATGTCCCATTCGTGAAGACAGTATGAAGTCACAAGGCGACAGTTTGATTTCTACCAGGAAATCATCCAGTCACAAGTCCCCAGTGACGGTTATGAACACCCAGGCCGTGGAGGGTAAATCTTCATTTTCATCATCTGAAAGAAGAAGAACCAGCAAACGGTCACCTCCTTCCGTCTCAGATCTCGATAAGCTGAGGAGGACGTCGACAACTGCGGCGATCGTACAACCCAGGAAGTCACGCGGGTCCATGACGATTCACGCTGACAATAATATGGTAATGTCAAGTCCCCATCCCCACGAGGTACATGTCGGTGTAGACACAAGCTTTTGCGTTACTCGGGTCCTTGAAACTAGGCACATTTGCAGTGGAAGCTCAGAGTCGTCGGCCCTCGGGGAAGGAGACAACACAAATGGGAGACGTAGAAAAATCGGCATGTCTCTCCACTCTATCCAGGACCGACACGTGGAAGTTATTCGGCATCTGTTTTGCGTCTGTTGGGGTAGAAATTAAGAAGAATGGACAGAAGAAACAATGTAGCATCATGTTGCCAAGGTTTACATTTGTAGGGAGATAAATGGTGAAACAGGCCGTGTTGATTTAGGTTTTAGAACAAACCAACGAACACGGTTTGGTGCACCCCAATGATATCCTGATGGTCTAAGGGAGGTAACCCATCCTGTGGCTGCTACTTGTTCACCGAAGTGGTAAAAGTCAAAGACAGGAGCACGGGTGTGGTGCTGAGAACCCAAGAAACATGATCGCAGCGAAACGGGAATCGAACACACAATCACGGATTCCTGGCGTGCCCAAGGGACGCAATTCTGTACAGTGAATTCTTTCGCCTTTGACGACTGGGCCACCCGTACCCCTTTTTGTTTTGAAAAGACACTTTATCAGTTTGTGTGACATCGACCCTTATGTATTTAAAATTTGTGAAAACACTCTTGGCTTTTAAGAATATATTTTGAAGACAATGTATCTGTAACCTGTCTTTGAGACTTTATTGACTTTTAATGTGGTTTACATAACTGACATTGAGTTGGATGTTTTGATGTGATATTATGCCCTATGTGATAAGTCCACACTGGCTTGACCTTCCCAACTGTATGTATCTGTAGAACAGTGATCGATTTCTATCATTAACTTGATGATGAGATAAGAAGTAGCCCCGAAAGAGTGTGAATAAAGAATACAGAACTTTAATCCATGTGCGTTGTGTCTCTGTTAAGTAATATCTTCTTAATGCCTGTAAAAAACATGATGAACATCCTTTTCGTTTGTATACTGCTCAAAACAAGCTAAGGACCACCCAAGTCTTTCATATCACTGTAGTTAATCTATCATGGCATGACAGATTAACTATAGTAATATGAAAGAATGGGATGGTCCTTAACTTTTCTTGAGTAGTATAGAACAGGAAACGTCAACGCCAGAGGATAACCAATCTCGATTATCCCCCGAAACATTTTCCATTGGGCGTAAAAGGCAAAAATAGCGGTGAAAATGAAATGAATGGATCCCTTAAAATCAGTGATTATGAACACCAAGTGTTCGCGAATGTGATTATGTGCCACCGTCTAATTGTTTCTGAAGCGTTTCAAAATGAGATTCGAAGCCCGGAAATATCTGCAGAGACGTTAAACCCCAATTATCCTCAGGTCGCCATCTCTCTCTCCAGCCAACACACTACGTTTTCACAACGTTGTGGTATTGTTGTGGACTTGTAATATGACCTTCTTCAAACATTCGCCATCTTGGATGGAAAACGAGGCTCGGAGAGCATAGTTGATGGGGAACAGAGAGCATATTGTGACTCAGTGTCCCCGCATTTCACTGAAGGACATTACAAACAAATACTAGGTATCCTCTGTGTCCAATCCAGAAGATATTGCACATTTAATCCTGAGGTGCAAATAAAGTATGCTAGTATTACACTGGAATTCGCATTTTGCTGTCAGGATCCCGGAAGTGAATCGACAGGTGCATTTCGAGATACGTATCTCCGAAATAGATTGTTTAATCATAGCCTCGTCTTCATATGGATACAGTGTGATAGTATAATCAATGACAGAAAATTGTGTAGTAAACCAACAGCACAACATGAAACACGTCCGTGTATTTTGCTAATTTGATGAGTCAACGCGTGGCTTGGCGAAGTCGAGATATTCATGTTTATATCACGAGTTATAGAGGTGTTAGCTGCACCTCGCACTATCGTTTTGCCATCTGTCCAGTTGACATAAGGCACTTTTTCTGCTTTGATTTTCATCCAAACATATTACGATGTGAATGAAAATAGACTGAACATAATATGTGTACTTTCTTTGGTACATCTTCCCGAAGCAAGGGAATTGACTGACAAAAAGTCCAGTTTCCACCCTTGCCGAACTAGACTGGAGTTTCATGACTCCATCGTAGCGCCACCAGTGGCTATAACGTGTTATGTCAATTCTATGGCCGTCCTATTGACCAGATTCCACCTCTCATCCGTGCAATTCCTGCAATCTACCGAAATCTGCACTGCAGTCACCATGTTGTTTACGAATCGGTTGTCGAGTGCGTTACGCGATTTTTGATCGAACTGTGCCCAGGACTCGTCAGGCAAGCCAAAATATAACTCAGAATTTCCAACCTAGTTCCGAAAGGATGGAAACTGGACTTTAAAGTCAGTTAACCCTCTTGCCTCGGGAAGATGCGTTTCGTACGAATGGATGCTTAGTCAGCACAAAATCAGCTGCTTGGACTACTCCACCTAATCCCACTCTAGTCGCATCTTAACATTATATATTTATTTCAGTTATATATCTTGGCGCGTCAGCTTGATTTTGAACAAAAACGAAAAAAAATCCTTTCCATATTCACAAGAAATTGTACGCTTCCGGGTATAACATGAGGATGTGTTCAGGAATCACCATCAAATAGTGATGTACCTGGGGAGCGTATCCTGCCCCACCGGTGGCTCCTGTCACAAACACATTCAAGGCGACGTCATTTGTTCTCCTGAAAAAATAAAACAGGAACATATGGTTCAAGTCAAAACAGGGAATTGCTTCGGACATCACTTTTGTCACTGATGCGTTGGAAATGTCCACGTTTCTACCATAAAACGTTTTGAAAGCTTTTTTCAGGCCTTGAATGGTGTAACCTTGATCAAATAACACCTGTTACCAGAATGTCAAGACCACGCCCCAGCCCGGGCTAGGTGAAAACAAGAATTGCAGTTAGATCCGCTATCTCTCGTAGATCTCCTAAAGCCAAGAGATGCAATAGCGAAGGCCAAACTAACACTATTTATGGGTGATGGACAGCTACTCGAACGTATATAAACAGAGCAGCCAAAGATAAAAATGAGTGCGAAATACGCATCAGTCGGAAAGCGCGCGTTAATCTCCAAAGTAAGATAAAAATGAAGACTTAGTGATATCAATATACGAAAATAGAAATCATATCAATACAAAAACAGAAATTATGTGAATACCAAACTCACAATAGATATGTGTACCCAACTCGCACACACGAGTCTCAAAGAGGGACAGGTCAGCCGAAATTGCTTAGGCAGAAGGCGACCTCTTAAACACTTAATACAACAACAACACTCGTAACTCAGAAGTATTTGATAATTTAGATAATGCAGAGTGAAAAAAACATTTTGAAAACTATTTAAAACATCAAAACGAAATCACGTTTACACTAAATACAATTTGTCAATCAGAAATCGATTATCTATATATTGTGTGCAGATCTAAAAACTTTTACTGTTTATGTTTTAAGTTGAACCATTCGAAATTATAATGTGTGAGGCTAAAATATTAAAAAAGGTTGTTTAATATTGGATCCATTTTGACAGCTTTCTCACTGCAAAACATCCCATTCCCTTACTTAACTATATGTGCTCTATTGTCTTGGAATATCAAGCCTTCAAACAGATATGAAAAGCAAATGTCAATATACCAAAATTAGAAAACTGCGCCAAATATTCTAACAGTGTTAGTCAAGTGATAAACGGTCTCATTTACTCGTCGGTCGCCTTAGAAAAATCCCCATTCGTGATGTACTGGATCTACTTTCTAGTTCAGTCAAAGAGAATATTATTATTTGGAAACTGAAACCACGTGTATCCATTATACGACCACAACATTATATCAGATGTTTGACGTGACGTCATCCCCGCTAGGTCTGATCACGCGCACCTGTCTAGACGACAAATTCACAGCGGCGGGAAGTCAGCGATCGTCTATTAGACTACACAAATAACTGATTGTAACGTCATCGAATGACAAAAATAAAGCGTTCACACATTGCTGACATTTCACATAACATATCAAATAAAAATTGCAGATTTAAAATAGATTATCATACGATAATCGAGAGTACAGTCTACATTAATAATTTTTAAATCTAATATTAATTAGATCTAATATCCATGACAGAATGTTGGAAATACGAACCTGTCGTGTTATGATAATATATTATATTATCTGAAGAGATTTTTAATGTGTGTTTGATGATATATATACATACAAAATTTGTTATCAGTTATCTTGTGCAATCACAGCATGTACCGTGTATATTAGACTCACGGGAAATACTGTTTCATCAAACCAATCACCATTCGTGACCAACTCGTGTTATTCCGTGACAAGCCGATCTTCTTGCAGGTTACGGAAAGGGGCGAGTGGTGACGAATGACCAATCACAGCGCCATTATCACAGTTCCACAGTTTTCAATGTGACATGGGTGCATAATCAAAATTCGAAGTCGTTCGCTTGAAGTTCAAACATGGAAGAAAATGATGGAGAAGCGCGGTAACCACTTTACTAATCTGACCATATTTCGCAATCCGTAGCACTGTATAAAATATGAGTTACGCGATGTTAAAACTGAGATGATAAGGGCGATGATGGTTATTATTTTGATTTTGCGAACTCAGTGTTTGATATCCTTTTTTTTTTTTTTGGTGGTTCCTTTTTTTACTTGAGTAAAATATACATTTAGGTTTTAGTCGAAAAGTCCGAAGCCCATGTCTTCGTCTTCTGACTCAGACTCTTCCTTCTTTTCCCCTTTCTTTGCTTCAGCAGCACCACCAGCTGCAGGCGCGGCACTGCCACCAGCTCCGGAAGCAGCAGCACCCCCTGTTGGCACCGAGGCAAGCTTCTTCTGGCCTTAATTCACAGTTGAAAAGGGAATGTTCATTTTGTGATTTATCGCGGGGGAATCTTCTATTTATATACTCTCTCTGTTATTGTGGGTTGTGGGGTTTACTGCATGCTGATTTACATTTACGAAATAAACCACGAATGGGAGTTGTCAATCGTACAATAAAACACTGCTGGGAGAATACACCATGAGAGGCGCAATCCCGAGTGGTTTATTCTCCCTGCACTTTTATATTGTACGATAAATAACGACCACGGGTCGTTTATTTCTTATATAAGATACCAACATAATGTACGTCCTCTTTAAGCATATAAACAAAATGTACAAGCTTTAAACATATTTACCCGTATTTTAATAATGATGACTCCTAAATAGAACCCAACCTCGGCAATGTCGGACAAGTCCATTTTATTAACAGGTGGGTTTGGTATTGGTATGTCCCACATATTCTCCCAATACTCACGTCGATTATCTGTACCTTTTCTCCCAGTACCGATTATCATATCTCTCCCAGTTTTGGATGCGATCGTTTGGCCACTCATGACTGCGTCTATCTACGTTGCCCATCTACACATATGGGAAACAACTCACTCGGCACTTCCCACTAAACAATAACGTCGTCCAATAGATGTCGTCATCAAGTTGCGAGCGCATATTCGAATCTCCAGAAATGACGTCCTGAATTGTCTGTCCGTCTGTCACTTCGGGCTTTCCTCCCACATTAAGCTAACACGCCGTGATATAACTGGAATACTGTTAAAAGCGGCGTTAAACTAAACTCACTCGTGCGTGCGTGCGTGCGTGCGTGCGTGCGTGTAAATAATAATTATGAAAAAAACTCCTACTGAATTTCTTGACATCAAGATGTATTTCTTGCCAATGAAATTCAATACGTTTTCAACAGACGCCAGACTTAGGAAGCCCTTTTACGTCATAAACTACCCTATAAAATACTTTTACTACAACTACTACTACTAGACGAAGTATCTTATCAGCTGATCGTGCTTTGTTAATTCTCAATATGAATCAGACAACACAAACATTTATTACATATTTATTTACATATTTACACTGCGACAGTTGAAAACCATGGATATTGTTATGGTACTAAACCTTAAAGGTCATAATCAATTCACAGTGATTCAAACTAACAACATCAACATCAACCACTGCACGTTGTGGGCCGGCCTTGTACCCAGTACATCACATACTGCACTGCTACAAGATTATTACTCACAACACCGGGCGCTTATCAGTATATGGAAGCGTTTCATGGTCACACATGCCACAGGTTTGTTAGTTATATTTGGTCGTATGTACACATCAATATTGATGTAAGCTATAAGACGGCGACCTGTAAATAATCAAGGCTGGACCACTAAAACCAGTGGTGGATACCATGAGCAACATCGGGGCACGATGATACACAAATAAACGAGCCTGAACACTTGATATGTTTTGAGGCGCCTCGAAAGAAACGCAAAGGTTGATTGGGACACCCTGTAACCTAGGCTTCAGACGGGGATATCATGCCCACGTTGGCGCTGTACATCCACCACTTGCATTGTAGACTATGCTGTTGTATCATCGCGGTCTGTAAATAGTCTCGGATCCGGTCTTCAGCAACCCATGCTTGTCGTAAAAGGCGACTATGCTTGTGGTAAGAGGCTACTAACGGGATCGGGTGGTCAGGCTCACTGACTTGGTTGATGCATGTCATCGTATCCCAATTGCGTGGATCGATGCTCATGATGTCAATGACTCGATAATTTACAGACCGCCGTCATAAATCTGGAATATTTATTGCTGAGTGCGGCGTTAAACAACAAACAATCCAACAACCAATCACAGCAGGATCAACAATCCATGCTGGAATGTACGGCGAGCTCAACGAACCAAGTTACACGGGCTGTAATACTTTTTCGGCAAGTCTGAGTGAGTGAGTGAGTTGGGGTTAACGCCGCTTTGAACAGTATTCCAGTTATATCACGGCGTGTCAGCTTAATGTGGGAGGAAAGCTCGAAGTGATGATCTGCACAGCAAATTGCGGCGAATTTACAACTGGGCCACCTGTGCCTCCCCCAACCCCCGCAACACAGCAAGTCTTATTCATATTCTGAAGGAAAAAAGTAAGGCAACAACTATAAATTTCCGTATATACACGAATATGCCCAGATAGCTTCATCAAATATGGTTAAAAGCCAGAGTTGTAATCTAACATTTGAATCTGTACAATTTCATAGATATGAAACTACCGGAGCACTGATTTTCACAATTTCGGCTGTTTCTATATGATTTCCATTGTGTCATACGATCAGTGTATATTTTCACGAACTTCAGGATTATCTGAAAGTAGCTGCTGGTGAAAGCGCGCGTGCAGGGTCCCATTTACCATGTAACAATCAGTGCTGACACTCTGACTTAATTATGTTCCATCAACCGCATACAGAGCACTCTTCCGTCGAACTTGATGCAAATCAGGTGCAAAATAGGAGCCGGTTTTGTTGAGCCATAAACAAGTTCTAAAAACACGTGTGACGTGAGTGTCAAGTCAAGACGTGTTGGCGACATTGTGCTGGCAACACAAGTAACAGATGAAGACAGTCGGAAGCTCACTTCACATGACGACGCAAGCCCGCTTTCGTTTGTTCTTTCTCTGTGAGACAGTTGATGAGGGAAGAGATGACGGAACTGAAACAGAAGGTAAATTGTGAGTGAGAGAGAGAGAGAGAGAGAGAGAGAGAGAGAGAGAGAGAGAGAGAGAGAGAGAGAGAGAGAGAGTCCCCCCTCCCCCCCCCGTCAAACATTGTGCTATTTTAAAAGTAGCCTTTGCTTGGCACGATGTCAGTCAGAACAAAGATGACCAAATATCAACGCGCCTACCTCGTGCTGAGGAAGAAGTCGATGCTCCAAACGTCGGCCTGTAACTACTGCAAGGAGCTGAAATAAGAGATGTAGCCTCTTGAACATATATCTATATTTTTGGTGAGGATCAAATTTATTAAATGAAAGTATATCTGCCCGGAACGGACTTTGTGCCATTAAAAACTTCCACATATCTAGGTTGTTGTTGTTTGTTGTTTAACGCCGCAATCAGTAATATTCCAGCCATATGATGGGGGTCTATAAATAATCGAGTGTGAATCAGACATTCCAGTGATTGACATCATGAGCATCGTTCCACGCAAATTGGATACCATGATATGCATCAACCACGTCAGCGAGCCTGACCACCCGATCCCCTCATCACCTCATACAACAAACATGGTCGCCTTTTTACGACAAGCATGACCTATTCTACCCCGAATCTTCACGGGTTATCTCTACATGTTCATACTCCTGGCGAAATGGAAGCGAAAAACTCGTGTAGCATCCAATGAATGGAGGCTTACGGATCTTAAGATTTTTTGTTTATTTGTTGTTTAACGCCGCACTCAGCAATATTCCAGCTATATGACGGCGGTCTGTAAATAATCGAGTCTGAACCAGACAATCCAGTGATTGATATCATGATCATCGATCCACGCAATTGGGATCGATGGCATGCATCAACCAAGTCAGCGAGCCTGACCACCCGATCCCGTTAGTCGCCTTTTACGACAAGCATAGTCGCCATTTACGGCAAGCATGGGTTGCTGAAGACCTATTCCACCCCGGAATCTTCACGGGTCCGTATCTTAAGAACATCAAGGTGAAAAACGTTTACCTACCTACGTATTTAACCCACTGATCGTCATTCGCTTGGTAGGAGAACTGGGGAGTGCCCGTGGCGTGTGATACATTCCACCAGTCGGATAGCACGTTGCGCTGGAATCAGGAGTGAGTACGTGAGGTTTTACGCCGCTTTAAGCAATATATGTAGTGTTCATTGTTTCCTGTAGGTTATAGTATTTCTTTGTTCCTATGCATACGAATAGAGGTATACTTTGGCCCTTGAATAACACATTATATTCCTGATCTATAAAAAATCCACGTTCATCATACTATCTGAACCGTTGTATACAAGCCTGTCATCATTAGTTTTATCATGTTATGTTTGTTTGTTTGTTGTTTTACGCCGCACCCAACAATATTCCAGCTATATGATGGCGGTCTGTAAATAATCGAGTCTGAAACAGACAACCCAGTGTTTGACATCATGATCATCGATCCACGTGATTGGGATACGATGACATGCATCAACCAAGTCAGCGAGCCTGACCACCCGATCCCGTTAGTCGCCTTTTACGACAAGCATAGTCGCCTTTAACGGCAAGCATCGGTTGCTGAAGACCTATTCTACCCCGGATCTACATGCATCAACCAAGTCAGCGAGCCTGACCACCCGATCCAGTCAGTCGCCTCTAACGGCAAGCATGGGTCGCTGAAGACCGTTTTATCATGTAAATGTATCTGCCCACTTTATATACTTTATCACCACCCACCTTGAAATGGTAAATAATGCATTAAAAAGCACGAACAAAAACTCATTGATATTTATCTTACCTCTTTTTTCGCTTTAGCTTTCGTCTCGGGCGATTTTTCCTCCAATTGTTTGAACATTTCTTTCTTTTCCTCCGTCATTTCCCCCTTCTCTTCAATCTCTCGCTCAAAGGCGTCCAGTTGCTCTTCATTAGACTCCCGGTAACATACTGCAATAGATAATGTCAATATCATGCCATGGTAGGAAACTGTTCCAGAGATTCTGGATGAATCCTGTGTAAAGACAGCACGTGTCTTTAAGCACTATAGCTATTCAGTGAGGCTTCCTGCAATATTAAAATCATCACCCACTGGCAAACGTTTTCATATATAGAACATACTTTATGTTTAATGTATTATTTGTGAGATGAGTCTATTAAAATATGGGTCGAGACGAGATGACCTACTGAACACGTCTCAAGGTGAATTCATAACTAAAAGTAATACGTCAGGTGAGTTTTTCACTGTAAGCAATACGTCAGGTGAGTCTGTGACTAGGTAATACGCTCAGGTGAGTCTGTGACTGTAAGCGATGCGTCAGGTGAGTCTGTGACTGTAAGCAATGCGTCAGGTGAGTCTGTGACTAGGTAATACGTCAGGTGAGTCTGTGACTGTAAGCAATGCGTCAGGTGAGTCTGTGACTAGGTAATACGTCAGGTGAGTCTGTGACTGTAGGCAATGCGTCAGGTGAGTCTGTGACTGTAAGCAATGCGTCAGGTGAGTCTGTGACTAGGTAATACGTCAGGTGAGTCTGTGACTGTAAGCAATGCGTCAGGTGAGTCTGTGACTGTAAGCAATGCGTCAGGTGAGTCTGTGACTAGGTAATACGTTAGGTGAGTCTGTGACTGTAAGCAATGCGTCAGGTGAGTCTGTGACTAGGTAATACGTCAGGTGAGTCTGTGACTGTAAGCAATGCGTCAGGTGAGTCTGTGACTAGGTAATACGTCAGGTGAGTCTGTGACTGTAAGCAATACGTCAGGACTGGTGAGTCTGTGACTGTAATACGTCAGGTGAGTCTGTGACTAGGTAATACGTCAGGTGAGTCTGTGACTGTCAGCAATACGTCAGGTGAATCTGTGACTAGGTAATACGTCAGGTGAGTCTGTGACTGTAAGCAATGCGTCAGGTGAGTCTGTGACTAGGTAATACGTCAGGTGAGTCTGTGACTGTAGGCAATGCGTCAGGTGAGTGTGACTGTAAGCAATGCGTCAGGTGAGTCTGTGACTAGGTAATACGTCAGGTGAGTCTGTGACTGTAAGCAATGCGTCAGGTGAGTCTGTGACTAGGTAATACGTCAGGTGAGTCTGTGACTGTCAGCAATACGTCAGGTGAATCTGTGACTAGGTAATACGTCAGGTGAGTCTGTGACTGTAAGCAATGCGTCAGGTGAGTCTGTGACTAGGTAATACGTCAGGTGAGTCTGTGACTGTAAGCAATGCGTCAGGTGAGTCTGTGACTAGGTAATACGTTAGGTGAGTCTGTGACTGTAAGCAATGCGTCAGGACTGGTGAGTCTGTGACTGTAAGCAATACGTCAGGTGAGTCTGTGACCAGGTAATACGTTAGGTGAGTCTGTGACTGTAAGCAATACGTCAGGACTGGTGAGTCTGTGACTGTAATACGTCAGGTGAGTCTGTGACTAGGTAATACGTCAGGTGAGTCTCTGACTGTCAGCAATACGTCAGGTGAATCTGTGACTAGGTAATACGTTAGGTGAGTTTGTGACTGTAAGCAATGCGTCAGGACTGGTGAGTCTGTGACTGTAAGCAATACGTCAGGTGAGTCTGTGACTAGGTAATACGTTAGGTGAGTCTGTGACTGTAAGCAATACGTCAGGACTGGTGAGTCTGTGACTGTAATACGTCAGGTGAGTCTGTGCCCCTAAGATAATACGTTTTTCATTACGTGAGTCTAAGAGTATAAGAACACCTCCAGGTGAGGCTATGAGTTTAAGTTATACGTCCAAGTGAATCTGTGATTATACGTAATACGTCCAGGTGAGCCCACGAGTTGATATAATTCGTACAAGTGAGTAAGTTTGTTTGTTGTTTAACGCCGCACTCAGCAATATCCCATCGAGTCTGGACCAGATAATCCAGTGATTGGCATCATGAGCATCGATCCACGCAATTGGGATACGATGACATGTACCAACCAGGTCGGCGAGCCTGACCACCTGATCCCGTTAGTCGCCTCTTATACAAGTGAGTTAGTGATTATATGCAAGACGCACAGGATAGCCTCTGAGGCAACGGAACACCAGGTGAAAATGAGTATAAACGGTGACTACACGTAATGATGTCACGTGAGTCAACCACTCATACGCCCAGGTGAGTCTGTAACCATTCATGATGCGGTGTGGTGGGATCGTGAACCGAAGTTGAAAGATATTCGTTCGCACAAATCTAGAACTGCAGGGGGCACGGGTGGCCCAGTCGTCTAAGGCGCCGCGATTCGCTGTGCAAAGTTGCGTCCCCTGGACACGCCAGAAACCTATGATTGTGGGTTCGAATCCCGGTTCGCCCCGATTATGTTTCTAGGTTTGTCAGCACCATACCCGTGCTCGTGGGTTTCACCGAAGTGGTAAACGTCTGAGACCTGCATCACTTCGGGCTTTCCTCCCACATTAAGCTGACACGCCGTGATATAACTGGAATACTGTTAAAAGCGGCGTTAAACCAAACTCACTCACTAGAACTGCACATCAGTACACAAGAAAGTGTGGTCAGTCTATGACGAGACCTAATGACTGTGTAAGTCACAAGCCATGTTGGAAGGTGAGTAGATGGCAAATATTGAGTCCATATTGTTTGTTTCTTTCCTTAACGCCACACTCAGCAATATTCCAGCTACATGACGACAGCCTGTGAATAATTGAGTTTGGACCAGACAATCCAGTGATTGGCATTGTGAGCAAGATCCGTGGGATACAATAACGTGCAATTAACCAAGTCACCAGCCACACCACCCGCTCCATGTGATCCCCTCTTATGAGTAGCATAGGTTGCTAGGGACATATTCTAACCCGGACTCCCCAATGGGGACTGAGTCTGTACTAGTATACAGCAAACTACGTTTATAACGAACACGCTTATAACGAACTTACTGATATAACGAATATATTTTTTAGCCCCGGCCATTTGTTGTATGTATGTTGTATATATGCTTATACCGAACTACGGTTATTACGAACCAAAGTTAGTGGTCCCTTTGAGTTCGTTATAACCGTAGTCTGCTGTATCACATTGAGAGGTGACAACAGATATTCGGATATGACAAGGCCTGTACTGTAGGAATACAACACAACATGATCTCTGCCTGCTGATACTCAGATGTAAAGCACAATGTTACAACGATGCCAGAATTCTCTCCTACCTGCCAGAAACATATCTGTGATGACGTTGAAGTGACGGAGCTCCAAGAAGCATCCCCCGGATCTCTCGGCAAGTTCTTCGTAGAAAGGTTTGGCAGATGCTGAACTAGAGTTCGCTTTCACCCCATACACCTAGAAGTTAAGGGGTTAACTTTGAAATGATAAACCGTAAGAACATGAGGTATAGTTTGGTATGTGGCGAGGTGAAATGGGGTTTAACGTCGCGTCCAAGATTATTGCACGTATAAAGCGACGTGCATGCACATGTGTGTGCGTGTGTGTGTGCGTGTGTGCGTGTGTGCGTGTGTGCGTGGCTGCTTGAACTAGTCCGGACTGATGCCGATTTATAGTGCTAGCTCACTGAGATATCATGCCGCAGTTAAACATGAATACCCTCAGACACAGTATACTGACCAGTCATGATCGAGCCGACCAGTCCTTGTTGTGCGCCTTAATGCCGAGCGCCAGACAGGGTAACAAGAAGTACCATCTTTAAACGTCTTTTGGTATGACACGGCCGGGATCAATCCCCGTACCTTCCGCTAGCCGGGCGGACGCTCTACCACAAGACCCAGACTAGGCGTTTTCAGAGAGAGAAACCACATGCACAAACAACATCACAGTTGACATAAATGCTTTGTTTGTTTGTTCGTTTGCTGTTTAACGCCGCACTCAGCAATATTCCAGCCACATCATCGCGGTCTGTAAATATTAGAGTCCGGAACAGATAATCTCGTGATAAACACCATGAGCATGGATCTACGTAATTGGGATACGGCGACATGCATCAACGAGGTCGCCGAGCCTGACCACGCAATCCATTTAGTCACCTCTAATGCAACAAGCATACCTTGCTGGTGACCTGTCTTAGTGTGTATCAAGATGACAATAACCTTATGAAGGACCACACACCTTGACGCCCATGCCTGTCAGCACGTCCAGTTCGTCCTTCCAGTTGATGTTCTGGTCAGTGTACGATGGGGGGTGGGGTTCGGCGTCTCCGATCACCACCAGTGCTTTGGCCGACTCCTCAGACCAGTCGAGTTGCTGAGCCTTGCGGAGCACCCACTCATAACACTGCAAAATCAGTCGCGGCAAGGTAATATTTACTGCAAATCGTGAAATTAATGCATGAAGAGGAATAAAGTCTGTTTTTGTAGTCGGTTAAATAATTTGAGTTGTAAGAAGAGGATGGTGCATCTTCCCGAGGCAAGAGAGTTAACTGACTTTAAAAGTCCAGTTTCCACCCTTGCCGAACAGTGGCTATTACGAGTTATGTCCTTTCTATGCCTCTCCTATGGACCAATCAGATTCAACCTCTCGTATCACTTGCATTTGCTTCAAACAAAACGGTGGCGCCCAGTCAAGACGATCTGATTGATAATCAAGATCTATATTGTGATAAAACGAGTCTTACATCGCGAGGTGCATCAAATCACGTGAGCACCTTGATTAAAAGCATGAAAAGATTTAGAAAATATCTGTTGACAACGAGTTAGCGCTGCACATGCTTTGCAAATCCTGCAGTCGACCGAAATCTGCATGATACTTTACGAACCGGATTTCGATTTCAGTGCGCGATTTTGATTGGACTATGCATAGACTCGTTAGTCCAGCCAAAATGTAACTCCATAATACCAGACTAGTTCGGCAAGGGTGGAAACTGGACTTATATAGTCAGTTAACTCACTTGCCTCGGGAAGATTTGGGTAGTGTGGGAAGGGAAGTAACTCGAAGTTACTTGGTTCTAAATAGGACTCATAAAAAATAAATGCCTTGGACAGCTACGTATTCTTTCGCCGTTTTCCACGACTATTCCCATGAGCAACGTATTGTATTCAGAGGACATGCGCCGTCTACATGACGCACGAAACATTGTGAAATCGTGAAATGTAATTAAAACTGATTTAGAACATTAACGTATGCAGGGAGAGGAGCCCTTTTATTAAATAATCAGGTCACTAAACTCAGATAAGGGTTGAAATTGCGATAAATCTGAACAATCATTGAAATAATATTACAAATGGATCATAAACTGGACAAAACTTTCTATAAACAATCCTGAAAGAATACCAATCACTGGCACAATGGCGAGGAACATTAAAAAAAACATTTCAAAGCTTAATGTTTCCATTTTATTGTGAGGTTCCTGTACCTTGGATGCCTGACAAGATGAAACAGTCCCTGCGGACCACCTTGGAATATGCAGTACTGATACTTTTAGACAATATTAAAAACGGTTCCTACCTCGGGAGTGTCGCCGCCGCCTGTCTGCGGTACATCCATGGTGAAACTGACCAGTCTCTGGACATCTGACGTCAGGTCAATCGACCGCAGGACGTATTGGGAGTCTTGGTCACAGTAGTCTCCATGGGCAATGAGGCCGATCCTGATGGACGGGATGTCGGCGATGAGGCGCGAACACGTGTCTCGCAGCTTCCGTCGGACCTACAGAAGGTTGGTTGGTTGTTTCAGATACTAGGGAACTGAACATTGAGCATGCTTCATTGTGTAGATTAACGTTATGATTACCAAGGCTATTCACTGTGCATGGATTCTTTAAATTATTTACTTAAAATACAAATGTTGCTATCTATAAGATAAAAGTGACGCATCATATTCCTACGGAAGCATTGTTTTTTTCTTGAAATTTCAAGATACTAAGTTAAAATTTCAAGACACACAAGTTGAAATTTCAAGAAACTAATTTTTAATTCCAAGATGTTATGTTGAAATTTCTAGATACTACGTTGAAATTTCAACTTGGTATCTTAAAATTTCATCTTAGTATCTTGAAACTTCAACTTATGTATCTTGAATTTCCAACATGCCATGTTTATGTCTCAAAGTAAAGCATGTTCTTTTACGGCTGAAACGTCTTATAGCTGGAGTATTCGGCCGGGTGCGGCGTTAACATCAAAGGCACAAAAAGAGTATGGTATTTGGAAATACAATATGAATATCGTCAATGTAACGTTCAATATAAGGGAAAACCTACCTCATTTAAACAGCTGTACATGCTCCCTGTTGTGTCGAAGGAAAATACGACCTCCACTCGCCGGCCTCCATTGTCAAAACTACCCATGATCTCCTGTGAAAAGAAGGGAGACGAGTTTTTCATACTCGCTCTTACTTCGCTATATATAAGCTGAGGAGCAGAGGAAACTATACTTCTCAGCTGATTTCATCCTATGCATCCAAAAAATAAACTGTACTGGCGCTTAGTCAGCACTCAAAGAATACTTCTACATGGTTTCATTTTTTAAAACAAAATTTGATTGAAAACTTTTATAGATTAAAAGAAGAATCGCATAATACACAACTGTTGATAGGTATCTTAAACATCTTATCTTTGAAAATCAATAAATTTGCTTTTTTCGGCCCAAATTTACATTTCAAACATGGTATGGGTCATGTGAAGCAAATTCATTTCTTACCCCAGTCTCCATTGAACCCGTTTATTTTTACATACAATTACCCAGCCACAGATTACCTTTTACAGATCGTATGGTGGTGAAATAGACAACTTTAACAAAAGTTCTTTCAATTTCCAATATATAATCACGGTGTGAGAAACAGTGTGTATCGTATATTAACATGAAGATGGTCGACTTCAAGACACGATGCTCTGTACTGTTTGCAGATTGTCTTCATCAACCATATTTCTTCTTCCGACATTATGTAAATATCACTTTTACAATATATCTCTATTGGGGGATAGGGATCGTCTCACGGAAACGGTAAGTGATTAAGGAACAGATTGCTATTTACATATTAAAATATAGTTCATGATTTGATTTTGCTGTGATTTACTGACAACGGAGTTCAAACACCTCAAGCTACAACTTACACACAGGTGTTCCTGGTTGATCTCCTCAGACACCGGGGTCGCTGACGCACCCTCTGAAACATCAGTGATCACATCATGTCACAGCCCATAGCGGAAGCATCATCATACAATAAATAACTGCAACTACAACTACAATTACAATTACAACAACTACAACTGCTGATGTTACTACTTGTATAAAATGATGATTAGGATGTCGATGATTTCGATTTACTTACCCGATATTTCAGATCCGACTTTTTTAATTTCCACTTTGATAACAGAGCCATCGGTGATCCCCGCATCCAACAAAGTAACATCTAGGAGTTGTCTCCCTTCACTCTGCAACATTGATTGTTTTGTAAGTGAGTGAGTGAGTGAGTATTGTTTTACGCCGCTTTTAGCAATATTCCAGCAATATCACGGCGGGGGACACCAGAAATGGGATTCACACATTGTACCAATGTCGGGAATTGAACCCGGGTCATCGGCGTGACGAGCGAACGCTTTAATCACTAGGCCACCCGACCGCCCCGTTTTGCAAGTGTTGACAGCACACTCTGTTGGTTGGTTTGTTGTTTAACGCCGCACTCAGCAATATTCCAGCTATATGACGGCGGTCTGTAAATAATCGAGTCTGGACCAGACAATCCAGTGATTTTTACATCATGAACATCAATCCACGCAATTGGGATCGATGACATGCATCAACCAAGTCAGCGAGCCTGACCACCCGATCCCGTTAGTCGCCTTTTACGACAAGCATAGTCGCCCTTTACGGCAAGCATGGGTTGCTGAAGACCTATTCTACCCCGGATCTTCACGGGTCGATAGCACATTGTGATGTTAAAACGCGCACGACCACACAGAATACGGCACTTTATAATACAATTCTAAATATAGCCTTATACAAATTCGTTCGCTAATTCTAATCTATGTAGTCAACTAATAAAATCAATAATTAAGTTATAATGAAAATTTCCATAACGCGTTCAACCATTAGACCGATGAATGTTGTAAATGATGAATGTGTTTATTCAACTTTACGCCATTTCGAAATAGTGTATACGTTTCACAGAGGCTATTATGTAGGTTACATTAGGAAACATATACAGCGAGAGAGTTGTGAATACGCCGCTTTTAACAGTATCCCAGTTATATCACGGCGTGTAAGTTCATACAGGACAATTCAGGAAATGGTGTACTCATATTGAGAAATATATGGAGAGTCGTAGAACACGCAATAGGTTCATGCGCATTCTTCGGTGACCATATTAATAATGTGTGTGCTGTTCGTGATCACAAACTACTTCGGCAATGGATCTTTCTCTAAAGGGGGGCGGTCGGATAGCCTAGTGGTTAAAGCGTTCGCTCGTCACGTGAATACCCTGGTTCGATTCCCGACATGGGTACAATGTGTGAAGCCCATTTCTGGTGTTCCCCGCCGTGATATTGCTGTAGTATTGCTAAAAGCGGCGTAAAACCATTCTCATTCCCTCACTTTCTCTAAAGCATTTTTCTCAATTGAAGGGATGGAAGAAAAACAAAAGCTTTCACAGTCGAGTGTTTTCAAGTAATCTCATAGGAAAATGTCGGGCTTGTGGAATAAAATAAATATGAAGAGTTTATGAAAAGTATTATGGATAACCTTTCTTATTTTTACCTGCATTTAAATTTTTATTTCAGTATTGAAATTAGTTAACAGATTCAACTGAATGAAAAATAATTAAAATTTTCGGACATTAGTCCTTGGATTACTAGACCAACTCTCTAAGTAGTCGCTACCTACCTTGAGGACGACGTTGGTAAACGACACACATTCCGCCTCTGCTATTTTGTTTTGTAGGTGGCGGAAATTGTTTGTATTCTGCATGGCATACTCCTCAGTGCGGCCATCCGGGAACTTTACCAGCAAGTTCAGCAGCTTTGGAGTGACTATCTGAATACAACGAATTTATGGGTTATCAGTTATAGACCTACTCTCCTTACAACAAATATATTTAGAAATTCTTACGTAACAAAAATTGAAGGGGAGAAAGAAATGTTTCTATCACCCAAAACTGGCTTCCACAGTAGATAGCGCTTACGTGAGATAAATCGTTACCTCCTAGGATGACCTAATATAAGCTGGGCCCAGTCTCTAATGCGCAAGTTGACGACGGGAAATGTTGAGCCAATATCTTGAAAGAATAGACGAATGGATAGCTCAAAATAGGAGAAAAAGCTACACTGTGTAAAATCTGTATTTTGCTTTGTTTACATTTCAAACAAGTGCAGTTTTTCGAGCACAGCGTTCGTTTTCACACCTTACATATTTTGCTTGATTTTATCCAGCCACTTTGCATTGGTGACAAAGACCATTGGTCATTTGATTCTAAAACGTATGAGGAATGTGTGTATCGCAGCTAAGTTTGAAATATACATGATGTTACAGGCGTCTCATTACCGGTGTACCTGAAACTTAATTTTGTAAATACTTTCCAATATGGCGCAAAGTTCACTTCGGCGTTCGTGTTTGCGTATTTTACATTCGAAACGATTGTAGGATTATCGGAGACGTTTTGGAATGTTCATTGTTGATTTGATAAAAGACAGATACCCGTGATCACTAATATGCCATTTTTGAAATTCATATCTCCGAGTAAATATCCGAAACTTAGATGTCAAAACATGCTGTAAATAACGCCGTGAGTGGTGATTTAGCAATGTGTAAAAAATGGCGCCATTAACGATGTACCTAATTTTCAGAGGTCATTTTCAGTACTTTTGCTTGGCCTAAAATGCCAGTGGATGATATCATAGAACAGGGAATTTCCCACATTATTCAAAAATGTGAAGTGTACCTCCGTGCATGATGTATTTTGAATTTTATTCGACTACAAAGTGAGGGTTGTAGAGGAGGGACATATATATGTCCCTGTGGCATCCAGGGGGTTAAGGATTACCTCACAATGATTGTGACATGGACGTGACTATGACGTCACGATAAAATGGCACCATGCACTAATCACTCTGCCACTGAAGCTGGTAAACTGTATTATTTACACCCGGCAAGCTTCGGCGTTTAAAACATATATCGACTTGGGTTAATATAGTCGATATAAAAAGACACTCGGTGAGATTCTCTACAGAGCTATATGATATACGTATAATAAACAGACGACACACATACATGATTAAATAAAAAAAGCCATAGAGGCACACACCCTGTGTCGCAATATGAATATATGAAAATAAGCAGTCACTGAAGAGAGAGCGGAGTGGCAGGGGAGGGCTATCGGCCGTGGATTTTATCAATGAATGTACGGTACAGCTGAACAAAACCAGTGCGTTGTATCTTATACATGGACAACTAAACAGGCAATTGTTAGTCCCGATATCTTGAAATAACATTTACCGTATTTCCTCTACTAGACGCCCGGGCTTCTATTTACTTCGGACAAGCCTTTGACCCGGTGTCAATTAGAGGCCCGGCGTCTATTGGAGGCCCGGCTTCTATTAATACCCCCATTATGTAATTTAGGTCCCAAAAAGGGATAATTAATTGTATCAATTGATCCACCCGGTGCATGTCTATTTTTTGCACTGAACAATTGACCCGGCGTCTATTAGAGGCCCGGCTTCTATTTTTTGCACTGAACAATTGACCCGGCTTCTATTAGAGGCCCGGCTTCTATTTTTTGCACTGAACAATTGACCCGGCGTCTATTAGAGGCCCGGCTTCTATATTTTTTGCACTGAACAATTGACCCGGCTGCTATAGAGTCCCCGCGTCTAATAGAGGAAATACGGTAGACATGTAAAGAACACCATACCTCAGCCTTCAGGATAGTCTCTGCCCGAACTCCGAGATAGTCCAGCGAGAGGGACTTGTTGAGGACTTTCCCCTGGTATTTTATGCGGACCACCTCTTCAGCCACTTCCTCTTCCCGCGCGACACGCTCACAGACAGTGCGGATGGTGGCAGTCGGGAGCAAGTCATACTGACAGTTTCTGCCTGTCGGCAATTTTACATACACATCAAGACCGGACTTGGCTGCCATTTTCGTTGAAACTTTTCTGTTGCTTCTATGTCCGACAAGTTGCTAATACAAGTTTGGTTTGCGGATAAAACAAATCTTGCCATTATTAATAACACGAGGCTCCATGTACTAAATATAGCAGCCAATCAAATTTGCGTCTATTTTAAGACCCGGCAGCTCGTCTAATTTTAGATTTAGTAACGCGAACTGATTATGTTGATTAGTATTTTTTCCTGGATTATATATGTTATTATTATGATATTTACACACAGTTTGTCCATATCGCTATATATTCACGTTTCTAAAGATGTGGCAACAAGCTTACAACGACAAACGATATGCCTATTTACATGTTTCGATTTGAGGAAGGGAGGCAACTCTAATTAAGTACGTTGTCAAGAAAGTTAGGTGGTAGATCTCCCGCCTCGGAAATGCACATGTATGCTTGTATCATTTCATAAATATCACAAGAAAAAGAAGAGAAAACACAATTATAATGACTTTGTTTTAATTGGCATAATCCGTGAATTCTGAAACACACCCATAAACTAAGACCGAAATAACATAAATAGTTATATGATATATATAAAATCGAGCATGTTTTTTGTGTGAAGAAAATACATCATAATCGAATAACAAATATGTTTCCGAATAAATACGTCTCCATGTTACATGTTGTTGAACCTATCATTACACCAAGTCTGTCCATGTCCTTTCTGGTATGTACTCGAACGTTCTGTGTGGTTTGACAATAAACCTAAAATGTTATTAGCGTCTTTCTGTGATTGTATCAGCAAGAATGAATCCTCACCGTGAACCGGCTTCATTGACAGCATCGGACGTCCTACTAACATTTACGGCACTGACGTATTTCAGAAATGATGCGGAAAAACAAGAAAGGCACTGTACACAACAGTATAGACACAACACATGTCTTGTCCATAGTTTCCAATTCAGCAAAAAGTGGCGGCAGTTGTTGATGACATCAGCAGTAAAATGTCTTACAACTGCACCCCGTGGGCAGGTATAGTCTCAGTTGCCTAACCCTCTGTCCGGGGGGAGCCTTTTCACAGTACCCCCACACCTTCACCCACTCATAATCCTCCGAACATCTGCCCCCATCCCCAGAAGTGCCGGATCTATTACTGCAATTGCCGCACTGCAGACCAGGTGCGCTACAAATAGAAGAAAATAGCAATATTTTAAGGCTTTTAAAAAAAACTCTGTTGCGTTATGCATGACCTTAACGTTTGTTAAGAAATATTGGAAAGGTGCAACATCATTGACAGTGTCCGTTTAAGCCCTCTAGACTACTATCAGTAGTCGCTTTGTCCTGAGCAGTAACTGCATTCACTGTTATGTGTGGTCTGAGGACGGGTTTTCACTGTATTTTACACGGAGCCTTAGCCAACCGTATCTCTACAATTTATAAAATGTTACCATTTAATGATGTATCATACCCGCAGGACTTGTAAGATACCCGTTGGTAGTCGGGGTTGACAGTCCAACATCTCCCGCCATATAGCTTGAACATGCGCAGTGTGGTCTGCGTACTTCGACAAGTGTAGTCACTAGGAGTAGCCATCTTGAAATCGCTGTAAGGAAAACAACTTATGGTCATACAACTGCCTCGGTTTAATTGTAAAAAATTGCCGCTTTATCAGATTCGTGTTTATGATTGAGTATGGATCAACGCTGCAGTATTTCATGATTCATTTCACGTCAAAGGGACACGGCTTGTAGAAATTCGCCACTTTGGATATTACCGTGAGCACAGGTATGGTGCTGACAAACTCAGGATAATAATCAGCAAATCCGGGTGCGACTAAGGGACACAACTCCGCATTACCATGCACTGGACTACCACAACTTGGACGTGCGTACTCCGTTCATACTCATAAGGGACGACCTCAAGCAATAGGGATGCCATTGATAAAATTGAAATACAATATATTTAGTTTTCGTATTACATGTAATAAAAACTGCTGAATGGGAAATGTAAGATAGAATTTGTAAAGAAGGTTGTCGTGGCCTGGCAATCTCGCGTTGACCACCTACAGTCTCCTACAGCACGGAGACTACAGTGAGACTACGAGCCTTGAGACATCAACATCCCCGTGAAGATCCAGGTAGGAAATGGTGATCGGAGAACCCCACCCCCTCCATCCAACACTGACCAGAACCTCAGCTGGAAGGGCGAACTGGAAGTGCTGACAGGCATGGGCGTCAAGGTTTGTGGTCCTCCATAAGGTAATTGTCATCTTGATACACACTTAGGCAGGTCACCAGTTACATATGCTTGTTGCATTAGAGGTGACTAAATGAATAAGGTGATCAGGCTCAGCGACCTTGTTGATGCATGTCGCCGTATTCTTATTGCGTAGATCGATCCTATGAAGTCGATCACTGGATTGTCTGTTATAGACTCGATTGTTTTACAGACCGCAGTCATACAGCTGGCCTTTATTCTTATCATAACAACACGTTCTACAGCTGGAATATTGTGGAGTGCGGCGTTAAGCAACAACATTAACAACAACAAAATGAATAAACATTGTCAAACAAACTGCATCAACTCTCGAGAATATACTTACTAATCTCGGATATCGACTCCTCTTTAATATGTCCGAACATTGTCTGCTGGAGTCGAATCTTAACAATAAGCTGGTGTTACTGATTAATGCTGTGTCCACGTTTGAAAATATACAAGCTTACTCTTACCCATCTTTGTACCCGGTTGGGTAGACATTCTCCGAATACAAATAATCGTTGCTACGTTGGTTATTATTTCCATTCAGACTCCCAAACGGGATGAGACCAAACTGAGTGTTAGGTTGTGCGAAATTCTTGAATCCCAGAATAGGAGCTAGGAAAGTCCTCTCCCTCATCTCGGCACTGATGGCATCGCTGGAACACATAGATGGAACATGTAGAAGACACTCGAATGTGTGCTGTGCACGTTAATCGTTAGCCTTGCAGCTGAACATACCATCAAGCATTTATTTGTCTCATAGCTGCTCTACGTTCATACAATTCAGGACTGTTGTGACAAGGATATATTACAAGAGCATAATCAAGTGTACAGTGGAACCCCGCTTTCCCGTACTCTGTTAAACTGGGATTTGTTATAGTTAAGAGACATTCCGTTTATTCGTTAACCCGGAAAATTTCCCCCGGAACGGCACCGTGCGGACTAGCGAGGTTTAACTGTATACAAGTACTATCTGCGTTCTGTTGACGCTGTGTGTGTGAATATAGCAATTTAGCATCTACTTTGTGTCTCCTCTGTTATCCGGAATCAACATGACAATTATTACACTATGATTAATCAAATAGAATCAAGGTGACAAAATGTGTTACGAGAGCATTCTTGAAAATTGTTCAAAACAATTAATTGTGGTTTCTGACAGACCATTTGATATCTGGCTGAAAATGACCACCCGTTCCCCAAAATTAAATCTTGCAATGAATATACCACTCTCTTGTATATCAATAACAGGATCGGGTTGTCAGGATCACTGACTTGCTTGATGCATGTCATCGTATCCCAATTGCGTGGATCGATGCTCATTAATTCAATCACTTGATTGTATGATTCAAACTTGATTATTTACAGACCGCCGTCATATACATGGAATAATGCTGAGAGAGGCGTTAAACAACAACAACAACAACACACACACACACACACACACACACACACACACACACACACACACACACACACACACAGAGTTTTATATATTAAACGGTCGGTCTCTACAAACTCACTCGGGGTATTCGAAGGCATCACCTGATGGAGAGTACCCGGTGGAGAGGTCCTTGTACTTGTAACACTGTCCTTGAAGCCCTGGGGGTACGAAATGGGCGTGGCTCGGGTTCAGAGCCTCCAGAGCATCAGACACTGGCTGCTTCGTTGTGCTTCCCGTCAGGACCGGGACCTGTGTCCCAGATGTTTGCACGGCCTGTCTTGGAGAGAAAGTGTTTTCCTGCACGTGACGGGACCCTACTTCAGTATCGGACAGTTTAGGTTGCACCGTCGCTGAAAATTTGTTACTTGGATTTGTTGGTGGAATAGCAGGACCAGACGACTCGGCAACAATCGGTGTCTTAACAGGTACGTTATTACCAGAATGACCGGGAGGGATAATACTGGCGTCGTTCAATGTTACCGGTTTAGCTTGTGTTGTGTCGGGGATAGCTGAATTCCTATCGTCAGATGGATAAGTGCTCGTGTGACCTAATGATTGGCGAACATTTCCAGGAGATCCAGCGGCATTAGGGTAGGAAGGAAGATTTGGACTTATATTCGTAATGACCGAATGACGGGGAGGCGAGGCATCACTTCCATGAAGATTTGGGCCTGTATTGGCTGTTTGTTCTGGTGAAGCACCGTGCGATAGATTGCTGTTGTCATATGGGCTTTGCCTTCCGTTGACTCTGCTTGATCCAGCGAAAGGATATTCTTTGTATTGACTTGGATGTGTTTGATCCTGGTTGGTAGCTGCAGTTGGGAAAGATCTATATGCCTGTCCAGGTTCTAAGGTCGGATTATATCCCTCATCAGGACGTTGTCCTTGACTTTCTGGAGAAGGATGTTCCTGTTCTAGATGACCTCCTGGAGGGGTGTATTGCTCATTGTGTGATTCTCCAGACGGGGAAAAGTGTTCGCTGGATTGGTCCTTTTGAATGTCCTGACCAATCGGAAGATATTGTTGGTTCGGTTGGTCCGACTGACTTCCATGGCTCACCGGCAGATACTGTTCATTCTGCATGTCCTCTTGACCTCCATGCCCCACCGGGGAATAGTGTTGGTTTGGCTGATCCGCTTGACCTCCATACCCCACTGGGGAATACTGCTGATTCAGCTGGTCTGCTTGACCTCCATGCCCCACCGGGGAATACTGCTGATTCAGCTGGTCTGCTTGACTTCCATGCCCCACTGGGGAGTACTGTTGGTTTGGCTGATCCGCTTGACCTCCATGCCCCACCGGGGAATACTGCTGATTCAGCTGGTCTGCTGGACCTCCATGCCCCACCGAGAAATACTGTTGGTTCGGTTGGTCAGCATGACCTCCATGCCCCACTGGAGGATATCGTTGATTCGGCTGGTCCTCTTGACCTCCACGCCCCACCTGTGGATACTGTTCAATCGTTTGGTCAGCCTGAGCTTCATGATCCACAGGAGAATAACGCAGACCATTTTGACCTAAAGGTTGTTGAATAGGTTGATAATTTGAAGTTTGTCCCTGTTGTATTCCAGAAGGTGATCCAGGGTATTGACTGGTCTGATCAGCTTCTCTCCCAGGATTAGACTGTCTAGGACGTAGTCCCCGTTCATCAAACGGCGTCTCCTGACGATCACTAGGACTTCCGTATACAGGACCACGCCTCTGATCGACGCTTTGAACATGTACGGGATTGATTGGATTCGGAGGTCTAAGGGGTACACCGAACTGAGGAATGGGTGGTAATGGTGAGTTAGGGCGAGAACTGTGATTTTCTGTTGGGAATAGTCGAGAATCAGAGGACAAATCTTGCCTGCCTTGGTACTGTGATTGGCGCGGCGGTGATCTACTACCGCTATATTGAGGTACGGGCCCGTGAGAGTGCGGGTTGATCTGTCTAGGATATCCCGTGGCAAATTGATCACTGATTGGTTTTCTGTTTGTATTTGGTGACTCGAAAGGTCCACTTCCTCTTTGGTTATTCCCCTTCGATCGGGCGTTCAAATAGCCCACCGGCGTATTGCCAGTGGTTTGTAAATCTGGGTTTAAAAGGCGCGAAGGTGTTCCCGTAAAGATGCTATCCGCTGAATGATCAAAACCACCATCGGGCTTGACGTAAGGAACAATACGTCTTTGAGGACCTTCATGAGAACTCTCAGGGGAAACCTTCCTTGGATAATACCTCCCCTCTGGCAAGTGTCTTTTTCCAAACGCAGGACCTTCAATATGGCTGGGTACAGGGCTGGGTGGCCCTCTTACTAAACTAATCACATCTGGTCCAGGTTGCCCTGGATATCTTTGACGAGGGTTTGTTTCAACCGGACTGACCAGATCCCTTTGTCCAAAAGGGTTTTGTTGGGAACGTGGTAATTGGATTGGACGTTCCCTTTGAGAGAACGGATTCTCTTGGGGTCTGTTCGGGTTATATTCAGTAGAATGTTCAGGTGAATTCCGTGAGTCTCTTAGGGATCCAGATGATCCTCTTCTATCAAATGGTTCAGGGACTCTTTGTTCCAATAGGCGTACCCCTCCTTCATTGTCGGGATGTGGTTGTATGAAACCCTCCCTAGGGCCATCGGACCGGGGATCGAACCCTTGACGTCTTTGTGGATTATAACCCCTCGGTTGTTGTATTCTGTCGTCTGGGCGTCTGAACTTGTCAGGAGTGTTTCCTCTTTGTGTGAAGGAATCCGTTGGTTGGTTATTCACGGCGAATTTTTCCGGCTCAAATGAGAGTTTGTTGAGAATGGAATCAGGAGGCGACAGGTCCTGAGCCACGGACAAGCGGCCAAGGCAAACGACACACAGCAGGGCGGACTGAAACGGTAAGTTTTGCTTCATGAAAACCATATCTCTAAAAATGTGCAAAAGTATTCCAAATATGTGTGTGTGCCAATTGTGTAGTCATTTTCGAAGAAAAATGTTGGGAAAGTTATGAAAAAAATATTTTTTTGATGGAAACCGGGGCTCTTCATAGGGATGTCATATTGGGTTGAAATATCAATACACTGGATATTTTGTATATAACACATGAAATCACTTAATTTACCCACTTACTCCCTCAGAACATGCCGAGTAATATACAGCATTAAGGACATTGAGGCGTTTTCGGCTACAGTTTTCACCACTGTATTCTATATATTTTCTATTTTTCTTTTGTTTAAGAGAATCTTAAATCGTTAAACTTGAACCATTTTTATTTTCAGAATTATTAAGGTAAGGCAATACGAGACCAACTTTTTTAGTGGAAACGTAATACATGTTCTGTATTTGCACTGGATTTATTACCTGATCATATAGAATATATTAAAAATTAGTTTTTATGAAATATACAAATCAGTCAGTCGCTGTGCTTAGGGACAACTCCGTGAAGATCCGGGTTAGAATTGGTCTTCAGCAACCAATGCCTGTCGTCAAGTGGATCGGGTGGTCACGCTCGTGACTTGGTTGATGCATGCCATCATACTTCTTCCCGAGGCAAGGGCGTTAACTGACTATATAAAAGTCCAGTTTCCACCCTTGCCGAACTAGGCTGGGATTTCTAGGCTCGATCGTAGCGCCACCGGTGGCTATCGCGAGTTATTCTATGTCCTATTGACTAATCAGATTCCGTCTCTCATATCACATACATTTGCTTCAAACAAAATGGCGGTGCCAAAGTCAAGACAATCTGTTCGATAATCAAGATATATATATTGTAATAAACGAGTCTTAACCCGCGAAGTGCACCAAATCACTTGAGCACCTTGGTTAACAATATGAAAAGATTTGTAAAAATATCTGTCGACGCCCAGTTGACGGTACGCATGCTTTGCAAATCCTGCATTCGACCGAAATCTGCGCGTTGAAATCCATGTTGTTTACGAACCGGATGTCTCTTTCGTTACGCGATTTTGACTCGTTAGTCAAGCCAAAATGTAACTCCGAAATTCCAGCCTCCCAGCCTAGTTCGGCAAGGGTGGAAACTGGACATTTATTGTGAGTAAACGCCCTTGCCTCAGGAAGAATTGCAGTTGCGTAGATCGATGTTCATGTGAAACAAACAACCCTGCCTGGCGCTCGGAATTAGAGGTGGTGAAGGTGAGGTGAAATGGGGTTTAACGTCGCGTCCAAGATTATTGCACTTATATAGCGACGTGCATGTACGTGTGTGTGTTTGTGTGGCTGCTTGTACTAGTCCGGACTGATGCCGATTTATAGTGCTAGCTCACTGAGATACCATGCCGCCGTTTAACATGAATACCCCACTCAGACACAGTATACTGACTCCGAGCCGACCAGTCCTTGTTTTAGCCCCTTAATGCCGAGCGCCAGACAGGGTAACAACAAGTACCATCTTTTAACGTCTTTTGGTATGACGCGGCCGGGGATCGAACCCCGGACCTTCCGCTCTACCACAAGACCACGGAGGCGGTCCGGAACACAAGGCCTATTCATGTTAAACTGCTGCATGGTATCTCAGTTGGCTAGCACTCTAAAATCGCTATCAGTCCGGACTAGTGCAGGCACACACACACACACACACACACACACACACACACACACACACAGGCACACACAGGCGCGCGCGCACACACACACACACACACACACACACACAAAGTTTTAAATATTAAACGGTCGGTCTCTACTAACTCACTCGGGGTATTCGAAGGCATCACCTGATGGAGAGTACCCGTTATCCGGAATCAACATGACAATTATTACAATATGATTAATCATAGAATAAAGGTGACAAAATGTGTGTCGAGCATTCTTAAAAATTGTTCAAAAACATTAATTGTGGTTTCTGACAGACCATTTGATATCTGGCTGAAAATGACCACCCGTTCCCCAAAATTAAATCTTGCAATGAATATACCACTCTCTCGTATATCAATAACAGGATCGGGTTGTCAGGATCGCTGACTTGCTTGATGCATGTCATCGAATCCCAATTGCGTGGATCGATGCTCATTAATTCAATCACTTGATTGTATGATTCAAACTTGATTATTTACAGACCGCCGTCATATACATGGAATATTGCGTTAATAGTGTGGCGTTAAACAACAAACACACACACACACGCACGCACGCACGCACGCACGCACGCACACACACACACACACACGTGAATGCACGTCGCTATATCAGTGCAATAGACCCCATTTTACCTCACCACCCCTCCCTCTCTCTCGTCCCCCCTCCCCCTAAAATAGAGTTTGGTATTTCATTTGTATTAAAACATATCTTTGATAATATCATTACAAACGATAATTCATCAGAAACAGAATATTAAATACAACAATTATGAAAAGATCCATTAAACACTTACCTTGATTAGAAACAAAATGCTTATTTATGCATACACAATTTAATAATGATCTTGATTAAGTACCATCATTCAATGTCCCGTTAAAAAACGTGTAACGTCAACGATCAATTAATTCAACAACTAACATGGCTTGTCAAATGTGTGTACCTACCAACATTCTCCTCCCGATCCCGATCTAAGAATGACCCCTACAAACGTCCATCCAAACTTGTCCGTTCACCAAGCCTGTCATAAATACACATTCAGATAGCTTTTATAGGTATCTGGACTTGCAAATTGCAGGGTATCGCGACAACAGCGGGTGGCGTCTGCTTAAGAACTGTGGTTTACCGCAGTTGTCATATAACAATTTCACAAGTACTTAAAGTAGCCACAATTATGTTACCTTTAAATCAAATGTCATAAAATTTTCAGCCATTCTGGAGTCATTAAAAACCAGAATACGCCCCTTCCTTTCCAACCCAGTGACTTGCCAAAGGTTAGAGTGTGTCATCAATGGACAACAAACTTATAAGGAAGACAATTATTAGATTTGAACCTCACTTTATTGATATATGCAACATTAATATGCAACATGTCAATTTAACGAAAATGCAAATTGTAAGGAGAAAGGATCGAGATTTTTGTTTACATTAATAATTAATAATTTATTCATAATTAGTAAAATGTACATAAATTCATGCATAATTTAGTTAGTAAAAGAGGTTCTTGAGTCGTAAACATATTATATTTTGACATATTGTGTATTTAGTATTCTTTTCTTTATATGAAATATATAATTCTTTTGATAAAACAAAAAAAATATTTTCTGGATTGGCTTTTAAAGTTGTGGAAATGTTCATATACGACGAGGCAATGAATGAATTCTTTCTGGGAGATATTTTACAACTGATTAATTTTGTCAGGTAACAATCCATGAAAATGAAAATGTCATACAAAGAAAGGAATTAGGCGGTGTCCTGGCATTATCAAACGGGAGAAATATAAATGTCATTGATTATTGATAAGATGACAGCTGTCAAACTGAGCCATCAAAACGCCAATCAGTGTATAATCACCTTTATATGCAGAGGATATAAACAACAAGAAGGTTTAGCTGTACATTTCGAAAATAACACAATGGATTTGACAAGAAAAAGAATGTGTGTCACATTACATATCCTCAACAATACTGAAGGGACTATAAGCCGCTTCACACTATCTGAACGGTTATTTGAAGCAATGGAGCTGAGGAGAAACAAATGTTCTTCTTAATTTTGTTTACTAGATAAATTCTTATTAATGGTTATGATAATCATTTTATACTACCTCATTATCATACATTAATAATTTATATGTTCCCACTGCTCCAGGTTAATTATCACACGATGTTTATAGCTTCAGCCATCCCTTGGTGCATGAAAACAGCTGTTTGGTTTTGTGGCTGTCAGTCAAGCATGGCAGTTATATACCTGTACGGTCGGGAATGTATCTCTGGGTTTGATGTATTAAGCTTTATTTCACCGTCTTGAAGGTTGTGTGGACTGTATAGTATCACAACGACTCGACCCGACCCCATCTCGTTAAGACATCGCCTGGTTCGAGATGCAGGAGATATGCACAGTGCATTCCCATATCACATCGGCGCGTGCAAGCCGTCAAGTGCATCACACGTGGGAGAATATTTTTTGTACTTTCTAGTCAACAATCGTCGTGATTTTTATGGCGCCTGTTCAAGAGTCAGCATATCGGAACGAAACACACCAAAAATATCTTAGTGTAACTTTTCTTGTGCCTGGTGATGTTATGCTTTAAGGAATAATGTAGCGCAAATGTTATATGGATGTTCTTATTATAATCACCTTTCACGAAATGCTGATACGATATGGGATAATAGTTATATATAGTTACAGTAATACAGATATATTTGTGAATATATTAAGATTTCAGTCAATAGTTGATCGATATCATCTCACATCGCCTAACATATATTTGGTAGGTATGTGGATATAATAGGTAAAGTGGGCTGACACCGTTTAAGTATGGGGGCTCCGATAGGCATAACGCTACAACCGTTTCATACTTTTCTTGCTTTAGCCTATCGCGCCGTTCCGTCACGGTCACGCAGGCACCCAAGTCGGGGTTGTGTTTTATGATTCTGAACGCAGCTATAAATTGACCTCGTTAACAGTTAAGACGCGTGAAAGTAAAAATTCATGAGGTGAATTATATTTACTATCACCTACTGTTGCTATGGAAACTGAATAAAACGCATATTCCTTTCGAGTCGTTTTAGATTCATATCACCGTGCCCTAGGTGAAGATCGGGGATGTGTACAACTGATAGGAATCTCGCCAACTCAAACAGCAAATACACCAAGTTTCGTATGTTAAGAAAATATAAAATAACATCTCTAGCTTAACACAAGAAGACGAATGAATTCCAGCTGGAACTCGTGTGTAGAGCTGCAGTCACCAAACCCATTATTGCGCCTGTTACTTTTCTTAAATAAAATTCCACAAGGATATGTAATATTTCGCGAGACTATTCCTGAAAACTACAGAAAACTATTTTAAACCTCACTTTCAGCAGGTCATGCCATGTGCTATCTTTATGTGTATTTAACGCTTGTAGGATATGCGATCCCAGTGCAGTGGAACGCGCCGCTGAATTCTCCTCGTGCTTGGAACCAGGTTGAATGATACAAGCAGCGTAGACCGTAACGCTTATTGATAGCTTCACGCACAAACAGGACAACTGTCGTTGTGTTTTATTATTTTTATTAGTACGTAAACATTTTAGCATATAAAAGTGAAAGAAAATAGCGTTTCATTCAGTAACATGTCAACTTTCATAAAATACAGATTGTTTTCAAATATTTTCAAAAATATTCATCATAATATATTGACACGATTAATGATATATCCCATATACGATTATAGAATTACACAGAAAGATTATTAATATACATAAATAAAACTCAATGATCTTTGCATTGCAATGGGTACTTGCTGTGTTATTTACAAATAAAATCAGAAGGCAGAGAGACAGCTGTCCAACATGTAGAGCAATGCCTCAGAGTTGCTGGAACTAAGGCTAAACTATATATTGTCAATGTGTGAACACATGGACTGTAAGAAATAGAACACCTGCTACCCGGGGCCACGTCCACAAAGCGATCTGAGCACTATGTCGATCGTAACGCCCAAACCTTAACACTGGTTTACAGTCGTAGTCCGAAGAAGGCTTTGTGGATGCCGCCCAGGGCCATGTTCCGAACAGAGACCTTAGCCCTACGATGTTTCGAAAGTCTTTGTTAATGAAGCGCTAAAATCACTTTGTCGAACGGCCAAGTTCTATAGGACGCTACCTGTTGTAAGCCCTTCGGTGGAAGCAGTCTCCCATGAATCCTACATTTGAGTGAGAGATTTGGTGTAAGCCGCTTTGAACATTCTCATTAATATTGCCATAATCAGAGACCATATACCGGTATATGGTCTCTGCCATAATATATATGTGCACGAAAACGTAGTTTGAGAGGACTAAACTGACGCTGTCCTTGACGTTTACCCCTTTCATGAACGTCACTGTTAGCTAAGAATGCTAATGTTTTCTTCTAAATGCGAATATTTCTATAATTCCAGCCTCATGATGATAAACTAGTGTTTACAATCATTATATTAATACCGTGTTTCTTAAAGGTATTATTCACTATGGAATACAGGATGATTACAATAAGCTTATGACCGTAGACGATAGCAACGACGTAGATGTAGAGCTACAATGCACGTTTCCACACACAGTGAAACCTCTTTATTCCGGACGGCACCTTTCCGAATGAATGCGAGACATACAAAAATCCAAATGACGAGGCAAGGTCACAGAGAAGGTCATTTTGTTAATGTGGACGGTCCTTTACGGTATTTGCCCGGAACGCGGTGTCCGGATGACCGAGGTTTCACTGTACGCACGATAGTTGAAGTTGTGACATCGGATCCGCTGTTGCAAACGCCACGGTCAGTATAGCAGAATAAACAATGCCATTATATAAAACATAATGGTAATGTGTAAACAATCATTTTTTTTATTAAAGAAATAGATGTATAGCCAATATCTCTTACCAAATAGGTCTAAACGCTGAAGTATGTTATGCTTTTAAAAACATTGAAATGTCAGCTCTTTTGTGAAAAGCTGAGACGTAAAAAGGCAAGGTACGGATTTGTGTTGATGAACCACAAACAGTAAACAATATAATTCCTTGTAACTGTTCCGAGCAGAATAGTCAGCCATGACATCCTATCCAGCAAGGCGTGTAAAGAAAGAATGTGTAAATGACGCTTTGGATGTCGTTACCAGGCCAACATGATAAAACATTTGCACTCTTCATCACAGGAAATAGGTAAAGAGGAATGGTGGGTAAATATATCATAATAAATGTACATGGTATACTGACATTCCGGACACGGCCGATGTGTTCCGATGTATATACAGCCGACGGCTTCATCTCCACTCGCATTATTCCGTAACCGATGTGGCTTTTTCCGTAATGACACGAGTGGTCACGAATGCTGCCAACGTGCACTTGATGTCTACGATGATAAAATAGTTTTACTCCCACATGTGTCTCTGACAGTTGACGTAGGTCGCTGACACCGTTGCTGTTGACGTTGACGTTGATGACCGAGGATCGTGTCAGGAAGGTAAGTAGTGAACGGAGTCTCCAATTAGATGAGATGTCGAATGGAGAAACTATTGCGACGTGAACTCAGGTACATCGAGGACTGACAGACCTATACACAGTGAAATCTCCAAAGGCCGGACCCCGTTAATCTGGAAACCCCGCGATTACAAGGTGATATTGCTCCGTATATGATTCTCTAATTCGGACATTTGTTAATCCGGTCGATCCCAGATATAGAAATATAATAGTCGGGTATACGAAGGCGACGCATTCAAGGTCATTGTTTTCCCTTAAACCTGAAATACACACTCTCAGTCGATTTCTTTCTGAGATCTATTGCCACAAATACTTGGAAAATTGTAATAACTAAATTGTTGGATTGGCTTTGAAGAAGAATGTAAGAACCAACATCGAAACATCGCTACATCCAATAAATCAAAAGTTGTTATCCAAACAGTTGTACGTTTTGTTATGTATTTACTAAAACTATGCATTCCGTACTCTGTAAATGTACATATCATTACTTCGCAATCGACAAGTTCTTTTCTGTAAATATTAGCTCTCGCGGTGATGCGTTGTCAAAATATCTGTTTAATCAGAGGTGTTTATAGTGATTTGAAACCTCTGATTGACTATTCAGAAAAGAGTATTTTCCATGCACGGTTAAATAAACATCGCGTCTTGTATGCTTACATAAACGTTAGATAAAAATACCTTTATGCACCTTTGTAATCTTTGCAATAGAAGGACGTCGACTCAATCAGCGAACAACGGAACACTGGACTAAGTGAAAGTCGTTCAGAACACATACGTTGACATACTGATGGGGTTGTTTTATAGGTAAAATACGGTTCGACATGATAGGCTTAAGGCGACGTGTCTTTAAGGAGCCTAAACGGTCTATCTCTACATGTATGACTCTACATGCATAACATGTTTGTATTGTTACATTTTACCAGTACAAAATACGATTGTTCAAAATATAACTGTACAATATGAATGTCGTATCATTTTATCACTGGTCACATGACGGTTATATTAATTAATTTAGAAAATCATACACGGTTTGGCGAACTTAACATATGAACTAAGATATGCTTCATATACTATCTGTCCAATATTTACAGGTTGAAAAGTAAACACTATAATTCTGCATTCAGTAAACAATTCATATTCGTATGTCCACTATCTTATACGTGTACGTGACTCCCGTTATGTTAAAGCATAAGATACCATAACATACGAAACATTAAATTCGAGGTAAGATATATGTTACATGGAATCTACAAACAATACCTCCTAATATAGGGGCAGATGTTGCCGTGAGATGAGCAGATCCTCTTACCAGAAAATAAAGACGAGGGAACAGAATTAACTGGATTCCGTTACAAGTAACTACTTCCTACAACAGCTGCTATAGCTTTGCTTCTGATGTTGGGAGATTGCTCAATGGCGATAAAAAGCCATATTTCTACAGAATTGTTCTTCTGACAAAACCTATTCTCATCCCAGCCTCGACTTGGCTCGCCAAACGGTCCTGTCAATCACGGGGTCCTGTCTTGTAACGGAGAGCGTCGCCTTTTTCTGCTTCTGTCAGGAATTCCATTACTTGACATGCGCATCTTCAACGCAAATAATTCAGCACTTAACCTTTTTCCTGATAAGGTTGATTAAATATACATAAAAAAGTCACATTAAAAATAACTTGAAGTGACATAAAGTTTCTGAAAATACCGAAATTACGCCGACCTTTCAGCTTTAGCCATCATATGACAAATTGTTTTTACTCAAGTACGGTAACACCGCCAACATCAGATGGTATGTCAGCCTCGTTTTAATGAATTTGCCAAACCTCGTTTTGAAAATCGCTAATATACCCGACTACCCCCGAATGATCGTTCTAATCATCAGTATCGTCCCTTGTTTGGTCGGCCATGTCGTAATATGCATACATAGGGGTGAAGACGAGGTCGCCCTGGGTGTAGTCGGTGTCGTCCTTGTCTTTAATGTTGACACGACCGAAGACACACTCCTCGTAGCTAGGTGGCACTGTGTGTAAGAAAACAACCATGGATTGTAATTAATTAAACAATTAATAAGGATTTTCATTATTTTAGTGTATACTTTCAATCGTGACATTCTGATCATATTCCGTTGCCAGTGTCTAACATTCACTGTATATATCTAACAACACTCTCATTTAAATCAGATCTTAGTTCTCGCTACTGCTAAACAAAGACCTGAGGACATCCCATTAGGGGTCACGTCATCCGACCAATAAGAGCGTCGCTTACCAGATCATGAAAGTGACAGTCGGAATGTGATTTCTAATCATGCAACCTCGAAAACTTTAACATGGGGTATTCCGAACGATAGTTACGGGCTTAACGACTGAATTCATACATTCTAGACCATCTATTAGCCATTCCAGAATTTTTGTTTGTTCAGGTTTCAAATTTTTAATCGAGAATTTGTCATAATATGTTTCGAAGCGTAGTCGCCAATTTGAAATTAGTGCCGTAAAGCACGAGAAAGCTGCCTTCTGAATGGCTAATGTCGACTTCTTCTCAGTCATTCCATTGGTCGGTCAAAGTTCGCGCAAGGTCGTTCTGACGTGACCCGTAATGGGATGTCCTCAGATCTTTGTTTAGCGGTAACGAGAGATTTTAATGAGACTGATCTAAAAATGACTATGACTGTAACAACATATTATTATTTTTTAATTCGCGGGGAATGTTGAGTAAACTATCCGATTATGTTAACGCATACCCGAGCAACTAAGGGCATCAGCCACTGGTTTGAAGGCGTAGGTTCGAATATTTGCATAAAACCTATAATACTCTCTGCGTCGGCATGATTGTGGCATAAAGCATCAATCACTGTATGAATTGTTGTATCTTCAGCATGATAGATCTCTAATCTGATATAAACTACCTGGCAAAAGAAAGTATACGCCCATGTTTGATGGTGGCCAAAACAAACAGAAAGGAAATTGTTATTTGATGGTGATGTGTTTGATACGGATATCGTGGGCGATATTACATGCATCTTATCAATGAGTATCTCACAACTTGTGACGTGTACATCAGACAAAACATTCATGAGTGAAGTGTGAATTTTCAAGTGGTTTCTTTCTTTTGTCCGACAGTTAATTTGTATTGGTGCTAAATATTAACACCTGAAGAAAATATGATTGAGAATGAAATTGATTTTAAATAATAATAATAATAATATAAAAAAAACAAATAAAATAAATAATAATAATAAACAACCCATTTTCGTATTAATATGAAATCTCTGCTTAAAGCAGAGTCGAATGTACGATTCCGACTACATCATGAGCATGTTTTTGAATCACTACCAAATAGTGATGATACCAGGTGGCACGCGTCACAAACACATGCAAAGGCAAGTCAAATACAAGTACTTCATCACTCCTATTGATCATAACGTTTACCAAGGTCGATTTATTACATTCGTGCAGGCTATATTTATCTTCTTTCACGTACATATACACCGCCATGACAAACATGAACTCCATCGCAACGACGCACGAAATCTCAGACACTGGAAAGAAGGTTGCTAGACTTACATTGCTGAATGAGTTTGGTTTTCTTTGCTTTCGCTGCTGCTACTGCAACTGTGTCTTTGGATGAGAAGGGCGTGTAGTAGGGTGGTGGCTCGACGGGTAGGGGGTGGGGCATGAAGGTCCCTGGGGTGGGCCCACACATGGGGATGGTGCCGATAATTATTTCCTTGTCAAACTCTATCGCGTCACAATTACATCCATCAGTCTCACAGATGAACTATAAGAAAAAACTATAAATAAATACTAGTAGTACAGTGAATCCCCATCTCACAGATGAGTGATTGAGTGAGTTAGGTTTTACGCCGCTTTGAACAGTATTCCAGTTATATCACGGCCTGTCAGTTTAATGTGGGAGGAAACCCCGAAGTGATGCAGGTCTCAAACAAGCACACAGAAATAGGTTTCTGGTCTGCCTGAGAGACGCAGTTTTGCACAGCGAATTGCGGCGCCTTAGACGACCCGTGCCTCCTCACAGGTGGGCTATAACAGAAAACAATAAATGTGAACAACCATGAGATCACGGACCTTATGGTTGAAAAATCAAATTTTGACTTCTCATTTTACAATAAAACTACAGTCACTTAGAAACACAAATATACAACAAGCTTCAATTCATATTTATTACAGAGTTACATGGCATCAAACGTTTGAACTCATTTTCTGCAAAGCCCCATTTTCAAATTTGATGTAGTTGATGTAGCCTGATTAATTGAATGTAGACATGTTTGCTGAAATGTTTTGAAATAATGTTTTTATTAAATTACCAACTAACGAGAGAGCAATAATATTTTTGTACAGACCGCACACCTTAAGTTGACGTCAAAAGCACAGCTGTATCCAAACACCAATAAGGTCCCTTTTCTCCTGGTGGGTCACAATTATTTTGTACACCCGTCTGAAACCCCGTGTCCCCTTTGTCACCTCTAACATGCATATGACGTTCGCAAGGTCATGACATGCAGCTACATATTGTCACACTGACCTGTAATACATATTTGGTATCTATGATGCTGCAGCCTGCGAGATGAGACGGGGGAAGAGGGGGGATAGTAAACGCTTCAGTCCAGATGTCTTCATTCCCCGTGCTCAATCGATCACGTTTTAGCCTCGTTATCACTTTCTTCTCCTGGCGGGACTTTCGATCTGCGTGGTACGACATCACCTGGAGAGACGAGAACAAGATAATCAGCGCCAGTCCAACATTTACTAATAATCTTACCTTGACTAGGTCAGGCCAACATTTACATATGATCTTACCTTGACTATGCCAGATCAACATTTACTAATAAGGTTACCTTGACTAGGTCAGACCAACATTTACTAATAATCTTACCTTGACTAGGTCAGGCTAACATTTACTTATGCTCTTACCTTGACTATGCCAGACCAACATTTACTAATAATCTTACCTTGACTATGCCAGACCAACATTTACTAATAATCTTACCTTGACTATGCCAGACCAACATTTACTTATAATCTTACCTTGACTATGCCAGACCAACATTTACTAATAATCTTACCTTGACTATGCCAGACCAACATTTACTAATAATCTTACCTTGACTAGGTCAGACCAACATTTACTAATGATCTTACCTTGACTAGGTCAGACCAACATTTACTAATAATCTTACCTTGACTAGGTCAGACCAACATTTACTAATAATCTTACCTTGACTAGGTCAGGCCAACATTTACATATGCTCTTACCTTGACTATGCCAGACCAACATTTACTAATAATCTTACCTTGACTAGGTCAGACCAACATTTACTAATAATCTTACCTTGACTAGGTCAGGCCAACATTTACATATGATCTTACCTTGACTATGCCAGATCAACATTTACTAATAAGGTTACCTTGACTAGGTCAGACCAACATTTACTAATAATCTTACCTTGACTAGGTCAGGCTAACATTTACTTATGCTCTTACCTTGACTATGCCAGACCAACATTTACTAATAAGGTTACCTTGACTAGGTCAGACCAACATTTACTAATAATCTTACCTTGACTAGGTCAGGCCAACATTTACTAATAATCTTACCTTGACTATGCCAGACCAACATTTACTAATAATCTTACCTTGACTAGGTCAGACCAACATTTACTAATACTCTTACCTTGACTAGGTCAGACCAACATTTACTAATAATCTTACCTTGACTAGGTCAGACCAACATTTACTAATAATCTTACCTTGACTAGGTCAGGCCAACATTTACTAATAATCTTACCTTGACTAGGTCAGGCCAACATTTACATATGCTCTTACCTTGACTATGCCAGACCAACATTTACTAATAATCTTACCTTGACTAGGTCAGACCAACATTTACTAATAATCGTACCTTGACTAGGTCAGGCCAACATTTACATATGATCTTACCTCGACTATGCCAGATCAACATTTACTAATAAGGTTACCTTGACTAGGTCAGACCAACATTTACTAATAATCTTACCTTGACTAGGTCAGGCTAACATTTACTTATGCTCTTACCTTGACTATGCCAGATCAATATTTACTAATAATCTTACCTTGACTAGGTCAGACCAACATTTACTAATAATCTTACCTTGACTAGGTCAGACCAACATTTACTAATTATCTTACCTTGACTGTGCCAGACCAACATTTACTAATAATCTTACCTTGACTAGGTCAGACCAACATTTACTAATAATCTTACCTTGACTAGGTCAGACCAACATTTACTAATAATCTTACCTTGACTAGGTCAGACCAACATTTATTAATAATCTTACCTTGACTAGGTCAGGCCAACATTTACATATGCTCTTACCTTGACTATGCCAGACCAACATTTACTAATAATCTTACCTTGACTAGGTCAGACCAACATTTACTAATAATCTTACCTTGACTAGGTCAGGCCAACATTTACATATGATCTTACCTTGACTATGCCAGATCAACATTTACTAATAAGGTTACCTTGACTATGCCAGACCAACATTTACTAATATTCTTACCTTGACTAGGTCAGACCAACATTTACTAATAATCTTACCTTGACTAGGTCAGGCCAACATTTACTAATAATCTTACCTTGACTATGCCAGACCAACATTTACTAATAATCTTACCTTGACTAGGTCAGACCAACATTTACTAATACTCTTACCTTGACTAGGTCAGACCAACATTTACTAATAATCTTACCTTGACTAGGTCAGACCAACATTTACTAATAATCTTACCTTGACTAGGTCAGGCCAACATTTACTAATAATCTTACCTTGACTAGGTCAGGCCAACATTTACATATGCTCTTACCTTGACTATGCCAGACCAACATTTACTAATAATCTTACCTTGACTAGGTCAGACCAACATTTACTAATAATCGTACCTTGACTAGGTCAGGCCAACATTTACATATGATCTTACCTCGACTATGCCAGATCAACATTTACTAATAAGGTTACCTTGACTAGGTCAGACCAACATTTACTAATAATCTTACCTTGACTAGGTCAGGCTAACATTTACTTATGCTCTTACCTTGACTATGCCAGATCAATATTTACTAATAATCTTACCTTGACTAGGTCAGACCAACATTTACTAATAATCTTACCTTGACTAGGTCAGACCAACATTTACTAATTATCTTACCTTGACTATGCCAGACCAACATTTACTAATAATCTTACCTTGACTAGGTCAGACCAACATTTACTAATAATCTTACCTTGACTAGGTCAGACCAACATTTACTAATAATCTTACCTTGACTAGGTCAGACCAACATTTACTAATAATCTTACCTTGACTAGGTCAGACCAACATTTACTAATAATCTTACCTTGACTAGGTCAGACCAACATTTACTAATAATCTTACCTTGACTAGGTCAGGCCAACATTTACTAATAATCTTACCTTGACTAGGTCAGACCAACATTTACTAATAATCTTACCTTGACTAGGTCAGGCAAACATTTACTAATAATCTTACCTTGACTAGGTCAGACCAACATTTACTAATAATCTTACCTTGACTAGGTCAGACCAACATTTACTAATAATCTTACCTTGACTAGGTCAGACCAACATTTACTAATAATCTTACCTTGACTAGGTCAGACCAACATTTACTAATAATCTTACCTTGACTAGGTCAGACCAATATTTACTAATAATCTTACCTTGACTAGGTCAGGCCAACATTTACTAATAATCTTACCTTGACTAGGTCAGACCAACATTTACTAATAATCTTACCTTGACTAGGTCAGGCCAACATTTACTAATAATCTTACCTTGACTAGGTCGGACCAACATTTACTAATAATCTTACCTTGACTATGCCAGACCAACATTTACTAATAATCTTACCTTGACTAGGTCAGGCCAACATTTACTAATAATCTTACCTTGACTAGGTCAGACCAACATTTACTAATAATCTTACCTTGACTAGGTCAGACCAACATTTACTAATAATCTTACCTTGACTAGGTCAGACCAACATTTACTAATAATCTTACCTTGACTAGGTCGGACCAACATTTACTAATAATCTTACCTTGACTAGGTCAGACCAACATTTACTAATAATCTTACCTTGACTAGGTCAGGCCAACATTTACTAATAATCTTACCTTGACTAGGTCTGACCAACATTTACTAATAATCTTACCTTGACTAGGTCAGACCAACATTTACTAATAATCTTACCTTGACCAACATTTACTAATAATCTTACCTTGACTAGGTCAGACCAACATTTACTAATAATCTTACCTTGACTAGGTCAGACCAACATTTACTAATAATCTTACCTTGACTAGGTCAGGCCAACATTTACTAATAATCTTACCTTGACTAGGTCAGACCAACATTTACTAATAATCTTACCTTGACTAGGTCAGGCCAACATTTACTAATAATCTTACCTTGACTAGGTCAGGCCAACATTTACTAATAATCTTACCTTGACTAGGTCAGACCAACATTTACTAATAATCTTACCTTGACTAGGTCAGACCAACATTTACTAATAATCTTACCTTGACTAGGTCAGGCCAACATTTACTAATAATCTTACCTTGACTATGCCAGACCAACATTTACTAATAATCTTACCTTGACGACGAGGTCAGGCTAACATTTACATATAATCTTACCTTGACTATGCCAGACCAACATTTACTGATAATCTTACCTTGACTAGATCAGACCAACATTTACTAATGAGCTTACCTTGACTAGTTCTGACCAACATTTACTAATGAGCTTACCTTGACGAGGTCAGACCAACATTAACTAATAATCTGACCTTGACTAGGTCAGACCAACATTTACTAAAGAGCTTACATTGACGAGGTCAGACCAACATTTACTAACAATCTTACCTTAACTAGGCCAGACCAATATTTACTGATGATCTTCCCTTGACGAGGCCAGACCAACATTTACTAATAATCTTACTTTGATTAGGTCAGATCAACATTAACTGATGACCCCAGCTTCATTATGTAAAAAGAAAGGACAAGTGCTTCTATTTTGTACTTACTTTAATGGTAACATATTTAAGTCAAGTAAACCAGTACCCTTATTTTTAACAGACCTGAATTCTTAATATAGTAACAGAACGTATAAACTTGTTTGTAGTCAGTATTCTACAGCCAATCCGGTTATTCTCTTTCCCCTTGGCATTTTCGAATATTTCAACGGACGGAATGTATGTATAGGGATTCCGGAATACGTCAGCGGGAATTCAGGTGATGGACTTATCCGAGAACATGTTTATTAGTAGTTGAGACACCTTTAAACAAACTCTACAAAACTCCCCTAAATATAATTGGCCTCGTGATGGTGAGTTGATCTCTCAACTATCTTAACTGGCAGCATAGTTTGGCAACACACACGCTTTGGGTTCACACGAATAAATAATATTTGTTTCCTCTGTGGCTCAAGAAGAAACCCATAAGTACTACATAAACACTGTGATCTCACTGGAGACACATAAAGCTATGCTTGACTGCATCCTCGAACTATCTCAGTACAATAGAGACATTCTTTCAAGATAACAACCCAACATATTGTTAACGGAAAAAGTATGCCAACAAAAACTATTTTCCTTACGAACTTCAAGACAACTAACTCTCCGATCTAAAGCATTATATTTCTGAAGATGTAAATATATTTAATCAGTAGTAACTATTCGCTCAGCGGCTAGGGTGTCCTTTTCCACTTTTTGAGTAAGATCTTAGGCCGCGTTAGCAATATGTCAACTATATGACGGCTGTGAATAATATACATGAATATCCAGGGTTGCTTGTTATTACCCTGTTAACAGCTGATGATGTAGGCAGTCCCTTGATTCACCACAACATTGATTGGTTTGTTTGTTTGTTTGTTTGTTGTTTAACGCCGCACTCAGCAATATTCCAGCTATATGACGGCGGTCTGTAAATAATCGAGTCTGGACCAGACAATCCAGTGATTGACATCATGAGCATCGATCCATGCAATTGGGATACGATGACATGCATCAACCAAGTCAACGAGCCTGACCACCCGATCCCTTCAGTCGCCTCTTACGACAAGCATAGTGGCCTTTTACGGCAAGCATGGGTTGCTGAAGACCTATTCTATTGGTTTAGTACATGTACAGACAAGGTCTAAACTGTTTTGATCTTAGTTGTCTCCTGGCAGTGCGAAGGATGTACTTTTTAAATTTCAGTGAATCAGTATAAAAACTAAATGACACAGTACGTGACTGAGGTACAGATAGACGTAAAAATGACCGCGTGATGGTCACGTATGAGTGAGTATGGTTTTACGCCGCTTTTAGCAATATTCCAGCAATATCACGGCGGGGTACACCAGAATGGGCTTCACACATTGTACCCATGTCGGGAATCGAACCCGGGTCTTCGGCGTGACGAGCGAACGCTTTAACCACTAGGCTACCCGACCGCCCCGGTCACATATGATAAAAAAAGAGAAAAGTTTGCAATAATTCCAACCTTTAGTGAGCATGATACGTGGTTCTCTTCTGCGAAACGCTTGCATTAAAAATATACTTGGGTCATCACTGACTGGGTTGATCAAATGATAGCTTCATGGTTCTATGCGCCCTATAAGTGTACAGTGGTACCTCTGCAAAGCAAGCTGATTCCCTCTCGTTTTAATAATATTAGGACAAATGCATAAAAAATAATTGGTTCTCATTTTTTGGACTCTAAAAAAATATTGTTCATAGGACATGATGGATGGTCTGAACAACTATGTGTTTTGGAAAAAATTATGGCATAAAGAAATGTTTAGCTATCCCTTTCCGAGAAACAGAAGGATTCTGTCTCAAACAACGAGTATTAATTGGTCGGTAAATTAACTTTTTGAAGTACACAAGTGATGCTGAAATGCTCTGTAGATCTGGTGAGATGAGTAACGGTGTCTGGTGGGATACGAAACAGCTGTTTCACGTCAGACAGAGGGTTACGCCATCACATTGTAACACAATCCATACCTCGGCAACAACCGTGACACCACCATTACAACACCACTTGGCCAGCAGAGCGCGTCATGAGTTTCTATTTTCAAGCCACGTAAGCTTTTTGCCACAACACTCTGTTTACCAGTCTGTGACACGCAGTCGAAATTAGGGGTTACATGTTGGTTAACATGGACATTACTCTCCTGGACGGCGTTCCGCAAAGGATCAAATCCCAGCTTTGTGGAACAAGATCCAGGTCTACTCAGTGGCTTGATGGTCTCTGCAAGATGGGAGTGTTACAGATACTCTGGAACTTGAATTATGCAACACTTTGCATAATTCCAGTTCCAGAGTATTTTTCGAACTTTGGATTGACTGCCCATAAGGTTGTGGTATGGATTTCGCCACTTTTGTCATTTATTGTGTTATTAACTTAAAGATTTCTGTATATTCAATGAACAGTTACGAGTTAACCTAAGTTGTGATATTCTTGAAGAAACGTGAACGATAATTAATCCATATGCATATGGAATACTGTAAGGGTCATTCTCGCGTTTTCGCTTTCTCGCGATCTCGACCTTTGGAAACCAGATAAACATGCAAAAAGTGCGAGAATGCGAGATCGCAGGAACGCGAGATTTCGTCTGTATCATTTGGCCACAGCGATATATTATAATACATCGTCAGTAGCATTTAGCCATATGAATATGTACATTGCCAGTAGCATTTAGCCATAAGAATATATATAACGTCAGTAGCATTTACATATAGCCATAGCGATATTTACACCGTCGGTAGCATTTAGCCACAGCGATATTTACACCATCGGTAACATTTAGCCACAGCGAGATTTACACCGTCAGTAGCATTTCGCCACAGCGATGGTATTTACACCATCAGTAGTATTTAGCCATAGCTATATTTCTACCGTCAGTAGCATTTAGCCACAGCAATATATATATCGTCAGTAGCATTTAGCCACAGCGATATTTATGCCGTCAGTAGCATTTAGCCACAGCGATATATATATCGTCAGTAGCATTTAGCCATAGCGATATTTATGCCGTCAGTAGCATTTAGCCATAGCAATATTTATACCGTCAGTAGCATTTTAGGCGTAGCGATGTGCGAGTACCCATGACATTGTGTGACACGAATAGCCGTAGCATAAAGCGAAAGCGACATTAATTACACCGTCAGCGGTACTTAGCCATAGTGACATATTTTGCATCGTCGGCAGCATGAAGTAATAATGAAATATAGACTAAGTGTATATGGTAGGCAACATTAAGCAATAGTGACATGACGCCCAATCCTATCAGCCCGTGAACCCAATAGCGCCAAAGGAATGTCTCCAGACATGCCTGATAAACATCCGTGAATGCTTGCCAGACAAACCTCGCTTGCGTTAAACTTTGTTGATGCATGATTGTCAGCTGATCAATTCCACAGTCCTGTTTTGTCAGGTTGTAAACGGTACGGTTGATGGAGACGAACACGTCTCTGACCCTGTCAGGCCTCCAGGGAGATGCTACTTAACTCATGGAAGAAACTAATTACCTGGTTTTTGGTTTAAGGACGTCACACGCGTAGATAACGCCGCATGTTTTTGGCAGTTTAGGATACATTATACGGATGATGTCTCTCGGTCCATGCACAAAGTAGCCTTAATGATGAGACGTAAGGGTTTATATTTCCCAGATTTTACCGAGGTCGTGGTCTGAACCTTTACTATTAGGTGTCTGGGCTATATATATATGAGTGAGTGAGTGAGTGAGTTGGATTTAACTCCGCTTTTAACATTATTCCAGTTATATCACGGCGTGTCAGCTTAATGTGGGAGGAAAGCCCGAAGTGATGGAGGTCTAAGACGTTTACCACTTCAGTGAAACCCACGAGCACGGGTATGGTGCTGACAAACCTAGAAACATAATCGGGGCGAACCGGGATTCGAACCCACAATCATAATTTTTTGGCGTGCCCAAGGGACGCAACTCTGCACAGCGAATCGCGGCGCCTTAGACGACTGCCCGTGCCCCCTTATATATATGAACAAAATTTTCTTAGATACATACAGTTAGGAAGTTGCGGGTCTTGCATGCGGTACTTCTGTCCCATGATACAGAATCAGTCTAGTATCTAAACACGTTGCCAATGTGTAGGAACATTTCAAGTTTGATATATAGGTAAGTGCTGTTTTGATGTTAAACGATTCACGCCAACGTTTGAACCAGTCCCAAGTTACATTCCCCCTTACATCATATCTGAGTAGATCATCAAGCAATTTAGCTATTTCACAGATTAACTAGCAGTTATCCGAGTTAGTGGTCCACCTTGCAATACATGCCTTATCTCCCCAAGGTGATGTGCGTGCACCAATGTGCACAATGTGTGGTGGCGGTGTAGGCCAACTAATAGTTTTCGTCCCTCGCGTTCTCCACGAACCATTTCGGGTGTTCAGAAATATGCCCAAAATGAATAGTTTGATGGCAGGGGTGACTATTTGATTGACTGTGCTCAGTAAATAAATAGTGTTTTGGATGCAGGTGGGAATATATATTGTTCTGATATAATTCCCTCTTTACGAATCAAATGCTCACTTAGAGTGTTTCGTCCCGGGTGTTCTATATTAACCGTTTAATAGCCATCTGATGACTGACATGACAGCATTGAACCTACACATACCTGTTTGGGTCTGATCAACTAGTCAGATCTCCGCTGAGTAGATGGACCACCTACCAGTTTGAGCCTGATCTCCGCTGAGCAGATGGACCACCTACCAGTTTGAGCCTGATCTCCGCTGAGCAGACGGACCACCTACCAGTTTGAACCTGATCTCCGCTGAGCAGACGGACCACCTACCAGTTTGAGTCTGAATTCCGCTGAGCAGATGGACTACCTACCAGTTTGAGTCTGATCTCCGCTGAGCAGACGGACCACCTACCAGTTTGAGCCTGATCTCCGCTGTGCAGATGGACCACCTACCAGTTTGAGCCTTATCTCCGCTGAGCAGATGGACCACCTACCAGTTTGAACCTTATCTCCGCTGTTCAGATGGACCACCTACCAGTTTGAGTCAGATCTCCGCTGAGCAGATGGACCACCTACCAGTTTGAGCCTGATCTCCACTGAGCAGACGGACCACCTACCAGTTTGAGCCTGATCTCCGCTGAGCAGACGGACCACCTACCAGTTTGAGTCAATTCTCCGCTGAGCAGATGGACCACCTACCAGTTTGAGCCTTATCTCCGCTGAGCAGACGGACCACCTACCAGTTTGAGCCTGATCTCCGCTGTGCAGATGGACCACCTACCAGTTTGAGCCTTATCTCCGCTGAGCAGATGGACCACCTACCAGTTTGAACCTGATCTCCGCTGTGCAGATGGACCACCTACCAGTTTGAGTCAGATCTCCGCTGAGCAGATGGACCACCTACCAGTTTGAGCCTGATCTCCGCTGCGCAGATGAACCATCTACCAGTTTGAGCCTGATCTCCGCTGAGCAGACGGACCACCTACCAGTTTGAGCCTGATCTCCGCTGAGCAGACGGACCACCTACCAGTTTGAGTCAATTCTCCGCTGAGCAGATGGACCACCTACCAGTTTGAGCCTGATCTCCGCTGAGCAGTTGGACCACCGTGTATGGTTCTCGACTTCTGTGTACAGGAGGAGCACCTCCCCCGGGACGCACCCCCGGCAGTTGGTGCAGAAGATGGCGCTGTACCCACCACACTTGCACAACCAGCACCCTGCGTTCACCTCCCCCTCACACCGGATAGGGTCCTGGCGAAGAAATCATAGCGGTAAGATAATGATTGTAAACATGTGTTCAGGACTTCATTTCAGTTTTACGAGCGACGTCGTTATGAATGTCAAAACAGAACGTCGCCAGAGATCGATAAACTATGAATTGTGAACTGTAAACTGTTTGTTCGCTGTTGAACTGTAATATTTGCTACAGAGTGACATCAGAACATACGATCATTTCCGATTGTCTAAACCACAAGTGTTGAGCTACACAGATAACAGTATACAAACCTACAAGCTAACAAAACTTCCGTGTCGATTAGGACAATATGTATGCAAATATGATCGTGACCAAATATTGTTAGAAAAAATGACCATTTGCCAGTTGTATAATTATGGATGGTAATAACGCTTAAAAATGGAAACTCGCTGTGCGGAGTTGGTCCCTGAATGGTATGCTCGTGGCTTCGAATAACACATTCGACTTGATTATGAATCTTACGTCGTCAGCACCGTGCAAGTGGGTTTCACCAAAGTGGAATACGTCTAAAGCCTGTGTCTCTTCAGGTTGTCGTTTCTTATTAAGCTGTGATACAACTCAAGTCCAACTCAGTCAATTCATTGTATCTAGACAATTTCGGTAGTCCAGTGGATAGAGCGGAGAGCGGAAGATCGGTGATTCGACCCCCGCGTCATACCAATAGACGTTAAAATATGGTACTTGTTGTTTCCTAGCCTTGTGCTCGGCATTAAGGGGATAAAACAAGCACAGGCCTTGCTAGCAGTCCGTATTCAGTGTCTGAATGGGGTATTCAACTGCGGCGTGGTATCTCAGTTGGCTAGCACTATACATCAACATTAGTACATGCAGCCACAGACATGTATGAATGCATTAAATAAGTAATAATCTTGAACGCGACGTTAAACTCCATTTACCACACTTCACCTTATATCGACGTAGGAATGTAACGGGTATTCTCACCGCAGCACGCGCCTCCTTGTTGAGGTCCAGGTTAGCTATGACAGTGAAAGCCTTTTTACAGTGATGGTCAAACTTCCAGGGTTTGTCGATGGTACCTTTCACCCAGTACCGGATGTAACCGTAGCTGCCTTCGAACGACGACGGTAACGTCGCTGGCAACAACAGGTCGAAGGGGAAGGTGTGGTGGCCCGGCTGCAAACAGTTTGTATCCTCGCCTCGCACGTCTGGAAGGTGAAGACAACATTTATAACAAGCCTGCATCTTGTAGGATGACACCAACTTTGTGAGAGAGAATGACGGGTGGTGGTTTCTACCTTTAAAACACATTGTTTGTCAAATTCATACATTTCGTTAAACTAAAGTAAATAATTTAAAAAAAAACCACGCCAACGGGGTCATATATGGATGACAATTTACCACCAGGGCCCACTGGCACAAAGCGATCTTAGCGCTAAAATGATCGTAACTCCAATACTTTAACATAGGCCTACAATAGTCTTAGCGCTAAGATCGCTTTGTGCAAGTGGGCCCTGGACGATTAAACCTAACCGTGAGTGAATGAGTGTGTGTTTTGGGTTTGAATCTTTAGCATGTTTGTTTTTACACCTACGACCCTTATCATACACTAAATATTCTGATCTCAATAACATTTTTAATATCCAGTTCTTGTTTTGTAATATATTTGTATAATATTTAGCAAACTTAATAAACAGATAATGGAAGTGTATTTTCCTTGGTTACACATTTAGCGCAAGGAACAAATTCAAAAGATCTTATGTAAATCACGATTCTGAGTGAGTATACATTCGTCACCACTCGTCCCTTTCCGTAACCTATTCGGCTTGTCCCGGAATAACACGAGTTGGTCATGAATGAGTGAGTATAATGTTCCAACCAATCAAACCCGATTTCTCTTACTACAAGGTTTATCATTTTTATTATCTCTCAGCTTTTCTACATTCCCCGTGTTTCACCCGACCAAAGTCAAACCCCATTCATCCGAGAGCTGGTGAAATTGTCAGGATTAAAAAATGTAATACAAAAAGTACGATTATGTACGACCTAAGCAGCCGGGCAGACGAAAGTGATGTTGGCAAAAAATGAAATAAACAAGAATGGTTATTTGATGGTGATGTATTTGATCTGGGTATCATGGTTGTGTTTTGGATCTAAAGTTTGCACTTCTTCGGCAACTGTTTTCAACCTAGTAACGTTTTGACAACGTTTGTAATTTTGTGGTCAAATCCAATTTCCATTGTATGCGGAGGGGTCTGCCAGTTTGCGGTTTACGGTAAAATTATGCAGTATTACTAATCCATTCCATCCGTAGTAGTATGTAGATAACGGAATACGATGAAAGAACCTGAACGAATCTGGAAGCAGGTAAATAAAAGCGAAAACAGCCTTTCCATTTTCATAAAAATCGCTTCCTAACGAGTGTACGATTCCGACTATATCATGAGCATGTTTAAGAATCACAAACAAATAGTAATAGGTGTTCTCGGAATGGTGAGCGTATCCTGCCCCACTGATGTCATTCGTCACAAACACTTGCAAAGGCAAGTCAATTGTTCACATGAAAAACACTGGAACTTATGATACAAGTCAAAATAGGGATTTGCATCGGACTTTATTGTTGTCACTGATGCGTCATATTTGGAAAAGTCCTCCACATGTCTGCCATAAAACCTATGGGAAGCATTACTGAGACTTTGAATGTTGTAACCTTGATCAAACAACTTCTGAGCAAGAGTCGTATGCGTTCTTTGAAATCTTGTAGAAAGATAATGCTCGACATTATCTCAAACGTTGTGAAATGTGGACACCAGGGTCTGGAGCTGTAGGAGTGAGTGAGTGAGTATGGTTTTACGCCGCTTTTAGCAATATTCCAGCAATATTACGGCGGTGGACACCAGAATTTGGTTTCACACATTGTACCCATGTCGGGAATCGAACCCGGATCTTCGGCGTGACGAGCGAACGCTTTAACCACTAGGCTACCCGACCGCCCAGTGCTCGAAATAAAGGTTAAGGTGACTATGGATGGGAAAGTGGAGGTTATCCCTCTTGTCACACTGAATCTTTATGCACAGATCTAAATATGAAACCGATGTCCTTTATTTCTAGTTCAGGTGGGTAAATCAATAAAAGGGAAATGGCTCTTTGCTGGTTATTGAACGAGATGTTTGCATCTCAAATACCTCTGACGACCAATGTTTAGAGACCACACACGCGAGGCAGCACCTTCGCTTGCCAGGTAACTTCATTCAAACAGTACGAAGATGTCAAAGTTGTTTGTTGCAAAGACTCAGTTTTTGCAGTTTTTGAAAGAAGCAATATGTATCAGAACACGTTAACGTCAAACCCACGAGAACTCTTCACACGTGTGTCAGCATCATTTCATCGCCAAACTTTTAGAACACCTGTTAGCGATCATGGATAATTAAGAACAGTTCGTGCGAACGCAACCTGATATACCGTCTTGTGCAACTGATTGACGCTTGGATTTAACAAGGAGCAGCCTCATGACATGATGTCATATTCTGGTTGAATTGAGTTATCGTTCTTGACAACCATTACACACAACTGGCATAACACATATATCGCTAACTGGCTGTGTAAAGTGTTAGTTATAATAATTCCAGCAATTAGCCATTGATATGCAATGAAATACATTTGCTATAGTTCACGCGTGAGTGGAATATCCTCCGTGTCAGGAGCTCTGATCCCATGTTCTATTCCCAGATTCACCCCATTAGAAACCTATGATTATGGGTTCGAATCCTGGTTCGGGCTTTCCTCCAACATTAAACTGACACGCCGTGATATAACCGGAATACTGTTAAAAGCGGCGTTAAACCCAACTCACTCACTCACACTTATGGTCGTAGGATGAACCAACACCACGACCTTATACTTTGGGCTTCCCCCGCCGTTCAGTTGATATAATCGAACTGATGTTCAAAGTGGCGTTAAAACAAGCTCACAGATCACCCATGTGTGATAAAAGGGTATGCGTCATCGATAAATGAGGTGAGTGAAAGTTCATCACCATTCCACCAGCCATCACGTTACTTATCCACGCAAGAATATCTGGTCTATGTACCGCAGCACCCGAGACCAAAATAAACAGACAGGAGCATGTTGTAACGACTACCACGTGCCAGAAAACTGCAGTCCATCCATTTATCCACTTATCAGCCTCAAGCATTTAAAGGACTAAACGTCTGTGCGTGATCGCGCTGCATTATTGTACAGCCCTCACACACCGCTCTCACCAGAGACTTATTCGCCACCATTTCGTGTATACCATCCTTATCTTAAAAACACGGTTAGGTGAGCTTTAAGTTAATTCATCAAATAATTTACCTCCTAAAACTGACTGCAGCTTCTGAAATAGTCCAATCTGTTTAATATGAGATTCAGTTATCAGTCTCCAGCGAATACGTCCGTGGAGGTACATGTACCTGTCGTCATCACGGCTCGCGCTGTTGGCTTACTCGCTATCCGGTTTACTGCAACTTAGCTTGGATGTATACAAGTTATCAGGAAGTGTGGTGAGAGAACTAGTATCAACAGCGCAGCCAAGACAAGAAGCTGTGCCGGCACTTTGTCTTGGCTATCCATTATATTTGGCATTTCCTCTCCATCCTAACCATCAGAAGGATCGGGCGGAAAGAAATTAAAGAGGCATGCTTTTGTTCGAAAACTAATATGTGTATGATATGACAAAATGGATCACAATTTAATCGTTATTGTGCAGAAGTCGGAGTTTCCGAACGGTGCACGGTCGGTGTTAAGAACTGAAGGCGAAAAAGCCCAAAGCAACAGACAGACTAACTTCCCTTCTTCGAATATCTTTACGATAAAAAAACCCCTAAAAAGTCGTTGATATGTTCTCCAAGACGGGGTGATATATACATGCAAGCTGGCGTAATGATAGATAAGTCAGATGAAAAAGGATATGTGTAGGAAACGAAACGTAAGGGAGGCCTAATGCTGTACTGTTTACGATAATGGAATCGATGTAAATATCCTCTGTTCATATACGAGGAACAATATTTGAGGGAACCCCAGAATGTATTCAGAAACGATATCATAATGTAAAGAAATGACATTGTGGAATTCATTATTCATAGTCAAGTGAATATCTGGTCCATGACCGCGAACATCAACACATGCACGACATCTTCTGGGCATACTGGATATCAAACACCGGATTGTCTCCCGTGGTAGCCTTCGCCATTCTTGTAAGACCTTCCCATATTCTGGGAACGCTGAGGAACGCTGAGGTCGGTTGCGAAGACTTCAGCCCAGAACATCCCAAAGGTGTTCAATCGGTGCCATGTCTTAAGATTGGGCTGACCAGGTCAATGTGTCACACATTGCTGCCTCGGACAGTTGACTGTAACACGAGCTCTGTGAGGATGCCCACTGTCACCCCGGAACTCAAAGGTTCTCTCTCACCTACGCACTGGGCAAATGGGAAGACCACTGGTCGTAAAATATTTGTCCACATAACGTTGTCCGATCATGTTCCCTTGCATAATCTTCAGATCCGTCGTTTTGTGGCATTTGATGCCAGCCCAGACCATGATGCTGCCAGCACCGTGCCTATCGTGTTCTGCTCAACCAAGTGGTTGTGACGTTTATTGGCACATGCAGGTATCTAGGATGTGTCACTGTTGATGGCATGTGTTACATGTGCAACGTGCAAACTTTGAGTGAGTTTTCTATCCGTGTTCAGTAACTGTGCCTTGTGCTAAAAGCTGGGCATGTGATTGTTACAGCTGAAATGACAGAGGTTCCCTTAAATTTTGTTGCTCGTATATTGTGACATTTATTGGTATTATATTTCATGAAAGATATTTAATCAAAGAAAGTCTCTAAAGCAAGAATACATAACTCTTTTCTTGATGTTTTATTGGAAATATCTTGGTTTGCTAAATGTTTCAATGTTCCCAATGAACCAATCACAACCCATTTCCTAAACTGACAAATTTAGTTTGCAAACATGTCGAGGAAACAGTGAAACGTTAAGAATTGTAGCCTTTAGCGGAATCAAACCCGAAACAAATGACAGTAAACACTAGCATACCTCATGCACCACCGAACAATGTGTGCACTATTACTGATATTTCTAAAAAAGTGTATGACGTCATGGATTCTAGGTTTCTAATTTCGTCAGTATATGATTAGGATAAAGAATGTGTATATCAACATGCCTACGTGGTTTGGTAGATAGAGTGACTGCCGGGAGCGAAAGGTTGGTGTTTCTATCCCCGGCCGCGTCATTCCAAACGACTTTATAATATGGTACTTGTTGTTACCTTACCTGGGGCTAGGTATTCAAGGGTATAAAACAAAGACTGGTCGGCTCGGAGTCAGTATACTGTGTTCTGTGCAAACATTTTGAACGCCAAGTAAAACCCTACCTCACCTCACCCCAATATGCCCTCTGCTGACGCTGCTGCTGAAGATACGCCGACAACGGTGATAATGGAAATGAGAAAACAATTCAGAACATATGCAACATTACACTGCAGACGGCTTTCTCACTCGTGAAGCAACAGACCACAGCAAACAATAATAGCCATCGCACTGTGGGGCATCATTAAGTGAGTCGTGTTGGTTTTACGCCTCTTTGGGCAGTATGTCACTTGTATCCGGGAGTGTAGTGAGTGAGTGAGTGAATATGGTTTTACGCCGCTTTTAGCAATATTCCAGCAATATCACGGCGGGGGACACCAGAAATGGGCTTCACACATTGTACCCATGTCGGGAATCGAACCCGGGTCCTCGGCGTGACGAGCGAACACTTTAACCACAAGGCTACTCGACCTTCCCCCCTGGAGTGTAAGGTTAATGTAGGATGAAAGTGATGTAGGTCTTACACGTTACCAATTTGACGATACCTACCATTACAGGTGTAATGCTGACGAACCAAGGATCAATCCGGGACTCGAACCCTCTGTCAGCAGATCCTGGCACGATTAACGGGCGCAACACTGCACAGCAAACGGCTGCACTCTATACGATAAGGCGACCTGTGCCCAGTCACCATATGGTTGTTTTGATGGCGATTATGACACAAAGGATGTTTTATATTTAATCCCTATTTACTCTAAATCAGCTGCTTACGTTCACATTTTAACAGCAACACGTTGACATGTAAACCAACAAATATTTTTTTTTGGTACAAACTCTAACCATCTGTTTCCTATCATGCACGTATCTTTTTTCTATGAGTTAACAGCTAACAGAAGTGGGAAAAGGAATGAACTCAACTTTTCTTGAAAGGGAAACGTCTCGAAACCAGATGAATTGATTACACAGTTATTTAGCGTGAAAGTTGGGTTCGTGATAAAGATATTTGCACCTGAGAATCCATGATGACCAGATATACATCCCCCGTGTTCTCCAGTGTGACATTTGGTGCATTTATCCGTCTTCTAGTGTAATAGTTCCAATGGGTTTCTTATTTTGGAATGCAATTCTTTCATACAGAGCTTTTGAAATCAATCTCATACATATCCACATGTAGGTGTACATAGAGGGGTGTACTATTTATCTGCAACACAGCGGTGAGGTGAGTGAGTGAGTGAGTGAGTGAGTGAGTTGGGTTTAACGCCGCTTTTAACAGTATTCCAGTTATATCGCGGCGTGTCAGCTTAATGTTGGAGGAAAGCCCGAAGTGATGCAGGTCTCAGACGTTTACCACTTCGGTGAAACCCACGAGTACGGGTATGGTGCTGACAAACCTAGAAACATAATCGGGGCGAACCGGGATACGAACCAAAAATCATAGGTTTCTGGTGTGCCCAAGGGACGCAACTCTGCACAGCGAATCGCGGCGCCTTAGACGACTGGGCCAACCGTGCCCCCAGGTGAGGTGAAGTGTGGTGTAAGATTACTGCACTTATACAGCGACGTGCATGCACGTGTGTGTGTGTGCGTGTGTGCGTGCGTGCGTGCGTGCGTGCGTGCGTGTGTGTGTGTGTGTGTGTGTGTGTGTGTGTGTGTGTGTGTGTGTGTGTGTGTGTGTGTGTGTGTGTGTCTGCGTGTACTAGTCCAGACTTATGCCGATTTTATAGTGCCTGCCAACTGATATGCAATGCCACAGTTTAGCATGAATATCCCATTCAGACACAGTTAAATGAATCCGAGACAACCAGTCCTTGGTTAAGCCTTTATGCCGAGCGCCAGACAGGGTAACAACAAGTACATTCTTGTAACGTCTTTTAGTATGACGTACAAGTCTCATCGTTGCCCCACACTACATGTTCAGGTCTCACCTTTGCCCCACAGTCTGAACCTGTGTTTGAAGTAGCCCTCCTCCGCTGAGTACTCCACCGTCTCCAGACGTTGACGTCCCCCACGTCGCCCTACGTTCTCCAGCTCCGACCAATGCACATAAGCTCGGCCCAGACACGTCAGCCGGAGTTCTGTACAAACAATGGATGCACACGTGAGTTGTGTGAATGTATATGAAAATTAAAACACAGTTGATACTTATGGGTAAACCGTAACAACTTGCAATGCATGTACGTAGCATTTATCAATCCAGACACGATATTATGCTTTCGGTACACATCAACGACCCTCGGACGTAGGAGTTTGTACAGTAAATTATGTTTATAACGAACACGCTTGTAACGCACTGACGGATACATGTATAACAAACTGTTAATGGGTCCTGTTCATTTACTGTGTATAGGCTGTACTCAAAGTCAAAGTCAAAGCACTTTATTGTACAAAAGGCCCCCGGCCCATATACAAGAGAGAGTTACTCATGTAAATACAATCATAGATGTTATACACTGGGACATACACGTTGTTTGATTAATTCATGTCTTTTGGCTAATTCATGCTTAATATATAGAGAACGATTAAATATATTAGATTCGTTCTTTGTCGTCAGATTAACTACAAAGACGTTTATCGGTGGCATTGCTATTAAATAATCGTTTATACATTTCTCTCGAAGATCATTGTAAAACGGACAGACAAACACAAAATAAATTTCATTTTATATCTCAAGATTTCTTAATGGACAAATTCTTTTCAGATTTTCCATGGACAGTTTTCTTCCTTCATTTACAAATAGGTCCAGTAAACCAAGTCGATATTTAATGAAAATGTTTTCTTAAGTTTTCCGAAGTGTGTACTCATAAATATATTTCTGGTTGAAGTAAAGTCTTGAATGTTTTGTTATATTCATAACGTGAACTATCCTCTAAAGTGGAATGGCATTCTTGGTAGAGCATATTTATAGACCGATTTCAAAATTTATTAAGAAACATATTTACATTTCCAACTGACTGACATAGCCAAATAAAACCCAAACCATGAGAAAATATAAGATTTCTTATATTCTATGTCCAAGTATTCTTTCCCATGTTATCTAAATGTAGGAGCATGTTATAAGCTAGTTTAGGGAGACGTTGTTCATGCATATGAAGGATTTTAAACCAGTATTTTACACATCTAATCTGTGAGTTAATATATAATGGGTATCTACATCATTCACCATAAACCATACAATTTGGTGTAGAAGATCCGACACACAGAACTTTTTTACATGTTAATAAGTGATCCTCTTAACAGTCATAACGTTGATACCCCCATACTTCAGAACCATACAATAAAATTGGTTGTATCTGGGTATCAAAAGGCTTAAAGAAGATATTAGGTCACATCGTTCCAACTTTATGAGCAACAGACATTACACATATTAAAGCTTTCTTTGCACGCAAGGACAAGTCAAGGGCACATTTTCCCAATTCATTGTGTGTGAGAACCAGACTCCAAAATATTAATAGTAAAGGCTGTTGATGTGCCTAATGAACTAACAGTAGTGGTCCTTGTACATATCAAATATGGATACACGATAACAAGATATGGAAACGAGTTTTTATTGCATTTGTCAAACAAAACACACGTTCAACGTATTTTATTTATCATACAAATCCAAGTGCTATCGAGGCAGATGAACATTAATAAACACCAATGCGGCTACGTATGTTACTATGTTTTCATGTTAAACACAGTATACTGTTTTTGACCACAAGTTGTGTCACGGCAGGTTTCCTGCACGGCGTTGTTCTAAGATCGTGTGATGAGGAAACACGAAGGGTGCTCCTGTAATGGGTCTTCCTATCTTGATATACCTTGCCACTCAGTATTCGCCGTTGTACTCACCAGACAAGAACTATATATATATATAGCTTCACTGATAGTTCTCCCCCAACACTTCGGTTTACAAGAACGGTTATCTTACAATATTGACAGCAGGGAAATAATCAGCTTACTGAGTAAATATTGCGGAAGTTTTAAAACGAGAATGGGTGCGGTGTATGGAAACGAAATTCTTCTCACGGAGGCTTTAATAGGATATGTTTGTAAATAGACTAAACTCTCTGCGTGAAATTGATTAAACTTTTGGAGATAAGAAAGCTAATATTCACAACAACATGGATTGGCTATATCTTCACGAGATTTTAATTAAGAATTGAATTTCATTTTGGGTTGATTGGAGTATGAAGCTTCATGGCGTGTGAGTGTGAGTGAGTGAGTGTGTGTTTGTGCGTGAGTGAGTGAGTGTGTGTGTGATTGAGTGTCTGTGTGTATGTTTGTGTCAGTGAGTGTGTGTGTGTGTGTTACAAAATATTTCCCATATTTAGACTTCATTACTGGTAATAATCGTAAAGACACACTGGTTAGAATGTTAAACTCTTCTGATGTAAACCGCCTTGAGAACTTAGCCAATTATGTTAAAAATGCTATCTGTCTTCGTTCTTGTTACCTGTAAATATTATTTCATGCAGCACTTGATGTGAAACTAAATTATATATATCTGTACGTGGGCCTGAGGCCTTATTACCGAATAAACTGATTGATTGTGTGTGTGTTACACGTTGGTGTAGCTTCGGGGAAAAGGCATTGTTTCGGTTATGCTCTGAAAATACAATTACATGAGAGTGTGCTATTCAAGATATTACCAAACATGGAACTTCATACCATAATGTCTTAAAAAACTGCAAAATATTGTTGCATTTACCTATAAGGCTCAGCTGTAATGAATGCAAGTACACAGACTCTCAAGAAAGTAGCCAGAGAGCTAATATACCAAGCAGTGTCTACACACGTCACTGGGAAAGCGTCAGTTAATGGTGGACTATATACAGGCCGCTATATATAGATCAGACTGTTTTTGATTTCTTTTTATTAAAATACTGAAATTACTACATATTTGGTTCTTAGTATAAGATGGTGTCATATAATAACACCTGCATTTTGGTGTGGGGTTATCACCACATGTATGTAGAGTTGACATTCATCAAAGGCTCCCTCTTCTGGGCTCTTTAGCTTGAAAGAGCTACATAGACATATTGACATCTTTATGAGAGCTTTTTCAAAGTCAAAATATCTTTAACACTCTCTTAAACCTGGTTGTGATGCAACACACGAATAACCTAGTTCAGCTTTCGTCTTCATTCAGACACTGCCCCGTGGGAATTCCAGGTTACAGTTGGTACCAACCTGTGCTGGTCGTTAGAGTGAATGGGTGAGTGAGTATGGTTTTACGCCGCTTTTAGCAATATTCCAGCAATATCACGGCGGGGGACGCCAGAAATAGGCTTCACACATAGTACCCACGTCGAGAATCGAACCCGGGTCTTCAGCGTGACGAGCGAACACTTTAACCACTAAGCTCCCCGACCGCCCCGCTTGTCGTTTGAGGCGACACTAGTCGGGTTATAAGCCCCGGGGACTTCGTTAACCGTATGTCGCCGTACCCCGACAGCGTAGATCGTTGCTCATAATATCAACCATATAATCAGAGCGAATCTTGATACGACTAAAATACTGGTAAACGAGACGCAAAACCCAACAAATCGTGTACAGAAACTAGGTTAAGTCTAGTTGATGTAAACATAATTTATTAACATACATACGATTCCTACGTCATATCTGTTCTTCTACAAATGTGAAATCGGCAAAACGATCGCGGATCCGGGTTTTAAAGTTGGCAGAAGGGCGTGGGGGTGAGGGTGGGGGTGGGGTTGGGGGTTGGGGGGTGGGGGGTGGGCGTGGGGATGGGGGTTGTGGTGCTGGACACCCGTGCCATCACACCTCACTTTGGTTCTGCCAGGATAATGGATACATCGGCTATAGGGCAGCATTAGCTGCGGTGAGTATAAATGCTGCACCCTGGGCAGTCCACGCTGATGGCATTTGGATCTGCCCAAACGCAAGTCACGTGGGAAGTTGCACAGGCCAGCACACTGTCTGGGCAATTTCCTCTCAGTGTTGGAAACAATTTTTCAAAGATGTCCAAACCTGCATGAAACACATTTCAGTAGACGCTGCTACTGCAACGATGGTCTACCAGCACTCGCCCATGAACTATTTCTAGAAACAGTAAGCTATTGTTTACCTTCAACATCAGACAAAGAAGAACAGATGGACCAAACATAAACTCGCGCCACAAAACACATGTACACTTGCTTACCTTGTATCAAGGAGACCACATCACCAACAAACGTACGTGAGAAGAGTGGGCAGTTGCGATTAACCATATACCACTCAACCAGAGTACAGGCATTTAGCTGACAATAACAACGTGAGTTAATATGGTTACGTGACACTCAAGACGTTTCTTGTATTTTCATTAATGAAATGAAGGAATATATGAGTTTTATGCAGGCAAGCCGATGGCTGATGAACTGATATTGAGTGTCGCCGGGGTCCGATGATACACTGACTCAGCCAGGTCGCACCTCATCGCGTCTACTGGATCAACCGTTCAGTCTTATCGCCAGACAGGAGTTTTTGGGTCGTGTTCCACAACGGAGACAAGGGTCTGCCAATAGAGACCTCCCTGTGCAGGGGGCCGTGGTGGCCAGGTCATCTAAGCCGCCGCAATTTGATTTTTGGGGTTGCCCCCCTTAGACGTTCAGGATCATATGATCCCATTTTCACCCAAAGTGGCAAACGTCTAAGACCTGCATTACGTCGGTGTTTCCTTCAACATCAAGCCGACATACAGTGATAGGACTGAGATACTGGTCAAAATCTTTGCTTATATGACAATATATCGGTGATATCTAAGTCCATTAAGTTCTTAAACCCAAAACTTTATGCTTGAGGTCCCTTATCTTAACATAGGCAGCCGGCTGCTACAGCTTTGAGGAACGAGCTGCTGGGGAGTTAAGGCTGGAATGGTTATGGTATGCACATCATATTTATTCACACACGCTCAAGTAAAAGTGGTTTTACAATTGGTTCCCTGCCTGTGACTATTAAGGAGAGTCTGCTCAGTTTGCTCTCTAACTATGACTATAAATGAGGGTCCCTAACTATACTACTACGAATAATAATGTGTCTTGACAAGATTCCCTAATGTGATTGACAAGATTCAGGGAAAACACGGCAAATATGTAGACCTCGCTTTCGAAATGCAAGATGCCCGACTTCCCATTGTTCTTGGTGCCTTAGGTTTGGTACCTCCCAACCTGTTGACAGACATTGGGAGAGCACCCGGGTTTGCTACCAGGAATGCAGTCCTTCTGACTATCTGGGTAATGCGGAAGGCTGCAGTGTTGGGGAGTCTTCACATTCTCCGAAAATTCTCGGTGGCTTTGACTACGCAGCGCTTACTAGGAGAAGTCCCATTCTCTGTCTGGGCTGCGTTTAGAGGGGGCAAGGGCCCTGATCTGATGACGAGCCTAACCAGCCTGACTGTGCCAGGATCACCCAAACTCTATTTGCGGCATTTGTTATTTGAATCTGTACATAACAATAATAGATATATGTAATGTACTATAGGCCATCCCTTGTTGATCCCTTGACTAATGATGAAAGAGCCAACACCATTATTATACTAGTCAATGGATCAGTTTGCACTCGACTTTTTCTCTCAGCTCCCTAAGGAGTATACTACCCTATCTGACTGACTTAGTAGTACTTGCTAAATTTAGTTCCCCATAATAATTAATAACTTTCTACAAGCTGCTGTGCTCTTGCGTTAATTTTGACACTGACAATTACGGCTGCATCTGGGCCCTGTAAACAGCGATGATAAAACTAAGCTGGAAACTCAGAATGTGAGCTATGCACCGGTACAGACCTTCAACAATACACTCAACAGTGTGGGCGTGCTGGGAACGTGAAAGTGCAGTCGGCATACGCGTGTATCACACGTAGGTTAACTACACACTTACATACATCAGTACACATAGCAAGTGGCCGCCAGTGGAGGATGTTTGATTACAACATGCACTACGCATATGCATACAAGAGTATGCAAGAGTGTGGCGGCTACATCTACATACATTAGGGAGGCGGTATGTCAGTGGAGTGTTCGTATGGGAGGCATGAGTATATTCCCAGAATGTGGGGGTGAGGGGTTCAATTAGGAAAGATAAGGCGGCTGTGCCTGGAGTCTTACTGTCACATCGTGGTTGCCCCTCAGTCAAATATGTTTACTTCGGCCATACCTATGTCCTGTGTTGTCTCCTGCACTTCTATAGAGGATTCGACAGCACAGGTAACCGTCATGGGTCCGTATTCAGTGATGATGGTGAGTGAGGGAGTAGGGGGTTTAAGCACTATTTTAGGCATGACATGGCGAAGTGGCTTCACATATTATACCATAGCCGTTTGAAGCATTGATTACATATTTTACATTTTTTGAAATAGTACTTCTCTGACGTTCATGCATGAAAAAGAAGCATTTACTTGGAATTTACCTTGGCAGTTGTTGGCTGAAAACATTACATTCCAAGTTTAATAAAGAGGATCCAGAATATTCTTTGACATGCATGGTTCTGATGGGTATCTCATCTGAGTCAGTTAATAAGTATTGTCAGAGCGAATGATAAATTGTCAGTGAACATGCTAGTAATTATAAAGCATTTCCTGTCCATTACACACTTCAAACACTTCACTATAACGGATGCTTTAATACTTTAATGAAACTACTCATTTAAGCTTTCTACATATTTTACACACACACACACACACACACACACACACACACACACACACACACACACACACACACACACACACACACACACACACACACACACACAAACACACATACAAACACACATACACACACACATACATACATACACACACATACACACATACATACATACATACATACATACATACATACATACATACATACATACATACATACATACATACATACATACATCTGGGAAGCACCTGATCCTTATTTTAGTTAGCTCTCACAGAAGGCATAACCAAGAGGAATTATGCCACTGAATCTCCACGGAAACAGGTTAACTTACATATTTATAAAGTACTTCAAATTCGTATATTGTGTACCCAATTCGTTTGTAAAATAGTTCCGTCAGTGTGAAGAAGGCCTTGTAAACACGTCATCGTATTGAATGTGGATTCGTTAAAAACGTAATTTATAATTGAGAATAGGGCTTGAAGTTTTTGTCACAGTGTGAACCCTGCTATGCGGACATTGTTGCACTTTAGTGACAATGCCGCACACAACCATCATACAAGTTCAGTAATTCGAGGAGAAATACAATGTTCGATGAAGGTTATTGACTGGTACCGTTTTGGTGAAACTAAAGAAAACGGGCATAGTACCGACAATGTTCATGATGATTCATGGCAGGTTAGGATTCGAACCTGACTATCAACGGATCCTGGTACAAATGCGGAACAATTACCACTGGACCACACATCCCCTCTCCCCTAAACATATCGAGGTGTGGTGAAATGGGGTTTAACGTCGCGTTCATGCATGTGTGTTTCTGTTTAAACCAGTTCGGACGAATGTCGGGTTAAAAGTGCTTGCCCACTGAGATACCGCAGTGGCGTCGCACTGTGACGTGAATACCCACTCTGACACAATATATACAATGATCTCGAGCCGATCAGTCCTTGTTTCAACCCCCATATTGCCAAACACCAGGAATGGTACCACAAGTACCATAATTGAACGTCTTTTGGTATGACGTGGCCGGGGATCGAACCACCGACCTTCCGCTCTCCGGGCATACGTTTACTCTACCAGACCACGGAGATGGTCCCAAACATTACGAGTGAGTGAGTGAGTGAGTTGGGTTTAACGCCGCTTTTAACAGTGTTCCAGTTGTATCACGGCCTGTCATCTTAATGTGGGAGGAAAGCCCGAAGTGATGCAGGTCTCGGACGCTTACCACTTCGGTAAAATCCACGAGCACGGGTATGGTGCTGACAAAGCTACAAACATAATCGGGGCGAACCGGGATTCGAACCCTCAATCACAGATATCTGGCGTACCCAAGGGACGCAACTCTGCACAGCGAATCTCGGCGCCTTAGACGACTGGGCCATCCGTGCCCCCCAAAACATTACGAGAGCTAACATTAGGATTGGAATGTAACAGCACAGCGAAGAAAGAAAAGCCTGATCACAGTAACAAACACATAGTCCTATGTACTTGAGATCAAACACGCCTCTTCAACCACTGTGTGCGTGGTCCGTGATGTCAGCCGAAACTCATGTAACTTATCACAGGTACTTACCCGATATGACATCAGTCTCAGCAGGCATACCGTCACGCCGAAAACCCGGATTCGATTCCCGACATGGATACAATGTGTAAAGTCCATTTCTGGTGTCCCCCGCTGAGATATTGCTGGAATGTTGCTAAAAGCGGCGTTAAATAAAACTCACTCGCTCAGCAGGCATACGAATAGGCGTGGAGCGCAGATGACATTGACACAACACAGCACTGGAGTAAAACGTATTGAGAACAGCAGTGCTACATATTGGATATTTTTTGTCTCGGGAATAATGATCTCTGTCAGCTGAAAGGCTGCCGAGAAGTGAAGAAAAAAATGTTCATTATGATGACTGGCAAAACACAAATTCAGTAAGACACACGATACCACTATAGAGACAGTTGCTTTCTTTGTAAGGAGTAAAGGCAGCATCTCCCAACTGAGAACGCACTCACCCCGGCACACCTGACAGGTGCCCGTGTTTATCAGAGAATGACACTTTCATACAGCATTGAAACATCCGAGCTATGAAATAGTATTTTACTCTGGTTATTTGACATAAACGTATGGATCTTCCCGTTGAATATGACAAATAAATGTTGGCGATACTTAACTGCCTGGCAAAAGAAAGTGTACACCCATGTTTGATGGTGGCTAAACATGAAACAAACAAGTACTGGTTATTCAATTGTGATACATATGTGATACCAGTCCGGCAGAATGTTGACACGACCTTGCAATTTAGGTCCCACAGTTGTTTTTGCATGATTTCATTTGTTCAGACACTACATATGAATAAACTAATGGATGCCACTTTGGCACCCTTGAGGGTTTTGAAATTCCAAGTGTATATTTAAAAATGCATTTTAATTATAATCCTCAAGGGTACCAAGTTGGCATCCAGTTGTTTCTTGATCTACATATCTTAAACTTATAAAATCAGCAATAAAACACTGTGTGGCCTCAAAAGCAAGGTTAGCATAGAAAGTTGCTTTTAGCTACTAGACATATACGTGTATTTGATACGTGTTTCATTATGTTTTTGGATCTTAAGTTTGCAGTGTTTGGGCGACTGTTCTGCCTGTAAGGTTTTAATGACGTTTGTATTTTTTGGTCAAATCCATTTTCAAGTGTACACTTCCTTTTGCCCGGCAGTTTATTTTTTCATTTCAATGAGTACTTGGTGAGCAAGGGTACTATTACGCATGTTTTAGCAATTTACCAACGAATTCAAAAAGGGAAACAAAAAATGGTTTATGTTATACCGTACCGGATATGAAGAACGGACACCTTTATCACAAGATTACGTCAACTAAACTTAAGGAAGAGAATATATGGATGTCAACTTCTTTATTATGAGGAACACAACGTTTCGGAGTATATGCTTACTCCTTCATCAGGTGAGCATATACTCCGAAACGTTGTGTTCCTCATAATAATAAAGTTGACATACATATATTCTCTTCCTTGTGTGTATCACTTCTAAATGCCTTTTAAAGACCTGGTCATCTAAACTTGTTTATAATGAGATGCACATGCTGCCCCTAATATACGCGTTGACGTTTCAAACATGTAGTTTCTCAACTACCTGAGATGAGATGGTGTATCCTAGTGATATAAATGTTCGCTCGTCAAGCACCTGGATTCGAAACCCCACATAAGTACAATGCGTGAAGCCCTTTTTCCCTTATTTGGGCATGGTTGCAATATTGCTAAAAGACGCAAAATACATATTCACACACTCACTGGCGCAATTTCAGAATCGCCATTAGCTTCTATTAGAATGTCAATTACATCTATCAGCTCCATAGTTCCATGTGCATACTTGCAACACGTAGTTGTACCTGATCCCAATGGTCTAGGGTTTGAATCCAAGATACGCCTGATTTTGGATGCTTGGTTTGTCAGCACCTTCATCAAATGTCAAGGATCTGTATCACGTTACCCTGTATCATATTTCCCCTCCCATATACAGCTGACACGCCTTATTTACATTAATCATATTAATAAACCAAAATAAATATACAAACACTTAAGACCATCCACAAATGGATGGTTATGTGTTGCAATGTCCATCAGCCGTGAAAGATTAACTGTCGTTATTTAAAAAAATCGGATGTTCTTTTAACTTCTTAATGAGTAGTTGTCAAGCCGAGTTATGCTCGAGAGACATTTTAGTATAGTTTTCTCTATTGCTCAAGGATTGGTTGATGCTATCAAATGTTTACAGGAAATAAAAAAAACATGTTTATGATAAACGTATTTAGTATGACACAGAAAAGCATCGAGTAGACAGTTGTTTTTATCGTGAAGATATAAACACATCTGTTTTGAAGAACCGGGTTGTACGTAATCACCTCTCACCGTAGTGAGATGCCGGATAGCCAACTCGCACAACGGGTGTCACATGCAAATAAACACGCAGATAGATACGTTGTGAGAGTCCAACTCATCTTATAAGATCAACTTTCAATTATTAAACTTCATCATAAACATCGGAAAAACACCCTTAATAGCTACTGCTGTGCTCTGACGGTGGCAGTGGCATTAACCTGTATGAACAGTTCCCAAAGGTATCATCACACGTCGCAACACGAAAATGCAGTTAAAAAGACCCCATGATAAAGTCTTATCTGTTCCCGTTAACACTGAAGGATAAGGGAGTCAAATCAGCCCCCGTATATATCGTTCCCCAATGACAATAAAGGATAAGTCACATCATACTCCGATGAATCAGCAGGATAAGTGTGTCACATTGGTTCCTGACGCACTAAAGGATAAGTCATATTTTTCCATGATGATACAAAAAATTAGGAGAGTCATTTCGTTCCCTAAAGATTCTGAAGGAGAGAGAATCATGTCGTTCCTTAAAGATTATGAAGAAGAAGAGAATCCTATCTTACCAAAAGATTCTGAAGTAGGAGATATTCCCATCTTTCTTTAGGGATTCTGAAGGCGAAGAGGTCTGTCGTAAGCTGATTACATTGCATGATAAGAGAGTAATATAGGTCTCTGACGATACCGAAGAAGAATAAGAGAATCCTATCGTTCCCTTAAAATTCTGAAGATGAAGAGCGCCCTATCGACCCCTAAAGATTCTTAAGAAGCAGAGAGCCCTATCGTTCCCTGGTGATATATAGGTCCCTAACGATCCCTAATGAGAAGAGAGTCCTATCGTCCCATAACGATTCTGAAGAGGATGCGAGTTTTGTGAAAAAAGGAATGTCCGTGAAATTCCTTTAAAAACACTTATGCTTCAGATTGTTTGAAAAACGAAATTACACGAAACATACATTTTTGCAAATGTTTAAAAGTATTTAGGCTCATAATTTTAAATTATTTTTGTGTGGTGTTGCTATTGTAGATGAAAACGTATCCCTTCTACATACACAATACATGAAAACTGTGAAGTATAGGAAGGTCCTATCTATCCCGGACTAGAGGATAAGTCATATCGTTTCCCGGTGGCACTAGAGGATATTTCCTATAGTTTTCTGATGGCTCTAGAGGATAGGTCATATCGTTCGCTGAACACTCTGAAGTGTAAGAAGGTCCTATCCTTCCCTGATGGCACAAGAAGATAGTCCTATCTTTCTCTGATGGCACGAGAGGATAAGTAATATCGTTTCCTGTTGGCACAAGAAGATACACTCTATCTTTCCCTGATGGCACTAGAGGATAAGTCATATCGGGGTTTTTTGGCACTAAAAGATACGCCCTATCTTTCTCTGATGGCACTAGAGGATAAGTCATATCGTTAACTGTTGGCACAAAAAGATACGTCCCATCTTTCTCTGATGGCACGAGAGGATAAATCATATCGTTTCATCGTGGCACGAGAGGATAAGTCCGATTTTTCCCTGATGGCACAAGAAGATACGTCCTATCTTTCCCTGACGGCACTAGAAGATAAGTCATATCGTTTCCTGTTGGCACTAGAAGATACGTCCTATCTTTCCCTGATGGCACTTGAAGATACGTCCTATCTTTCCCTGATGGCACTTGAAGATACGTCCTATCTTTCCCTGATGTCACGAGAAGATACGTCCTATCTTTCCCTGATGTCACGAGAAGATACGTCCTATCTTTCCCTGATGTCACAAGAAGATACGTCCTATCTTTCCCTGATGACACGAGAGGATAAGTCATATCATTTCCTGAAAACTATGAAGTATAAGAATGCCCTATCGTTCCCTAAAGACATGAGAGGATACGTCCTATGGTTCCTTGACGGCACTAAAGCGTTAGTCCTGTCATTCTCTGAAGATTCTGCAGGATGAGAGCGTCCTATATTTCCCCGATGGCAGTATAGGATAAGTCCTATCGTTCCTACAAAAGACTTTGAGCGATATCTTAGTGTTATCGTTCCCAAATACTTTGATGAAAAAGAACGCCCTGTCGTTCCCTGACTGAACTAGAGGACACGTCATATTGTTCCCTGAAGGGACTAATGAATACGAAAGTCCTACCATCGCCCGATTACAAAGAAGGATTCCTTCCCCGACGACACCGTGAATAGAGATAAGAATATATGATGGAAACATGCTAAAATTAGGCTGGTGAAATACAAGACAGTGGACGTGTACCAAAACTGTAAGAACTGTGACTAGGTACGGGAACCCGAAAACAATGAGACCAGATGTGCTGCATACCGAGTCACAGCCACAGCAAAACACGAACCGTTCCCACCACCAATACTATGTGACATTCAACAACACATGCTCGTTGCCCCTGCAGCATAGGCGAAAACTGTTGATAACACGAGACGATGATGCGCTCTTCCTCGGAAGCTCGGTCCTCATATCAAGGTAAATATAGACAGGAATTTACTTTATTTTACTGGGGTATGTCTGGCAGTGCTTCGTTAGTCCGGCAACTCATCTCGGATGGTCATGAGTCCCGACGTTGTATATCCGAACCTTCCTCTACGCACTGAAAGGACAGTCCGAAGATACAGTTGACGCTACAACCAGTGACTTGGGTGCAGTTGTATTCAAGCGGTTAATTTATTTCCTAAATTTATGTACTAGTACTTAATATGGTTCATTGAGAGTTTGTGGTTATCTTTCGATCCCCCAAATCCGGGCATCTGTTTCTAGGAAAAGGGGAAAATGAAACAGAAGATATTTAACAATTTTGAATTTTGTTTCTATGTTAAATTGATCAAGTAATCCCCGAGCCCCATTAATAACACTACCCTCTCGGCTCCATAAACCCAGTTGTCCTTCACAAAACCAAGCAAATATTTCACTGTCAAGTGATTGATAGCTGTAGCTCATGTTGTTGTAATACATGCATGAGACGAAATACACACGGTAGAGATTTATTGTCGGAAACCGGAAATCTTCTTAAGTCCCTCTTTGATATACGAGGTACATATGTGAGACACATTACAAGCGAAATAAACACCTTCTGCTTGGAATACCCACTGATCTGACATTTCTAATAAAGTAGCAACATTAAAAGAGTAAGTCGTTATCAGTGTCTTTTATCAAGAATTGCTTTCGATATCTGTGTAAGAATGTGTTTATGACCAAAGCCATATGTTTTCCCGTTCTGTGCAGACCTATCAATACCTGCCAGCCGACAGCTTTCTCCTCACTTGTATGACCTTTGACATGGATGCCACTGAGTTTATACATTGTTGCCGTCGGCTTCTCAACATAATGGATGTGTATGCAGTGGTATATGTTAACGGAGTGAGTGTTTAATGTGCCCCTACTGACATACCATTGGAGAGCCAAGTGAAACAAGCTTTAACGATTAAAACATGAGGGGATCATCTTCCCAACATCGCTGGCTGGTTGTATTGTCATTTCCACGATACGTCTTTCTGAAGGGCTGTGTATTACCTGTACTAATTTGGTCGAGGGAACGTGTTAGAAAACTGATCGGATAATCAGCATCTGGCTTTCATACCACTCATCACAATACGTCACAAATAACCATAGCAATAGGTACCGCTGCAATACCACATCATGCTCCTCAAATGATTATGTTGAATAAAACGATATCCATAACTTACCTCTCATTTTCATGGGCTCATTCAGGTCCACGGTAATCTGACCCCTGAGCACTTCCCCTGCAAAGTAAACTCCTTTACTGTTGTCAAAGGTGATACTGAACACTTTAAGTTTGCCCATGTTGAGAGTAACGTTCCTTCTCTCATCACGTGCAGAGAGCACTGAGCCTGGCAGCAGAGACGCTCGCAAGCAGCATCCCCCTGTGTTGTCTACCTCCCGTACAAGGGTACTCTAGAAATAGTAGCCGCTCTACTTCTGACTTCTCCCCCCTGGCACATCAGCAGGACCAAGTCCTCAAAATGTGTCCTGATGCTTCTGGCAGGGGGAGATCACTCCCACTATTTCTCGTAATCATGTTCAAAACTGTTTATGATGCGAGATGTTAATGAGGTGCATGCATGGGAGAAACAAGTCAGGTTTGAAACCAGTGCTGTCCACGAGGGTACGAACATTGTTACTTTCCCAAAATTATTTATTTTTTAACGTGACCACATTTCCATTATTTTTGTGACCCGGTCTTTGTTTTTCTTCATTTCGTCTTAACGTTCAACAACGAACCAACAAGAACCAACTTTTTTTTTCTTTTTTTTTTCATTTTTAAACACTTAAATGATCCCTCCCCCCCCCCCCCCCCCCCCTCTGAAAGTATTTGTGTCGTTAATATAGTCCTCCTAACGGAGTTCTATTTGAATTTTTCTATATAACACGTTCGAATACGTAAAAAAATGAAATAAAAGACCTATCTCGTTCTGGAAAATCTCGTACGTGTGGCTTAAATAACAGGTAAAACCATTGTATAATTCCAGTATATTCCGTGAGTTGTTGTTGTGACCTAAGACGATGCTATTTGTCGCTGTCTGTTTTTAAACGGTCGGGCAATAGAATGTATACATACAATGGTGTGTTTTAGACCTTAAGTTTGTAGTGTTTTCAACCTAGTAACGTTGTGACAACGTTTGTAAGTTTTTGGTCAAATCTATTTTTCTGTCCGGCAGTTAATCTCTACTTATCTATGGTGAGCTACCTCCAATTCGACATTTGACATGACGACAAAACATTTACCATTCGTGCTGATGATAATGTTTTATAACTGAAAATTATTTAAAAAACCCTTTCATATACGTTCAACGGAACACGTACGGAAAACATTTTGTAAAAGTATCAATTCGTCTTGTTTATTATTTTGGGAAACATAACAGTCAATATTACGATCTCACTGTCAGCTGGGCCCGAACAAAGGTGATATATGAAACAACTGCTTTTGTTGTAGGTTGGAACCAGCCTGGGGAGACGGCGTTGATGGGTGTAACACTCCCAACCATATTCCACACCTGTTATAACTATGATTATACCTGGCAGTTTCCAAAAATACTCCCCACTCACAACCCCACTGCAGCGACACACAGGGAGACTTCATTCACGTTATGTAAGACTTGGAATGAATGTAACGATAACCCATTGATATTCCGCCTTGCCTGCAGGTCAGTGCATATACCTTTGATGCCGACCATGGCGCACAGTACCCCCCCAGGTCTAAACGCACCCCCGGGGACCTGTGATGGGGGTGGTGCATGTTCAAGCATTCCTGTTCTACAGGCATCACCTGCATATGTCCGAGGCCACATAACTCAGTGTATCAACTACATGTAAACATGAAGCGCAGGTATATACAATGTTACTCTCAACGTCGGGGTGTGCGGTGTACACCGTTAGCGTGTTTTGTGTCTCACTTTTTCCCACATGTTTTGTATCACACTTCACGTTTGATTTTGATCATGTTTCCCACGTGATTTGTAACACACTTCACGTTTGATTTTGATCATGTTTCCCACATGATTTGTAACACACTTCACGTTTGATTTTGATCATGTTTCCCACGTGATTTGTATCACACTTCACGTTTGATTTTGATCATGTTTCCCACGTGATTTGTAACACACTTCACGTTTGATTTTGATCATGTTTCCCACGTGATTTGTAACACACTTCACGTTTGATTTTGATCATGTTTCCCACGTGATTTGTAACACACTTCACGTTTGATTTTGATCATGTTTCCCACGTGATTTGTAACACACTTCACGTTTGATTTTGATCATGTTTCCCACATGATTTGTAACACACTTCACGTTTGATTTTCATCATGTTTCCCACGTGATTTGTAACACACTTCACGTTTGATTTTGATCATGTTTCCCACGTGATTTGTAACACACTTCACGTTTGATTTTGATCATGTTTCCCACGTGATTTGTAACACACTTCACGTTTGATTTTGATCATGTTTCCCACATGATTTGTAACACACTTCACGTTTGATTTTGATCATGTTTCCCACGTGATTTGTAACACACTTCACGTTTGATTTTGATCATGTTTTGTAATGGGTGCCACCGGAGGGGCAGGACGCTCATTGTTTGACAGTGATTCCAAAACACATGCCCATGATACAGTCGGAATCCTACACTGGTCTCTGCTTTTCTGCTTTTAGCAAGCATTGTTTATAATTATCGAAAGCGCTTTGTCGCTTTTATTGTAAAATAGTTTTTTTTTATGGACGTTAATGATCCGAACTACTTGCAATGAGATAATAAGTGTCTTTCACTTTGTGAACTTTTCAAAGTTAACAAGTAAACTGACATCAGTGGATAAACCCTTTAGAGTGGGTGGGTGGGTGGGGTGTGGTGGTGGGGGAAGGGGGGTGGGGGTGGAGGTGGGTGGAGGTGGGGGGGGGGGGGGGGGGGGGGGGGTTGGAGGGGGAGCTATGTTGCGCAAAAGTTTTTTTGTTTTTTGTTTAACGCCGCACTCAGCAATATTCCAGCTATATGACGGCGGTCTGTAGATAATCGAGTCTGGACCAGACAATCCAGTGATTGATATGAGCATCGATCCACGCAATTGGGATATGATTACATATATCAACAAAGTCAGCGAGCATGACCACCCGATCTCGTTAATCGCCTCATTTGACAAGCATAGTCACCTTTCAAGGCAAGCAAGGGTTGGTGGAGGCCTGTTCTACCCCGGATCTTCAGGGGTCGTTGCGCAAAAGGGATGGCCTTTTACATACGCTTGGATACTAATTGCTGAGGGAACGTCTTTATTTAGCTGGCGAACAATTACACGATTTGACCCCATCGGATGTATTGGGTTATAATAAGAAGCAAGGAAGTATGGGTTATATGTCCCTCGTAATTCCTCGTAGATCGTAATATTTTCTCTAAATTCATAACCCTATACATAGTGTGACGTCATACTGAATACGTCGATGATCGATAAAATTCCATGTAGCAGTTATCTGATTTAATAATAGGGACTTATCTGTACCAATATACAGACTAACGCCTTGTATGTAATCTAATAGTGCCACAGATGGTTCACACGTCCCCTTCCACGGCAATAGTTTTAAAGGTAATCATCAAGCGAATATATACCAAAGCCTGCTTAAACCCACCACGAGGGTTACATAACTGTGCTATTTGAGCGCACTGAGGTTTTCTACTGATAGTACATTTTGTGTGTGCTGATGCTTAAATCAGTCTGTGAAGTTAGTATTGTTGTCTTGTTTATTTATAAGAAATGACTTCAATATAATTTTGCGTTTATGTAGGTATCAACGTAAAAAAGCGGAGTGCACACTCTGTTAAATCCGCTTCGGATTTATACCTCCATAAACGCAAAATTATATTGAAGTCATTTCGGTTAAATACCACAAGCGTCCGGTGGAGAAAGGGAATTCCATTGTGCCGGATCTGGTCACGTGTTACTTGGGTCTTCCAGACTCCGGGTATCGCTCGATGGCTTCTCTAGATCTGATACTATTTATCCCGAGGCGACTGTACACGCCTACCGAGCCCTTCACGTCAGTGTAAGAATCCTATGGCGTAACTTAGACGTCAGTGAATTCCCCAGTTAAGATCATTTGTGATAACCCTTGAAGCACGTTTAAAGCATGATGTGAAAGTAATATTTACCTAATCTCCTATTTTGAAATAACTACACAAGTCGATTGCATCAGTTTGTCGTAGTGGTTGTCGACAGCAGGGAACGTCATTAAACTCGTGTTACAGAAATCGCAACTGGCAACGTCTTCTGAGTGTGTTAGATGGTAGTTGGTGTTTATGTGTTTATTTCTTGTATAACATATACATGAACAGGCAAATGTGATTGTCATATCAAACTATCACATATTACACTATCAAAATACGCGAGTCGTTAAAATGTGTTAGCCGGTAAGAGCTTGCCACGGTGGGAAATGTTATGAAAATATTACCTGGCATATGCTTGTTTGAAATGCAATGATGACTTCCACATCGGCAACCCTCATTTCTGATAATAAACAGTTTATGGCATAATGTGTCTGGTAATGTTAGATTAGCGACTCGTTAGGAATACGTTCTGGTCAGACACTTATACAAGTTTAGCGAGTGATGAATGATCTCTAATTTTTGCAGGGCTAAACAACCTTTCTGTTTGAGTAAGTGTGTGTTTGTTGTTAACGCCGCACTTACAAATATTCCAGGTATATGACGGCGGTCTGTAAATAATCGAGTCTGGACAAGACAATCCAGTGACTGACATCATGAGCATCGATCCACGCAATTTGGATACAATGACATGCATCAACCAAGTCAGCGAGCCTGATCACCCGATCCCGTTAGTCTCCTCTTACAAGCATAGTCTTTTACGGCAAGCATGGTAGCTGAAGACCTATTCTACCCGGTATCTTTACGGGTCGTTTGAGTAAGTGAGTGAGTTGGGATTTACGCAGTGTTCAGGCAATATTACGGCGGGGAACACCAGAATTGGGCTTCACACACTGTACCCATGTTGTCAATTGAACCCGGGCTTTCAGTGTGACAGGCGAACGCTTGAACTACCAACACCGGCTCTTGAACTAACTGATTTGGTGATCTGTTTAACAGACATAACACACTACTACACGTATATTGCTTCACGGACCTTTTGCAGTCGCCCAGCACTAAGCCTTCCAGTGAACCTGTGACCACAGATTCACCCCTCGATTTAGGAAAACAGTCAGTGCTTGCACGATATTTTGTGTAAGAAAACAAATCTACAATACACTTGGTACGGAAATGCTGTGTTTTTAAGCACGAGTGAATAATGTCAAAAGCTTCATTATAAGTTGTGCATAAATCTGCTTCCTTCTATTTGATGTTGTTTTGTCATTATTTCTTGTTGGGATTATCATCGTTGGGTGAAACGAATAAGGCCAAGTCTTCAAATAAACTTAGAGGCAAAAGAAAGAATACCTAGTTGCTTTTTATGTAATTGAAAATTGAAAGAACTGTTGTTAAATTTGATTATGTCTATTTAGAGACTGTGCATTTTACTATAGGGAAGCGGGCGAGTGGTAAGATCTTTAGACTGTATCAATTTGACGACCTCCCTGTTTTTTCCGACATTTTTTTCATGCCCACCCCCATCCCACCTGTAAATTTAGTGTTTTTTCGTAACTTTCAAAAGTTTTAAATCAAATGATATTTTAAACAAAAAACCATGGATATTTCTTTGAGTGCGGACTAAGCACTTAGTGTCTTTTGCTCCTCGGTTTACATCGTAGGATTTAAGGGAGAGCTTAAAATTCATATGTCTACACAAATTCACGAAGGAACAGGTCAAAATTCAAATGTGAAGCTTAATCTGAACCGTAAACCGAAACCCGATTCAACTGTTACTCCTAGTGTTTGGGGGCGGTCGGGTAGCCTAGTGGTTAAAGCGTTCGCCCGTCACGCCGAAAACCCAGGTTCGAATCCCGACATGGGTACAATGTGTGAAGCCCATTTCTGTTGTCCCCCGCCGTGATATTGCTGGAATATTGCTAAAAGCGGCGTAAAACCAAACTCACTCACTCACTCACTCCTAGTGTTTGCCCCAGTGATGGTTTGGTGAAGAAAGGATTCCCAGGATCTCATGCCAGTCGGAACAGCCAACAGAAGGGGATCGGGTGGTCAGGTGACTTGGCTGACTGCATGGCATCGTATCCCGATGTAGTTGGTCATGCTTTCAGTCGTGATATACATGATGACTACAGTGTTATATTCATCACTCACAACTGTCATCGCTGATCCTCAAACCTACTGGAGTTGCACAAGGCCGACAATACATCACTATTTTTACCCAAGCTGATCTAAAGTCCGCCTGGGGTTACATCTATTTTGTATTTCAGCACATCCTTAAATATTCGCTTCGTGAAGCAGACATAGTTACATTTATGGGAAAATATCACATACTCGACTAAACCTATATTTTTTGTATCCTCCTGGGTTTTTGTGGTTCCCCATAGCGCTGACTGTATGTGTATCAGAATAGCTAGACTGTCCCGCTCCGACACCCGGTGTTGACATGGACACGATAAATCTCACATTTACAAGCGATTTCTCTCTGGCGAAGTGAGGGCGTTGAGTAAGGTGATGATAACACAGACATCCACATGTTACACAATACGTTCCATCCCACGGAACGATCTACCTGTGCTGCAAGTCATGGCGCCTTGTGTTGAGCAAGCCGATATTCAGCTACAGCTGGTATATAAGGCGAGATAAAGTCGCTGATGTTTGCAAAGCTCATGTATTCTCGATGAGTGAGTGAGTGAGTGAGTGAGTGAGTGAGTGAGTGAGTGAGTGAGTGAGTGACATTTTAACGCCGCATCGGTATTCCCTCGACGACAAATATTTGTTCTTCGACACATTTCATAGGGACTAAAAGAATAAAATCCATACGCAAATCAGTTTTATTATCAATCGTGATGTGTTAATATTGACTACTTAAGACTTGAAGTACGCCTTCTAAAAGTGTTTTCCTTCAAAAGTTTCTAAAGCTACATGCATGTGGTAGTCACAAATCCTCAACTGATTATGGTCATGCAACTCCCTCCTTTCTATGAAACAAAATGTTTTGTTTTCGTTTGTTTGTTGTTTAACGCCGCACTCAGCTGTATGACGGCGGTCTGTACCAGACAATCCAGTGATTGACATCATGGGCATCGATCCACCCAATTGTGATCGATGACATGCATCAACCAAGTCAGCGCGCCTTATCACCCGATCCCGTTCGTCGCGTCTGTGTGTGGATGCCAGGAATAAGTAATAGTTTTATAGTGTTAGCCCACAGATTCCATGGACACACCACTCCGAGCAGACCAGTCCTTGTTTTATTCCCTTAATGCTGAGCCCCAGGCAGGGTAACAACAAATACCATCTTTTAACGTCTTTTGGTATGACGCTCTCCTGGCAGACGCTCTGTCAACTAGACCACGGAGGCGGTCGTGAAAACAGGGCATGATAAAAGGTGCCTTGTTATCTTTGCAGAAACTCGCAAACAAGCATGATTAGAGCAACAGACACCGGCTATCGACCGAGCAGGACTGGGATACAATACTGCGCATAGCATATATAATTGAATATATATTTCAATAATGGATTTACAGCGTGTATTGCATCGTTAGACCATGGCGGCAAAGGTGACTCCATGTTGGTGGGAAACATGGCGAAGAACTTACAAACTGAAGCGTCTGACTTCAGGGCTGGTATTTCCTGACAGAACATGTCTACACGATGTGTTGGTTCTGTCATGTTCAGACATGTTCTGTCTTTATGTAACGCACGGTGCACCTTTATTGTTTTTACATTTGTGGATTTGGTTTGAGGATATTACACAGAAAGTGTGACGTCATCAATGGAGCGTTGTTGTTGAAGGGCTTGTGGCATGTTAATAAGCTTACATCATCTCCCACTTGTGTAAATATTCAAAATCTGCCAAAATAATCTCTGAGTTAGCGAACGGAGTGGAAAGAGTTTCATAGACACTCAGGCACAAACAAGACGATGATGACTAAATGTGTTCCTCGTTAGCCTCCGCTCGCGTGGCGGGGTATCACAGCTCTCAATTTGCGGGGGTTACGTTTAGGGAAATATTATTTATTTACAGGTTCAGTAGTATATGTCGTACATGTTACAGATTAATTACATGTCACATACTTTGCCGATGTGTAGATGTTTATCGTTGCCCATCTAAGTCTGTTTCTGTCAAGATATTAATTAAGTAAGGCTGTTTCAGGAAGCCATGTGGCTATCACGTCACTATAATGTAGACCAAAGTTCCAGTTGTGTCGATGTAATATCGTGACTCATCCCTCACGCTGAAGATGTGTTTATGGTACTGCAGACAGATCAGGACTTGCTCACACCTATTATGAACACCCGGTGCCGTTGTTATAAACATTCTCAGAATTAAAAGTAACTCCTAAGTGTAGGGCGTATTGAGCATTCTCTGAGAGTTAATCTTAATGTTTGTTATACTGAAGGTTTCTCTTAGAGTGAGCAAACATTAGTCCTCGCTGAGGATTCTTTAGTCCAACTAAGAATTGTCTTATTGAGAATTGAGTATTCTTGAGTTACTGTATATTATGAGAATATTAGATAACAAAGGCCCATGATGGAATATTCTCGCTACGACCCATCCTAATGAACATAACTGAGTGAGTGAGTTTGGTTTTACGCCGCTTTTAGCAATATTCCAGCAATATCACGGCGGGGACACCAGAAATGGGCTTCACACATTGTACCCATGTCGGGATTCGAACCCGGGTCTTCGGCGTGACGGGCGAACGCTTTAACCACTAGGCTACCACACCGCCCGAACATAACTGAAGAAATACACACCCAAACTAGGCTTATATGTTGTAACTATACTAGAACAATCTGAGAATTTACTTATGTCGTCTCACGTTTTGAGGAATCGTTTGTTTTTAATTTTAGTTTTAAATTTTATTAAATATAATCCTCACATTTTGCAAATACGTGGCATGGATATAGGCTTCAAAGACTTCCATGAGGATTAGTCATATAAATATCACTTTTAATAGAGAATGAATTAAGTTTACATTCCACAAAATTATTTGCTGCGGTAGTTTGATGATAACATTGAACCATGGATCTCGATATTGTTTAAGGCACCCGTAATAAACACCTTATGGATGTTGTAACGTAAGTATGTCACGACATGCACTACTGATCGTAACTTATTCTCTGTGTTATTGTAAGTCTTATTTGTTTTAAATATTCGTTTATCTCTATGTGGTTTTACATGGACGAAATGGCGTTATTGATTCAGCTAATATTGTTTCAATGTCATCTCAAACTATTCACAACATTATTATAATGATTACACAAGGCATTATATATTATATGGTTCAGTAGAGAATGAGTGAGTGAGTGAGTGAGTGAGTGAGAAATTTCTTATTTCAAACCTTTTTCAAATATAGCACTAACAAGTTCAAAGATTACTTCAAATTGGACGGCCATTATTTTGTTAATTAAATTTGAGAAGTTTCAAAGGTTGCAGTGTTACTTTTATGAAACCTTAATCCACAGACAATAATTAATACCAGTAGTGCCTGTCTTGAAGTACCTGACATGACAAACACCAGGTAACCGCACTTACCACATGACGGAAAACCAAGGTTTGAGTCTTACCTGTATATAATCTGATATTCTGTAAGTACTCTTTAAGCCTAACAAATGTGACATTTCTCCTAATTTGAATTAAATGTAAATCAAGAAAATAAACACACGGGATCAATGAATAATCGATACATTATATTGAAACACACCGATTTAGGTTGACAAACAAACAAAGTAATGCAACTGGTCAAACAGGTGGCAGCGGCAGTAAGTAGACGACTCTGGAGCTATTATAAATGTACTTGCAAATGTTCACTATAGTGTCACTGTTGATTGCTTGAGTTGATTGGTTCAACTGTGTCATATGGCCCTGTGACGCAGGGGTAGCATTATGCAGATGGCTGTTTCAATGAATGCTCGTTTCACCCGTGACGAACAGGTCTGGTTGTTGATGAAATATAGTGATAGCTAAATAGACAGAATTTTTATTCATGCACCGATTGTCTTTAAATGTAATATCCAGTTATGTATGACTGTTTAATAATCTCATACCACCTTTGACTGGAGTAGGTCCGATAGTTTTTCGAATATTGTAGTAAACGTCGGTACCTTAAATTACCTTCCAGATTATACCACGGACTTGTATAGGTCCATGATTATACCAATGCAGTCATGTCATGAATTCAGCTTTAACCGCGGTCCCCGGACTCCCTTTAAACCACCATGAGCTGCTGCTATCTGTTTCTGACATCTACTGAGGTATTTCTCTCGTGCAGGTAAACAACATGTATACACTGGAGAAGTGTGAAGACGTCAACGTTGAGGGGTTTGAATCAATTCTCGCCGTTCAATGCCCAGTTGTAGAAAGAGGGCCTCATTTGAATAGTGTGGTGGTACGGTTCATGTCAGCATGAGTAATGTGGATGTGTGGCTGGTGCAGTCGCTGATGGACGCACTGGGCGCAGGTGGAGACGACATATGAAACAACGTATGATGGACTGGAGGCAGTGTGAGTGCTCTTGACGTACTCTTCGTGCGTAGAGGCATTATTATCCAGTATGACTGCATGGAGGCAGTATTTTCTAGTATGACTGCATGGAGGCAGTATGATCCAGTATGACTGTATGGAGGCAGTATTGTCCAGTATGAGGTGAGGTGAGGTGAAATTGGATTTAACGTCGCGTCCAAGATTATTGCACTTATATAGCGACGTGCATGTACGTGTGTGTGTTTGTGTGGCTGCTTGTACTAGTCCGGACTGATGCCGATTTAGAGTGCTAGCTCACTGAGATACCATGCCGCCGTTTAACATGAATATCCCACTCAGACACAGTATACTGACTCCGAGCCGAGCAATCCTTGTTTTAGCCCCTTAATGCCGAGCGCCAGACAGGGTAACAACAAGTACCATCTTTTAACGTCTTTTGGTCTGACGCGGCCGGGGATCGACCCCCGGACCTTCCGCTCTCTGGGCGGACGCTCTACCACAAGACCACAGAGGCGGTCTGTCCAGTATGAATGCATGGAGGCAGCATTGTCCACTATGACTGCATGGAAGCAGTTTTCTCCAGTATGACTGCATGGAAGCAGTTTTCTCCAGTATGACTGCATGGAAGCAGTTTTCTCCAGTATGACTGCATGGAAGCAGTTTTCTCCAGTATGACTGCATGGAAGCAGTTTTCTCCAGTATGACTGCATGGAATCAGTATTCTCCAGTATGACTGCATGGAGGCAGTATTGTCCAGGTTGACTGTATGGAATCTAGTATTCTCCAGTATGACTGCATGTAGGCAGTATTGTCCAGTATGACTGTAAGGAAGGTAGCTTCTTCTGAAAGGGTGCACAGCGGCTGTAACCTCCAGTATGACTGCATTGAGGCAGTATTGTCCAGGATGACTGCATGGAGGCATTATTCTCTAATATCTAGTATTGTCCAGTATTGCTGTATGGAATCAGTATTGTCCAGTATGAGTGTATATGAAGATAATATCTTCTGAATGGGTGCATAGCGGCTGTAACCTCCAGTATGATTACATGGAGGCAGTATTATCAAGTATGACTACATGGGGGCATTATTATCCAGTATGACTGCATGGAGGCAGTGTTGTCAAGTATGACTGTATGGAATCAGTATTGTCCAGTATGAGTGTATATGAAGATAGTATCTTCTGAATGGGTGCACAGCGGCTGTAACCTCCAGTATGACTGCATTCAGGCAGTATTCTCCAGTATGACTGCATTCAGGCAGTCTTCTCCAGTATGACTGCATTCAGGCAGTATTCTCCAGTATGACTGCATTTAGGCAGTATTGTCCAGTATGACTGCATTCAGGCAGTATTCTCCACTATGACTGCATTCAGGCAGTATTCTCCTGTATGACTGCATTCAGGCAGTATTCTCCAGCATGACTGCATTCAGGCAGTATTCTCCACTTTGACTGCATTCAGGCAGTATTGTCCAGTATGACAGCATTCAGGCAGCATTGTCCAGTGTGACTGCTTTCGGGCAGTATTGTCCAGTATGACTGCATTCAGGCAGTATTGTCCACTATGACTGCATTCAGGCAGTATTGTCCACTATGACTGTATTCAGGCAGTATTGTCCAGTATGACTGCATTCAGGCAGTATTCTCCAGTATGACAGCATTGAGGCAGTATTATCAAGTATGACTGCATTCAGGCAGTATTGTCCAGTATGACTGCATTCAGGCAGTATTCTCCAGTATGACAGCATGGAGGCAGTATTGTCCAGTATGACTGCATTCAGGCAGTATTCTCCAGTATGACAGCATGGAGGCAGTATTGTCCAGTATGACTGTATTCAGGCAGTATTCTCCAGTATGACAGCATGGAGGCAGTATTCTCCAGTATTACTCCATTCAGGCAGTATTCTCCAGTATGACTGCACGGAGGCAGTATTCTCCAGTATGACTGCATGGAGACAGTATTCTCCAGTATGACTGCACGGAGGCAGTATTCTCCAGTATGACTGCATGGAGACAGTATTCTCCACCTTGACTGCATGGAGGCAGTATTGTCCAGTATGACAGCATGGAGGCAGTATTCTCCAGTATGACTGCACGGAGGCAGTATTCTCCAGTATGACTACATGGAGGCAGTATTCTCCAGTATGACTGCATGGAGACAGTATTCTCCACCATGACTGCATGGAGGCAGTATTCTCCAGTATGACTCCATTCAGGCAGCATTCTCCAGTATGACTGCACGGAGGCAGTATTCTCCAGTATGACTGCATGGAGACAGTATTCTCCACCATGACTGCATGGAGGCAGTATTGTCCAGTATGACTGTATTGAGGCAGTATTATCTAGTATGACTGCATGGAGGCAGTATTCTCCAGTATGACTGCATGGAGGCAGTATTGTCCAGTATGACTGCATGGAGGCAGTATTGTCCAGTATGACTGTATATGAAGGTAGTATCTTCTGAATGAGTGCATAGCGGCTGTAACCTCCAGTATGACTGTACAATAAGGGACACCGTGTGTATGTTGATTGTCGTTTTGGAGGGAGAACCCACGTTGGTGGTATGAAGAGAATACTAAGCATCACTGTGATGTAACTTTGCCAGTAGAACACCACTATTTTTGAACAACTCATTTGTTTTGTTTATAGTACCAATAGCTAAATCCTAAGTTCAGGTAATTTTCCAACACAGGTAATGTCCAATAACACCAATAATATCTCTGGAAAGTGGTGATACTAATTAGCTATCTTTTCGTGGAGATTGAAGCGACGGGACTGAAGACAAAAACCTGAAACCGAGCCTACATAAAGAACATAGGCCCTCGACATTTAATTCAGTTTAACATGTGAAGTTGAAAGAAATCACTGTAGGATGAAAACAGCTTTAATCTGAGTCCCCGCCACCTGTCTCGTCGAGATGTTTCAGATTAGTCTGACATTCCAGCACGCTATTGCAGTGTGAGCTGAGAGTAGGAGAGTAGGGTAGTGATATACTTGGAAGTGGAGATAAAGTAAATTACCATCAAACATAACAGTGGAGTCCTGTTCCGCATTTAATCGCGAGACTGATCGTATAGTGGTATTAAGGATAAGGTAGTTCATCAATCACAGTCACTTCCAAGGAAATTGTGCGACGTGCGTTCTTCCCATTTGTTGTCAGCCTATGGCTCATCCTCTCACTCTTAACCGTTTAACAAAGAGATAATAAAACTTACTAGTATTCCTGTCTTCACTCTACACCGTTTTACAAAGAGAGAATAAAACTTACTAGTATTCCTGTCATCACTCTACACCGTTAAACAAAGAGAGAATAAAACTTACTAGTATTCCTGTCATTACTCTACACCGTCAAACATGAGAATACACCACTTACTAGTATTCCCGTCATCACACTACACCGTCATACAAGGAGGATACACCACTTACTGGTATTCCCGTCATTACACTACACCGTCATACAAGGAGGATATACCATTTACTGGTATTCCTGTCACCCCTCTTCACCTTTAAACAGGGGGAATATACCACTTGCTAGTATTCCTGTCATCACACTACACCGTCATACAAGGAGGATATACCACTTACTGGTATTCCTGTCACCCCTCTTCACCTTTAAACATGAGGAATATACCACTTACTAGTATTCCTGTTATCACTCTATACAGTTAAACAAGGGGAATATACCACTTACTAGTATTTCTGTTATCACTCTATACTGTTAAACAAGGGGAATATACCACTTACTAATGTTCCTGTCATCACTCTTCACCTTTAAACAAGGGGAGTACACAACTTATTGGTATTCCTGTCATCACTAACTCTTCAACGTTATACAAGGGGAATATACATCTTACTAGTATTCCTGGCATCACCCTATACAGTTAAACAAGGAGGATATACCACTTACTAATGTTCCTGTCATCACTCTATACAGTTAAACAAGGAGGGTATGCCACTTACTAGTATTCCTGGCATCACCCTATATAGTTAAACAAGGAGGATATACCACTTACTAATGTTCCTGTCATCACTCTATACAGTTAAACAAGGAGGATATACCACTTACTAGTATTCCTGTCATCACTCTATACAGTTAAACAAGGAGGATATACCACTTACTAGTATTCCTGTCATCACTCTATACAGTTAAACAAGGGGAATATACCACTTACTAGTATTTCTGTTATCACTCTATACTGTTAAACAAGGGGAATATACCACTTACTAATGTTCCTGTCATCACTCTTCACCTTTAAACAAGGGGAGTACACAACTTATTGGTATTCCTGTCATCACTAACTCTTCAACGTTATACAAGGGGAATATACATCTTACTAGTATTCCTGTCATCACTCTATACAGTTAAACAAAAGGAATATACCACTTACTAGTATTCCTGTCATCACTCTATACAGTTAAACAAGGAGGATATACCACTTACTAGTATTCCTGTCATCACTCTATACAGTTAAACAAGGAGGATATACCACTTACTAGTATTCCTGTCATCACTCTATACAGTTAAACAAGGAGGGTATACCACTTACTAGTATTCCTGTCATCACTCTATACAGTTAAACAAGGAGGGACTACCACTTACTAGTATTCCTGGCATCACTCTATACAGTTAAACAAGGAGGGTATGCAACTTACTAGTATTCCTGTCATCACTCTATACAGTTAAACAAGGAGGATATACCACTTACTAGTATTCCTGTCATCACTCTATAAAGTTAAACAAGGAGGGTATACCACTTACTAGTATTCCTGTCATCACTCTATACAGTTAAACAAGGAGGATATACCACTTACTAGTATTCCTGTCATCACTCTATACAGTTAAACAAGGAGGGTATACCACTTACTAGTATTCCTGTCATCACTCTATACAGTTAAACAAGGGCAATATACCACTTACTAATGTTCCTGTCATCACTCTATACAGTTAAACAAGGAGGATATACCACTTACTAATGTTCCTGTCATCACTCTATACAGTTAAACAAGGAGGATATACCACTTACTAATGTTCCTGTCATCACTCATTACAGTTAAACAAGGAGGGCATGCCACTTACTAGTATTCCTGGCATCACCCTATACAGTTAAATAAGGAGGATATACCACTTACTAGTATTCCTGTCATCACTCTATACAGTTAAACAAGGAGGGTATACAACTTACTAGTATTCCTGTCATCACTCTATACAGTTAAACAAGGAGGGTATACCACTTACTAGTATTCCTGTCATCACTCTATACAGTTAAACAAGGAGGGACTACCACTTACTAGTATTCCTGTCATCACTCTATACAGTTAAACAAGGAGGGTATGCAACTTACTAGTATTCCTGTCATCACTCTATACAGTTAAACAAGGAGGATATACCACTTACTAGTATTCCTGTCATCACTCTATACAGTTAAACAAGGGGAATATACCACTTACTAGTATTCCTGTCATCACTCTTTACAGTTAAACAAGGAGGATATACCACTTACTAGTATTCCTGTCATCACTCTATACAGTTAAACAAGGAGGATATACCACTTACTAGTATTCCTGTCATCACTCTATACAGTTAAACAAGGAGGGTATACCACTTACTAGTATTCCTGTCATCACTCTATACAGTTAAACAAGGAGGATATACCACTTACTAGTATTCCTGTCATCACTCTATACAGTTAAACAAGGAGGGTATATCACTTACTAGTATTCCTGTCATCACTTTATACAGTTAAACAAGGAGGGTATACCACTTACTAGTATTCCTGTCATCACTCTATACAGTTAAACAAGGGCAATATACCACTTACTAATGTTCCTGTCATCACTCTATACAGTTAAACAAGGAGGATATACCACTTACTAGTATTCCTGTCATCACTCTATACAGTTAAACAAGGAGGATATACCACTAACTAATGTTCCTGTCATCACTCTACACAGTTAAACTCGCCAGTTCAGGTTTTAGGACATGACATTGTGCGAGTTTGGAAATTATTTTTCTCCTCACATTTTGCGATGAACATTTTGACGAATGCCACCACAACACTACATTCTGAGATTTTGAAAACACAAACGTAAGGAAGTTCCACATACAGCTGAAACCCTACTGGTGTTGGCCTAATAGGACATATATTACTAGACAGACAGGTGAAAAGACTTGGATGACTCCTGACCGCCTAGAGTGAGTGAGTTTGGTTTAACGCCGCTTTTAGCAATATTCCAGCAATATCACGGCGGGGGACTTCAGAAATGGGCTTCACACATTGTACCCATGTCGGGAATCGAACCCGGGTCTTCGGCGTGACGAGCGAACGCTTTAACCACTAGGCTACCCGACCGCCCTTGACCGCCTAGAGGATAACAGACATTCAGCTATTTCTAACACCGTATACCAGTTTACATCATTGAGACGGAAAGAAACCACTCTTGAAAATGTATCCACCTTGTGGCATAAATCCCATAAGTGCATAAAAATAACATCTTCAGCGACATTACAACATCTGTCGACCGAGAATTAACTGTATGATCAAATAACAATTACTGTCAGAAATTTGATTTTTCTGCAAATACATGACAACGTTTTTGAAAATTCGATCCACCTTGGCTTTAAGAAAACGCAGTGTCGATAGTATCTCCACTCCATCTTAATCTCTCCCCTAGCCGCCAAAACATAACAGTTGTCGGCCCGACCTCTCAAACATCATACAAAAACAATAAACAAACACAAAAAGGTCAAAACATCAAGTATAGTTAAGCCGAAATGAATCACAAACATCCATACTGAGATTGAGAGGCAACAGTATAAAGTTGATGTATTTGTGTAATGGGAAGTACTTGCACACTACAAGGAGCTTACGCCTCTCCGTTAATGACGCGATAATGGCGTCTAACGCCGTCCGAGACTGACGTCTATCAGTGGATGTTATCAAAGCAGGTACATCAGCGTTCAGTGAGCTGGCGTCCACATGTTGGCATCGCCTCCCACAGTAAATGGTAGATTCCCTGCCATGACGGCTAGTTGATAGTTTGCAAGAGTTCACGATCGCAACGTGGATCTTCGTTACGTAAGGAATTACCACCTAAGCATGCCCGCTTACAGAGGCAGGAAACTGGTAACCGCTGACTAGGTATAACGTACTTATCTTGTTAGACGAACATTAAGTCCCAGAAATAATGGTATCTCATTTACAAATTACATTTACACAACAAACAAAACCAAAACCAAATGGAGCCAAGAACAATCCTTAATTTCACGCCAAGATCTGAGGCAATCATGGCTTGCCAAATCATTCTAGATTTGATTTGGTGTCCTTTTCTGAATTTATTATCTAGGGTCTGGGCGACAGACTACTATCTTGTCGGTGTAGTTAAATACACAAGTTTGTGATACAGTCTCAGGTTTGTGACACCGACGGAGATGACTTTTTGCTACAGAGGGATAACGGCTACTTCAACACACATGCTGGCAACCGCCTTCTTGGACTGGATTACATCATTCAATGTTTTATGAGATCGCATCTGAAGAAGCCTGTTACGAAATGTGATGATGGCAGCTGCGATTGTAGTTGTTCTTCAGTAGTTGAAGAAGAAACAAGCATAGTTGCCGTTGATGCTGTAGAGGTAGTAGCAACAAATAGTACCGACGGTACCAGTGACACTGCCTGGGTTGGATGAGGTTTGAGCGGCCAAGCGGTGAAAGGCAACTGAGGCGCTGCTTGTTTTGTAAAGAGTGGCGTTCCTTAGCCGCTCCCGGATCAGTTTGTCGTGCTGTGGGTTCGAATCGTTGATTCGCCGCGATTTTGGTCAACATCCTGCCCGTGGTCGCTGGTGCTCTGTGAAGTGATACATGTTTATGACAGGCCGCTGAGATTCTGGGCATTCTCCTGAATCAGCAGAAATACTCACTCACTCAAACAATCGTATCCCAGTGAAACTATAAGGTATATAATACTACAATGTTCCTGTCAATCCAAACTAGTTGTCTACCATAAGGATAGAGGCCTTTAGACCTTAAATCCTATGATAGTTGGTTCGAATCTCAAATTCGCCCTGATCATGTTTCGTTATGTCAGCAGCAAGCTGTTCTCCTTGGTTTTTCCAAAGATGTTAAACGTCTCCAAGACCTGCTTTATGTCGGGATTTACTCCCTCGCGCACTGATATTACTGATATACTGCTCAAAGACGCTTTAAACCCAACTCACCCAGTCATTGTCTATCATGTGGTATCAGCCCCTTTTATCGTTATAGACGGACAGGGCAATAAGAAGGGAAGGTAAGATAGGTCGTCTCCAAACGAAGGGCTTCTATTCCGTAAACCCGGAGAACGGAAGGTAGGGGTTCGCGTCACAACAACTGACGTTACAAATGGTTCATGTTGCTACCCTGCCTGGCGCTCTGCATTAAGGACTGGTCGGCTCGGAGTATCGTATTGGGCTATCCATGTTAAAAAAACACCTGCGGCATGGTGTCGCATTGGCCTAGCACTATAAAAAGCGGCATAAGTCCGGACCAGTGTAAGCAGTCGAACATACACACGCACACACATTCACATCCGTAAGCCATGAAGCAGGAGAACACACAGCAATCTGTGTCATGTAATGGCTCCATCTACCATGTGGCAGTCGTTGCATTGGAAGCTGCAGGTGTTGCCCGGCGACGTACGTCATGGCAGGGTCATGGTGGTGCCGTTAATAGGACTCCTTACGTACGTCATGGCAGGGTCATGGTGGTGCCGTTAATAGGACTCCTTACGTGCGTCATTGCAGGGTCATGGTGGTGCCGTTAATAGGACTCCTTACGTGCGTCATGGCAGGGTCACGGTGGTGCCGTTAATAGGACTCCTTACGTACGTCATGGCAGGGTCACGGTGGTGCCGTTAATAGGACTCCTTACGTGCTTCATGGCAGGGTCACGGTGGTGCCGTTAATAGGACTCCTTACGTACGTCATGGCAGGGTCACGGTGATGCCGTTAATAGGACTCCTTACGTGCGTTAATCGATGTACACTAAACTGGAATGTAAAAACAATGCAGTACAATCAACAAATAGGTAGCTTATCTGTTAGCGAAGGTAGTGTTACGTGTATGTACGGAACATCGCAGAGAAATAGATCTCCTCAAAGCAAAATCACAAATGAGTGCAAACATATATTGGAATAAGATAGATCTTCAAATGATGCACACAGGTTAATTGACAAAGGTGAGGTGAGATGAAATGAGGTTTAACGTCGCGTCCAAGATTATTGCACTTATATAGTGACGTGCATGTACGTGTATGTGTGTGTGTGGCTGCTTGTACTAGTCCGGACTGATGCCGATTTATAGTGCTAGCTCACTGAGATACCATGCCGCAGTTTAACATGAATATCCCACTCAAACACAGTATACTGACTCCGAGCCGATCCGTCCTTGTTTTAGCCCCTTAATGCCGAGCGCCAGACAGGGTAACAACAAGTACCATCTTTTAACGTCTTTTGGTCTGACGCGGCCGGGAATCGAACCCCGGACCTTCCGTTCTCTGGGCGGACGCTCTACCACTAGGCCACGGAGGCGGTCTAACTGACAAAGGCAAATGTTCTAGTGATAATGACTTTATCTGAAAATCATATTGTTACTGAAGCAGATTGAAAGTGGTGACAAATATGTTTGTCACTCGAAGGAATTATCGATCTTTATATTTAAAGATGAATGTGATATTTAATCATTAAGTTATAATAATTTTTTCAGATGGACTGTAAAGGTGCTATGCAAATCAATAACATTAGAAGTTGCAAACAGGACGCAAGTACAGTCACGTCATATCATATTGCTCTCATCAAAGACTCAATGTGACGTCATATCGCTTCCATTGAAGTCAGCATCGAGAATCGCTAAAAAGAACATTGGTTAGTGGGAGGTAAGCATTACGTGTTATCATATTTGCGAGTATTCGAGGCCGTGAAAATTCATTTGGAACCAACGGCATTTTATTTCAAGCTTTCCTCCTTATAACTTAAGAACTCGTCTTTCAGGAGCGCCTTCATCCTCCGCACTGTACCTCCAGGTCGCTGGGAGCCACGGGGAAACTCTCGCTTTTGTATCCAGGTCAATTTCACACATAACAATCCCTAAGATAAATACATCATCATAATGTTAGTATTGCACGGGTTATGTTTTCAGTTATAGGAATGCAGCACACATTCCCATCCGTTTACAATGCTTGCTATTTCCCATAAGGGTAGAGACATCGAGTGTGATAACTATCCCATATTTGTCATTCGGGACAGGAAATCCACAATTCCATGTTTGTCTGGTTATACTCTAGTACAACTCAACACCTCAGTAATGTGTCCATTGCACAATGATACCATCGAATGCGCGTACGAGTGTGAGGACAAGAGACTGTTTGTGTCCGTGTGAATGTGTGTACAAGTGTGTGTGTGTGTGTTTGTGAGAGAGAGAAAGAGAGAGAGAGAGAGAGAGAAAGAGAGAGCGAGTGTGTGTGTGTGTGAGTGAGTAAGAGATAGAGTGTGTTTGTGTGTGTGTGTTAGTGTGTGCTTATGTGTGTGTGAGAGAGAGAAAGAGAGAGAGAGAGAGAGAGAAAGAGAGAGCGAGTGTGTGTGTGTGAGTGAGTAAGAGATAGAGTGTGTTTGTGTGTGTGTGTTAGTGTGTGCGTATGTGTGTGTGAGAGAGAGAGAGAAAGAGAGAGAAAGAGAGAGCGAGTGTGTGTGTGTGTGAGTGAGTAAGAGATAGAGTGTGTTAGTGTGTGCGTATGTGTGTGTGAGAGAGAGAGAGAGAAAGAGAGAGTGAGAGAGAGAGAGAATGTGTGTAAGTGAGTAAGAGATAGAGTGTGTTTGTGTGTGTGTGTTAGTGTGTGCGTATGTGTGTGTGTGAGAGAGAGAGAAAGAGAGAGAGAGAGAGAGAGAAAGAGAGAGAGAGTGTGTGTGAGTGAGTAAGAGATAGAGTGTGTTTGTGTGTGTGTAAGTGTGTGTGTGTGTGTGTGTGAGAGTGTGAGAGAGAGAGAGAGAGAGAGAGGGGGGGGGGGGGGGGGAGAGAGTTTGTGTGTGTGTTAGTGTGTGTGTGCGAGTGTGTAAGTATCTCTTTGTGAGTGAGTGACTTTGTTGCGTGGGAGCAAAACCCGAATTGACGCAGGTTAACCATTTTGATGAAACCCCCGACAACGTGCATGGTGCTGACATTCCTGGATACATAATAAAATGTGGGATCCAAACCCACGGGCATGGGTTTCTCAGTGTAAAAGTGATATGTGCGCTGTTCATCATACACTCGACCTGACCTCCACCTCCAGAAATACTTCGATTACAAGCGTTATCCTTGACTGAGATTCCTCAGACTTTGTCATGCCGCACCTCCACATGTCGAGATGTGCAGCATCTCACTTAACTGCAATCTCCTGCTATGCATTTCCCAGTAATCAAGGAATAAACATGAACCCGGGAGTGAGCATGGTGTTTCGTATCAAAGAGATGTGCTCTCCAAACATGTCTTCTCAAACCACGATGGGTTCAGTAGACTTCACTCACACATCCCCACTGCCACTGCAGGGAAACGCAAACATCGCTCCCGGTATTAGCTGTTGTGTTCTCGCTAGATAGAGGGTTTCTCTTGTTAGACAGCGGGCCACATAAGTAGTGCCTCCTTCAATTCGACTCTAGAGGAAATGAAATGGTGCATTTTTTTAGTCGGTACTGATTGCCAGGAATCTATTCTCCAGAGCGGAAACATGAGAAATACGTCTGTTTTCAATGGCACAATTGAGTAGGTGGCAATATGTTATTGGGGCAGAATGTATGACTGTGCAAGGTAATTAGATTGTGGGAACTAGGTTCCGCCGCGATGATCTTAAACGCCATCCTCATCATCATCTTCATCCTCATAACCGTCGTTGTTGGGTTTAGAGTTAACTTTATCATTGGGTTTTGCTATGGCACAAATCGACCAGCATTAGCTTTAGTGGTTGTTATGGTAAGTGGAAATTACGGATGAAGTGTGGGAATTATCATTTCTTTTATCATCACTTAACATCAACAATAGTACACTGCCGGGCAAAAGAAAGCACACCCGTGATAAACATGAAACAAAGAAGTAATGATTACTCAATCGTATTGTATTTGATACGGGTATCATAGTTGTGTTTTGAACCTGTGGTTTGAGGTGTTTGCGAGACTGTTTTCAGCCTAGTGACGTTTTGGTAACGTTTGTAATTGTTGCATGGGTATCGGCTTTGAAGTATCAGCACTGAAAACTGGTGACAGTGGTGTGCTATCAGTTACAGCATTAGAATTGGGGGCAGTCTTACCCATCAGTATTCGCATTGGCAAGTAAGAAGTATCGGCGTCTAGGACTTCCATGTGGATTCAGCGGCAAAGAAGATCCCCAGTATCCATAACCTGTTTTAAGATGACACTAAAGTGTGGATCAGTTGGTTACATTGTTATATTGTTGATTGGATGTCATCCATGACGGCCTGGATCACGGCTGATGCTACATGTACCAACCACTGATGTATCTGGTCCTAAACTATCCCATCCTGTAAAACTAATCTTTCAGCGAGGTAAAAACAAACATTCACCAGTCACTGAGGATATATCAGAGAAAGTCATCGGTGCTGACTTTTGACGGCGTGTTTAAAATATTTCACATGCTCCCGAACGTCTAAACATGATGACTCAGCTATATTATTTCACACTTAATAAACTTCATGCAGAAAAACTGGTGTTAGGAGTATGCTGTAAAGATTGAATTGTGATTCAGTAATATGACGAAAATTAAAATTATGACAACCAGGTTTGTCGGTCGTTAAATAATAACAGAAACAAACTGAGGTACTATTAAGTGCGAGCACCTACAGGCCCAGTCTGATTTTGGCTGGATTCATACACGGAGTCCCCGGATGTCTCGTGTGTTACCATGAGGTGGTTTGGGAAAGTCATTACCGACCGAGGCTGTGTTTGCGATAGACCTACATTACTATACCTACAATCAATATATTGGTAGGGTGGAGAGTGTTCAACTTGGGGCTGATCCAAACATGTGTTTATGTGGAGATAATGGAAGTGATGGCAGGTGTAGGGCAAGAACCACACGTCTACTCTATTTGTGTCAACCCGTCTAAACCGGAAGTAGATATTGAGATTCGGCTGAATGCAACCATGGCACCTTTATTCAAACAGAACTACACATTAACCTGCATCCGTCAGTGAGTCAGACAGTTTGGTTTAGCGCTGCTATGAACAATATGTGAGTTATGTAGCGTGAGAGGGTTGGTGTTGTTTAACGCCGCGGGCATCAATGATCCAACTGTCACAGCGGCCTTGACCAGGTAACTAAACTTCAGTGACTGATAGCATGAGACACGGGTACGATGACATATAGACAAAGACAAAGACAAAGATCATAATAGCTCTATATCCAAACTCATTGATTAACACAAAGAAGGAAAATGGTTTTGCGTTTCTGTCTTCACACTACGTGAATAATGTTGAAGCATTATGAAAAAAGACACCCAGAACAGTTACCTTCAATCCAGCAGCTTGTTGCCAACTTTTGAGGTGAACTCGACCGTGCTCTTTCTAAAAAGATTTCAAAGAGCGTTATACGACTCTTGCATAAAACAATTGTTTGATCAAGGTTACCACATCCGAGGCCCAAGTAAAGGCTTCAAAATGTTATAGACACGTGGAGGACAGATAGAAATTTGACGCATCAGTGACAAAATGATGCAATTCACGATTTTCAATTGTACCAAATGTTCCCGTGTTTTTTTCGATGTACAAATAACTTGTCTTTGCATGTGTTTATGACGGGTACCATCGATGGGGCAGGATACGCTCAACTTTTCGCGAACACCTGGTATCATCACTTTTCGATAGTGATCCATAAACACATGCTCATGATATACATGAAATCGTACAATCGATTTCTTATGAAAATGGAAAAGGTTAGCGCTTTTATTTACACACCAATAACGCCATAGCACTTGGTGTCCCAGCAGATGTCAGCAGGACAACAGAGGAGCCAATATTCGACACCAGACATGTAAGGAGCCGTTTCATGTCAACATGGGCAGTCAGGTCCTGCTTCCAACAATATCAAGGCGGGGGACACAAGACGTGAGGTTCATACATTCTCCCAATAGGCCAAAATCGAATCCGGGCCTTCGGCTTGACGAACGAACGCTTTAACCACTAGGCTACCCAACCGCACCGCGCCACACACAACTCCCATTAACATGATCTACAGGTGTAGCATGATCTACAGGTGTAGTGGTTGTCAAATTACTATGATAAAAAGGATCTCGGTGAACCATTGTCGGGGTCTTGTCACGCACGAGTTCCACAAACCATCATGACATCTGCTCAACCAGGGTAATTCACGGCTTCCTTCACCCCGAGAGGCTCTCGAACATAAATCAGGTGTATCTCGTGCTTGGACGCCATAAACTACGGGCACATCATCGCCATCATCCCAGAACACCAATATTGGTGGACGTTATCATCCCGGAGCAAGCAGCACACTCAATTTGCCGAGGTCATGTCAGCATCATTGTCAACACTTCACAATCTTGAACACACTACAGAGGTTCTTCCGTCACCAGAACGCCATGCATCATCCCGAGGCAAGGGAGTTAATTGACTATAAAAGTCTATGAACACACAATGCCATTTAAAAAGTGGTCAAATGTAACAAATGTTACATTGAGGATAACACTTCCTCAGTAAGGTACAGATTCTCGTACTTTGAGAATCGAACCCACACTGCCTTTGTGTGCTGGGTGCTTCACTCTTGCAGTGTGGGTTCGAGTCCCGGACGGGACTCAACCGCAAAAAGTACGAGAATCTGTCCTTTACTAAGAAAGTGTTATCCCAAATATAACATTTGTTATAAAGGTCTAGTTTCTGGAAACTGGAGTTTTACAGTCAGCTAACTCCCTTGCCCCGGGAAGATGAACGTCGTGTATATAAGCCCATGAATGCGGTAGCATCGACGATGGTCATCTTTAAGCAATATCCAGCAATATCACGGCAGGGGACACCAGAAATAGGCTTCATTTTATTCATGTCGGGAATCGAACGCGGGTCTTCGGCGTGACGAGAGAATGCTTTAACCACTAGGCTACCCGACCGCCTCTGGTGATCGTTAACCTCATAAATGGTGACCGAGGTAACTTGCGAACAAACATGACCTGTCTTTGTTTGATCATCCCATTCGGTTAATCAATATTAGCCCAAGCTATGAAAACTACGCCTCCAAATATACAGGACCAGTGCATTCGTCACCTCTCGCATCATTCCGTAATCTACATTCGGCTCATCCCGGAAGGACACGAGTTGGTCACCAATTCGACCGCTGGAAGAACTGATCAACTGAATCGCACTTGGCTTATCCCGTAATGACACGAGATTGTCAAAATGGCCGGATAGAATTCTGCAAGTTACGGTTAGATGCACGTGGTGCCGAAAGGTTTGGACACAGCTTGTAGGGTCTATAAAAAAGGGTTACGCTATAATCACCAACAGAAACCAGACTCTCTTAAGGTATTTAGGCCTTCTACGCCAAAAAAGAGGAATGTACGTGGTTTGTCTGGTGTACTTATTACAGACGTGCCTATACGGCGCCAGGTCTGACAATCCAGGACGGCTGAGGCTTCATATATTCTCGATGTAATAACACTTTAATGAACTGACAAAAATTAAATTAGCCAATCCATCAATATCTTTCATATGATATGAGTAACACGTGGCCAACACGACACAAACGTACGCGCTGCCTCGTCAGCTGGGTTTGTTCGACAACAGAGCCATTACATAGCTTAGCTCTAAATCCATCATAATTATTATCAGGAGCTGTCATTCGAGCCTTCAAATATATACAGCGGCCAAACACAATACCAGACCTGACTTAATTCCTGCTCTGGCTATACACCACATACACATTATGGCTTCCTTGGCTGTTTTGCCAATACTATCAACCAAATCTTGTCCGACACGGATGAATAACTCCGAAGACGGAACCTCGATTGTTGTGGTTACCAGAATTATCAGTTCGACAGCGAAATCAATTTCAAGACCATTATGTACTTGTTTATTGTTCAACGTGTCATAGTTAATGCAACTGTCACAATGAAGGAGTGAGTGGGGTTTTAAGCCACTGGTTCGAAGGAATCTCATGGGGGTGGGGCTGTGTTTTGGGTGGGGGAGAGGGGCAGCAAGAAAGTATAGTTATCCCACCGCCCATTACAATGACCACGTATACCTGGTAAGTGGATGTTGCACTCGTTATACATAAACGGGACAAAATCACCTGAATTAACACGTCCGTCATCCTCAAAACCCAGCCCTGTCCACTTTTAAAGCGCAACACTCTACCCATCGCAGTTGTGGCCATACTCCGTGACCTTGATACCATTGACGTCAAAGCCGACGATGCAGGTCCATCAAAATCACGCCTTGAACTGGTCGTCTACCGCGAATACCTTCAGCGCGTAAACAGTTCCTCACTGTTTGGGCTGATATCCAACGCAATTGCTGTAGTTGTAGAGGTGGCCGTGGTGGTTCTTTCACGTAAGTGAGGTAGCCGTTTGTGTCTCCTGTGTGATACGTGGTCGACCGGATCGGATCTGGATCTGTCTGATAACGGTTCCAGAGTCTTGTAATGGTGCTTCGTGCTACGTGGAAAAAAAACATGGCTACAACTGAAGATGATTCTCAGTATGAAGTCGACCGATGGCGTTGTTGATGTTGGGCTTCCGTCAGTCGTGGCATGTTTTCGACGTTCACTTACTGTAAGATTGTGATGGCATGGACACAATGTATTTATACTTTGATCTATTCAGCAACAACCGTGTCACATGTTTCACAATGTTGGTTATCTACTGGTGCCTTAACAACCGTGTCCCATATCTCCCACTGCCGGGTCCACTGGTGCCTTAACAACCGTGTCCCATATCTCCCACTGCCGGGTCTACTGGTGCCTCAACAACCGTATCCCATATCTCCCACTGTCGGGTCTACTGGTGCCTTAACAACCGTGTCCCATATCTCCCACTGCCGGGTCTACTGGTGCCTTAACAACCGTGTCCCATATCTCCCACTGCCGGGTCTACTGGTGCCTTAACAACCGTGTCCCATATCTCCCACTGTCGGGTCTACTGGTGCCTTAACAACCGTATCCCGTATCTCCCACTTCCGGGTCTACTGGTGCCTTAACAACCGTGTCCCATATCTCCCACTGCCGGGTCAACTGTTGCCTTAACAACCGTGTCCCATATCTCCCACTGCCGGGTCTACTGGTGCCTTAACAACGGTGTCCCATATCTCCCACTGCCGGGTCTACTGGTGCCTTAACAACCGTGTCCCATATCTCCAAATGTGAGTTTTCTACTGGTGCCTTAACAACGGTGTCCCATATCTCCCATTGCCGGGTCTACTGGTGCCTTAACAACCGTGTCCCATATCTCCCACTGCCGGGTCTACTGGTGCCTTAACAACCGTGTCCCATATCTCCCACTGTCGGGTCTACTGGTGCCTTAACAACCGTGTCCCATATCGACAAATGTCAGTTTTCTACTGGTGTCTTAACAACCGTGTCCCATATCGACAAATGTCAGTTTTCTACTGGTGTCTTAACAACCGTGTCCCATATCTCCCACTGCCGGGTCTACTGGTGCCTTAACAACGGTGTCCCATATCTCCCACTGCCGGGTCTACTGGTGCCTTAACAACCGTGTCCCATATCTCCCACTGCCGGGTCTACTGGTGCCTTAACAACCGTGTCCCATATCTCCCACTGCCGGGTCTACTGGTGCCTTAACAACCGTGTCCCATATCTCCAAATGTCGGTTTTCTACTGGTGCCTTAACAACCGTGTCCCATATCTCCAAATGTCAGTTTTCTACAGGTGTCTTAACAACCGTGTCCCATATCTCCAAATGTCAGTTTTCTACTGGTGTCTTAACAACCGTGTCCCATATCTCCCACTGCCGGGTCTACTGGTGCCTTAACAACCGTGTCCCATATCTCCCACTGCCGGGTCTACTGGTGCCTTAACAACCGTGTCCCATATCTCCCACTGCCGGGTCTACTGGTGCCTTAACAACCGTGTCCCATATCTCCCACTGCCGGGTCTACTGGTGCCTTAACAACCGTGTCCCATATCTCCAAATGTCGGTTTTCTACTGGTGCCTTAACAACCGTGTCCCATATCTCCAAATGTCAGTTTTCTACAGGTGTCTTAACAACCGTGTCCCATATCTCCAAATGTCAGTTTTCTACTGGTGTCTTAACAACCGTGTCCCATATCTCCCACTGTCGGGTCTACTGGTGCCTTAACAACCGTGTCCCATATCTCCCACTGCCGGGTCTACTGGTGCCTTAACAACCGTGTCCCATATCTCCAAATGTCAGTTTTCTACTGGTGTCTTAACAACCGTGTCCCATATCTCCCACTGCCGGAACTACTGGTGCCTTAACAACCGTGTCCCATATCTCCCACTGTCGATTTTCTACTGGTGCCTTGACGGTTCTTCCCATACGGGTCGACGGGCCTTCCAAAGTGGGAAGAGTGTGCATATGAAAAGGATGTTGCGTTGTTAGACATCTAGAATAGAGAAATAACTCCATTTCACGTATTTGTTTTTCACAGGTGAACGTGGATGTTGCTTAGCCATATCCTGCCTGGCTGTAAACAATCGAGTCTGGACAAGAATATGTTATTGAGCGTAAGGGCGACGCCATTGTGTGTGTTGACACAAGCACAAGCAGCATGCGATACTGGGGTCTACTGGACCAGGATCGGTTAACCACAGAGTGAGTGAGATAAAAGGGATTAACGTCGTTTTGAACCACGGACTGAGGATCGATTAACGTCTGCAGGCTTACACAGTGAACTGCCGCGCCAAGTATCACCGAACCAGCCCATGCTGTTTGCTGTTAGTGGTTTGGTGGATAAAACATGAATATTGTACGGACGTTTCACTCAGTTTTGAAAGTTTTTTTTTTTTTGTCCTACAGCAATATTTCTGCTATATTGATCGCTTAATAAATAACCAAGCAAGGTCCAAGCTAACCAGTGGCAGATGATGAGCAAAGACAGATACAGAGCATTCTGCGAGGCTGCAGCACAATCACACTGAGCCTTGTGTTCTTGACACCAAGTGTAGCCCGAAATCACCATAAGGTTGAAATTTGGTGTGCTATAACGGTATTACCCTAATCAGCAATGAGATAAAAACTCTATCATACCAACAAAAAAATGAGATGAGATGAGGTGAAATGGGGTTTAACGTTGTGTTAAGATTATTGTACTAAGCCATGTGTGTGTGTGAGGGCTTGTAATAGTCTGGACTAATGCTGGTTTTATAGTGCTAGCCCACTGGGATACCATGCCGCAGTTTAACATGGATATCCCTCTCAGGCACAGTATACAAGCTCAGAGCTAACCAGTTCTTGTTTTTTCCCTTAATGCCGCACGCCAGCGCAGGCTGGGTAACAACAAGTACCTCAATTTAAACCTCATTTGGAATGACACGACGGGATAGAACCACCGACCTTCCAGTCTCCAGGCAGATGCTCTATCCACTACAACACTGAGACTGTCTTCAAAAACATGAAGAATAAAACGATATTAAGAAGTTTTTTTAGACTAAAGAAAACAAAAACCTATATTGTGTTGTTACATTTATTTAAAAACATGCAGTGATGGTCCTGTGATGGATGGTTGATGGATGGTCGATGGATGGTTGATGGATGGTTGATCGAACATGTACGCCACACTCCCCATTTCTTCTTACATCTCACTTAGTCAGACTCATTTTTTATACATTTGGACCAGATCATAATTAGACACTTGTTTCACAGTTTAGAACATTTTTGTCAGGTTGATTGAGGTATAATACCAATAGACTATTAATTCAAGTAAAGAAGTAAAGGCATACATATAGCCTTCGAGTACCATTTACATTTCCAGGGTTGGTCTCTAAACTTTCATGTTACACCTATTATATGTTTCTAAAAATGTCCGAACAAGAACAAATATTCAACTGACTCAACTCTTGCAAGATTGCCTGATGCCCCTCCTATTACTTTTCAAATTTTTGACTGAACTGTTCACATCCCCAGAACTAGAACTTGTCCTGGACTCTCTGGAGCAGGTCCTGGTGGTCCTCCTTGCACCACCCTTGACCTTGACCTCTGTCCCCTTCCCTACACTGGTCAAGCTGTCCCCAACACCTTCATCTACATCACTTGATTTTCTGCTTCTGCCTGGCTTCCCTCTGGAGGACTTGGCAACCTTTTCTTGTGATGTGGATGATTTGGCGACTTTCTCGGTCCTTGCATTGTTTGCTCTCACATTTTCAACCGATTTTGACCTTTTAACTTTTTCTGTTTTAGCTGTCTTTGGTTTTGGTTTTGGTTTTGGTTTGGTTTCCTTTTCAACTGTGTCATGAAGTTTTTTTCTTGTCATTCTGCCATCTGTTTTCTTTTTCTTAGTTGGAGACTGAAGAACCTCTGGCAGTTCTTCACCTGCTTCCTATAAACCATGAAAATATCACAAGCTTTGACTGACATGACTTTAAACGAGGTCAGTGAAAGCCTCTGACAGGGAGGACATTCCACTGAGCAATACATTTGACTGGGATAGTTTAATCATAGCAATCATTTGTATCAGGACAGACACACAGATGCAGACAGATGTTTCCCTGGGAATGCACCAATTAATGAGACAGTTAAACTAAAAATATTTTAAATGTCAAAACTAATTTCCATTTACAAGCTTTTCACTGTTTGTCAAATTGTTTATTGTTTGCTTAAAGTTTATCTCTCTTTCCACAAACAAGGCTAATTATCGTGCAGCTTAGTTGCATGAGTCTCCTGGGTGTAGCTTGGTGTATTTTACTTACCACCATCTGTTCTGACTTCCTCTTCACTATCTTGGAAGTCTTCTTCACCCTCTTAGTTTTTTGTTCTGAAACAAAATTAGATAACTGAAACACGTATATGCATATACATGCATAGAGCAAGTTGCTATTTAAGATTGTTGGTTATTTGTTTGTTGTTCTGAAACAAAATTAGATAACTGAAACACGTATATGCATATACATGCATAGAGCAAGTTGCTATTTAAGATTGTTGGTTATTTGTTTGTTGTTCTGAAACAAAATTAGATAACTGAAACACGTATATGCATATACATGCATAGAGCAAGTTGCTATTTAAGATTGTTGGTTATTTGTTTGTTGTTCTGTAGGAGTGAGTGAGTGAGTGAATATGGTTTTACGCCGCTTTTTAGCAATATTCCAGCAATATCACGGCGGGGGACACCAGAACTGGGCTTCACACATTGTACCCATGTCGGAAATCGAACCCGGGTCTTCTGCGTGACGAGCGAATGCTTTAACCACAAGGCTACCTGACCGTCCCTGTTCTGAAAGAAAAATTAGATAACTGAAACATGTATATACATGCTTAGAGCAAGTTGCTTTTTAAAATTCTTGTTTATTTGTTTGTTGTTTTACGCTGCACTCAGAAATATTGCAGCTATATGACGGCAGTCTGTAAATAATCAAGTCTGGACCATTTTTAACAATATCACAATGTTTTCAGATTAATAAGGGTGGATAGCCTATCTTAGACATTTACTATATGTTAGTCCCATGCGAACCCGTGAAGATCCAGGTAAGAATTGGTCTTCAGCAACCAATGCTTGAAGTAAGAGGCGACTAACAGGATTGGGTGGACAGACTTGCTGACTTGGTTGATTCATGTAATTGTATTCCAATAGCATAGATCGATTCTGTGTGAAACCCATTTCTGGTGTCCCCCGCCGTGATATTGCTGGAGTATTGCTAAAAGCGCCGTAAAACCATACTTACTCACTCATGACATCAATCACTGGACTGTCGGGTCCAGACTCGATTATTTACAGACTGACATCAAATAGCTGGAATATTGCTGAGTGCGACGTTTAAACAATTGTCCGTGAGCAAGGGAAGGGAGGCAACTCTGTACAGCAAATTGATCCTATGTGGCCTCACCTTTTGGCACCATGGGTCCTGGGTCTCCTGTGAACCAGATGGTTCTCTTGTTGTGGTCTGCCATGTTCTTCATCGTGGGATTGTAGTAGCACTGGAGCCAGTCGGTGAACTCTGTGAAGGATTTCTCGCCATAAAGACCATACCCGGTTGCCCCTGCCAAATCCACGACATTCTTGTTACAGTGAAATCATATATTAAAGAAGAAATGTTTTTGTCTGCAAGAAGGCCTGCATGATCCCAAGACAAAACGATATGAACATTAGATACATCATATATTTACTGGAATTTCTGAAACTTTACATATTTTACAAAACGTTACAAAGAGCATAAAAATGTTTCATAACCATGATAATAATTCATCAATACTATGAATCTGGGTTAGATACGGTCACTAGTTTATTAAATGGAACTTGATTTGCCCCCAGATCTAGTTATCAGTATGGTAGTTACATGAACGACAAGTCCGAGATCAGGTATGGACTAGTTGGACTACCCGGACTACCCCTCCGTATGTCTTACAGCTTTGGGGAGGTTGGGTAGCCTAGTGGTTAAAGCGTTTGCTCGTACTGTCGAAGACCCGGGTTCGATTCCCGATATGGGTACAATGTGTGAAGCCCATTTCTGGTGTCCCCCGCCGTGATATTGCTGGAATATTGCTACAAGCGGCATAAAACCATACTCACTTACTCACTGGCTCTTACAGCTCTCTTCAAAGTGTTTAAAGCCTTGAGCAAACAAACCAGTGGTTGATGTTGTGAGCATCATGATGGTAAACTGACAGTCATTCAGGACACAGATGAGAGCAGCCACTTCCCACAGATCACCCAATCACTATTATCCAATCCATGCAGCCAACTGCTTTCCTAGACAGTACTATCCATGCAGCCAACTGGTCGCCTAGACCGTACTATCCATGCAGCCAACTGGTTGCCTAGACAGTACTATCCATGCAGCCAACTGGTCGCATAGGCAGCACCTGTGTTCATCTTGACTAACTTCAAAACAAGCTACAAGTTTCACCTATTTCAATGACCTCTAGAGGCAGGAGGTTGCACATTTGCAGGATGTCCGGACTCTCAGACTTGACCACCACTTTCTTCTCTTTCTGACCAGGGGCCAGTTTCTCCAGCACTGACCGTGCACACTCAAATGGCCGCACTCCACCTCTGTCAAATGCAAACAAAAATTTACATACATTTATATCATTTTACATCTAACATTTTATTTATATATACCTTTACAAATATATTTAACCATATGTATCATTTTGCATGCACATTATTTTACATATATCATTTTCAAAATCAGGTTACTATGACATATAATTAATTGCCGTAAGAAGGGACTAATGGGATCGGGTGGTCAGCCTCGGTGACTTGTTTGATGCATGTCATTGTATCCCAATTGCGTGGATCGATGCTCATGTCAATCACTGGATTGTCTGGTCCAGACTCGAATATTTACAGGCCGCTGTCATATAGCTGGAATACTGCTGAGTGCGGCGTTGAACAACAAACAAACAAAAGATTCACTGTATTAGATTACTGAGTCACACTGACATCAGGCACTCATTTGTATACCGGTATTCTGAAATAATTATGGGGATTATTTGATAAAATATTTAGCTCTTTACAAATGATGCCATCATATATATTTCCACTTTCCACTCGGTCCACTATGCTGCCTCTCATTTGAATAAGAACAGTTTGACTGAGTCTGCTATGGTGATCGTGATGACAGCTTAGTTTGTTCCCAACACAAAATTACTGCAAGTAGAACAGGTGGGTGAGAGTGAAGTTACCCTTGCCCCATTACTGACTCCAGTACCTACCTGTATAGTATTTCTGCTCGGAGATAGTTTCCAATACCATTGAAGTACTTCTGGTTGAGCAAAACTTCACAGATTGGTTTGTTGAAAGCTGCCTGGTGAAGGTTGTCCAACACTCTCTGTCTGAAACCGCAGTGTTATAACTAAGTGAGCGGGGTCTAACACTGCATTTAAATATTTTCTTCTGTTATATCATAATATCAGTTTGATTTGGGGGGAAAGGCTTACAGCTAGGTCTTAACATTAGAAATTACCACTTTGGTGAAACACATGTACATGAGTATAGAGCTGATGAACCTATGAACATAATCAGGAAAAACCTGGATTCAAACCCGGGTCATTGTCTTCTGGCACATCTAGCTAAGGGACGCAACACCACACAGCGTGTTACTGCATGGTATCAGACTGAGCCACTTGTGCCCCTGGCATGGTGACCATGAGGCTCATATCCTTACTTTCACTGTCAGAAAACAATTTTCACTGTTTTCACAGAAGATAAAGAAGTAAATGAATTGGGTTTTTTCCAATGCTTCTCCAAAAGGGCTGGGATGGGCTGGGGAACCTCAGGTCGGTTGGGTAACTGAGTAGGACCCGGGTACCCACAGGACTACCTGGAGCCATGGTATGACAAAAAATATCTAGAACTCTATGGTTACACTAAAAGTCACTAATGTTCGCATCCTTTTTGACTATGCACCCATTCTTTCTGACTATGGTTGAATAAAGATATAACTTAAGTCAACTTCAGTATATGCATGACCAGACTGTTTAATACATGTATCTAAATATGTTTTGCCAGGGCTATGTTAAAACAATTCCCAATCAGACATTTTGTAAATATCTCTTGAGAGCTACAGTGGGTACCCGGGTAGGGTTGGGTAAATGGGGGGATGGGTACCTGGGTAGTAAATTTGGACTCATCCCAGTCCTATTCTCATATATATATATATATATATATATATATATATATATATATATCACAAAATACAGTATATATATATATATATATATGTGTGACTATTTCAGACTGTTTGATATATGTATGCATAAATATAATAGACCACAGTACTAGTGATTTAATCAGCATAGTTCATGACCATAGTAACTGAAAGTATCATAGTAACCATGGAGACATAACCTTTTTATAAACAGAGTACACTGTTTGTGTAGTTTATCAAAGAGTGTGATAAATAAGTTTTCATTAACGATTCTGACTACCTAAACGCTGGATATTCGAACATCACACACGGCCCTCGATCAGCTCCCCAGTCCGCGCCCTCGCTCCACTTCCCAAACCGTCTTTGGTCAACGAAACTCAACACATTACGATGTGAATCTTCTTCCTCCTTGGTGTAGAAATTCAAATGAGAGTGTTTCTCCATTTCATCAATGCCACAAAAATGAAATTTCCCAGACATACCAAACTGAAACATAATATCAACGGATCGTGGGGAGATTGCGGGTTTCTTCTTGTCTTTGCTCGGACTGTCATCTAAAGCTGTCAGTGTCAATTTTAACTCCTTCCCTCGGGACGAAGCCGAGATGGTGTACCCTTCGTGTTCCCAGCTCACATCCTTACTTTTATGCACCTCCGACTTCATAATCTCCCCTGCAAATACTCTTCCTTTGCAAACAAAGTTAACGAATCTACTTGCGAGGTGAAGTTCTGGGCCTTCTGGCATTGCAATGTGGTTTAATCGCTACCTCCAACAACCTGCCGTCAACACGTGTTTGTGTTTATGTAATTGTGCAAAACATTTAGGAGTTACCTCCCTTGTAACAGCTTGCATCAAGCTCCTTTCCAGCGCGTGACACCTTCGTTACACTCTCGGTCGCATTGACAGCTGTGAGGAGCTTGGGCTTGCGTAACGACAGCTCAACCCCAGCACCCGGAGATTTGGATAAGTCGCGTTCACATGGACTTTGTAGTAATACATGCAAAACAATACATTCCCAGTGTAAAGTGTCGAAATCAAATAACCAGCAGGCCCGTATTAAATTACTTTTATTGTTTGTTACCAGAATGCCAAGAATAGGCCCAAATTATGTAGTCTTGTATGAGGCGCCTTAAAATTTTAGCTTATCTAGATCTATTTAAATTAAGGCCCTATTTTGCTTTCAAGAACTCGCCTTTTTTCCACAAACAGAAATATTGATGTCACAAATTCGATTTTAAGATATACAATAATAATTGAAATCATGAAATAGTTTTTGATATAACAAATTCGACTTTTAGATTTGGATTAAAATGTTTGTTTTTTGTGATATGTTTTAAAAACAAATCGAATTTGTGTTATCAAAACTTCAGAAGTATTTTTAATATCTTAATTACGATTTAGTGATATCAATAATTCATTCATATCTTTTAAGTGTATTCATGAAACCAAGTGTTCATTTCGTCATGTGATTTTTTTTTTTTTTATCAGTCGCTTTTTCACATTAACTGATTTAGATCTATTCACTTATAATAATATTAATTATTCACTTATTAATATCGAAAATTACATTTCTATGTTGTTTTATCTATAAATGATTTAATGATATCAAATAACTGAATTTACGATATAACATCTATAATTAATTTTGTCATAACACAAATTCAAATAGATTATAGTCTATTAATATCAATCTAAAAAAACCCCATCAGTTTTATTGATTTATCATCCAAAACTGGCTCCCACGGGAGATATGGCTTGGATGAGATCAAGCGATATCCACACTGTAGATATCGCTGCAATGAAATTACGTCACCATGCTTTGCAGACCATTGTGATGTCACTGGTTACCATGACGTCACAATCAAATGACATCACTAATGACTCTGCTACTGAAGCTGTTTGCAGTACTTTTTACACTGAAGACACTGCTAATTACTGTCTACAAATTGAAAAAGTTGAAAGAATGATGTTGGATGATAAATAAAATCTCACCCAAGTGTCTCTTGATATCAAATATATCAACACTCGTTGATAAAAGTGGCAAAAATCCTCGGCAAGCCTCGGAATTTTTCCACTTTTTTCAACTCGTGTTGATTATATTTGATATCAAGAGACACTTGGGTGAGATACTCTATATACCTGAGAATCGAATTTGTTATATAAATAAGATCCGGGTACGTAGAATAGGTGCAGCAACCCATGCTTGCCGTAAAAGGCGACAAGGCTTGTCGTAAGAGGCGACTGCCGGGATCGGGTGGTCAGGCGCGCTGACTTGGTTGATGCATGTCACCGATCCCAATTGCGTGGATCGATGTTCATTATGTCAATCACTGGATTGTCTGGTTCAGACTCGATTAGTTACAGACCGCTGTCATATAGCTGGAATATTGCTGAATGCGGCGTTAAAAAAACAAACAAACAAACAATATAAATAAACGCATTATCGATAAAAAAATTAATTATTGAATAAATAGTACAACATTGTAAATAGTACACTAAACAACGTCATGAGATATATGTGCACAACATACCATATATATATATGTGACAGTGTGTAGAAACGGCTAAACTGGTTCCACTGTTGGTACGCGTAGTGTAGGTAGACAGAAACCCAGTCTAAGCGCTGCAACACCATTGAGGTTTCTCATGTTGCCAGTGGTCGTTGTTTGCATACTCTATGCATCTATTTGTGATTAAAAACACTCGACTAAAGGAAGAAAGAGTTACTTCCCGTCACTGTAGATGGCGCTAACTTTCAAGATGGCAGCCTCCATGTATTGAATTGTTTATCAACACAACTGTAATATTGCAGTTGGCTACACATACTGATATTACTCCCGTAGAAGTCTGGCTGCTTGTGGTTTTTCAATTACTTGAAGGCAGAAAACATGTCGGCAGGTACTTGTTTCCTGGCTTTTTAACACACGTGATTTGTCTTGGTGCTGTTTTTGTCAACAATAGCTGATGCTGTTTTGTAAAGGCTTCCATCCGTATCCATGCTCTCTGATAAAACATAAAAAAAATAACTACAGGAATTGCTCAAATCTTGGATATGTTTCCAATCTTAGTGTATCAAGAATTTTTCTTTAATTTCCTATTGCGCTATTTAGATACAAAAGGTGTGTTATTCCTTTATCTGAAGATATCCTGGGTCTGTAAACTGGGTCTGACACAAAAGGGTCGATCCAAATAAAGGATTTAAGAGAGCTTATATGGAAAGGTGGGACTGAAACAATGTTTCTAATGCATTGTAAACATGTGCTTTAAACAGATGCAGTTGATGACAGTCCACATGATGATAGTCCTGATATACAGGAATCTGAACCAAAACTGACCAAGGCACAGTTGGCCAGGATAGAGAGAAACAGGCAAAAAGCCCTCCTTCTAAAACAAGCTCGCTTACAGAGTAGGCCTTATCCAGAGGGAAAACCGTAAGTTTTCTGTTATCCTAATCATACATAGTGGTTATGCATGTTTGTTTATTTGTTGTTTTATACTGCAGAAAATGTTTGACAATATGAAGGCCTGGGAATAATTATTTGGACCAAATTTCAAGGCTGTCAGGTGCATTGGCACCTAATCAATCATATGACTACAGTTTAAAACAACATTGGTCATAGTTTGTTTTATGAGGCCCCAATTTTCCAAACAAACCTAAGTTAAAAAAAGTCATGTCTCAGTTTTATTCTCAAATGAAACTGAGTTCAATTTCTGACTCAAACTGTGTTTGAAACCACCTACCACTTAAGTTAGCCTGTAAGTTTCTCATACTCAGGTTCAAACCCTAATGCAGGTACTTGTAATGTTGACGTTTTGGTCTTCGGGCTGTTCAAGGTATCCCTACCAATCTGTTTGCTTCTATACCATTTTGTGAGGATGTCTTCACATCAAGGAAGTGATTCTTAAATGGAATCTTTCTTGTGATGTTAGTTCCTTGTCCCATGATCCCAGAGTTGTTTCAAAATATGATAGGGAAAAGGATGTCAGTGTTGTCAGAACAATAGTATTTGAACCCTACTCTTTAGGGACATCACAGGTATTATTGTTTCCTCTGTATTTAACAGTCATTATTCTCTTTTTCTCTGCTTCTGAATGAACGACTATTGTGGAGAAACTTTACAAATTATTCTCAGGTCTTGTCATTTGGACTGTGTTCAGAAATAATCATCTGGTTTGATAAATACACTTATATCATGCATATTAATAATAACACTGATTTATGTTAACAGATGGTTCAGGAGTGATAGCTTTAAGCAAAATGATCACTGTTGATGAGAGTATAATATTGTATTTTTACTTTCCTTCATATCTATTATGGAGCCGTTTGTGATCCTTGCTGACTTGTCAGCATCATATCGGTGCCATTGTGTTTCACTTAACACAGAACATAAATGACCTGAGGTTTGGACTTTCTTCCAACACTCAAATTCTGTTCAAAGTGGTGTTATACCCAACTCACTCAATTTCTTTCATATATTAAGTAACCATGGTAACATATAAATTGAGTTATGTTTGAATAGATTCTGATTTGTGAGTCAATGCTCAATAAATGTTAACCTTATGGCTTATTATTTCTCTATTTGTGAGATACTTCCTAAGCATTTGAAACACATGTTTATTTGCGCTAACAAAACCCACAATATAATACATATTTAAGAATTTGAAGAATTTCTCCACTGAATCCTTCAAGAACTGATTAGAATGTCCTTTCTTCTACTCTATTTCAACATGGTGATATTTACGTAACCATGGTGATGCTGCTTTGTTTGCAGGGACAAACACAAAGTTAAGGCTCCACCTCGTGAGATTGACTCTGGTGGAGGGTTCTACATTGAAGAAGACGACGAAGCTCTGCAGAATGTACACAAGAAAATCATCCATCCTGAAGGTAGCACCTTGTTGTTATTCTCATATTTTTGGGCGGGGCATAGGACCCAGTCTTGTAAGAGTTATGTACCTTGGACATGATGGAAAACTGTGGTCATGAGCGTGAATCACGGTTCCACCTGAATATGTTTCTAGGTTCTACAGAACCCCAGCCACGTTCGTGGGCTTCACCGAAGTAGTAAACATCTGAGAACTGTATTACTTTGGGCTATTCTCCCACTTCAAGCAGACTCATTGTGACATGAGTGATGGTCAGGTGTGGTGATCATGTGTGCCAAGATGGCACATGGTGTCCACTCTATAAACGACAGGCTTTCCTGACTAAACTAAAAACTCCAAGATATTCTTTCATTCTCAGTATGTTTACAAGGTTAGGGGCCAAATTTCAGAGTTACCTTATGGACCTGTGATGCTAGTGCCAGAAAATATTCAGATGCAGGCAAATGATGACAGTCTGAAGATTTGTATTTTTAAAATTATATGTGTATTGCAGGGTCATTTTCACATAGGCTGTTACCATGGTAACACAGCTGAAGTATGACTATAGTGACTTAAGCATGATTAGCTGGGACATCTATCTGGGATATCACCTCAATAATGTGTATACTAATTCTTTGTCCTGTACTGTTAGGGCTCAGTAGACTTAATGGCTCTGATATGTTGGTGTGTTTACATAAGCAGAAGCTCAGAGGTCACTATGGTTGTTGCAGGTGCCGTGCTGGCAGTTGACAACCTTGTGTGTGATGGATGTGGGAAGGAGTTTATGGAGTCCTTCCTCCTCAACCACTTTGAATTGGCTGTCTGTGACATATGCAGGTGAGGACAGTGTAGTCAGTTCAGCCATTTAATGTGTTTGTTTGACATATGCAGGTGGGAACTGTGTTGCAGTGTGTTCAACCGTTGATGTGATTGTTGTCCGTGTGTAATACAACAGTAGGCAGCCTTCCTATCTTTTATAGACCTGAAACTGCAGACAGCAGAATCAATCCAGGTCATCTTGTAAAACCATTTGAAAATCAGAAATGTTTTTTGCAAAATGATGAGTTTCAGACTAGGTATACAAAGCTATGAATATTAATGATATGCTTATTTCAGTTTTGGACTAGGTTTGTAGACAATATCATTACACAAATACATTTCTTATGAAAAACATAACAAGCTGTTAATTAAGCATGTTAAGTGTTGAGTCTTAATGGTACATTATATGAATCTTACATTGTTGAATCTTTAAGTGTTTGATTATGTTTGTTTCATCTTGCATGCAGACAAAATGAGGAAAAGTATGGTTTAATCACTAAATCTGATGCAAAGAAGAGGTTTCTGCTGAAGGACTGTGACTTTGATCAAAGAGAACCGGCACTGAAGTTCATCATCAGGAAGAACCCGCACAATGAAAGATGGGGAGATATGAAGCTGTACCTCGAAACTCAGGTAGGCACAAACCTCATGGAAGCTGTACCTCGAGACTCATGTAACCGCAAACCTCACTGAAGCAGTACCTCGAGAACCAGGTAACTGCAAACCTCACTGAAGCTGTACCTCAAGACTCAGGTAAGCACAAGCCTCACTGAAGCAGTACCTCGAGACTCAGGTGAGCACAAACCTCACTGAAGCAGTACCTTGAGACTAAGGAAAGCACAAACCTCACTGAAGCAGTACCTGGAGACTCGGGTAACCGCAAACCTCACTGAAGCAGTACCTTGAGACTAAGGAAAGCACAAACCTCACTGAAGCAGTACCTGGAGACTCGGGTAACCGCAAACCTCACTGAAGCAGTACCTGGAGACTCTGGTAAGCACAAACCTCACTGAAGCAGTACCTCGAGACTCAGGTAAGCACAATCCTCAATGAAGCTGTACCTCGGGCCTCAGGTAAGCACAAACCTCACTGAAGCAGTACCTCAAGATTCAGGTAAACACAAACCTCACTGAAGCTGTACCACAAGTCTCAGGTAGGCACAAACCTCACTGAAGCAGTACCTCGAGTCTAAGGTAGGCACAAACCTCACTGAAGCAGTACCTCGAGCCTCAGGTAGGCACAAACCTCACTGAAGCTGTACCTCGAGTCTCAGGTAGGCACAAACCTCACTGAAGCAGTACCTCGAGACTCAGGTAAGCACAAGCCTCACTGAAGCTGTACCTCGAGACTCAGGTAAGCACAAACCTCAATGAAGCAGTACCTCGAGACTCAGGTAAGCACAAACCTCACTGAAGCAGTACCTCGAGACTCGGGTAAGCACAAACCTCACTGAAGCAGTACCTCGAGTCTCAGGTAACTGCAAACCTCAATGAAGCAGTACCTCGAGACTCAGGTAACCGCAAACCTCAATGAAGCAGTACCTCGAGACTCAGGTAAGCACAAACCTCACTGAAGCAGTACCTCGAGACTCGGGTAAGCACAAACCTCACTGAAGCAGTACCTCGAGTCTCAGGTAACCGCAAACATCACTGAAGCTGTACCTCGAGACTCGGGTAGGCACAAGCCTCACTGAAGCAGTACCTCGAGACTCAGGTAAGCACAAGCCTCACTGAAGCAGTACCTCGAGACTCAGGTAAGCACAAACCTCACTGAAGCAGTACCTCGAGACTCAGGTAAGCGCAAACCTCAATGAAGCAGTACCTCGAGACTCAGGTAAGCACAAACCTCACTGAAGCAGTACCTCGAGACTCGGGTAAGCACAAACCTCACTGAAGCAGTACCTCGAGTCTCAGGTAACCGCAAACCTCACTGAAGCTGTACCTCGAGACTCGGGTAAGCACAAACCTCACTGAAGCAGTTCCTCGAGTCTCAGGTAACCGCAAACCTCACTGAAGCTGTACCTCGAGACTCGGGTAGGCACAAGCCTCAATGAAGCAGTACCTCGAGACTCAGGTAAGCACAAACCTCACTGAAGCAGTACCTCGAGACTCGGGTAGGCACAAGCCTCACTGAAGCAGTACCTCGAGAGTCATTGTTTGATGCTGTATTGTGTGCTTATGGCGATGTGAGGTCAGGTGAAATGAGTTTAACCTCACATTCATGGTTGTTACACATACTATCTGATGTTCATGCACTTGTCTACAGCAGCTTGTAATAGTCCGGACTTTTGCGAGTTTGATAGTGCTAGTCCATTGACTTACCATATTTAGCATTTCGAACAGTCACTTGCCTAAGGAGATACCATAAGATAACTGGTAGATGTTTGTTGTGTTAGGAGGTAAGGGAGGTAACTCCAGTCAGTTGCAGATATGTCAATTCAGTGGCTTTCAGCAGGCCAGAACAACTCTCTATATTGTATAAAGGAAAGGGAGGTAATTCCAGTAGGTGTACAAACTTGGTACAGTAGGGTGTACTGGCACCAGATTGTGGCTGCTTATCAAGTGGGATAATAGTAAAAGTAATAAGAAATATGTTCGAAGTTAACATAAGTCAGCGGCTCGACTGATCCTAGTAAAATTCAGTAAGGACTTGCAACATTTCCTTGTGGACTACCACTGTACCATGCGGAAGATGGCAACTCTAGAGTTGATTATTTTTATGGACTTATGAAAATAAATATTTATCCTGCAGGACCCGAATCCTCAAAGAGTGCTTTGATGTACTTGTTTGTTTGTTTGTTGTTAAACGCCGCACTCAGCAATATTTCAGCTATATGACGGCGGTCTGTAAATAATCAAGTCTGGACCAAACAATCCACTGATTGACATCATGAGCATCGATCCACGCAACTGGGATATGATGACATGCATCAACCAAGTCAGTGAGCCTGATATCCCGATCCGGTAAGTTGCCTCTTACGACAAGCATAGTTGCCTATTACGTCAAGCATGGGTTGCAGAGGACCTATTCAACCAGGGATTTTCACGGGTCGATGTACTGGTACTGACAAGTTGCTGCTGATTGGAAGCTCCGTTGAGAACCACATCAGTTTATGGCTCTGAATTAAACAGTCTCTACATTTTGTCAATCGGGCACTAATACTACCTCAACCAGAAAAAGGGGCAGTTGTGTAGCCTAGTGGTTAAAGCAGGGGTCCGGAAAATTTAAAATCCCAATCGGTAATTTGCATTTAGGCCACGTCCCCTTCAAATCGCGTAGCGTATTTTAGTAAGACCCTTTCATATGTATATTATGACGTATTCATAATATATAAACAATAAAAACACTGATATACATGTTGTTTGTAGTTTTATTTACATGCATAAATATAAATATTAATAATAACAATGCCATTCTTTTCCCGCATCATCTATCGACAGGTGGGTTTCAATATCTTGGCTATCGATTCGTTGCCGCTGTATAAATGTCTGTTTCGTCTGCCCTTCCATCGTCGTAGCGTCCGTCTAGGGTCAAAGTCCTTCAGTCTTGGTCCGCAAATTGAAATCCGCATCAGTCTGTCCAATGTTTCCGTCGTCAAAGAGCACCTTAGTCGAGTCTTGATGAGGTTTTGTTTAGAAAAACCTCGCTCACACTCTACGCTGGATACGGGCAAAATACGTCCGATTTCCATTAGTTTCACTACATTAGGGAATTGTTCCGTCAATTTAGAAGCATAGGCAGTAACTAACATCTGTCCATATGTCAACTGTCTGTAATTGTTGTACACCAAAGGCCGAAATATCCCCCATTCTCTCTCTCCAGAGCGTCTTTGTCAACAGGTGTGTGTCCTTGTCGTCTGCTACCGTAATGGTGTCCTAGAGTCGCTATACTCTTGTCCCCATAACTTGCCAAGTCACGTGTGTTGTCAGGGAAGCCCGTTGGGTCTAGTGCACCAAATGCACTGTATAGTTCGTTGTCGGGGAATCTGTCCGTTACATTGTCAACTAAAACTTGTACGCAGTCCCTAGCCCTATCAGTCAGTGTTCTGTCATGATGTGATCTCGTCATTGTGACACTTTCAAACTCGTCAGTCTTCGCCAGAAATTCTCGTAACTTCGGTCCATACGTCGGTGTTTCGGTCAGGTACTGTCCCTCAAGTCCATCTAGAAAAGCGTTGATAGTCCTCCTCATGTCACCGTAAGTCGAGTCTGTAAAGCCCTACTTACAGTCCCTTTCATACCAAAAACGTCCTGTAGGAAAGCTGTCAAAAATCTAAATTTGTATGTAGTCAATTGTCGCAGCAAAGAGTCTGCCATCATGTCCGTGTCACTATTGTCCTCAAGCATGGCAATAAGGGCAGGCAAAGCTTTTGCACAGTTGTCAATTGCTCGTGTCATTGACAGCCATCTCACACGATGCACCTCCAATGGTCTTACTTGAGGTTCGTCCAGTAGATCCTGCCACATCTGGAGGTTTGATAAACAATTTGGCGAACGGTTGAAAAAGGAACAAATGGTGTTCAATATACTCTCATAGTACGAGACCTCCTTCACTGATTTTGCGACATCCACACATGCCAAGGCCAGTCTATGTGCAACACAATGCATCTCAAGAGGACAGAAATCCTTCATGTTCGCAGCCACACCACCCTGTTTGCCTAACATCACAGCAGCACCATCTGAACCCATCCCATACACTTTCCCCAACACAACACCAGAAGTCTTAATAAAAGCTAACAATGCAGAAGTAGTGCTCTGAGCATCAGCAGCATGTACATGTAACAATTTCACAAATTTGATAGACAAGACACCATCTTTCAAATAACAGATAAATAGTATTAAATGTTTTTCACTAGATAGGTCTGTACTTTCATCAATTAGGAAAGCAATCGGTGGACTCACACGAATCTCCGCAAGTAGTTGCTCCTCAATGAGATCCGAGATAATATTTACGAATTCAGATGCTGCATCTCTATAGAGCTTGGATGTGATTTTCGCTCCGTGTAATTCAGCAAGGTTGTTGAGAGATTCGAATTTCTGGAGGGGCAGGTTTTCCGAAGCAACGAAGTAAATGTTCCTTAGCAGGGTGACCACTGCCTCGTCGGCTTCCTCAGTACTCGGTAATCAAAAAAAAATATTTGTAAAAATAAATCTCACGACCGATTGTATTTTATTATTATATTATATAAATAATTGAAGACAGTAACGATAGTCATATTCGTTTTTATATATACGTTTTATATAAAAATATTATATTTACCTTGTCAAATAGAGCCTGGAGTGGTTCATCTGCCGACTTTGCTTCAGAAAGGAAAGCGACGCTGTGATCTTTGCTGCCTGCATGGTCTGTTAAGGCTGTCTTTCTGAAGTTTTGTGATCCCTTCACAAAATTTCCTTTCAGACCGTGCTTCTGACACATCTACAATAAAAAAATAATATCATTTTAGAATTACATGGTCAGTCTTCTAATTAATATTCATGATTTGTAGCTGTGTTTATGTGTTGTTTCATTAACCGTTAAAGCGTTCGCTCGTCGCGCTGAAGACCCGGGTTCGATTCCCAACATGGGTACAATGTGTGAAACCCATTTCTGGTGTCACCCGCCGTGATATGCTGGAATATTGCTAAAAGCGGCGTAAAACCATACTCACTCACTCAACCAGAAAAAACAGTGGTCAATAGTGTAAGCATCTTCCACACATGGGCAGGTATAAGAAGAGAGTCATTTGTGATATGACTGAAATATTGGTTCCACTGGCATTTATCACAGCTGTCACAAAATCCCGATATGGTTGATGGGATTGGGTTGCAGTGCTTGCTGCTGATTGTTTGTTGTTTAACGCCACTTTTGGAAAGATTCCGGCTATATGATGGCTGTCAGTAAATAATCAAGTCTGGAGCAGACAATCCATTGATTGACATCATGAGCATCAATCTACGCAGTTGGGAGAGGATGACATGCATCAACCAAGTCAGCGAACCTGACCACCCGATCCGGTTAGTTGCCTCTTACGACAAGCATGGGTTGCTGAAGACCTATTCTAACCCAGATCTTCATAGGTGAAATACTACTTATGGCTTGCACAAAATTAGTAGTCCATCTATTGTAATGTGACAAGCCTCTTATCCAATAGAAAAGTGGTATTTTATGTGAATTTCACATTGAAACATTTTTAAATCATGACCATTATGATGTATCAAGACCAAAGAGACAACCAGTTTCATATTTGTTTACAATTGTGATGGCAGTTTTTGCCTTGTTCCTAGACAATGCACAATTTCTCCAGCCTCTGGGTAATGAGATGTATGTCAGCTATCATATGGGAGTTACTGATGCATGACTTGTTACTACAGATTACAGATCGGGCCATGGAAGTGTGGGGGGACGAGGAGAAACTGGAGGAACAACATGAGAAGAGAGATCAGAACAGAGAGAAGTCCAAACAGAAGAAGTTTGATAAGAGAGTTAAAGGTATGTGATCAATAGATGAAACATGAATTGTTTGATAGGCATTACTTAGAAGTTGAAGGATGACAAAGTAGACACAATTTATGGATAACAACTTCTTTAATAACTGTAAAGGCAACGGGTATGGTGCAGGACTTGATTGACAACAATATAAGGATCTATACCAAAATTCGCCTTTACAGTAATTTTAAGAAGTTGTGTCTACTTTGTAAGATGAAACATACTCACACCAGGGTTGTAGGGCTGCCTCTGTGGTCTAGTGGAAAGAGCATCTACCTGAGAGCGGAAGGTCGTGGATTGGTCCTGGGCCGCATCATACCTAAAAAGTTAAATAATGGTTCTTGTTGTGACACTGCCTGGGCTTGCACTTTAAAATCAACATTAATCTAATACAAGCAGACACTCTCCCCCAACACCACAATTGTAAAATGTGAGATTGTTATTTAGATTTGAGTCATTGTGTAACTGTTGAATTATTTTTGCCACTAATGTGCTGAAAGTTTGTATGTACATGATACACTGATCATGCATAAAGGGTAATTAATTAACACAAGGGACATATACTCATGATTTCCTGATCCCCGTACTGGAACATACCATCTGCATTAACAGGGTGTCACAGTAAACCATTGAATAACAGGATCTTTCAGAGAAATTCAGCCAAAGAGTGGTTTGGTCCATGAATATGCATTAATTTGGCTAAAACGTCCTGTGATTGAATGACAGAGAACTACAATCCACTCTTGTCTTATCTGCAGAGTTGCGGATGGCAGTCAGAAGCAGTTTATGGAGGAAAGATTCAGGATCCCATGAACATGACTTTGGTGAAGAAACATATGACGAAGATGAGGATATGTACTCCAAAACATGCAAATCGTGTGGGCATGTGATGACATATGAAAAGATGTGATGAAATTTAGAACAATGTGATGTATGGAATAAGGAAGTCTAGGATCTGAATGGATGGCCAGTATAAACATCTAATGGATAGTTTATCATAGTTCTTGGTATTGGCCATCAGTGGTGTATGATTAGAAGGTGTTAATGCGCAAGCATCATGTTTGTCAAAAGTGTGATCAAAATGTTGGACTGTCTTGTCCTCGTTTAGGGATCTATGAAGAAAAATGGAGAATTTGAAGGTCACTATGAGTTAACATGTCAGGGTGTGGTCACTGTGATGTGGACCTGTGAAGATCCGGGGTAGAATAGGTCGTCAGCAACCCATATATGGCGACTATGCTTGTCGTAAGATCAGGTGGTCAGGCGCACTGACTTTGTTGATGCATGTCATTGTATTCCAATTGCGTGGATCGATGCTCATGATGTCAAAAACTGGATTGTCCTGTCCACACTTGATTATTTACAGATTGCCGTCATGTACCTGGAATATAGCTTCGTCAAACAACAAACAAACAACCAAACAAACTACTGTGATGTATTGTTTCATGGGTTTAATAAGCTCATTATAAATGAGACGAGCCATACAAAAAATAATAATTATGTTCTTTTCCTGATATTGAAATATTTTGGCAATTTTCATTGGACAAGCATTTAAGGGGAGGAGCTCAATGTCATGGAAGCTCATATTCTGACAGAATTCTCTTCAACAACACACTTCATCTTCATCAACACACTCAATGACATTTTTAGAAACTTAAATTTGTTTGTGATGTTTTGTTCAGGGATAGCATGGAATCGGATCAGTTTGAGTTTGAATGCAGTTCAACTGGTTTTACAGTTCATGTTACATTGTGTAGTGTCATCGGGAGAAATATGTTTTTCACTGCATGTTGTAATAGATTCATCATGGAAGGTAACATTTTCAATCGGCAATGGAAAAGACCCTTTTCTCTTGTGACCAAAGGCCTTTGGATATGCAGAATGTCTGTTTGCAGCTTCCTAGGTTTGTTGGTGTGGTGGGGTAGCCTAGTAGTTAAAGCGTTGGCTCACCACGCCAAAGACCCGGGTTTGATTCCCCAGCTGGGTACAATGTGTGAAGCCCATTTTCCTGTGTCCCCCGCCGTGATATTTGCTGGAATATTGCTAAAAACGGCGTAAAACCATACTCACTCACTCACTCCTACATTTGTTTAAAATATCACAGAAGTTGATGAATCTGATTGGTATATATTATGAATTGTACTTGATTAAAATAAAATAAAAATGAATTTGACATGCCTAAATTTAATGTTTATTACAATTTAATTCCAACACCATAACTACAATAAATTGTTATCAGTGAATTGCATTTTTGCAATACTATTTCTTTTCAATTTGTATTGATGTAAAGAATGAACAATCACAATAATTGTTTGGGTTATTTGTCCCAGTGGATGTGTTGATGTTGGACATGATGCACAGTCCGCTCATCTCACTGCATTATCATCTTCCATCATATCAAAGAACAACTGGATAATATTCAGAATGATGGTAGTATGACATTGTAGAACTATACCCAGTGTCGTTACTGAAGGGTCACCCAGGTATGTAGGGTGTCAAACATAAACATACACCAACAGGTCTGAGTATGTTGACAATGTGATCAACAGTTGAAGAACATATTGTTTATGCCTGTCACACAGATTGGATGCATTTATGAAACTGGAAAATGGACAACGATTATTAAAAACAATGAAACATGCAAGATTGAAGGCGATGGAAAACGATACCAAAACTCACCTGAACGCAACCAGCGGTTTAACCATGCACATGCAATACATGACATGTAACAGTCAATGTGGGCACAAAATGGTTCATTCCAGATGCAACTGAACTGCATCTTGGAAGTTGAAAACGTGATGATTTGTCTCTGCATGACCAGCTCAATAAGATGCTGAGTATATAAAGAAAATGAAGATAAGATAACTATGGTTATCTATAAGAGAGGAAAACTAAGATTAGTGATGAACAGATATTTAATTATTAATCTGAATCTGGTATATTCTTTCATACCAGATTGGCATTTTTGACAAATTACTATAATTTAAGACTACAGTGTTTCAATGTAGAAATTCTAGACTGCTAAAGTGAAATTAACAAATCTTAAACTGTTCGGACAAATGTGGGAATCTACAGAGTTTCGGATTCATAATGCGATAATTTCACAACTGTGGACTTTGTGTTTTTCATTTACCTATTGTGTATGAGTTTAAGGCAAGTTTGTACAGTATTTCTGTTACATCAGGCATTGCAGCTTAATGTGAGAGAAATACCTTAAACCACGTGAGTGACGTCATTCTATTGTTTTAATGTCAGGACTGACAGTTGGTTGTCAGTTATTCGCGTTGAAGCATCACGGAACTTTATCTTATTTTGTCGCTCAAGTGAATATTTTTTCAAATTTTGTGGGAAAACGTGTGTCGCAAGCAGGGCTTGAACCCTCATCGTGCGATTTGTGGACGTGTAAAAATCGACCTGTCATCGGCGACACATGACAGAACTTTATGAAATTATGTATTAAATATTTTCAAATATTTGTATTATCCTTTAGATGTTCGAATATATTATGTATATCATTATGTTACATCATAATGCCAATTACTATGTTCATGTTAAAGTATTAAAAATGGAGGTCCCGTTTTCGCCCGACAATTAGTAGCCGTTTTCGACAAATGAGGTGCCGTTTTCGCCCGAGAAATCGGTGACGTTTTGCTGAGGTGCCGTTTTAGCCTGCACCCTAAAGGATTTAGATAACTCTTTGGTTTTGAAAAACAAAAACAACAGATAAACATATAACCTTTTTCAGGGCGCTATATTTCCAATAATCCCCGTCAGCATGTTTTCAAAACCTCCAAGCAATTGATAACGAACGAAACTGTAAAGAGTTCTGTATTGTAAATATCAACTCGCAACGGAGCTTGGCGCACGTGCAAAAGCACAAGAGAACGTTTTCCCCGTGCAACACGCAAAGACGACTCGCACACTGTAAATACAAGCCTCAAAGAGTTCGAGTTTATTTTCCAAATAATTTCCACAAGAGAATGTTGTCAAAGTCTAAAGGTAGGGATGTGTTTGAAGTAGGGAAATATCCTCGGAACGCTCCATTCTCCACAACTAATGCCTCGGCCCCTGTGCGTTCTCGGGTCCACCGTTGTTGAGGGATGAAGCGACATGATGATGCAGGCCATGTAAGTTGAGGACGTTATACCAAACACAGGTACTGTCTCACAAAACAAACATCACCCACAGGGATAATCGGGGATTTGACTACAACTTCTTATTAGACATCAACATCTACATCTACAGAAGGTGAAGTTCCAAGTTAGATTGATCTAACCCGTGAAGATCCAGGGTAGAATAGGTCGTCAGTAACCCACGTTTGCCGTTAAAGGCGACTATGCTTGTCGTAAGAGGCGACTAACGGAATCGGGTGGTCAGGCTCGCTGACTAAAAGGTTGATGCATGTCATCGTATTCCAATTGCGTGGATCGATGCTCATGATGTCAATCAGTGGATTGTCTGGTCCAGACTCGATTATATACAGACCGCCGCCATATAGCTGGAATATTGCTGAGTGCGACGTTAAACAAAAAACAAACAAACTATAAACAAATTGATCTTCAGCTACTCGGCATAATTGACTAAGAGGCGACTAAGGGGATCGGGTGATCATGCTCGATACGCTTGTCATTGTATCCCAATGGCGTAGATCGATGCTCATGATGTCAATCACTGGATTGTGTGGTCCAGACTCGATTGTTTACTGGCCGCCGTCATATAGCAGCAAAATAGCGATGAGTGTGGCGTTAAACAACACACAAACATCTACATCTCGCTGAACTGCTAATCCTTTGTCAGCTCAGCCTGATGGACCTGGGGAAGTGATGCTGGATCCACGCTGGATCCATTGATATCGGGCTCACAGTCATGTTGGTATATTTGGTTTCTGACCTAAACCAGATAGCGATTGTTTTTCAGCTCACCAAGATTTAAAATTCAAGATGGGTTTTGTCGTCGTGTGTTGACCGTACGTTCATGTCAGATGAAACTGTACGGGTGGCCCAAATAATGCTGCTTAAAGAATTCCGATCTGATATGTTTCCCACGGAAGTGGTAATTTAAAACGCCCCATAGCGCTACGTTGAGTTGCTTATCCACATAACTTGACACGCCAACTAACTGACATTCTGTCCAAAGTGGCCTCAAAATAGGTCAATGTTTGTATGTTAATATATTCAGTGACAATTTTAACTCTTGTTACTGCGACCTCTCTACGTTTTCATGCGACGATAAACGATGCGTTTTTTCTTGTATCCATACATGACGGCATATTTGCTAAAATAAATTACTACTCGTTTTATGATCTCCCACAGCGTTTTGGTCAGTAAAATATCTCAAACTGTGTTGTAATTAAGAGTTTTAAGTTCACTTCTGAAAATAGCTTTTCGTTTTGAGCCGTTTTTTAAAATATTTATAGTCAAGAATTCACGTAAATATGCGTATCGCGATACGTATCGTATCATGACCTTGGTGTATCGTTTCACCCGAGGCCGTCCTCTGGAACCTCCATGCTATTAGGAGGTCCCTCTGACGATAAATACCATGGATTCATTCGCTACTATCTATAACCTTTAACCCGGTGAACCGATATTGACCAAGCCAGCATAAGGTCGGGATAAATAGAACCTAGCATCAACCTATCCAACTAATTCTGAAGGCAGAATGTCTATCGCAGACGAAATCCACAGAACACGTTCCCTGATCATGAAAGGGTGCGATTTGATAAATTAGTGATTTTTTTTTCGAAAAAACTTCAAATATATAAAGGATTTTTCAAACGTTGAAAGGGTACCAAATACGAAATACTATTGCGTCCCGCGTACCACACTGATGAGTCCCGAATACCCTCTAAAAAGACCCTCGAATCCCGCGTACCAAAAGGGGGCTAATCAGCAGCCTCAGTTTTAACCGGAACAAGTCATCGTTACCACATGCCGTATCGGACCGCCATTGGTTCATTGCCGTTTTAATCATGCCGATTCTGTGAGCTGATATGACGCCAGTATTGGCCCAAGTATGTCTTGTTAGCTGGGTGTAGAGATTCTAGATATTTATGTTATACAAGCTTCTTATCAGACATTGTCACATGCGTCGGAGGGTATAGGGTCGCTGCCTAAGCTGTCATGGCGGCCATATTGAAAATCGGTTTTGAACCTCTTGAACAAATTCAGGTGTCATCATTGGTGGGAACATGCATGCTCAACTTCTGAGATGACCGCAACAACCAAAGAGGGTGAGTGAGTTGGGTTTAACGCCGCTTTTAACAGTAATCCATTTATATCACGGCTTGTCAGCTTAATGTGGGAGGAATGCCCGAAGTGATGCAGGTCTCAGACGTTTACCACTTCGGCGAAACCCACGAGCACGGGTATGGTGCTCACAAACCTACAAACATAATCGGGTCGAACCGGGATTCGAACCCACAATCATAGGTTTCTGGCGTGCCCAAGGGACGCAACTCTGAACAGCGAATCGCGGCGCCTTAGACGACTAGGCCACCCGTGCCCCCTCAACAACCAAAGCGGCCGCAGAGGACAGAATGTAAGTTCTCTTGACTTTCAGTCAGTGAGGTCAAAGGTCGTCCTCCTCCCCCCCCCCCCCCCCCCCCCCCCCCCCACACACACACACACACACTCACTCCAATTTATGTATGTTACATGTGAGATGAGCTGTACAGTCAACTACGTTTATAACGAACACGCTTATAACGAACTTACTCCCCCTCTAAAATTTGCTGTAGTTATGTTGTATATATGTTTATAACGAACTACGGTTATAACGAACTAAAATTAGTGATCCCTTTGGGTTCGTTATAACCGAAGTTTATATAGGCTGATTAATTACAGAATGTACCTAGGAAATAGAACAGCCTCCGATTCATCATGACAGTGTCTGACACAACCCACATAACATACATATCCAACATCTCTTTCAACGGAACTACGTAGGTTTAACGTGTTCACTTAGAATTTGATATGTTTTATGATGACAACATTTAGTGCAGTATAAAGCAATCTCCCCACGCCGTGCTGGCGGTGAAGGGTTAACGCGCAATACTACATGCCAAATTGAAATAATTGTACGTGGGTAAAGAGAAGTGGGTGTTTCCTAATTGCTTAAACCAACAGCATACAAACCAACTTAATTAACATTATATCCAGGAGGTAATCGACGGAAGGCGAACAAAGACCCATGTAAACTGGTGCTATTATTTCTATGCGGCCCCATCGCCACTCAAGGTCAACATGACCCATCATCACTGTCGGCACACACCGAGCATCATAGTGTGGAACTTCATTCACGGAGCCTTGCGATTTGCTGACTATTGCGCAAGGAGTCGCCTCGTCCCGGAATAACCCGAGCTTGTCACGAATGAAGATGCCATTGAAAACACGTCATCACTCGTGTCTCTCCGTCAGGCCCGTGATTATAGGACATCTGTGTGTTGTGTGTCTGGCATGCCAGTGCTTTCCTTCGGTACGTATTAACAGTCACAAATGTTCGGTGAGATATACTGTAGGTTATGCCCGCATTATCGACGTCAGCAGGGGTGACTGCCAACGTGGCACTTTGACCCTGGTAGTGATTACAAATATGACTGCAGTTCAGCATTACTGCTTTACGGAAACGGACGAAAGGAGCCGATCTGCCGATGTCGGCTTCAGAAAGAAACTATTTCCCTATGTTCATCACTATACAATGAGTGACATAATATTTCAGGGGACAGATGAGAGACGGGATTCAGTTATTTGAAAGAGTTTAATCTGAATGTCGTCAGCTGTACGGTATACGTGAGAAATCGATATACGTTTGGACGAGTGCCACATCTTTAATGTCCAGACAGACATGTTTGTAAACAAACTGTAGTGTAAGGAGAGCTATGAAAATGAAACCGTATTTATGTAAGTTTATTTTTGAAAATATGTACATTTTGAGTTATTTTGGTATGTTTATGGTGATGCACCCGAAGTTAAGTAATTAATTATAGAGGGAAGAGCTATTGTCCACATTGATCCTATATCCACTTTAACGCCAGCATCTAACTATGTAGCCACATGGCGCTTAATGCACGCTCACAAAGTGAGGATCGTTTCAATGCCGGGGAACCAGGGCAGCGGTTGCGTAATGCGTGCAGTGTAATGTATAGGTGTCTGTCTGGGGAGGGTCGGTGGGCCGAATGTGTTCGGATGTATCCGCGTATGCTGACAAACTTCGGTCGGAGGAATACAACATCATCACTACCAGCTAGTGTCATAGTACTATCTTTTCATATACATGTAGTACAACCGCGGAAGGAGACATCACAATGAGCTGATCATACTTATCAGTGTGGGAAATCGAATCCGGGCTTTGGCGTGACGAGCTAACGCTTTAACCACTTAAGATACAGATATTGACCCATGTAGGGAATCGAACCCGGGTCTTCAACGTGATCGGCCCTGTTTACGACACAGAGCCCCCATACACTGTGGACATCGATGGGGGTGAGCAATGTGCGAATTAAGTCAGCATGATGTTACGATTGGTATTAGGTGCACCCATTAGGAACACGTACAGTATAAGCCATTTTAAGAATATTAAGTCAGCTGTGCCGGAAAATATTATAAAGGAATACTTGACATGCTCCAACACCTTAATACAGTCAAGTCTCGTTGATCCGTTACTCGTTTATCCGACAATCGGCTTTATCTGACACAAATGATGGGAACCGATTAAATCCGTGAATGGATTATTTATTTGAGTGTCACGCATAAAATACAGATTAATAGCCATATAGATGAAATACATCATATTTTTTATGCAAGGCCTGGGCAGGCCGAGGAGACACTATTACTACAATACAATGATTCTATATTCAAAATTTTAATATATATATATATCACACATCAAAAACTATTTCATGTAATAGGTTACATACAGTTATTTAAAATGTGTTGACATAACGCTTTCTTCGAGAATACATATTAAAACACATTTGACCAAGATTGCTAAGAATGCCATTATTATTTAAAAGCCGCTGTATTTGCTCATCTAGAATGTTATTTATAAAAGAAGGGTTATTGAAAAAGTTTGGTAAAACAGATGGACGAATATCATGATAAAATGGGCACTGTAAAAGAAAATGGGTTTCGTCTTCAACACAATTAAGATTACAAAATTTACAAATGCGTTCTGCAGCGGGGATTGGTGGGTTAAAATATCTGCCCGTTTCTATTGCTAGTTGTGTGCCACTTCTAAATGAAGCTAAAATACTACGTTTGTAACGTGGGAGATTAACATAACATTCAGTAGGTAAACAAATCTTAAAAAGCCTGTAAGTTCTAAGTTTTGGCATTGATTGAATACGCTGATACCAGCTATTAAAATGTACCTCCTTGAGATGTGCAGATACTTTATGGACAATACACCCAGGTGATTTGTCAAGGGAGGTAATCAGTGGTACAAGATTAAAACCGTTAAAAACCTTGAGAAACTTATTTTCCCATCAGTGCTGAATCAGTACTATTTAGACGCGTTAATACGACAGTCTCGCACTCCGACTCCGACACACCTAATTTGCAACGAATTGCTGAAATCATTAATCCGTCTCGTTAATCCGACACAGTGATCAGCGTACTCCGTGGTCATCTGCCCGCGAGTACACAGCCCCGTGTTTTGATGCGAGACGAGTCGGCGAGTAGCTGCGTATTTAAACGGCTGCAGAGATAAACTTGCTTAACAATAAACAATTACTGTTTTAAATTAACAAAGCATGATTAATCACATTCTTCACTGATTTCCAGCTGTAGTTACGGCAATGGTATCAATCCAGATTTTTGCGAACCGGTACACTCGTTATTACTAAGGAGATGCATCAGTCCCTGACAACCACAGACAGATACCCTGAGTATCCTAAGTAGGTTAGGGGCATATATGCAAGTATATATTACTGATCAGTGTGTATGCAAGTATGTATTTCTGATCAGTGTATATGCAAGTATCTATTACTGATCAGTGTGTATGCAAGTATGTATTTCTGATCAGTGTATATGCAAGTATCTATTACTGATCAGTGTATATGCAAATATGTATTACTGATCAGTGTGTATGCAAGTATGTATTACTGATTAGTGTATATGCAAGTATTTATTACTGATCAGTGTATATGCAAGTATATATTACTGATCAGTGTGTATGAAAGTATGTATTTCTGATCAGTGTATATGCAAGTATCTATTACTGATCAGTATGTATGCAAGTATGTATTTCTGATCAGTGTATATGCAAGTATCTATTACTGATCAGTGTATATGCAAATATGTATTACTGATCAGTGTATATGCAAGTATGTATTACTGATTAGTGTATATGCAAGTATGTATTACTGATTAGTGTATATGCAAGTATATATTACTGATCAGTGTGTATGCAAGTATGTATTTCTGATCAGTGTATATGCAAGTATCTATTACTGATCAGTGTATGCAAGTATGTATTTCTGATCAGTGTATATGCAAGTATCTATTACTGATCAGTGTATATGCAAGTATGTATTACTGATCAGTGTATATGCAAGTATGTAGTACTGAAAAGTGTGTATGCAAGTATATATTACTGATCAGTGTATATGCAAGTATATATTACTGATCAGTGTATATGCAAGTATGTATTACTGATCAGTGTGTTTGCAAGTTTGTATTACTGATCAGTGTATATGCAAGTATCTATTACTGATCAGTGTATATGCAAGTATGTATTACTGAAAAGTGTGTATGCAAGTATATATTACTGATAAGTGTATATGCAAGTATATATTACTGAAAAGTGTGTATGCAAGTATATATTACTGATCAGTGTATATGCAAGTATGTATTACTGATCAGTGTGTATGCAAGTATGTATTACTGAAAAGTGTGTATGCAAGTATATATTACTGATCAGTGTATATGCAAGTATGTATTACTGATCAGTGTGTATGCAAGTATGTATTACTGAAAAGTGTGTATGCAAGTATATATTACTGATCAGTGTGTATGCAAGTATGTATTACTGATCAGTGTACGTGCAAGTATGTATTACTGATCAGTGTGTATGCAAGTATCTATTACTGATCAGTGTGTATGCAAGTATCTATTACTGATCAGTGTATATGCAAATATGTATTACTGATCAGTGTATATGCAAGAATGTATTACTGATCAGTGTATATGCAAGTTTATATTACTGATCAGTGTAAATGCAAGTATCTATTACTGATCAGTGTATATGCAAGTATTTATTACTGATCAGTGTATATACAAGTCATGTATAACCGATCAGTGTATATGCAAGTATGTTTTACTGATCAGTGTGTATGCAAGTATCTATTACTGATCAGTGTATATGCAAGTCGTGTTTTACTGATCAGTGTATATGCAAGTATGTATTACTGATTAGTGTATATGCAAGTATGTATTACTGATCAGTGTATATGCAAGTATGTATTACTGATCAGTGGATATGCAAGTATGTATTACTTATCAGTGTATATGCAAGTATGTATTACTGATAAGTGTATATGCAAGTATGTATTACTGATCAGTGTATATGCAAGTATGTATTACTTTGTGTACCCGTCTGACAAGTGTAAATTGTCACGGCTCCCATGGCCGAAATCTTCCCGAGGCAAGAGAGTTTACTGACTTTAAAAGTCCAGTTTCTACCCTTGCCGAACTAGGCTGGAATTCCTGGGCTCGATCGTAGCGCCACCAGTGGTTATTATGAGTTATGTCCCTTCTGAGCCTCTCCCATGGACCAATCCCATCCCATCACTTGCATTTCTTTCTAACAAAATAGCGGCGTCTAACATCGCGAAGTGCATCAAATCACGCGAGCACCTTGATTAAAAACATGCAAAGGTTTCGAAAATATCTGAGTTGGCGGTGCACATGCTTTGCAAATCCTGCAATCGACCGAAATGTGCACGACAGTTTACGAACCGGATTTCGATTTCGGTGCGCGATTTTGATTGGACTATGCATAGACTCGTTAGTCCAGCCAAACTGTAACTCCATAATATCAGCCTAGTTCGGCAAGGATGGAAACTGGACTTTTTAGTCAATTAACTCTCTTGCCTTGGGAAGATGATGGCCGAAAGCCACGAACACACACTGCCATTTAGGAAGTGGTCAAATGTAACAAATGTTATATTTGGGACAACACTTTCTTAGTTAAATACATATTCTCGGATTCGAACTCACAGTGAGGCATTTAATCGCCAGCACACAAAGTCAGCGATCCAGAAAGTACGTGATCTAGACTACCAGTTTTTCGGAATATCGTTTTTGTGGAAGCCTCGGTGGCCGAGTGGGTTAGATCACTGACATTGTGTGCGATGAGAAGTGTATTGAAAAGCCGGGAGATTATGTTCTGGAATCAACTTTTTCACCATCCCTCGTAATAACTTTCCCTTTGAGATTATGTATCAAGAATGAGTTGGAGATGCCAGGAACCATTAATCTGCTGAACTTGTCCATTTGTTTTCTCGTTCCAGCTCTGACGTCCGAAGATAGCTTCACTGTGTGGAAAACAGATTACGATTACGATAAGAAGTAATTAACCAAACTCAAAATGGATAGCAAGTTTTGTAGGCTAAACGAATATATCGAAGAAGAGGAAGAAGATCTCATGCTTGAATACATAAGAAAAACGGGGATCAAGGCAAGTGACTATAACAGTGATCTAGGTGAAACCTACCCGTTAGATTACGCTGCCACAATGGGAAACGTCAGCATATTTAACGCGCTTGTGGACCTAGGCTACTCTATAGAAGGAGAGGAAATTCATCCCATTTACGAGGCGTGCTCGAGGGGACACCTGGAACTGTTAGAAGCTCTTGTTGAAATCCACAACGTTGACCCTTCAAAACCAGATCCCTATGGATCAACCCCGTTGTCAGTTGCCGAAACCGAATGTCATTTGCACTTGGTGAAGTATTTGATAAATAAGGGCGTTTCAATACACGCAACATTCTCGGATATGGAGTTTGAGGACGTCACACCGCTTCACCACGCAGCCGTGTGTCCAGCGCCAGAGATATGTGAGTATTATATATCTCTAGGCGCCGATTTGGAAGCTAAGGATAAACATGGTGCCACACCGCTGTACATGGCAGCGGCCTGGGCCACTGAAGAAACGTGCCCCCTCCTCGTTGATGCTGGAGCATGTGTGGAGGCCCGGAACGTTGACGGCCAGACACCTTTCTTTGCGGCAGTCAAAGAGTTAGCTTCAAAACCATGGGAAAACAATATGTGCATCCTTCGATTGCTCTACTCCAAAGGTGCTGACCCTGAAGCGAAAAACAATGAAGGGAAAACACCTCTGTATCATGCCATGTCCTCCCACACTGTCGCCTATTACCTGATGGTGGAGCTGAATATTTCCCCAGGGGGAGATAATCCTGACGCTAAGGCACTTTTTCATCTGGCCGTTGAGTCAAAGAATATCAATGTTTTGAATCTTCTTGCCAGTCTGGGTCACGATCCAGGATTGATCGAGTGCCTTGATGACCACGAACATCCTCTACATAAGACATGTAAAGGGAAAGAGGCGATGCTGAAAATGAGAGAGATTGCAAGCAATCCAAGGACTTTACAAGAATTGTGCTGTTTTGTTGTGAGAGTCTCACTCGGAAAGGACTTGGCCAAAACTGTTGAATCTCTTCCCTTAGCTGAGAGTGTTAAGGCGTTTGTGAGGCTTTCACACATACCTAGTGTGGTTGAGTATGATTTTGATGACCAAAAAGATGATGAAGACAATGCAAGTAATGAGGACGAAGAAGAAGAAGGAGAGGATGAAGAAGAGGAAGGAGAGGACGAAGAAGAGGAAGGAGAGGACGAAGACGAGGAAGGAGAGGACGAAGAAGAAAACGAAGCGGATAGTGGGGAAAATGATGATGAAGATGGTTCTGATTAACGCGAGAAAAGAGACGACATGGTAAAAGAACGTGAGCACAATGAAGAAGGAAACGATAACGAGAAATAGTCAAACAATGCTCACAATGAAAAACAATAGTTTTCTAGTAATACTAGCAATACTAGTCATGACCATAGAACAACACTGTCCACCGTTGACTTACTTGTATATTCTACGCTTGGTTTAAGAATGTCTGTTTGACGAATGTGTTTGTCAAGGTGCACGGTAACTCAAGCTACACCAGGGGGCGGTCAGGTAGCCTTGTGGTTAAAGCGTTCGCTCGTCACGCCGAAAATCCGGGTTCGATTCCCGACATAGATACAATATATGAAGCCCATTTCTGGTGTCCCCCGCCGTAATGTTGCTGGAATATTGCTAAAAGCGGCGTAAAACCATACTCACTCACTCACTCACTCACTCACTCAAGCTACACTATGAAGCTGCTGACAATTGTGTCTCTGAAGGGACCATGTGATTAAATCACTCGAAGTATAAGGAAGCGTGAGCATTACTTCAATGTATGTGAACTGGAAACTTTGATATTTAGAAGACCTAAATAAGGATGTTTTGAAAATTAAATTGCTGCAATTAATCAGAACAGTACTGTTTTGACATTTATCCGTTTCAGTCATGAAATGATTGAATATTTAGTACTTTGAATAAATCATTTCAGTAGTGCAGTTGCGTCAGTGTAAAATAATTTAATTTAACTGTTATTAGGAATGCAAGTGATTTAGGGATATACATTGAATGAAAAATTATCTGTTTAATTTGTGGTAGCGTTCACGCATCCGATGAGTGTATTGGTCTCTAAATAAACAGGCAATATGCAATCTTTTTTTTTATTATTTTCAATATTTTTCGGTGGTTCAAGTATGGCATATACTAGTTTTCATGGTGATTACAGATAGCAAATATTTTCGTTATGATGGACATAAATATTCTTAAAAGAGGATACATGCAATTTCTACCTCTTTACTGTTTCTTAACTTAAGATTTTTTGAGTAATATTGACTGGGCCCTTTGTTTTTTGTCAAAACAAATTATAACAATATAGGATTTTAAACCTTTCCTCTCAAGTATCTAACATTTATCGTCTTATTGTAGCTTTCTTAACGCCTTCATATATTTTCTATTTTGTATCTATAGAATATTTATCAATGAGGTCTTGTAAGGTGTAGAATATACCCTTTTCATTTGACAAGTAACAAAACAACTCCTTTTGTCATAGCAATGGTTTTCAAAGTCTCTATTATACCATATAGATTGTACTTACACTTCTGACGCTTTATCAATTTCCTCTTTACACTATGATTTCAGCCGTGACCATGAATGTAGAAAGTCCTTCCAAAACGGTCTTTATCACCAGTTTATTTTATCTCGATGCCAAATCAAATTATATTTGTTGAAAAGATTGAGCAATAATGGTTTCTTTTATTCTTGGTATCTTGATATCCCCCATCTTTTGAAATATCCGCAACAACATCTTATTTTATCTTATCTGGTTTACTTTTTAAAATAAATTTAAAGCATAACATTTAAATCAATCTGCTTGCTCCATCAATCCGGTTACTCCACCTATATTTTGATTCCAACTTTGTAGTCGCCAAATTTGTAAATAAAGCGAGAAAACTCTTTCCATATCCAATAGAAATCTCAGCGTTAAGCAGAGTCGATTGTACAATTCCGACTATATCATGAGCATGTGTTTGTGAATCACTATCAAATAGTAATGACACCAGGTGTTTGCAAACGATGAGCGTATCCTGCCCCACCCGTGGCACCCGTCACAAACACATGCAAAGGCAAGTCAGTTGTTTACCTGACAAAATATGGGAACATATGGTTCAAGTCAAAATAGGGAATTGCATTGGACATACTTTTTTGTCACTGATGCGTCAAATTTGGAAATGTCCTCCACATGGCTACTATGGCTACTTACATTTTGAAAGCTTTACTCAGGCCTTGAATGTTGTAACCTTGATCAAACAACTTCTGAGCAAGAGTCGTATGACGCTCTTTGAAATCTTGGTAGAAAGAGCATGCAAGGCCATCGAGCACCAAGAACAGCGCAAGAGGATGGCTGGAAAAGACTTGTCCGGATCTCACCGTTGGGCAAATGAAATTTAATGATTCTTTGTTGATGGGAAAAATATTTGACGTGTGCTTTCAAGCAATAGTAAGGACACTGTCGTCGTGGTGCTCACTGTGTGCCCATGGGGGTGCCTACTTCTTGCCTAAATGTCCTATCCCCAAGTTTCAGCCTGTGACTACAATTACTTTGTAGAAACATCATATACACCTGTAATATTGCTCGACTTCTTATTCTCTAAGCATTATCGCTCAAAACCAAAGCTACACACTAACTGGTATTTACGACCATATTTTACACATTGATTATATCTATTAGCAGTAAACAACACTTTTATACAGCCAATGTTTGTTTGCAAATTACATTTGTTGTTACTCCAATTTCATGTCAAATAGGTGTTGTTGTTACTCCAATTTAATGTCAAATAGATATACAGTAAGATTAACACTATACAACGGCTGCTGCAAGCACCTGTCTCGGAGGGATGTCATCTGTGGACAAACGTAAAAAATGATAATCATAAACAGTCACCTTCACCTTATATAGATCCCACTAACTATTCCTTTAAACGTTTTCCCGTGAATTGTCGGGAAATGAACACATTTATACAGATATGCAATTTGCAGTGTGGGTTGCATCAAACATTTTACCAACAGATGGTTTTGACAAATCAAATAAATGATAGGAATAGCCGAATATTAATTTTGCACATACAGGGAGCTGACACATTGTTGTTTGGATAAGTAAGTGATTGTCCAGCAAGAGTCCTGAGAATTTCTTGAGCTTTAGTCTTGCTGAAGCACATGTTGCATGTGGTGCCCCTGTTAACCCAGCAGTGAATGGGTACCCGGTAGGATTTGATGCTTATGTGACTGGTAACTTTCAAGTGCCTCACAGGCAAGTTTGGTCGTTTACTCCTCAGTAAGATGAGAATAACATTAATTGACCGGGGTAATAATATTGTGTAGCGCCCGCTGAGCAGCAATCCAAGTTGGAAGTACATGCGCTTTATAAATGCTATATATGATATACGAACACACGAATATTGGACTCATAATGGTATCATTTCAGTGTACATCGATGGCAAGTGTACTCGTGGTGACTGAAACTCTCAGAATTAAACACAGTAGAAAAACAACAATACTCCTCAATTAAGAGTGTGCAAAGTTTCAGGATGAGTTTAATGACGCTCAACTCTACACTAACAGTTAACGGTACAGTAAATGGACAAGGACCAGTCGTTGTTTACAGTCCAGTTATATGACCAATTCGATGCATTCTACGAAAAGTCACTCATCGAGTAAAATTACATGTTTAAAAATAAATCCATGAGCTAATTAGTCATTCTTTCAATGTACAAAACGTGGTTGGCAATAATTTTCATCTTACATTTATACAAGAACATTGCGCTGAGATGATGAAGAAATAAAACACAGCATCAGTTATAACATCCTTTTCACAACCAAAACTTTTAATTCCAATGTACGATTAAAGTTATGAATGTGATAACTTGCTCCTAATCAGCATTTCATAAACTGTGACCAGAAAGACGATCTCTTTTTCTTCAGCAGTCTGAAGCTTAAGTGTGTTTTTTCGAAAATACTATAGCTGGAAATGGTTTAGGATAGACACGAGTACAGTCATCTGTTCTTACATTCCCTAAATTCGTACCATTTTAGCATCGAATCAAAGCATATTTTGTCTATTCTCATTGTCTCAATGATAAAGAAAACAACGGCCATGAACGAAGTCTTCTGGCTTAGAGCTTACTGATCATACATAGCATGACCCTCCACAAAAGCATTCGGCTTTGTCTGTGGATTATCAAAGTAATGATGATAATGCAATCTAGATAAGATGAGAGAACGCGCTCTAAAATGTACAGTTTCGACTCAGACCTAAAGGTGAAATCGACTCCAGCACAAGCAACTTATGTTTGAATTGAAGTCAGGTAAGTACCTTAGGTCATCACCATGGAGTAGCCAGTCACGGAACTGGAATTTGATCTCATACATGCGTTTGATACCAGCTTTCTCAAATGCGTTTCTCATTACATGAGTTTGATACCAGCTTTCTCAAATGCGTTTCTCACGCCATCCGGTATGAGTTTGAGTGCATGATGAATTGCCTCCAATTCAGCCGTGAGTACTGACTGACCATCAGGCAGGCGAACTGCATGTGCTTGGGGTTTGGAGCTGTGGATATGGATCCCGTAACCAGCACTGTTGTTGATAGGATTCTTGGATCCATCATAGTATATATGGGTCCAGCTGTCCCATGTAGTTGGAATTTGAGTGATAGCTACTGATCGTAGTAGGGTTGGTTTTTCTTTTTAGTGACTGCTGATGTAAAATCAGTTTCAACTTTGGGAGTTTTGAAAGTCCAGGGAGAGTGTAACCCTTTGTTGTGGCTTTCTGGAGGCTGAATGTCATCACAATTGTGACCTCGGATGAGTTCACGTACTAATATCCCAGATTGCTTCGGTAAGGGATTTTTTCGAACTAGGGCTTCATCTCGTGTGTTTTTGTCCTGCCATACCCTTTTAACCAAAGGGTTTGAAGTTAGTCCACAGAAAGATAATATTGCCTGCTCTCTTCTTAGTTTCAGTGGGAGTTCTCCCGTTTCTACTTGTAGTGCTTCTAGTGAAGTGCCTGTTGCTGCGCTTCTGGCCAGCATTGGGGCTTTGTATTATATTCTGTCGAGGCGGCTCAAGACAGCATTTGATGCTGAGTGAAAGACCTCACAACCATAGTCTATTTTTTATCTGATAAGTGATGTGTAGAGGTCCAGCTGAGTGTCCCTCGATGTGCCCCAAGATGTGCCTGAAATTGCCCGTAATACGTTCAGGTCTTTTTGACATCTGTTTTTCCACATATTCTATATGTTTGCGCCAAGTGAGGTGTTGATCAAGGATCACCCCAAGAGATATTGCGGAGTTTTCGAATTTGATTGATTTGCATTTTATGGAAACACGGGGTATCATAGAATTTATCCCCCAGCGTTTGAATAGAACTGCAACAGTTTTTTCACTTGAAAGGGTAAATCCCCATTTATTGCGCCATTGATCTACTCCATCCAGGGCTGACTGGAGTTTTTTTCGGATTTGTGAAATATCTCTGAGCTTTGCCCATATTGCCCATCATCAGCGAATTTAGAAGTTTTGGTTGGAGAGTTGACATGATCAAAAAGATCATTGATCATGATGTTAAACGGGGTTGGGTTTATAATGCTGCCTTGTGGCGTGCCATTGTCCAGTGACATAGGATCAGACTGATTCTTCCCTATTTTAACCGATGGCGACCTGTGTTCCCTTCCCTTTGTAAGGAGTCTGTCATGCCATACCATGTGGAAGGCTTTGCTGAAGTCCAGAAATACTGCGGCTAGGTATTATCTGTTTATTGAGCCTTTTTATTTCATTTTTCAGTCTTAGAATATGATCTAGACACGAGTGTCCCTTCCTGAAGCTGCTTTGGTCAGGTTTGATATGGTTGCCAGTTTCAAGGTGATGCACGAGCCTTTTCGTAACCATGGCTTCCATAGCTTTGCACATGTTTGAGGTGAGTGAGATCGGTCAATAAGAGTTGGGGAGGGCTCCGTTCCCTTGCTTTAGAAGCGGAATAACTACAGTATGTTTCCAGGCTTTTGGGACTTCTCCTTTGGACCATGTCTTGTTATACAACTCAGTGAGTAAGCTTTTGGTTTGATCAGGTAGGTTTTTCAATATCTCGTAACTGGTTGTGTCAAGACCAGGTGCTGTGCCTTTTCTATGTTATATCACATCATCAAACTCTGTCACAGTAAATGGTATATTGTATACCAGATGCTTGCTTTGCGGCTATTTTGATATCTTAAGCATAAGCCTTTTTTCCTGTCTGAATTCTTTGCTGCTATTTCTGTTGCTGCTGACAGATGAGAAGTGCTCGGCTAGAATGTTGGCCTTTTCTTTGACTGTGTGGGCGTTGGCTAATTTGGGAGTTTTTGTTGGTTTACACTTACCCCTGATTGCATGTGTTTTGCTCCAGACTGTGTTAGCATTTGTTTTTTCATTAAGAGATTTGCAGAAGGTCTGCGATGACACTTTTTTAGAATCGTCCATGAGCTGTCTTACTTTTGTCCTGGCAGCTCAGACTTTTGTACCTATTTAGGGCTTTCTTTCTCAGTCTCCTAGCTTTTGCTATTTCCCTGTTCCACCATGGTACCAGAGTTTTGCCAGTTTTGTGTTTTTTTAGTTGATTTTTCAGCTGCAGCAATAATTGCTGAGGTGAGATTTTGGCCAAAAAGATCAGGATTGTCCGAGGCAATTTCAGAGGATTTGAATGATATACATTTCTTCTTTAATTTAGGCCAAACAGCCTTTGCACAGTCCCATGTGGGCTGAGGATTGGGCTGTTCCTCTAATTGTGGTGGGCTACCTATGTAGGTGAGTATTGCCATTGGCAATGTGCCGCGAGGTTGTTGGTGGCAATTGTGTGATCAATTGAACTCCACGTGTTGTGGACTTGGTCATAACGTGTGTGACTGCCGTTGTTCAGAGTTATGAGATTGTCGTCCTCAACCCATTTTCTATCATTTTGCGTTATTTGCACGACTCATTCCTGTCGTCCCATAGAGGGTTGTGGGCATTAAAGTCACCAAGGATTATCCCATTTTTGCCTACTATTTCAGCTAGTCTTGTTAGCCCTTCCATGTTCGTTTCATGGGTAACCCTGTGGTATAGTAGTTAGATGTTGCTTCGTAGAACAGATGTTGAAACAATTCCTTTCTTGGCTTGAGGTGGATGGTTGGAGGCATAGTGTATGTTTTGATCTGTGTGGGTAGGTTTCCGATAAAAAATGGTCTGGAGTCATACATACACTATGCCTCCAACCATCCACCTCAAGTCAAGAAAGGAATTGTTTCAACCCTAGTGAGACGAGCTCACAACATCTGTTTTACGAAGCAACATCTAACTACTGAAATAAGCCACCTCAAACAAGTATTTACACAGTATAACCTCTATCCTGAGCAACTAGTACAACAGACGATACAGAACATCACCAAGAAATCTCAGAAATCTCCCCGTCAACAGTCTGCACCCTTTGTGATCAGCCTCCCCTACTTTGGAACAGTTAGCCACAAAATCAAGAGACTCCTTAAGAAACAGGCCAACATTGATGTAGTTTTCAAGAGAAGTCATACAATTCAGAACACAATAAAAGCCACAGGGAAAGTACCATCCAGCCACAAGCTCGAACCATCAGGAGCCGTGTACCACATGCCGTGCAATTGAGGACAAGCTTACATTGGAGAAACATCTAGGCCCCTCAAAACCCGAATTACAGAACATCAAAGCTCAGTCTTCAAAGATATACCCTAAATCAGCTCTATCAGACCACACCCGTGACAATCCAAGCCACAGTATTCAGTGGGATAAAGTCAAAGCCCTCACCACCATCCTGAAAGACTTCAAAATCAGAAAACTACAAGAAGCCATTAACATCAAAAGACTCCAACCGTCAACCGTGACCAAGGATTTTACATTCCCCCGGGGCCCGTGAAGATTCCGGGTTAGAATAGGTCTTCAGCAACCAATGCTTGCCGTAAAAGGCGTCTATGCTTGTCGTAAAAGGCGACTAACGGGATCGGGTGGTCAGGCTCGCTGACTTTGTTGATACATGTCATCGATCCCAATTGCGTTGATCGATGCTTACGATGTTAATCACTGGATTGTCTGGTCCAGACTCGATTATTTTACAGACCGCCGTCAGATAGCTGGAATATTGCTGACTGCGGCGTTAAGCAAACAAACAAACAACATTCCCCCGGCGTACCATCAACTCATCAAAGACCCCAATCAGCCATAATCCTCTTGTTTATATTACTGGCTTCATCCTTTGTTTATGTCACTGGCTTCACCGATTGTTGTCATCACTACCCTCGTGTGTACATAACAGGCTTCTTCACTCCAGTATGACTGCAGAACAGGAAGGTGTTAGTTCTAGAATCTGTACTTTACAAAGAGAGTGTAATCCCAAATATAACATATGTTACATGTAGGTGTTAGATGTACATATTCAGATGAAAGGCGTAATTGTTTGTGCATAACACAACGTCAAAGGCTACAGTAATTCAATATTGGGCTACTATTAACATGCTAAAGTAACTGGAGGCAAGGGGTAGGTACACAGGAAATTAATGAATATCACAGATTCCTGGGATTGGTGAAATCAAATCAAGGGAATTTGGTCAAGAGTTTTAACTTGCACTCGAGGTACGAGTCGAGTCGAGTCGAGTCGAGACAAGCCATCCTGATATTTTGCCTCCAAAATTAATGATTTTTTTCAGTTTGGTTTTGTCCTGTAGTGAGATTGGTCCATACGGGCACTAAATGCCGAAAATTTAAACAGACTGAATACAGCTTTTATAAAACAGTAACACGACAGAACAGTCAACAGTAAAAGTTCTCAGTTTTCTTAACAAGTGAAGAAGTGATGAGCATTTATCATACACAGCATCCATATTTCGTGAAAAGTCAGTTTTATTCTACACGTTAATGATTAAAAAGTCATCACAACATTTAATAAATGCGCCAATATCTTCTTTTAAGTGTCTTCACTGTCGAAAAGTAGGCTGCTAATTGTGGCATCATCACCAAACTTCGCCGTTGACCATTTGTGAAAAGTGCTGGCACAATTATTGTCGTAAAGTATGAATAGTACTGTAGGTAGAACACAACCTTGGAGAACCCCAGTGTTGAATAATCCAGATAAGAGGTATATACTGTGATCTGTTGAGAAGAAAGCAGAAACTAAATCTAGTGAGATGGGGTTGACATTCAGATGAGTCAGCTTCTGTTTATTGGTGTTAAAAGCAGAGGAAAAATATGCAAACAGGGTTCGTGCATTACCTTTACCAGCCTTACTTTCTGCTTGTTCTTTGGGATACCATTTACAGATGTACTCCATAGTGGTCCGATGCCCCGACTGGACCTTTGTTGCTTGCTATGTAAGCATCTTTTCACGTTGCCATCTCATATATCTATCGTCTCTGAATTACGAGTAGCACAAGTTACATATTGCTCATAGTGACTCAAATGTACCCTTAACAGTACTACTATCAAAGTCACCCATTACAAATGAGGATCCAGAGATATTTTTTCCAATGGTTAAACGTATTCATAGATGTAATCTGCATCTTTCTTGTTGTTGGCACTTGGCGGGTTACAATCAAGAATGAATTATATTTGACATAACCCACGTCGCAGGTAATACGGTCTCAAAGACACAAACAGTAGTTCGATATGAGCTAAGCAGTGACTGCCTCGATGTAAAAAAAGGTTTTATATAATTTATTGCTTACATGAATTCATATACACATACATTCAAACCTCCACCAATGCACCAACTTGTGGTTTCACTTTTTCTATCAAGTTGTATGGGGCTTCCGGAAAATCCGGAAAGATCATGTGAACTGTCGTATATATTAGAGTTTAGCTACGTTTCACTAAAAAAATCGTTTATTAGAAAAAACCCGGAACCCTTTAATGTATAATGTCTGTTTCAAGAAGTCATCTCAACATGTCGTCATGAAACTTGAAGCCCAGGGGATATCATCAAATGTAAATATATATGACATTATGATAGTGTGACAAATGACGACAAGTACTTTACACTGTTTAAAGCACACATCCATCAACAAAGAATCGTTAGATTCCCAATGTGTATCTTGGTTGAATCAATGGGCAGAAAGCGATTGTTGGTACCCAGTGGAAGATAGCAGATTTTCTAAACTAGGATGTGGTCATTGCAAGGGTCGTTTGAAAGAGTTTAATAAAAGTTCTATTTATGTAAATGTTTCAGAGTTTACAGACGTGAGGACAGGATGTGCTAAGAGAACAGTTGGTGTGAACTGAAGTCGATTGAGCTATTCATTTTCCCTTTGTTTTTATTATTTTTCATGGGACATGGGACAATCTATTTTTTCGATAAAACCACAGGGGTCAACCCGTCCCTAGAATATCAAATGGTTGGACCCTAAGTGTTAATACACTCTTCAAGTGCTGTTTTATGTGTTGTTGGCAATGCACCTAAATGCAATCAGTGTGTCCTATCATTTATTTATTTACTGTTACGAGTGTGTACTTAACAATCTTTGACAATTACAAGTCGTTTCTCTGTGGGTGAGGCATCGAAATCGTTTGTACAGCACCGGGACAACTGTAAGTTAATGATGGGTTATTGATCAATCTACTCTAATATATCATTAGCAATGGTGGTTTGCCGACCTTTTTTAACAACTTGTTTTATTGTTGCCATTCAAATGAGGCAGGAGGAATGTAATGAACAATTACTGTTTTGTGGTTAATGAAGGCCTGATACACCCATTTCCAGGTTTTGAACCAAGTATTAATATTTTAACATGTCTTATAGTATTTAATTCTTGTAGAATATATGTTACTGTTCAGCCACTCCTTGTTTCTTACACAATCATTTCAGTGCTAAACAAGTGTGTTGGAATTGACTATTGATCATTCTGAGAGAAGGTTATATGTTTAAGCAATTAAATTCTAAAAAAAACGTGGAAAACATTGTTATCATTAAAATTAGACACATCATTATTTGCCCGAAGTTACCTGCAAAGTAATAAGCATTGATCCGACAATGAAGGTCTATACTATGACTTAACAAACACATGACGGTTTAATTGCTTTATAAAATTTAAATGTGATGGATGAACACAACAAAAGCGAGTATTTCTCATACCTAAACCTGCTTCACCACACATCTGCCGTATCCGAACAGCTACTCTCCGGTTTGTAAGTAATATTATAGATATACACTTGGACGTACTTGTACATGACTGACACTTGAACCAGAGTGTACATAAAACACTAACTGCAATATGTGTTTACTCATGTAGAGATAGGTATTTGAATTATACAGAGGTTGAACAGAGGTAGTAATCAAACTTTGCATGTTCTACTGTATTTACTATACTCTTCTTGGTAGAAACAGGTAACATGTTCAGTTGTACGTACAGAACGTGTCTGTTTCAAGAACGTAGGCGTATCTGAATACCATGCACGAGTTCAGCACGAAACATGTCATAGAGCAAGGGGAATATGAAATCTGCTGATTGCTTTGTTTATGTTATTGATTTTGAAACATGGATGCATAGAGACTCGATATTTAAATATGGAACTACATCAGTTGGCTATTTTCCGTCTAGGCTACATGAAGCAATGATAGGTTTGCTCTTTCCCGCGCGGACGTTCTTCTTAAAACCTAACCTTTATCACTGTAAATGACAAAATATTTAAAAACAGTATATGCTTATGCTTACTACATTTTCATCGTGTTCGTTGAATTCCGGGTGCATTCTGACATATGAAAGAAACAGAACCCAAACAAAGTGAAATATAATATAATGTCAGGTGTGGGATTCGTGGAGAAAAGCAAATAACATATTTTTACTTCTATTAATTTCATGTTGACCAACATGAATACACTCGACATAAATAGGATTGTGTTGGTTAGTATGAACGTTAATATGCTAAATCGATTAGAATTATATGTCAACATAATCTACTCGAAATTGCTAAATTCTTCCAACATGGTTTATTGAGCCTAGCCTTTAGTATATGATGGAAGAACACTGCTTATATCACAGCAGGCTGACGTCAGATATCCATAAACCAGTTACCCTCAATTTAGTATCTCGTTTTATATTTACGCATGATAGGCGGTTCAATATAAACGGTTAAAAGAACAGGAAATTGAATCCAAATTTTTTGTATGGTAGAGATAATTATACAAAAGATCACCATTTTAATATATTAAATGATCAGCGAAGCTCCAACCTATAGTATGCAGTATTCAGAGAGAAAAGAACGTTTCTGAAAACGATATATATTGATATATTGATAAGAGCCTACATATGTCATCTGAAACTCATAATCTGTCACTTTTCTCAATACAGCCTGAGATTTTGAAAATATAATGAACAACAAAAGTTCCTGTAACATTGAATAAGATTTAATCCAAAGTAATGTTTTTTACCAAATCTGAAACAATTTCGGTTTGCAACAGATGAAAGACTCTTGTAAGTGTTCAAATGGTTTAATTTGCAATACTGACTTCAGAAAATGCCCCATTTCATAAAAAAAACACCATGAACATGCCAAAATGTCAATTTACAAATAAATAGCGTGTGTGACCACCTCTGGTTGCGATGCAAGGAACACATCTTCGTCTCATGGAATGGACCAGGCGTCGCACAATGTTCTGAGGGTTATCTGTCCATATCTGCTGGGGCATGTTTCGAAGTTCCTGGAGTGTCTGTGGAACACGTGGTTGACGTCGAAGGCGCCGATCAATCTCATTCCACATGTGCTGGAGTGGTGAGAGATCAGGGGAGCGAGCCGGCCAGGGGATGACATTCACGTTGTTTTGTTGAAGAGAATCCTGAACAAGTCGAGCAATATGAGGTCGGGCGTTGTCATGTTGAAAGGTAATGCCTTTGCCATGACGATGCAAAAACGGTAAAACAACAGGGCCGATGATCTCGTCGCGGTAGCGCTGTCCATTGATATTTCCCTCTACCACCAACAAACGGGTCCTCTAACCTGCTGTAATCCCACCCCATACCATAAGGCTGCCGCCCCCGAACCGATCTTCTTCCATGACACAATGATTGACGCAACGTTCACCTCGACGTCGGTACACTCGAATCCGTCCATCGCTGTGGCTGAGGTGAAAACGAGACTCGTCAGTGAATAGAACTTGTCCCCACTGAATGGCCGTCCAGCGTAGACGCTGTCTGCACCACTGTAGACGTGCTTGACGGTGGTTTCCTGTCAAAATGGGACGTCTGGCGGGTCTTCTGGTGACAATCCCTGCCCATCTGAGGCGACGACGTACGGTTTGTGAAGGTATTCGTAGAAGGCCAGGGATGCTTCTTGCAGTCACTGTTGCTGGCTGGAATCGATTTCGTAGGTGTGTAGTTCGAATCTAGTTGTCTTTTTGTCGATTATTGGTTGCGCGTGGCCTACCACTCCGAGGATGGTCTCTGACTTCATTCCTCTGTTGCCAACGTTGCCATAAACACAAAATGGTGTTTCTGTGGACGTTAAATTGTCTTGCAACATCACGTTGACTCGATCCTGCTTCAAGCATACCAATGGCTCGCAGACGCTAATTTTCGGACAGGCGTGGCATTTCGTAATGTTGAATAATTGCGTAATTGTGTTGTTTTTCTGAGTGGTGGTTGTCAGCACGATGCTAAACAATGCATATGGAATCCCATTAACGCACATGTCTTTTTACCCATTCTTGGGTAGTGAAATGCATGGGGCTTGCATAAAAGTCAACTTTTGCATGGAATGCATGCTTTTCTGTAGCAGTTGCGTTTTTGTGACTTGATTCCATACATGTACTACATAATGAAAACCAAACTTTACTTGTTTGAAAAATACACTAAAATAGTGGTGTCAGAGGAACTGTTGTTGTTGAGTTTATAAATACTGTTTTGAGCTAACATATTTCCTCTGAAACTCAAAGCCTGCCACCTTTGTCCAAACAGCCTGATATTGCTTCATGGCGCTCGTGAGACTTCAGCTGCATCTGTCTCTGCTGCACTTCCTCCCCTCGGACATATCCCCGCCAGGAAGTGTGGAGAATGTGCTTGACTGCTTCAACTCCTGTCTGAAAAACCAGGAGTGTGTCTCCCTGATTTACGACAGGTACAACAAACAGTGCTACGCCTACCCAGGCAGGCTTGAGGTTCCCTTCTGGGGAAGTGACACCAATGCCGACCTCGACATCTACAACACCGACAGAGGTAAGTTGGAAATTGTTTTGTCTTAGCAATCATAAGGTCAAGGACAATCTTACGCTTGACCGTCTCATGTTGAAGTAACACACATCCACATGTTAAGAGTAACGCCACCTAATGGACTGCGTTATATCTAATTCTACTGTGCCACTAAAGAACGCTCGCTTCTGACTTGTCAACAAAAATAAAAAATCAGGTCTCTCATTCCATTAGATATATCATAATTAACAAGACTTTTCACACGAACATCTTGTGTGCGAATAGCAGGTTATAACATCATTTTGACCAAACAGCATCGATATCGACAATGTCATGGTAGACTATTGATTAATCCGGATTTCACTGGAAACGGTACTGCCTGGGTTAAAAGCCACACGCACTAAGTGTGTCATTTCCTTTTGTGAAATAAATTTGTTTCGGAAGGTTGTGGCCACTTAATGTTTCCTTATGAAAACATTGGTTGGTTGGTTTGTTGTTTAACGCCGCACTCAGCAATATTCCAGCTATATGACGGCGGTCTGTAAATAATCGAGTCTGGACCAGACAATCCAGTGATTAATGTCATGAGCATCGATCCACGCAATTGGGATCGATGACATGCATCAACCAAATCAGTGAGCCTGACCACCCGATCCCGTTATTCGCCTTTTACGACAAGCATAGTCACCTATTACGGCAAGCATGGGTTGCTAAAGACCTATTCTACCCCGGAATCTTCACGGGTCTCTTATGAAAAAAGATGAGAGTACGATTTGAGAGTATGTTAACACATGTTATGTTTCAATCACATTTCCATTCAGGCGTGCCTATTTCGAGTTGCCATAGCTGTAGAGAATGTTTATTTCAGATGGATATGGCTGTCCAAGTCATCTTGGATATAATTATAATTCCACGGTGAATGTGTGTTTCAAAATACACGGTGACACCTACACGTCTCACAATGAAGCTGCAAGCACCTGTGTCTCCGAGGGAGGTCATCTTATCAGAATCACTTCAAGTGCAAAGGATGAATTTGTGTCTGTCATTTTGCCAAAGAGTTCCTCCAGTAAGTAGTCACACGAAAAGTCTCGCATAAGTAGTTGTCCTTTGCCTTTATTTTCCTCCTTTGAATGCATACATCATCTCCAATATATACACAAAGAAAAAAGTATCGCAACACGCAGATATGTAAGCTGTCAAGTGACCGTGTTGACATATATATACAGAGGCAATCTTGAAATGAAAATTATGGCATGTCATGACCTCCATACCAGTCATGATGAGATGCATGTCGAGCACGTGTCCGGTCTACGGCACAAGGAAAGCATGCACCCCTTCCAACGTGAAAATCATGTTTTGGAGATCTGTCACTGTATTGAGTAAAGGTTACAAGTCATTGTTTCCTCTGTCAGAATTTAGCAATGGGTCCTCGACAACTCAGTTCGGAAAAAAGATGGCAAGTTATTGGCATGAGCAATGCCGGTATGTCAATGAGAGAGATTGCAAGGCAGTTGGGTCACCATCCTTCAACCATTAGTCGATTGTTACGAAAGCATCATCAGACTAATGATGTCAAGGATCGCCATCGTCCTGGTAGACCTCGCTGTACGTCAGCAAGAGAGGATGCAGCTCTTATAAGGATTGTACGGCGGTTTCCGTTTGCACCAAGCTCTGTTCTGAAAAGGGAGTGGTTACCTCACCGTCGCATATGCCACAGAACTGTCCGTAATCGACTTAAAGATGCTGGCTATCGTGCCAGGAGACCTGTCAGAAGACCTCTGTTGTCACGTGAACACAAGGCAGCTCGATTGGCATGGTGTCGAACACGTAATCACTGGAATATTGCGTCATGGCGGAAAATCCATTGGTCTGACGAGAGTCGCTTTCTGTTGTTCAAGTCAGGTGGTAGAGCACGTGTTTGGCGACGTAATAAGATGGCATATGCTGAGAGGAAAATTCTGAAACATGTTCCATTTGGCGGCGGCTCTGTTATGATCTGGGGTTGCTTGTCATATGACTGCAAGCTGCCACTGGTAACAGTGAGAGGCAACCTTAATGGCCAACGATACCAAACAGAAATCCTTGACAGGGTTGTAGTGCCTCATTTTGACAATCATGCTCTAAACACAAGGCCAGTCTTCATGGATGATAACGCGCGACCACACCGTGCGCGTGCTTTTGTGGATTTTCGGCGTCAAGAGGCTGTCACTACCCTACCTTGGCCAGCCAGAAGCCCAGACCTCAATCCCATCGAGCATATCTGGGGCATTCTTTGACGTAAAATCCGCCAGAGGGGGCCACCAGTGCAGAATGTTGATGAATTGGAACAGGCACTACACCAGGACTGGAACATTCTCACACAGGAACAGATCAGACGAGTCATTAGTTGCGAGTTGCGATACTTATTTCTCTGTGTATATTATATGTCTACACATTTGTCACTTGTTGCGAGTCACTGAGCCTGTATTATCTGTATTACCACATGATGCATGTGATGAATAATTACCAATAAACTAACTACATTAAATAGCATACTCTTAAAAAAATGAAACACACGGCCAGATTTGTGTGAGGTAGAAAAATACAATGTATTGAGCCAAAGTGTTGTGGAGAGAACGTCAGTCATCTCAGTTATCGGTACAAAGGAAAAGTCCACGGTGAAGGTCAGCTACCATCAATAACGTGTATGTCCCCCGTTGGAATCGATAGCGGCCTGACATCTTCTGCCCATGGAAGAGACGAATATGCGAATCACATCCTGGGGAATGGTAGCCCACTCGGCCTGCAACGCAAAAGCCAACTGCTGTAACGTCTGGGGTTGTGGTTGACCTCGGCGAAGCCATCTATTCAATTCATCCCACAGGTGTTCTATCGGTTTTAAATCCGGGGAGCTTGAGGGCTAGGGGAGAACATCAACGTTGTCGTTGTGTAGACAGGCTCTTGTGATCCCTGATCCTTTTAATACCGACCATAGTGCTGCTGCGCGTGCAGTACTTGCAGCTCCAGTACCTTTTTGTTAATGCAATGGGTGCGTTTTTCCGAATGGTGCGTGTTTCCCAACTAATGGTCCTTGTTGTGATCATTTTGATCCGGGAAGATTGTCACTGACACTACAACACATTAATCCTCTTCATTCTGCACCTCTTGGTCAGCTAATTTTGATTTTATGGCCAAAAATATCCGTATTGCGTTTCTTTTCTTGAAGAGTATATTTAATCGAAGCCACTCAGCAACACATTCAGCCACGATACATCCATGATCTTCTAGCAGCAAATTATAACCTTACAGCAGATTAGGGCAGATGTTATAGTATCAATACGATACACCAAGAAGTGTACATATTGTAATAATCCTCTCTTTTCCATCTTTCTCTATGACAACTTTCAGATATTACATTCATTAAACGCGACAAAACACATTTCCATAATCGTAAGAAATCTTTACTTGAAGCTGAGTCCATTGCACGATTCCGACTATATAATACACATGTGTTTATAAATCACGACACAATAGTGGTGGTGCCAGGTGTTCACGAAGAGATCAGCATATCCTGTCCCACCAGTAACACCCGTCACAAACAGTTGTTCACCTTACTAGAAAATGTTCAAAATTGTCTGAATCTGTCTACGTTATTGAATTTAGAATTGTGCAGAAAGCTCAAGGCTGTTTCCAAATAGATTATCAAAACCGAACTCGGCAAGTAGATCAGAAGCAAGTCATGTCGAAAAGGGCCCCGAATTGCCACCTTGGCCTTACAGAAACTGTCCAATCCCGAAACGTGTAGAAGGATCAATGAAAGCTCCATTCGTTTCTGTTGACTGCTGTTCTAATCTGGCCATGAAAGCACATACCCAAGTAGTTCAATCACCTTTTGTCACTGACAATTACGATGAATATATTTACAACAGTTTCTTCTGCCACTACACATACTTACACATACCAATGTAGAGAATAGTTATCAATATAAAATCGCCATTGAGGCATATGGGGTTGATGTAAATATGAAACCCCATCGAATGTAATAGTATTTATCCTCACTTTGTCATCTGTCTCTTTGATACATTTTCGTATTACTCAACCCACTGATAGAAATTCAAAGCCACAAAAACATTTCCATAATAATTAGAAATCTTTACGAAAAGCATGGTCAATTTTACGATTCCGACTATATCATAAGCCTTTCTTTATAAATCACTATTAAATAGACTAGGGGCGATCATACAAGATATTCCCGAAAAGGTCCACCACATGTCTACCACAGAACTTTCTTTGAAAGCTCTATAAAGACCCTAACTACTGTAACCCTGATAAGATTCATTTATTGTTTTTTGAAATCTTCGTAATACACGTTTGATATCTTTCCACAAAAATGTGTCTAAGTCGCTATGAATGGCAAAACTATACATTATGTATCAACTGCCCACACCCAATTCAAATAAACGTCATGTAACCATTTAACAGGTGGAGTGAAAGAGCGAAAATAACGTTACCATCTTGGTACAATCTAATCGTCTGACCCATAACTCGTACTCCAGTAGCCTGATGAAAATTTCCAGCAATTTGATTCGCCGTTTGAGCTCGATTTCGCATAGCCTGGTTTCGGATCAATCGATCTTGTACTCTTTTCGTTGACCAGGGACGCCCTGAACGGGGGAAGATCGTTAACGTTTTGGTTTGTTGGCACCTTTTGCGATTGTCACAGACTGTGAAGCATTGGACGTTTTGGCCATTGCATGCCTCCTTCCAGCATGCTAACAGCAGGAAGTGGCTCAGCGCGTTGCAGACGCAGCATTGCTAGTTCACACACAAACAATGAAGAAAATGAAGTAAATCTCATCTGTATCATAAGCAGAATCAGTACGATTGACAGAAATCATGGTCAACAGAGACTAATCGACCTTCCTTGAAAGTGTCAAAATCAGGAATGACACCCTACAGACAGCGTTCTTGAGAAGGATGTTTGTCGTCAACCCTTTTCTGTGTTCTCATACATAGTCTTAACATTTATATTTCATTATCCCCTATTTGTGTAAGAGTATATATTCCGTATAGCCTTTTTAGAGTAATTTTTTTCAGATCCATAACTGTACGGGTACAGCACTACAATGTACGATGGTATATAATGATTGGAAATGTTTTTTGAGGAAATGTTTTCTTTTTTTTGCAGAACCAGAAATCTTATAAAAGTAGATGTAAAAATGATATATGTCATATTATATTGGAGAAAGCTAAAATAGACGACCTAATTGACTCATAATTTCAGTTCACACCGATGGCACGTGTAATGTGGTAGGCGGCTGGAAGTACTCGAATGGAGACAATGTAACCTACTTCAGATGGATGCCGAATCAACCCAACAGCAACTGTGGGAATGGATGGGGAAAGTGTCTCGTCACAGCTGTGTCTGGGTGTAACGACATCGTCTGCTGGTATCGACTTCCCTTCATATGTGAATTCGATATATAAAGCCGCGCAAAGCAAAAAATAAAGAACGTTTCTTGGGAGTGGTAAATACCCTGTTTTAGGAATAAACATTGTTTTTCTTGTGTTCATTCCTAATACAGGATATTAACCATCCTACATCACACAAGAGTGATGACGTCTTTAAATGTCATTCGTAAATCTGCCGTCGTAAAACCTGTTCTTAAAAACAATACCTAAACATTGCAGGTTTTCCTGGAATGTGCGCATTAATATATACTTTCACGCAAAAGAAACGCAAGTGGTTTTAAGCAAATAGGTAACAAACACGGAACCATAAATTGATACGAGTTTTAGCATGTAGTGAAGCCTGATGGTGTTATCAATAATTTTGGTTGCAATTTGGAAGCCCCGAGTAAAAACGCAACATAAAAAACGAATCCCTAAAACGCACCATTTCAATGAGTATGTGGGTATCATGCATCCATTTCTCGCGAAATCGAAAATGCACGAACTGTCACGAACTGTAGTGGGTATAATACTGTGGCCGATTCTTGGACCTACCACTCCTTGGTCAATCGGACGTTTGGAAGCTGGAGAGTCTGTCCAAGATGTTGCCCGTCATTTCAACGTTAACATAACAACAATTTACCGTCCCCTGCATCGATACAATGCTCCACAGACCACAGATGACCTTCCTTGGAGCGGTCGTCCTAGGGTCACCACACCTCGACAAGATCGGCAGATTACCCGTCAACACCAGCGACATCCCTTCCTAACTGCAAGTGAAAGTGCTCGACAGACCATAGCACACATAATCGACACATTAGCCGGGACACTGGGATCCGACGTCTCCGTTCCAACAACCTCAGCTGTCGCCGACCAGCACGTCGTCCTGTTCTCCAACCACGGCATCGACAAGCACGACTTCAGTGGGCACAGGGTCATCACAATTGGCGTCATCGTGAGTGGAGGCTTGTCATCTTCTCTGATGAAAATTGCTTTTGTGTCTCCCATGCAGACGGAAGAGTCAGAATTTCGTTTCGCTGACAGAAACGTTGTGGAAAGGGATCCATGGGGTGGACCTAGCGCCATGATATGGGCAGGGATTGGACTTAATGCGAGACTTGGACCCATGTGCTTTCTGAATGTTGGTCAAGGTCGGGGACACAGCGTCTTTGCTCAGCGGTACATCGACCAAGTGACCAGACCCCACGTTGTTCCATTTTTTGCAAAACATCAACAACACATTTTCCAGCAGGACAACGCTCGTCCCCATGTTGCCAGAGCTACCATGGCCTTTCTGCAACAACACAACATCCGTGTTCTACCGTGGCCAGCCCTCAGCCCCGATCTGAACCCCATCGAGCACTTGTGGGATGAGGTTCAAAGGTGTCTGCACAATGTGCGCCCAGTCCCTACAACTGCCGATGAACTACGCACAGCTGCTCTGGATGTGTGCAGGAGGATCCCTAGGGCCTTCACAAATCGTCTCATCCACTCAATGTACAGGAGATGTGTGGCAGTGACCAATGCTAATGGTGGTCACACCAGGTATTGTCTGACATTTTGGGTATTGACCCGACACTGTGTAAACCCTTAACATTTGGAAAAACAATTATGTCATCTGCCTTTTAATCAATTAAATTGTCTTCAGTCAATTTTTTGTCAATCTTGCCCTATTAGAATTTCTTGTCTTTACTGTTGAAAATAAATAACATGTATACTGCATACTCGACCTGCGTTTCTTTTGCGTGTGAGTATATATTACGTCAGACGATCGGCTATTAACATTTTTTGTCAGACGGCCACTGACAACAGTCAATATAGTTCCAACTGAAACCTGTTTCCTAGACAGGGGCGCAACTACATATAGGCAAAATAACAATTGCCTTCACATATTGTTTCTACTTGCCTTTCACAACCATCCATCGTTTCTCCCGTTAGAGTAACTGCACTTTATTAAAGTGAAGCTAATCTAACACAAGTCTATGAAACGTCAAGTTTGCTGAGTGTCTGCCTAATAGTGTTATAACGTTAGGAAGTGAAGAGTTAGATGTACACACAATTCGGACACATTTCGGCCAAATCCAACTTCTTAAAGTAACGGAAAGGGCCCCAAGCCGCAAAAGTGGAACAGATATGGAAACTGATCCCGCCAGGCTGGTGTGTTCACTAAATTGTTTCGCAATTTATATTTCCAAAGTTGTCATAACTTGTAAAATACCTAAGCTTTGTCCCAGTAGAAACAGGTTTTCAGTATCTGAGACTATTTTTTTGATAATGATAACAATGATCCCAGAAGCTTTTCCACATCCCCGATGGTTTATTCTGACTCGATCGCCGATTGACAACAACGCCATGTTTGTTTGTAAACACTGAAAGTAGTATCTAACTGACCTTTCACATTTGCATCTTTATCCATATAGGACCCTAACGCACATCGTTTAAATCCTTTGGCTTTATCCTGCCAGGAAACCTTTACATTATATGATAAGTATATGTTTCTTAGTTGTGAGTTATTTACATCATTATGAGCATCGAATATATCACCTTCTGTCATCCGATACAAATGTAATCATACTAGTAAATTCAATGAAACCCACAATCGATTACAAATGCATTTGTTATTTCAAAGAGCAATGAAGTTAGTTGTCCGGATGTTCTCGTCAATAGATTTCAATTGCTTTGGTGTATTTTTCCCATGTCAGATTTTCTTGTACGCAAAGTTTTCTTTAGATTCAATAAAGAATAAAACAAATTGCTACTTACTTATTTGCAATTCTTCAGGTCGAAGATATCGCATGGTATAAAAAGCCCGGTAAGTGCACTGTGAAATCGAGCTGTAAATGTGTGACGTAATAGTATACTTTTTATTTTTATATAACTTCTTCATGGGTATATACATTAACAGATTCTTATACTAACTCTCATTTATAAACTGTTTACATAATTCCTTTACAGTCCCTTTCTGTATAAAGTGAATATTTCTTACACTAAAATTGTTGTATTGTTATTACACATACTTCATTAATTAAGTGGATCATTTACGTGACGACAAACGTGACGGCAAACGTGACGGCGGTGTTGTAGCACTAACCTACCTACCACGTGGACTACGAACACGATGTGCTATATACAATAATGGAAAAACTTGAACAAAGGCGTTCTCCCCCATATTCAACCCTAACACGTGCACACAGTAGACGCACCTGCTGAAGCTAGGGTCTAAACACACGGAACTGGTATAAGATGAAATAGTACAGGACGTTTGCGACAGAAACAGTTGTCATCAAAGTCCGATTATTATTATTTTTTTGAAAGTGAAACTTACTTTTAGGCATATCCTTTTGGGTGTATACAGGCAGGTATTTACACAACTCACATGTTGTTATGTCACTGTCAACTTGATGATTGATGTTGGTCGCATAATAGGCATTGATCATGAATGTTCATTACACAGTTGTTTCACTCGATTCACTATTGATTATAATGACAATGAACAGTCAACGGAAACATACATTCGAAATATTATTCTATGCTAGCACTGGAATCATTTGTAAGACAGTTGCCAATGTTTTTCGATATTTAATATTTGCATTTAAATAACAGAGACAAAAACCATTTCGTTAACTACATAATGACACCCGTCAATGATAATTTCCATAGTTACATGGTCACCAATGATAATGTCCATATGTATGCACAAACTGTAACACATTCAATAGAGTCTTTTTATCATATGTGTCCTTGGCATATTTTACTTGATAAACTATGTATCTAGTTAAGTACCTATTTTCCATATCCATATTGAGATTTGCTTTGATAACAATTGAGGCTCAAGGACTATTTTTCTACTCATACAATGTTCAAAGTGGTCAGTGGTCAAAGTTCTTAGTGACCACATATTTGTATTTTTTTTACATTTCTCAGTATAATTAAGTTCTGCCATTGTTTCCATATCCACAAATTCTATTTTAAATAATTCAATTTTACTTGTGAAAATTTAGTTTCACGACTCCATGGTCTAGTGGTAGATTGTCCGCCAGGAGAGTGGAAGGTCCGGGGTTCGATCCCCGGCCGCATCAAACCAAAAGACGTTAAAACATGGTACTTGTTGTTACCCTGCCTGGCGCTCGACATTAAGGGGCTAAAACAAGGACTGGTCTGCTCTGAGTGGGGTATTCATGTTAAACTGCGACATGGTATCTCAGTGGGCTAGCACTATACATCGGCATCAGTCCGGACTAGTACAAGCACACACACGTGCATGCAGTAGGAGTTGTAAGTAGTTCACGGGACTTCGCGAGACCTTACGTTATTTGGTACTTCCGGTGACAAACAACGTCTCGCGGCAAACGCGCCAGCAGTGTTACGTCGGACAGGGCCCGGCGAATCATATTCGGAACACGCTGGTGTAACTTAGGAAAACATGACATTGTCACAGTCATTAAAACACTCGAGTCAGGTAGCATGAATAGCAAGTGTTGGCTTGTCAAAGCAGTTGCAGTGTTGTCAAGACGTCCAATGGTCGATGTCAAACTGGCCGCTACCCATTCATTAATATTGAGGTACGTTTTCACTTTTCGCACACTTCTTATAAGCTGGTATAATTGTCAGTGTAAATAAGTCAATACTGATCGGTTAATCATCACACGTACAGTGATGATGGCGTTGAAATATGAACATGAACAGTCGTGCTGTGACTCGTTTCATTGAATTTGTTATTTATTGTCAAAAAGACAGAGGGTACTTGCAATTGTAATCTGCTCCCGGTTTATGCATCATACAATGTTATGGCAAATTTCCATTACATCTATCCTGAGCCTTTTCCAATAATAAATGTTCAGCACTGATAAGGAACGTCACAGAATTATATTTGTAGGGGAGATTACACAAACTATAGTCATAAGAAGGCCTATTATGTGCATGTTGGCAATGTAATTTGAAATTGTTGTGAATTTTTGTCAAAACTTGTAATATCAAGTCTTTGAAAGGCATTAAGAAGTGATACACATGAGGTAGAGAATATATGGATGTCAACTTATTAATTGTGAAGTTATAATAATAAAGAAGTTGACATCCATATATTCTCTTCCTTACTTGTAATATCACTGAGTAATAATGTTGTGCAAAGAGACTTATGGGGGGGGGGGGGGGGGGGGGGGGGCTGTGTTTATGAATGAGGATATGTGCCAATATCATAATGATAATGTTATGTGCACTGAAAAATCAGGTTTTATTCACACACAAAATATTAATCTAATTTGTAAATAATGATGATTAAGTGACCTCACTTAAAAATATTCTGTATGATGTGAATAGACTGGATCATTACAACCCCATTTAGCATTTGTTTAACATATTCAATTGAAGATACATTGCACATGCTTAATTAATTAATTATATCTTGATGTAGGCATTGTAAGAAATTGTTGGTATTTTAGAAGTATATATTATATGTTCTCATTAGTGTTATTTATCTTTTGCAGTTGGACCAGATTTCCGCGTTTGAGGGGAGAAAGATTTCCTAATGATACTGACGAGTAGATCCATATGTATCACCAGAATTACCTTTGATGCCAAGCATAACTGCTCCTCAAGAGCATCTCGGACTGTAACAGATCTTCAGATTTCTTGGCATTACATTGCCTATCAAAGAGTGAGTGAGTGAGTGAGTGAGTATGGTTTTACGCCGCTTTTAGCAATATTCCAGAAATATCACGGCGGGGGACACCGTAAATGGGCTTGCCACGTTGTACCCATGTCGGGAATCGAACCCGGGTCTTCGGCGTGACGAGCGAACGCTTTAACCACTAGGCTACCCGACCGCCCCGCCTATCAAAGAACAACTCTTGTTATACAGTTGTTAACATATTAAAGTCCTATCTGAAGTACTTGTTCTGTAATGATGTCTGTGACAATCAGAATACACTTGCTGGAATACGACCTGATTGTCATCAACGTGGTGTTGCATAAAGTCCAGTGGGAATCCAGATACTGACACCTGTCAGTGCAGGCTGTAGGAAATATTCCAGTTCACACTGGCACAGTTATTTGTTCAGGCTTAGCATTTGGGAATATTTTCCATTAATATTTAATATTTTGAGAGTTATCATGACTTTGGAAAAAAATTACTGAATAAATCTGAAGCTAATTTATGTTTTTTTGTCTGGGGTAATGCCATACAAAAGAAAGTTTTTTAAAAATATTTCTTGTATCAGCCTTGATACTGAATTGATATTGAATATAATATCATAACAATGCACATTGAATGTATGATAACAGATTTTCAGTTTATGGGTCAAAAGTTTCCTAGAAAATAAAACAGATGCTTACCGATGAGAACTTAACCTAAGCAATGGCATAGCAGTTGTAGCTTTATGAAATTAATTCTTTGTTGACATATCAACATGTCTTGCTTTAAATTTGCATCCCTGTTTTAGAGTTCAGCATGCAAATACACTGATTCAAAGGACAATAGCCAATAAACATATACAACATATATTCATTGGTTTGGAAGATCCGGGGTAGAATAGATCTTCAGCAACCCATGCATGCCGTAAATGGCGTCTATGCTTGTCCTAAGAGGAGACTTAACGGGATCGGGTGGTCAGGCTCGCTGACTTGGTTGATGCATGTCATCGTATCCCAAATGCGTGGATCGATGGGCAAGATATCAATCACTGGATTGTCTGGTCCAGACTCGATTATTTACAGACTTCCGTCATATAGCTGGAGTGCGGCGTTAAATAACAAATAAACAAACACAATTTTCTTGGAGGCAACATTTCGTGAAATATCTCTTAATCGCTATTGTTTAATCTTTTACCACGCCCGACTGAATAAATATACACACACACACATGTTTATACGTAAATACGTAAATCTTGTTTGTAGTATTGTTTCAAATCGCATTACTTTAACTGTTTGCGCACATAAAATTTAACGCCGTTTCATATGTTGACTAATAGCATTGTGACATGCAGTTCATTCCGAAATAATTTTGCAGAAATTATTGTAAATACTTCCTACACGAAGATGTAGTGGAAGAAACATCTGTACACAAGTTGCTCTTCGAGGATATCAGTTTCATTCTTTACAGTGATAGCTGGTGTTACACTACAACCTGATATTGTCTTGGGGTGTATGGTCTTCATTGTCAACAAATGTGATGTATCTATTAGGGCCTGTGTCACCGGGTCCTAAAACTAGTCTAGTGACAACCTGGTGACCGCACCGGTCCCCCGCTTTAACTTTCTGGCGATCGTCTTGTACAGTGTCTCTGACTCTTTGTTAAAGAATCAGTGACCCGACTGTTTCATTTTCTTGTGATTTAATAGCACACTCTTTCCATGTATGGACTTGATGTATATTATCTCATATTTGTTTTCTACCTTAATCATGTATTGAAAATGTTTTAATGATTTTCATTAGACGCCAAAGAGCGAAATTACCAAGTACGTTCAGATATTTGTGATGTATTTTCTATGGCTTTTCCCTCGTCCATAACTGGACATTTAGCTTGTTTTAAATCGTTATTGATACCGTTGGATAGCTCTGATAGCTCTGATTGTATTAAGCTTAACTTAGTAGTTAGGGTTTGCAATCTAGTAATTTTTTTCTAGTAATCCGTGGATAACCAACCTTCCCCTGATTGTATAATTTTAGTATTTCGTTGCTCAGCCAAAGTGGCTGAGTCTTTATTCTATTAGACTACTTTGATATTCTGAAGTTCTTGTCTATTTTACTGTCAAAGGGACTTATTTAAGGTATAGATCCTCTGTGTTTATTTCCCGTTGATGAACCCAGGCGAGGTTATTCACTCATTAGAGTGTTGAGTTAACTAACTCCGGTGTTAATTGGTCACAGCCGACCTAATTGGCTGTCTACGCATCAATTTATTACTGAAATACAGTTGCTCAGCTGGGGCGCTTGTGTATTTTCCCTGATTTATTTAATCAGAGATCATTATCAGTATTGACTGTTTTTTATCTTTTCTTTCATCTATTGGTACTGTAAACTGCTTGTAATAAACCTGTGAAACTTTTACAACGTTTACGTTATCACTTTATTTTTGTTTAATGACACCCCTGATCATTGGATCACAGTTTCGTGACAGCCTGATTACCTTGTAAATTATAGTGACTTGATCATCCTACTTCATAGGACAAGCATTTAAACAGTACATTCACCGCTAAATGAGATAGAATAGTGACCGATGTTTTTTTCTGGCCATACTGAGGGCAGTGTTTTCACAGCAAGAATATTCCTTCCAGCACATGTATCACATTGATTTGAAGGTTGCATAATCTACTGACCTCCTTTTGTTGATGTTAGACTCTCTGCATGACAAAGGCTAATGTTGCCATTTCATCAGAATCAGTGAAACCTGGCCATAAGTGCAACCACAAATAAAGGTCCAGCAATATGTCATTATATTTACAATATGTTTTATCAGTTATTCCCAGAACTTAGAGTACATAAAACAACCTTGATAGACCATGTTTTCACAGGAGACACCTAGTGGAACCAGACTGTTTGTACAAACTTACACAGAAGGAGTGAACGATCGCGTTTGTGGCCGTGATGATTTTCTTTTACTTTGAATAGACAATGTTGAGACGAAAACTGTTTGAGCACATACACGATTATCAATATGAAGAACGTGCCTGTCTATTTGACATGAAAACAGACAAACGTGTATCCATGGTGGTTCGTACTTTTGAACTCCTGACTGTGATAACCTATTCAAATTGTCCTTTTCATTGCCACTGGCAACCTCTACATCAACAATGTTTTGAATCAGTTTGTGTTGAAGAAAACCTTGATAAAATTATACCAGTATTGTCAAGTCCGAAATAGTTACCAAACCGAGATTGTGTATTCATCTCCTGTAAACGCTGATGACTGGAACAGGAAAATGATTGAAATATCTTAAATGGCACAAATGCGTGAATGCTTTTAGTTTTTTAAATGTCTCAACAGACTATATCTATCGTAGGCACAGAGGTGATCGGACCCAATATCCTGACTATGTCGATGATTTGCACAAATTATTTTTGATCTCAAGAGTTATCACAGCTGTGTTAAACTCAACTGTTGAAAGCACAACTGAATACTTCAATATATTTCAGGCTGTTAAAATGACAGGAGACAAAATTGGTTCAGAGCTATCCAGAACGATTCGTTCAAGTATGATCATTGCCATCTGGTGTAGTTGCCACTTCTGTTGGCTTCACGGACGGTCGGCTTGGCAAGATACTATTCTTAATGACGTTGTTAGTGGATGTTCAGGGTGTAAGGAATGCATTGTTGTTTGCCTTGTACCATCGACTTATGATAGCACATTGAAACTAAATTTGTGAAAGTGTTTGCACGGAATATCTATGAAACAGATGACCCTGCTTTATTCATGTTCGGGGAATCAAAGCATTGTGTGTTACTGCATCATTCACATGTAAGCGAGAGACAGTACTTGCAAGGCTCTTGTGTGCCAGGCCTATTTGTAATGCATCAAACACGTCTGCCAAGATGAAAATGCCAGACCACATTGTGCCCTTGCGTCACCGATTATCTCCAATGAAAAGGCATACGGAAATTAGACTGGCTTAGTCCTCTGACATGTCCCCAATAGAGCATCTGCGGGATGTTGTCGGGCGGAGAAAGTTCGTGAAAGGCATTATAACGTATCTCAACATCGTCCTTAAGTTTGGAAATGTACCTCGCCTGCTTGTCCTTGGCCCCGGCGATTGTGGCCTGGACTTCTTTAGGCGACCTTGGCCTTGCTGTCTCCCTTGGCTTTGAGATCTGCCCTGACTGATGTTGGTTGTTCTTCGTCCTCGGAAGTTTGTGTTTCTTCTGAATGCACAGTTCTGTGTTCAAGGACCTCTGCTCCAGTGTGAACTTGCGCGAGTTATTTTCACAGAATGCGGTTCCCATCAGTTCTTGGATTTTTATAAGTAAGGATTTTCTACTTTTGAGTTGACTTTTAAGGCAGAGTTTGTATGCCATTTCTTGATTCTCAAGTCGCTTGTTAGAGATTTCCCTTCAATCTGGCATACTCTGTCCCATTCAACAAATCAAGATTTTTCCCCTCTGTAGTTTTCACAAGTATTTCAATGATATCTGCATCCATTTGTTTGAATTATAGTTAATGGGACTCAGTAGTAAATGTTCAATTTCAGTTTTCATGGAGAATCTGATTATTATTATTATAATAAGTGCAAAATGAACAGGCAAACTTTATTGCACCCTTAGTGAACACACCAACGTGGTAAGCTAAACATTAAAGCCTAAATATTATATGAACGTTATGTAATCAAACAGTTCACAAAAAGATTCCAAGGCAGATATTTGAGTTGTTCGTTAAAGTAAGCCTTACACACGTTCGTGTTCATTTGCATTTGACGCACAGCGTTTCGTTCATAATATTTCTTCGTCACATGATCCACTGTCATAATCTTACAAACAAGCAAAGGCTTTATCTTCCCTTTGGCCACTTGCAATTAAATATTCCTTGCTTATGTACTGAGCATCATTTGTCCAACTTAGCGAGCTGTGACGTTATTTGCATACTCTGCAGGGATACCGAACGCCTGACGAGACGGAATTATTTAATTGCCCTTATATTTCCAATGTATTTAATTAGGTTTGATTGAACATAGATGCCTGTACATATGGTCATGAAAGGAAACAAAATGACACATAAATAATTGATTCGGCTTGTATTTCTATCTAAAAAAGGCCAAACGTGCGTACCATCTATGAAATTGTACAATTTCATAACAATTTCCGTACCAGTAAATTTCTAACGTCTGAAAAAATATTTGAAATTGTAAACTGTCCACACATTCCAAAAGCAGGCATACATGTAAATATAGCCAAATGATTTGGAATCCTTGAAAATGTGTGCATTTACATGAATACCAACGCTATTCCAAATAGGAAATGGGCGTTTTGTGTCGTGAGCCAGGGTGGGAGAACATGGCTTTTATAAAAACTGACTTTCATGAGAAAGTATACGGATCAGTTTTTCAAAATTGCAAAAAAACAAACACAAATCACAAACTTTGATGAAAATGTTGTGTTACGAAAGTATAAATAAACTGAAAAACACACCATTGACCACCAAGTGTCAACATCACAGATCCCACTCCAGCACGAGGGATAAAATGGGCGATTTCACAGGTTACACCCAGGACATATGCGTTACCATGATCATTACTGTCACTAATGTGTATGTCTCCATGTGCAAACATGCACACGACGTCCGACAGCGATCGTTAGGCCTCTAATGACGTCTTCAGAAATCACCCTCCATTCCTCTCTCAGTGCGTGTACCATCTGATTTCTGTTCATTGGAGGATTGGGATTGCGTCGAATGTTTTGATGAGTATGATCCCAAAGATGTACTGTTGGTGACATGGCAAAACATTGACCTTGTTCTTAGCCAGAAACTGTACAACACAAGCTGTGTGAGGTCTTGCATTGACCTGTTGAAACAAGATCCGGTGGTTGCCCTGCAAGAACGGTAACATGACCGAACATGATTGAACACGGGGTCAGTTCACCACAGTGCATTACAATACATCACAGTAAACCATAACACACAACAATACCCTGCAGTTCACCATAGTGCATTACAATACATCACAGTAAACCATAACACACCACAATACACTACAGTTCACCACAGTGCATTACATCACACCACAGTAAACCATAACACACCACAGTACACTACAGTTCACCACAGTGCATTACATCACACCACAGTAAACCATAACACACCACAGTACACTACAGTTCACCACAGTGCATTACATCACACCACAGTAAACCATAACACACCACAGTGCACTACAGTTCACCACAGTGCATTACATCACACCACAGTAAACCATAACACACCACAGTACACTACAGTTCACCACAGTGCATTACATCACACCACAGTAAACCATAACACACCACAATACCCTACAGTTCACCACAGTGCATTACAATACATCACAGTAAACCATAATACACCACAATACCCTACAGTTTACCACAGTGCATTACAATACTTCATGGTAGACCATAACACACGGTCGGTCAAGTTATTTAAGCTGGCTTTAATACCCTTTGTTTATTTAGCATATTAATTTTTTTCAAAATAATTCGGGGACAGTTTTTATTTGGATAAAATCCCAGGCCTCACCCTTCCACAGAATATCAGGTAGTCAGTCCCTCAGTGTTAATAAATTCTTAAACTTCACTTTGGTGTATCGTTGCCAATACACACCTTCGGTGTGTCTGTTTATATTGTTTTTCACTGACACGAGTGTGGACTTGTGCGTAGGCTATTAATCACCTTAATCACCAATTACGAGTCGTTTCTCTTCGGGTGAAGCGTTGCCCGTTTGTTCACCACGGCGACAACCCTAAGATAATGATGTGTAAATGACGAATCTGCTGTTAATATATCATTAGGATTGTTGGCTTGCCGTCTTCTTTGTTCTGCTTGTGAGGCAGGATGAATTTAATAAACAACTACGGTCTTGTGGTTCATGAAGGTCTGATACACCCTATTCCAAGTTTCGAACTTATTATTCATATGTATATGTAGAATATGTATATAATATTCATAAGTGTTCAACAACCTTGGTTTTGTATTTCTAAATGAAAAACTTCAGTGCTGAACAAGTGCGTTGGAAATGTCTATTGAACTTTCTGGGAGAAGCGTTTATTTAAAACCATTGTAACTATTGGAATAAATTGTAATCATTAAACGCACCTTAAAAAGGCCGAAGTTACCTACAAAATCATTAGCGTTGACAAGACAACGAAGGTATATTATATGGCTCAACAAATCCACGCCGGATAAATTTCTTGATAAAAGTTAAATGTGACGGATAAACGCAACGACAACGTGTTTCGATTCAAATAGAAAGTATCTTTCATACCATAACCTGCTACACCATCATCTGCCGTATCGGAAATTCACCAGTTTGTAAGTAATATTATAGAGATGCACTTTGTACATTATTGCGCATGACTTTCACTTGAAATACAGTTTTTGTACATAAAGCACCAGATGTAATGTATGCTCAATAATATAGAAATAGGTATTGGAATTATACAGAGATTGAACAGAGGTAATAACATGTTCTGCTGTATTAACTATACCCTTCTTGCTAGAAGTAACGTGAGCAGTTATGTTGTACGTATAGAAAGTTTCTGTTTCAATGGCTTATCTGAATACCATGCACGAGTTCTGTACGAAAAATGTCAGAGAGCAAGGTGGATAAAAAAATGGAATCTGCTGATTGCTTTTGTTAATATTGTTGGGTTGGAAGTATGAATGCATACAGTATCTATATTTTAACATGGACTCACATCAAGCGGTCGTTTGTCCGTCCTGGCTACATGAAGCAATGATAGTTTTGCTCCTTCTCTCCTGAACATACTCTCGTGTCACTAGATTTCGTGGTTCATTGATGGCTTGATTGTCTGGTTTGTTTTCAGACTGATGTCGCATGGCAGGAGTACTGCTGTGCTGCGTCAGGCGAAAACCTGGTCTCATCACTGATTTGCAGTGGTCGACTCCATTCATATAATGTCCACAACTATTTGCCCTTTGCGCGAAGTGGAATCGGTCTCGGTAGAAAATCTAGTCCGGTTATTCTCTTGCATTGCCAATTCATATATCTAGAAATGTGTCACTGTCATCGACAACATATGCTAAAGCAGTGTATGCTAAATACGTACTTAATTTTAGGGTTGTCCTTTGGCTTCCAAGTGCATTATGACATATGAAAGAAACTGAGACCAAACAAAATGAAATATAATACAATGTCAGGTGTCAAGTGTGGGCTTCATATGACCTCTGGAGACCATAACTAAAATGTGGAGAAAAGCAAATAACTTTTTTAACTTCTATTTATTACAACGCTCCACATATATGGGATTTGTGTTGGTTAGTATGAACGTTAAGGTGCATAATGGATTAGAATATATGTCAATATAATCAGGTGGAAACTGCTAACGTTTGTCAACATGGTTTATTGAGCCTAGCCTTTAGTATATGGTGGAAGAACAGTGCCAACACGGCACAAGGCTGACTTAAGACATACATAAGCTACCTTAGTTTAGTTTCTCGTTTTGTATTAATGGGTAACAGGAGGTTAAAAGAACAGGAAATAGAACATTGGTAATTGAGTCCATTCTTTTTGCATGGAAGAGATAATTATATAAAAAGTCATAATTGCTTTTTATATTGAATGATTCGCAAAACCCTAGCCTATAGCGAGCAGTTTTCAGAAAGAATGGAATGTGTTTAAAAAAAATACATATCCTGTTATGAGCTAAGATATTTCCCCTGAAACTCAAAGCCTGCCACGTTTCTTCATACAGCCTGAGATTGCTCCATGGCGCTCGTAAAACTTCAGCTACACCTCTCTCTGCTGCACTTCCTCCCCTCGGACATAGCCCCGCCAGGAAGTGTTGAGAATGTGCTTGACTGCTTCAACTCTTGTCTGAAAAACCAGGAGTGTGTCTCCCTGATTTACGACAGATACAACAAACAGTGCTACGCCTACCCAGGGAGGCTTGAGGTTCCCTTCTGGGGAACTGACCTCAATACCGACCTCGGCATCTACAATACCAACAGAGGTAAGTGAACCTGTCTGGTCTTAGCAATAATAAGTTTAAACAGCTTCGTGGCTTGCCTTAGACCAAATCATGTCTCAAATGCCATCAGAAAGCTCAAAATAAACACGCCTTTCACACGAAAACCGTGTGTGTGAATGCATCGATCTACCGATAACCTACGTTTCGACGCATAGCACAATGGCTATCGATAACAAATTAGCGTTGTTGATCTCAGCAATTACTGGATGATTTCGTCATTCACTGGTATACTGCACATGCACTTGGTCGTACCAGATTATCAAACACGATGGAATCTATTTCAGAACAATTCAGTAAAACAAAGAGATAGTCATTCTGAATATGTGAGACTGTAACTGGGGAGCTGGTGCAAACAAACTGGCATATATAGTTTCATAAACATTGAAATACATCAGTTCAGAGTATTCTTACTATTTCTACAATGGAACATTTGAATTTTATAATGAACGACTTTGTTGAATACAGGCAGAACATATATACAAAAGGATGGGTTGTCGAGCTGAATTAAGGAACATCGATACTAGCCATTTATCAAAGGTTGTTTCTGTATATGCTCAAACATTGTTTTTCAACATCATCATTGCTTACTCGCATACACAACCGGCATCGCAAGTGCGTACCTTAGCAACTTCCTAAGTCAAGGTGAAGTGGACACCCCAAACTAAATTTAGCAAGCACAACACAACACTATCTCCAAATCGCAACGCAGAAGATCTGAAGTCACCGTCAGCTTTTGAAAAATGGAAAATTCCAAACTCTCTATCGTCGTGAAAAAAATCTCTCACGTGTATTACGCCCGAAATGTATTGCGACGCATTACTGAACACAAATCCTGAGCGCCTGGCCTGTTTTATACGTTAACACGTGTTGTGTATATGTGGTCTTATCTCATGGACACGATCTGAAGGTAGCAGAGCAAAACACAGTGTTGTTTATGTATAATATAAAAGATTTGAAGGCGACAGGAATAATTATACATTGAATTTGAAACTGAATGGTATTATGTTTAAGCGATATATTCTGTATATTTATTTGCATGTAGGATCATTTATACAATGACAAAGCGTACTGATACAGGGAATATGTACCTTTCCCTCATATTATGAACTAAACATATAAACACACTCGGAAGGGTAATGTATATTTTAGAATCATTTCCTTTTAGAACTTGGAAAACAAAGTCTTATACTATGACTATTGTCATAATAATAATCTATTGCGTATCATATCTGATATTGGTGTAAATGACTTTCAGCAGTCTGTCCTTAAACATTCGTACAATGAATATATGTAAATATTGTTTCGGAAGATTGTGACACTTAATGTTTCCTTGTGGAAAAAAGACGAGAGCATGACTGGTACATGATTAATATCACATGCTTCGTTTGAGCAACATTTCCAGTTTGACGTTACCATTTCGAGTTGCCGTAGCTGTAATAGAGAATTTATATTTCAGATGGATATGGCTGTCCAAGTCATCGTGGATATGATTATAATTCCACGGTGAATGTGTGTTTCAAAATACACGGTAACGCTAAACTGAGCAACATTAAAGCTGCCAGGATCTGTAACTCCGAGGGTGGCCATCTTATCAGAATCACGTCAAGTGCGAAGGATGAATTTGTGTCTGCCGTTTGGCCACAGAACCCCAGTAAGCAGTCACATAAAACGTCAACAACTGTCTCCCTATTATGTTGTCAGAAGTGCTAGTCCAGTGCCTAGATTTTCCAATGTTTTTCCATCCTGCTATTTCACATCATCTGATATTGATATCATAAATTCCAATATCATTATGTATACAATTTACATATTTGTCACTTGCTGCACGATGAATTGATGAGTCAAAGTCGATATTATCTGTTACCATATGCTGAATGTGATGAATAATTATCAATCAACTTAATGCATAAATAAAAGGTTTAATTGAAGTCCCATATTAGCTCATTCAGCCATGATAAATCCAATTTGTCTTAACACTAAACTATATATGAATACATTTGTACAAGGGAGATTCGTAATTTGTGTGTAGGGAGTACGATACACAACGGATTTGATGATTGTTTTATCGTCTCCTTTCTCTCTCCCCAACGATTCTGTCTGCATCCCATGTAGAAGAAACCAGAAAAAGTCTTGCCCCACCGGTGGCGTTCAACTTCTTGGAAGAAAGCGCATGCTCGATTGTACGATAAAAGATGTAGAACGTAGACACCAAACACTGAAGCTGACCGAATAGTTTAATAACCTGTCATGAAATATGATTTGATAATTTATAATTTCAATGTGTGTATTTTTGTCACTTACTGACCAAGAAAGTAGATGGCCTATGATGATAGTAGCTGTATTATCAAATACTGGCTTTTGTTTTGAAGTTGCGAAACCAAGAAATCGGTATGCTAATAACTAAATTGTGAAATCTGTAAATGAACAAATCAAATCAATAAATAATGAATTATTTATATTTAAACACAGTTTTAGGTTTAGAATAAATACGTAATACAAAGGGTGAAATAAGTAGCAGCAGCAATAAGTAACATGCCCTAGAATGAATGTTAGTGCACCTATGGATGTTCCGAATATTGTCATGTTGCACGCCTTGAACGAGACCTGTTTCCGTTGTGGAATCCAGAATAGTGTTAGACGCTGGCAAGTTCTCGGTGTTCTGAATAGATACCCAAACAGCACTCTGCAAATGGATTAGAAGCAAGGTCAGGTAAAAGAAGGCCTCGATTCGCCTTCTGTTGGATCTTAAATTGAGCATATATGGAATATTATCCACATGTCTACCATGAAACAATTTGAAAGCTTTATTGAGACCTTGAGTGAGTGAGTGAGTTGGGTTTAACGCCGCTTTTAACAGTAATCCAGTTATATCACGGCGTGTCAGCTAAATGTGGGAGGAAAGCCCGAAGTGATGCAGGACTCAGACGTTTACCACTTCGGTGAAACCCACGAGCACATGTATGGTGCTGACAAACCTAGAAACATAATCGGGGCGAATCGGGATTCGAACCCAAAATCATAGGTTTCTGGCGTGTCAAAGGGACGCAACTATGTACAGCAAATAGCGGCTCCTAAGACGACTATGCCACCCGTGCCCCAATTAAGGCATTGAATACTGTACCCATCTCAAGATGTATAATGCTCTTTAAGATCTTCGTTCGTAATATACGTTTGGTATCTAAATACACAAATGTGTCCAATTGACTATGGAGGCCTCGAATCTGCAATTGTATCTACTGCTCTTGCTCGTTCGTTGTTTACTTGTCAGTATCATGAGGATTGGATTGAAACTCCTATCGTACTAACTCGTATGTTAACCCGACAAACGACACACCCTGGCCAGAAAAAAATAAACGTCGTGTAAACATTTACCAGGTAGAGTTAAAGACGGAAAATAGCGTTACAGTCTTTACATTTTCGTCCCGTATAAAATGACCTGTGAAATCACGAATGTTCAAACTTTGAATCAAGACGTCTATAGTCTTTCAGCGATATTCTGTATGGCCTTGTTAGAGTTGAGTGCCCATATATGTAAGCGTTTTGAGAAAAGGTGGCGCATTTTCTTGCTTTTGTGCATCAGCAGAAAACAGATAAAAGATGATGGAAATTGATTGTTAAGTATAAGATGTCACATTATATTGGAGAAAGCTAAAATAAACGACAAAATTTACTCATAATTTCAGTTCTCATCGATGGCAGGTGCACTGTGGACGGCGGCTGGAAGTACTCGACTGGAGATAATTTTACCTACTTCAGATGGAACATAAATAAACCTAGCGCTAACTGTCCTACTTCGAGGGAGTGTCTGGAAACAGCTGTGTCTGGGTTCAACGACATCGCCTGTTGGTATGACCGCCCATTCATATGCGAATTCGATATATAAGCCGCGCAACGCAAAAGATATAGAATGTGTTTTTGGATGGTAAATATCCTTTATTAGGAATAAACATTGTATTTAGAGAGACCTTTCGAGCTAAATACATTGATATAAACGCGGCTTTAATCCCAACTCACTCACTCACTACTTGTTTGTAATGCTTCAGGTTGAAGATAATAAATGTTTTTTAAAGTGCACTGTGAAATTTGTCTGTGGATGTGTTTAAAGTGTTGCCGTGATAGTATACTCTACACCTTCAAATGTAAAGGTGAAAGTTCTGTTTTAATTCGTGTGCTAAATAATTTATAAACATAACTTCTTTGTAGACCCATTCTGCATTAAATGCACATTTCTAACGTTGAAAATTGTAATATCGTCATTACACATACTTCATTAGATCAGTGAATCATGTTCACTTTTCGTATTTTATGTTGATGATGTCACTTACCTAAACATACTGTCCACGCATTCAAGAACTCTAACCTGAATTTTGGCAACTGTTTGAGTTAACAGCATAGGTAGGATCAGCAAACTATATCCTGTCTTGAATAGAAATATTTAGAGAATATTCATCGTCTTTATCATAGGATTATGTGAGATATGGCTGCACAGAGCTGCAGGCTGCAGTGATTTTGTATCTGCAGCCCATAAACTGTTCCATAGTTTATACGATAAGTAAACGCAGATGGAGTAAGAGGCAGCTGAACGGCAGCTGTGTCGGATAAGGAGAGGGTCCGAGCACAGCTGTGTCTGGGTTCAACGCCATCAACTGTGACAATCATACGCCAATTCAATATAAAAAGCCGTGCACAGCTAACTTTTTGTATTGTATGTAATTGTTAATTATCCAGATCAGTCTGATGAGTGTATCCATCACTACCCGTCATCCGATACCAATATAATCACACAAGGAAATTCAAGTGATGAATTAACTCACAAAACGATGGGCCACATCTGTCACTCCTTTATCAAAAACAACTAAACTTTTGTGTGTGTACTGGCATCAGCAGTGACGTTAAATGTCAGTCGTTACAATGATAAACAGCACATTATTTGTATAATTTTGTAAATATAAGAGAGAAAACCCTTCCAATAATCATAAGAAAGCGACGGGAATGTAAATATTTACAGTAAACGTAAACAGTTTGTTAAGCATCGATCCACGCAGTTGGGATCGATGACATGCATCAGTCGCCTTTTACGGCAAGCATGGGTTCCTGAAGACCTGTTCTGCCCGGACCTTCGTATGTTGTTACATTTTGATTACTGTCCAAGGGAACATTTCTGTTTTGGGGCAAACATGCATAAACAAAAGACTTTATCCATTAAAATGTATTTTCTATTTCGTTGAAGGGACTGATGTACTCGTCTTTAGCTTACCCTAATTTTGATGTCCGTTTTCCCATGTTAGAGTTCCTTATTTCGTGTATTCATATTCTCTTTTGATTCAATAAAGTTTGATAAACTGTTCTACTTATGTATTTGTAATTCTTCAGGTTGAAGATACACATAGTATAAACAGCGTGGTAAGTTCCGTGTGAAACCTAGTTTCTGTGTAAAGATTTAAAACTATGCAGTAACAGTGTTCTTTACACCTTGAAATGTGGGGTATGTTTAAATTCAGTATATTTATATAAAATCATCATAGGTATATGCGTTTCCAGATTCGTATAATGAATAATTTATAAAAATTACTCTTATAAGTTCTTATGTTGATAATGAAATACTGTTATTACGCCTATTTCATCAGTTCAGTGGATCATATTTTCGTATTATATTTTGTTTAAGATACAAGTCACGAATTTTGGAAAATTTTTGGAAAATTTTGGAAAAATAAATCATTTATAAACACCCATCCATCAACCCATCCTGCATCAAATGCAGAGTTCTTATGTTGAAAATGAAATATTGTTATTACGCCTATTACATTGGTTCAGTGGATCATGTTTTCCTATTATATTTTGTTGAGATAAAGATACCAGTCACGAATTTTGGCAACACTTGGAGTAATTTTACCAACTTATATTCTAACAACATAAGTAGGATCTGCGAACCATATCCCGTCATTCATAGAAAGATTTAAAGAATACAATATCTCGTCGTCCGTTTAGAGTTTTATGCACACGACAGCAGCTTGCATTGAATTCCTGTCGTCAACCCATGGATCGTTCCTTGATGAAGGTCAAAGCATGATGGCAGAAGTGTGTGGGGATCTTCTAATTCCAAAGATGTTACAAGAATGGTGTGACATTTACGTGTTTGTTTGCTGCTTGACAAGTATAACTGAAATGGTATTGGGACTGTACATACATGTGTATCCCAGAAGATTTAGCCTTTTGTCATGAGAAAAAGGGGTGAGTGAGTGAGTGAGTATGTTTTTACAGAAATGGGCTTCACACATTGTACCCATGTCGGGAATCGAACCCGGGTCTTCGGCGTGACGAGCGAACGCTTTAACCACTAGGCTACCCGACCGCCCCTGAGAAAAAGGAAGGATGACATGCTTTGATTATACATCACAAACAATGTGGTAGAATTGACAGGAATACATGAGTGGGAAACGTTTCTTTCAAAGCACACATCAGTTATCTTCACGATTCATCTATTATTCTCTTTTCAATTTTGAAACTTAAGACTTCCTGTTGTGTGTATAGGCAGACGGTTTGTGGTTGTCACAACAGATTGACGTTGGTCAATAGCTATTGATCAAGAATGTAGATTACACAATCCTGGACTCGGTTATGATTATTGTGCTATATCATGAAAAGGAGATTATAAATACTATTCTACGCAAGCACTTAAATCCATGGTGAGATGAATGCTCAAAATCAAGAGACAATTGTCATTTTGTCTACACACATGTATGTAATTTTAGCAGTTTAATAAACACGTGCATATTCATGATGCTTTGATGTTTGGTTACATCCTATTGCTATGCATATAACATATATTCCACGTATCAATACAAGGGTGTAATGTCGCCATGAAACGTTACCCACTTTTATATTACTTTGTCCAAATCCAAAACAATTTTAAATATAATTTTTAGCCATTGCAATCAGGACTAGTAGTTCTGATATATCATATCTTTCAATGTATTAATCTTTTTACCTCCCTGTGTATCTAATGGCTATGGCCCTTTTTTATCTGCATGTATATAATATTAGTTCCGTGTACGTTAATTACGTCAACATAAGTTGAAGAGTTTATACAATTTACAGTTTGGTCATACCTTTTGGAAATTGTCAGAAGCCATTGTCGGCCTTTTTAACGTGTCATTATTCCTAAAACTGTCCAAATGTCTTCATGGACGAGTTAACATTCTCAAGATAATGGCATATTCTCATGTTAACGTTTTACCTCAAGCACTGAAAATTGGTCCTTCAAGTCTTCTCTGGTTTATATTTTTAAAGATATGATTTAGTTTCGAGTAATATTTTTTTATTCATTTTTAATTTTTTACCCATCATTCGTGTGTAGGTAAGTCCCCATGGTCCCCAATGAGGTAGCCTAGCTTTGGTTACCGGTGGTCTCTAGCCCGTTTTGAAACAGTTGTAAAAAATATTATCATCCCCAAAAATGTTTGGTTAAATTTGGTTATAGATATAACTTTGTATTCATGTTCTCGTCACTTTATGGCTGAAATAGTGCCGATGTGACGTTAAATTTGAAGTCACTCGTTTGCAGTTTTGTGATAGATTTGTTTAAATTGATTATTTGAAGAAAGTCAAACAAGCTTATGTCATGGCCTGCTTTTTTTCGGCGTGCATCGTTGTCGTCGCCTGTAAACATCATCTCCTCAAACAGCACTCCACCAATTAAGCTGAAACTAAACACAGTTTTTCCCCATCAATGATAACACCTGAATGTGCTGACAAAGAAATATCCGAATTTAAAGCTAATATGTGCATAATCCAGTCACTGTCACACCATAAATTTACAACAAAAACTGATTTTGTACGTGTATTTGGTCAACATTTGACTTTGATTTGACCACACCGAAAGCTCATGCTTCTTATAGATGGTACTCATTTTCAAAATGTAATGAAATTTCGATATGTGTAGATAGTAGTGGGACTCCACACTTACGTTCCGTTTTTCGCGACATTTTGAATTTTAACCTTAATTTGACCTTTGCAGTTTGTACTTTGAGCAAGATTTAAAATTCGTTTAAATGCATTTCGTTGCAGTATAACCATCAATCATCAGAAACAATTGGACCAATAAGGATGAAACCTTTCAATAACGCCACCACATGTACAGCAACCATGCTATAAAAACTGTGGCCATTCCCCAGGTATTTGTGTTTCAGATGTATTGTTATTTTGTATATCTGCAGTAAGTAGCGTGGCTTAACCGTTTTGTGTGACATTATATATTCTGAACTTGATTTGACCCCTTTGCACTTCAACCATGATCCTAGATTCTAGGCTCTGTAAACATCTTCTCAGAAAACCTCACAGTCTAGTTCCCACCAGTGATGACACATCAATTCAAGGGGTTAAAATCCGATATAAATATGATTGCAACAGAAGCTAAAACGAAAACACAATGTATGGCCACTGCTTAGCCATATATGCTCTTACATTCTCTCAAAATGCATTGTTGGCTCTGAATGACGATTTTTCCACTTATCAATACAAGGGTGTAATATCGCCATAAAACGTTACCCACTTTTGTATTACTTTGTCCAAATCCAAAACAATTATTAATATAATCTTTAGCCATTGCCATCAGGATTAGTAGTTCTGATTTATTATATCTTTCAATGCATTAATCTGTTAACCTCCATGTGTATCTAATGGTTATGGCCCTTTTTGATCTGCATGATTAATATTAGCTCATGTACGTTAATTGCGTCGGAATAAGTTGAGTAGTTTATAGAATATACAGTTTGGTAATACCTTTTGGAAATTGTCAGAAGCCATTCTAGGTGTTTTTAACGTGTCATTATTCCTAAAACTGTCGAAATGTCTTCATGAAGGAGTTAACATTCTAAAGATAATGGCATATTCTCATGTTAACGTTTTACCTCAAGCAACGAAAATTGATCCTTCAAGTCTTCTCTGGTTCATTCTTTTTAATAATATGCTTTAGTTTCTAGTAATTTTGTTTTATTCATTTTTAATTTTTGACCCATCATTCGTTTGTAGGTCTCCTCTAATTCTCGATCAGGTTGGCAGTACAAATCAATATCAAATGTGACGTGGTATTATTATGATTTCGAAGTGTGGCACGGGCTGTGAGAGTTGCTGTCTGGAAACTTTATCGATGATGCGTCGTTCGAATCCATATGTCGTGTGGATGGGTTGTCCCCCGGGAAGAGTTGGAGGGGGCCAACTACGGGGACGGTCGGTGACGTAAATGTTCTGTTGATAACGTCCCAATTTATGCCATTGGGTGTTCCTGTGAAGGTTGAATTGAAGTGCGACGTCGTGGTGTGACGTAACGAATTCAAAACTTAATATTACTGTGGCTCGTCATCTGTCATTTTCACTTCAAGGTAAAATCTCACCAAACAGTCAAGGTGGATATTTGGCCTTTTATAGAGAACATGATGCATTTCCTCCCGAATATTCGTTATGTTTTCCAAAAGACATGCATATTATATGGTTTGCTGCGTTTCCTTTAGCTTTTTCAGAATTATTTTCTCTGTTTCAAATCCGAACATTCTTTTTGAAGGTTCTTCACAAACAGTATCCAGCGTGGTGAGTTGAGTATGTGCTGTGTGTACATGTAATACATTATGACAATCGACTGATTCTAAAAAAGGGTTCAAGTACAGCAACATGAAAGAATAGATAACAAAACAAAGGGCAAATAGTTAATATTGAATTGGGTCTATTTACTCCATGTATTCGCTTGGTAGATACACAAACCGAATTGACCAGGACTACTTCATTGCATTTAGAGAAGTTTCAATGTTGATTTTTACACCGTTATCAGGGTGGGCAACGCCATAACCCTTCATGTTGCAGAATTTATTGTAAATGCCTTTTACACGAAGATGTAGTGGTAGAAACATCTGTACACAAGTTGCTCTTCGGGGATATCAGTTTCATTCTTCACAGAGATAGCTGGTGTTTCTCTACAACCAAAGATTGTCTTGGTGTGTATGGTCTTCATTGTCAACATATGTGATGTATCTATTAGGGCCTGTGTCACCGGGTCCTAAAACTAGTCTAGTGACAACCTGGTGACCGCACCGGTCCCCCGCTTTAATTGTCCGGCGATCGTCGTCGTACAGTGTCATTACACTCTTAGATAATTAGTGAACCCATTATTTCATTCTCTTGTGATTTAATGACACACTCTTACCATGTATGTTATCTCATATATGTTTTCTACCTTATTCATGTATTGAAAGTGCTTGTGTGACTTCAATTTTACGCTGTAGAGCGACACTTCCAAGTACGTTCAGACATTTTTAATGTATTTACGATCGTTTCTACCTCCTTAATTACTGTACAAAGCTTCTTGAAGACCTTTAATGATACCGTTGGATAGGTTATGTTCAGCGCTCTATTGGATAAATACATCTTCCGTATCGATAGAGTAGTAAGTTTGCTATTCATGTTTTCCCCATGTTAAGAAACACACTTTGGCTAAGCACCCCAACTATTGTATTCTCTGGTTGTCAGCGCGCAGTGTATATAAACTGTGTCAGGATCAGGCCGTTTTACGAGTTGGCTCGCTACTGGGTGGTCTCGCGAAACACAGGTATCGTTAGTCAGTGATTACGGGGCACTGACTTACTCTGGTTGTATTGAGCTAAATTTAGTTGTTAGGGTTTGCAATACTCCGTGTTTCTATTAATCCGCTGATAAACAACCTTCCCGTGATTGTCTAGCTTTTGGGGAATTTTAGTATTTCCCCGCTCAGTCAAAGTGGCTGAGTCTTTAGTCTATTCAACTGGTTTGATATTCAGACGTTCTCGTCTATTATATTATCCAAAGGACTTGTCTTAGGGATTGACCTACTGTGTTTATTTCCCAGTATTGAACCCAGGCGAATTCGAGGTTAATGACACCCCTGATCATTGGAGCACAGCTCCGTGACAGCCTGATTACCTGATCTAGTAAGGATATTCCTTCCAGCACATGTCTCACATTGATTTGAAGGTTGCATAATCTACTGACCTCCTTGTATTGGTGTTAGTCTCTCTGCGGGACAAAGGCTATTGTTCTCATTTGATCACAATCAGTGAAACTTTGCCATAAGTGCAACAAGAAACAAATAATCAGCAATCTGGCATTACATTTACGATATGTTTCATCAATTATTGCCAGAACTTAGAGTACATAAAACAACCCTGATAAACTAACTTTTCACAGCAGACATTGATAATGACAAGCCCACATCAACAATGTGTTGAATCAGTTTGTGTTCAAGAAAACCTTGATTGAATTATACTGGTATTGTCAGTCCCAAATAGTCACAAAGCTGAGATTGTATATCAGCTCCTGTAAACTTTAATTACTGGAACAGGAAAATGATGGAAAAATCTTAAATAGCGCAAATGCGTGAATGCTTTTAGGTTTTCTGATGTCTCAAATAAGACACATTTGGTTCAGAGATATCCAGAATGATTCGTTCAAGTATACTCATTGTCAACTGGTGTGGTATTGCCACTTCTGTTGACTTGACTGACGATCGGCTAAGAAGGCTACTATTCTTAAGTGAACGCAGACGATGTAAAGAAAGCATTGTTGTTTGCCCCTGTACTGAGTAACCATCGACTAAAGATTCCACTTTTGGAACTAAATTTGTGAAATTGTTTGCACAGAATATCTATGAAACAGATGACCCTGCTTTATGCATGTCTGTTCTAGGAATCAAAGCATAGTGTGTTACTGCATCATTCACATATAAGCGAGAGACAGTACTTGCAAGGCTCTTAGGGGCAGGCCTATTTGTAATGCATCAAACACGTCTGCCAAGATGAAAATGCCAGACCACATCGTGCCCTGGCGTCACCGATTATCTCCAACGAAAAGGCATACGGAAATTAGACTGGCTGAGCCCCCTGACATGTCCCCAATAGAGCTTCTGCGGGATGTTGTCGGGCGGAGAAAGTTCGTGAAAGGCATTATGACGTCAAAAACATAAATAAGTATTGTAGTGGCAGGAAAATGTACAATAATTGTTTAACATATTTCTATTATTTGAGGCCATTTAATTATGATTTGAAAGTAGTGATGAAAAAACTTTCATTTGTCTTTCTCAGAGCATCATTTTCAAAATTGAAAGACGGGAATATCACAATATTTGGTGCTTTATTCCCGGCACATTGATCATTGTGTTGACTGAAGGGGAAGAGGGGTCCCATATTTGTTGTCGGTGGACTCTCACTCTCGCTCTTAGGGTATCCCATATCTGTCCAATGTGTTCGGCTTTGCATACAGCACATTGTATGACATACATCAAGTTCTTGGAAGCACAAATTTATATTTTCACGGACATAGAAAGTTTTCCGTCTTTAAATGTGAAAGAACAACATTGTAAACATTGCAAGTACAACAATTAGGTCTGTTTTACATTTGTACTGTTTTACATTCTTGTTTTCCTTTTGAGAAAGAAGCCCTTGTATGGCTCTGTCTTTACCTTTTAATAAGTTTATTTAGTGACATTTTCATTTTTAGTTCTTTTAACTTGTTTACAGAATACAATGTCTCCCGAACATTTCCTGGCTTTAGGGATTAATTTATTTTGATTTATTTAGCCTTGTTTATTGCGTCTTCTACTATTTTTCTGGGGCAGTTTCTTTCTTATAGTGACTCCCTTAGGTCATTGAGTCTATATTGTGCACGATCTAATTTAGATAGTATTGCGCAGATTCAAGGTGCTAAAATATAAGGAGTAAAGGACACTGTTTTTAGAATAAACGTAAAACTATTGATAATCTATTCCTTGGTAATGTCTTCCGATGATTTCTGAACGGTGTTTTTTTTTATCCAGTAATCAATAGCTACTATGCCAAGAGGGGCGGTCGGGTAGCCTAATGATTAAATCGTTCGCTCGTCACGCCGAAGACCCGGGTTCGATTCCCGACATGGGTACAATGTGTGAAGCCCATTTCTGGTGCCCCCCGCCGTGATATTCCTGGAATATTGCTAAAAGCGGCGTAAAACCATACTCAGTCAGTCAGTTCTATGCCAAGACCATGAGGGATGTTTGAATATAAACTAACCACATCAAAACTGACTAACGTTGTACCATTTTCGACTGAGGCGGGCAGTTCAGAAAATCAGTGGAATCTTTTTTTGTAGTTTTTGACATAGTGATTGGTTTTAGCACTTTATCCATAAGAACACTGATTCTGTGTGTAGCACATTTTGGTCCAGCAACTATTGTATTAGCGCTTTTTATGAACTTTAGGGAGGCCAAACAAATTACTTTCTTGCAATTCAAAATTAACTGTATAATCCCCTTCGTTTTCAGTCAGTGAATGTGAATATACTAATCTTTTAAGATTAAGTAACACAGATTTCTCCGAACTGTCTGAAAGCTTTCTAACACAATTCATCTTTTATAATATCTGAAATAATGAAAGTTCTTTGTAATAATAACTGGCCATAATTATTATAGCGCCTTTAATTATCAGCATCTTTAATAACAATTGAATCGATATTTTGATGATCTGTTTAGAGCCGCCCGTTCGTTTTTGTAATGTTTGATTTACCTCTTTGAGGGTTTACAGTAAAAAGTAAATCTTTGAGGTGGTTAATAACTGTATCTAGACTTTGTTACTACCAGGTGTCGGAGTGAAGGTGTTTTTGTTTCTAAATGATGAAGTACCTTAAGTTTGTTACTGGCATCAATATCAAAATAACGAAAATCAGACATATCCGTTTCTAGTTCATGTAAATCCTGTTTCATTGGAGTACGGGTGAACGTCATACCTTTGAGTAATACAGAAAATCTCCTCCTCCATTACATCTACACCAGATAAGTTAATTACCTTTGGTTCTATTGTTGAGCTTCCCGTACATGGGGGAACCCCGCTGTCACTAAAAAGAACTATAGCCTTGTTGATTAAAGTGTTGATATCCATCTTCATCTCGATCTCGACCACGTCCTAAGTTTGGAAATGTCCTTTCCTGTTATCACGGGCTTGTCCTTGGCCCCGGCGATTGTGGCTTGGACTTCTTTGGCGACCTTGGCCTTGTTGTGCCTCTGGGTCAAAACCACAAGCATGGCGAAGACGGTAATAATATGAGCTACACCATCATGTCGTTTAAGATAGTGTGTTTGTGACAAAGCTGGGCATCCACTGACAATGTGTTGGACAATCTCATTCAATTCATTACATAATCTACATTTAATATTCACATTTTGATGCAAAATCACACATTGACGGTTTCGAGTGGGAAGTGACTGGTCCTGAGCAGCAAACAGAAAGCCTTCTGTTTCACTTTTCAGGCCAGATGACATCATCCAAGCGAAGGACTCTGCAGGATTGCTGATCTTCTTAACACACATCACCTCGATACAGTGGTCGTTTAGAAAACCTCTCCTTGAAAAACTGAGTCTGGGCCGACTTGATATGACACTTCGCTTGGTTGACACTCATTTCTGTACCGTCCAGCAGTACAGAACCATCAACAAAATCAACACCGACATTTAGACTATGTCCCACATCCTTGGCTCGTTTTAGAAAACTGTGGAATGCCTTAATTTCATCATGAGTCTTGACATGCTTCACAAGAGGATCATCAGACAAATAAATGTGTGCAAAAGTGCACAAATCAATTCTATCATGAAAGGCCCCAACGTTAATTAAACCACGTCCTCCCATAATGATTGGTAAATATAAGCGATTGAGGGAAGAGCGAGGGTGGTGGGATCTGACATGATTCTTCGTGTGAGGGTGTCAATACCCTGAATGTCTTGTTTCGTTCAGTCAGCAACACCAAAAGGATATGAAAGGACGGGTACAGAATAAGTATTTGTGGCTTTGACTTTATTGCGAGCGTTCAGCTCTGAACTCCAGATTTTCCTTAAGTCTACATTTGTACTCTGCCCGAAGTTTTTCCTTGATATAGACATTCTGTCCCTAATCTGGATCACTTAGTATGTATAGGCCTGACCTTCCACGATATTATTTTTGTTTTTATTATTATTATTATTATTATTTTTTAAATTATTATTATTATTATTTTTTTTTGCACCCTTAGTGAACACACCAACATGGTAAGCTAAACATGGTAGCCTAAATATTATAAGAACGTTATATAATCAAAACACTTCACAAAAAGATGCCAAGGCAGATATTTGGGTTGTTCGTTTAAGTAAACACGTTCGTGGTTACATGTATTTGTGGGACAACGTTTCTTTAATAAAAAGTCTCAGTCACATGATCCACTGTCATAATCTAACAAACAAGCTAAAGCTTTATCTTCCCCATGGCCACATGCAATTGCATATCCCTTGCTTATGTACTGAGCATCATTTGTCCAACTTAGCGAGCTGTGACGTTATTTGCATACTCTGCAGGGATACCGAACGCATGACGAGATGGAATTATTTGATTGCCCTTATATTTCCAATGTATTTCATGAGGTTTGATTGAATATTGATGCCTGTATATGGTCATGAACGGGAATCAAATACACGAGTGTGTACTTGTGCGTAGGCTATTAATAGCCTGAATCACCAATTACGAGTCGTTTCTCTACGGGTGAGGCGTTGCTCATTTGTTTAGCACCGCGACAACCCTAAGATAATGATGTGTAAATGACGAATCTGCTGTTAATATATCATTAGGATTGTTGGCTTGCCGACTTTTTTGTTCAACTTGTTTTATTGTTGCCATTACCAAATGAGGCAGGATGAATTTAATAAACAACTACGACCTCGTGGTTCATGAAGGCTTGACACAACCTATTCCAAGTTTCGAACTTATCATTAATATATATGTTATATGTAGAATATATATATAATATTTATAACTGTTCAACAACTCCTTGGTTTAGTATTTCTAAATGAAAAACTTCAGTGCTGAACAAGTGCGTTAGAAATGTCTATTGATCTTTCGGGGAAGCTTTTATTTAAAACCATTATAACTATTGGAATAAATTGTAATCATTAGACGCACCTTGAAAGGACCGAAGTTACCTACAAAATCATTAGCGTTGACTAGACAACGAAGGATCAACAAATCCACACCAGATAAATTTCTTGATAAAAGTTTAATGCGACGGATAAACGCAACGACAAGGTGTTTCGATTCAAATAGAAAGTATCTTTCATAACTAAACCTGCTACACCATCATCTGCCGTATCGGACATTCACCAGTTTGTAAGTAATATTATAGAGATTCACTTTGTACATTATTGTACATGACTTTCACTTGAAATACAGTTTTTGTACATAAAGCACCAGATGTAATGTATGCTCAATAATATAGAAATAGGTATTGGAATTATACAGAGATTGAACAGAGGTAATAACATGTTCTGCTGTATTAACTATACCCTTCTTGCTAGAAGTAACGTGAGCAGCAATGTTGTACGTATAGAAAGTGTCTGTTTCAATGACTTATCTGAATACCATGCACGAGTTCTGCACGAATCATGTCAGAGAGCAGGGTGAATATGGAATCTGCTGATTGCTTTTGTTAATATTGTTGGGTTGGAAGTATGAATGCATACAGTATCTATATTTTAACATGGACTCACATCAAGCGGTCGTTTGTCCGTCTCGGCTACATGAAGCAATGATAGTTTTGCTCCTTCTCGCCTGAACATACTCTCGTGTCACTAGATTTCGTGGTTCATTGATGACTTGATTGTCTGGTTTGTTTTCAGACTGACGTCGCATGGCAGGAGTACTGCTGTGCTGCGTCGGGCGAAAACCTGGTCTCATCACTGATTTTCAGTGGTCGAATCCATTCATATAATGTCCACAGCTATTTGCCCTTTGCGAGAAGTGGAATCGGTCTCGGTAGAAAATCTAGTCCGGTTATTCTCTTGCATTGCCAATTCATATATCTTGAAATGTGTCATTGTCATCGACAACATATGCTAAAGCAGTGTATGCTAAATACGTACTAAATATTAGGGTTGTCCTTTGGATTCCAAGTGCATTATGACATATGAAAGAAACTGAGACCAAACAAAGTGAAATATAATACAATGTCAGGTGTCAAGTGTGGGCTTCATATGACCTCTGGAGACCATAACTAAAATGTGGAGAAAAGCAAATAACTTTTTTTACTTCTATTAATTACAACGCTCCACATATATGGGATTTGTGTTGGTTAGTAGGAACGTTAAGATGCATAATGGATTAGAATATATGTCAATATAATCAGGTGGAAACTGCTAATGTTTGTCAACATGGTTTATTGAGCCTAGCTTTTAGTATATGGTGGAAGAACAGTGCCAACACGGCACAAGGCTGACTTAAGACATACATAAGCTACCTTAGTTTAGTTTCTCGTTTTGTATTAATGGGTAACAGGAGGTTAAAAGAACAGGAAATAGAACATTGGTAATTGAGTCCATTCTTTTTGCATGGAAGAGATAATTATATAAAAAGTCATAATTGCTTTTTATATTGAATGATTCTCGAAACCCTAGCCTATAGCGAGCAGTTTTCAGAAAGAATGGAATGTGTTTTAAAAAAATTACATATCCTGTTATGAGCTAAGATATTTCCCCTGAAACTCAAAGCCTGCCACGTTTCTTCATACAGCCTGAGATTGCACCATGGCGCTCGTGAAACTTCAGCTACACCTCTCTCTGCTGCACTTCCTCCCCTCGGACATAGCCCCGCCAGGAAGTGTGGAGAATGTGCTTGACTGCTTCAACGCTTGCTTGAAAAACCTGCAGTGCGTCTCCCTGATTTACGACAGATACAACAAACAGTGCTACGCCTACCCAGGCAGGCTTGAGGTTCCCTTCTGGGGAACTGACCTCAATACCGACCTCGACATCTACAATACCAACAGAGGTAAGTGAACCTGTCTCGTCTTAGCAATCATAATGTGAAACAGCTTCCTGGCATGCGTTTGACCAAATCACTGCACATGCACACGGTCGTACCAGATTATCAAACAAGATAGAATCTATTTCAGAACAATTCAGTGAAACAAAGAGATAGTCATTCTGAATATGTAAGACTGTAACTGGGGAGCTGGTGCAAACAAACTGGCACATATAGTTTCATAAACTTTGAAATACATCAGTTCAGAGTTTTCTCACTTATTCCACAATGGAATATTTCATGTTGAATTTTATAATAAGCGACTTTGTTGAATACAGGCAGAACATATATAAAAAAGGATGGGTTGTCGAGCTGAATTAAGGAAACATGGATACGAGCCATTTATCAAAGGTTGCTTTTGTATATGTTCAAACATTGTCTTTTAACATCATCATTGTTTACCCACATACACACCCGGCATCGCAAGTGCGTACCTTAGCACTTTCCTGTATGTAAAAATTCAAACTCACTATCGTCGTGAAATACACTCTCCCGCGTGTGTCCCGCCCGAAATAATTGCCACGCATTATTGAACATAAATCCTAAGCGCCTAGCCTGTTTTATACGTTAACACGTGTTGTGTATATATTGTCTTATCTTATGGACACGATCTGCAGGTAGCAGTGCAAAACACAGTGTTGTTTATGTATACTATAAAAGATTTGAAGGTGACAGGAATAATTATACATTGAATTTGAAACTGAATGGTATTATGTTTAAGCGATATATTCTGTATATTTATTCGCATGTAGGATCGTTTATGCAATGACAAGGAGTATTGATTGATACAGGGAACATGTACCTTTCCCTCATATTATGAACCAAACATATAAACACACTAGGAAGGGTAATGTATATTTTAGAATCATTTCCTTTAAGAACTTGGAAAACAAAGTCTTATACTATGGCGCGAGCGTGCGTGCGTGCGTGCGTGTGCGTGTGTGTGTGTGTGTGTGTGTGTGTGTGTGTGTGTGTGTGTAGTTCGGACTGATGCCGAGTTATAGTCCAAGCCCACTGAGATACCATGCCGCAGTTTATTAGAGAATACCACAATCATTCTCGCTATATACCACTTTTATGAAACGAGTGGGCTTTCTATGGTATCTGACCGAACGAAGGGCAAGGTCACCATCGGAATAAGACAAGACATACGTGACCAATTCACAGCGTTTTACGGACTGATGCCGTTTTACGTTTTTTTTCACATTTGGGTTGTTTGAGCCACAAAGCAGAATTCAGGCACACTTTCAAGGAGTTTCCGAATGCTTTGGATCGGAATTGTTCACTTTGAGTGATCTGGTCGTGCAGTTGTGTATGTTCATTGAATGCGGACACTGATTGCACAACCGGAGCAACCAACGGAAGTCTAGATATCTGTCCAGATAGTTTAAACTGACTTAATTTCACCACGCTCAACCTTTTACGTTAAATCAAATTGAAAGTCGCGAAAGTGCTCGGGTGCGTCACGCTCATTGGGACCCAGGATCTATCGGTCGTGGTACATTGCATAATGAGATAGCTTGATTATATATAATGTCTGTAGTAGCTCTTTGCATAACTAAAATAGAATGCAAAGCGAATTCGATGCGTGTGACGATCATGTTTGGTTTTATAAAGTGTGTGTAAATGTCTCTCGCTTCCGTAGTTGCCTTGTAATTGTATTAATGAATGATGATACTTGACGTCGGTATGGTATCTCAGTGGGCGAGCATTATAAGACCGGCAAGCAGTCTCGCTCCCACATCACCCACCCAAAACACACACACACACACACACACACACACACACACACACACACACACACACACACACACACACACACACACACACACACACACACCCAAAACACACACACACACACACACACACACACACACACACACACACACACACACACACACACACACACACACACACACAACCACGCATGCATGCATGCACGCACGCAAAAACGCATAAACGCGACTTTATAACCCATTCCTTCTCACCTCATCTTGTACAATGAAACAAAATATCGTCAATGTATTTGGTATATTCACACCGTACTGCCACTGCTGCTACGTCTACTTAACCTTTCACCATTAAGTAGTAACTTAATCATAGAAGGATTGTGTCTGGAACGTAATATGGCTACATAGGTACACTATTCTTTTATGCCATGACGGGGCGGTGGGGTACCCTGGTGGTTAAAGCGTTTGAGCCCAGGAGCGATTCCCCACATAGCTACAATGTGTGAAGCCCATTTCCGCCGAGATATTGTTGGAATATTGCAAAAAGCTAACTCACTCACTCACTTTATGCCATGAGAAAATTTATTTATTAGTTATACTTGTCACTTTCCTCCTACATATACTTATAATTCATTTGTTGTTCTTACTTGTTAATACCAGAACACCAAGTCATACCGGACCGTACGCCTTTTGTTGTATAAGTTAGAAACATTAAATTTGTGAATGAAGAGTTACAAAACCTTAATACGATATTGAACATACTTCATAGAAATTATGCACATGCAGTAGCATTTAATATTTCTGGCTTATTTCTGAAGGCACTTATTGTGACGTAACCACAAACTTCATTTCCCCAGCATCATTCAAAGGACAGGGCAGTTTTTGTGCATAAAATTATTTTGGACAGTGTGTAACTTCATAAACAGTTAAAAACATTTCGTACACACCTGTGGGTGAGAAACCCATTTGAGGTAACTGGTATCAAACATATGTGTGAGATCGAATTCCAGGCCCTTTATTGGCTACTCAATGGTGATGACCTGAAGTCAGTTTATGACGGACTACTTTCCTGAACGTAGTCATTGATAAGTTGCTCGTGCTTCAGTCGAATGTTCACAACGTCTGTGTTGAACCACAGGACCGTATAATTAATTAATTTATTATTATTATTGATGATGATGATGATGATGATGATAATAAACTCGTCCTCGTATACGAGTTTGTTTGTTATCATTATCAGTTACATTGTCTGTTGTTATGTCAATGTTATACATTTTTTAGAGTGTAGCCCCCCCCTGGTTGCAACAGCGACATATATGTACCTCATCTTCAACCCTCACTTCGAAGTAGAAAAAACGCAATATTAATCTAATACACTTCATAGTTTTGAATTCCCTGTTCTGTTTATCATTTACTGTCATTTTAGGCAACATATAATTACTGAAAGTGACTTCTGAAATTCACAACGATATTTTCCTGTGTGTTCACAAATATAAATATCGGGTATTTACTCGAAGAAAAAGTAGCATATCAGTGTTTTTCATCAAATCACCAATGATAATTCTGAAACGTCGCTGATAAGCCTAAAATCGTTTAGAATGTTTTGGATAATAGGCATACACGAACGCCGAAGTGTACCTTCCGCCATATTGTTTACAAAATGACGGTTAAGAGACGCCTATTAGATCACGTATATTTCAAACTCAGCTGGGAAACATGCATCGCTGAATTCCTCATACATTTTAGAATCAAATGACAAATGATCTTTGTCACCAATACAAATTATTTAGATGAAATCAAGCGAAATAAATTTGGTGTGGAAACGAACACTGTGCTCGGAAAACTGTACTTGCTGAAATGTAAAAATTCAGATTTTACACTATGTAGCCCTTTTAGAGGTACTTTCGTCTAATTGGTGCATACATTAGCTCGATCACGCGTTTGAGAATATTAATGAGAAGAGTATCGTTGCACGAATTATAGAATTGCAAATATATACATTACATTGATGGTAAATTCAAAGAAATCGTAAAGGTTTCCGTCTTGTGTGACGCCATGACCGACGCTAAATCAAGCACAACGACGAGGGTAGTTATCTGGACTTCTGAATGATTCTCTTGGTTACATTGGAAAACTCAAAACAAGTAAAAGTACGCAGATTGTCAGAATGTCTCTGATTACTTACGTGACACATTTATGTATATACGATCCCTCAATCAACGAAACTCCTCCTCTGGAAATCCCGCGCACTGTTGTCATTTAACACGCCATTTTATAAAAACGTATAGATACGTTTTGAAACAACTCGTTGTAGGATAAATGGTATCCAACAGACACTCGTGTTGTAATCTCTATGTCAGAGAGCTTTGACTACTATACCTTATCCATTCTTATGGGATGTGTGAGCATTATGGAAAATGAGCCTTTGTAAACTCAGAAAAAGAGGGTCTATAATTGCGAACGATGATGAGCACAATAGTCCCTATAGGAATTGTGATTAAGGAAGTCGGGGGAAGGCAATAGACACCTATGTGCTGGTTCATTTATAGGTCTAACAACTGAGTGTGTCCAACAGAGATTTAGATATGTATACACCATGCAATTAAGAAAGTGGTCAACTGTAACAGACTGTATTTCCTACATCGAAAACACGCTGCGCTTATCAAAGCTGATGACTTTCTAAATCTCTGTAACAAATGTTTTATTTGGGATAACACTTTCTTAGTAAAGTACAGATCCTTGTACATTTTTTGGTTGAGTCCCGTCCGGGATTCGAACCCAGACCTGCCAGGGTGAGGCACCTAATAGCAGCACACAAAATGTCAGCGATCTAACCAACTCAGCCACCGAGGCTTCCACACTTAGATCGCAAACAAGTACAAGAATCTGTACTTTACTAAGAAAGTGTTATCCCAAATAAAACATTTGTTACAGAGATTTAGAAAGTCATCAGCTTTGATTAGCGCAGCGTGTTTTCGATGGAGGAAATACAGTCTCTGTCTGCACAAATCTTTGTTTTATGAAACACACATTGACCAATGTTCAGTGGGATAACTAATTAAGATATTAAACCTTGTGTTTAAAGCGGCATTTGCGGTAGGAACACACACACACACACACACACACACACACACACACACACACACACACACACACACACACACACACACACACACACACACACACACACACACACACACACACACACACACACACACACACACACACACACACATGCGCTTGTATTCACGGCACTAAACGTATTCCTGTAGTGTACGGTCGGTGTATTTGCAGTTTATGAATAGCATTTTTTTAAATATCCAAGGCTATCGATGATTTTTTAAGTTTGTTTTCGTCGTGTTCGTCTTGCATACTGCTGGAATCTGGATGACAATGATCGTGAAAACCCTGGTATTGGTCGAAAATATTTCCAAAGGATGAAAATAGTTTTTTGGTCGTTTCAGTCACATGTTGTCATTGCCCAGTAACAATGTATTTTGGCAGAGTTCACATTTGTCCGGAAGTACCCCGTGCCGAAGTCACTCCTAGAAACTTCGCGGGTCCCGTGACCCAGATTTATATTTTGTTGTTTCGTTGTGTGGCATGCCAAGTATCATTAAAATAAGACCATCCCTATTTTTTATATGTGTTTCTTATCTCCAACCTCAACTTACAAGAGAGTAAGTTATTTTGTGACAATATTATAAATATTTTTTAGCGACTAGCTACTAGTCTATAAATTAATTTATGACGTAGATCGAGTCGCGTTGCTTCGGAAATGAATTTGTAATGAACAGCTGAAGAAAGATAAAGTTGACCTGTTATTTTATGACGGTGCAATGAAATTAGTATTTCATCGGTGCACAATTTTTGAGATTATTTATAGCGCAACCCTGTGCGCCCACGGTGATTGAGGCAGACGCTCAAACACGAACGATTCGATTTTTAATCAGGGTTGGGCTTTAACAAATACATATGAATACATAAGCTGCCTCATCTAGATGCATCTTTAATAATAGACTTCTACAAGCTTGATGTATAATGCGTGATACGTGACAAAACAGATGCATGTTCTTAGATCACTTTCTTATGGGATTCAAATGAACCCTAAACATAATAAATTTTGTTTGTTCTAAGTATGTATCCATGTCACACACACTGAGAACGTGTACACGTAATTGAATATTAACAATAATAGTATTACATGAATGTCAGGCAGGATAAGTCGCGTTTATGTTAATTAAGTTTCACATTTTTGCCCAATGCTCCATAAAACCGTACGTGTGACATCTCGTTTATGTAAATATTGTTTCGGAAGATTGTGACACTTACTGTTTCCTTGTGGAAAGAAGATGAGAGCATGACTGGTACATGATATGTTATCACATGTTTCGTTTGAACAACATTGACAGTTTGACGTTCCCATTTCGAGTTGCAATAGCTGTAATAGAGAATGTTTATTTCAGATGGATATGGCTGTCCAAGTCATCGTGGATATGATTATAATTCCACGGTGAATGTGTGTTTCAAAATACACGGTGGAACGAAAGTGACCCACATTAAAGCTACCAGGACCTGTAACTCCGAGGGTGGCCATCTTATCAGAATCACGTCAAGTGCGAAGGATGAATTTGTGTCTGCCGTTTGGCCACAGAACCCCAGTAAGCAGTCACATGAAACCTTAACAACTGTCTCCCTATTATGTTGTCAGAAGTGCTAGTCCAGTGCCTAGATTTTCTTTCGATGAATGTTTTGCATCCTGCTATTTCACATCATCTGATATTAATATCATAATTTCCAATATTATAATTATGTATATGTATTTGTCACTAGCTGCACGTCACTGAATTAATAAGACAAAATTGATATTATCTGTGTTACCATATGCTGAATGTGATGAATAATTATCAATTAACTAAATGCATAAATAAAAGATTTAATTGAAGTCCCATATCAGCTCATTCAGCCAAGATAAATCCAATGTGCCCTAACACTAAACTATATATGAATACATTTGTACAAGGGAGATTCTTTATTTGTATATATGGAGTACGATACACGACGGACGTGATTATTGTTTTATCGTCTCCTTTCTCTCTTTCCAACGAATCTGACTGTATCTTACGCGTGTGTTTTTAATCACTAACCTATATAGAAGAAACCAGAAAAGGTCAGCGCATCTTGCCCCACCGGTGGCGTTCAAATTTTTGGAAGAAAGAGCATGCTCGAGTGTACGTTAAAAGATGTGGAATGTGGACACCAAACACTGAAGCTGACCGAATAGCTTAATAACCTCTCATGAAATATGATTTGATAATTTATTATTTCAATGTGTGTATTTTTGTCACTTATTGACCAAGAAAGTAGATGGGCCTATGATGATAGTAGCTGTATTATCAAATACTTGCTTTTGTTTTGAAGTTGCGGAAGCAGGAAATCGGTATGCTAATAACTAAATTGTGAAATCTGTAAATGAACACATCAAATCAATAAATAATCAATAATTTATATTTAAACATAGTTTTAGGTTTAGAATAAATTACTTATACAATGGGTGATATAAGTAGCAGCTGCAATGAGTAACATGCCCTATCATGAATGTTAGTGCACCTATGGATGTTCCGAATAGTGTCATGTTGCACGCCTTGAACGAGACCTGCCTCCGTTGTGGAATCCAGAATAGTTGGAAGCTGGCAGGTTCTCGGTGTTTCGTAATAGATACCCAAACAGCACTCTGCAAATGGATTAGAAGCAAGGCAGGTAAAAGAAGGCCTCGAATAGGGCCTCGATTGCATATATATGGAGTGTTATCCACATGTCTACCATTAAACAATTTGAAAGGTTTATTAAGGCCTTAAGTGTGTGAGTGAGTGAGTGAGTTGGGTTTAACGCCGCTGTTAACAGTATTCCAGTAATATCACGGCGTGTCAGCTTAATGTTGGGGGAAAGCCCGAAGTGATGCAGGTTTCGGACGTTTACTTCTTCGATGAAACCCACGAGCACGGGTATGGTGCTGACAAACCTAGAACATAATCGGGGCGAATCGGGATTCAAACCCACAATCATAGGTTTCTGGCGTGTATAAGGGACGCAACTCTGCACTGCCAATCGCGGCGCCTCAGACGACTGGGTCACCCGTGCCCTATTAAGAACTTGAATACTGTACCTATCTCAAGACGTATAATGCTCTTTAAAATCTTAGTTCGTAATACACGTTTGGTATCTAATTACACAAGAGTGTCCAATTGGCTACGGGGGTCTCGACTCTTCACATGTATCTACTGCTCTCGCTCGTTCGTTGTTTACTTATCAGTATCATGAGGATTGGATTGAAACTCCTATCGTAACAACTCGTACGTTAACCCTAAAAACGACACACCCAGAAAACATAAACGTCGTGTAACCATTTACCAAGTTTGAATCAAGATGTCAAAAGTCTTTCAACGATATGCTGTATAGCTTGTTAGAGTGGAGTGTCCATATACTAGTATTTAGGTGTATTCGTACATCAATAACAAATGGAAACGTTTTGAGAAAAGGTGGCGCATTTTCTTGCTTTTGTGCATCAGCAGGAAAAACAGATACAAGATGATGTAAAAATTGATTGTTAAGTATAAGATGTCACATTACATTGGATAAAGCTGAAATAAACGACTAAATTTACTCATAATTTCAGTTCTCATCGATGGCAGGTGCACTGTGGACGGCGGCTGGAAGTACTCGACTGGAGATAATTTTACCTACTTCAGATGGAACATAAATAAACCTAGCGCTAACTGTCCTACTTCGAGCGAGTGTCTGGAAACAGCTGTGTCTGGGTTCAACGACATCTCCTGTTGGTATGACCGTCCCTTCATGTGCGAATTCGATATATAAGCCGCGCAAAGCAAAATATATTGAATGTGTTTTTGGATGGTAAATATCCTGTATTAGGAATAAACATTGTATTTAGAGAGACCTTTCGAGCTTAATACGTTGTGTTTATTAGTAATACAGAATATTTACCAATTTAGCATCCTACAACACACAAGCGTGATAACCTCTTTATGATAATGTCGTTCTTAAATCTGTCGTCGAAAAACCTGTTCTCATCTCTCACAAACAATACCTAAACATTGCAAGTTTACCTGGAATGTGAGCAGTAATATATATTACGTCAAAAGATCGGTTATTTGGCAGTCGGTCAGTGACAACAATCAATATAGTTCCAACTGAAACCTGTTTTCTAAACAGTGGGTTAACTACATATAGGCAAAATAACAGCTGACACGCCGTGATATAACTGGAATAATGTTAAAAGTTGCGTTAAACCCAACTCACTCACTACTTGTTTGTAATTCTTCAGGTTGAAGATAATACAAGTGCACTGTGAAATCTGTTTGTGAATGTGTTTAAAGTGTTGCCGTAAAAGTATACTTTACACCTTCAAATGTAAAGGTGAAAGTTCTGTTTTAATTCAATATTTTTATATAACCTCTTCATGGGTATATGCATTTCCAGATTCGTATACTAAATCATTTATAAACATAACTTCTTTATAGACCCATTCTGCATTAAATGCACATTTCTTACGTTGAAAATTGTAATATTACCTTTACACCTACTTCATAAGTTCAGTGGATCATGTTCACTTTTCGTATTTTATGTTGATGATGTCACTTACCAAAATAGTGACCACGCTTTCAAGAACTCTGACCCAAATTTTGAAAACTGTTTGAGTTAACAACATAAGTAGGATCTGCAAACTATATCCTATATAGATAAATATTTGGAGAATACTCATGGTCCTTATCATAAGATTATGTGAGATATGGCTGCACACGGCTGCAGGCTGCAGTGACTTTGTTTCTGCAGCCCATAAACTGTTCCATAGTGTAAAGGATTAGAAAACGAGGAAGGAGGAAGGATCAGCTAAACGGCAACTGTGTCGGTTAAGGAGAGCACAGCTGTGTCTGGGTTCAAAGTCATCAAACTGTGACAATCATACGCGAATTCAATATGAAAAGCCGTCCACAGCAAACGTTTTGTAGTGTATGTAATTGTTAATTATCTAGATCAGTCTGGTGAGTGTATGCATTGCTACCCGTCATCCGTAACCAATATAATCACACAAGCATGGGTTGCCCAAGACCTGTTCTACCCGGATCTTCATAGGTTGTTTCATTTTGATTACTGTCCAAGGGAACATTTCTGTATTGGGGCAAACATGCAATAACAGAAGTCTTTGTCCATTAAAATGTATTTTCTATTTCGTTGAAGGGACAGATATACTTGTCTTTAGCTAACCCTAATTTTGATGTGCGTTCTCCATATTAGACTTCCACATTTCGTGTATTCTTTTGATTCAATAAAGTTTGATAAACTGTTCTACTTATGTATTTGTAATTCTTCAGGTTGAAGATACTCATGGTATAAACAGCGTGGTATGTTCCCTGTGAAACCTAGTTTCTGTGTAAAGGTTTTAAACTATGCAGTAACAGTATTCTTCACACCTTGAAATGTGAGTTTAATTTCAGTATCTTTACATAAACTCGTCATAGGTTTGTGCTTTTTCAGATTGGAAAAATAAATAATTTATAAACACCCATCCATCAACCCATCCTGCATCAAATGCAGAGTTCTTATGTTGAAAATGAAATATTGTTATTACGCCTATTACATTGGTTCAGTGGATCATGTTTTCCTATTATATTTTGTTTAGATAAAGATACCAGTCACGTATTTTGGCAACACTTGGAGTAATTTTACCAACTTATGTTATAACAACATAAGTAGGATCTGCGAACCATATCCCGTCTTTCATAGAAAGATTTAAAGAATACAATGTCTCGTCGTCCTTTTAAAGTTTTATGCACACGACAGCAGCTTGCATTGAATTCCTGTCATCAACCCATGGATCGTTCCTTGATGAAGGTAAAAGCATGATGGCAGAAGTGTGTGGGGATCTTCTCTTTCCAAAGATGTTACAAGAATAGTGTCATATTTACGTATTTGTTTGCTGCTTGACAAGTATAACTGAAATGGTATTGGGACTGTACATACATGTGTATCCCAGAAAGTTCAGCCTTTTGTCATGAGAAAAAGAAGGATGACATGCTTTGATTATACATCACAAACAATGTGGCAGAATTGACAGGAATACATGAGTGGGAAACGTTTCTTTCAAAGTACACAACATTTATCTTCAAGCTTCATTTATTATTCTCTTTTTTGTATAGGCAGACGGTTTGTGGTTGTCACAACAGTTTGACGTAGGTCGATAGCTATTGATCAAGAATGTAGATTACACAATCCTGGACTCGGTATTGATTATTGTGATATATCATGAAAAGGAGATTATAAATATTATTCTACGAAGCACTGGAATCCTTGGTAAGATGAATGCTCAACATCAAGAGACAATTGTCATTTTGTCTACATATGTATGTAATTTTAGCAGTTTAATGAACACGTGCATATTCATGATGCTTTGATGTTGGGTTACATCCTATTGCTATGCATATAACATATATTCCACTTATCAATATAAGGGTGTAATGTCGCAATAGAATGTTACCCACTTTTGTATGACTTGGTCCAAATCCAAAACAATTATAAATATAAATTGTAGCCATTGCAATCAGGATTAGTAGTTCTGATTTATCATATCTTTCAATGTATTAATGTTTTTATCCCCCCTGTGTATCTAATGCTTATGGCCCTTTTTGATCAGCATGTATAATATAAGCTCGTGTACGTTAATTGCGTCGGCATAAGTTGAAGAGTTTATACAATTTACAGTTTGGTAATACCTTTTGGAAATTATCAGAAGCCATTCTAGTCGTTTTTAACGTGTCATTATTCCTAAAACTGTCGAAATGTCTTCATGGACGAGTTAACATTCTAAAGATAATGGTATATTCTCATGTAAACGTTTTACCTCAAGCACCGAAAATTTATCCTTCAAGTCTTCTCTGGTTTATACTTTTTAATATGCTTTAGTTTCTAGTAATATTTTTTTATTCATTTTTAATTTTTGACCCATCATTCGTGTGTAGGTAAGTCCCCATGGTCCCCAATGAGGTGGCCTAGCTTTGGTTATCGGTGGCCTCTAGCCCGTTTTGAAACAGTTGTAAATAATATTATTATGCCCAAAAATGTTTGACAAATTTGGTTATAAATATAACTTTGTATTCATGTTCTCGTCACTATATGGCTGAAATAGTGCCTATGTGACGTCAAATTTAAAGTCACTCGTTTGCAGTTTTGTGATAGATTTGTTTAAATTGATTATTTGAAGAACGTCAAAGAAGCTTATGTCATGGCCTGCTTTTTCGGCGTCTTTCATTGTCGTCGCCTGTAAACATCATCTCCTCAAAAAGCACTCCACCAATTAAGCTGAAACTAAACACAGTTATTCCCCATCAATGATAACACCTGAATGTGCTGACAAAGAAATATCCGAATTCAAAGCTAATATGTGCATAATCCAGTCACTGTCACACCATAATTTACAACAAAAACTGATTTTCAACATTAGACTTTGATTTGACCACACTGAAAGCTGATTCTTCTTACAGATGGTACTCATTTTCAAAATGTAATGAAATTTCGATATGTGTAGATAGTAGTGGGACTCCACACTTACGTTCCGTTTTTCACGACATTTTGAATTTTGACCTTATTTTGACCTTTGCAGTTTGTACTTTGAGCAAGATTAAAAATTCGTTTAAATGGATTTCTTTGCACTATAACCATCATCTCATCAGAAACAATTGGACCAATGAAGATGAAACCTTTCAATAACGCCACCACATGTACAGCAACCATGTTATAAAAACTGTGGCGATTACCCAGCTATTTGTGTTTCAGATGTATTGTTATTTGGTATATCTGGAGTAAGTAGCGTGGCTTAACCGTTTTGTGTGACATTATATATTCTGAACTTGATTTGACCCCTTTGCACTTTAACCATGATCCTAGATTCTAGGCTCTGTAAACATCTTCTCAGAAAACTTCACAGTCTAGTTCCCACCAGTGATGACACCTCAATTCAAGGGGTTAAAATCCGATATAAATATGACCGCAACAGAGGCTAACACGAAAACACTATGTATGGCCACTGCTTAGCCATATATGCTCTTACATTCTCTCAAAATGCTTTGTTGGCTCTGAATGACGATTGTTCCACTTACCAATACAAGGGTGTAATATCGCCATAAAACGTTACCCACTTTTGTATTACTTTGTCCAAATCCAAAACAATTATTAATATAATTTTTAGCCATTGGAATCAAGTTAGTAGTTCTGATTTATCATATCTTTCAATCAATTAATCTTTTTACCTCTATGTGTATCTAATGGTTATGGCCCTTTTTGATCAGCATGTTTAATATTAGCTCGTGTACGTTAATTGCGTCGGCATAAGTTGAGGACTTTATAGAATAAACAGTTTGGTAATACCTTTTGGAAATTGTCAGAAGCCATTCTAGGTGTTTTTAACGTGTCATTATTCCTAAAACTGTCCAAATGTCTTCATGAAGGAGTTAACATTCTAAAGATAATGGCATATTCTCATGTTAACGTTTTACCTCAAGCACCGAAAATTTATCCTTCAAGTCTTCTCTGGTTTATACTTTTTAATAATATGCTTTAGTTTCTAGTAATATTTTTTTTATTCATTTTTGATTTTTGACCCATCATTCGTTTGTAGGTCTCCTCTAATTCTCGTTCAGGTGGGCAGTACAGATCAATATCAAATGTTACGTGGAAATATTATGATTTCGAAGTATGGCACGGGCTGTGAGAGTTGCTGTCTGGAAACTTTATCGATGATGCGTCGTTCGAATCCATATGTCGTGTGGATGGGTTGTCCCCCGGGGAGAGGGGGCCAACTACGGGGACGGTCGGTGACGCAAATGTTCTGTTGATAACGTCCCAATTAATGCCATTGGGTGTTCCTGTGAAGGTTGAATTGAAGTGCGACGTCGTGGTGTGACGTAACGGATTCAAAACTTAAAATTGCTGTGGCTTGTCATCTGTCATTTTCACTTCAAGGTAAAATCTCAACAAACAGTCAAGGTGGATATTTGGCCTTTAATAGAGAACATGAAGCATTTCCTCCCGAATATTCGTTATTTTTTGCAAAAGACATGTATATTATATGGTTTGCTGCGTTTCCTTTAGCTTTTTCAAAATTATATTCTCTGTTTCAAATCCGAACATTCATTTGAAGGTTCTTCACAAACAGTATCCAGCATGGTGAGTTGACTGTGTGCTGTGTGTACATGTAATACATTATATTATGACAATCGACTGATTGTAAAAAAGTGTTCAAGTATAGGAACATGAAAGAATAGATAACAAAACAAAGGGCAAATAGTTAATATTGAATTGGGTCTATTTACTCCATGTATTCGCTTGGTAGATACACAAACCGAATTGACCAGGACTTCTTCATTGCATTTAGAGAAGTTTCAATGTTGATTTTTACACCGTTATCAGGGTGGGCAACGCCATAACCCTTCATGTTGCAGAATTTATTGTAAATGCTTTTTACACGAAGATGTAGTGGTAGAAACATCTGTACACAAGTTGCTCTTCGGGGATATCAGTTTCATTCTTCACAGAGATAGCTGGTGTTCTCTACAACCAAAGATTGTCTTGGTGTGTATGGTCTTCATTGTCAACAATTGTGACGTATCTATTAGGGCCTGTGTCACCGGGTCCTAAAACTAGTCTAGTGACAACCTGGTGACCGCACCGGTCCCCCGCTTTGATTGTCCGGCGATCGTCGTTGTACAGCGTCATTACACTCTTAGAGAATTAGTGACCCGACTGTTTCATTCTCTTGTGATTTAATGACACATCTTACCATGTATGTTATCTCATATATGTTTTCTACCTTATACATCTTCCGTATGGATATAGTAGTAAGTTTGCTATTCATGTTCTCCCCATGTTAAGAAACACACTTTGGCTAAGCACCCCAAACTATTGTATTCTCCGGTTGTCCTCGCGCAGTATATATAAACTGTGTCAGGGTCAGGCCGTTTTACGAGTCGGTTCGCAACTGAGTGGTCGCTCGAAACACAGGTATCGTTAGTCAGTGATTACGGGGCACTGACTTACTCTGGTTGTATTGAGCTGAATTTAGTAGTAAGGGTTTGCAATTAATACTCCGTGTTTCGATTAATCCGCGGATAAACAACCTTCCCGTGATTGTCTAGCTTTTGGGGAATTTTAGTATTTCCTTGCTCAGTCAAAGTGGTTGAATCTTCAGTCTATTCGACTAGTTTGATATTCAGACGATCTCGTCTATTATATTATCGAAGGGACTTATTTTAGGGATAGACCCTCTGTGTTCATTTCTCGGTATTGAACCCAGGCGAATTCGAGGTTAATGACACCCCTGATCATTGGAGCACAGCTCCGTGACAGCCTGATTACCTGATCTGGTAAGGATATTCCTTCCAGCACATGTATCACGTTGATTAGAATGTTGCATAATCTACTAACCTCCTTGTAGTGGTGTTAGTTTCTCTGCGGGACAAAGGCTATTGTTCCCATTTGATCACAATCAGTGAAACTTTGCCATAAGTGCAGCAACAAACAAAAAATCAGAGATCTGACATTACATTAACGATATGTTTCATCAATTATTGCCAGAACTTAGAGTACATAAAACAACCCTGATAAACTAACTTTTCACAGTAGACATTGATAATGACAGCCCCCACATCAACAATGTGTTGAATCAGTTTGTGTTGAAGAAAACCTTGATTAAATTATACTAGTATTGTCAGTCCCAAATAGTCACAAAGCTGAGTTTGTGTATTCAGCTCCTGTAAACTTTAATTGCTGGAACAGGAAAATGATGGAAAAATCTTAAATAGAGCAAATGCGTGAATGCTTTTAGGTTTTCTGATGTTTCAAATGAGACAAATTTGGTTCAGAGATATCCAGAATGATTCGTTCAAGTATACTCATTGCCAACTGGTGAGGTATTGCCACTTCTGTTGACTTGACTGACGATCGGCTAAGAAGGCTACTATTCTTAAGTGGACGCACAAGGTATAAAGAAATCATTGTTGTTTGCCTGAGTACTCTGTAACCAGCGACTTATGATACCACTTTTGGAACTAAGTTTGTGAAAGTGTGTGCACAGAATATCTACAAAACAGATGACCCTGCTATATTCATGTCTGTTCAGGGAATTGAACATCGTGTGTTGCTGCATCATTGACATACAGGCGAGAGCCTTGCAAGGCCAGTACATCCAGTACTACAGATTGCGAAATATGGCGAGATTAGTAAAGAGGTTACCGCGCTTCTCGACCATTTTCTGCCATGTTGAACTTCATGCGAATGACGGCAAACTTCATGCGAATGACGGCGAATTTTCATTATGCACCCATGTTACATACTGGTAACTATTTTAGTAACTGACAGCAATTTGAAAAGGAAATCTGACCAAACTAGCCAGAAAGCTTTACTTTTCCCCACTACACAGTTATTGGCGTATGACTACTAACATTTATTCCGCAACGGACGTTTTGTGTTCAAGTATTGCATATGTTTATTGACTGTCATGGCGATTTGGCGAAACGACAGAGTGCAGGTTGTCGTTCTGTTTATGATGCTGATTTACAGGAAATATTCAAATCTAAGATATCGAAAGATAGCTATGATCGGTAATATTAAGGTGGTATAGTGTATATTTAAGGGCAGGAAGTTCATGATCAAAACGTAAGCATTGAATGGCCAAGCCCGAAGTGATCGACAGGACACGTTCACATCACAGCTGTGCCGCGATTTCTTATCTACCAGTTGTCCTACATGCTCGCCCGTTTCGACATATAACTGCAGCTTTTTTCCTATGAAATGACTGAGAGTCATGTGTGATTGCTCAAACTACCTGACCGTATGAATGAATTGCCCTAACCGTTTTAAATTTTGTCGCAAAAGGAGATTTCAAAAGTGTGGCCACGACGCCTAACGTGAGTCAACGCCATATTGTCAACAATTTGTGTCAAGGTCAGTTTCACAGGTGATAGCTCGGCCCCCGTTTCTGTCCATGGTACACGAGATACAGACATAATACAACTATTGAAAACATCACCATAACATGAATTTATGACAGCAATTCCTTTTTGCATTTGGGTTAACCGCTTATGGATACGATGTGCTGTAAAGATCGATTTCGATTTGTTTTTCCTTTCTATTGAAACTGTGATAATGGCGCTATGATTGGTTTGCTGAAATAGTATTTTCCGTGAGTGTAATGTACATGGTGCCTGATGTGACAGTACAAGATAATTAATAAACAATTATGTATGTATATATATCATCAAATACACATTATAAATGTCCTCAGAAAATGGAATATATTATCATAACACCACAGCTAGTATTTCCAACATTCTTCCTTGGATATTAGATCTTATTAATATTAGATTTACAAATCATTGATGTAGACTGTTCTCTTGATTAACGTATGATAATCTATTGCAAATCTTCAATTCTTATTTAATATGCTATCTGAAATTTCAGCAATGAGTAAACGCTTTAATTTTTTTTCCTTCAATGACGTTACAATCTGATTTCCCGAATCTGTGAATTTCTCGTCTGGACAGTGGCGCTTGATTTAACCTGGCGTGTTGTGACGTGGATGGATCTAATATTGTGGTAGTAATGGATACACGTGGTTTCAGTTTCCAAAAAATAATATTCTCTTTTAATGAACTAGAAAGTAGATCTATGATTCACGATTGTGAAGATTTCCACGGCGACCGACGAGTGAATAAGACAGTTTATCACTTGACTAACACTGTTAGAATATTTGGCGCAGTTTTCAATTTTGGTATGTTGACATATATATGTGTTATTCATATGTGTTTGTAGGCTTGACATTGCAAGAAAATATTTCCATATAGTTGAGTAAGGGAATGGAATGTTTTACAGTGAGAAAGCTGTCAAAATGGATCCAATATTAAACCTTTTTTAATATTTTAGCTTCATATATTTGAATGTCGCATGGTTCAATTTATAACATAAACAGCAAAAAAAATGAGATCTACACACAACATATAGACACTCGATTTCTGAAAGACAAAATGTTTTCAGTGTAAATGTGATTTCGTTTTGATGTTTTTAATAGTTTAAAATTCATTATGTTTTTTTCACGGTGCATTATCTTAATTATCAAATACTTCGCTCAGTGACATACGTATTTTATAATAATTGCTTTGTTTTGTATCCATAGTGAGAAAAAGAATTTGTAAAAGAAGATTTTGTCTATGAGCAAAACGAATGCATTCTTGTGGTTCTTTTTCACAACTATAAATTGTATATGTTCCCTCCAAGCTGTAGTTTAGCTTGGCCATAAGAAAAAGGGAAAGACATAACAACTGAAAACTATTTACATTAAAGATTGTGCTGGTTATGATTTCGAAGTTCAACACCAAGAATACATTTTTCCTTTTAGGACAAATAATTCCATTACTTTTATTGACCTACAATCATTATCTATTTCAAACTATTCCTTTTGTAGATCAGGATGAAATGGGAAACGCCATGTTCGAAATACAAACTGATCATGAGACGAGGATGTATGTTCTCTAGTGAGTTTTGAGCACATGAACTGAATATGCATTGAATTATTTTTTTCGCAATTTTCTCTTTCATGTAATCTAGCTATTACTGATAATTGTACCGTAAAACAATAAATTGTTTTTTTTTACCTGTGCAAGTTATCGTTTCCTTGTATTAAATATTGCCTACTATACGCTTCTTGAGCTTTCAAATTCAAGTACCTTTATTAAAATTGTCCAATATTACATCTCATTTCAAAGTTTTACGAGTTAGATATAAACCATTAACAACACATCATAACACCCGAAGTATAATAAGCGTTCTGTGTGATTGCACAACGAAACATATGGCGCCCGAGATACGAGTGATCGAAAATGGGTTTGTTGAATAGATTTGCAGCCCATGAAAACGTTTTAACGATTTTGATTGAATCTACGTGCACTTACTCTTTGATGGCTGTACGTATACTTTAGTATAATCATGTTTATTATCAAATAATAATAATGATGTCCGATACTGAGCGATGTCAATCTGAATGTTGTCAGGGCTGTTTAGCGATCTTTCACATTGTGTCCGTTAAAAATGCCCGATGTCAAATACCCCAAAGTTATTTTATCGTTAATAAAAGAGCACGGCCACTAAAACATACAACAATATAACCGGGATTCCTTCAAGTAATACATTTAAAACTGTCATTCGTAGTGTGACATAATCTTTGAAACAGTCTGCGTATGAACTTATCACGACCACTTCCGTCAATTTTGTTTTGACGTCAAAAACACGGACAATTTTCGGCATTTTTTATCGGTAAATATAACTCACAGAAAATTCTCAGTGAATGTGTACTTCGGCGTAAATGTCATATGTCTATCACCGTCAGGGTATGTACTTTCCAATGATATAAATTATTGGACACCCAGATTTCAAACAAGGGCGCCATATGACTTTACTTGCCATATTCGGTTGCTTCCATGTTACAATTAATGTAGAAAGGTAGGAGTGAGTGAGTGAGTTTATGCTTTACGTCACATCGTAGAAAGGTAGGAAACTTACAGTAACTGACTAGGCAGTGCATAGATCTTTTGTATTGTTGACTGTATATACTGTTGGAAAGACAAACAACTCTAGTTGCATGTAATACTATTTGGTTACACTGTGTGACGTCATCACAGTGGAGTACAGAGCGGTGTAGAAAGCCAGCTGACGACCAGGCACCATGAGGGTTAAGTGAGAAATTTAACTGCCGTCTTTGGCATAGAACATTGAACATAGCTTTCGTTAACATGTTAAACTACCATCACAGGGAACACATGATTTAATATTCTGGTACAATTAATAACGTCAAAACAGTTTCCATATCTGTTATTTGGAATAGTTTTTGCCACAGTTCTGATCGACAAACTATCAATTTTTTTGTTGTAAATTTATAAACGCCCAAAATAGTTTCTTTTATCCAGCTTTTAATAATTCCATGAGGTTATATAGACCAATAATGTGTTCACTTAGAATAACCCCTCAGGAACCTGCCTGAGCTTCCGACAGTATGGAGTTTGTTTCGATGAATGTTTTCAAACGGTTATTTAAAACTGCTGTAGAACGTTTATCAAAACAGCTCAGCCGAAGAGTTGAAATTAGTTATATTTCCTTATATTTCCAATGTATTTGATTGAACATTGATGCCTGAATATGGACATGAAAAGGCATAAAGTGACACATAAATATTAATTCGGCTTGCATTTCTCTAAGTATTTCAAATCTCAAAAATGCCAAACGTGCTCTAAACATTTTAAATTGTACAGTTTCCTATTAATTTAATTTTAATTTCTAACGTTTGAAATGAGGTTCAAAATCGAAAGGTGACATACAAACACCTAATAACTATTGAGGAATTACGCAGTTGAGTGTTTTTGTCGTTATATGCATCTATATTGAACAAGAGAATGACATTTCTGTCGGATGTATATGACAGACTATCTGAATCGCAAGGTACTTGTAAAAAAACCCTTGTGTTAAAGCATGAATGCCCAGGGGGTACGTTTTATGCCCACTATTGACCTGAACGTTTATTAATGAACTTGCTGATGAAATAGAATCCAGAAGTTCTTCAATTACATCTGCTGTTGTTTGCTGACAACGTGGCACTTATTTCATTCACAATTATTGGTTTTCAGAAACAGATTGATAATTTGGATAGTTTTTGTTCTGATTACAATTTGTCTGTTAATTTAGATAGAAACTGAAATTCTTGTATTTAAGAATGCTAGCATTTCGTCAAGATATGAAAAATGGTTTTATCATGACATGTATGTTTCATTATATTCGTACCTTGATATATTACTTTCTAAATCTTTGTCATGTTAAAATCATGTCGCAAATGCCACGTTGCTAGCAAAAAAAGTTATGTGTGTTTTTTCAGGACATTGTCGGTAATTCAAACCCTATTATATCAGACATATTTCAAACATTTTGATAATAAACATTCGTCCTATTTTGTTGTACGTGTACGTTTCTGACACGTAAAAGAATCAACTCGAAGTCATATACGTCTGCGCACACTTATAACAACCCTTGTCAAAGTCATGTGTCTTTACCTCCTAGAGTTATTAGACAATTGTCATTCGAAAGTTGGGTTTCGTTCGTTAGGGATTTCGGGGCAGTGTTAATGTCGTCTGACTTACTTTGGTTGTATTAAGCTGAACTTCTTACATGTTGCTGTCGGTGACCTGAGCTCCATAGGCCAGATTGCCATTAAACAAGAAAAAAGTAAAAATGAAAACGTGGTAATAGGTTCACAGATTTATTACTAGCAGCAAATTGTATCAATAGGCGACACAAAAAGGATCACAAACCTAAATTTATGATAATGACAACGCAGATTAAATACACAAGCGGTTTATCCAAGCAACTATATTGCAGGGATAAAATGGGAGTAGCTAAAATAACACAAGATTTTGACAAGATGCATAGACAGCCAATAATTATATATAAGTCGACTGCGACCAATTAACTCAACACTCTAACGAGTGAATAACCTCCTAGAGCCTGTCCCTACCATAAGTCTTTGGGACGATAGAACAGACGGAAATCGCCCGAATATCAAACTAGTCTGAAAGACAAGAGACATTTTGGCTGGACAAGGAAATTCCACACTTCCCAAAAACATAAAGTGCTCGAAGAAAGCGAAACAATCGCGGGAAGGTTGGTTATCCACGAATTACTACAAAAAACGGATTATAAAGAAACCCTAGCTACATGTATATACATCAGCAGATTCTAATACTGAATTATTTATAAATAAAACTCCTTTATCGACCCATTCTGCATAAAATGAACATTTCTAACGTTGAACATTGAAGTCGTGTTAATGTACCTATTTCGTTTGTCATTGGATCATGTTGACTTTTCGCATTTCAGTTTGTTTGTGCCAACACAGCAAACTCTCTCCTCGTTTCAAGGACAAGAAGTGGGGCACTCGCTGTGCAGAGTTGCGTCCCTTGGACACGCCAGAAACCTATGAAAATGGGTTCGAATCCCGGTTCGCCCCAATTATGTTTCTAGGTTTGTCAGCACCATACCCGTGCTCGTGGGCTTCACCGAAGTGGTAAACGTCTTAGACCTGCATCACTTCGGGCTTTCCTCCCACATTAAGCTGACACGCCGTGATATAACTGGAATAATGTTAAAAGCGGCGTTAAACCAAACTCACTCACTCACTCACTCAAGGACAAGAAAACGCATGGTGACAGAAGAGTATGTTGAATCATCTCATTGTCAAGATGTTAAAATATTTTTTTAAGATGTACGTGTACATAACAGTCAATATAGCAAGGACAACAACTAGCGTGTATTAATCATTGATATGGCTATATTTACTCCATGCATTTACTTGATCGATACACGTGACGAGTTTGGTAAAGAATCTAATTAAAAACAATGCATTACGGTACACCACAGCACCACAATACACACATGTACGAAGTCAAATTATTGCACATTACCTATACAGGTAAATATAAAACGCCAAAGCCAGAGAATAACCAGTTTCGATTATCCACCAAAACAGATTCCATTGAAAGTGAAAGGCACACTAGCCGTGAAAACTATATGAATGGATCATTCAAAATCAGTGATGGCACCAGGTAGCACCCATATAACTTCCACAACTTGCTTAAAATAGTGTTTGTAGCCTTGACACCGCACAACAGTACTCCCGCCACGTGACGGCGGCATGTACACAAACCAGACAATCAAGTGATGGTCCCAGAAATCAAGTCACAAGAAAACGCATTTATGGATTTTGTTGAAACTGAAAACAATATGTTAATATTGAATTATGTCTTCTGAGATTGTACGATTTTTAAGTAAAGGAAAGACGTTTAAGACACCAAAGTACAAGAAAGATTCACAGTACAACCAATCACACAATGCATGACAGTTCATCCCAGCACCACGATACGCTCAGGTACAAAGACAAACACCACATTACGTCACATTTCACGGTTCCCTGTTGTAAGGTTGTTGTAAGGCCATAATATGATAAAATTGTAACTACATCATGGTGCCCTACAATACACCACAGTAAACCATAGCACACCACAATGCACTAAAGTTCACCACAGTGCATTTCAATATACCACATGTACAGAAAACCAAAATACACCATAATAGTCACTACAATACACCATGGTAACTATCTTAACTACAGTACACCAAAATGTAACACACTACTTCACTGTGAACATTATAACTAAAGTATACGATGCTTTTAACAGAGTAGTACAGATAGCACTTTAAGAAACACACGATGGAAGCCTTGGAAAAAGATCGAAACAAACTAATGATGCTTTGTTTGCGTAGTGAAAATGAAGTGTGTATTGACAGATGAACGGAATACAGACATTTAAAATAAGCTGTTGTGCAAACACTGGGTATTGATTGATAACTAATCACCACCACACAAAACTATTAGCAGTATGGCATCAACAGTCGGTCGGTATGTAAGTTTGTCGTGTTCATTCTGAAAGGTATTCATGTATATTTAAAAAGATATCGCCGTAAATTAGGGTGTATACAATTGTTAAACGTGTTTCTGATAAATTCAATCCTGAGGTCTGGTCTATCATAGCATGTTGTATTATATGGGCTCGCTCTCACCCTAGAGAGCTCATCTTTTGCAGAGCAAGAACGTTTCAGATTGCTTGATAACGGTGTTAGAACCTAAACCGAAACGTCGCTCTTAATTGTAATAAAGAACTTGTTCATCCATAAATTCTTATCCTTACTTAACGTTTCAGATGTATCCTGCTTTGTTCATATTTGAATAACTTTTCAAAGATATTATTTACTTAAAAAACAACAAAATATATTTAAGCCTACATGCGCTCCTTAAATGTTCGGTTTTATTGCATTTACAGTATTTGAGACAAAGAATTGTTAAATAAATACTGTTTGCAAAGGATTCGATATACATTTTATCTAAAACTCATAACCCGCCACTTTGCTCCATGCGGCCTGAGATTGCTTCATGGCGCTCGTGAGACTTCAGCTGCACCTGAATGAATTCCAGATTACAGTATTTCTTGGCGTCTCGGTAATAACATACTTTCATATGGCATGTTTAAATTCATAGATTTTATAAGCTAGGATGTGGACATTGCAAAGGTCTTTAGAAAGAGTTGAAAATGTTTATGTTTATGAAAATGTTCCCACGTTTGCAGACGTGAAGACAGAAGTTGGTTACATGACAGTTAGTTAGAGCTGAAGTCAGTTAAGCTATATAGGCTGACTTCAATACAATCTGTGTATTTAGCATAATCGTTTTTCTCAACAACAAAATTCTGGTACAGTTTATTTTAAAAAATAAAATCCCAACCCTCCCCCTCCCCCAGAATATCAAATGATCGGTCCCTTAGTGTAAATAAACTCTTAAACTTCACGTTTAGGTGTATCGTTGCCAATGCACCTTAATGCAACCGGTCCAGTTATTTCTATCTTCACTGTCAAGAGTGTGTACTTGAGGGAACGCTATAAACAACCTTAATCACCAATTACGAGCTGTTTCGCTACGGGCGAAGCTTTACTCGTTGGTTATGCACCTCTACAATCCTTAGTTAATGATGTGTAAATGAAAGAATTTACACTGAATATATCATTAGCAATGTTAGTTTCCCGACTTCTTTGTACAACTTGTATTATTGTTGCCATTGTCAAATGAAGCAGGGGGAATTTAATGAACTATTTGTGAATAATGAAAGTCTGACACACCCAATTCCAAGTTTCGAACCATTCAGTAATATGGCTATGTATAATTTCATGATATAATATATCCATAACTGTTCAACCACTCATTTTTTTTTTTTTTTAAATGAAAATCTTCAGTGCTGAACAAGTGCGTTATTGATCTTTCTTGGCTTTTATGTAAAACCACTATAACTATTGGACTAAATTGTAATCATTAAACGCATCTTTGAAGGACCGAAAATGGTTACAAAACCATCAGCGTTGACACAACACGAAGGTCTATATTATGACCTAACAAATTCATACCGATTCAATTGCTTGATAAAAGTTGAATGTGACGGATGAACGCTACGAAAAGCATTTAACATACTTAAACCTTCTTCACCACACATCTGTCGCATCGGAACAGATATTTTTCAGTTTGTAAGTATTATTACAGAGATACACTTTGTTCATACATGTAATTATGCTTGACTGTCATGAGATCTGGAGTGTACATTAAGTACCAAATAATATATGCTAAATTATATAGAGATAGGTATTGGAATTGAGGTTGAACAGAGGTAGTAATCGAACTGAGCATGTTTAACTGTATTAACTATACCCTCCTTGGTAGAAACAAGTAACATTACCAATTATATATGCTAAATTGACCAACATAAAAACGCTCCACATATATTGAATTGTGTTAGTTAGTATGAACGTTAAGATGCTTAATCGATTAGAATATATGTCAATCTACTCAGCTGGAAACAGCTAATTCTTATCAACATGGATGTTTGGGCCAAGTCTTTAGTATTTGGTCGAACACTGCAAACACGGCAGAAGGCTGACTTAAGACAAACATAAGCAGGTTGCCTTTGTTTAGTTTCTTTCACTATAAACGGTTAAAAGAACAGGAAATTGAACATTGGAAATCCATTCTTTTTGCATGGGAGAGATAATAACATAAAAGACCATCGCCTTAGACATTAAACGATTCGCGAAACCCTATAGTATGTAGTATTCAGTTGGAAGGGATGCTTTTTGGAAAACACATATTATGAGCTGACATGTTTCATCTGAAACTCAAAGCCTGACACCTTTGTCCAAACAGCCTGATATTGCTTCATGGCGCTCGTGAGACTTCAGCTGCATCTGTCTCTGCTGCACTTCCTCCCCTCGGACATAGCCCCGCCAGGAAGTGTGGAGAATGTGCTTGACTGCTTCAACTCCTGTCTGAAAAAACAGGAGTGTGTCTCCCTGATTTACGACAGGTACAACAAGCAGTGCTACACCTACCCAGGCAGGCTTGAGGTTCCCTTCTGGGGAACTGACCTCAATACTGACCTCGACATCTACAATACGGACAGGGGTAAGTGAACTTATTTCGTCTTAGCAATCATAAGGTTAAACAGTTTCGTGGTTTGCGTTTGACAAAAACAAGCGTTGAAACCATGTCCATAATTATATAAGATGCCTCAAAATTAACACGCCTTTTCACATCTTGTGTGTGAATGCATCGATCTATCGATAGCTTACATTTCGATGCATAGGAAAATGGCTGCCGATCAATCAGAGATGGTTATTGTGATTTGTCACATCTGATTTACCAACCAGATATTGCTTCAAAACAGTGAAACCTCGTTTGTCCCGATCCTGTTAGTTCAGAAACCATCCTTCCGGTCGATATTTTGAGGAACAAACCAGAAAATGAACGTGTCATCTGAGGTCCATGTGACCAACGTTTGAAATGTACGTAGCATTTGGCCGCCACATTTACATTTATTACGCAGGTCATGAAATGCAAGAGCATCCAGGTGACTATGAACATATATCATAGGGATGTGTAAATATGGTCATCCTTTTCATATATTGTCTAAGGTGTGAAATAATGGTAAGTGTTGTTCCAAGAAGACACAGATTTCATTACCCTTGAAATCTTGTATGACAAGGTTTAGATATATCCTATGTTTCATATGTTCCTAAATGTTCGATCATTGGTAAATGGAAGATTATCCATATTGGCAAAAAATAGCATTTAATTCAATGGTTCAGGTTATACATGTATCACTGCATTATGTTGCCAGCATTGGCTCGTTCGGTTGCAGGAAGCCCCTCAGTGACGTAATGAGGTGATTAGTATGTGTGTGTATTTGTTGTTTGACGCCGCACTCCATATTCCAGCTATATGACGGCGGTCTGTAAATAATTGAATATGGACTAGACAATCCAGTGATTGACATCATGAGCATCGATCCACGTAATTGGGATACGATGACATGCATCAACCAAGTCAGCGAGCCTGACCACCCGATCCCGTTAGTCAGATAATTAGTAACATATGGCGAGTGGATCCACTTCAGCGCAGGCCATTCAAGTTTCTTGTGTTAACCCATCGGATAACTGTATTGAACTGCTTTCAGATTTTAACTCAACAATTATGCTCATGATATAGTCGGAATAGTATAAACGTCTCTTATTATTAAATTTCTTATGAATATGGAAAGGGTTTATGGTATCTCAGTGGGCGAGCATTATAAGACCAACTAATACACACACACACACACACACACACACACACACACACACACACACACACACACACACACACACACACACACACACACACACACACGACCATTGACGTTCAACTCTTGAACCTTACCTCACTTCGTACAATGTAACGAACAATGGTCAATGCATTTGGTGTATTCACACATTGTAGTCAGGGTTCGATTTCCCACATACACTACAACGCAAAAGTCTTTTACTTTATTTTGCAAAATTTCCTCAGAATGTTTGTAAAACGTTTTCGTAGCTACGCGGGGACTACGCAGAATGTTTGTAAAACTTTGCTTAGCTGCGCGGGGACTACGCAGAATGTTTGTGAAATATCTGCGTAGCTACGTATCCACCCCGCGGAGCCAGTGTTGAGTATCTGCGAAACTAATTGCACCATTTATGGGACCAATTAGTTTTATGACCCCCGGGCGTCGACACAAGCGTGGTGTTGGAAGACAAGTTATACATGTACATCCCATATGGTGACTGTTTTTCACAATTTATATTCTAATTTCTTTCATAATACCACACCATTACAGTACTCCTTGAAACCAATGACTTCAAATGTTAAGTACAATAGATTGAACGAGAACAACTGAAAATGCATTGTACACAGAAGGATTGTGTCTGTCGTCTTGAAGTCTTAAACTTATTGTACTTTTTAAATATTATGTATATTTTACAGCCAAAACCTGCTTTTTCATTCTCCAACGAAGAATATTTTATATGGCTAGTTACGGGTAGTATATTTTCATACCCCTTTTACACCAATATATTTATGCTGTACATACTGTGATACATTGTAAGTAACTCTCGTAACCCTTAACGGATGGCTCACTTTTATGTCCTTTTATATGTATTTATGTAATTATTTCTCTGAGGTGAGACTCAAATAAACAATCTGTCTGTCTGTCTGTCTGTCTGTCCCATATGGTGACTGTATTTCACAATTTATATTCTAATTTCATTCATAATACCACACCATAACAGTACTCCTTGAAACCAATGACTTGAAATGTTAAGTACAATAGATTGAACGAGAACAACTGATTATGCATTGTACACAGAAAGATTGTGTCTGTCGTCTTGAAGATTTTTAATGTGCTCAGTCGAATAAGAGGGGCACGGGTGGCCCAGTCGTCTGAGGCGCCGCGATTCGCTGTGCAGAGTTGCGTCCCTTGGGTACACTAGAAACCTATGATTGTGGGTTCGAATCCCGGTTCGCCGCGATTATGTTTCTAGGTTTGTCAGCACCATACCCGTGCTCATGGGTTTCACCGAAGTGGTAAACGTGTGAGACCTGCATAACTTCGGGCTTTCCTCCCACATGAAGCTGTCACGCCGCGATATAACTGGAATACTGTTAAAAGTGGCGTTAAACCCAACTCACACACCAACCATTCGAATTAGGAACGAGACTAACTGATTATCATGAAAATGCATTTTGCAGTTAAGAGTTATCTATGTATACATGTACACTTTGAAAATGTATTCACTTTACCGTCGTATACGACCTCCGCGATCGAGCTGAATGGTCCATGTCCACTGGAATGAAATGTAGAACGGGCTATAAGTATTTGAATTTGGCAAAATACACGTAGGTTTGTTAAATATTATTATAAAACGAATTTCATTTTAATCCAAATGTCTTCGGAAATTAAATAATGCCACCTGACTTGATGGGAGATTTGAGCCAGCTGAGACTGTACATGTGGACACACAGATTCACCGATTACAGCATACATGTAGGTTCTTTATTCAAGCAGGAATGTACAGGAAATGATAGGTAACAATTCTCTGTGCACTAATTACATGTTTGGATGTTATCAGTTCTGCGTTCAGAGATACAGTGATGTAAGTATGTGCTACAATTAACAATACATGTATATAATAAAAGAATTAAAGATAACTCTCTGCTAGAATGTGTGGTACCAATCATTCGATTGGGTAAGAATCGTAAAATGTATGATTAGATGAATCATCTATTCGGGTTACCCGATAAAAAAATAGTCAGATTTTAGTAACAGTGCTGTAAGATGACAATTGAAAATTCTAATTAGGAGATAAATTAGAGAAAGTGACTACATGTACGTAATCCCGATTAATCACAGCAGTCAATAACTGAAAAGCGTATCTATCAAGTTTTATTCATTACTATATTTAGTACAATTCAAAATAGTTGAGAGGTACATTTTTCAGAGGAAAGGGCATACACACCAGGATTATATTACATCCGTGTGTGAATGCAGGTAATACTTGGCATCTCAGTTCTCAGCTTCATAATGCTTCACACAGGTGGTTTATCTGAATCTGTAGTGTGTATATGGAAGTATACGCATAGCATGAAACACACTTGCTATTCGCCAGTCTACAACAACCCCAAATAGTAAAAAAAATTGGGTTATCAATGCGATATCCTATCCTTGGGAACCGCTTGTACACAGGCAAGTTGTTTAGAAGAATATTGTTTAGATTATAATCTATTTCAAATAGACAAATAAACAAATCAACCTGCTCAAATATGGTTTTAGGGGAATGTGGGAGGTTTCCTTTACAACTCACTTACATGACTAAAGTAATTAAATATTGGTGCAGGCTCTTACATCTTCAACCCCACAGATTACCTTCCCAATGCTATTTAATGCTTAAATCTTTAGATGATGTTGGGCGGGTAACTTGGGCGACTAAAGTTAGAAATATTTTATTCCAATTTGGGTTTGGTTTTGTATGGCTCAATCAAGAGGTGGGTGACTCTAAAGCTTTTATTCTCCATTTTAAGCAAAGGCTCAAAGATAATTTACAGCAATTCTGGAGTGCTTCTGTAAACTCTTCTCCAAAATGTGATCTTTATAAGCATTTTAAATCCATGTTAAATGTTGAAAGGTACTTGTCATGTCCACTCCCTACCCATTTAAGAATTGTTTTTACTAAATTCAGATGTTCAAATTTTAAAATAACTTTAGAAACTGGCAGATATAGTAAAACAGACCATTCACTCAAAACTATTGTAGTAGAAGAAGTCTTTATTTGTACCAAGGCCACTGGCCCATATACAATACATACATTTGAAATAGTGTGGTACATGAAAAAAGGTAATGTCAGGTACAAATTTACAGGTTTACAGGCTTTTCATAATTACGTCTTCTTTCATAGCTGTAATACAGGTATTTACACAGTTTTCCAAGTAATTGTTTACACGAAGATGACAGTAGCGTTTTAAATTTATGCATATTTGGATTATTGCAAAATGTTGTTGGTAAATACAGATGTCTAATATCGTTGTAATATTCACATTCTAAAGTAAAATGATATTCATTCTCTATACTTGTTTCACATATGGGGCAGAGTCGTAAACGTAAGTCAATATCAGCCCATCTACCTTCGTTTACCTTAAGTCTTAGTAGTAGTAAGGGAGTTAATGTCATTGAGGATGAATTCCATGTACTCTTTAATTGTAATTTATATTCTGCCCTAAGACAAAAATACCTTGTTAATCTTCCTATGCCTACTCATTACAGTAATTCTCATGTAATAAATATTCTTAGTAATTATAATGAGCAAACATTATTTGTAGTTTGTAAATTCTTATATTATGCTCACAAAATAATTAATGATAAATTCTGTGCCCTGTAAATGTCATGCTCACATGTCTGTATTTTGGGCCATTGGCCTTTTACTGAATAAACATGTCTGTCTGTCTGTCTGTCTGTCAATTAGTTTCCACAATTTTCGCTATACTCTTTTATTAATGTTTATGTTGCTTAATCTTATTGCTCATGTCAGTTTCTCAAATCCTGTGTATCATAAAACACTTTAATGTTTCTCTTTCCTAATCTAACGTTATAAAATTTCATATCTAAAACCATCATACAGTAAACAACAGATGATGCTAAGACATACTTTATTTGTATTTATTGTCTGTACGGTCTCAAAATTGATTTTGATAGTCCTTCAATCCTACGTCCATTGCATATCTTCACAAACAGGACGGCTTTCTGACATAAGGAATGTAACATCCAGTTGATCGTCCAAGGGTCTTACTTACTGATTTTGATCAAATAAGAGGACTGTATACGACATACGTCAGCCTGCAAAGGAAGTTTTACAATTAATATTTTGAAAAAAACAGTTAAACGACAGTGGTGACAGGGATGATTGTATGGTAGCTGGAGTAGACAGATTGACAGCCGTTGTCGACGAGAGTTGCGTGCATCACTAGGATATATGAACAGCAGTGGCCTTCTAGAATGTTATTATACTTTAAGGATTTCTGCGGCCAGTGATTCAAACAACTTCCACACTGACACCGCATCAAAGTTATTTGTGTACCGATTACATAACTTTTACTGACAGAGTGGGGGAATGTTGTGGTAGTGCACGCGAAACGGATGACACTGCCTATGTCTGCTGGGGTACGCCTTTGATATGGCCTCCAAACATACATGTAATATGATGAACCATTATACAAATTATGATAAATATATGGAACGCGGAGAAAAACAAGATTCGTTCTTGTTGTATATCAAGGTACCAATTGATCTTTCATTAACTTGTGTCTTTGTGCCTAATATATCAACAATTAACGAAAATATGTAATACATGTATCTACAAAAATATATATGCAGGCTAGGCATTTGCTCACAGCAACACCTGCATAACTGTTTATGCACGCGTGGTGTAGCAGATTGCAATTGAACGAGAGCAGGTATTGTAGACTCACCTGTAATCTAGGCCGACTCTGTAATTAGATACTACTTTCTATTAGGCGAGTGACATTGTGTATTTAAGAGAAACTGACATATTTATGAGAGATTTTTACTGAAGGTATAAATCAATCCGTATATGCAGAGAGACAGTTACAATGAAAATGAAAAAAACTCACCGTGGCCCTACTACGCTTCCGTACAAAGGACAGGGCAGTGTTTGTGCATAAAAACATTTTGGACAGTTTGTAGCTACATAAACCGATAATAAAAACATGTCAGATAGCTTTGATGACAATGCCTGACTCATTCGTGTGAGATGTTTGCGCATTATTGAAAATGAACCCTTGTAAATTTAGAAAAAGAGGGTCTATAATTTCTTACGATGTTGAGTCCATTAGTCCATTTTGAATTTTGATTAAGGAAGGGCCATTTGCGGTAGGTTTACAAGCGAGCGGACGCGAGGTGAAATATGAAATTTAACAAAAACAATGACAATGACATTTAAAAAAATAATTAAAAACACTTGGTACGAGTCAAAGAATTAATTTATGACGGTAATCGAGCCGTTTTTCTTCGGAAACGAAACTGTAATAAGCAGCTGAAGAAATATAAAGTTGACCGGTTTTGTTTATGACGGTACAATGGTGTTTTAGTAATTTTGTTTATATCAGATCGGTGCATAATTTTCCACAGCGGCCGGAAAAATTGTGATACGAAAACGTTATATTATTTCACGTCGGAATGGAGATGGGAAACTAAGATAAAACATGCACAGTCTTACATACGTCGAAACGTGGTTCAGATATATAAGTGTTCAAACGAATTCTGTCATGTACGTGAACATGGATTTCAACATTAGTTTCATCAAGATTATTCAGGTCGCTGGCTACAGGGATCATCCTCTCTTGTAATTACTTCGGCATGAACACATGTTTTGGTCTCGCAGGTCAAAGCAACAAAGTTACTCTCAGATTCATTTTTTCTCCATCCATGACGCGCATCTTTCATAATGTCAATGTCTCTACAATCTTCCTGATCAATTAATTTCAACAATGTAATACACACAGCTTCATTCACCACAAGATTCCTTCGACACACACGCTCACCCACGTGATCAGGGTTATGAACTCGGGATGAATTAATCATTAATTTGCATTTTTTAGTAAAGAATTGGTTTCGTGAATACTATTATGAAAACATGCTGTGCGTGGTATTTTTGGATGGTATTGCGGATTTCTTCTAATTACTTCCTAAAACTTTTTGTTTGCCTTCATTCCGACTACGCGATCTCCGATCTCTCTGAATTGGAGTAAAGCTGACCACAAATGTCGCTTGCTCGCTTGTCTTCAATATGAGCAACAAAACATTTTCGTGTGACGCTTAATTTGACGGAGGAGTTGTTCGAGAAGTTTAACTTAAGCTTCAGGTATATCGATGATCTGATATCGTTAAATAACAATCAAATAGCCAATTCCCTTCCACTGATTTACCCACCTGAACTAGAAATAAAGGACACCAGTGAGACCTCCTCATCTGTTTCATATTTAGGTCTCTGCATAAAGATTCAGAGTGACAAAACACTCTCCACAAGACTGTATGACAAGGGGGGTTATTGTACCCTTGTACAATCGACTCTGCTTTATGCAGAAATTTCTATTGGATACTGGATAGTCAAACCCACCAAGAAGATGAAGACTCCCCAACACTGCAGCCTTCTGCATTACCCAGATTGTCAGAAGGGCTGAATTCCTGGTAGCACACCCGGATACTCCCCCGATGTCAGTCAACAGATTGGGAGGTACCAAACCCAAGGCACCGAGAACAATGGGGAGTCGGACAACTTGGTACTTGGGATGCAAGCGTGACATTTCGAAAGCGAGGTCTGCATATTTGCCATGTTTGTCCTCAATCTTGTCAATCACATTACTGTCAAAAGGGACAGAAAATTCAATGATATAAATGATTTCATTGGATTTATTAAAAAGGACAAGATCATTTTTCTTGGCCTGGATACGTCTGAGGCTGTAAATGGGCCTATTCCAAAGAATTTTGTATTTATCATTTTCCATGACATATTCCGGGTCGTACCATGGGTGGACCTCTGTGTCAAAATCACAGGCATGGCGAAGACGGTAATAAAATGATCGAGCTACACCATCATGTCGTTTAAGATACTGTGTTTGTGCCAAAGCTGGGCATCCACTGACAATGTGTTGGACAGTCTCATTAAATTCATTACATAATCTACATTTCATATTTACAATTTGATGCAAAATCACATATTGACGGTTTCGAGTGGGAAGTGACTGGTTCTGAGCAGCAAACAGAAAGCCTGCTGTTGCACTTTTCAGGCCAGACGACTTCATCCAGAGAAAGGATTCTGCAGGATTGCTGATCTTCTCACCACACTGCACATAAATTCGATGCAGTGGTCGTTCAGATAGCCTCTCCTTTAAAAACTGAGTCTGGGTCGACTTGATATGGCACTTCGCTTGGTTGACACTCATTTCTGTACCGTCCAGCAGTACAGAACCATCAACAAAATCAACACCGACATCGGGGATTATGTCCCACATCCTAGGCTCGTTTTAGAAAACTGTGGAATGCCTTGTTTTCATCATGAGTCTTGACATGCTTCACAAAAGGATCATCAGACAAATTATTATTATTATTATTATTGAGAGGTCCCAGATATTTAGACTTGAAGAAACGGATATCAAACGTCGCAGCAGATGAAGGATTGGTATGATTGACAAAGTGAAAAGTGATGCCAAATTGTGTTTGAAAACTTGTCTGTGAAGTGTATCCAAATCCACAGAACAAAAAATACATGGGACATAAATCAAATGATCAAACTCAGTTTTGTGTATGAAAATTTGTGAAAGAAAACAATCCACAATTAAAATTGTCTTGGAATATGTGTATGGGATTTTCGTTTGTTGTAAGTACAATATTATATCTAGTTAGGCCTAATGTAGGTCAAAACATCTAGTTTTATATCTACAAAATATCTACTTATTTATCAGTTGGTTATGTGCATTGTTATGTTGATACACGTGATATATTCATAGATTGTTGTCAAGCTAAGACATATTGGTGCAACTTCTGGTGTTCCAAATTAGGCCTCTTCCTAAACACCTGAAAAATCTGTGTAAAAGTTTAAGTTTTAAAAATATAATCTGATAACTATTGAATGCAAAACTAAATAATTAGGCTACCTGTCACTTTCGGATTGAACTGAAAGAATCTTTTCGCTAAAACATATGGAACTAACGTCAATGTCGTATTAATGTATCGTTACTGTTACATTTACCGAAATTGTTGTTGTGCTGTTGTTCATCCGTAAATAAATACAACACAATACAATATGACCATAAAAAGCATCGAATGTGTCACATGTCCACATGTGCTTTGCTATTTTCAGAGCAACCCTAAATAAGCTCCGCCCACTATGATTGATACAGCCGCCCAAACGCGACCGATTCAATTTTTCATGTTACAATTAGAGAAAATGTATCGGCTCATGTCTGGGTATTGAGCCCATACAAATGCATCGAATGTGTCACATATCCACACGGCCATGTGCTTTGCTATTTATAAGGAATCCCCATAAAAAGCTCCACCCAAAATGAATGAGGCAGACGCTCAAACACGACCGATTCGATGCTTTATGATAAAACTACAAAACATTTATTGACTTAAATGTATGTATCTATATATGAGGTAAGGTGAAATTGGGTTTAACGTCCCGTCCAAGATTATTGCACTTATATAGCGACGTGCATGTACGTGTGTGTGTGTTTGTGTGGCTGCTTGTACTAGTCCAGACTGATGCCGATTTATAGTGCTAGCCCACTGAGATACCATGCCGCAGTTTAACATGAATACCCCACTCAGACACAGTATACTGACTACGAGCCGACCAGTCCTTGTTTTAGCCCCTTAATGCCGAGCGCCAGACAGGGTAACAACAAGTACCATCTTTTAACGTCTTTTGGTATGACGCGGCCGGGGATCGAACCCCGGACCTTCCGCTCTCCGGGCGGACGCTCTACCACTAGACCAAAGAGGCGGTCTATCTATATAATATTATGAAGATATCTGTGGTATCCAAGGTTTATCATGTTTGATGGTCTTTGGTGATTTTTTTTACGTACGGTTCTTAGAAAAGCTTTTCTCGACACAGTCACTGTTCGAAAATAAAATACCGACACCTTGCGGGCTATTTATATTCAGGGCGGGGCTTTAACAAGTATATATGAATATATATGCTGTCTCATCTTGAGACATCTTGTATAATAGGCTTCGACAAACTTGATGTATGACATTTGTTTGTTCTAAGTGTGTATCCATGTCACATATACTAAGAACATGTACACGTACTTATATATATATATATATATATATATATATATATATATATATATATATATATATATATATAAATATATATATATATATATATATTAACAATATTAGTATTACATGAATGTTTGGCAGGCTGATACACCGTAACCCGTAGCGTCCGCATGAATTGAGTTTCAGAGCATTGCTCCAAACCGTACGAGTGTCACCTCGTTTGTGTAACATTTTGCTTCAAAAGATTGTAATGTTTCCTTGTGGAAAAAAAGACAAGTTGGTTGGTTTGCTGTTTAACGCCGCATCCAGCAATAGTCCAGCTATATGACAGCGGTCTGAAAATAATCAAGTCTGGACCAGACAATCCAGTGATTAATATCATGAGTATCGATCCACGCCATTGGGATCGACGACACGCATCAACCAAGTCAGCAAACCTGACTACTCGATCCCGTTAGTCGCCTCTTACGACAAGCATAGTCGCCTTTTACGGCAAGCATGGGTTGCTGAAGACTAAAAAAGATCAGAGTATGATTGATACACATGTTTTGTTTTGGCCACAACATTTCCATTTAGACGTACCTATTTCGAGTTGCCATAGCCGTAATAAAGGATTTTCTTTTTTCAGAGGGATATGGTTGTCCAAGTCATCTTGGATATGATTTTAATTCCACGATGAATGTATGTTTCAAAATACACGGTGGTACTGAGACACAGATACAAGCTCACAGAAACTGTAACTCCGATGGAGGTCATCTTATCAGAATCACTTCAAGTGCAAAGGATGAATTTGTGTCTGTGGTTTGGCCACACCAAACAAGTAAGCAGTCACATAAAACCTAAAAAACATTTTTCATATTTTGTTTCCGGAAGTACTAGTCCAATACCTAGACTTTCTTTCCAGGAATGTTTTGTATCCTGCTATATAAGATTATCTGATATTGATATCATAATTTTCAATATCATAATTTTGTATTTGTCACTTGCTGAGTCACTGCATTGATGAGTCAAAGATGATATAAAATATGTTACCATATACTGCATTGATGAATACTTATCAATTCACTAAAATTTGTGCAAGGGACATTCTTTATTTGTGTAGATTTACGGCATCAATACGATACCGTGATTATTGTTTTATCGTCTCGTTTCTCACTCTTCAACGATTCTGACTGTGTCTTACACGTGTGTTTATGAATAACTACCACATACAGAAGATACCAGGTGTTCGTGAAAAGGTCAGCGCATCTTGCCCCACCGGTGGCACTTGTCACAATCACATGCAAAGGCAAGCCAATTGTTCACCTGAAAAACATACGGTAGAAATCAATATAGGTAATTGCAACTGACATCATTTGGTCAACAATGCGTTAAAATACTTCGATGAAAGAGCATGCTCGATTGTACGTTAAAAGACGTGGAATGTAGACACCAAACACTGAAGCTGTCCCCAACAGCTTAGGAACCTGTCCTGAAATATGATTTGATAATTGCAATATGTGTATGTTTGTCACTTATTGACCAAGACAAGAGAAGGGTCCAAGATGATAGATGCTGTATTATCACGTACTGGCTATTGTTACGAAGTGATTTCCAAATTGAAACTCAGAGATTAATGTCAGTTTGCATATAAATAAATTGTGAAATCAGTAAATGAACACATCAAATCAATAAATAATCAATAAATTATATTTAAACACAGTTTTTGGTATAGAATAAAAAAGGTAATACAATGGGTGGAATAAGTAGCAGCTGCAATGAGTAACATGCCCTGTCATGAATGTTAGTGCACCTATGGATGTTCCGAATAGTGTCATGTTGCACGCCTTGAACGAGACCTGTCTTCGTTGTGGAATCCAGAATAGTGTTGGAGGCTGGCAGGTTCTCGGTGTTTCGTAATAGATACCCAAGCAGCACTCTGCAAATGGATTAGAAGCAAGGCAGGTAAAAGAAGGCCTCGAATCGCCTTCTGTTGGTTCTTAAATAGCTCATATTCGTCATATTTGAAAATGTCCTCCATATGTCTTCCATAAAACATTTTGAAAGGCCTTGAATACTGTAACCCTCTTCAAAACTTGTATAATGCTCTTTAAGATCTTCGTTCGTAATACACGTTTGGTATCTAAATACACAAGTGTGTCCAATTGGATGTGGAGGCCTCGAATCATCACATGTATGACTGCTCTGAAATAACTCTCCCGTTCGCAGTTAACTTGTCAGTAATATGAGGATTGAATTGAATATCCTATAGTTCTACCTCGTACCCGAATCAGACAAACGATACGCTCGGTTAAAGTATACGTCGTGTAACCATCAAAGTGAAACCAGTGAAAGAGTGAAAATAACGTTACAGTCTTTAAATGTTTGTCCTGTATGAAATGACCTGTGAAATCACGTCAGTTCCAAGTTTGAATCCAGACGTCGTTGATTGGTTGGTTTGTTGTTTAACGCCGCACTCAGCAATATTCCAGCTAGATGACGGCGGTCTGTAAATAATCGAGTCTGGACCAGACAATCCAGTGATTAATATCATGTGCATCGATCCACGCAATTGGGATCGATGACATGCATCAACCAAGTCAGCGAGCCTGACCACCCGATCCCGTTAGTCGCCTTTTACGACAAGCATTGTCACCTTTTACGGCAAGCGGAATCTTCACGGGTCGAATCCAGACGTCTATTGTCTTTCAACGATATTCTGTCTTGCCTTGTTAGAGTCCATATATTTAGGTGTACTGGCGCATCATTACAGCGTAGGCTGTTATTTTATTTAGAAAAAGTGGCACATTTATATTTGATTGGTTTTGTGTATAACAAGAAATGAGATAAAAAAGTAAGCAACAAATTATTATTTAGTGTAAGATGTCATATTTTATTGGAGAAAGCTAAAATAAACGACATAATTCACTCATAATTTCAGCTTTCGTCGATGGCATGTGCTACGTGGAAGGCGGCTGGAAGTACTCGAATGGAGACAATGTAACCTACTTCAGATGGAGGCCGAATCAACCTAACGCTGAGTGTGGGCAAGGATGGGGGAAGTGTCTGGAGAGAGATGTGTCTGGGTTCAACGACGTCTACTGTTGGCATCCACTTCCCTTTATATGCGAATTCGATATATAAAGCCGTGCAAAGCAAAATATATTTCAGGATGGTAAATACCCTGTATTAGGCATATACGTTGTATTCAGCTAGCCTTGATATAATGTCATTCTTAAATCTGTCGTCGAAAAACCCTCTCACATACGATACCTAAACACGTTTTCCTTGAATGTGCGCATTAATATATATGACGTGAGAAGATCGGTGATTTGTCAGTCGGACAGTGACAAGAGTCAATATAGTTCCAACTGAAACCTTTCGAGGCCTTCACATATTGTTTCAACTTGCCCTTCACGGCATTTACACAGGTCCGCCCGCTAGAGTTTTTGTATGTTGTGAGTGCACTTTATCAACGTAAAGCTACTCTTACCCTAGTCTATGAGACGTTAAGTTTGTTAAGAGCCTGCCTATTACTGTCATAAGTGAGTGAGTGAGTTTGGTTTTACGCCGCTTTTAGCAATATTCCAGCAATATCACGGCGGGGGACACCAGAAATGGGCTTCACACGTTGTACCCATGTCGGGAATCGAACCCGGGTCTTCGGCGTGACGAGCGAACGCTATAACCACTAGGCTACCCGACCGCCCCTACTGTCATAACGCTAGCAAGTGAGGCGTCAGGTGTACACACAGCGACAGAATGAAACAAGCTAACAATTCGGACATCTTTCGGCCAAATCCAACTGTTTAAAATTGGGGAAAAGGTACCAAGCCGAAAAGGTGGAACAGATATGGAAACTAATCCCGCTAGGCTGGTGTGTTCACTAAATTGTTTCGCAATTTATATTTCCAAAGTTGTCATAACTTGTAAAATACCTCAGCTATATATATAGCTACGTCCCAGTTAGACACTGATTTTCAGTATCTGAGACCAGTACTATTGTTTTGATAGTGATAAAAATGATCCCAGTAGTTCTTCCAGATTCCCGATAGTTCATTCCCCGATGAATAACAGTAACGCCATGTTTGTTTGTAAACGCTGAATAATAGTACCTACCTGACCTTTCACTTTCGCATCTTTATCCATATATGATCCCAACGGACACAACATTTGTCTTTATCCTGTCGGGAAATCTATACTTTATATGATAATTTTATTTATGTTAATTGTTAATTATTTACACCTTAATGATTATTGAATTTATCACCAACTGTCATCTGATACAAATGTAATCATACTAGAAAATTCAATGGAACCCACGTGAAGAGTGACGCCCCAAACCCAGGGCAGCATTGTTCGCTCCTATGTAAAGAAACTTACCTGTGTGTACCTTCATCACTTGTGAAGTTTAATGTCAGCCGTTACACCAGAATATCATTTGTATAAGTTCGAAAATACAAACGTTAAAACCCTTTCCATAATTATACGAAAGGATTGGGAATGTAAATAGTGTGTTCATGGAGACTAATATTTTGATTGATGTCGAAGTGATTATTTCTGTTTGGGCAAGACATGACACTGTGACAAGAAAAGTCACAATGGATTATAAATGCATTTGCCCTCATAGAGGAGTGAAGTTAGTTGTCCAGATGTTCTCGTCAATAGCTTACAATTGTTTTTGTGTATATTTCCCATGTTAGATTTTCACATTTTTTATACTCAAAATTCTCTTGATAAAAAAAAGTATGAAAAAATATTCTTCTTACTTATTTGTAATTCTTCAGGTTGAAGATATTACATGGTATAAAAAGCCCGGTAAGTGCACTGTGAAATGTATCTATAAATCATTGTGTAAGTATGCCGTAATAGTATTCTTTACACCTTGAAATGTAAAGGTGAACATTTTCAAGCTTCATTTATTATTCTCGTTTTAATTTTGAAACATATTTTAGACTTCCTGTTATGGGTATATAGGCAGACGGTTTGAATGTGGCTGTCAGAACAGAGTGGCGTAGGTCAATAGCTATTGATCAAGAATGTAGATTACACAATCCTCGATTCGGTATTGATTATTGTGATGTTTTACGAAAAAGAGTTTAATTTTGTGTTTGTTTCTAGAGGTTTTACTGGAAAGAATAGTATGTATTGTATATTGGGATATTCGAAATAATGTTCTACGTAAGCACTGGTCGTGGAATCCATGATAAGATGAATACTCAAAATCAAGAAACAATTGTCCATTTGTCTACATATGTAATTTTAGCAGTCTAATTAACACCTACATATTCATGATGCTTTGATGTTTGGTAACATCGTATTGCTATTCGGTACAGAGCATGAATATATATGACGATTGTTCCACTTACCAATAGTGTTTAATGTCGCTATAAACGTTACACACTTTTGTATACTTTGTTCAAATCAAAAACAACTAAAACAGATGTTGGTGATAACAGGAAGCACGTCCTCCTTACAATTAAAAATATAGTTATTCGTAATTGAAATCAGGATTAGTAGTTCTGATATTTGATATCTTTCAATGTATTGATCTTTTTACCTCCCCTGTGCATCTAATAGTTACAGGCTCCTTTTTATCTGCATGTATAATATTAGCATGTGTACGTTAATTGCGTCGGCAAAAGTTCCTTTTGGAAATTCTGTCAGAAGCCATTCTAGGCGTTTTGAACGTGTCATTGTTCCTAATACTGTCCAAATGTCTTCATGAACGAGTATCTTCTCACGTAAACGTTGTACCTCAAGCACAGAAAATAAATTCTTAAAAAGTCTTGACTGGTTTATACTCTTTGATAATATGTTTAGTTTCTAGTAATAGTTTCATTTATTACTGACCCATCACTCGTTTTTTAGATAAGTCCCCATGGCGAGGTGGCCAAATTTGTTTGTTTGTTTGTTTGTTTGTGTTTGTGTGTGTGTGTGTGTGTGTGTGTGTGTGTGTGTGTGTGTGTGTGTGTGTGTGTGTGTGAGAGTGTTATGTGTCTGTGTGTGAGTATGTGTGTGTGCGTGAGCGTGTGTGTGTATCAACTTGTTCTCGTCACTATGGCTGAAATAGTGCCGATGTGACGATATAACTCACTCACTCACTCGTTTGTAGTTTTGTGATTGATTTGTTCAAAAGTATTATTTCAAGAAAGTCAAATAAGCTAATGTCATGGCCTGCTTTTAAGGCGTCCGTCGTTGGCATGGTCTGTAAACATCATCTCCTCAGAGAGTACTGGTCCGATGAAGCTCAATCTAAACACAGTTATTCCCCAGCAATGATGACGCCTGAGGTTGCTAAAAAAGACGCATGTAAAGCTATTATGTCCATTTTGCAGTCATTCTCACACCAAACTTTACACAAAAAGAGATTTAGTATGTGCGTGTATCCAATTTTCTTTTCGATTTAAATAATTTGACTTTGATTTGACCATACTGAAAGCTTATGCTTCCTATTGATAGTTCACATTTCCTTTTCAAAATGTAATGAAGTTTAATGCATGTGTAGTCAGTAGTGGTACTCAACACATACGTTCCACTTTTCGCGATACTTTGAATTTTTACCTTAATTTGACCATTATTTGACTTTTGCAGTTTGAACATTGAGCAAGCTTAAAAATTCTTTCAAATGCATTTCTTCGCACTAAAACCATCATCAACAATTGGATCAATTAAGATGAAACTTCAAATCATCTCGCCAATGATGGCCCCTAAATTTGTTTAATAGGTTCGAATCCAATTATCAATATAGCCACCCCAAGTACAGCAGACATGTAATAAAATCTGTGGCCATTACCGAGCTATTTGTTTTTCGAATGTATTGAAATTTGGTATATCTGGAGTAAGTAGTGTAGCTTAGCACTTTTTGTGTGATGCTATATATTCTTATATTGTTATATGCTCCTAAACACTAGGCTCTGTAGACGTCTTCTCAGAAAACACCACATGCTTGTTCCCAAATCCGATTTAAATATGGCCACAAAAGCAGCTATTTAGAAAACACTATCAATGGCGACTACCCAGCCTTATCTGCTCTTACATTCTCTCCAAATGCTTTGTTGGCTCTGTAAACGTCATCTGCTCGCATCCAGATGAGCTACAGTACCATGGCCCTATTGTCAAAGTTGCAGAGTAATATATACGTTAAATTTATGGTTGCCATAACAATCGGTCATTGATTAATTTTTGTTGTATTCCCTGACCCGACATATATATCTTCATCTAATCCGGACTTGTTTGTAATTATAAAATTTACGCATATATAGTTTCTATCTTTCAACATTGACTGATTTATTTTCAATTTTCGTTTCTTAATTTCAATGGTCAGAATATAAACTCGGGCTTGTATCCCAAATATTAAAATACGACATCAGATGACGGGGTATCAAAATACATTTGGTGTTCCTGTGATGGTTGAATTGAAGTGCGACGTCGCCCTGTGAGGTAGCGGATGTTATTGTCGCACGTCTACTATATGCGTGTAAAGCACATTGGTGTATAAATCGTGTTTGACTAGATACAATGCAGCTTGTTCATAGACCATTATGGTGTTCCTTAAGCTCGACACCTTATTCAAAATACTGGTTTTAAACCCCGCCACTTCACTCATTATTTTCGCAAACACCAAAGACTTCGCATTTAATGCTGTTATGGCAGAATATATGTAATCATAATATGGCTTCAGTTTAGAGTTATGCTTCATGTAGATATTGTAGGTGTTAAATTGTATATTTGAAACCACACGATGCGTATTAGTTGCTTGTTTCAATCAATGGCCATCACATCTACATGAATGTCAATACGAATGAACTCGATCGTCTAAAAATGTGCCTGGTTTCTGAGACAGAATCTGTAATACTAGAGTATGGAGACTCCGTTTCCCATCTTGTTTGGTTGGAAATTATTGTATGTCTGAAATCAATAAATTTAAGAAATTTCCATTGAACCAGAACTTCCCGGTTACGACAATCCCCATTTTAATCCTTCTGTTGTTAAAGAGTAGATTAGCTAAATTACCCTAAACAGTAGCTGCCGGCACAGTGAGAACAGCCCGTCAATACTTCAAAAGAATTCAATGTGTTTAGGTAATGACTGAGTTTTTAGGATGACTGCATCAGTGACAATTTCCGCTTAACCAATATATTAAACAGAATCAATATCATGCATTTTCAATTTCATAGAACAAAGGGTTTTTTCCTTGTTTCCTTGTCAACAGCTAAGCAGACATGCTGAGCTCAGTACGTGCTGAGTGTAAATGTGATATATTATGACAACCGACTGATTGATTGTAAAACAAACATTGTTCAAGTATAGGAACACGAAAACATAGATTGGAAAACAAAGAGCTAATATTGATAATGACTGGGGGTTATTTTCTCGATGCATTCGCTTGATAGATACACAAATCGGTCAAGACTATTATCAGTGATTATATCAAGTGCGTCTGGCTGTTCACAATATTTAACTGGTAGTTGTATGATTAACATTTAAAAAATTCGTGAGAAAACTTTTTTTTCCTTACACTTAGAGATGCAGATTGTTACACCGTTATCAAGGAATATTCTACTCATTTGTTATAATAATTTTTAGTTTCTTTGGATCTTCCTTGGAACAAGGAGTGATCTATATGAATAAACATAGTTAAGATCGAATCAAGGCAATATGCTTCAGAATACATCATACAGAACCGCGACCGATAACCGTATATATGTTTGTACGTTTTCCAGAATCACTCATCGAGTGTAAATCCCATGTATGTTTATAAAACTAACTAGATACCTAAAATGGAACCAAATTTCACGATTGTTATGATCTAATTAATTCAAATGTATTGCATTGTGAACAGTTCACTACACTACAACACACAACAGAACTATACTCTGCGCGAAAAGAAAGAGAACCATAAAAACATATAGAGAAGTATGCATGATAAGAAGAGATGTTTCCAATGTGTACCAATTGATGACAAAACTAACACTCAGTCAAGTGTTATCACAAAGTGTATATAATCTTATCACGATATGCTGCAATTGATTTCCAAACATTACAAGCTACTGTAGTAATCTTTGTAAAAGATTTATATCGAGTCGTGCATCTACATGTATGACATCACATATGATGCGTTCATGAGCATCGGTTCAAACAACATAACAGCAGTATGTTCGTTTGTGGTTCGAACCAGTCTAATATCTCTTGAATATGAGTAAGTCTTCATATATTAACCAGCATGTGTGGTATTCGCGTTTCCCTTGGCGGTTAGAAGATAATACACCACAGGACTACAGGACACACAGCACCACTGTAATCTACATGCCCGCAGTAGACCATGCCCCGCCACAGTACAGTCGTACACCATGCCAAATGGTGGTCACTCTATAAATTCAGCTACCACTATTACTCGGTAGAAACAATCATTGTAGATCTACTGCATATGATATGGGTCGATGAGGGAGTGTCCATATTTAGAGGGTGAGTGCGTGAGCGAGTGAGTAGGCTTTACGCCGCTTTTAGCACTAGTTCAGCAATATCATGATGGGAGACACCAGAAATGGGCTTCACACATGGCACCCATATGGGGAATCGAACCCGGGTTATCGACAAGACAAGCGACTAGGTTACCCCACCGTGCCACCCCCCATATTTAGAAGAAAACGACACTGATTTAGATTAGGAAATACTCGACAGATTGTAGATGTGGGGTTGAGTACCATGGCGAAGTGCAACATTGAATTCTTTACCCTTGCAATTTTAAGGCAGAAATAAACACAGTGATATCCGAACTTATAGTGACGTCATCAGATGGTGACGATCTGTGGTCACAGCTGCCGACCATTTGCTGTTGTCCTTGGGCAGTTTATGGCAGACCTCGGTCTCCTGCAAATGGTAAGTATAGCGTTACCGTTATTACAAATTACATAAATACAGGTTCAATGACATCACTAATTGAAATTATGTTCAAATTGTTGGATTTACAAGATTTCTATATGCAATATACGTTGACAATGTTCCCCACTCAGGTCAGTGTATATCTGTCGATTAATGCCACCGTGCGATAATGGGGTAACAACGCAACACTTATGGGCCTTAACGCTGATCCGATTCAGGGTCAATCTTAAACCGTAGCACCTGCAACAGGAAGGTGTTAAGTAAATGTCTTACGCCAAAATATGTTTTTCTTCTGGCGTGGTTGATCACGTGTCTGGTATGTTATATAGAACGGTGCTATAAAAAGTGGCACTGCATACAAAGTCTTACTATATATGCAATGCTGACATATATTGAGCGATGCCATATTTGAAGTTGCAATATCTAAAACGTTTTGTTGTGATGCTGTATATGAACTGGCACTATATATCGAATGGTGTTCTACATGGAACTGTACTATTATGGCAGTACTATGTACAAACTGGTACATGAAGTGGTACTACATGTGGAGTGGTCCTTATATATGGAGTGGTACTACTATTCAGTGGCATGAGGTAATTGGTTTACACGCGAGCACACAATTATGTTTTGTAGCCCCGAGAGTGTTACTAATGTGGCATTTACCATGGCTTAATCGCCGTAGGTAATGAGTCGACGTGTGTTATATGCCACATTTACATGTCCGTGTGCTCTGGTGATCTCCAAACTGCGCCAGGGTTCCGCTTCGGCCACGGTGAATGTGGGTTAGCAATAATATAGTACGACCTCCAGACAGCATAGAGTCATTTGTGTTAACAGGAAGCACCTCATCAATACAACATACAGCTGAAGGTGACAAAATGGAGTACACCCTCCATACAGCAGCACACAGACGTGGGTAATAACAGGAAGCACTTCCCCAATACAGCATACAGCTGTATGTCATAACAGGAAGCACGTCCTCCTTACAGCATGCAGACGTGAGTAATAACAGGAAGCACATCCCCCATACATCATACAGCTGTTGGTGATAACAGGAAGCACGCCCTCTATACAGCATACAGCTATTGATGATTACAGGAAGCAGGTCCTCCATACATCATACAGCTATTGATGATAACAGGAAGCACGTCCTCCATACAACATAAGCTGTTGGTGATAACAGGAAGCACGTCCTCTATACAGCATACAGCTGTTGATGATACAAGAAAACATGTCCTCAATACAGCACACAGCTGTCTGTGATAACAGGAAGTACGTCCTCTTTACAGCATACAGCTGTTGATGATACAAGGAAACATGTCCTCAATACAGCACACAGCTGTCGGTGACAACAGGAAGTACGTCCTCTATACAGCATACAGCTGTTAGTGATACAAGGATGCATGCCCTTAATACAGCATACAGCTGCTGTTGATAACACGAAGCACGTCCTCTATACAGCATACAGCTGTTGGTGATAAAGGATGCATGTCCTCAATACAGCATACATCCGTGGGTAATAACAGGAAGAACGTCCTCCATATAGCCTACAGCTGTTGTTGATAACAGGAAGCACGTCCTCCATATAGCATACGGCTGTTGTTGATAACAGGAGGCACGTCATCCTTATAGCCTACAGCTTTTGTTGATAACAGAAAGCACGTCCTCCCTACAGCATACATCTGTTGTTGACAACATGTAGCATGTCCTTCATACAGCATACAGCCGTGGGTGATAACATAAAGCATGTCCTTCATACAGCATACAGCCGTGGGTGATAACAGGAAGCACGTCCTCCTTACAACATACAACTGTACGTGATAACAGGAAGCACATTCCCCATACAGCAAATAACCTCGTGTGACACTTAGTGCACCCTTCATGGATTTTACAGACTCACGTGACAAGATGCAGTGCGTCCTCCACATGCTTTACAGATGTATGTGACAACCAGTAAGTCTAACATATGTGACTCTACTGTACGTGACTCTACAGTACATTCTAAACGTTGGTGTTACTGTAAGTGACAAATGGAAGACAGAATGAACACATACGAGGTAAGTGATCTGAGTATATGCATCTAAGCCATAAATGACATTACCATGCCAAACGAGACACTCTACCCATATATAAGTTTCATACTTAAGAATGTAGAAGTCTTTAGATTTATCAAACTAAAGGTTGTCTCTTTCTTGATATCCTATGAGAATCTTTAGGGTTGCAGTAACATGCTAAAGTATATTAGGGATGCATTTGTTTTCTTTTGTGTGTTAACACTTTGCAGGTAGACGAAGCAGAATCAGACCAAGAGGAGTCATTTCGCCTGAATGTGTTAAACAGTAAGTGGTTTTGCCATATGTATCTACATACCATTTTCTCTGACTCACATGGTGAAGGAACCCGTTGTGAATACAAAATCCTGTGAACGTAATTCCCGATCAAGTTACACAAGTGATTCCGTCCCTGCGCATGTTATAAAACACCGTGTAGATACATGTCTACGTGTTACACATTTTGAAGCACAACTGATGATGCTCATTCCACGAAAATTTCAAAGTGCGTCATTTGACTCTTGCTCAAAGTTGTTTGGTTAGAGTGACAGCATTCAAAACCTCAGCAAAGCTTTAAAAAAAATACACATGTGTATGATATAGTCAGAATCCTTTAGCAGAGATTTCTTATGACAATGGAAAAGGATTTGTCGATTTTACTTAAAATCCCTAATATGTAATGTTATGTAATGTAAAGTCCCAAGTACAACTACAAGTGTTATAAGATAAATTTGCCTCAGGCCCCTCTCCCGAAATAAGTGCTTTCCTTACTCCTTCGGGAAATACATGTATTGCGTGAAGCAGTGACATCAAGAATACT